>NW_027142467.1:282396-1486238 GCF_026170545.1 Melanerpes formicivorus
ACACCTAAACCCACCCAACCCCCCCAAAAACCACCCAAAACCCCCCCAAACCCCCAAACCCCATCCAAAATCCCCCAAAACCCACCCAACCCCCCCAAAATAAAACCAAAACCCACCTAAACCCCCAAAAACCACCCCAAACCCCCACCCAAATCCCCCAACCCCCCAAAACCCCCCAAAACTCCCCCCAAACACCATCCAAAACCCCCCCAAAACCCACCTAAACCCACCCAAACCCCCCCAAACACCATCCAAAACCCCCCCAAAACCCACCTAAACCCACCCAAAACCACCCCAAACCCTCACCCAAATCCCCCAACCCCCAAAAAAAACACCCAAACCCCCCCCAAAACCCACCTAAACCCCCCAAAAACACCCAAAACCCCCACCCAAACCCCCCAACCCCGCAAAAAACCACCCAAAACCCCCCAGACCCCACGCAAAACCACCCAAAACCCTCACCCAAATCGCCCAACCCCCCCAAAAACACCCCAAACCCCCACCCAAATCCCCCAACCCACCCAAAAACCCACCCAAAACCCCCCAGACCCCACGCAAAACCACCTAAACCCACCCCAACCCCCCCCAAAACCCACCCAAAGCAGCACCAAAACTAAAAAACCCTTTTATTTGACAACAGAAGAACCAAACAAGAAGATATTTACAGTAGTTCGTGAGGGGGGGTTCTGGTTTTGCTCCAGCAATCCCCTCCCCCTTCCCCCCCGCCCCCCAACTCCTTCTGGGCCATCCCCAGGGCAGGAGCCCTGGCCCCTGGCCCCTGGCCCAGCTCTCCTGCCCCAGGGGTGGGGAGGGAACCACTTTGGTTTGTCCGGGCCGAAAGGGGAGGAAGAGGAGGAGGAGGAGACCACAAAACAAAGGCTCTCCAGGCGCTGGGGGAGGCAGCAGCGCCTGAGGGAGGCCGGGAAGGGCTACCTAGCACGGAGGGAGGGAGGGAGGGAGGGAGCTCTACAGGCTGGGGCTTTCCCCAGGGGGCAGGCAGAGGGCAGGGGCTGGGGGAGCTGAAGGGGATGGTCACAGCCAACCCGTGCCCTCTGCCCAGCCAGGCAGTGCCAGAGCTGGAGCCATCCCCAGGCTCTGGGCGCTGTGGCACTCCCCTGCCCCTCTCAAGGAAAGGAAGACCCCAGGTGTGTGTCCCCCCAGCTCAGCTCAGCTCTTCCCTTGCAGCCTGCAGCTCCCCTCGCAGCCCTGCAGAGCACCAGAGCCTGTGGCAGTCATTACCTCTAATCATGCAACTTAATAATTAGGCTAACGAGCTAGGGTTAGTGTTTGTCGGGACGGGGAGCAGAGGCACGGGGCCGGCGCTGAACTCGCAGCCGCGCAGCGAGAGCCCAGCCCCAGGGCTCCGCAGCCGGGACCCAGCCCAGCAGCCCAGGCTGGGGAGTGGGGGGGCTGAGGGGGGGGTCCCAGCCAGCTCCCAGCTTGTCACTAGAGGTCCCCAGCAGCGCACGGCCACGCTCAGCCCTGCAGAGCGGGAGCAGGGGGGGAGGCACCCGAGGAGCGGCCCCGGGGGAGCGGCAGCAGGACCAGACCCCTGCGGGCTGCAGGGCTGCACAGAGCACAGCCGCCCACAGCTGCCCACAGCTGCCCCAGGCCTCTGCCCACTGGGGGGGAGGGGGGGTGGGAATAATTAATAATAACAATAAAAATCCCGCGAGTAAAGAGGTTGGATACAAAACTTCACAGTCTCAGCTCGGCCTCCCTTCCCCCCTGCCAGCAGCACAGCCCCGGGGGGGCGCCGCTGGATGCCCTCCGCCCTCCAGCACAGCCCCGGCAGGAACCGAGGAGGGGCAGGGCAGGGGGAAGGGAGTTGTGGAAATGCTTAAGAGAGAAGAAGGGGAAAACAAACAAACAAACAAATAGAACAAAACAAATGGGAGGGGGGAGGAAAAAAAACCCAACCCAGATCATCACAGAATAAAATCACAATTGGAAGGGCGAAGGTCTCAACAACAACAACAACAAAAAAAAAACCCAAACTGCTAACGAGAGCACCACGGAGATCTCCACCGGCAGCATCTGAGTCACCCCGGAGCACAGAGGAGGCTCCCACCGCTGCCGGGCCAAGGGAAAGCCAACCCCAAAGCGATGCCCCGGAGCGCAGCTTTCCAGTTCTTGTGTCCTCTGCCCCTCCCCGGGCAAGCCACAGCCCCTGGCCAGCACCGGGCACTCAGCACGGGGCGAGAAAAGGGAGGGCGAAGGGGCAGGGGGGAGAGATCCCAGAGGAAAGGCTTCCCCCCCCCCCCCGGCAGTCCTCAGAACAGACACCAGCTGCACGCCCGAGCTCGGCTCCCTCCCTGCCTCCCTCCCTCGCTGCGGGAGCGGCGCTGCCTGCGCCCTTGGTGCCGGGGGGGAGAGAAAGGACTCAGCAGGTTCTGCACGGGCGGCTCGGCGGCACAGCCGGAGGGCAGGGCAGCTGCCGAGGGCTGGCAAGGGCCAGGCTGCAGCGGGCACGTCCTGCCCTGCCCCTGCCCTGCCCCCAGGGCGCCTCGGTGGCAAGAGGACGGAGGGGTGGGCGCAGCCCTTCCCCTCCCCCGGCGGGCAGGGGCGCCCCGCTCGGGGAGCCGCTCGGGGGGGCGCGGGTGGGCGGGGGGCATGAGGCCGGCAGGGTCGGGCACCCCCCCGAAGAAGGGCAGGCCGCGGGGCCCGGCCCGGGGAGGGGTTATTTGGCGGCGGAGGCGGCGGGGGGCTGGGCGCGGGGGGCGAGGGGCAGCTGCCCGCCGCGGCGCTGCGACTCCAGCTCCGCCGCCCGCTGCAGGGCCACCTCCACCAGCAGCTGGAAGCCGCTGAAGTCGTCGCCGCAGAGCTCGGGGGGCGTGGGGGGCGGCGTGTTGAAGAGTCCGCTGGTGGGGCTGGCGGCCTCGGCGCGCAGCAGCGCGGCGGTGCCGCCCGGGGCGCCGCGGAGGGCGGCGGCGGGCTCCGGCTCCGCCGACCGTGCGCCGGGAGGCTGCTCCCAGTCGGCGCCGCCCGGGGCGCTCACCACCGCCAGGCCGCCGCCCAGCGCCCGCACCGGGTGGCACAGTACCTGCGGGCACACGGACATCGACAGCACCTTGGAGGCGCCGGCGGCCGGCACGGGGGGCACCACCAGCACCCCGGAGCCGGCGGCCGCGCCCCGCGGCAGCGCCACGTCCCCGGCCTTGCCCCCGCGGCGGGAGATGGTGAACTGGTTGGGGTCCTTCCCGTCCTTGCGCAGCATGTCGGGCAGCAGCCGCCGGCGGGCGTTGATGAACCAGTTGCAGATCTGGGGGGAGAGAGGAGCAGCTCCCTCAGCCCGGGATGCCCCCCAGCCCGGGATGCCCCCCAGCCCGGGACGCCCCCCCCCAGCCCGGGACATACCCCAGCCTGGGACACCGCCCCCCCCCCAGCCCGGGACACTGCCTGGGGGGCACCGGCCTCAGGCACAAGTCAGCAGAAGCCCCCTTGGACCCAGCGGTGGTTTCTGCACACCACAGCTACCCCACCCCACCCCCCCCCCCCAAGCCCCACACCTCCTTCCCGTGGGGCTCCAGGGAGGCAGAGCCACTCCTGGCAAGGGGCTGCCCAGCCACCCACGGAAACCCCAGCACCAGCTGCATCCTGGCTGGTACCACCCACCCGGGGTGGCCCCTTCCTCCCTGCGCCCCTGCCCCGGCTGCCTGCAGCCCAGCGCTCCTGCCCAGCCCTGCCAGCCCCAGCACGCTGAGCCAGCACAGCCTGGGCAGCGCCGGGGCCGAGCTGCCCCCTGGGCCACAGCAAGGCTGCACAGAGCCAGCGGAGCTGCCGGGCACCGCACAGAGCCAGCTCGGAGCACAGCTGCCTCCAGCAGGTGCCAGGGCTGGGGGTGCTCCCCTCTGCAGGCAGCTCACCCCAGAGACTGCTGTGCCCAGCCACGCGTCACACGCTGGTGCAGCGCCAGCACAAGGCCATCCTGCACCCGCAGCGGGCAGGCAGCAGGAGAGCAGCAGGGATGGAGAACCCTGAAGCCATGAGCTCCCAGGGCTGCAGCCCCCACCCCGAGCAGGGCAGCAGGGAGGGCAGCAGGGAGGGCACCACCACCGCCACACCTTCCCCTGCCTGCTGCCAGGCAGGGAGGCCACAGCCAGCCTGAAGGGCTCCAAACAGCCACGAGGCACACAGCAGCACCCCGGCGGCTGCACCCCGGCACCTGCACCTCTGCGGCCCCTGCAGCTGCACCCCTGCGGCTGCACCCTGGCGCCTGCACCTCTGTGGCCCCTGTGACTGCACCCTGGTGCTTGCACCCCTGCAGCTGCACCCCGGCACCTGCACCCCTGTGGCTGCACCTCTACAGCCCCTGCGACTGCACCTCTGCGGCTGCACCCCGGCACCTGCACCTCTGCAGCCCCTGCGGCTGCACCTCTGCGCCTGCACCTCTGTGGCCCCTGTGACTGCACCCTGGTGCTTGCACCCCTGCAGCCCCTGCAGCTGCACCCCGGCACCTGCACCCCTGTGCCTGCACCTCTACAGCCCCTGCGACTGCACCTCTGCGGCTGCACCCCTGTGGCCCCTGCAGCTGCATCCCAGCACCTGCACCCCTGCGGCTGCACCCCTGCGGCCCCTGAGGCTGCACCTCTGCGGCTGCACCCCAGCAGCTACACCCCTGCTCCTGCACCCCTGCAGCTGCACCTCTGTGGCCCTGGCTGCTGCACCCCGGCACCTGCACCCCGGCACCTGCACCCCTGCAGCCCTGGCTGCTGCACCCCGGCACCTGCACCCCGGCACCTGCACCCCTGCAGCCCTGGCGGCTGCACCCCGGCACCTGCACCCCTGCAGCCCTGGCGGCTGCACCCTGGCACCTGCACCCCTGTGGCTGCACCCCGGCAGCTACACCCCGGCGCCTGCACCCCTGCACCTGCACCCCTGCACCTGCACCCCTGCGGCCCTGGCGGCTGCACCCTGGCACCTGCACCCCTGCACCTGCACCCCTGTGGCCCCTGCGGCTGCACCCCTGCGGCTGCACCCCGGCACCTGCACCCCTGTGGCTGCACCCCTGCGGCCCTGGTGGCTGCACCCCGGCACCTGCACCCCTGCGCCTGCACCCCGGCGCCTGCACCCCGGCAGCTGCACCCCTGCGCGCCCTTCAGAGAAGCAGTGGCCATGCGCTGAGCCCGGGGCCGCGGCCTGCTGTGGAATGCTGCACCCAGACAAAGGCCTAAAGGGTAGGGGGCTGCGGGGGGGGTGGGGGGGAAGTGAGTTGACCTTTCCTAAGCCAACAGCTAGGGGCAGAGACTTCCCCTGGCAAAGCCAAGTCGCCAGGACCTCGGTGGCAGCCAGAGCTCAGCTGGGCTTTGTCTTTGAGACAATATTTGGCACTGAGCGCTCTCCAGCACATCTCCCACCCCTGCCTCCCCTCCAAACGCCCTCCCCTGCCAGCCTTGGCAGGGTCCCCTCGAGGGGCTCTGCCACCAACTGCTGCAAGCCCCAGCCAGAGGCCTGGGCTGCCAGTGAAAAGCTCCACCAGCTCCACGGCACTGAGGAGCCTCTGAGTGCTGCCTGTCCCCCCTGACACGCTCCTTCCAGTACCCAGCTCCCTCTGGAGCAGGCAAGATGGAGATGGGCACAAGCCACACAGAGCCCCTGGTGGCACCATGGGGTGCCACAGGGCATCACCTGCCCAGGGAGCTGGCACGTGCCCCAGCCTGGGAGCAAGCAGGCTGCTGGCCACCCAGCCGTGGTTAGCCACCACCAAGCACACAGGGGACTGTCCCTCTGGGCAGCAACTGTCCCCACCGCTGCCCTGAGCAGCATCCCCTCTGCAGGCATGCCCTCACAGGAGGGCACAGGCCTGGAAACCTGCCCCCAGCCTCACCAGCAGCAGGCACCACGCTGTCACCTCCTGAGCAAGGGGCAGAGGCGGCTCCCCAGGCTCCCTGCAGAGCCAGGCTTGCTGCACTCCAGCCCTGGCTGCCAATGCCTGGCTCCAGCTCCCAGGCTGCTGGATGGGCAGGGGGAGGCACAAACTGGGATGTGTTCAACCAGGGGCTGTGGCAGAGGCCTGTGCCAAGGAGGCTCCTGTGAGGGTCTGGTCAGCACTGCTGGACCCAACCCCACAGCCTTGCCATGGGGTGTCCCACACCTGCACCCCAACAGACGGAGCAGCCTCGATGGCATCCTGCTGTGTCACCTCAGGCTGACAGGAACCCCAGTGGCACAGGATCACAGGATGTCAGGGGTTGGAAGGGACCCAAGGAGATCCTCCAGTCCAAGCTCTGCCAGAGCAGGAGCAGAGAATCCAGCACAGGGCACACAGGAACACATCCAGACAGGGCTGGGAAGGCTCCAGAGCAGGAGACTCCACAACCTCTCTGGGCAGCCTGCTCCAGGGCTCTGGGAGCCTCACAGTCAAGAAGTTCCTCCTCATGCTGAGCTGGAACCTCCTGTGCTGGAGCTTCCATCCATTGCCCCTTGTCCTGTCCCAGGGCACAGTGAGCAGAGCCTGGCCCTGTCCCTCCCTCCTGACTCCAGATACTGAGCTGCAGCTCTGAGGTGTCCCCAGAGCCACCACAGAGTGAGCAGCCCCAGCTCTGGTGATGCTTAAATCCCTTCCTGGAGCACTCAGGGGGCACAGTGTGGCCCCAGGACAGAACCTGCTGCACACTCCGGAGGTGGGAAGGGAGGCAGAGCAGCTTGAGTGGGAGATGCCTCCCAGCAGGCCTGGGCTGAGCTGGGAGCTGCCAGGAGCCTGTGGCAAGTGCCTGGCAGTGGCTTTCTCACAGCTGTGGACTGGATATAAACTGCAGCACAGGAGGTGCCAGCTCAGCATGAGGAGGAACTTCCTCACCCTCAGATAAACATTTATTAAACACCTCTCAGCCTTCTCCTCTCCAGACTGCACAGCCCCAGGGCTCTCAGCCTCTCCTCCCCAGGCAGTGCTGCAGTCCCTTCAGCATCCTTGCAGCCCTCCCTTGGACTCTCTCCAGCAGATCCCTGTCCCTCCTGACCTGGGGAGCCCAGAGCTGGATGCAATGTTCCAGGTGAGGTCTCAGCAGGGCAGAGCAGAGGGGGAGGAGAAGCTCCCTGGCTCTGCTGGCCACACTCTGACTGCAGCCCAGGACCCCCTTGGCCTTCTTGGCCCCCAGGGCTCATTGCTGTCCCAGGCAGAACTTGCTGCCCCCCAGCACTCCCAGGTCCCTCTCCCCAGGGCAGCTCCCCAGCAGATCCCCTCCCAGCCTCTCCTGCTGCAGTTTCTTCTTCCTCCCCAGCTGCAGGACTCTGCTCTCATCCTTGCTGACCCTCATGAGGTTCCTCTCTGCCCAGCTCTCAGTCTGCCCCAGCCTCTGAATGGCCTCACAGCCTTCAGGTGTCTCAGCCAAGCCTCCCAGTTTGGTGTCATCAGAAAACCTGCTCAGCAGACTCTGTCTGTCTGTCCTCTCATCAGTGGCATGGATGATGTTGAACAGCACCAATCCAGAAGGACTCCATCAGTTACAACTCTCCAGCTGGACCTGGCACCACTCTTTGAACTCTATCTTGTGAGCAGTTCCTAATCCACCTCACTGTCTGCTCTTCCATCCCACACTTCCTGAGCTGGCTCACTGGGATGACAGTGCCAAAGGCCTTGCTAAGGTCAAGGCAGATCACATCCACTGCTCTCCCTGAATCCACCCTTCCCAGGCACCCCTGGGAAATGCCACCCTGCTGACACCTCTTGCCCAGGGGCCACAGGGCCAGCTCCCAGCAGGCACAAGCTGGCTGCAGGGGGTCCCAGGGGGCAGACAATGGCCAGCACCTGGCAAGGCCACATCTCCACACAAGCCCACGTGCCTGCCAGCACCCTCCTGGGCCCCAAAGGACTCAGGGTGTGGACAGCTGGGCATATGCCACAAGCCCTGGGGTAAACCCCCACGTGCCAGGCACCACTGTGCCAGCCCTGCTCCAGGACAAGCTCAGGCTCCCACAGTCCCAAACCAGTGCTGCTCCCCCCAGCACTGACTCAAGCCCTCCTGGGGCTGCCTTGGGAGCAGCTGCCTGGACACAGATCTGTTGCTCAGCCAGCACTGGAAGAAAGACTTTCAAATGAAAAAGGCTTTGCCCTGCTGGCCAGCAAGAGGAGCCCAGGCACTGCCCACACACTGCTGTCTGGCCCTGGCTGGGACAGCTGGCCAGGACCATGCCAAGCCACAGGGAAAGGAGCCAGAAGTGCAGGGGAAGCCCCGAGGAAAGGAGCTCAGCTGAAAACCCACTGGCCCTTGCCTGCTCCCTGCACACAAGAGCTGCTTCCCACCCCCTCGTGCCCCCAGCAGCCAGAGAAGAGAGCAGAGCTCCCATTGACCTCCCACCCTGCCAGGCTGCCAGAGAGGGACCTGGGCCGTGGCCCCACAGCTTCCCCTTGCACGGAGGCCTCGGCGTGGATCAAAGGGACAGGCAGCAGCAGGCAGGGTCTCCCCCTGCCACCCCAACAGCAGGCAGGGTGAAAGCTAAAGCTGGAAGGAAAAGCACTGCTTGACCCCACTGCTGGCCAGGGCTCCCGGCTGGACACCCAACACAGCCACCCGAGGAGAACATCAGCAGCCCCCTCCTCCCCCTGCCCAGGAGCCCTCAGCTGCGCTGCTCTCCCTCCCATGCAAGTGGTGTGACCGGGAACAGGTGGAGTTAGTGCTGCTGCTAATGGTCCACCTGGGGTCAAAGCCCAGCCCAGCCCCTGGCCTAAGATGGTTGCCCCTGCCCAGAGCCGCATGCGGCAGGGGTCAGCCCTGGCCCCTTTGTTGGGGTGTGCCCAGGGAAACAGGATACAGCAGCACCCCCCGAACCCCTCCCACCTCTGGCAGGTTTTACTAACACCAGGGCATGGCCCAGCTTGTCCCTGCCCGTCCCTGTCCCTCCGGCTTCTGGCCAGCCAAGCAGCTCTGCTCCAGCACTGCCGCAGAACTGCTCCCCGAGGCTCGGACTCCTGCCTAAAAGAAGGAGCCCGCGGGCAGGTGGCTTTGTGTCCCTGACACTGCCTGCCCTGCCTCCTCGCTGCCCTTCAGAGGCAAGCGGTGCCAGGGTGCCAAGCCCTCGGGGATCTCCCGCGGGGCTCTCCCGAGCCGGCCCGCACCGGGCGCCGGGGCAGAGGAGGAGCCGGCGGCAGCGCCGGGCTCGTACCTGCAGCACGGAGAGGCTGGTCTGCCCCGAGAGGCTGAGCTTCTCCTGCTCCGAGGGGTAGGCGTTGAAGCGGTGCTCGTACAGCCAGTCCCGCAGGATCTTCACGGACTCCTTCGGGAGGTTGCCCCTTCTCTTCCTCTTGCTGGCCTGCGAGGGGTCCGGCGATGTGGCGCTGTCGTCCTCTCCGAAGTCGCTATCCGACATGGTGGAGCTGCCCGCGGACCTCTCCTGGCTGAAGCCTGGCAAGGTGGAAACCACAGCGCCGGCATCAGGCGGCGTCCCGGCCGGGGGCGCGGGGGGCAGGGGCCCGGGACGCGCCGCGGCACCCCCCCGGCACCATCACCCACCGCCCGAACGCGGGGGGCGGCAGAGGGCCCCCGCGGGAGGAGAGGCTGCAGGCAGCGGCGGGGACGGCAGCCCGCACCCAGCCCCCGCAGCGCGGCGGAGCCTGCCCGGGATGAGCCCGGAGGGGGCGGGGGCGGGGGGGGAAGGGGCGAGAAAAACATCAACCGGGGGGGTGGGGGGGTGGGAGTTCAAAGCAATCTCTGCAGGAGGCCGGGGCCGGAGTTGAGCGGGGCGCAGGCACCACGCGGGGACGTGGTGCGGGGTCCGATCCCCGCGCTGCTGTCACGGGCCGGGGGCTCTGCTCGGCGCTGCCCGCCCAGGCCCCGCCGCCCCTCGGCCCGCAACAGGTAGCGCGGGCCCCTGCCCGCCGCCGACACAAAGCCTGGGAAGCGGCGAGCCCCGGCCCGCCCCCCCACACCTCCCCCACGCCGCCCGGGGAGGCGAAGCAGAAAGAAAGGAGCTGGGAAGTGTCCGGCGGCCCCCGCCGCACGCACCGGCCCCGCCAGCCCGGCCGGGAACGCCGCGGAACGGGCAGCGCCCCCCCGCCCGGCGCCCCCCCCGGCACTCCCAAAACTTTTCCCGGCGGGGGCGGCCCCGGCCCGGCCCGGCCCGGCCCGCACAAAGGCGGCTCGGCTCGGCTCGGCTCGGCTCGGCTCGGCTCGGCTCGGCTCGGCTCGGCTCGGCGCGGCTCGGCTCGGCTCGGCGCGGCGCTGCCCGGCCCGCCCTGCCCCGCCGCCGGCCGGGACTCCATGTTTGCCGCTCGCCCCGGCTGCGCTCTTACCCCCGGGCCGCCGCCGCCGCCTCGGCCCTTGCATGGGCCCCGCCGGGGTCGCTCCGCCGCCGCCGCTCCGGGGCCGGGGGTGCGGCGGGACCCTCCCGCGGCGGCGGGGCGGGCGGCCGAGGCGCGGCGAAAAGTTTTGGGTGGGCGGCGGTGACAGATGCCGAGACAGAGTTCCCTTTGTTCCCGAGGAGGCAGGAACTCAGCCGGGCCCCCCGCCCCCGGCCCCGGCCCGCCCGCCCCCGGCTGTCACCGCCGCCGCACCGGGCAGCGGGGCACCCCAGCCCCCGCCCCGCCGAGCGCGGGGCCGGTACCTGGCGGCGGAGGCGCCCCGGGCTCGCCCCCCGCGCCCCGGGAGGCAGCACGCGGCCCCGCGGGCTGCAGCAGCGCCGTAACAGCCCCGGCGCGGAGCGGGCACCGGCACCCCCCGGGGACACCCCCCCGGGGACACGCACCCAGAGGAGCTCCCGCGCGGGGATCCCCCGAAAGGCACCGCAGCAGCTCCTTCGCCGTGACCATGCCCTAAGGCTGAGTCCTGTAACTGAGCCCCGGGGGGGTGCTGGTGGCAGTGGCAGGGAGCAGGCGCTGGCTGCTGCTGGGGCAGGTGTGGGTGACAGCCCCAGGCAGCTCAGGCTGCCCTGAGGCACCGCTGGTGCTCGGTTTGGTGGCTCTTTGACTCACTGGCCGGGAAACTGGAAGCCCAGCACCTCAGCACTCCCGGGAAGGTGGGAAGTGTTTCCTAGCAAGGATCATCAGATCGAGGGGGCACCGGCTGGGACCTCTGCCGTGTCCATCGGCAGCGAGCCAGGCAAGGTCTCAGGAGGCTTCGCTGAGCTCGCTGCACCTCTCCACTGCAACAGCAGAGCCCCAAAGCCTTTTTAAACGCCCAGCTCTCTCCACCTACGCTGAGCACTCTGCTGGGCCAGGATGTGGCTCCCGCAGGATTCCCTCCCCCCGCCGTGTGCTCCCTGTCCCGTGCTGTGCTGCTGGGTCACACCTTCCCCCCTGCCCAGGGCCGGCAAGTGAGCAGCGCCAAGCCCAGAAGGGGATGTGCCCATCGTGTCCCCCCTGGCATGGTACCCTCCATCCCTGGGAACCACAGAGAGCAGCTGCTCTGGGCAGCGGTGGGCAAGGGTGCCCCATCCCGTGGGTCAGGCACCCCCTGGGCTGCATGGGTGATGCAGTGAGAACAAACTAATCCCTTAGAGCCCCCGTGGTGGGGAAGGTGCTGCCACGGGGGAGCCCAGATGATCCTGTCCAGCAGGCAGCTCAGAGAGGTGCCAGCAGAGAGGCATCTCTTGGGGGTGCCCCTCTCCTGGGGATGTCTGTGCCAAGCACAAGCACTCCTGTGTGCATCCCCCCCGGGAGCTGTGTGCTCGTGGGGTACTGCAGCCCCCAGGCTTGTTTGCAGCAGGGGTTTGATGGCAGCCTGGCACTTGGCCTCTGCTCAGGTGTTGAGAAGGGCTGCAAAGCCCTTTGGTGGTGTGGCTTGGCTCCGTGCAGAGCAGGCTGCATGGTGCAATAAAGGGGCACACAGCAAACAAAACCCCAAGGGGAATTCCTCACAGCGTTTGCTTAGCTGCTGCTGAAGCTTCAGTGGAGCTGTGCCCCGGGTCCCCGCTGCTCTGTTCCTGCAGCCTGGGCTGGTGAGACCCAGGCCAGCCCTGGCACCAGCCCTGGGTGCAAATCCCACCTGCTGCAGGCCTGCGCCGGTGCATGGTGCATCCCCAGCCCCTCTCACACCGCTCTTGCCTGCCCACCAGCACGGGTGGGTTCATCCTGCCTGCTCTGCTCCCTGCCTGGCACCCAGCCTGCAGGGGGTGAGGCTGCAGGGCTCCCTGGGCTGCTGCCCAGGGTCTGTGTCAGCCCCCGTGCCCAGGCAGGGCTGTCCTGCCTGGCAGCCTGCTTTTGCTCCTGCCTAGGCCATCTCCTTTTGTGTCTTCTGCCTAATTGATGCAAGCAGGAAATGGTCTCCCGGGGCTGGGCCGGGAGCCCTCCTGCCCTCCCCGGCTGCAGTGCCAGGCAGTGTGGAGGCAGCCTTGGAAAAGTCCCAGCGGGTGCCTGAGTGCAGCCCCTGGAGAGCTAAATCCAAGGGCAGCCCCAGGCTGGAGCAGAAGCCAGGGAGCTCCCAGCTGAGGGGGGATTAGGACCCTGGAGGGGGGGGGGGGGGGAGGCGAGGGGCCGGGCAGGGGCTCTGGGGCGTCTCCAGGGCTGCTTTTGCTAAGGGCTTGTGCAGGCTGAGCCCCCAGCAGCGCCGCCAAGCCCGGCCAGGGCCATTGACATGACAAAGCCTCCAAACTCCTGCAATCCGAGAAACAATCAGCCAGCAAGAGCCCAAGGGGCACGCAGGAAAGCCCCGGGAGCCGCCCGGGGCGCTGCCCCATCCCAGGCTGGGCTCTCCCCACCCTCTGATACTTAATCAGGATCTGTGGCATGGAAAATTGGGTTTCATAGAACCCTGGCATGGGTTGGGTTGGAAGGGAGCTGAAAGCTCAGCCAGCTCCAGCCCCCTGCCATGGGCAGGGACCCCTCCCACCAGCACAGCCTGCTCAAGGCCTCATCCAGCCTGGTCCTGAACCCCTCCAGGCAGGAGGCAGCCACAGCCTCCCTGGGCAGCCTGTGCCAGGCTCTCCCCAGCCTCATTCTCAACAATTTCTTCCTCCTCTCCACTCTCAGTCTCTCCTCTCCCAGCTCAAAGCCATTGTTCCTCAGCCTGTCCCTCCCAGCCCTTGGCCAGAGTCCCTCCCCAGCTCTCCTGGAGCCCTTCAGGTCCTGCAAGGCTGCTCTGAGGTCTCCCTGGAGCCTTCTCCAGGGGCTCTCCAGCACTCTGATCATCTTTGTGTGCCCCCTGCCTGGTGACTGTGCCAGCTGCTGGCTTTGGTCCCCAGCACTGCAGTTCTGCTCCCTGGTGAGTGCCAGGCTGGGACTCCCCCAGCAGCACCAGTCCTGGGCACACTCTTGCCAGGGCTTTCCTACTGGTTCACAGCCGGCATGGCACAGCTGGAGCCCCCGGGGGGAAACCACAGCTGGGTTCATCTCTGCCCTGCCCAGATGTTGTGCTCCTTCACCCACCTGCAGCAGAGCTCACCCAGGGGACCAACTGCTGTCTTAATGCCAGAGAGGGCAGCGTGTGCCAGCTGGGCACTGCCTGGGAGCAGGCAGCCCTGCAGGAACACCCAGTGAGTGCCCCACTGGCTGTGCCACAGCCCCCCCAGGCAGGGCTCAGCCCATGGCAGCTGGAGCAGGACCTGCTTCACCACCTGCACCACTGCAGCCCCACGGTGCCGTGGCCTCCATCTCCTGCTGCCCCTTCCCGTGGGGCAGCTCAGCTCCTCTTGCTCTTGCCAGAGCCAGCAGGGCAGAGCAGAGCCTCTCTCAGCTGGCACTGCCCTGGCCTGTGCTGATGTTTCTGTGCCACTGGGCATGGAAGGAGGAGCTGTGGCGCTCTGCAGACATCAGCGTGGAGCTCACAGCACTGGAGCAAACCACTCTTGGTTGGGATCTGGAGGCAGCCTCCATGGCCAGGCAAAGGAGGGAATAGTTCCCATGGGGAGAGCAGAGACAGCAGGAGCTGCCCCTGGAGCATCCAGGGCTGCTCCTGGGCCCCCTGGATGCAGGAGCAAGGGCTGAATAAAAGGGACAACAGGAACCTCTAGAATTAGAATAACCTTTATTAGAATAAACCAAACCAGGTTGGAAGAGACCTTCAAGATCATCGTGTCCAACCCATCAACCAATCCAACCCACCTAAACAGCTAACCCATGGCACCAAGCACCCCATCAAGTCTCCTGAACACCTCCAATGACAGCGACTCCACCACCTCCCTGGGCAGCCCATCCCAATGGGCAATCACTCTCTCTGTATAGAACTTCTTCCTAACATCCAACCTGAACCTCCCCTGGCGCAGCCTGAGACTGTGTCCTCTTGTTCTGGTACTGGCTGCCTGGGAGAAGAGACCATCATCAGCCTGTCTACAACCTCCCTTCAGGTAGTTGTAGAGAGCAATAAGGTCACCCCTGAGTCTCCTCTTCTCCAGGCTGAGCAACCCCAGCTCCCTCAGCCTCTCCTCACAGGGCTGTGCTCCAGACCCCTCACCAACTTTGTTGCTCTTCTCTGGACACCTTCCAGCAAGTCAACCTCCTTCCTAAACTGAGGGGCCCAGAACTGGACACAGGACTCGAGGTGTGGCCTAACCAGTGCAGTGTACAGGGGCACAATGACCTCCCTGCTCCTGCTGGCCACACTGTTCCTGATGCAGGCCAGGATGCCCTTGGCCCTCCTGGCTGCCTGGGCACACTGCAGGCTCATGTTCAGCCTGCCATCGATCAGCACCCCCAGGTCCCTCTCTGCCTGGCTGCTCTCAGCCACTCTGCCCCCAGCCTGTGGCACTGCCTGGGGTTGTTGTGGCCAAAGTGCAGCCCCTGGCACTTGGCTGTGTTCAATCTCCTGCCCTTGGCCTCAGCCCATCTGCCCAGCCTGTCCAGGTCCCTCTGCAGAGCCTCTCTACCCTCCAGCAGATCAACTCCTGCCCCTAGCTTGGTGTCATCAGCAAATTCACTGCTGATGGACTCAATGCCCTCCTCCAGATCATCACTGAAGATGTTAAAGAGCACAGGGCCCAGCACTGATCCTTGGGGCACACCACTGGTGACTGGCCGCCAGCTGGAAGCTCAGTGAGGAGAAGTGCAAAGTCCTGCCCCTGGGGAGGCAGAACTGCCCCAGGCAGCAAGATGTGCTGGGGGCCACCCAGCTGGAAAGCTAAAGCTTGGCAGAAAAGGCCCTGGGGTCCTGGGGGACACCACACTGCCCACAGGCCAGCAATGAGCCCCTGCAGCAGAGCTGCCGAGCGGTGCCCAGGGCTGCGACAGGAGGTGGGGGGAGGTGAGCCTTCCTCTGCTCTGCACTGGAGATGCCACCCCTGGAGTGCTCCCCGGCATGAGAGGGACAGGGACAGGCTGGAGAGAGTCCAGCAGAGGGCCATGAAGGTGGTGGAGGGGCTGGACCACGGCAGCTGGGAGGGCTGGGACCGCTCAGCCTGGAGCAGAGCAGGGCCAGGAGAGCTCAGCAGTGGGGAGGGTGCAGAGAGCATGGAGCCAGGCTCTGCCCAGCCGTGCCCAGGGGCAGGAGCAGAGGACATGGGCACAAGGTGACAGGCAGCAGGGTCCCTCTGAACACCAGGAAGCACTCCTGCAAGTGAGCAGCTCACAAGGGTGGGCACTGTCTCCACTGGTGCCCCCTGCCCTGGCAGTGAAATGCCCGGGGGGGGGTTGGTGGTTTGAGTCAGGTCAGGTCAGGCTGCTGGGCACTGTCCCTGTGCTGCAGCCCAGAGTGTGGCTGTGCCTGGGCTGCAGGTGCACACTGCTGGCTCACAGCCTCCCTGTCCCTCACCAGCACCCCCAGGCCCTTCTCCCCAGGGCTGCTCTCGACCCATCCTGCCCCCAGCCTGGCCTGCTACTGAGGGCTGCCTCAACCCAGCTGTGGGCCCTTGCACTTGGCCTGGCTGAGCTTCATGAGGTGCCCAGGTGGGCCCTAAGGGTTTGGGGGGTTGGTGGTTGTCCCCCTGTGGGGGGGAGGTGGTTGACCAGAGTGGAGGAAGCGTTTTGGGGAAGGCAGCACAGAGCTGCCACACCTGCTTGAGGTGGTGGCACCAGGGCACCTCAGAGCATCAGCTGCTGGGCAATGGGAGCTGCTGTGACCAGGAAGGCTGGGGGCAAGAGCTGGGCAAAACCAAGGGAAGGGCTCAGCACCAGGGCTGGGAACAGGGCACAGAAAGGGCTCTGAGCAGGGCTGGGCAAGCTGGCAGCGGCCTGGGGGTCCTGTTAGCCACCGTGGCTAGGAGCAGGTGCTGGAAGGGTGTGAGGACAGAGAGATGCTCCTGGTCACAGCCCCCCTGAGCCAGAGGTGGCTCCTGCATGCCCAGGGTGCCCAGGTGCAGCCTGGCAGGGCTGGGAAGCAGCAGCATGCCCATGGTGCCCAGGTGCAGCCTGGCAGGGCTGGGAAGCAGCAGCATGCCCATGGTGCCCAGGTGCAGCCTGGCAGGATGGGAAGCAGCAGCATGCCCATGGTGCCCAGGTGCAGCCTGGCAGGGCTGGGAAGCAGCAGCATGCCCATGGTGCCCAGGTGCAGCCTGGCAGGGATGGGAAGCAGCAGCATGCCCATGGTGCAGCCTGGCAGGGCTGGGAAGCAGCAGCATGCCCATGGTGCCCAGGTGCAGCCTGGCAGGATGGGAAGCAGCAGCATGCCCAGGGTGCCCATGGTGCAGCCTGGCAGGGCTGGGAAGCAGCAGCATGCCCATGGTGCCCAGGTGCAGCCTGGCAGGGATGGGAAGCAGCAGCATGCCCAGGGTGCCCAGGTGCAGCCTGGCAGGGATGGGAAGCAGCAGCATGCCCATGGTGCAGCCTGGCAGGGATGGGAAGCAGCAGCATGCCCAGGGTGCCCAGGTGCAGCCTGGCAGGATGGGAAGCAGCAGCATGCCCATGGTGCCCATGGTGCAGCCTGGCAGGGCTGGGAAGCAGCAGCATGCCCATGGTGCAGCCTGGCAGGGCTGGGAAGCAGCAGCATGCCCATGGTGCAGCCTGGCAGGACTGGGAAGCAGCAGCATGCCCATGGTGCAGCCTGGCAGGGCTGGGAAGCAGCAGCATGCCCATGGTGCCCATGGTGCAGCCTGGCAGGGCTGGGAAGCAGCAGCATGCCCATGGTGCAGCCTGGCAGGACTGGGAAGCAGCAGCATGCCCATGGTGCCCAGGTGCAGCCTGGCAGGGATGGGAAGCAGCAGCATGCCCATGGTGCAGCCTGGCAGGACTGGGAAGCAGCAGCATGCCCATGGTGCCCATGGTGCAGCCTGGCAGGGCTGGGAAGCAGCAGCATGCCCATGGTGCAGCCTGGCAGGACTGGGAAGCAGCAGCATGCCCATGGTGCAGCCTGGCAGGACTGGGAAGCAGCAGCATGCCCATGGTGCCCATGGTGCAGCCTGGCAGGGCTGGGAAGCAGCAGCATGCCCATGGTGCCCAGGTGCAGCCTGGCAGGGCTGGGAAGCAGCAGCATGCCCATGGTGCAGCCTGGCAGGGCTGGGAAGCAGCAGCATGCCCATGGTGCAGCCTGGCAGGGCTGGGAAGCAGCAGCATGCCCATGGTGCAGCCTGGCAGGGCTGGGAAGCAGCAGCATGCCCAGGTGCCAGCCTGCTCCTGGGACCCCTTGCCAGGCCTGTGCAGCCTGCCTGGGGCCTCCCCAGGGGGGGCTGCCCTGTGCCAGGCCTGTGTTGCCCCTCTCAGGCTGCTGCCAGCCTGGGGCTCAGGTGAGGCTGGGGAAGGCTCTGGGCAGTGACTCTCTGCTGATCTCCTTTCTGCTCCCAGGAGCTCCTGCCATGGGATCCTCTTTTCTTCCTCTTGCCTGTGGCAGCCTCTCAGCTCTGGCCTCTCCTGGGGGCTCCCTGGGGGTGCCAGGAGCCTCTTTGCCCACCCATGAACTCAGGGTTGATCTTCCCTGTGCGTTTCCCTGCCCACCACCCCACCTGTGACTGCACTTCCCCTGCTGCTCCTCCCCTAGCCAGGAGCCTGCCTGACCCAGCTGCCAGGAGCTCCAGCAGCTGCCTGAGGCAGGATTCCTCCTGCAGGCAAAGCCTCTGCCCACATGCACCCCGGTGCCCACTCACACAGCCCCTCTGCTGCGCTGGCAGCGTGGCTGAGGGTTGCCCTCTCCTGAGAGCCTCGCAGTGTCCCCAGGGCTGTGCAGGGGAAGGAGGCAGCTCAGCCACAGCAGCTGCCTGAGACTGCTTCTGGAAGCCCTGGCAGCTCTCTGCTGGAGGCCAGCAGTGCCCACAGCTGCTGGTAGCCAGCCACCAGGTTCACCCTAGCCCTGGGCTGATCTCTGGGGTCAGGGGGGCTGGACATTGCTCCTGGATGCAGCTGCCTCCAGAAAAGAGTTTGTCCACAGGGACCTTGCAGAGGCTGGAGGCCCTTTCCCACCCCACCATCAGCCCATCCACCCCAACGTGACCTGTGTGAGAGGTTCCCTTCAGTCTGCACCCCAGAGAAGGCAGCTTTGTGAAAGCACCCTGCACCCACCCCCACCCTCCTTACCCCCACCACCAGCAGCCTTCAGGCCTGGAGCTGTGCTCAGGAACTGGCAGACCTGGAGGATTTTTCCCTGGTACAGCAGAAAATTGGGTGAGGAGGGTGGGATCTGTGAGCCTGGAGGTGGGCTGGCTTGGGGCTCCTGCAGAGCATGAGCCATGGCCCTGGGGAGCACCCCAAGGGAACAGGAGCTCAGCCTTTCGTGGCTGTGTCCTTGGTGGTTTAGGTCATCCTGCCTTGTGTTGGTGCTGCCTGGGGAGCAGAAGCACTGAGAAGATTCCCAGCCAGGGCCACCTCCTGGTGAGAGGTCTCCTGGAGGACCTTGCAGGTCCCTGAGCCCAGCAGCAGAGCTCCTGCAGAGCCTGTCCAAGGCTCCCCAGTGCCCTGGGAGCACCTCCAGCACGCACTGTGCCCTCAGCAGCTGCCATCACTTCTTCCCTTTTAGCTAACCTCAGGAAAGTGATCCCTGGAGGGCAGGGAGAGGAGCTGGTGGCAGCAGCACCTTGGCAGTAACCTTGCCAGGCAGGGGCCCCCCACTCCCATAGCCTTGGCAGGGTGGTGGTCAGTAGCCAAACCAAGGGGACAACCTCCTTCTCTATGCCCACCCCTGCCCTCTCAGGGCGATGCCAAAGGGCAGCTGAGACCCTGGCACCCCGGATCAGCTGAGAGGAGGCTGTGGCTGGCACCCTCCCAAGTGTCTCTCAGCATGTCCCAACAAGGAGGTTGAGCAGAGCAACCCTCACCCCACCAGCAAAGGTGGAGGATGATGCTCAGACTGTTTTCATGTGGGCTGGGAGTGAACTGGCTTCACACCCAGGCTGCCCTGCTGGGAGGGCCCCAGCTGGCCCCAGCAGGCAGCTGGGGAGATGTGGTGCCCAAAGCCAGCAGGCTGGCAGTGTGGTGTGGCACAGCACGGGCCCAGGAGGCAGACACAGACAGCACAGCTCCAGATCACACCTGTCAGGCTTTATGCACTGCTCTGCTCCCCCAGGCCCTCAGATCACAGCCAGGGAGGGGGCAGCAAAGTGGGGGTCCTCTGATGAAGGAAGGGAGTGCAGGAGGAGGGGACAGATCCTTCCTCTGTGCTGTGTTCCTCAGGTGGGGATTGCTCAGCCCTGAGCCAGCGCTGCCCTGGGATGCTCACCCTGGCCCCAGGGACCAGCAGCAGCACCGTGGCTTCGATGGTGACAATGGCTGCTAGCCCAGGCTGCCAGGCTAGGCTGGGGGCTGCCAGGCCAGGCTGGGGGCTGCCAGGCCAGGCTGGGGGCTGCCAGCCCAGGCTGGGGGCTGCTAGGCCAGGCTGCCAGGCCAGGCTGGGGGCTGCCAGGCCAGGCTGGGGGCTGCCAGCCCAGGCTGGGGGCTGCTAGGCCAGGCTGCCAGGCCAGGCTGGGGGCTGCCACACCAGGCTGGGGGCTGCCAGGCCAGGCTGGGGGCTGCCAGCCCATGCTGGGGGCTGCCACGCCAGGTTGCCAGGCTAGGCTGGGGGCTGCCAGGCCAGGCTGGTGGCTGTTAGCCCAGGCTGGGGGCTGCCACGCCAGGCTGGGGAATGCCAGCCCAGACTGCCAGGCTAGGCTGGGGGCTGCTAGCCCAGGCTGGGGGCTGCCAGGGCAGGCTGCCAGGCTATACTGGGGGCTGCCAGCCCAGGCTGGTGGCTGCTAGCCCAGGCTGGGGAATGCCAGCCCAGGCTACCAGGCCAGGCTGGGGGCTGCTAGCCCAGGCTGGAGGCTGCCAGGCTGGGGAATGCCAGGGCAGGCTACCAGGCCAGGCTGGGGGCTGCTAGCCCAGGCTGGGGGCTGCCAGGCTGGGGAATGCCAGGGCAGGCTGGGGGTCCCAGTGGGGCGAGGGGAGGCCTGGGGCTGATGGAGGGAGCGGTGACAGGAGTGTGACCCCGTGTGGGGTGCTGGTCTTGGGAAGTGCTTGAGCAGGGGGGAGCCTGCGGTGGGGGCAGAGGGCTGGTGGGCAGGGGCCGTGCCGTGCCGGGCGGTGCCGTGCCGCGCCGCGCCGGGCCGGGCTCAGTCGTCCTTGTCCTTGGCGCCGTGCTTGAGGATGCGTGTGAACTCCACGTAGTTGAAGTTGCCCTTCTTGTCGATGGGAGCCTCCCTGTACATCTCATCCACCTCCTCGTCCGTGAACCTGTCCCCCATGGTGGTCAGCAGCTCCCGCAGGTGGTCCTCGTGGATGAAGCCTGCGGGGAGGCAGCAGGGGGTGGCCTCAGCAGGGGGCACGGGGGCAGGGCTGAGCGGCAAGGAGCAGGAGGCCAAGGGCAGCCTGGGCTGCAGCCAGAGCAGTGTGGCCAGAGCTGGGGAGAGAGGATCCTGCCCCTCTGCTCTGCTCTGCTCAGACCTCACCTGGAGCTCTGCATCCAGCTCTGGAGCCCTCAGCACAGCAAGGACCTGGAGCTGATGGAGAGGCTCCAGAGGAGGGCCAGGAAAATGCTCAGGGGGTTGGAGCAGCTCTGCTACAAGGAGAGGCTGAGGGAGCTGGGGGTGTTCAGCCTGGAGAGGAGAAGGCTCCAGGGGGACCTTAGAGCAGCCCATGGCAGGGGGGTTGGAACTAGCTGATCCTTGTGGTCCCTTCCAACCCTGACTGATCCTATCATACTATGACACTATGAAACAGGCTGCCCAGGGAGGTGGTGGAGTCACCATCACTGGAGGTGTTCAGGAGGAGACTTGATGGGGTGCTTGGTGCCATGGGTTAGTTGTTTAGGTGGTGCTGGATTGGTTGATGGGTTGGACACGATCTTGAAGGTCTTTTCCAACCTGGTTTATTCTGTTCTATTCTACCCTGGGGATAGAGGCTGCAGGGACTGATGGAGAGGGGCCAGAGGAGGCCATGGAAATGCTCAGGAGGTTGGAGCAGCTCTGCTGTGAGGACAGGCTGAGGGAGCTGGGGGTGTTCAGCCTGGAGAGGAGAAGGCTCCAGGGAGACCTTAGAGCTGCCTGCCAGGACCTGAAGGGGCTACAGGAAGGCTGCAGAGGGACTGCTCCCAAAGGCCTGCAGGGACAGGCCCAGGGGCAATGGCTTCAGAGCAGAGCAGAGCAGATTGAGCTTGGATGTGAGGAACAAGTTCTGCCCCAGGAGGCTGCTGGAACACTGCAGCAGGCTGCCCAGGGAGGTGGTTGAGGCTCCATCCCTGGAGCTGTTCCAGGTGAGGCTGGAGAGGGCTCTGGGCAGCCTGCTCCAGGGGAGGATGTCCCTGCTGGGGGCAGGGCTGGGACTGGGTGAGCTGTGGAGCTCCCTTCCAGCCCAGAGCACTCTGTGACCTCCCAGAGATAGCCCTGCCCGGCTCTTCCCCTCTGGAGCTGCCAGGGCCCCGTGCCCGGGGCGGGGATGGCAGGCAGGGGCGGCAGGGGCGGCAGGGGCGGCAGGGGCGGCAGGGGGGGCAGGGGTGGCAGGGGCGGCAGGCAGGGGCGGCAGGGGGGGCAGCAGGGGCGGCAGGGGGGGCAGGGGTGGCAGGGGCGGCAGGCAGGGGCGGCAGGGGGGGCAGCAGGGGCGGCAGGGGCGGCAGGGGGGGCAGGGGGTGGCAGGGGCGGCAGGCAGGGGCGGCAGGGGGGGCAGCAGGGGCGGCAGGGGGGGCAGGGGTGGCAGGGGTGGCAGGCAGGGGCGGCAGGGGCGGCAGGGGGGGCAGCAGGGGCAGCAGGGGGGGCAGCAGGGGCGGCAGGGGCGGCAGGGGGGGCAGGGGTGGCAGGGGCGGCAGGCAGGGGCGGCAGGGGGGGCAGCAGGGGCGGCAGGGGCGGCAGGGGGGGCAGGGGTGGCAGGGGCGGCAGGCAGGGGCGGCAGGGGGGGCAGCAGGGGCGGCAGGGGCGGCAGGGGGGGCAGGGGGGGCAGGGGCGGCAGGCAGGGGCGGCAGGGGGGGCAGCAGGGGCGGCAGGGGGGGCAGGGGGGGCAGGGGCGGCAGGCAGGGGCGGCAGGGGGGGCAGCAGGGGCGGCAGGGGCGGCAGGGGGGGCAGGGGTGGCAGGGGCAGCAGGGGGGGCAGGGGGGGGCAGGGGTGGCAGGGGCGGCAGGCAGGGGCGGCAGGGGCGGCAGGGGGGCAGGCAGGGGCGGCAGGGGCGGCAGGGGGGGCAGCAGGGGCGGCAGGGGCAGCAGGGGGGGCAGCAGGGGCAGCAGGGGGGGCAGCAGGGGCAGGGGCTGCCCGTACCCGAGGCCTCCTCGTCGAAGCAGGCGAAGGCATTGCGGATGACGTCCTCGGGGTCGGTGCCGTTCAGCTTCTCCCCAAACATGGTGAGGAACATGGTGAAGTTGATGGGGCCTGGGGCCTCGCTCATCATCCCCTCCAGGTACTCATCCGTGGGGTTCTTCCCTGCAGACACAGGCAGAGGAGTGGGTGCCAGGCCCCTGCCCACCCTGCTTCCACGGCACCTTTGCCCTGCTCTGAGCGGGGCAGGAGGCCACCCTGGGACAGAGCTGTGCCGGGCTCAGCCTCGAGGGAGATGCAGGAATACATCTGGGGGTGACCAGGAACCCAGCCCCACAGCTTTGCCCCTTCCCCTCGCAGCTGGCAGCCGGCAGCACCCGAGGCAAGGGGCAGCACTGCCCCCACGCAGCCTCAGCTGCCGCTGAACCCAGCGCTGCTCCTACCATGGATGGCCCAGGGGGGGTTTAACCTCCTCTGCCCCGGGGACCAGCCCCTCCCTGCCACCACAGCTGCAGCTCATGGGAGCAAGGAGATCTCTCCCCTGGGCAGGAGGACCTCCAGAACAGGTTTGGCTGCCAGGTCAATCATTGACAGCGATCCCGAAGGGCAGCAGGGGGTGGGCAGCAGGGGGTGGGCAGCAGGGGGTGGGCAGCAGGGGGTGGGCAGCAGGGGGTGGGCAGCAGAGCCTGCAGGGAAGGGCAGCAGGGGGAGGGCAGCAGAGCCTGCAGGGAAGGGCAGCAGGGGGAGGGCAGCAGAGCCTGCAGGGAAGGGCAGCAGGGGGAGGGCAGCAGGGCCTGCAGGGAAGGGCAGCAGGGGGAGGGCAGCAGGACCTGCAGGGAAGGGCAGCAGGGGGTGGGCAGCAGGGGGAGGGCAGCAGGGGGAGGGCAGCAGAGCCTACAGGGAAGGGCAGCAGGGGGAGGGCAGCAGGGGGAGGGCAGCAGGGGGAGGGCAGCAGGGGGAGGGCAGCAGAGCCTGCAGGGGAGGGCAGCAGGGGGAGTGCAGCAGAGCCTGCAGGGAAGGGCATCAGGGGGAGGGCAGCAGGGGGAGGGCAGCACAGCCTGCAGGGAAGGGCAGCAGGGGTTGGGCAGCAGAGACTGCAGGGAAGGGCAGCAGTGGGTGGAGAGCAGGGGGAGGGCAGCAGGGGGAGGGCAGCAGGGGGAGGGCAGCAGGGGGAGGGCAGCAGAGCCTGCAGGGAAGGGCAGCAGGGGGAGGGCAGCAGAGCCTGCAGGGAAGGGCAGCAGGGGGAGGGCAGCAGAGCCTGCAGGGAAGGGCAGGCTCTGGCTGGGGGCTGCTCTAGGGCAAGGGTAAAGCTGCTCCAGCTCCAGGGCAAAGCTGCTGCAGGGCCAGGGGCCTCTCCTAGTGAGCACAGCTGGCAGAGCAACACACCAGCAACACAGCCTCTGAAGTGCCAGCGCAGGGCTCTGCCCCCAGGCTCTGCAGCCACTCTCAGCTGGCACAGGGCAAGGATGCCCCAAGGGCATCCCACCAGAGATGGCCTTTGAGGCGCTCAGCCGGGCAGCAGCTCAGCCCTGCTGCTGGGGAGGGGGCAGGGGGGCAGGGGCAGGGGCAGGGACCCTCACCCAGGGAGGCCAGCATGTCGTGCAGGTCCTGCAGGGCAGGGGGGCAGGGGGCAGGGGTTCAGGGGGCAGGGGGGCAGGGGCAGGGGGGCAGGGACCCTCACCCAGGGAGGCCAGCATGTCGTGCAGGTCCTCCTTGTCGATGAAGCCGTCGCGGTTCTGGTCGATCATGTTGAAGGCCTCCTTGAACTCCTGGATCTGGGACTGGTCGAACATGGCGAAGACGTTGGAGGTGGCGCGCTGCGGGCGCTTCTTGGTGGTCTTGGCCTTGGCACGCTTGCTGGACATCCTGGCAGCTGGGGGGGCGCCTGGGGGCAGGGCAGCAGCGTCAGCAGGGCTGGGGAGGGGCACTGCCAGCCCTGTGCCCCAGCCTGCCTGCACTGCCAGCCCTGTGCCTCAGTCCCCCTGGCACTGCCAGCCCTGTGCCTCAGCCTGCCTGCACTGCCAGCCCTGTGCCTCAGTCCCCCTGGCACCCCCAGCCCTGTGCCTCAGCCTGCCTGGCACTGCCAGCCCTGTGCCTCAGTCCCCCTGGCACTGCCAGCCCTGTGCCTCAGTCCCCCTGGCACCGCCAGCCCTGCGCCTCAGCCTGCCTGCACTGCCAGCCCTGTGCCTCAGTCCCCCTGGCACCGCCAGCCCTGTGCCCCAGCCTGCCTGCACTGCCAGCCCTGTGCCCCAGCCTGCCTGCACTGCCAGCCCTGTGCCTCAGTCCCCCTGGCACCGCCAGCCCTGCACCTCAGCCTGCCTGCACTGCCAGCCCTGCGCCTCAGCCTGCCTGCACTGCCAGCCCTGTGCCTCAGCCTGCCTGGCACTGCCAGCCCTGTGCCCCAGCCTGCCTGGCATCACCAGCCCTGTGCCTCAGTCCTCCTGGCACCCCCAGCCCTGTGCCTCAGCCTGCCTGGCACTGCCAGCCCTGTGCCTCAGTCCCCCTGGCACTGCCAGCCCTGTGCCCAGCCTCCCTGGCTGTCACACACTTGGCAGCAGCGGGGCAAGGTGTTGGCAGGGGCAGCCATGGGCACAGGGACACTTGGGCTCCAGTGAGTCCCCCTGGCAGTCACAAGAGCAGGCAGCACCCACTGGCACCCTTGCCCAAGGCTGTGCCCACAGCTGCAGCCAGGGCTCTCCCCACCCCCCAAACCTGTCCCCTTGCAGCCCTGGCACAGGGAGATGCCAGGCCTGGCACTGAGCCCCGGGGGTGGCCATGGGCACCGCTGCCTTGGCATTGGGGCAGAGTTTAGCAGTGCCCTCTCCCCAGGCTTCCCCTCCTGCCCTGGCAGGGCTCACCCAGCCCTCCCCAGCCCTGCTGCCAGGCACTGGCTCTCCCTGGCATCCTCCATTTCACTGGGCAACAGCAGACCCCAGCCAGCCCTGGGAGGTGGGCTGGGCACAGGGCACAGCACCCAGCAGCCAGCACCAGGGGCTACCTGCTGGGCACACTCCTCACATCCCACTGCCTCCCTTCCCCCTCCTTCCATCCCACCTCCATCCTGCTGCTCCAGCTGGGCCTCAGGCCACTGGCTGCCCGCTGCAGTGCCCAGCTGTGCCCTGCCCTCTGCCCAGGGAGCCCCAGGAAGGGCCCCAGAGCGGAGGGAAGAAGGTTGCAGAGGCCCTCAGAGGGCTGCAGAAGGAGCAAGCAGCGCTGGAACTGTGGCTGCTGAGCAATGGTGCTGCTCTTACAGGTCAGAGACAGCCCTGAGGGGCAGAGGTGGGGCAGCAGGGGCAGGGACAGACCCCTGGGCACACAGCTGGGCCCTGGGTGTCCCATGAGGAACGACAAAGGGACCACAGGGACCCCAAACACCACCAGGGCAGAGCCCTGGCAGGGAAAGCTGAGCTGGCAGAGGGGAGAGCTCCCAGCTCTGCACAGCTCCTGAGGGGAGGCTGCAGGGAGCTGGGCTCAGGTGATGGAAGGAGAGGCAATGGCCTCCTGGTGGATGAACACCCGCTCTGAAGACGAAACCAAAGCAGGGGGGAGGGCCTGTGGGTGCTCTGCCCTCCCTGCAGGGCATTTCCCCCCCTGGGAAGCCGAGTCTGTGCCCCTGCCCCTGCCTGCCCAGCTGGGGTGTCAGGAGCAGGGCACTGCAGCTGGTGGCTCTCCCTTTGGCTCCTGCCTCCCCTGGAGGAGAGCTCCTGCAGCTGCCCTCCTGCTCCCCTGCCCCTTCCCCTGCTGCCTCTGTGCCTCTCCAGAGAGGGACTGCCTTTGTATTCTCCCTCCTTGGCCCTCTCCCACCCACCCTTGTGCCCTGCCCTTCTGAACCTCTCCTGCTGCTGTCAGGTGTGTGTTGGTTAAAGCAAGCTTTTGCCTCTCACCTCCAGGCTGACTCCAAATTACTGCTTGGTGCATTTGCTCCTTCCCTTCCCTTTTTCCCATCCCTTCCCTTTTTCCCTTCCCTTCCCTTTTTCCCCTTCCCTTTTCCCCCTTCCCTTTCCTTTTTCCCCCTTCCCTTTTTTCCCTTCCCTTCCCTTTTTCCCATCCCTTCCCTTTTTCCCCTTCCCTTCCCTTTTTCCCCTTCCCTTCCCTTTTTCCCCTTCCCTTCCCTTTTTCCCCTTCCCTTTTTCCCCTTCCCTTTTTCCCCTTCCCTTTTTCCCCTTCCCTTTCCTTTTTCCCTTCCCTTTTCCCCTTCCCTTCCCTTTTCCCCTTCCCTTTCCTTTTTCCCTTCCCTTTTTATCCTTCCCTTTCCTTTTTCCCCTTCCCTTTTTCCTCTTCCCTTCCCTTTTCTTTTTCTTCCCTTTCCTTTTTCCCCCTTCCCTTTCCTTTTCCCCCTTCCCTTCCCTTTTTTCCCTTTCCTTTTTTTCCCTTTCCTTTTTTCCCTTCCCTTTCCTTTTTCCCCTTCCCTTCCCTTTTTCCCCTTCCCTTTCCTTTTTCCCCTTCCCTTTCCTTTTTCCCTTTCCTTTTTCCCTTTCCTTTTTCCCCTTCCCTTTCCTTTTTCCCTTTCCTTTTTCCCTCTTCCCTTTCCTTTTCCCCCTTCCCTTCCCTTTTTTCCCTTTCCTTTTTTCCCTTTCCTTTTTTCCTTCCCTTCCCTTTTTCCCCTTCCCTTTTCTTTTTCCCTTTCCTTTTCCCCTTCCCTTTCCTTTTTTCCCCTTCCTTTTCCTTTTTCCCCCTTCCCTTCCCTTTTCCCCCTTCCCTTCCCTTTTTTCCCTTTCCTTTTTTCCCTTCCCTTTCCTTTTTTCCCTTCCCTTTCCTTTTTCCCCCTTTCCTTTCCTTTTTTTCCCTTCCCTTTCCTTTTTCCCCTTCCCTTTCCTTTTTTTCCTTCCATTCCCTTTTTCCCCTTCCCTTTCCTCTTTTTCCTCCCCTCTGTTGGGAGGGAGTGTGGGGGGGAACAGGGGAGAGGTTCTCAGCCTTGCCCCCATCTGAGCTCTTGGCTCCCAGTTAAGGCTCAAACCACCACAGGCCTGAAACTGTGCCAGGGGAGGCTGAGGCTGGAGAGGAGGCAAAATGTCTCTGCTGGAGGAGTGGTCAGGGCCTGGCAGAGGCTGGCAGGGAGGTGGTGGAGTCCCCATGGCTGGAGGGGCTCCAGAGCCCTGTGGCCGTGGCAGCTGGGGCCAGGGTTTGGTGGCCATGGTGGGGTTGGGTTGGTGCTGGACTGGGTGATCCTGGAGGCCTTTGCCAAGCCAAACACTTCTGTGACTCTGTGATCACTGCTCACAGGAAAGTGGAAGCAGCTGAGGGCTGGCAGCATCTGCCCCAGGGGCTGGATGGTGCTGGTTGGACTGGAGGAGCTCAGAGAGCTTTGCCAACCAAACAATTCTCTGACTCCATGCCAGCAGGGAGCAGCCTGGCAGAGGGATGTGCCAGCTGCCAGCTCAGCACAGCCTCCTGAGGCAGCCTGGGCAGAGGTCAGCCCCAGGCAGGAAGCTGCTTGGAGTCCTCAGTCCTCCCACAGGCACTGCCTGCCCCCAGCCCTGTGCCTCAGCTCCCCACCCAGGGCAGTGCCTGGGGGGGAGCAGCCTGGGGGCAATGCTCAGCTCATGCATTAGGATGAGGTCCATGGAGGAGGGACAGGGCCTTGGCACCAGTGCTGTGCTGTGTGTCCCCTGGGCTGCCTGGGCTCCTGCTGCTCCAGCAGGGGACAGGGAGCAGCTCAGGAGCCTCTCCAGAGCAGCTCCACCTGGGTGCCAGCAGCTGGGGACAGAGCCTGGCTGCTCTGGGCTGCCTGTGCTGTTCCAGGACCTGCTTTCCAGCTGGGTCCTTAATGCTGATGCACCCCAGAAGACCTCAGGGCCTTGGGGACCTCCCTCCCAGCAGGACTCCAGAGCTGGCACAGACCAGGGCAGAGCAAAGAGCCTTCCCCTGCAGCCACACAGCCCTGCAGCCCTCCCCAGCCCATGCCTGCTGGGGCACAGAGCACAGCAGGTTGGCAGAGCCCCCCAGGCTCCCCCAGCCCAGCCCTGCAGGCTCAGCACCAAACCATGGCCCTCAGCCCCAGGGCCACAGCTGCTGGAACCCCCCCAGGGATGGGCACTGCAGCACTGCCCTGGGCAGCCTCTGCCAACCTCTGAGAGCCCTTCCAGGGCACAAAGATCTCCTGAGCTCCAGCCTGAGCCTGCCCTGGGGCAGCCTGCAACCATTGCCTCTGCTCTGGCCCTTGGCCCCAAGCAGCAGAGGCTGCCCCCTCCTCACCCCAACCTCCCTGCAGGGAGCTGCAGAGAGCAAGGAGCTCTCCCTCAGCCTCCTCTGCTCCAGCCTCAACCCCCCCCAGCTCCCTCAGCCCTCCTCTAGCCCAGGGGCTCCAGGCCCTTCTCCAGCCTGAGCCTGCCCTGGGGCAGCCTGCAACCATCGCCTCTGCTGCTGTCCCTTTCCTCTCCTGCTGTCCCTCAGAGGTAGAGGCTGGCTGGCCCTGGCCTGCTCCTCACTCCCCATGCCAGGATGCTCTGGAAAGAGATACCCAGGCTGCAGCCAGTGCCAACCCCCAGCCACAGCAGCAGACAGGCTGGAGGGAAGGGATCCAGCCAGAGGGACCTGGAGAGGCTGGAGGGAAGGGATCCATCCAGAGGGACCTGGACAGGCTGGAGGGAAGGGATCCAGCCAGAGGGACCTGGGCAGGCTGGAGAGCTGGGCACAAGCCAACCTCAGGAGGTTCAACAAGACCAAGTGCAGGGTCCTGCAGCTGGCTGGAGGCAATCCCAGGCACAAAGCCAGGCTGGGCAGGGACTGGCTGGAAAGCAGCCCTGAGGAGAGAGCCTTGGGGGTGCTGGGGGAGGAGAAGCTCACCAGGAGCTCTCAGTCTGCACTTGCAGCCCAGAAAGCCAACCAGAGCCTGGGCTGCAGCAGGAGAAGTGTGGCCAGCAGGGCAAGGGAGGTGATTCTCCCCCTCTGCTCAGCTCTGGGCAGACCCCACCTGGAGTACTGCCTCCAGTTCTGGAGCCCCTATGACAAGAGGGATGTGGAGGGGCTGGAAGGTGTCCAGAGCAGGGCCAGGAGGATGAGCAGAGAGCTGGAGCTGCTCTGCTGTGAGGACAGACTGAAGGAGTTGGGGCTGTTCAGTCTGGAGAAGAGAAGGCTCCCAGGTGACCTCATTGTGGCCTTCCAGGATCTGAAGGGGGCTCCAGGAAGGCTGGGGAAGGACTGCTCAGGATCTCAGGCAGTGCTAGGACTAGGGGGAATGGAATGAAGCTGGAGGTGGGGAGATTGAGGCTGGAGGGGAGGAGGAAGTTCTTCCCCATGAGAGTGGTGAAGCCCTGGAATGGGTTGTGCAGGGAGGTGGTTGGGGCCCTGTCCCTGGAGGTGTTTAAGGCCAGGCTGGATGAGGCTCTGGCCAGGCTGATCTAGTGTGGGGTGTCCCTGCCCATGGCAGGGGGGTTGGAACTGGCTGATCCTTGTGGTCCCTCCCAACCCTGACTGATTCTGTGATACTATGACACCCACTCCCATCCCACTGCAGGAGCACTGCACCACACCAGAGCCTGCCAGCACCCCCTGAGTCCAAGCTGGACCCTTCATCTGCAGGGCACACGCTGTATGTCCCCCTGGAGACAGTGTCCCCTCAGCCCCCCTGTGCCCCACTGGCTGCAGGCACTGGGGTGGGAACTGCACTGCCCTCAGCTCCCTCCCTTGCACTGCTCTGAGCTGCCCTGGTCAGGGCCCAGCACCTCCCAGCAGTCAGCACATCCCTGCCCCATCCCTGCAGGGGAGCACAGAGCTGCCAGGGCTGACCTCAAGGCTCAGCCAGCCCCAAGCCCCCTGCCATGGGCAGGGACACCTCACACCACAGCAGCTTGCTCACAGCCACCTCCAGCCTGGCTGCAAACACCTCCAGGCAGGAGGCTTCCACCTCTGGATCCTCTCTCTCCTTCCACCTCTGGCAATGGGCACTGGCAGCCCAGAAGGCCAAGGGCAGCACAGCTGCCCTTGGCCTTCTGGGCTGCCAGTGTCCATTGCTGGCTTTCTGTCCCAGGCCTGATTCCTGCCCCCCCTCAGAGGGGGGCAAAGTCCCTCCCCAGCTCTCTTGCAGCCCCCTGCAGATCCTGGAAGGCCACCAGAAGGTCTCCTGGGAGCCTTCTCCTCTCCAGCCTGCACAACCCCAACTCTCTCAGGCTGGCTCCAGAGCAGAGCAGCTCCAGCCCTCTGCTCCTCCTCCTGGCCCTGCTCTGGACACCTTCCAGCCCCTCCAGAGCCTTCCTGGCACAGAGGCTGCAGAGCTGGCCCCAGAGCTGCAGCTGTGGGCTCAGCAGAGTGGAGCAGAGGGGCAGAATCCCCTCCCTGTGCCCTGCCAGCCTCTCCCTGTGCCCTGCCAGCCCTCCCCTGTGCCCTGCCAGCCTCCCCTGTGCCCTGCCAGGCCCCATCCACTCCCCTGGCAGCAGGAGGAGCCTGCAGTGTGCCAGGGCAGCAGGAGCAAGCAGAGCTTTGCCCACACAGCCATTATTGGCAGGGTAATTAGGAGAAGGCTTGGAGCAAGGGGCAGGAGCTCTGCTCTCAGCACAGGATGAACACCACCCAAGCACCCAGCCTGCCCTGCTGGGCAGCAGCCCAGCCTGCCAGCCTCTCCAGGGAGCCCTCTCTCCTTGGGGGGACTCAGGGAGGTGCTGGCAGCACAGGGGGGTGCAGTGTGACCCAAGCATGCCCTGCAGAGCTGCTGAGTGCCGAGGGCCAGCTTGGCCTGGCCATCCCCTGCCCCTTTGAGCTCTGCTGCCAGAGCTCCTGGGTCTGCCTGGGGCTCTCTGGGGTCGGTGTGGGGGAAACTGCCTCTGGCAGGAGACAGAGGAGCTTGGCAGAGAGGCCTGCTCCATGCTCTGCCTGAGGGCTCACCAGCCACAGCCCCCCGGGCTTGGGGCCCCTGCTGCTCCCTGGGATCCCCAGCACCCCAATGCTGAGAGTGCTGGGGGGGCCCTGGTGCCCTGCAGCCGGGGGTGGAGGTGGCTGAGGCAGCTGGCACAGCCTTGGCAAGAAGGAGCCCCACCAGGACTGCTCCTGCTCCTGCCAGCCCTGCTGCAGGGCTCTCCCACAGCAGCTCCAGCCCAGGAGTGAGGCCCCAGCCAGCCTGGCATGAAAGCCACTGACCCTGCCCTCCCCCTCCTCCTCCCTGCCTCCTGCACCCCCTCACCTGAGAGGCAGGCCTGGGGGGCACAGTGCTGGCCTGAAAGTTCTAAGGTAGCACAGAAAAGAGCTCAGCTTGGAAGAGAAAGAGCAAAGCTCAGAGCTCTCAGGGCAATAAACCACCATGGCCCCCCCTGGGCAAATGCAGGCAGGCAGCTGGGTCCTGGAGCTGCCTCCTGACCCTGCTGGGGAGGCTGGGAGAGGCCACAGGGGCAGTGCAGCCCTGCCCCAGCCCCACCTGCTGCCTGCTTCCAGCCCTCCCTACCCTGCAGCCTCCCCTCTGCCGCTGCAGCCTGCTGAGGAGTGGAACAGCAGGGAGCTGCTGCTGAGCCCACGGGCTGGGGGCTGCTGGCAGGACTGGCTGGCAGGAAGGGAGGCTGCCCAGGTGGGGAGGGGACAGGGCAGGGTCCCCTGTGGTGGCAGCAGCCTGGCCCTGGGCCCTGGGGCGTTCCTGTGCCTCCAGAAGCTACAACCACCTGGGATGTGCTGCTAAGGGCTGCCCAGGGCTGAGCCTCCTCCAAAGCTGGCAAAGCAGCTGCCCCTCCCGGAGCACTGCTGAGGCTCTGGCACCCTGGCACCCCGTGGAGCTGCCCAGCACAGCCTGGCAGGGCTCAGCTCCCGCTCACAGCTCCTCTCCCCCTGGCAGCCAGGTGCAGGATGTGCATCTGCTGGATGCCTTTGGCTGGGGCAGGGAAAGAGAATCAGAGAATCAATAAGGTTGGAAAAGACCTCAGAGCTCATCCAGTCCAAGCTGTCACCCAACACCTCCTGACAACCAAACCCTGGCACCAAGTGCCACATCCAATCCCCTCTGGAACACCTCCAGGGATGGGGACTCCACCACCTCCCTGGGCAGCACATCCCAATGGCTAACAACTCTCTCTGTGAAAAACTTTTTCCTCACCTCAAGCCTAAACTTCCTTGGCACAGCTTGAGACTGTGTCCTCTTGTTCTGGTGCTGGCTGCCTGGCAGAAGAGCCCAACCCCCACCTGGCTCCAACCTCCCTGCAGGGAGTTGCAGAGAGCAAGAAGGTCTCCCCTGAGCCTCCTCTTCTCCAGGCTAAGCAACCCCAGCTCCCTCAGCCTCTCCTCACAGGGCTGTGCCCCAGACCCCTCCCCAGCTTTGTTGCCCTTCTCTGGACACCTTCAAGTCTCTCAATGTCCTTCTGAAACTGAGGAGCCCAGAACTGGACACAGGACTCCAGGTGTGCTCCAAAGAGAGCTCCAAAGAGCCTGGGCTGTCACAGGGCACAGCCCTGCAGCTGGAGGGAGGAGCCCTGGGAGGGCTGTGGCTGCAGCTGCCCAGCACCAGAGCTGCCCAGGAGCAGCCATCCCACCCCAGCAGGAGCAGGCTGCTGTACAAGGAGGAGCTCATCCTCCCTGCCTGAGCTTGAGACTGTGTCCTCTTGTTCTGGTGCTGGTTGCCTGGGAGAAGAGACCAACCCCCACCTGGCTACAGCCACCTTGCCCTCTACAACTACCTGAAGGGAGGTTGTAGCCAGGTGGAGGTTGGTCTCTTCTCCCAGGCAAGCAGAACTAGAACAAGAGGACACAGTCTCAAGCTGCGCCAGGGGAAGTTTAGGCTGGAGGTGAGGAGAAAGTTCTTCACAGAGAGAGTTGTTGGCCTTTGGAATGTGCTGCCCAGGGAGGTGGTGGAGTCCCCATCCCTGGAGGTGTTCCAGAGGGGATTGGATGTGGCACTTGGTGCCGTGGTCTAGCCATGAGGTCTGTGGTGCCAGCTTGGACTCCATGATCCTCGAGGTCTCTTCCAACCTTGGTGATGCTGTGAGACTGATCCTGTGATCTGCTTGGCAGCCCTCCCTTGCCTGCAGCACAGCCCTGCTCGGGATGCCCCGGGGCCGTGGCTCTGCCCAGCTCAACCCCTGCTGCCGAGGCTGCCGGTGCCAGGGGAGCCTCAGCGCCGGGCAGAGGCGCTGGGAGCTGCGGCAGGAGCCCTGTGCCACCCTGTGCCACTCGACAGGGCCCGAATGGAGCCAGGGAGCCAGGAGAGATGCCTGCGGGAAAGGGAGCTTGGAGGCAAGGGGAAAGCAGGACCTGAGCCCCGGGGGCAGCCGCAGGCACCAGCACCGGAGCCAGCAGAGCTCATGTGCAGGTGGGAAAGAGCAGAGCAGCTTCAGGGAGCCGGGGGGGAGTGTGCAGCAGCCCCCACGAGGGAGTGTTCCTCACAGCCCTCCCTCGGCTCTCCCCACGCCCCGGGGCCATGCCCAGCTCGGGGCTGGGCTGCAGGTCTGGCAGGCAGGCCCTGGGGCAGTTCAGAGGGACAGGAGCTCAGCGTGCTCCTTCCCAAGGGCAGCTTCTGGGGTCACCAGGAGAAGACCATGCATGTGCACCATCAGCACGCAGGGGACCCAGCACCCTTCTGCTGCCTGCAGAGGCTGGGGCACGGGACCGGCAGGCAGAAGGGCCTCAGGGCCTCAGGCCAGCTGCCTGGGCTCGGGATCTGCCCAGGAGAAGGAAGGGGCTCACCTCGGACCGGGAATCTGGCGGCAGCGCCTCGGAGGGGGAGGTGACCTCAGACTCCTCCTACAGCCACACAGAGCCTGCCAGCCAGGAGAGGAAAAAAATCAAGCGACTGAAGAAACCAAACCATCTTTGGTCAGCAGAGAGGCTGTTGACACTCGGGGATGTTCCTCCCCAAAGAATGCTGCTTCGGCTGCTGCCTTCCCCTCCACCTTCCTGCTTTAGAGCCTGCCTGGCTCCTGTCACAGTCCCACCAAGAGGACCTCAACTTTTCAGGGGCAAAGCTCAAGCAAACACAACATTCCTCTCTCGAAGGCCGAGGGAAATGAGCTAAATAAAGGTTTTTCTGCCCTACAACAGTTGGTGGTGGGGTTTTTTTTCGCCTGAGCTTGCTCAGAGGCCACTGGGGAGATCTCTGGAGCCCCATCCACGCATCTGGAGTTTGGCTCTGGCCATCAGCAAAAAGCCTTCGGGGGGAAAGGCAAAAATGTTGCAGCCAGGAGCAGCTGCCCCAGAGCAGGAGGTGGGCGAAGGGCCGGGCAGCAGGACCTGCCCCCGCAGCGCTGCCCACCCCTGGGAAGCCGGGACGCCCCCGCTCCGGGTCCCTCTGACCCAGCTCGCCTCCCCTGGCGGCACATCCCCGTCGGGCCCCGGAGCGATGCTCCCCACACCCGCCCGCCGGGGGAGCGGCCCGCTGAGGATGCACCGGAGCCCCTCCTGCCCCCGCCGAGGGCTGACCCCAGCACCGGCTCCAGCACCGCACAGCAGGGGCTGCCCCCGGGACAGTCACCCCCTCCCGTGCTGCCGCTGCCCCTCCGGGGTGCCCCGATTTCACCCCGTCCCGTCGGGGCTGCCCGGCTCCATCCATCCCACCCCACTGCTCCTGCCCCGGTCCTTCCGTCCCCGCCGGGGCTGCCCTGCTCCCTGCTGCCGCACTCGCTCCTGCCCCGCTCCCTGCTGCCCCACTCCCTGCTGTCCGCTCCTTTTTGCCCCTCTCCCTCCCGCCCCTCTCCCTTCTGCCCCGCTCCTGCCCCGCTCCCTGCTGTCCGCTCCCTGCTGTCCGCTTCTTTTTGCCCCTCTCCCTCCTGCCCCGCTCCCTTCTGCCCCACTCCCGCCCCGCTCCCTCCTGCCGCACTCGCTCCTGCCCCGCTCCCTGCTGTCCGCTCCCTCCTTCCTGCCCTGCTCCTTCTTGCCCCGCTCCCTCCTGCCCCGCCGGCCGCTCCCTGTGGCCCCTCGGCCGCTGCCCTGTCCGGCGGCGTGGGGCGCGGGGTCCGGTCCCGCCTCACCTGGAGGCGAGCTGGAGCTGCGGGAGCTGTCGGAGCTGCGGGAGCTGTCGGAGCTGCGGGAGCTGTCGGAGCTGCGGGAGCTGTCGGAGCTGCGGGAGCTGTCGGAGCTGCGGCTGCCGGCGCTGCTCGGAGCTGCTGTGCGGGACCCGGCCCCAGGGGCGGGCAGGGGGGGCCCGGGGCGGCGCCGCCCGCCCCGGCTCGGCCCATAGAAGGCAGAAGAATGCGGCGGGGCCGGGGTCGCGGGGCCGGGACGGCGGGGCCGGCCTTACATAGACGAAAGGGCGTCGGGAGTCGACCCACGCGTGTCCGCTTTCCCGCGGGGAGATGCGCGTCTCCGGGTGGCGCCCAGGGCACTGGGAACGGACAGGAGCCAATGCCAGCCTGGGCATCCCTGCGCCTGGTGCCACCGTGCCCTGCCGAGCCGTGGGTGGCTGCAGGTGACCCTGGGCAGGGGCCCACGCGTGGGTGGCCCTCCCGGGCTGCCCTTAGCAGGTTGCCCCGGGGCTGGTGGAGAGCCTTTGTTAATGGCCCAGGGGCAGCACGCTGCAGAGGGGTCAGAAGGACCTTCCAGGCAGCACTGAGCCTGCCTCTGCCCCAGGCTGCCAGCACCCAGAGGGATGCTGCCAAGCAGCCCCTCTAAGGGCCCCTGAAAAGTGGCCTGGAGTGGAGAAGAAGGGGGACCTGACCCACTCCTGAGCTGCAGCCTGGAGGTGCAGGGATGGGGAGGCAGGACAGGCCTTGGTCCTGGAACACCGCCCCAGGGCCGCAGGTCTTGCTCATGTTTCCTTCCCATCAGCAAGCCTGAGCCACATCCCAGCCCTGTGGTCACCAAAAGGAGCTCCTGGTCCTGTGGGCTGCTCCTCAGGAGAGTGATGTCCCCCAGCAGACATCACCTCAGGGGGGGATTTGTCTTTGGTTTGCAGGTTCTGGAGCTGGAGCTCAGCAAGTGAGTGGGAGAGGGAGATGTGAGGAGCACCTCTGAGAGGGCTTCAGACAGCCCTACAGCAGGTAGCCAGAGCAGGGCTGCTCTGCCTGGGCAGCTCCAGCACTGCCTGTGGAGAGGTGGAGCTGAAGCCTGGGGACCATACCCTGCTGCCACCCCTGGGCACTTCCCATGGTGGCAGTGCCCTGTGGAGGAGCCAGCATGGAGCACACAGGCACAGGGGCAAGCTCACGGCAGCACAGTGAAGAGCAGAGATGAGCAGTGACACAATTCATGGCCCTGTGCTGCCTGGAAGATCTGTGCCAAGGCTCCAGGGAGCCAGGGGCATCATCCAGGCTTGGCTGGAGGCAGGTTCCTGCCTGCCCCCCTCCAGGGGACAGGCTGTGCTGTGAGGGGAGCCAGGCTCTGGCCAACGTGGAGGTGCCAGAGCAGAGGCCAGCCAAGGAGAGCACAGGGGCTCTGCCAAGCCCCTGGCCAGGAGCTCCCAGGTTTGCCTTCTAAATAAAAGCATCAGAATAAAAAGACCAAATCCCAGGGCTCAGCCCAAGCTGCCACCCTGGGGCTGCTCCCAGCTTGCTCCGTGCTGGAGGAGGGGCCTGGCCCCCACCACTGGCACCAGTCCTGGCTAACTGGGGAGGCCCCAGCTGACTGGGGGCCAGCAAATGTGACACCACCTACAGGAAGGGCTGGAAGGATGATCCAGGGAGCTACAGGCCTGGCAGCCTGAGCTGGGTGCCAGGGAAGGTGATGGAGCAGGGCACCCTGAGTGCCATCACACAGCACACACAAGACAAGCAGCAGATCAGGCCCTGGCAGCAGGGGCTTGTGCAAGGCAGCTCCTGACTGCTCTGATCTCCTACAGCAAGGTGAGCTGCCCAGGGCATGAGGGAAGGGCCTGGACATTGCCTGCCTGGACTTCAGCAAAGCCTTTGCCACTCTCTGCCCCAGCAATCTCCTGCAGACACTCCTGGCACAAGGCTTGGTGCAGTGCCCTCTGCCCTGGCTGATGGCTGAACCCAGAGAGTGTTGAGGAATGAGCTGTCCCCAGCTGGTGCCAGTCACCAGGGGGTCCCCCAGGGCTGAGTGCTGGGGGCTGTGCTCCCCAGGGTCCTCAGCAGTGCTCTGGCTGAGGGCCTCCAGGCTCCCTCAGGGGGTCTGCAGGTGGCACCAGGCTGGGTGGCTGTGGCCATCTGCTAGAGGCCAGGGAAGCTTCAGAGGCTCCTCACGTGCCCTGAACACAAGCTGCAGTCCTGGGAGAGATCAGCCCTGGGGTTCTGCTGCTGCCACCTGCCCCTGTGTCCATGACCTGACCACATCCATCAGGGTGACTGCATGGAGCAGGAGCAGGCTGCCATGGGGAGTGCCAGGAGGGAGGCTGGAGCTGGGGCACATAGTATCACAGAATCAGTCAGGGTTGGAAGGGACCACAAGGATCATCCAGTTCCAACCCCCCTGCCATGGGCAGGGACACCCCACACTAGATCAGCCTGGCCAGAGCCTCATCCAGCCTGGCCTTAAACACCTCCAGGGACAGGGCCCCAACCACCTCCCTGGACAACCCATGCCAGGGCTTCACCACTCTCATGGGGAAGAACTTCCTCCTCGCCTCCAGCCTCAATCTCCCCACCTCCAGCTTCATTCCATTCCCCCTAGTCCTATCACTGCCTGAGATCCTGAGCAGTCCCTCCCCAGCCTTCCTGGAGCCCCCTTCAGATCCTGGAAGGCCACAATGAGGTCATCTGGGAGCCTTCTCTTCTCCAGACTGAACAGCCCCAACTCCTTCAGTCTGTCCTCACAGCAGAGCAGCTCCAGCCCTCTGCTCATCCTCCTGGCCCTGCTCTGGACACCTTCCAGCCCCTCCAGATCCCTCTTGTCATAGGGGCTCCAGAACTGGAGGCAGTACTCCAGGTGGGGTCTCTCCAGAGCTGAGCAGAGGGGGAGGATCACCTCCCTTGCCCTGCTGGCCACACTTCTCCTGCTGCAGCCCAGGCTCTGGTTGGCTTTCTGGGCTGCAAGTGCACACTGAGAGCTCCTGGTGAGCTTCTCCTCCCCCAGCACCCCCAAGGCTCTCTCCTCAGGGCTGCTTTCCAGCCAGTCCCTGCCCAGCCTGGCTTTGTGCCTGGGATTGCCTCCAGCCAGCTGCAGGACCCTGCCCTTGGTCTTGTTGAAGCTCCTGAGGTTGGCTTGTGCCCAGCTCTCCAGCCTGTCCAGGTCCCTCTGGCTGGATCCCTTCCCTGCAGCCTGCCCAGCTCCCTCTGGCTGAATCCCTTCCCTCCAACCTGTCCAGGTCCCTCTGGCTGGATCCCTTCCCTCCAGCTGTCTGCTGCACCACACAGCTTGGTGTCATCAGCAAACACGAGGCCTGGCACCTCAGAGAAGGGTCATGCCATTGGGGGGGTGGTGTCAGAGGTCCTGCCAGGGATACAGCAGTGACACCCCCACTGCACACTCCCTGTCCCATTCCTGCTGATGCACCTTGGGGCCACTGACTGGGACCAGCCCCTGGCTCATGGCAAATGCCCAGGGGGTTGGATGAGTGCTCAGAGCCTGACAGCTGGAGCAGCACAAATCCTCCTGCAGCCCAAAAGTGCCTTGCATAATCTGCATGCAAACCACTTGGGCTGGGCTGGGAGTGCCTGGGACAAGGACTCAACTGCCTGCTCCCCCTGTGACAACCACACAGGGCTCAGGCAGGTTCTGTCTGCCCCTGGAGCTTCCCAAGTCCTGCTGAAACTGACAGCGAGGTCGATCCTCGGCTCTTGCTCCCGCAGTGCTGCAGTCAGGCTGCTGCCCGGCTCAGCACCTCACACGTGTGCTGGGTTGTGCAACAGGGAGGAATGCAGGACCAGAGGCCTGGGGTTCGTTAGCAGGGAAGTGAAACAGTGACCCTCCTGACGTGGCAGAGCCAGCAGGGACGCGCCCAGGCGAGCAGGGGAGGGAAGACTCCATCCACAGTATCTGTGCAGGAGCTTGGCCTCCCCACTGCCAGCAGCCCCAGCACTGCTGAGCTGAGCTGCCCAGCACCCTGCACCCCAGCAGGCCCCAGGCCCACAGCCGTGCATGTGCAGGGAATGCAGCCACTGCCACCAAGCCAGGCCCTTCCCTGCCCATCAGGCCACAAAAGCACAGCCTGAGGAGGTGACTCCATCCCAGCCAAGGGCCCTGCCCACCCTCTGCTGAAGAAGTGATTCCCAGCATGGCTTTTCCTGAGGAATGGGAGACAAGAATGCAAAAAAAAGGGTCAGATGTTTGAGCCTCCACATTGCACCTGCAGACTCTTCCAGGAGCACCACTGTAACAGACTCAGAGAATTGGTTTGGTTGGAAAAGGTTCAGCAAAACCACTGACCCAACCCCCCCGTGGCCACAGGGCTCTGGAGCCCCTCCAGCCATGGGGACTCCACCACCTCCCTGGGCAGCCTCTGCCAGCCCCTGACCACTCTGGCAGTAAAGAGAATCTTTCCTCCTCCCTAACCTCATCCTCCCCTGGTACAATTTCAGGCCAGTTCCATGCCCTGATCTCTGGGAGCAGAGCCCAACCCCCAGCTCCCTGCAGCCTGCTCCCAGGGAGCTGCAGAGAGCATCGCTCCACATCGGTGCTGCCTGCAGACGCTGAACGCTCTGCTGCCTAAGGTCTGCTCGAGCAAACGGCTGCCAGGCTCCAGCGCCCCAGCCCCGCACCCCCTGCCCGGCAAGGAGCCCCGGGGACTCTCGGAAGACGCCCGCGGGTGGCTCCGGTGGCGGCCGGCTGCGCACGGGCAGGCGCGGGGCTCTGCCGCGCGTGGGAGCCCCAGGGCTGTCCCACGCTCCCGCTGCGGAGCGGCCTGGCGGAGGCTCCCCTCCCGTTCCGCGGCGAGGGCTGAGCGGTACCGACACGAGCCCGCTCCGCCGCGCACCCGCCGCCGGCTCTACGCCAGCCAACTCCGCCCCTCGCCGCGCCCAGGCTCCGCCCGCCGAGCGCCGAGGTTTCTTGGCCCCTCTGCCCCGCCGTAGGGAGAGCGGCCCCCGCCCCCGTCACGTGCGGCGCGAGGCGCAGCCACGATTGGCGGAGCGGGGGCGCGGGCGCGTGACGGTGCGCGGCGGCCGCTTCCGGGCCGGCGGCGGGGCCGGAGCGCAGGAGGATGAGCGGCGCGCGGCGCAGGGAGGAGCCGCCGCACGCGCAGCAGCACGCGGTGTCGAACGGCGGCGCGGCCGCGCGCGGCTCGGTGTGGGGCAAGGCGCTGCGCAGCGACTCCGCCTGGCACGACAAGGTGGGGCCCGGCGGGGGGGGGGCCCCGCGGGGGGGGCGCCGGCGGGTGCGGGCCCGGGGCCGTCTCCGCCCATGGCCCCGCCCCGTCCCCGCGCCGGTGAGGGAGCGCGGGGGGTAGCTGTCGCCTGGCGGTACCGGCGCCCATCGCCGGTGCCGCTGCCCCGGCCGGAGCGGCCGCGACCTGCCCGCCCGGCCCCGGCTGTGCGCTGCCGCCGTGCCGGGCTTTGTGGCGGGGGAGGCTCCGCCGTCGGAGGGGAGGAGCGGGCGGGGAGCGGGGCTGGAAGCGGCGGAGCAGCCGCGGCGAGGAGCGGGCCGCGGCAGGCCGGGCGGCGCAGCCCCGGGAGGGCGCCGGAGAAGCCTCCCCGCCCGGCACGGCGGCGGCGCCGGGTTGGCTATGGCCCGGCTGCGGGATCGGCAGCGCTGCGGTGCCCCGGCGGGGCCCGGCTGTCGCCTGGGGGCGGCCCGGGTGGGCGCAGCGCTTCCTGCAGCCCAGCGGCGGCTCCCACGCGGGGCTCCCGTGTCACCCACAGCCCTGCCCTGCGGCTCCCACGCGGGGCTCCCGTGTCACCCACAGCCCCTGCCCTGTGGCTCCCACGCGGGGTCCTGTGTCACCCACAGCCCCTGCCCTGCGGCTCCCACGCGGGGCTCCTGTGTCACCCACAGCCCCTGCCCTGCGGCTCCCACGCGGGGCTCCCGTGTCACCCACAGCCCCTGCCCTGTGTCACCACGCGGGGCTCCCGTGTCACCCACAGCCCCTGCCCTGCGGCTCCCACGCGGGGCTCCTGGGTCACCCACAGCCCCTGCCCTGCGGCTCCCACGCGGGGCTCCTGTGTCACCCACGGCACCTGCCCTGCGGCTCCCACGCGGGGCTCCTGGGTCACCCACAGCCCCTGCCCTGCGGCTCCCACGCGTGGCTCCTGTGTCACCCACAGCCCCTGCCCTGCGGCTCCCACGCGGGGCTCCCGTGTCACCCACAGCCCCTGCCCTGCGGCTCCCACGCGTGGCTCCTGTGTCACCCACAGCCCCTGCCCTGCGGCTCCCACGCGGGGCTCCCGTGTCACCCACAGCCCCTGCCCTGCGGCTCCCACGCGGGGCTCCTGGGTCACCCACAGCCCCTGCCCTGCGGCTCCCACGCGTGGCTCCTGTGTCACCCACGGCACCTGCCCTGCGGCTCCCACGCGGGGCTCCTGTGTCACCCACAGCCCCTGCCCTGCGGCTCCCACGCGGGGCTCCTGGGTCACCCACAGCCCCTGCCCTGCGGCTCCCACGCGGGGCTCCTGGGTCACCCACAGCCCCTGCCCTGCGGCTCCCACGCGGGGCTCCTGTGTCACCCACAGCCCCTGCCCTGCGGCTCCCACGCGGGGCTCCCGTGTCACCCACAGCCCCTGCCCTGTGTCACCACGCAGGCTCCTGTGTCACCCACAGCCCCTACCCTGTGTCACCACGCAGGCTCCTGTGTCACCCACAGCCCCTACCCTGTGTCACCACGCGTGGCTCCTGTGTCACCCACAGCCCCTGCCCTGCGGCTCCCACGCGGGGCTCCCGTGTCACCCACAGCCCCTGCCCTGCGGCTCCCACGCGGGGCTCCTGTGTCACCCACAGCCCCTGCCCTGCGGCTCCCACGCGGGGCTCCCGTGTCGCGCACAGCCCCTGCCCTGCGGCTCCTCCCGGGGGCTGCTGCGGCTCCTCGGCTCTGCTGTAGCCTGCGGCGGAGCCAGCTCGCTGCCGCCGCTGCCGCTGCCGCTGGTTGGGGCAGGGCCAAAGCAAACAGGAGCCGCGTTCATGTGGATGTGCCACGGTTAATTGTGGCTTTGGCTTGCGCCCTGCTCACCGGTTGCCCGCTGTAATTAAAAGGGAAGCTGTGTGGGAAAGCTGGAAATGTGATCTGTTTTGAGAAGCTGGCGGGGGGGGAAATAAATCCATCTGCAACTCCAGCTGAAGGGAAGGGCAGCAGCGAGGGCAGGCTTGTCAGGGTGTCTGTCCCAGCACAGGAGCAGTGTCACAGTGGTGCTTCGGCTGCCCGTGGGCTGCTTTGCTGCCTCTCCTGTGCAGGAAGGGGTTGGGGTCCCACAGAGCGCCCTGCGTGTGCTCAGCCTGCATCTGCTGCTCCTGCCTGTCGGCAAAGCTTCCCAGCGCTGGTGCCGAGCTGTTAGCCGCAGGCCTGTCCTGCCCTCGGCCCAAGCAAAGCCTTCTGCTGCTGTGCCTCCCTCCTGCGTGCTGTGGTGCTCCCAGGCAGTGCCTCTTGCTGCCACCCTTGCCCAGCAGCACACACAGGAGGTGCCCTCAGCTCTTGCAGTGCCCCAGGCCCTGCTGCATCCCTGGCATGGCCTGGGCACACAGCCCCTGTGCCAGCTCTGCTCCCTGGCTCTGCCTTTCACTTTGAGCTGTGGACTCTGCCCTGCCTTGCCCTGAGGCACAGTCTCTTACCTTTCTCTTGCCCATTGCTGCTGCTGCCTGCAGAGCTGCTGGGGCTCTCCTGTGCTGCATGCCACCCCCCACTGAGAAGCAGGGCAGGGAGTTTCAGAGCTAGCAAGGGGAGCAGTGAGAGGCTCTGCCCACAGGATGTGACCCAAAGGCTAAAATGTGTGGCACATGTAGAAGGTGAGGGAAAGGCCACACCTGACCTGGATCCTGGTCCTCCACAGGGAGCAGCACAGCTTTGTGCATCCTGCAGTGAAGTCAGGAGGGCTGATGGTGTTTGGGGCTGTGCTGGGGCAGCCCTGTCCTTGGGGAGGCTGCAGTAGAGGATGTGAGCAGCAGGGACTTTGATTTGAAGCCTGAGCCTTTGCCCTGCTGCAGTACTGAGAGCTGTACTGGCCCTGAGCACAGCCAGGAGTGGCCACTCCCTGCTGCTCTGAGTGCAGAGGGCTGGCTTCAGGATTGGCCACTTGGAGCCTTTGGGGCAGGGAGGGTCTGAGGCACTTGGAGTGGCTGTGGCAGCCTTAAAGCATAACCAGTTCATTAAATGTGGATCACAGAGTGCCAGGGGCTGGGAGGGAGCTCCAGAGCTCACCCAGCCCAAGCCCCTGCCAGAGCAGAGCACCCAGGGCAGGGCACACAGGAACACAGCCAGGGGGGGTTGGAATATCTCCAGAGAGGCAGACTCCACAGCCCCCCTGGGCAGTCTGCTCCAGGCCTCTCTCACCCTCACAGGGGGAAAAAATCTTCCTCCTGTGTCCATGGCACTTCCTCTGCCTCAGCTTCCCCCACTGCCCCTTGGGCTGGCACTGGGCATCCCCCAGCAGAGCCTGGCTCCAGCCTCTGGGCTGCACAGCTTTAGCCCCAGCCATGAGGTCACCTCTTAGTCCATCCTGGTGAGCATTTGCAGAGCTGGATCTTGAGTGGAGAAGGGGACTGGAGGGCTGCTGAGCTCTGCAGCTGCCCACTGGAGCACAGAGCCTGTGCTCAGTCTGGAGGCAGAGCAGGCCAGGGGGCGGATGGTGCCGGGGGGCGGATGGTGCCGGGGGGCGGATGGTGCCGGGGGTGCTTCCAGCTGCTCTGAGGCAGTGCTGCTGCTGTGCTGCCCTGGGCTGGGCACGCTCTGGCTGCAGCCCCTCCCTGTGCTCTCTCCTCAGGACGAGTTCCTGGATGTGATCTACTGGTTCCGGCAGATCATCGCAGTCATCCTGGGCATCATCTGGGGCGTGGTTCCCCTCAAGGGCTTCGTGGGCATCGCAGTGTGAGTTCATTGCCTTGGCTCTCCCTCTCCCTCCTGCCCCTTCCCTTGCTCAGACTCCACTCAGTGCCTGCTCTGAAGCTGTGCAGCGCAGCTTCTCTCTGCCCTGCCCCCGGAACCAGCGCTGTGTCCTGCTCCTGCCTGTCAGGAGCACAGTCACAGAATGCAGCTGCTTGGCACAGAGCACAGCCAGAGGTCTGCAGCTGAGCCCCAGCCTGGCAAAGATGGGCAGGCAGCAGCTCCCAGCAGGCCTCTCCTGAAAGCAAGCCAGCAGGGCTGCTCAGGCAGAGGTGCAGGGCAGCACAGCCCTGAGCACAGCAGGCAGCAGCTGCAGCTGAGCACAGGAAATCCAACCCCAGCTCTGTCCTCAGCGAGTCAAACCTCCACAATATTGCACTGTTCAAACACCAGCAACAAAAATGAGGCCCTGGAGAGATCAACCTTTCCTGAGAGGCTGCAGAGAGCATCCTTGGCAAGAGGGAAGTTCTCCCCAGGATGATGTAGTTATTGAAGTCTTCCAGATCAAAGGAATCCTCTGGGAAGAGACACTGGCACCCCTAGGATCGCAGCCACAGAATGGAGCTGCTTGGGAGAGCCCCCCAAGCTCCCCCAGCCCAGCCCTGCAGGCTCAGCACCAAACCATGGCCCTCAGCACCAGGGCCACAGCTGCTGGAACCCCCCCAGGGATGGGCACTGCAGCACTGCCCTGGGCAGCCTCTGCCAACCTCTGAGAGCCCTTCCAGGGCACAAAGATCTCCTGAGCTCCAGCCTGAGCCTGCCCTGGGGCAGCCTGCAACCATTGCCTCTGCTCTGTGCCTTGGCCCCAAGGAGCAGAGGCTGCCCCCTCCTCACCCCAACCTCCCTGCAGGGAGCTGCAGAGAGCAAGGAGCTCTCCCTCAGCCTCCTCTGCTCCAGCCTCAACCCCCCCAGCTCCCTCAGCCCTCCTCTAGCCCAGGGGCTCCAGGCCCTTCTCCAGCCTGGCTGCCCTGCTCTGCACAGGCTGCAGCCCCTCAGTGTCCTTCCTGCAGGGAGGGCCCAGAGCTGAGCACAGTACTGAGCTGTGGCCTCCCCAGTGCTGAGCACAGGGGGATGGTCACCTCCTGGCCCTGCTGCCCACCCTGCTTCTGACCCAAGCCAGGCTGCCCCTGGCCTGCTTGGCCCCCTGGGCACTGCTGGCTCCTGCTCAGTGACTGCCAACCAGCTCCCCCAGGGCCCTCTCCCAGCTGCAGCTTTCCAGCCTCACCTCCCCAGGGCTGGAGCTCCCCAGGGGGTGGTTGTGACCCAGGGGCAGGCCCTGGCCCTTGGCCTTGCTGAGCTTCACCCAGAGAGCCTTGGCCATGGCTCTGACCTGCCCAGACCCTGCTGGGAAGCTTCCCTGGCCTCTAGCAGTCTATACAATTCCTCACATCTTCATCAGCCTCTTTCTCCCTCCTCAGCCTGAGTAATGCTTTTGAAATTAGCTCTTTTGCTCTCAGGGGGCAGGGGGAGAAGAAGGGAAGGAGAGCTTCAGTTGTGGACTTTGTTGGCTCTGCCTAGGGGCTGGCAGTGTGTGGTGTGACCTGCTCTAAGTGGCAGGGGTTGGACTCCATCTCCAGATGTCCCTTCCACCCCCTGCCATTCTGTGGTCCTGTGCCTGCTGTGGCCTCCTAAGAAGTAAGGCCCACAGAGGAGGAGGAGGAGGAGGTGTGGCAGTCCTCTTGGAGTCAGGAGCCCTCCTCAGGAGCTGCTGTTAGTGCCAGGGGTGACAGCTTCTCTTTGGAAAAGAAAAGGCTGCTTAGAACCACAGAGGCACAGAGCTGCCAGGGCTGGAAGGGAGCTCAAGGCTCAGCCAGCCCCAGCCCCCTGCCATGGGCAGGGACACCTCACACCACAGCAGGTTGCTCACAGCCACCTCCAGCCTGGCTGCAAACACCTCCAGGGGTGGAGGTTCTTCCTTTGCACCAAAGCCCATGGGCAACAAGCAGGCAAAGCTCCACTGGCACTGCTCCTGCACTGCTCCTGCACTGCTCCTGCACTGCTCCCAGCTTGCTGATGTTCTCCTTTTGGACACAGTGTGGGAGGAAGGCCTGGAAGGGCCCCACTGAGGTGTGGCACTGGGGACCCCTCCCACTGCACTCCAAAGGCTGCACTCTGAGTTGTGACATTTGCTGGGCCCTGGGGCATGGCTGAAAGCCTGTGGAGGGCCAGCAGAGCAGAGCTGGGAAGCAGGGGCTGGGGAGGTGCTGTGGCTGCTCTGGGCAGTCTCCCTGGGCCCAGTCTCTGCCTACTCAAGCTCACAAAAGGGACTTCTGACCTTGTCCCTCCTGCTGGGCATCCTGGCTGTGGCAGGAGTGTGGAAGGAGTAGCAGCAAGTGTCTCCAGGGGGGGAGAAAGGCTGAGGTGTGGGGAAAGGGAACAGGGACAGGACAGCTGCATGCAGGCAGCTAAATCCCAAGTGCTGGAGTGGCTGAGCAGCTTTGTCCTTCCTCAGCCATTCATTCAGCTGCCACCTGAGCCACTCCCTGTGCTAAATGATCCTCAGAACTGAAGTGATTTGGTGGAAGTGGCACACTGAGAAGCTGCTGGGGCTGTGTGTGGGGTTTGGCTGTGGGCAGCAGCCACAGGGCTGCTCACAGCCTGCTGCTGGCACTCAGCTCAGCACCTCTTTGCTTGCCCTTCCTGCACAGCCTCCCTCACCACATGGGTCTGTGGCTTCCCAGCTTGCCCCAGCCCTGAGGGCTTTGGTGAAGCCAGAGGTGCCCAAGGAGAGTCAGGGAGGCAGTTTCTGTCCTCTCCACTGCAGTGTAACTCTCACAGCAGGGAGCAGTGAGTTGGCTCAGGCTGAGCTCCAGTGCTGTGGCTCTGAGGCCACTACCAAAATCTTCCCTGGCTTCCATCCCTGAGTCACTGTGTTTGGTCTGGGGACCATGGGAGCTAGCACTGAGCACTGAGTCTGAGGCTTCCCTCTTCCTCTCACAGCCCAGCAGCATGCAGGGACATTGGATTCTGTGTGGGAGAGGACTGCTGCCAGTCAGGGCTTGCACCTCTGCTGCTTTAGATGACTCCCTGCTGCGTCTGAGGAGTAGGTTGTGCCTGGTGAGGTGAACCCATCCAGGCCTGGCATGCTCTGGCCAGCTGACCTAGAGCTGCTCTCCTGTGGAAGTGGCTGAGCTGCCTGGGAAGTGCTGTGGGAGCAGTTCCTCTCTGCTGGGGATGGCAGGGGTCTGACTGCCACACTGCATGATGAGTGGAATCATAGGTCTGGGCTGGAAGGGAGCTCCACAGCTCACCCAGTCCCAGCCCTGCCCCCAGCAGGGACATCCTCCCCTGGAGCAGGCTGCCCAGAGCCCTCTCCAGCCTCACTTGGAATAGTTCCAGGGATGGAGCCTCAGCCACCTCCCTGGGCAGCCTGCTGCAGTGTTCCAGCAGCCTCCTGGGGCAGAACTTGTTCCTCACATCCAAGCTCAATCTGCTCTGCTCTGCTCTGAAGCCATTGCCCCTGGGCCTGTCCCTGCAGGCCTTTGGGAACAGTCCCTCTGCAGTCTTCTTGTAGCCCCTTCAGTACAGGCAGGCTGCTATTAGGTCTCCCTGAAGCCTTCTCTCCAGGCTGAACACCCCCAGCTCCCTCAGCCTGTCCTTGCAGCAGAGCTTCTCCAACCCCCTGAGCATTTCCATGGCCTCCTCTGGCCCCTCTCCATCAGTCCCTGCAGCCTCTATCCCCAGGGTAGAATAGAATAGAATAAACCAGGTTGGAAGAGACCTTCAAGATCGTGTCCAACCCATCAACCAATCCAACACCACCTAAACAGCTAACCCATGGCACCAAGCACCCCTTCAAGTCTCCTCCTGAACATCCCCAGTGACGGTGACTCCACCACCTCCCTGGGCAGCCTGTTTCATAGTGTCATAGTATCACAGTATCAGTCAGGGTTGGAAGGGACCACAAGGATCATCCAGTTCCAACCCCCCTGCCATGGGCAGGGACACCCCACACTAGATCAGCCTGGCCAGAGCCTCATCCAGCCTGGCCTTAAACACCTCCAGGGACAGGGCCCCAACCACCTCCCTGGACAACCCATTCCAGGGCTTCACCACTCTCATGGGGAAGAACTTCCTCCTCCCCTCCAGCCTGAATCTCCCCACCTCCAGCTTCATTCCATTCCCCCTAGTCCTATCACTGCCTGAGATCCTGAGCAGTCCCTCCCCAGCCTTCCTGGAGCCCCCTTCAGATCCTGGAAGGCCACAATGAGGTCACCTGGGAGCCTTCTCTTCTCCAGACTGAAGTTTCAATGCTTCTAACCTCTTCCTCCCAGGTTCTGCCTGATCAATGCTGGTGTTCTGTACCTCTACTTCAGCAGCTTCCAGCAGATAGATGAGGAGGAGTATGGTGGGACATGGGAGCTCACCAAGGAAGGATTCATGACATCTTTTGCACTGTTTCTGGTAATGCCTCTTTGCTTCCTCTGAGCTGGTTGGGGAGTCGGGGTGGTGCAGGTCCTGAGGGAGAAGGCCTGGAGGAGAGGCAGGTGAGGTGGGGCACTGACAGGAGAGAGATGTGCTGACATCATCTACTTAGTGCTGTTGGCTGGGGAAGAAAATGCCCCAGTCTGATGGCTGCTGGCTCTGAAGTAGGGGATGAGTGCCTGGGGTTTGTCTGGGAGAGGATGTGGGGGCAGGCAGCTCTCTCTCTGCATCTACCACTCAGCCTTTGTCTTCCCATCCTCTGCCCCAGGCATCCTGGTGGAGCTCCATCCAGAGCTACTTAAACCCAGGGTGGGGGGTTGAGTGTTTGGTGTGCCCTCTCCCCCCTTCCCCCAGTCTCTGAACCCACTCAGCCCTCGCACTGGGGCTGGCACTGGTGGGACTGCCACGTGCAGAAGTTCGTCACCCCCCGAGCCGAGGCTGCACACCGCTGCTCGTGGTGACCCTAACAGCTCTCTGAGCCGAGCTCACAGGTGGAATGCAGTCCCCAGGCCACTGCTGAGAGCTTGAGGCTTCCTTCAGTGCCTGAAGCCTCTCCAGAAGCATCCAGGTGACCTTCCCTTCCTCTCCCCAGGTGGTTTGGATAATCTTCTACACTGCCATCCACTATGACTGACGCAGCCTGCAGCCTGCTCCATCGCTCGCCAGGGAATCGAGATTGGAATCAGTCCTAGCCTGTAGTGGCCTGCTGGGAAGGTGGGGGGAGTCCAGGCCACCCCCTGCTGGCCCAGTGGGAGAGCCCCAACTCTTCTGCCAGAGAAGTCTCCATTTTATACTCCCAGTGATTATGGAACTCTTACTAAAAAGCCATTGGAACTCCTGGAAGTGCTTCGGGAGCGCTCAGATGTGGAACTTGCTGTGACTCTAGCCAGGACCTCTTGAGCAACTCCTGTGTGCTGAAGGTTGAATCTGTTAATTTAATGTGTGTTTGCCCTCCTCTTGGGAGTCTAGCCCTAAATCCTGACTTGTCTTCCATTGCTGTCCTTTAGGACCTGGCTTTTAAAGAGCAGCTGCAGGGGAGATGGGAGGAAGGCTCTGCGGCAGCCAGGAGCCGAGCGGCCAGCCCTGGCCTCTCCCTGCAGCACTCAGCCTGGACTGGGCACACAGACTGTCTGGGTGCCATTCCTGGTAGTGTTTGGGTTACTTCCAAATCAGTTGCTGAGCAGAGTTCTTGAGTGGTCTTTGCTGCAGACAAAGTCTGAGGCAGTTTGCTGGAAGGAGTTGTGGTGGATTTGGTTAACCCAGGAGGCTGAGGAGCTCCGCTGCAGTTTGCCAGCCTGACTACTAAGCTGCCATCACATACCTCAGAGTGTAGTAGTCTTGAAGGACACTCAGCCTGGAGAAGCCCTTTGAAGTGTTCAGCATTTGAATGACTTTTAATTTCCTTTTTTAAGCTCTTGAGTCCAGCTGCTCCTCGTTGCTAGGTGTAGGAGGCTCGGACACAAGCGAGGCAGCTATTAACCTTCGGGCCAGGGTTGCTGGCTTGCAGATCAGGCAGAGCACACAGGCTCTGCTCTGGGAGGTGAGCACAGCTCAGCTCCTCCCTGGTCATGCCCTCTGGGTGCATCACTGGAGGAGTCTCTGCTTCCAGCCCCTTTGGAGGAGGTGTCTGCCAGCAGCAGTCCTTGGCAAACACGCACAGCCCTTGTTACTGTTAGAGGACCTCGCAGGCTCGGTGCCAGCTGGGCCTTGCTTTTCTGAACAACAGCTCAGGCACCTGGGAAGAGTCCTGGCCTAAAGAGTCCTGACCCAAAGCTGCCTTACAGTGAGGAGCTGGCAGTCCTAGTGTGCTCTTGCTGACAGTCTGCATCGCTTCCTGCCTGCTGCAAGTCCACGCACGTGAGTGTGCAGAGCCAGGGCCTGAACCTCTTGAGTGCTCAGCTAGGGCTCCAGGCTCAGCAGCCAGGGCAGGCCTCCCCTCTCAGCAGGGAGAGCACTGTCTGTCCTTAGTGGAACAAACACACCTGGCTAGAGTGGGCCCTTGGGATGCCAAGGGGAGGGTGCAGTAGCAGACAGCTTCTGCTGCTTGTGAGTTGCCAGTCTGAGTGAATGAGCTCCAATAAAAACTGCTCTGTGTTCTCCTCCCTGTCCCCAGCCTTGCTCAGTCTTTTAGTCTGATCTTTTCTTTTCTTTCAGCTGAAAGCATTCATTTCCCACAGGAATTGCATCATCTGCTAGCTCTAGGTCCCCCTTTCCTGCTGGCCTCTGTTTGCATCTTCGCTGCCCCCAGCCCTCAGTGATCCACTGTACCCTTGAGATGCTGTAATAAAGGTCTCCTGGCTCGTCCGCTGTGCAGCTCCTGTATCCTCTGCTCTGGGGGAGGTGGTGGGGCTGGGGCCTGCCTTTAACAGCTGGAGTCCTCCTAATGCCTAAGCCAGCAGCTCTTTGGGGTTCTCAGGTCTCCTGTGCTGCAGGCTTCAGTCCTGTGCTTTTACAAGGGGCCAGAAGCATTTGCAGTGGGAGCAGCAGCTGATGCTTAGCTCCCTGCTCCAGCAGCTGCTTCAGCAGGGGAAGCCACAGGTTGCCTCCCTGCAAGCCCTTGAGGAGGCTCATGCAGAAGAGATCTTGAAGGCTCCTGGTAAAGAAGTTGGGGATTGCAGCTGCTCAGCTCTGAGTTTTTAACCTCTCAAGGTTTCTGATGTAATGGGTGCCCCCGGGGCTGGGGGCAGGGATCCCCCCCGGGGCTGGGAGCAGGGATTCCCCCCCGGGGCTGGGGGCAGGAATTCCCCCACGGGGCTGTGGGGGCAGGGATCCCCCCTGGGGCTGGGAGCAGGGATCCCCCCCGGGGCTGGGAGCAGGGATTCCCCCCCGGGGCTGGGGGCAGGGATTCCCCCCCGGGGCTGTGGGCAGGGATCCTCCCCCCGGGGCTGGGAGCAGGGATCCCCCCCGGGGCTGTGGGGGCAGGGATCCCCCCTGGGGCTGGGGGCAGGGATCCCCCCCCGGGGCTGGGAGCAGGGATTCCCCCACGGGGCTGGGGGCAGGGATCCCCCCTGGGGCTGGGAGCAGGGATTCCCCCCCGGGGCTGGGGGCAGGGATTCCCCCCGGGGCTGGGAGCAGGGATTCCCCCCTGGGGCTGGGAGCAGGGATCCCCCCCGGGGCTGGGAGCAGGGATTCCCCCCTGGGGCTGGGAGCAGGGATCCCCCCCGGGGCTGGGAGCAGGGATTCCCCCACGGGGCTGGGGGCAGGGATTCCCCCCCGGGGCTGTGGGCAGGGATCCTCCCCCCGGGGCTGGGAGCAGGGATCCCCCCCGGGGCTGTGGGGGCAGGGATCCCCCCCCGGGGCTGGGGGCAGGGATCCTCCCCCCGGGGCTGGGAGCAGGGATCCCCCCTGGGGCTGGGGGCAGGGATCCCCCCCCCGGGGCTGGGGGCAGGGATCCCCAGTGATGAGCACCAAGAGAGCTAAAGCTGTGGCCTCTGGCCTGAAGAAAGGATTAGTGGCAGGGAGCTGAAGGGGCTGTGGCAGCCTGTGGCACAGAGCTGAGCATCTTGCAGCAAGCAGCACTGTAGGAAGAAGGGATTGTGGCAGAGGCTTGAGAGATGGGCACAGGAATGGTCTAGCAGAGAGCATAAAGCTGAGTGCCAGGAGGACAGGAGAGCAGCAGCTGGCAGGGCCAGAGGCTGCAGCGGGGCAGAGGGCTGGGGCAGCAGCTCTGGTGCTGGCACAGTGAGTATGGTGTGCTCTGCACTCACCTGGGAGGGCAGGGGGATGGCTAGAATGGGTTGAGTTGGAAGGGAGCTCAAAGCTCAGCCAGCTCCAGCCCCCTGCCATGGGCAGGGACCCCTCCCACCAGCACAGGCTGCTCAAGGCCTCATCCAGCCTGGTCCTGAACACCTCCAGGCAGGAGGCAGCCACAGCCTCCCTGGGCAGCCTGTGCCAGGCTCTCCCCAGCAATTTCTTCCTCCTCTCCACTCTCAGTCTCTCCTCTCCCAGCTCAAAGCCATTGTTCCTCAGCCTGGCACTCCCAGCCCTTGGCCAGAGTCCCTTCCCAGCTCTCCTGGAGCCCTTCAGGTCCTGCAAGGCTGCTCTGAGGTCTCCCTGGAGCCTTCTCTTCTCCAGGCTGCACAGCCCCAACTCTCCCAGCCTGGCCCCACAGGGGAGGGTCTGCAGCCTCTGAGCATCTCTGTGTCCTCCTCTGGAGCCTCTCCAGCAGCTCCAGGTCCTCCTTGTGCTGGGGGCCCCAGAGCTGGAGGCAGTGCTGCAGGTGGGGGCTGAGCAGAGCAGAGGGAGAGGCTCAGGTCGAGCCCAGCACAAAGTGAGCAGGGTGCTGGTGACCACCAGAGTGGGATCTATCCTGACTGCTCAGCAGCCCTTACACCAGCTTCTGCCACAGCCCTCAGGTAGGGCTGGGAACCACAGAGCTGGGAAATGAGCAGGGGAGGTTCTGCTGCCCCCTGATCATCTCTGTGGCCTCCTCAGGACCCCTCCAACAGATCCATGTCCCTCTTGAAGGCTGCAGGGCTGGGCACAGGACTTTTGCTTCGAGCAGAAAGCACTTGGTGTTGTGGCAACACTGAGCTGTCAGAGCACAGCTGAGCCAGCAGCTGCCCCCCCCGGGGAGGCTCTGCAGGGGCCATGCAGCATGGTTTGAGATTTGCCACCTGTGGGCTTGGGCCAGCACAGGAGTGTTGCTGATGTCACTTGTCCTGAACAGTGCTTGGGATGCCCTCCAAGGGAGCAGGGGCTGCTTGGGGCTGGAAGGAGGCCACTGAGGAGCCTCTGCCACCTCTGGAGGTGTCACCATCTCTGCATTTCCCCAGGCTGATCTCCAGGCTGGCAGAGGCTCTGCCCTCAGCTGCCAGCCTTCAGCTGCCTGCCGGTGACAGAGCTGATCTGGTTTGGTTTGTCAGAGGCTGGGCTGCTCTGGGGCAAGCAGGGATGTCAAAGCAGCAGGAAGCAGAGCTCTGCCTTCAAGCACTGTTAAGCCACAAATAGACCTAGCAGCTGGGGCCAGTGTTTGCTGAGACTGGGGCAGCACTGTGCCTGCCCACACCAGGCTGTGGCACCTCGAGGATGCTCTGCCAGGCGAAGGGGAGGAGCAGGGTGCAGGACACACAAAGCTCCTGGCCCTGCTGGAGCTGCTCTGGTGGGGAGGGGACCAGCTCCAGCTCCAGCTGCTGGGGGTGGGAAACTGGAGAGATGTCTGCACATGCAGCAGGCTGGCATTGGCTTGCAAAAGGCTGACCTGTGCTCTCCCTGCAGTTCATACTGGCAGTGCCCACCATGCCCTTGAGCCTGCTGGGGGGCACTAGCAAAACCCTGCCACTGCCGCGGCAAGGGAAGGATTCATGTCCCTGTGCTAAGCAGCATTGAGCCAGTGGAGCTGCTCACCACAGGGAAGGGCAGGAGGCATTAGCTGCAGGATGAGGAAGCAGGAGATGTCCCTCTCCGGTGACTTCCCCAGAGCCAAAGAGCCCAGCACTCACCCTGCCCTGTCTCCCAAAGCACCAGATGGCCAGGGCAGAGCAGAGTGAGACCTGGCAGCAGAGCAGCCGAGTGCCTGTGCCAAGCTGAGAGGCAGAGGAGGCTGCCGTGGCAGGGAAGGAGTTTGCACAACCCTTTTTTGTTCAGCCCACAAGGAAACAACCTCTTCCATCTCCCAGCTGCTCTGCTGCTGGTTTTCAGGTTAACCTCTGGAAGCAGGGCAGGGGCCAAATGAAATGTCTGAGGCCGTCTGCAAGCACCCAAGCAAGCCAGGCCTGCCCTGCTCCCTGTGGGCTTCAATCAAAACTCTCTGCCAAATGGGAGCTCAGCCATGGCTCAGGCTGGGCTCTGCCTGCAGCCACCTGGCTCTGTGCTGGGAGACTCTGCTGGCTGAGCAGCACAGAGGAGAGGGACCTGGGGGTGCTGGTGGCCAGAAGGATACCATGTGCCAGCAATGGGCACTTGTGGCCAAGAAGAGCAATGGTATCCTGGGGTGCATTAGAAGGGCTGTGGTGAGTAGGTTGAGAGAGGTTCTGCTGCCCCTCTGCTCTGCCCTGCTGAGGCCACATCATAGTTTCATTCAGGGTTGGAAGGGACCACAGGGATTATCTAGTTCCAACCCCCCTGCCATGGGCAGGGACACCCCACACTAGATCAGGCTGGACAGAGCCTCATCCAGCCTGCTCTTAAACACCCCCAGGGACAGGGCCCCAACCACCTCCCTGGACAACCCATTCCAGGGCTTCACCACTCTCATGGGGAAGAAATTCCTCCTCACCTCCAGCCTGAATCTCCCCACCTCCAGCTTCATTCCATTCCCCCTAGTCCTATCACTGCCTGAGATCCTGAGCAGTCCCTCCCCAGCCTTCCTGGAGCCCCCTGCAGATCCTGGAAGGCCACAATGAGGTCACCTGGGAGCCTTCTCTTCTCCAGACTGAACAGCCCCAACTCCTTCAGTCTGTCCTCACAGCAGAGCAGCTCCAGCCCTCTGCTCATCCTTGTGGCCCTTCTCTGGACACCTTCCAGCACCTCCACATCCCTCTTGTCATAGGGGCTCCAGAACTGGAGGCAGTACTCCAGGTGGGGTCTCCCCAGAGCTGAGCAGAGGGGGAGGATCACCTCCCTTGCCCTGCTGGCCACACTTCTCCTGCTGCAGCCCAGGCTCTGGTTGGCTTTCTGGGCTGCAAGTGCACACTGAGAGCTCCTGGTGAGCTTCTCCTCCACCAGCACCCCCAAGGCTCTCTCCTCAGGGCTGCTTTCCAGCCAGTCCCTGCCCAGCCTGGCTTTGTGCCTGGGATTGCCTCGACCCAGATGCAGGACCCTGCCCTTGCTCTTATTGAACTTCATGAGGTTGGCCTGTGCCCACCTCTCCAGCCTGTCCAGGTCCCTCTGGATGGATCCCTTCCCTCCAGCTGTCTGCTGCACCACACAGCTTGGTGTCATCAGCAAACTTGCTGAGGGTGCACTCAATGCCACTGTCCATGGCACCCACAGAGATGTTGAACAAGCCTGGTCCCAGGACTGATCCCTGAGGGACTCTGCTTGTCCCTGGCCTCCCCTGGGACATGGAGCCATTGACAGCCACTCTTTGGGTGCAGCCATCAAGCCAGTTCCTTATCCATCTGGTGGTCACCCATCACACCCATGTGTCACCAGCCTGGAGCCCAGGCTGTGGTGCGGGACAGTGTCGAAGGCTTTGCTCAGCTCCAGGGAAATGACATCAGTTGCTCGCCCCTCAGCTATTAATTTTGTCACCTGCTCATAGAAGGCCACCAGGTTGGTCAGGCAGGATTTGCCCTTGGCAAAGCCATGCTGACTGTTCCCAATCACCTCTTCACTATTCTTTTGAGCGAGTAGTGACTCCAGGAGGATCTGCTCCATGATCAGGAATATTGTGTCCAGTTCTAGGCCCCATGGTTCCAGCCTCTGCCACCTCTGTGGAGGAGTCACCATCTCTGCATTTCCCCAGGCTGATCACCAGGCTGGCAGAGGCTGTGCCCCCAGCTGCCTTCCCCCAGGCTGCCAGTACCAGAACAAGAGGACCCAGTCTCAGGCTGTGCCAGGGGAGGTTTAGGTTGGATATTAGGAAGAAGTTCTATACAGAGAGAGTGATTGCCCATTGGAATGGGCTGCCTGGGGAGGTGGTGGAGTCACCATCACTGGAGGTGTTCAGGAGGAGACTTGATGGGGTGCTTGGTGCCATGGGTTAGTTGTTTAGGTGGTGTTGGATTGGTTGATGGGTTGGACACGATGATCTTGAAGGTCTCTTCCAACCTGGTTTGGTTTATTCTAAGTTTATTCTAAGCTCAGCTGCCTGCTGGTGACAGAGCTGATCTCCTTGGTTTGTCACAAACACAGAGCAGCAGAGGCTGATCTTTGATCTGCCAGCATGCCACGGGACAGGGATGCAGGGACCTCTAGAACTCCTCAGGAGCAAGGTGGAGGGGCTGACAGCCAAGAGATGCTTTCACCACTGCAGGAAAGGAGCATCCAAAACAGCTGCTCTGCCCAAGGGCGGGAGGAGGGGGCTGGGGAGGATAGGGCAGCCCTGTTTTGGCTGGAACCACTGGAGCAAGGCTGAACCAACAAACACGAGCAGCTTCAAAACAGATTTTGAAGGCCAGGGTGCCCGCGTGAAGACCATGGCCTAATCACCTGCAATTTGCATAGCAAAGCTGACACCAGCCGCGGGCACGCCGGGCATGCAGTGCTCCAGCAGCCTCCTGCTGCAGAACTTGCTCCTCACATCCAAGCTCAATCTGCTCTGCTCTGAAGCCACTGCCCCTGGTTCTGTCCCTGCAGACCTTTGGGAACAGTCCCTCTGCAGCCTTCCTGTAGCCCCTTCAGGTACTGAAAGGTCTCCCCGGAGCTCCTCCTCTCCAGGCAGTCTCCAGCCTACCCTGGCTGCGGCTTTAATGAATGAACCCTACCGGTTACTTCAGCTTTCTGAACGGGTGGCAGCTGCCGGTCCTGTTGGGGGCCCCGGAAAAGACGCAAACGTGAACGGTCCCAGTGAGTGCCGGGGCTCCGGGACAGGCAGCGCCGGGATCGCACCCGTGGGGCAGCGAGCGCTCCCCGGCGCCTGTCCGCGCAGGTCCCCCAGCAGCCCCCCGCGGCCGCCCGCTGCCCGCTCCGCCGCGGGGAGGAGCCGCCCGGGCGCTCCGCTGGCGGCGGCCCGGCCCCTTCCGGCCGCTGGTGCAGCGATGGCGGTGCCGGCGCCGGCGGAGGCGGCGGGCGGCCGGCAGCGGGCCCTGGGCGGCGGCTCGCCCGTGGACTACATGAGCATCACCAGCTTCCCGCGGCTGCCCGAGGAGGAGGGCGGCGCGGCCGAGGGCAGCCTCCGCGCCCGCAAGGAGGAGGATGCGTTCCTGGGCGAGCAGGACACGGGTGAGGGGCGGCGCCCGCGGCCCCCCGCGCCCCCCCGGCGGCCCCCCGGCCCCGCAGCGCCCCCCCGGCCCCGCAGCGCCCCGCAGCGCCCCCCCGGCCCCGCAGCGCCCCGCAGCGCCCCCCCGGCCCCGCAGCGCCGAGCCTCGGCGGCCCCTCGCAGCGCAGCCCCCCGGCTCCCCGTCCCCACCGCCCTCCCCTCACCCGCGGCCGGCCCCAGGCGGCCCTGGCCCCCGCCCGGAGCGGGGCTCGCCCTGCTCCCCGGTCCGCGTCCCCGCGGGTAGCTTGCGGGGCGCCCCGGCAGGTCCCGGTGCCGGCGCTCGCTGCCGCGGGTGCGCGGCCGCAGTGAAGCCAGGAGGGCCGCTGGTGCCTGGGCAACCTCTGCCTGCCTGTCACTGATTGCCTCAGCGGCTCGCAAACGCAGCTTCTCGCCCACCCCCGGCGCTGCTTCAGAGCCCCTTGGCAGCTCTCTGCCCTCTCGACCCCAGCCCACGGCTCAGCCGGCCCCGCCTGTGCCCCTCGTCCTCTGCCCCGTCCTGCCGTGGCCGCCGGGGGCCGGCCCCGTGGCCCGTTCTCCTCCCGTGCCACCCCACGCGGGTGCGTGGGCACAGCTCTTCCCAAGGCTCGGCAAGGTCTTGCACGTGGAGCAGAGTTTGGTGTGAGTGTGGTGGTGCCAGCAGCCTGCCAGCCGCGGGGCCCCGGCAGCTGCCCAGGAGGGGGTGGCTGCAGCAGCTGCTGCTCTCCAACGCGTGGCAGAAGCCAGCGGTGGCTCTCTGTGCCTTCTCATCAGCTGGCCCAGCAGGGAGGGACCCCAGACCTTTGGTTTCTACTGCCCAGAAGACCTCATTCAAAGGAGGAAGCCACTGAGGTGCTGTCAGTGTTGGGGACAGACCCCCCCGGAGGACTGAACAGCTCCACATGGCAGCACTGCCAGAGCCCAGGAGCTGCTGCAGGCTCTGCTGTCCCCTCTGCAGTGGCTGCAGAGCTGTGCTGGCCCTGGCTCCCCGGGGGGCTGGTTTCCATACATGTCCCTCTCAGCACGTGGCAGCCAAGAAGGGTTTGGTGGCTTTTCTTTCAAGCATGACCACTGAGGGTGGGATGGGCACCTGTGTGGCCTCACAGGCTGCTCCTTGCCTTCCATGCTCCCAGCTGAACCCTCCCAGCTGCTCCTGTCCTCAAACCAGGGCCTTGCTGTCCCCACGCAGCACCAGTGGCCACAGAGGCTAAGTGACTTGCCCAGGGCCCTGGGGTATGGCTGTGGTGGAGAGCAAAGGGACTTTGAAGGTGGGAGAGACCACCCTGGAGGGCTGTGGCCTGCCCTCTCCTGGGGTTGCCCCCTGGGTGTTCATGTCCCCTCGTGCTGGGCTGGCTTGTCACCAGCACTACAGCAGCAGGGGCATGGTGTCCTGGAGAGGCTGGGCAGAGGAGCCCAGCTCACTCCTCACTGGGGCTGGTGCCCCACCAAGTGGTGCCAGGGGCTGTATGTGACATCAGTCCCCCATGGCATCCCCTGCCAGAGACACCCCTGGACCATCACCCCTGGACATCCTGCTCTGCCCACACACTGCAGCTCACTCAGCCCAGAGGTGCTGTGCAGGGCTCTGGGTTCACTGCACTGCAGCTCACTCAGCCCAGAGGTGCTGTGCAGGGCTCTGGGTGCACTGCACTGCAGCTCACTCAGCCCAGAGGTGCTGTGCAGGGCTCTGGGTGCACTGCACTGTAGCTCTCTCAGCCCAGAGGTGCTGTGCAGGGCTCTGGGTGCAGGCTGGGACAGCTGATTCCTTCCCAGCCTTGCTCCCAAGCTGCAGGTGTGAGCTGCTGCAGCATGAAGGAGGTTCAGTTCAGCTGGGGGGGGGTGGGGGGTGTGGGGTGTGGTCCCTGGCTCCTGGGCTTTGCTCCTGGTTGTAGCACCTCTGAATTTCACCCCAACTCCCTGCCTGGCCCCGGGAGAGATGCACTCAGGAGGTCTTTTTACTATCATGGCAAGGACAGGGCTGGCAGTCCCCAGGGAGATGCTGCCTGCCAGAACAGGCAGAGTGGCACAGTGGGGTGGTGGGGGCTGTGCAGTTCCCTGCTCCTTCACTTCTCCTTTACCCCAGCCCCAGAAGCATCCCCAGAGGGGAGGGACGAACTTCCCTTCCTGCCTTTTCCACTCAGTGATCCTCTTCTTCTTATCACAGATGTGCAGGACACTGCAGCGACCGCTGGCTCTCTGCAGCCCCCACATTCATCCAGGAGCCCATGGGGTGCCCAGCAGGGACAGACCTGTCCCCACGGCTGCCCAGCAGCTCCATGTGCCCTGCAGCAGGTGCTGCCCAGGCAGGGCAGGCTCAGCTGGTGCCCTCCCGGCTGCAAGGGAGAGATCAAGCAGAGAGATCCAAAGCACCTTTCAGAGCAAGAGAGACTTCTCCATCCTGCTGAGCATTGCTTGCCCTGGGCAGGTGACCGCCACAGGCCTGCCCCATGCCTTGGCCAGCTGGAGCTGGGCATTCTGTGAGCAGCTGGTTTTGACAGAGGGCCTCAGCAGCTGGAGGAAGCAAGAGATGAAGGCAGAGCCTCTCCTGAGCAGGTGGACGCCCTGGGGCCCTCCGGTTTGCAGGTTTGCTCCTCTCTGCCCTCTCTGTGATGCTCCCGCAGGAGAGCTTCCTGTGCCCAGGCTCTGCTTCACCTCTGTTCTGCTCAGGTGCCCAAGCATAGCTCCAAATAAGGCTGCTGGAGGGCTTTTTCTTTCTTAACCTCCTCTTCTTCAGTCCTGCTGCATTTCAGAGACCTGTTTGCCAGTCATGGCTCAGTTAGAACCCCTCCAGCAGCTGTGGGCCCACAGCCCAATGAAGGGACTGAAATGTAGTGGAATCCAGGGGGGGTTCTGCTCCTCTTAATCTGCAGGGAAGTCACTTAGGAATAATTAGAACTGCAGGCAGTGAGCACTAAAATGACCTAAGTGCCAGTGTTCCACCATAGGATCAGGGGCAATGGATGGAAGCTGCAGCACAGGAGGCTCCACCTCACCATGAGGAGGAACTTCTTGACTGTGAGGCTCCCAGAGGCCTGGAGCAGGCTGCCCAGAGAGGTTGTGGAGTCTCCTGCTCTGGAGGCTTCCCAGCCCTGTCTGGATGTGTTCCTGTGTGCCCTGTGCTGGGTTCTCTGCTCCTGCTCTGGCAGGGGGTTGGACTGGACGATCTCCAGAGGTCTCTTCCAACCCCTGTGAGCCTGTGACCACCCTCATGGTCAAGAAGATATCCCTGCAACACTCAGAGAAGATACCACACAGTCTCTGTGTCCCAGGCAGACTCTTTTTCACTTTGGCAGAGAAGTTAAAACATGACATGATGGGGCTGGTGCTCACAGCAGGGCAAAGGCAGCCTGCAGAACAAACTGCCTCCAGGAGGCAGCTACAGTCAGACAAACAGACAGTAAGTGCAGTCCCAGGGTAAGGGCAGTGATACCCTGACACGGTCTTGGTATTCCACCAGGCCAGGGAAAGGCTGCAAGAAGCCACCAGAGTATGGCCTTACAGGCCAGAAGCATAGAGGAGGCAGGTTGGAGAGGGATTTAGGAATGGAAGTGGCTGGAGCTAGAGAAGATGATGTGTTGAAAGAAGTGGAGGAAGGATCCACAGATGAGCAGGAAAGACTGGAGCTCTTCAGCTGGCTTCAAACATTAAGCTGGAGAAAAATGTCTCAGGGCTCTGAATCCCATTTGTACCAGAAGAAAGTTATCTCTAACTTCCAAATGGAAGCACAGGAAGCACATTGGCTTTATTAGGAGGCTAGCAGGGGCTGGGCAGGTGCCTGTGTGGTTCACAAAGGCAGGGTAAGGTGGTAACAGCCCTGAGACAGAGCAAAACCCAGAGCAATCCTTGCTTGCTTTGGGGAGAGTTCAGCTGCTTTGGTTTGTGCATTTAACTCAGAAACAAGGTTTAGTGACCAGCAGCTGAGCAAGAAAGCCTCTTGAGGGCTGGGATCCCTGGGACAGGAAACAGCCTGGCTGGAAGGGGCAGCAGCAGCCTCGGTGTGAGGGGCAGGAAGGGTCTTGGTGTGAGGGGCTTGGTGTGGGGGGCAGGCAGGAGCTCTGGTGTGGGGGGCAGGCAGGTGCTCTGGTGTGGGGGGCAGGCAGGAGCTCTGGTGTGGGGGCAGGCAGGTGCTTTGGTGTGGGGGCAGGCAGGAGCTCTGGTGTGGGGGCAGGCAGGAGCTCTGGTGTGGGGGCAGGCAGGAGCTCTGGTGTGGGGGCAGGCAGGAGCTCTGGTGTGGGGGGCAGGCAGGAGCTCTGGTGTGGGGGGCAGGCAGGAGCTTTGGTGTGGGGGGCAGGCAGGAGCTTTGGTGTGGGGGGCAGGCAGGAGCTTTGGTGTGGGGGCAGGCAGGAGCTTTGGTGTGGGGGGCTGGGTGTGGGGGCAGGCAGGTGCTTTGGTGTGGGGGGCTGGGTGTGGGGGCAGGCAGGTGCTTTGGTGTGGGGGCAGGCAGGAGCTCTGGTGTGGGGGCAGGCAGGAGCTCTGGTGTGGGGGCAGGCAGGAGCTCTGGTGTGGGGGCAGGCAGGAGCTCTGGTGTGGGGGGCAGGCAGGAGCTCTGGTGTGGGGGCAGGCAGGAGCTCTGGTGTGGGGGCAGGCAGGTGCTTTGGTGTGGGGGCAGGCAGGAGCTCTGGTGTGGGGGGCAGGCAGGTGCTTTGGTGTGGGGGCAGGCAGGAGCTTTGGTGTGGGGGGCTGGGTGTGGGGGCAGGCAGGAGCTTTGGTGTGGGGGCAGGCAGGAGCTTTGGTGTGGGGGCAGGCAGGAGCTCTGGTGTGGGGGCAGGCAGGAGCTCTGGTGTGGGGGGCAGGCAGGAGCTTTGGTGTGGGGGGCAGGCAGGAGCTCTGGTGGGGGGGCAGGCAGGAGCTTTGGTGTGGGGGGCAGGCAGGAGCTTTGGTGTGGGGGCAGGCAGGAGCTCTGGTGTGGGGGCAGGCAGGAGCTCTGGTGTGGGGGGCTGGGTGTGGGGGCAGGCAGGTGCTCTGGTGTGGGGGGCTGGGTGTGGGGGCAGGCAGGAGCTCTGGTGTGGGGGCAGGCAGGAGCTCTGGTGTGGGGGGCTGGGTGTGGGGGCAGGCAGGAGCTCTGGTGTGGGGGGCAGGCAGGAGCTCTGGTGTGGGGGCAGGCAGGAGCTTTGGTGTGGGGGCAGGCAGGAGCTCTGGTGTGGGGGGCTGGGTGTGGGGGCAGGCAGGAGCTCTGGTGTGGGGGGCAGGCAGGAGCTCTGGTGTGGGGGCAGGCAGGAGCTTTGGTGTGGGGGCAGGCAGGAGCTCTGTTGTGGGGGGCTGGGTGTGGGGGCAGGCAGGAGCTCTGGTGTGGGGGCAGGCAGGAGCTCTGGTGTGGGGGGCTGGGTGTGGGGGCAGGCAGGAGCTCTGGTGTGGGGGGCAGGCAGGAGCTCTGGTGTGGGGGCAGGCAGGAGCTTTGGTGTGGGGGCAGGCAGGAGCTCTGGTGTGGGGGGCTGGGTGTGGGGGCAGGCAGGAGCTCTGGTGTGGGGGGCAGGCAGGAGCTTTGGTGTGGGGGCAGGCAGGAGCTCTGGTGTGGGGGCAGGCAGGAGCTCGGGTGTGGGGGCAGGCAGGAGCTCGGGTGTGGGGGGGCTGGGTGTGGGGGCAGGCAGGAGCTCTGGTGTGGGGGGCAGGCAGGTGCTTTGGTGTGGGGGCAGGCAGGTGCTCTGGTGTGGGGGGCTGGGTGTGGGGGCAGGCAGGAGCTCTGGTGTGGGGGGCTGGGTGTGGGGGCAGGCAGGAGCTCTGGTGTGGGGGGCTGGGTGTGGGGGCAGGCAGGAGCTCTGGTGTGGGGGGCAGGCAGGTGCTTTGGTGTGGGGGCAGGCAGGAGCTCTGGTGTGGGGGCAGGCAGGTGCTCTGGTGTGGGGGGCTGGGTGTGGGGGGCAGGCAGGTGCTTTGGTGTGGGGGCAGGCAGGAGCTCTGGTGTGGGGGCAGGCAGGAGCTTTGGTGTGGGGGGCTGGGTGTGGGGGGCAGGCAGGAGCTCTGGTGTGGGGGCAGGCAGGAGCTCTGGTGTGGGGGGCTGGGTGTGGGGGCAGGCAGGTGCTCTGGTGTGGGGGCAGGCAGGAGCTCTGGTGTGGGGGCAGGCAGGTGCTTTGGTGTAGGGGGCTGGGTGTGGGGGCAGGCAGGTGCTTTGGTGTGGGGGGCAGGCAGGTGCTTTGGTGTGGGGGCAGGCAGGAGCTCTGGTGTGGGGGGCAGGCAGGAGCTCTGGTGTGGGGGGCTGGGTGTGGGGGGCAGGCAGGAGCTTTGGTGTCAGGGGCAGGCAGTAGCAGCCTTGCTGTGAGGGGCAGGGCCGGTGTCAGTGCTGGGGGAGCTCTGTAACAGGAGCTGTGTGTTGCTCAATCCCTGAGGCCGCCTTCCTCCCTGCCGCTCCCCCAGACCCGGAGTCCTTCCTGAAGTCGGCGCGGCTGCAGCGCCTGCCCTCCTCCTCCTCGGAGATGGGCAGCCAGGAGGTGTCCCCGCTGCAGGAGACCAGCAAGGATCCTTTCTCTGGCGACTGCAGCTGCCGGCAGGACGGGCTGACCGTCATCATCACTGCCTGCCTGACCTTCGCCACCGGCGTCACGGTGGCCCTGATCATGCAGATCTACTTTGGGGACCCTCAGGTAAGATGGAGCAGTGGCTCTGGGGGCTTAGAAACCTTCCCTGCCTGCCAGCAGCTGGGGGGCTGAGGGCTGCTGCCAGCCAGCCCCTGGTGCTGAGCCTCTGCAGTTCAGCCCAGGCTGTCTTGAAGGCTTTCTGCTGGGGCTGGGGGTTGTGCTCGGGGAGGCTTTCAGTGCCTGCCCTGCGGCTGTGCCTGGCAGGTGTGGGGGTGCTGCCAGGGGAAACAGGCAGCCCTGCTGCTGTGGTTTGAGTCAGGTGTGGATGCTTTCAGCAAGCACACCCCAGACAACAGGAGGCATCTTCTGTACCTCTCTACTTGAGAGAGATTTATGCCCAAGGTTCCCTCTGCTAGGATCCTCCAGGGCCAAGCAGGGCAGTAGCTGAAAACAGAGCTGAGCCTGCTGTTAGGCTGTCCCACAGAGCAGTGCTCAAGTGCAGAGCAAAGCAGGCATGGCCATGGGGTCATACAGCCTGCAGAACACCTGCCACATGCTGCCAGGAGCAGCCTGGCACGGGGCAGCCAGTGGTCACCATCCATGGGCTGCCCAGCAGGGCAGAACTCTCTGCAGGTCCACAGGGAAGAGCTTTACTGGGGTCTGATTCATTGCTCTCTTGCTGGGCTGGAAAGCACAGCTGTGGGGAGTGGGGTGGCTTGGCCCCACGGCTGTCCCGGGGCACAGCACTGGAGGCAAGCTGTGCCACACAGCCCTGGCACTGCTGGAAGGCCCAGTCCTGCCTGCCAGCCTGCCCTGCCCCTTCTCAAGGCTGCTCTGGCTCCTGCAGAGATGCTGCAGTTTGTCCCATGGGGTTACAGTGATCCTTTCCAAACCTCCTGTGGCTGCCTCAGCCCTGGCACTGGCACCAGGGATGGATGGCCACAAGTGGTGGTGCTGGGAGCTGCATTCCCACCTCCAGTGACCACACTGCTGCAGCACAGTGGCACTGCAGCACTGCCCAGTGCTCCTGAGCACCGGTGGCTGTGGGGGGCAGGGTGAGCTGTGGCCTACCAGCTCAGCATGGCTGCTGTTGAAAGCTGACTGAGCTGGTGGCCACAGCTAGCTGCAGAGTGGCCACAGCTGCCCTGGTGCTGGGGAGTGCCAAGGCACCTGTTGGTCCCACTGGCATTTGGGAGCACCTGAAAATGCAGAGCAAGCACAGGCTCAGGCTTCAGGGTCGCAGAATCAGAATGGTCCAGGCTGGAAGGGAGCTCCACAGCTCATCCAGTCCCAGCCCTGCCCCCAGCAGGGACATCCTCCCCTGGAGCAGGCTGCCCAGAGCCCTCTCCAGCCTCACCTGGAACAGCTCCAGGGATGGAGCCTCAACCACCTCCCTGGGCAGCCTGCTGCAGTGTTCCAGCAGTCTCCTGGGGCAGAACTTGTTCCTCACATCCAAGCTCAATCTGCTCTGCTCTGCTCTGAAGCCATTGCCCCTGGGTCTGGCCCTGCAGGCCTTTGGGAACAGTCCCTCTGCAGCTTTCTTGTAGCCCCTTCAGGTCCTGGCAGGCAGCTCTAAGGTCCCCCTGGAGCCTTCTCCTCTCCAGGCTGAACACCCCCAGCTCCCTCAGCCTGTCCCCACAGCAGAGCTGCTCCAACCCCCTGAGCATTTCCATGGCCTCCTCTGGCCCCTGTCTGTCAGCTCCAGGTCCTTGCTGTGCTGAGGGCTGCAGAGCTGCACACAGCCCTGCAGGTGAGGCCTCCCCAGGGCAAAGTGGCAGCATCTGCTCTCTGGCCCTGCCGAGCTGTGGAGGTGTGGGCAGTGCCAGCAGCCCTGCCCCGGCCCAGGCGCTGTGCTGTGCCCGCAGGTGGTGCCCGGCGGCGCGGTGGTGACGGACAGTGCCCGCTGCACGGCGCTGGGCACGGCGGTGCTGCGCCTGCAGGGCTCCTCGGTGGACGCCGCCATCAGCTCTGCCCTCTGCGCCGGCGTCGTCAGCCCCCATGCCTCGGGGCTCGGCGGGTAAGTGCCCTCTGCTCTGCCCCCCCCGGCTCTGCCCCCTGCCCTGCCCCCCGCCTCGGCTCTGCCTTCCCGGTGCCGTGCTCAGCGCCAGGGCGTGGTGCTGGGTCTCTCACCTAGGGTGGTGGGCAACCTATGCTGGGCACAGGGATGGGCACCCTCCCCGTGGGCCAAGCTGGCACTGAGGGATGCAGACTGCCAGGGAGGGAAAAGCTGTGCCTGCCGTGGTGGCAGCCAGGAGGGTCCACGTCTCGGGCTCCAGGGGCTTGTAAAAGTGACCACAGGCTGCTGAGCCTCTCTGGGAGCGTGCCAGGAGCTCACCACAGCCTGGCCTCAGACACTGAGGGCTTTCCTCTCTCAGCTCCACTCCTGCTGCAGCAGGAGGCTGGGGCCCGAGCCTGGCTCTGGGGGAGGCAGGGTGGCAGGTGGCCTCCTGCCAGCCCTCCTGCCCAGGCTGGCATCCACGTGTGCCAGGTGCTCTCGGGTCTGCAGGAGGTCTCGGGAGCGTTGCATAAAGCTCTGGCACTTGATAGCTTCTCCAGGCTGTGCCTCGGGTTGCTGCTGTAAGCAGACTCCCTCTTCTGTTGCAAAACTGCTTGGATTAGAAAGGAAATCCCAGGCAGTGCCCTCCTGGCAGTGGAGCGGAGCCAGAGGCCCTCTGGCCACGCTGGCAGGGACTGATCCAGCCTGGCTGCAGGCTCAGCCTGGGGGCTGCCTGCGTCCCACACCGGCTGACCTCCTGAGATGGCCTCATCACACCAGGGCTGCCCTGGCCCCTCTGCTCTTCATCCTGGCTGTGCGGCAGGGTGGTGGCATGGGGCAGCTGGTGGCATGGGCAGCTGGTGGTATGGGCAGCCGGTGGCAGGGCAGCTGGTGGTATGGGCAGCCGGTGGCAGGGCAGCCGGTGGCATGGGCAGCCGGTGGCAGGGCAGCCGGTGGCAGGGCAGCCGGTGGCATGGGCAGCCGGTGGCATGGGCAGCCGGTGGCAGGGGCAGCCGGTGGCATGGGCAGCCGGTGGCAGGGCAGCCGGTGGCATGGGCAGCCGGTGGCAGGGCAGCCGGTGGCATGGGCAGCCGGTGGCAGGGGCAGCCGGTGGCATGGGCAGCCGGTGGCAGGGGCAGCCGGTGGCATGGGCAGCCGGTGGCAGGGCAGCCGGTGGCATGGGCAGCCGGTGGCAGGGGCAGCCGGTGGCATGGGCAGCCGGTGGCAGGGGCAGCCGGTGGCATGGGCAGCCGGTGGCAGGGCAGCTGGTGGCAGGGCAGCCGGTGGCAGGGCAGCTGGTGGTATGGGCAGCCGGTGGCAGGGCAGCTGGTGGCATGGGCAGCCGGTGGCTGGGCAGCTGGTGGTATGGGCAGCCGGTGGCACGGCAGCCGGTGGCAGGGCAGCTGGTGGCACGGCAGCCGGTGGCACGGCAGCTGGTGGTATGGGCAGCCGGTGGCACGGCAGCTGGTGGCAGAGCAGCCGGTGGTATGGGCAGCCGGTGACAGGGGCAGCCGGTGGCAGAGCAGCCGGTGGCAGGGCAGCTGGTGGCACAGCAGCCGGTGGCATGGGCAGCCGGTGGCATGGGCAGCCGGTGGCACGGCAGCCAGTGGCAGGGCAGCTGGTGGCACAGCAGCCGGTGGTATGGGCAGCCGGTGGCAGGGGCAGCCGGTGGTATGGGCAGCCGGTGGCAGGGCAGCTGGTGGCACGGCAGCCGGTGGCACGGCAGCCGGTGGTATGGGCAGCCGGTGGCAGGGCAGCTGGTGGCACGGCAGCCGGTGGCACGGCAGCTGGTGGTATGGGCAGCCGGTGGCACGGCAGCCGGTGGCAGAGCAGCCGGTGGTATGGGCAGCCGGTGACAGGGGCAGCCGGTGGCAGAGCAGCCGGTGGCAGGGCAGCTGGTGGCACAGCAGCCGGTGGTATGGGCAGCCGGTGGCATGGGCAGCCGGTGGCACGGCAGCCGGTGGCAGGGCAGCTGGTGGCACAGCAGCCGGTGGTATGGGCAGCCGGTGGCAGGGCAGCCGGTGGCACGGCAGCCGGTGGCAGGGCAGCTGGTGGCACAGCAGCCGGTGGTATGGGCAGCCGGTGGCAGGGCAGCTGGTGGCACAGCAGCCGGTGGTATGGGCAGCCGGTGATATAGGCAGCCGGTGGCCAGCCAGCCAGTGGCACAGCAGCCGGTGCCTTGCCTGCCTGTCTCGCCGCAGGGGTGGGGTGATGCTGGTCCATGACATCCGGAAGAACAGGAGCTGGGTGATTGACTTCCGCGAGGCAGCTCCCCAGGGCATCCCGCCGGAGGGGCTCCTGCAGCAGGACACCAAGGTGAGGACCCGGGGGCCACTCCCTCGCTGGTGGCTCCAGCTGCCTGCTCCCGGCAGCTCTGGGGCCTGGGGAAGCGACAGGAGGCCTCTCCCACCCTGGGAGATCCAGACCCCACGGGCATGGGCAGTGCCCCAAAACAGCTGGAGCCTGCTGGACTTTGGGACTCAAGAGGCATTGGCCTGCAGCAGTGGGCAGTGGGAGGGTAAGAATCCAGTGGCATAGAATGGGTTGGGTTGGAAGCGACCTTAAAGCTCAGCCAGCTCCAACCCCCTGCCATGGCAGGGACACCTCCCATTAGCACAGCTTGCTCAAGGCCTCATCCAGCCTGGCCTTCAATACCTCCAAGGGGGCATCCCCAACCTGCCTGGGCATCCCCCACCCTCACTGTCATTCTGCTGAGTCATGTTTCCTGGCCAAGGTCAGCTCCTTCTCTCCCAGCTCTGTTGTTCCCTGGCTTCCTGTTGCTGCAGCCCTCTTCCCCATGCAGACACTTCCCATGTGATCGTGGCTTGCACCTCCTTGGCTTGCACCCTAGCCCCTGCCCTCGTGGGGAGGCTGCTCTTTCCTTTCTGTCCTTCCTGTCTTGCAGCCAGGGCTGCTGGTGGGGGTGCCAGGCATGCTCCGAGGGATGCAGCAGGCACACCAGTTACATGGCAGGTAAGGCTGGCACGGGCAGGCTGCCTCCTGCTCTGCCCTGGGGTCCCCACACAGCAGCTGGGAGCACAGGAGCCCTTGCCATCACACCACGTTCTCAGCCACCAGGCATAGCCATTAGCCAAGGGCTACTTGGAGGCTACTTGTTCCTTGGTTTTGGTACTTGAGTTATGAACGGCAAGAACTGAGCTTGGATGCCTGCAAAGCCTGGCTGGGGGCAAGGAAAGTTCCCTTAGGGGCAGGCTCAGGGCCTTGCCATGCCTGGCTGTATATTTCCAGTCTCTCTTTAGGCATCACTTGGTGCCCTGTTGGGACAGGGAGGGAGGGATCAAAGAGCCTTGCTCAAGGCCAGAGCCTGGCCTGAGATTGTGCTCCAGAGGTGCCTCTCCCCCTGCCCTTGCACTGCAGCTGCTCTCTGGTGCCCATGGTGGAGCACTGAGCTGAGCCTGCTGAAGAGAAACACCACCCTGAGAGCTCAGGGCTGCCTTTGGCCACTGCTGCCCCCACAGCCTCTCAGGGGAGCCTCTCCTGCTCTCTCGGGAGCCCTCTGAGCACACAGCTGAGCTCTGGGCTCGCTCCCTCTACCTTGCCCTGCCGCACCCCTCCAAGGATCCTCTCCTTGTCCTTTCTCCTTTGGCAGGCTGCCGTGGTCCAAGCTGCTGGGCCTCGTGGCTGCTGTTGCCCAGGATGGGTTTAATGTCACACACGAGTTGGGTGAGTACCTGGTGGGCAGGGGGGGAGCCCCCTGGCCGCTGCAGGGCAGCTGGGGCTGTAGGTGGTTGACCATGGGAGGTGAAGGCTCTGTGGACTGGGAGATGGATGATGGTGAGAGCTGAGCGATGTATGAGCCCCAAGCTGCAAGGGCAGAGCGTGGTGGCAGCTGGAGCAGCTCGGAGCAGCCGGGCAGGCCCCCGAGGCAGGGCACAGGCACTCCTTGGGCTTGCCCTCCCCAGCCTCCCTCCAGCTTTGGAACAGGGGCAGAGGCAGCAGCAAAGTCTCACCCCATCCCCATCAGGGGCACAGTGACTCCAGGTCCCCTGCCTGTCCCTGCAGCTGGCTTTTCTGGATGTGCTTCCCCTTCTTGCCCACAGCCAAAGCCATCAGCGAGCTGAAGGACCTGAACTACTCGGAGAGGTTCCGGGAGACCTTCCTGCCCGCCGGGCAGCCGCTGCTGCCGGGCACCTTCGTCCGGCGCCCGGACCTCGCCGCCCTGCTGCAGCGGCTGGGGGCAGAAGGGGCAGCAGCTTTCTACAGTGGAAACCTGACCCAGGAGATCGTCTCTGAGGTGAGCCACGCCTGCCCCCGCCTCTGCTCCATAGCACAGCTTGGGCTGCGGCTGCCATCTGGCATGGCACCTGCTCCAGGGCACAGCCTGGCGATGAGCCACAGCCAGGTGCCAACAGGAGCTCTCAGTGTGCACTTGCAGCCCAGAAAGCCAACCAGAGCCTGGGCTGCAGCAGGAGAAGTGTGGCCAGCAGGGCAAGGGAGGTGATTCTCCCCCTCTGCTCAGCTCTGGGGAGACCCCACCTGGAGTACTGCCTCCAGCTCTGGAGCCCCTATGACAAGAGGGATGTGGAGGGGCTGGAAGGTGTCCAGAGCAGGGCCAGGAGGATGAGCAGAGGGCTGGAGCTGCTCTGCTGTGAGGACAGACTAAAGGAGTTGGGGCTGTTCAGTCTGCAGAAGAGAAGGCTCCCAGGTGACCTCATTGTGGCCTTCCAGGATCTGCAGGGGGCTCCAGGAAGGCTGGGGAGGGACTGCTCAGGATCTCAGGCAGTGCTAGGACTAGGGGGAATGGAATGAAGCTGGAGGTGGGGAGATTGAGGCTGGAGGTGAGGAGGAGGTTCTTCCCCATGAGAGTGCTGAAACCCTGGAATGGGTTGTGCAGGGAGGTGGTTGGGGCCCTGTCCCTGGAGGTGTTTAAGGCCAGGCTGGATGAGGCTGTGGCCAGGCTGATCTAGTGTGGGGTGTCCCTGCCCATGGCAGGGGGGTTGGAACTGGATGATCCTTGTGGTCCCTTCCAACCCTGACTGATACTATGGTACAACGACAAAGACCACTGTGTGGAGCCTCCTCTTCCTTCTGACCCTGTCACTGCACTGGGGTGAGGGACACACAGGTCACCCCAGCCTGCAGAAGTGAAACCTCTGCTTTGCATCCAGGACAGAGTGGCTTTGGGAAGGAACCCCAGGCCCAGGATCCAGACCCCCCTGAGAGCTCTCACTGTCAGGGACAGCCCTCTCTGCACAACACGAGAGCTGCCCCACTGCTGAGAAGCACATTGCTGTGGTCAGTGGGACTGCAGGTTAGAGGCTCCAGGGAGGTGATTTGGGGCTGTAGGTTAGTTAGAGGTTCCAGGGAGGTGATTTGGGGCTATAGGTTAGTTAGAGGCTCCAGGGAGGTGATTTGGGGCTGTAGGTTAGAGGCTCCAGGGAGGTGATTTGGGGCTGCAGGTTAGTTAGAGGCTCCAGGGAGGTGATTTGGGGCTGTAGGTTAGAGGCTCCAGGGAGGTGATTTGGGGCTGTAGGTTAGAGGCTCCAGGGAGGTGATTTGGGGCTGTAGGTTAGAGGCTCCATGGAGGTGATTTGGGGCTGTAGGTTAGTTAGAGGCTCCAGGGAGGTGATTTGGGGCTGTAGGTTAGTTAGAGGCTCCAGGGAGGTGATTTGGGGCTGTAGGTTAGTTAGAGGCTCCAGGGAGGTGATTTGGGGCTGCAGGTTAGTTAGAGTCTCCAGGGAGGTGATTTGGGGCTGTAGGTTGGAGGCTCCAGGGAGGTGATTTGGGGCTGTAGGTAGGTTAGAGGCTCCAGGGAGGTGATTTGGGGCTGTAGGTAGGTTGGAGGCTCCAGGGAGGTGATTTGGGGCTGTAGGTTAGTTAGAGGCTCCAGGGAGGTGATTTGGGGCTGTAGGTTGGAGGCTCCAGGGAGGTGATTTGGGGCTGCAGGTTAGTTAGAGTCTCCAGGGAGGTGATTTGGGGCTGTAGGTTGGAGGCTCCAGGGAGGTGATTTGGGGCTGCAGGTTATTTAGAGGCTCCAGGGAGGTGATTTGGGGCTGTAGGTTAGTTAGAGGCTCCAGGGAGGTGATTTGGGGCTGTAGGTTAGAGGCTCCAGGGAGGTGATTTGGGGCTGTTGGTTAGTTAGAGGCTCCAGGGAGGTGATTTGGGGCTGTAGGTTAGAGGCTCCAGGGAGGTGATTTGGGGCTGTTGGTTAGTTAGAGGCTCCAGGGAGGTGATTTGGGGCTGTAGGTTAGTTAGAGGCTCCAGGGAGGTGATTTGGGGCTGCAGGTTAGAGGCTCCAGGGAGGTGATTTGGGGCTGTAGGTTAGTTAGAGGCTCCAGGGAGGTGATTTGGGGCTGTAGGTTAGTTAGAGGCTCCAGGGAGGTGATTTGGGGCTGTAGGTAGGTTAGAGGCTCCAGGGAGGTGATTTGGGGCTGTTGGTTAGTTAGAGGCTCCAGAGAGGTGATTTGGGGCTATAGGTTAGTTAGAGGCTCCAGGGAGGTGATTTGGGGCTGTAGGTTAGTTAGAGGCTCCAGGGAGGTGATTTGGGGCTGTAGGTAGGTTAGAGGCTCCAGGGAGGTGATTTGGGGCTGTAGGTTAGTTAGAGGTTCCAGGGAGGTGATTTGGGGCTGCAGGTTATTTAGAGGCTCCAGGGAGGTGATTTGGGGCTGCAGGTTAGTTAGAGGCTCCAGGGAGGTGATTTGGGGCTGCAGGTTAGTTAGAGGCTCCAGGGAGGTGATTTGGGGCTGTAGGTTGGAGGCTCCAGGGAGGTGATTTGGGGCTGTAGGTTAGTTAGAGGCTCCAGGGAGGTGATTTGGGGCTGCAGGTTAGTTAGAGTCTCCAGGGAGGTGATTTGGGGCTGTAGGTTGGAGGCTCCAGGGAGGTGATTTGGGGCTGTAGGTAGGTTAGAGGCTCCAGGGAGGTGATTTGGGGCTGTAGGTAGGTTAGAGGCTCCAGGGAGGTGATTTGGGGCTGCAGGTAGGTTAGAGGCTCCAGGGAGGTGATTTGGGGCTGTAGGTTAGAGGCTCCAGGGAGGTGATTTGGGGCTGTAGGTTAGTTAGAGGCTCCAGGGAGGTGATTTGGGGCTGTAGGTAAGAGGCTCCAGGGAGGTGATTTGGGGCTGTAGGTAGGTTAGAGGCTCCAGGGAGGTGATTTGGGGCTGTAGGTAGGTTAGAGGCTCCAGGGAGGTGATTTGGGGCTGTAGGTTAGAGGCTCCAGGGAGGTGATTTGGGGCTGTAGGTTAGTTAGAGGCTCCAGGGAGGTGATTTGGGGCTGTAGGTTAGTTAGAGGCTCCAGGGAGGTGATTTGGGGCTGTAGGTTAGTTAGAGGCTCCAGGGAGGTGATTTGGGGCTGTAGGTTAGTTAGAGGCTCCAGGGAGGTGATTTGGGGCTGTAGGTTAGTTAGAGGCTCCAGGGAGGTGATTTGGGGCTGTAGGTTAGAGGCTCCAGGGAGGTGATTTGGGGCTGTAGGTTAGAGGCTCCAGGGAGGTGATTTGGGGCTGTAGGTAGGTTGGAGGTTCCAGGGAGGTGATTTGGGGCTGTAGGTAGGTTGGAGGTTCCAGGGAGGTGATTTGGGGCTGTAGGTTAGTTAGAGGCTCCAGGGAGGTGATTTGGGGCTGTAGGTAGGTTGGAGGTTCCAGGGAGGTGATTTGGGGCTGTAGGTTAGTTAGAGGCTCCAGGGAGGTGATTTGGGGCTGTAGGTAGGTTGGAGGTTCCAGGGAGGTGATTTGGGGCTGTAGGTTAGTTAGAGGCTGCAGGGAGGTGATTTGGGGCTGTAGGTTAGAGGCTCCAGGGAGGTGATTTGGGGCTGTAGGTTAGTTAGAGGCTCCAGGGAGGTGATTTGGGGCTGTAGGTTAGTTAGAGGCTCCAGGGAGGTGATTTGGGGCTGTAGGTTAGTTAGAGGCTCCAGGGAGGTGATTTGGGGCTGTAGGTTAGTTAGAGGCTCCAGGGAGGTGATTTGGGGCTGTAGGTTAGTTAGAGGCTCCAGGGAGGTGATTTGGGGCTGTAGGTTAGAGGCTCCAGGGAGGTGATTTGGGGCTGTAGGTAGGTTAGAGGCTCCAGGGAGGTGATTTGGGGCTGTAGGTTAGCTAGAGGCTCCAGGGAGGTGATTTGGGGCTGCAGGTTAGTTAGAGGCTCCAGGGAGGTGATTTGGGGCTGCAGGTTAGTTAGAGGCTCCAGGGAGGTGATTTGGGGCTGTAGGTTAGAGGCTCCAGGGAGGTGATTTGGGGCTGTAGGTTAGTTAGAGGCTCCTGGGAGGTGATTTGGGGCTGTAGGTTAGTTAGAGGCTCCAGGGAGGTGATTTGGGGCTGCAGGTTAGTTAGAGGCTCCAGGGAGGTGATTTGGGGCTGCAGGTTAGTTAGAGGCTCCAGGGAGGTGATTTGGGGCTGTAGGTTAGTTAGAGGTTCCAGGGAGGTGATTTGGGGCTGTAGGTTAGTTAGAGGCTCCAGGGAGGTGATTTGGGGCTGTAGGTTAGTTAGAGGCTCCAGGGAGGTGATTTGGGGCTGCAGGTTAGTTAGAGGCTCCAGGGAGGTGATTTGGGGCTGCAGGTTAGTTAGAGGCTCCAGGGAGGTGATTTGGGGCTGCAGGTTAGTTAGAGGCTCCAGGGAGGTGATTTGGGGCTGCAGGTTAGTTAGAGGCTCCAGGGAGGTGATTTGGGGCTGTAGGTTAGTTAGAGGCTCCAGGGAGGTGATTTGGGGCTGCAGGTTAGTTAGAGGCTCCAGGGAGGTGATTTGGGGCTGCAGGTTAGTTAGAGGCTCCAGGGAGGTGATTTGGGGCTGTAGGTTAGTTAGAGGCTGCAGGGAGGTGATTTGGGGCTGTAGGTTAGAGGCTCCAGGGAGGTGATTTGGGGCTGCAGGTTAGTTAGAGGCTCCAGGGAGGTGATTTGGGGCTGTAGGTTAGTTAGAGGCTGCAGGGAGATGATTTGGGGCTGTAGGTTAGTTAGAGGCTCCAGGGAGGTGATTTGGGGCTGCAGGTTAGAGGCTCCAGGGAGGTGATTTGGGGCTGTAGGTTAGTTAGAGGCTCCAGGGAGGTGATTTGGGGCTATAGGTTAGTTAGAGGCTGCAGGGAGGTGATTTGGGGCTGTAGGTTAGTTAGAGGCTCCAGGGAGGTGATTTGGGGCTGCAGGTTAGAGGCTCCAGGGAGGTGATTTGGGGCTGTAGGTTAGTTAGAGGCTGCAGGGAGATGATTTGGGGCTGTAGCTTAGAGGCTCCATGGAGGTGATTTAAAAGCCGAAGTGGGAGCCTCATGAGCAGAGGCTCCCAGAGGCTTGGTCCCTCTGAGGGTTGCCCCAGTTTAACTCCTGGTGTTAGTGGAGTTTCGGCTCCAAGGAAGGGTTTACTGTGGTAAAAAACCAAACAGCTCAAGAGCTGCAGTCCCTGGGCAGCTGCAGTCAGAGTGCTTGGTGGCACCATTGTCCCTACCACTGTGCTTCAAGTGCTGCACCTTCACCATGCCATCAGTAAGCCAGGATGGGTTCACTCAGCTCAAGCCTTAGACGCTTGTGAGCTCTGTGTTTGGCAATCTGCTCCTGGACCACAGCAGAGGTGCAGCACAAGGAGCAGGAGGACTCCCAAGCCTGTGGTGCACCTGCACAGTTAAACCCTGCTCTGTCACCCTTCTCCCCTGACCTGAGGGCTGCCACAGGGAAGCACAAACTCTGGATGGAGGGGTGAGGCCCAGGGTTACACCACCAAAGGCCCTGGAATGCTCTGGGCTCAGGTGTGCAGCCCAGAGCAGAGTGCTGGCTTCCCACAGTGCTTGTTTTCCCAGCAGAGGGAGGGCACTGGTGTGGTGAAATCCAGTAAAGCTCCAGCACACCCTGCCCTTTGTTTCCTTCCTCTGGCAGGAGGGCTCAGCTGCAAACCCCATGGTCTCTGTCGAACCTGAGCTGTGTCTGCAGCCTGTGGTTGCCCAGGGCTTCTCTTCCTGTGCCAGCAGGCTCCTCCCTGCCCCTCTCCCTCCTGTTTCTCCCAGGCTTTCCACTGGCCCAGCTCCAGGGAGCCAGCTCCAGGCAGGGGCACCTGCCTGCTCACCTCAGCCACTGGGCTCGGCTTGGGCTGTTCCCTGGCACTGCTCTGGGAAGGGGGCAGGGATCCCAAGCAGGGGACACAACAACTTCTGTAGCTTTGGGGTGGTTTGATGTGCTCCTCCCCAGAGTATGCCCTGCACTGGCTGTCCTGCTGCAGGGGTTGGTCCTTCCTGCCAGAGAGTGAGCAGCTGCTCTTGGCTGGGCAGCTTGGCAGCCAGGGCCTGCAGGGGGTCAGGGCAGCAGCCAGGGCAGCAGAGGGTCAGGGCCAGCAGAGGGTCAGGGCCAGCAGAGGGTCAGGGCCAGCAGAGGGTCAGGGCAGCAGCCAGGGCCAGCAGAGGGCCAGGGCCAGCAGAGGGCCAGGGCCAGCAGAGGGCCAGGGCAGCAGCCAGGGCCAGCAGAGGGTCAGGGCAGCAGAGGGTCAGGGCAGCAGCCAGGGCCAGCAGAGGGTCAGGGCCAGCAGAGGGTCAGGGCAGCAGCCAGGGCCTGCAGAGGTTATCTGTTCCTGCCCATTGTGGATGGAAATGGGCATGGAAGTTGGAATGTGCTGCCCAGGGAGGCAGTGGGGTCAGTGTCCCTGGAGGTGTTTAAGCAAAGCCTGGGTGAGGCACTCAGTGCCATGGTCTGGTTGATTGGTTAGGGTTGGGGGATGGGTTGGACTGGATGGTCTTGGAGGTCTCTTCCAGCTGTGAAATCCAGAGGACTCACAGCAGCAACTCAGCCCAGCACAGCCTCTCTCCAGGTTGTGTGGCTTCTCCTAGGTGGAAGGAAGGAAGGAAGGAGCTGTCTCCTAAGCACAGCAGCATCTGTGTGCTGCCTGAGGTATCACAGTATCACAGTCTCACAGTATAACTTAGGTTGGAAAGGACCTCGAGGATCATGGAGTCCAAGCTGTCACCACAGACCCCATGGCTAGACCATGGCACCAAGTGCCACATCCAATCCCCTCTTGAACACCTCCAGGGATGGGGACTCCACCACCTCCCTGGGCAGCACATCCCAATGACGAACGACTCGCTTGGTGAAGAACTTTCTCCTCACCTCGAGTCTAAACCTCCCCTGGCACAGCTTGAGACTGTGTCCTCTTGTTCTGGTGCTGGCTGCCTGGGAGAAGAGCCCAACCCCCTCCTGGCCACAACCACCCTTCAGGGAGTTGCAGAGAGCAAGAAGGTCTCCCCTGAGCTTCCTCTTCTCCAGGCTAAGCAACCCCAGCTCCCTCAGCCTCTCCTCACAGGGCTGTGCCCCAGACCTCTCCCCAGCCTTGTTGCCCTTCTCTGGACACCTTCAAGTGTCTCAATGTCCTTCTGAAACTGAGGGGCCCAGAACTGGACACAGGACTCAAGGTGTGACCTAACCAATGCAGAGTCCAGGGGCACAATGACTTCCCTGCTCCTGCTGGCCACACTGTTCCTAGTGCAGGCCAGGATGCCCTTGGACCTCTTGGCCCCCTGGGCACACTGCTGGCTCCTATTCAGGCAGCTGTCAATCAGCACCCCCAGGTCCCTCTCTGTTTGGGAGCTCTCAGCCACTCTGCCCCCAGCCTGTAGCTGTGCATGGGATTGCTGTAGCCAAAGTGCAGCCCCTGGCACTTGGACTTGTTGAATGCCATTCCCCCCAAAGAGAGCTCAGGAGTAACCTGAGTGGAGCCTCTGAAGGGGCTTTTAAGACCAGCAGGGTGCAGTTGTGCAGCTCCTGCCTCACCTCCACCACCACTCAGCCACAGGAGGCTGCAGTGCAGGGAGTTGCTCAGCTTCACAGCTTGGCAGTTACCAAACCCAGCAGGAACTGCACCTGCAGGACAGCCTCACAGACAGACCAAGGGTAAGGCAGACCCCCATCCCCTCCAATAAATAGAACCAGGGTGGGAGTTCCTAGAGGCTCCTAGATTGGGACCTGCTATGCCAGGCTCTTCTCTCCTGGACCCACAGAGGGCTTTCAGCCTGGCAGGATTCAAATGCTTCACAGAATGGTTTGGTTGGAAGTGACCTCCAAGGCTGATCCAGTCCAACCCCCTGCACCCAGCAGGGACATCCTCCCCTGGAGCAGGCTGCCCAGAGCCCTCTCCAGCTTCTCCAGGGATGGAGCCTCAACCACCTCCCTGGGCAGCCTGCTGCAGTGTTCCAGCAGCTTCCTGGGGCAGAACTTGTTCCTCACATCCAAGCTCAATCTGCTCTGCTCTGCTCTGAAGCCATTGCCCCTGGGCCTGGCCCTGCAGGGCTTTGGGAACAGTCCCTCTGCAGCCTTCCTGTAGCCCCTTCAAGTACTGGAAGGTTGCTCTAAGGTCTCCCTGGAGCCTTCTCCTCTCCAGGCTGAACACCCCCAGCTCCCTCAACCTGGCCTTGTAGCAGAGCTGCTTCAACCCCCTGAGCATTTTCCTGGCTCTTTTCTGGAGCCTCTCCATCAGCTCCAGGTCCTTGCTGTGCTGAGGGCTCCAGAGCTGGATGCAGAGCTCCAGGTGAGGTCTGAGCAGAGCAGAGGGGCAGGATCCTCTCTCCCCAGCTCTGGCCACACTGCTCTGGCTGCAGCCCAGGCTGCCCTTGGCCTCCTGTGCTGCCAGTGCCCATTGCTGGCTCCTGCCCAGCTTCCCCCCCACCAGCACCTTTGACAGACTCCTGTGTGCCAGCCAGCTGAGGGGAGGCTGCAAGGCAGTGCCAGTGCCCATCCTCAGGGGTAGGCAGAACATCTTCAGAGCACCCATGGGGTGGGTGAGCTTTGGGAGGTGAGCTGCAGAGCCTCCCAGCAGTGGTGAGTGGTGAGCCAGGCTGCCAGGCCCTGAGAGCAGAGGTGCTCAGGGTGTCCTGAGGAACCTGGCACTCAGCTCAGGAGCCTCCATGGCATTTGTGGGACACTTGGTGTCTGTCAACCTGGGCCAGCACAAGGAGCACAGCAAGCCTGGCCCCAGTGTGTGCTGCTCTGCTCTCCTGCACAGGTCCAGAGCTATGGAGGAGTCCTGGCTGAGGAAGACTTCCACAACTACAGTGTCCCAGTGGAGGATCCCATCCACACAGTCTATCGAGGTGAGCCCCTGACCCCTGCCAGGAGGCTCCACTGGAGCTTGCTCCAGCTGGCAGGAGGTGGCCACAGCACTGAACAAGAGCTGGAGCCAAAGCTGTGCTGAGGCTCTGCACAAAACTCCTCCAGAGAGTTCCCTGCCCTTGCCCCCTGGTGCTGACCCAGCTCAGGAGGCTTTCAGGCCTGGTTGGACCTTGGCAGCATCCTTTGGAGGTGTCTCAGTGTCAGGGTGCAGCATGGCCATGGACTGCTGCAGTGTCTAGGTTGAGGCTGGGCCATAGGCTGGCACAGTTCCCACTGCTGATCTACAAAGGGAGAAAAACCCACTGCAGAAAGTGCCTCAGATGCCATCCTTTGGGGAAATCCCTGGGGCTGTTTGCTAGCTGGGATCATGGAATTGTCTGAGTGGCAAAGCCCTCTCAGGTCACCCAGGCCAACACCAACCCAGCCCCACCATGGCCACCAAACCCTGGCCCCAGGTGCCATGGCCACAGGGCTCTGGAACCCCTCCAGCCATGGGGACTCCACCACCTCCCTGGGCAGCCTCTGCCAGTCCCTGACCACTCTGGCAGCAAAGTCATTTGTCCTCCTCTCCATCCTCAGCCTCCCCTGGCACAATTTCAGGCCTTTGCCTCTCCTTCTGTCATCTGAGAGCAGGGAGCAGAGCCCAACCCCCAGCTCCCTGCAGCCTCCTCTCAGGGAGCTGTGCAGGGCAGTGAGGTCTCCCTCAGCCTCCTCCAGACTAAACACCCCCAGGTCCCTCAGCTGCTCCTCAGACCCATTTTATCTCTCTCCTTTCACACCACAGTCCAGAACCCAAGCAAGAGCTGAATGTCAGGGGATACCAAAGCCAGCCCTGGCTGCCTTCAGCCAGCCCAGAGAACCAGAGACACAAGAGGAGTGTTGTGAGGACTCCTTTCCAGATCCTGCCCTTTCCTCCAAGCTGGAAGGCTTTCCCTGCCCTCAAGGGCAGAAGCTTCTGGGAGGGTAGTAGAGCTGGGCAATAGCTGACTCAAGCAGCTTCATTCCTCTCTTCTTCCCCTCACAGGTCACCTTGTGTTCAGTCCCCCACCCCCACATGCAGGCCCTGCACTGCTGACAGCCCTGAACATCCTGGAGGGCTTCAACATCTCCAGCCGAGCACCCAGGGGGAATACCTTGCACTGGCTGGCAGAGGTAAGGGCAGGGTCAGCCCTTGGCTGAGTGTCTTGTGCTGCTGCCAGTGTCTCTTGCTCCTTGGCTGGACAGAAGTGCTGGCAGGTGGTTCCCAGAGCAGAGGGAGCACAGAGGCTGCTGGGCTGCGAATCTGAGCTGTGCTGCTGGAGCCCAGGGCCCAGCGGTGCTCTTGCTTGCCTGGGCAGAGCTTTCTTGGGAGGACAAGCTGTGGCTCTCCCCATTTCTTGTGTGTGAGCAGCCCTTCAGAGTGACCCCACAGAGCTGCAGCTGGTCCCAGGAATTTCCTCCACCTCTTCTTGCTGCAGTGGCCCTGGCCAAAGCACAGCACTGCTGGGCACTGCAAGAGCAGCCAGTGACCCTGCAAGCAAAAGCTTCTACCTGGTGATCCCAGGGCAAGCCAAGCCCTTGCTAGAGGAAAACTTCCCATCTTAGCCCCCATCATGATCCCAGTGGCCCAGGTCATGGTTTTGCTGCTACTTAGGGCTGTCAGTCCCACCAGAACATTGCAGCTCACCAGCAAGTCAGGCCAGGGCTCCCTTTCCTGCTCTGTGAGCTGAGTTCTGTTCTCAGCTGGTTAGCAGACCCACAGCTGGGTTTTACAAGCTGGGAGTTTTAAGGAAGGATGCAGAGAGGACTGTGGGTGCTAGGAAATGATTGCCTCAGCCCACATGCACAGCTGGAGCTCTCAGACACTGCCAGGCCTGTGCAGAGGCAGAGAGGGTTGGCTCAGCAGAGCTGTTCTAGAGCTTTCTTCAGGAAGCTTTGGCTGAATCTGCCCTGCATTTGGACCAGTTCAAGAGTTTCCCCCCTTGGTTATCATGTCCCAGCTGAGGAACAGCAGCCTGCAGGTAAAGGGCAGCCCCTCCACAGGTATGGAACCCCAGACACTTGGGATCCACTGCTGAGTCCAGCCCTGGAACAGCCATGACCAAGATATGCCCAGCCTGTGCCTGGGGGAGGGGGAGCTGATCTGCTGCTTTCAGTGCAGCTCTCCCTTGGCCACCAAGCCTCCTGTACCTGCTCTGTATGCTGTGATGAGAAGATGCCCTGCTGCAGCAGCTGATCATCCTCTGCACAGCACAGCAGCAGCTGGATGCTGACACTGCAGGAGAGGTTATGTGTGGTGCATCTCCCAAAGGGAGGCACAGCTTACACTGCAGGAGAGGTTATGTGTGGTGCATCTCCCAAAGGGAGGCACAGCTCACTGCCCAGCTGCAGGGCAGTGCTGGGTGGAGATGGCAGGGCCTGCACTCCTGCTAGGCACAGGCTGGCACCTTCCTCCCTGTGGCTGTCCTCTAGCCATGCTCTGCATGAACTCTGTCTGCTGAACCTGCACATGCCTGCTCCTGATGGACTGCCTCAGGCAGGATTCTGCACAGGAGAGAGCAGAACCCTGACCCTCTTGACACCTCAGGGTGCTGGGGCTGAGCTTCCTGTTCAAGCACTTTGGACTTACAGCAGGATAGAATGGGCTGGGTTGGAAGGGACCTTAAAGAGCCCCCAATTCCAACCCCCTGCTATGAGCAGGGACACCTCCAACTGTCATCAAACATGTCCCTGCAGGCAGGGGCAGGGCAGCAGCAGTCCCTGCAGGCAGGGGCAGGGCAGCAGCAGCAGTCCCTGCAGGCAGGAGCAGGGCAGCAGCAGCAGTCCCTGCAGGCAGGGGCAGGGCAGCAGCAGTCCCTGCAGGCAGGGGCAGGGCAGCAGCAGTCCCTGCAGGCAGGGGCAGGGCAGCAGCAGTCCCTGCAGGCAGGGGCAGGGCAGCAGCAGTCCCTGCAGGCAGGGGCAGGGCAGCAGCAGTCCCTGCAGGCAGGGGCAGGGCAGCAGCAGCAGTCCCTGCAGGCAGGGGCAGGGCAGCAGCAGCAGTCCCTGCAGGCAGGGGCAGGGCAGCAGCAGCAGTCCCTGCAGGCAGGGGCAGGGCAGCAGCAGCAGTCCCTGCAGGCAGGGGCAGGGCAGCAGCAGCAGTCCCTGCAGGCAGGGGCAGGGCAGCAGCAGCAGTCCCTGCAGGCAGGGGCAGGGCAGCAGCAGCAGTCCCTGCAGGCAGGGGCAGGGCAGCAGCAGTCCCTGCAGGCAGGGGCAGGGCAGCAGCAGCAGTCCCTGCAGCCAGGGGCAGGGCAGCAGCAGCAGTCCCTGCAGGCAGGGGCAGGGCAGCAGCAGCAGTCCCTGCAGGCAGGGGCAGGGCAGCAGCAGCAGTCCCTGCAGGCAGGAGCAGGGCAGCAGCAGCAGTGCCTGCAGCCAGGGGCAGGGCAGCAGCAGTCCCTGCAGGCAGGAGCAGGGCAGCAGCAGCAGTGCCTGCAGCCAGGGGCAGGGCAGCAGCAGTCCCTGCAGGCAGGAGCAGGGCAGCAGCAGCAGTCCCTGCAGGCAGGGGCAGGGCAGCAGCAGTCCCTGAAGGCAGGGGCAGGGCAGCAGCAGTCCCTGAAGGCAGGGGCAGGGCAGCAGCAGCAGTCCCTGCAGGCAGGGGCAGCAGCAGCAGCAGTGCCTGCAGGCAGGGGCAGGGCAGCAGCAGCAGTCCCTGCAGGCAGGAATAGGAACCAGAAGGTGAGTGCCATCCTAGAGGCTCTGTCTCCCAGCTGGCAATGCAGCTGAGCCACTGAGCTGGGCTGGGCCAGCTGGCCAGCTCCTGCCAGCCATGTTCCACCTTCTGCAGGCACTGCTGGGTGCTCTGCTGCCCCAGCACAGCTGTGATGCCAAACTGCTGCCCCCTTGCCACCCCTTTGCACAGAGCTGTCTCCAGGGCCAGGCCTTCAGCCATGGATCTCCACAGGCTCTGCCCAGCGTGTCAGCAGCCCAGACACCTCCTGCTCTTGCAGCATCAGAAGTTGGAGTTCCAGAGCCACCTAACTGTCTGGGTGTTTTTCTGTCTGATTTTGTTCCCTGTAGACATTAAAAATAGCCCTGAGTCTGACTGGCAACCTGGGAGACCCCTCTGAGGACCTGTCTGTCACCCAGGATGCAGCAGGCATGGTGAGGTGGGTGTGAAGCTGCCAGGCTCAGAGCCAGCTGCAGGAGAGCTGCTTGAGATCATTGCTGGGTGTGCTCCTGCCAGGGCACAGGGAATCCTGAGGCCTTTCTGCCTCTGTTTTACTGAGGGAAGCTCAGTCCTTGAGTGCCCTCCCAGGGCTCTCTTTTCCACAGGGGTCACAGCTGATGCCACCTGGGGCCCTGGAGGTGGGCTGTGGGATGTCCTCACACAGAGGTTTCCTGGGGCCAGCTTGATCCTGAGGGTTCCCCCCACTTTCCCACCCCTTTGAGCATTCCCTCTCAGCAGGATGGACAAATGCCCACCCACCTGGTCATGCCCACACACATGAGAGCAGTTTCTGGCTCTGCCTTCCCCACCATGGAGCTTGGCACCTTGTGGTACACCCCAGCAGGAGGGGAGGCCTTGGGTTTCAGCCCAGTCTCCCACCTTGGCCAGGTCTAGCTGCCATGGGTGGCCAGAGCTGGCTCTGACTTGCCCTTCTCCTGGAGGGCTCCCATTCAGCTGGGTGCTGCCAGCCCTTGTCCTGTGAGGGTGTTTGGCACTGCAGGCAGAGCCTGGCAGGTCCCTGGCCTCATCTTTCCCTGCACACCGAGCCGCCTCACCTCCTCCCAGCTCCTCTCCTCAGTGCCAGCCCCCTCAGGGAGACACCACCAGGAACAGTGCAGATGTGCCCCACAGAGAGCCCAGGAGCTGTTTGGCCTCCCAGGCTCATGGCTTCCTCCCTCTTTCCCTTCCTCCCTCCCTCCCTCTGCAGTCAGTCGGAGGCCAGTGCCCTGCGCCAGCTGATCAACGACTCCCTGGCCTCTCCTGGCCTCTGCCCACCCTGCTCCCCACACAGCAGCCCTGCTGCCAGCCAGGTCCTTGTCATGGGCCCTGATGACTTCATTGTGGCAGCTGTCAGGTAAAGGATTTACTTCTTCCCCCCATAATGTACTCAGAGGGTGGCAGCATAGAATCAGTCATGGAATGCTCTGGGCTGGAAGGGAGCTCCACAGCTCATCCAGTCCCAGCCCTGCCCCCAGCAGGGACATCCTCCCCTGGAGCAGGCTGCCCAGAGCCCTCTCCAGCCTCACCTGGAATAGCTCCAGGGATGGAGCCTCAACCACCTCCCTGGGCAGCCTGCTGCAGTGTTCCAGCAGCCTCCTGGGGCAGAACTTGTTCCTCACATCCAAGCTCAATCTGCTCTGCTCTGCTCTGAAGCCATTGCCCCTGGGCCTGTCCCTGCAGGCCTTTGGGAACAGTCCCTCTGCAGCCTTCTTGTAGTCCCCTTCAGGTACTGGAAGGCTGCTCTGAGGTCTCCCTGGAGCCTTCTCCAGGCTGAGCACTTGTTCCTAACATCCAGCAGAAAGTAGGTCCCACAGGACAGGATGGGAGCAGGCCTGGGCTGTTCTGTCCTGATTAGTCCTGCAACAGGAGAGATGGGGAAGCTGAGGGGGGGAAGCCCCAGCTGGTGCTGCCCTGTGCCTCCTCCAGCCCACTCACGGTGAACCATGTCTGGATTGGCCTGGGTCTGCTCCCTGGGGAGCAGGGAGGACAGATGGGGACATGGAGACAGACCCAGCACCAAGAGGGGACTCCTTAAACACAGGGAGGGAGAGAGCTGCTATTGCAGCCAGTCTCTGTCAGGCCAAGGTGGGACAGAAACCTGGAGGCCTGGATGCCTGAGGTGGACAAACATCTCTTGGAGGGTTGTGGGTGAGATTTCTCTGTGCTTCTTCCCAGCTCCTTGAATCGGCCCTTTGGCAGTGGAATAATGACACCCTCTGGAGTCCTCCTCAACAGTCAGATGTTGGACTTCTCCTGGCAGAATCAAACCCTGAACCACTCCATTCCCAGGCTGGTAATGAGTGATGTGACAAATCCTTCTTTTTGAGCTGTTCCATGCAATGTTCTTCTCATCTCCACAGCAGGGGGGCTGCTGAAGGGCTCAGTAATACTTGAGAGGCAACAGGCTGCAGGAAGCTCTTCTGGTGTGATTGTCAGAGCCACTGACACAGAGCAGACGGCAGCTTCCTTGTCCCATTTGCCACTGCAGTGCAGCAAACAGCACTGCACACCTTGCTCAGCCCTTTGCCCTGCAGCCCAGGTGCACTTCAAAGCAAGCAACCTGCTCTGTGCACTTGGACTGAGGAGCTGCTGCCCTGCAGGCTTCAAACCAGCAGACAGCAGAAAAGAAGTCTTCAGGTCATGGACAGAAGCAGTTCCAGAGCTGTGTTTTCCAGTGCTGCCTGCTTTCTGCTTGCCTGGGGCTGTAAAACCATCCCATTTGGCTGGGCTGGGACTTCAGGCCTGATGTACCTTCTGTGAGAGAGCCACGGGGTGGCATGGGACAGGGCCTGGTGAGCTCAGAGAGCCCAGCAGTGAGGGTGCCAGCCCTGCAGAGCTACACAAGTGCAGCCTCTGCCTGAAGCAGGAGGAGTAAGAAGCTGCCCTGCACAACTAAGAGCCACACAATTGTTTGGGTTGGAGAAGCTCTCAGTCCCACCAGCAGCCCAACCCCACCGTGGCCCCAGGTGCCGTGGCCCCAGGTTCCCTGAACCCCTCCAGGGCTGGGGACTCCACCACCTCCCTGGGCAGCCTGGGCCAGCCCCTGACCACTCTTCCAGCAAAGAGATTTGTCCTGCTCTCCAAGCTCGGGCAGCCAAGCTGTAGTCAGCCTGGGGCAAGCCTTTGCTGTGTCTTGTCTTCCTGTGCAGCACAACGTGCCCCGGGGCGGGGGGCGGCCGCGGTCCTTCCTGCTGCCCACCCTCGTCCGGCCGGCCCGCGGCGCCTGCGGCACCTACCTCTGCCTGGCGGCCGGCGGCGGCGACACGGCCTTGAGCAGCATCGTCCAGGTCAGTGCTGTGCCTGCCTGCCTGCCTCTGCAGCAGCAGGGCAAGGCTCTGCACCCCTTCCCCAGGGAGTAAGGCAAAGGCTGCACACAGCTGGGCAGGAATGGGCAGGTTGAAGGGCAGAGCTGTTCAGCGCTGCTGGTCACGGTGGCAAAACATGCAGAGGTACCCAGCCCTCCAGCCTGGCCTTCTGCTGGGGGTTAGAGAGAAAGCTTCATAGTATCATAGTATCAGTCAGGGTTGGAAGGGACCACAGGGATCAGCTAGTTCCAACCCCCCTGCCATGGGCAGGGACACCCCACACTAGATCAGCCTGGCCACAGCCTCATCCAGCCTGGCCTTAAACACCTCCAGGGACAGGGCCCCAACCACCTCCCTGGACAACCCATTCCAGGGCTTCACCACTCTCATGGGGAAGAACTTCCTCTTCCTCTCCAGCCTCAATCTCCCCACCTCCAGCTTCATTCCATTCCCCCTAGTCCTATCACTGCCTGAGATCCTGAGCAGTCCCTCCCCAGCCTTCCTGGAGCCCCCTTCAGATCCTGGAAGGCCACAATGAGGTCACCTGGGAGCCTTCTCTTCTGCAGACTGAACAGCCCCAACTCCTTCAGTCTGTCCTCACAGCAGAGCAGCTCCAGCCCTCTGCTCATCCTCCTGGCCCTGCTCTGGACACCTTCCAGCACCTCCAGATCCCTCTTGTCATAGGGGCTCCAGAACTGGAGGCAGTACTCCAGGTGGGGTCTCACCAGGGCTGAGTAGAGGGGGAGGATCACCTCCTTAACCTGCTGGCCACACTTCTCCTGCTGCAGCCCAGGATCTGATTGGCTTTGTGGGCTGCAAGTGCACACTGAGAGCTCCTGGTGAGCTTCTTGTCCACCAGCACCCCCAAGGCTCTCTCCTCAGGGCTGCTTTCCAGCCAGTCCCTGCCCAGCCTGGCTTTGTGCCTGGGATTGCCTCCACCCAGCTGCAGGACCCTGCCCTTGGTCTTGTTGAACCTCCTGAGGTTGGCTTGTGCCCAGCTCTCCAGCCTGTCCAGGTCCCTCTGGATGGATCCCTTCCCTCCAGCCTGTCTGCTGCACCACACAGCTTGGTGTCATCAGCAAACTTGCTGAGGGTGCACTCAATGCCACTGTCCATGGCACTCACAAAGATGTTGAACAAGTCTGGTCCCAGGACTGATCCCTGAGGGACTCTGCTTGTCCCTGGCCTCCCCTGGGCCATGGAGCCATTGACAGCCACTCTTTGGGTGCAGCCATCAAGCCAGTTCCTTATCCATCTAGTGGTCACCCATCACACCCATGTGTCACCAGTTTGGAGACCAGGCTGTGGTGCGGGACAGTGTCGAAGGCTTTGCTCAGCTCCAGGTAGATGACATCAGCCTTCTCCCCCCACAAAGAGAAGAAGTAATAAAACCCACAGCTGGAGGAGCAAAGGAATGCTGTATGGACAAGCAGTTTCAGGGACTGCAGGGTATACATACACAGTTTGCAGTATTTACAATAGATACACAGAAATACACAGCAAAGTAAGACAGGAACGAAATTCCCTCCTCTGCTGAGGAGGGTTCCCCTCCCTGTACCCCCCTTCCCTCCCCTTTTTCCCCCAAGAGGGTTAGAAAGAGAGCAAAAGAGGAACTGTTAATTAAAGCAGAGCATGTTAGTAGGTCTGCAGGCCTCATGCTTGTCAGCCCAAGGTCAGTCTGGCAGAGAGCCTAGAAGCAGACGAGCTGGAAAGGGAGGGAAGAGCGAACTGAGGAGAGTCTCAGTCCTACTCAAAACTTAAAGTTGCACTCTACCAATCCACCAGTGAAAGTAGTTTAGACCTGTACTTTGTTTAGGAAACATTCAGCCACAGTACTGTCCCTTTCTTAAAGGCACAGCCTCAAACAGTCACACCTTCTCCAAGGGCTGCACTGGATCAGCACCTGCCCAAACCTTCCCCCCACCAGGCCACACACCCAGGCCTCAAATGCCAGCCCCCCACCCATGCCTCTGCGTTAAGAACAGTGTGGCCAGCAGGAGCAGGGAGGTCATTCTGCCCCTGTACACTGCACTGCTCAGGCCACACCTCGAGTCCTGTGTCTAGCTCTGGGCCCCTCAGGTTAGGAAGGAGGTTGACTTGCTGGAAGGTGTCCAGAGCAGGGCAACAAAGTTGGGGAGGGGCTTGGAACACAGCCCTGTGAGGAGAGGCTGAGGGAGCTGGGGTTGCTTAGCCTGGAGAAGAGGAGGCTCAGGGATGACCTCATTGCTCTCTACAACTACCTGAAGGGAGGTTGTAGACAGGCAGAAATTGGTCTCTTCTCCCAGGCAGCCAGCACCAGAACAAGAGGACACAGTCTCAGGCTGCACCAGGGGAGGTTCAGACTGGAGGTCAGGAGGAAGTTCTACACAGAGAGAGTGATTGCCCATTGGGATGTGCTGCCTGGGGAGGTGGTGGAGTCACCATCACTGGAGGTGTTCAGGAGGAGCCTTGAGAGGGTGCTTGGTGCCATGGGTTAGTTGATTAGGTGGTGTTGAATGATAGGTTGGACTTGATGATCTTGAAGGTCTCTTCCAACCTGGTCTGGTCTGGTCTGGTCTGGTCTGGTCTGGTCTATTCTATTCTATTCTATTCTATTCTATTCTATTCTATTCTATTCCCCCTAGCCCATACCCAACCTGAGTGACACAGCTAAAAGTTCAGCTTGCCAGCTGCAGGACCCAGCCAGGCTGCTCCAGGCCCCACTCCCCTGCATGGCAAAGGTATCACAGTCTCACAGTATCACTAAGGTTGGAAGAGACCTCGAGGATCATCGAGTCCAACCTCTGAACACAGACCTCATGACCAGACCATGGCTCCAAGTGCCACATCCAGTCCTCTCTTGAACACTCCAGGGATGGGAACTCCACCACCTCCCTGGGCAGCCCGTTCCAATGGCGAACAACTCGCTTGGTGAAGAACTTTCTCCTCACCTTGAGTCTAAGCCTCCCCTGGCACAGCTTGAGACTGTGTCCTCTTGTTCTGGTGCTGGTTGCCTGGGAGAAGAGACCAACCTCTGCCTGTCTACAACCTCCCTTCAGGTAGTTGTAGAGGGCAATGAGGTCTCCCCTGAGCCTCCTCTTCTCCAGGCTAAGCAACCCCAGCTCCCTCAGCCTCTCCTCACAGGGCTGTGCCCCAGACCCCTCCCCAGCCTTGTTGCCCTTCTCTGGACACCTTCAAGTGTTTCAATGTCCTTCTTAAACTGAGGGGCCCAGAACTGGACACAGGACTCAAGGTGTGGCCTAACCAATGCAGAGTCCAGGGACAAAAGGTAAGGGAGCCTGTGCTGGGAAAGGGGCAGAGAGAGGGAGAAGAAGGGGAAGCTTGTGCTGTTCCCTTGCAAAGGGGAGATGCAGGCATTCTGGGAATGGAGTAACCAAAGATTTCACTTGCCAGGGTCCATCTTCCAGTGCAGTCCTCCTGGAAGACTTCTCTGTGGTTGGTAAAGGCATCCAGCCTCAGCACACCACCTGCCCTCTGCCAGCTCAGTGCTGAGCAGGCTCCCCTGCTGTAGCCTTTCCCTTCCAAACATCCCAGCCCCTACTGAGACTGGTGGCCACCAGTGCAGTCCTGGATGTCACCAGCTCCACAAACCTTTGGTTTTTAGCTCTCTAAGAGCTACTGCTGCACCTTTCCTGAAGGGGTTTGTGTCATTCTGGTACCTGTTCAAAGCTCCTCTTCAGGATCATTGGCAAAGGAAGGAGCACTTCATATTCAGAGAGCTGCAGGAGCCTGGCAGCCCTTAGCCCTTTTCCCCTTGAAAAGCTCCTTTTAGTGCCCCCCAGCTGACTCCCTCCCTGCTCAGCACTTGCTGTAAGCTGGGCAGCTGCCCCTAACTGCTGCTCTGTGATGGGGTGAAGTGCTTGCCAAAGGCTTGAGAGTGTCCCCAGCAGCAGGGGCACAACAAGAAGGGCTCTGTTCCCTTTACCCTTTGGAAGGCATGCCTCAGAGCAGAACCAAAGCCACCCACTGCTTGCTTGCTTGTCTGGAGAAGTCCAGGCTGAGCTCTTGGCTGTAACAGACACCTGCTTGGAAATGACATCCTGTGCCAGACAGCTCTCCTGGTCGAGCAGGAGCTCTCCTGGTCGAGCAGGAGCTCTCCCTGACAGCCTGAGCAGCCCTGCAGAGCTGCCCCTCCGCCCCCAGCCCCACGCAGGCCACACCTCCAGGGCCCCTTCCCATGTCTGCAGCCCTGCAGGCAGCTCAGTGAAGGCTGCAGGAGCTCCTGCTCCTGCTGCAGGTGTTGGAGCCATCCATGGGGGGGGGAGAGGGGAGCTCAGCAAGTTGGCTTCTTCCCTGCTAATTACATCATTATTAATTATTCATTTCCCTGGAGCTGAGCAAAGCCTTCCACACTGTCCCGCACCACATCCTGGTCTCCAGGCTGGTGACACATGGGTGTGATGGGTGACCACTAGATGGGTAAGGAACTGGCTTGATGGCTGCACCCAAAGAGTGGCTGTCAATGGCTCCATGTCCCAGGGGAGGCCAGGGACAAGCAGAGTCCCTCAGGGATCAGTCCTGGGACCAGGCTTGTTCAACATCTTTGTGGGTGCCATGGACAGTGGCATTGAGTGCACCCTCAGCAGGTTTGCTGATGACACCAAGCTGTGTGGTGCAGCAGAGAGCTGGAGGGAAGGGATCCATCCAGAGGGACCTGGACAGGCTGGAGAGCTGGGCACAGGCCAACCTCAGGAGGTTCAACAAGACCAAGGGCAGGGTCCTGCAGCTGGGTGGAGGCAATCCCAGGCACAAAGCCAGGCTGGGCAGGGACTGGCTGGAAAGCAGCCCTGAGGAGAGAGACTTGGGGGTGCTGGGGGAGGAGAAGCTCACCAGGAGCTCTCAGTGTGCACTTGCAGCCCAGAAAGCCAAGCAGAGCCTGGGCTGCAGCAGGAGAAGTGTGGCCAGCAGGGCAAGGGAGGTGATTCTCCCCCTCTGCTCCTCTGCTCAGCTCTGGGGAGACCCCACCTGGAGTACTGCCTCCAGCTCTGGAGCCCCTATGACAAGAGGGATGTGGAGGTGCTGGAAGGTGTCCAGAGCAGGGCCAGGAGGATGAGCAGAGGGCTGGAGCTGCTCTGCTGTGAGGACAGACTGAAGGAGTTGGGGCTGTTCAGTCTGCAGAAGAGAAGGCTCCCAGGTGACCTCATTGTGGCCTTCCAGGATCTGCAGGGGGCTCCAGGAAGGCTGGGGAGGGACTGCTCAGGATCTCAGGCAGTGATAGGACTAGGGGGAATGGAATGAAGCTGGAGGTGGGGAGATTGAGGCTGGAGAGGAAGAGGAAGTTCTTCCCCATGAGAGTGGTGAAGCCCTGGAATGGGTTGTGCAGGGAGGTGGTTGGGGCCCTGTCCCTGGAGGTGTTTAAGGCCAGGCTGGATGAGGCTCTGGCCAGGCTGATCTAGTGTGGGGTGTCCCTGCCCATGGCAGGGGGGTTGGAACTGGATGATCCTTGTGGTCCCTTCCAGCCCTGACTGATACTGTGATCCTATTCTATGCTGGGGCTTGGAAGGGACTTCAAAGATCAGCAGCAGCTGTTTGTACCATTGATTATTCACCATTCCTGCATTGTCATTTGTTATTCTTCCAGGGTGGGGTTGGAAGTGACCTCCAAAGGTCATCAAGTAGTTGTTGTTTGGCCTATTGATTAATTATTACTGCAGTGTTATTAATTCATTAGGATGGCTGCTTTATGATTAATGCATTGTTAGCAAGACATGGGCATTAGCCTGTGCTGGGGGGTGGAAGGGCCCAGGAAGGTCATCAAGGGTTATGATGTTCACTATTTATTCTTCCTTATGAACTCCTCATTGCTGTCATTATTCCTCTCATGGATTCTTCCCCCTGCTGCAGGTTCTGGTGAATGTGCTGACACTGAACAAGAATCTGAGTGAGAGTTTGTCCCTGGGTCGCCTTCACCCACAGCTTCACTCCAACACCCTGCAAGTTGACAGTGAGTCTGGGCCCTGGCTGTGCTTCAAGTGGAGCAGGGTTAGCTCAGCTTCCTGCTGTTCAGGGCTGGCAGCCCAGCACCCAGCTCAGCATGCCCTAGGGTCCCCAGGGTGTCTGCAGGCTCTGGGCCAGGACAGAACCCCAGCAACCCAGCTCCATCAAAGCCTGCAGCTCTGGCTGAGCCATGCCCCTTCCCTTTTGTCTTGGGAATGCTTCTTGGCCCCTCCAACACAACCTGGCCAGAGTCTTTCAGGCACTTCCCCTCCCTCCAGCCCAGCCCAGCTGCTGCTCATGGAGTCACAGAGTAGTAGCAGTTGGAAGGGACCTCTAGAGATCAAGACCAAGCCCCTGCCACAGCAGAACCATAGAGTCACAGAGCTGCCAGGGCTGGAAGGGAGCTCAAGGCTCAGCCAGTTCCAACCCCCTGCCATGGGCAGGGACACCTCACACCACAGCAGGTTGCTCACAGCCACCTCCAGCCTGGCTGCAAACACCTCCAGGCAGGAGGCTTCCACCACCTCCCTGGGCAGCCTGTGCCAGGCTCTCACCACCCTCCTGGGCAACAACTTCTTCCTCACAGCCAAGCTCAATCTCCCCACTTCTAGTGCTGCTCCATCCCCCCCAGTCCTATCCCTCCCTGACCCCCTCCAAAGTCCCTCCCCAGCTCTCTTGCAGCCCCCTGCAGATCCTGGAAGGCCACCAGAAGGTCTCCTGGGAGCCTTCTCTCCAGCCTGCACAACCCCAACTCTCTCAGGCTGTCTCCAGAGCAGAGCAGCTCCAGCCCTCTGCTCCTCCTCCTGGCCCTGCTCTGGACACCTTCCAGCCCCTCCAGAGCCTTCCTGGCACAGAGGCTGCAGAGCTGGCCCCAGAGCTCCAGCTGTGGGCTCAGCAGAGTGGAGCAGAGGGGCAGAATCCCCTCCCTGGCCCTGCTGGCCACACTTCTCTTGCTGCAGCCCAGGCTCTGCTTGGCTCTCTGGGCTGCAAGTGCTCCCTGCTGGCTCCTGCTGAGCTTCTCCTCCCCCAGCACCCCCAAGGCCTTTCCTCCAGGGCTGTTCTCCAGCCAGTCCCTGCCCAGCCTATAGCAGTGCCTGGGATTGCCCTGCCCCAGCTGCAGGACCTTGCCCTTGGCCTTGTTGAACCTCCTGAGGTTGGTTTGGGCTCAGCTCTGCAGCCTGCCCAGGTCCCTCTTGATGGATCCCTTCCCTCCAGCTGTCAGCTGCAGCACAGAGCTTGGTGCTGAGGGGGCCTCAGTGCCTCTGTCCATGGCACCAACAGAGATGTTAACCAAGCCTGGTAATCACCCAGGGCAGGGCACACAGGAACACAGCCAGGTGGGTTTTGAATGTCTCCAGATGAGGAGGAGGCTCCACAACCTCTCTGGGCAGCCTGCTCCAGGCCTCCAGCAGCCTCACACCAAAGCACTGAACCCAGCCTGGCCCCTGCTGCTTGGCACCACCCTGCAGTGTAACCATTGCTCAGGTCTCTCAGTCCTCTCCAGGGTAACCAGCCCCAGGGCTCTCAGCCTTTCCTCATCACACAGCTGTTCCAGTCCCTTCATCATCCTCACAGCCTGTTGGACACTCTCCAGCAGATGCCTGTCCCTCTGGAACTGGGGAACCCAGAGCTGGACACAGTTCTCCAGCTGTGGTCTCACCAGGGCAGAGCAGAGGAGGAGGAGAAGCTCCCTTGACCTGCTGGCCACTCTTAATGCCCCCCAGGTGACCATTGGCCTTCTTGGCCACCAGGGCACATTGCTGTCCCATGGAGAACTTATGTCCAGCAGGACTCCAAGGCTCTTCTCCACAGAGCTGCTTCCCAGCAGGTCAGCTCCAACCTGTCCTGCTGTAGGAGGTTGTTGCTCCCTGAGTGTAGGACTCTACACTTGCCCTTCATGAGGTTCCCCCTGCACAGCTCTGCAGCCTGTCCAGCCCACACTGGATGGCAGCCCAGCCTGAGGGGTGCCAGGCCAGCCTGAGGGGTGCCAGCCCAGCCTGAGGGGTGCCAGCACAGCCTGAGGGGTGCCAGCCACTCTTCCCAAGCCTGTGTCATCAGCACACTGGCTGAGGGTCCCCCTTGTCCCCTCAGCCAGGTGGTTGGTAGCAGCTTTGTCCTGTCCTTAAAAGCTTTTGCAAATCCAATGCCACTGAGGATATCCAAAGCCTCAAGAGTGCAACCTCAGCTCCACCCAGACAGGTCCTGAAGCTAGCAGGAAACCTGCACTTGCTTCCCACTGCCATGAATGGTGCTCAGTGTCCTGTCCCTGTCCTTCAGCTCCCCCAGCTGAGGAGGTGACAGGGCTGGTGGCAAGGCTTGGAGCTGGACAGTGCTGGAAATGCAGCCTGGCTGGTGGCTCTCTGCAGACTGCTGCCAGCTCCTGTCCTTGTCAAGCTGTCTTCTCTTTGGTGGCTCTGAGAACCCCCCCAAGCCTTCCCAGAGTGAACCACAGGTGAGGTTTGGTTCTCAGTTCACAGCAGTTCTCAAATGGTTCTCACTGCTCACATTTCACTCCAGGGGAGGGACTCTGGCCAAGGGCTGGGAGTGCCAGGCTGAGGAACAATGGCTTTGAGCTGGGAGAGGAGAGACTGAGAGTGGAGAGGAGGAAGAAATTGTTGAGAGTGAGGCTGGGGAGAGCCTGGCCCAGGCTGCCCAGGGAGGCTGTGGCTGCCTCCTGCCTAGAGGTGTTCAGGACCAGGCTGGATGAGGCCTTGAGCAGCCTGTGCTGGTGGGAGGGGTCCCTGCCCATGGCATGGAGCTGGCTGAGCTTTGAGCTCCCTTCCAAGCCAAGCCATGCCAGGGTTCTATGAGGATGGTTTGTAGGCCTCCTGATTTCAGAGCAGGATCTAAGAATGTCTGCTGTGTGAGGCCTGCAGGCTTGGGAACTCCAATGGCCTTGGTGCAGACCCAGAGCTGCTGATTTGTGGGGTCAGGCATTTGGCAGGAGCAAGATCTGTGCTGAGGAACATCTGCAGTGTCCATAGCTGAAGTACCTGTGGCTGCTGTGTGCTGCTCAGCTTGTGCAGCTGCCTCCCCAGCCTGCTGTGCTCAGGCACTGCCATACCTCAGACAGAGCAAACAGCAGCAGAGGAGCAGCAGCTGAAGGGCAGGGCTGGAGGGGGCAGCTGAGAGCTCACCACAGCCTTTGGTATTTGATTTGCTTTCCTCTGGTTTGTTCTGAGCTGCCTTGCAGCTCATCCTGGCTAATGCCTGCCTGTCAGTGCTGCTGTGTGTCAGAACTGCCCCTGCCCTGGCACAAGCATAGCTGCAGTGGTTAGGTGCAGGCCCCTGGCTCTCCCCTCATGCTCAAGAGGCATCTCCTGCACATGTCAGTGGGCCCTGGCCAGCTGTGGACAGCCTCTGCTGCTGGAATGGCCTCTCCAGGGCAGTCACTTCTGGTCTCTTCAGCTCTGTCTCCTGGCTTGCCCTGGCTGGACCCCTTCTGAAGAGGTGTTTAAGGTCAGGTTGGATGAGGTCTTGAGCAGCCAAGTCCAGTTGTGAGGCATCCCTGTCCGTGGCAGGGAGCTTGGAGCAGATGAGCTCTGAGGTCCCTGTGGCTCCGAGGCCGCCTGCAGGCTCCCTCCCACTGCCCATGCTGCCAGGGTTTGGCACAGAGCTGTGAACCAAAGGCAGCAGTGCTCGCAGCTACCAACTCCCTCTCTGCAATCCCTGCAGGTGAGTTTCCTGAAGAAGACATCGAACTGCTGGTAGCCAGGGGCCACCAAGTGGAGAGAGTGAAGGTGCTCTCCCTGGTTCACGGGGCCAGGAGAACCAACAGCTTCATCATCGGCCTGAAGGACCCCAGGAGCGCCGACGCGGCCGGAGCCACGCTGTCCTAGCACCCCCCCCAGGTGAGGTGCTCAGTGACCAGGCTCACACCAGCCAGCCCAAGTGACCTGCATGTCCTGAAACAGCCCCTCCTGCACCCCCAGGGCAGGAGCCCCCCCCACTGCAGAGCAGCCTTCCTGCACTCCCCACCCACGGGCTGGCAGCACCCAGGTGCAGCTCTGTGCTCTGCTCCCTCGCTGCAGGAGCTGCAGGCAGCCCAGTCCTGCCTGCAGGAGAGCAGCAGCACAGCTGCCCCTTGGCAGCCCTGCTAATAACACCTCCAGCCTGTCCAAAAGCCTGGGTCTAGCCAGATCTTAACCTCAGTGAGCAGGGGACAAACCTGCTGATGGTGCTGCTGCTGCCATCTTCATCTCCTCTTTCCCAGGGTCATTCTTTGCCTCTTGTGTAAGCCAGGGATCAGCAAGGCTGATGGAGTGTTTGGGGGGCCTGCAGCTGGGGTACTGGGGAGTCCTTCAGTACTGCCATGGGGGCCAGCTGGCTTTTACCAGCAGGGAGCCTCCTGTGTTGGTCTCTCTCCTCCACTGCTACATTCCTTCAGTTTTGGGAGGCAGCATGTTGGATCAGGTCCCTGTGCAGCCTTGCTGGCAGTCTGAGCTTGCTGCCCACAACAATGGTTTTCAAATTCTAGCCCCCACCCAGGTTTTCTGACAGAGGTTCAGCCTCTTCCATGGGGAGTTGGAGCTCAGTGGCAATGAGCTTCATTTTCTCAGCTCTTTGTTGGAGGTAACTCAGCAGCACTGCAGAGACTTGTGAAAATCTCCAGCCCAGAGGCTGGAAACCACACTGAGGCTGCTGAGGTGTGTTCAGGGCTCTTCCTCCCCTGCCTTCCCTCAGCCTGCTCTGAAGGCCTGCATGGTGCCTGGCTCAGTGTAAGGAGCAAGACAGAGCTCTGCAGCCCTTGCCAGAGGAGGTACAGAAACCACCAGCCAGCAGGAGTGGAGAGAAATGGGAGAGTCTGAATGGCAGTGCTGCTCCCAGACTGCAGACTGCAGAGCACACAGCATCCAAAGCCAGCCACAGGCCACAGCTCTCCAAAAACTCCTTAGGCCAAAGCTGCCACAAACCTCCCTCCAAACCAGGCCAAAATCCCAGCCCCACATGCCCCCCTCCCCACCCCCATGCCTCTCTACTCCCCCGATATCTAGAACTCAGCCTTGCCCAGGCTGCTGGCAGGCTGCTCAGGGCTGAAACCCTCCCCTACCCCAAGGAGGAGAGCAGGGAGGCTGTGCTGGAAGGGAGCAGGGAAGGGGCAGAGGCAGCTTGGGCTGTCCCTTACAGGGGCTGGGTGCAGGCATTCTGGGAATGAAAGAAGGAAAACCTGCACTTGCCAGTCCACCCCTGGAGCTCTCTGCTCCTCCTGGTCAGACTTCTCTGTGGTACCTTAAAGGCAGCCAGCCTCAAACCGTGGCAGTGCCCTGCTGAGAGGCTTGAGAATGGCTGCTTGCTGCAGTCACACCTCTGCTGCAGCTCTGTGGTCAGCTGAAGCTGGGAAGAGAGAGGAAAAGGTGCAGAGCAAACCCAACACTGCTGAGATCACATTCTGCCTGCAGCTGCAGCAGGTAGTGCAAAGGAGAAGAAATAATCCCACACCTGCCCCACTTCCCTCACTGCACACTGAAGCATTTCCTCTCTGGGTAGCAGCAGCTTAGCCTAAGCTGCTGCTGGGCACCCAACGATTCTGCAGCCCGAGCATCTCCAGCGGCTTCCCTTCCGTGCAACCCCCTCAGTGGCCACTGTGCCTAGCTGGCTGTCTCTCTGCTTGTGCTTCTCTTGGGCTGTCACTTGATGGCTCCAGCAGCTCCCCCAGCCTGCCTTCTAGGCACCCCATAGCCCCCAGCCCCTCCCAGCGCCGGCGGCGTCTGGCAGGGGGAGCGTGGGGGTGGGGGCTCAGGGCTGGGGGGCCAGATCAGCAGCCTCGGAGTTCCTGCCAGCTGGGCCTCTCCCAGCACCTGAGCTGAAGCCTTGCACCTGCAGCTGAGGAAGGGCAGAGAAGCTTTCATGCTCCACTGAAGTGCAGCCACCCAGGAGGGAGCAGAGCAGCCCTGGCAGAGAGGGAGGGCAGTGGTGGTTGCTGTTCCAAACACCTCAGCTGAGGGCTTTGGGAAGCTGCCTTCTGTGCCACACCACCCTGCCCCTGAGGCAGGAGGAGCCTTCCTCACCACAGGGCCATCAAACCTCTGTGTTTATTTCTCTGCCCTCAGCACTGGAGTTGGTGACAGCCCCAGCTGGGAGTGCTTGGTAAAGCTGCCATGTCTTGGAGCAGTCCTCTGCAGGGCTCAGGGGAAGGGCAGGGTGCAGGGCTGGGGGGGGGGCTCTCACTGGGGGGCATTTCTGGTGTGGTACAGCAGTGCCCTGGCCCTCAGGCACAGGGCTTCACTCTGCATGGCTGCAAAACAAGTGGCCAAGCCACTGCTGCTTCAGTACTTTGCATGGAACATCACAAAACACTTGGGAAGGGAAAGGAGAATAGAATGGAATGGAATAAAGCAGGTTGGAAGAGACCCTTCCTTGTGGAATGTCACACTGGAAAGGGAAAAATCCTTCTTGACTGAATTCACCAGCTCCCTCCTGCTGCTGGAAGCTGCTCCTTTGGGGGTGACAGACCCTGGTCTCGATGCAGGAGGGCACTGACATGCCCCCAGGCCCCATCCCACAGCAGTTACTCAGCACCTCCAGGCATGCTCTGAAGAGCTCTGCTGGATCCTGGCCTGTGCTGTGAAAAAGGGAAGACTGGAAAGGATCCAAGGTGGGACTCTGGCCTCTGGGCCCTGGCCAAGGGAAGTACAGATCCTGGGACCTGCCTGCTTAAAAGCGTCATCAGCACAGCACAGATGTCCTTGGTACAGGAGCCTTGAGACTGTGGAGCGTGGAGTCCCTCTGCTGTGGGGTGCCAGGGAATGCCAGCACTGCCCTCTGTACAGGTGCCAGGGAAATAAAGGCCATGTTCTGGGGCTGTGTGTGTGCAGTGCCTGCAGTGCTGTCAGCCTGGCTGCTGCAGACAGCTGCCAGCTCTGCAGCAGAGCTTGCCCTGAAATGTGGACCTGAGCCAGTACCAGGAAACACCAATGGCTGAGGGCAAGAGTGGGGGAGGTGTGTGCAGGAACCAGAGAAGCCCAAAGGAAAGAAGCCCTACAAGGAGCTGCCTGTGCCAGGTGGGACTGCCCCGGCCTGGGCTGGGCTGCTCTCTGCCCTGGCTCCCCACTGCTCTCTGCTGCTTTCACACCATGGTTAGCTCAGTCTGGCAGCACTTCTCACACAGGCTCAGTGCCTGGGCACAGCCAGCAGGCAGTGCCACTGCCCATCTGTGTGTGTGGAGCACTGCAAGAGCAGCCTGCAGCCAGCACTGCTGGCCTGCAGCTGAGGGCACAAGGACCCTCCTGCCCCCCCGGCTCTTCCCAGCGCTGTCCCATGCAGTGCCCACAACTGCCAGGGGCTGGAGCCTGCCGTGCTGCTGCTCTGGGTGGGGGTAGGTGCTGCTGGGCTTGGTAAGCCATGCTGCTGCTGTGGCTTGGGGCAGGAACAGCCAGGAGTCCTCTGCATGCAAGACTGCAGCCCTGGGCACACTGCAGTCAGTGGCTCCAGCAGCAGCCCTGCTCCATGCCTCAGGCACCTGGAGGCTGCCAATGGCAGGTGAGAGCCGAGGGCAGCAAGTACAGGTCCTGGGTCCCCAAGGGTCAGAGTGTCCTACAGCTCTGCCAGCAGCTCTCTGCCAGGTCCCCAAAAGGATCTGTTCAGCATCAGCTGGCTGCTGGGTTGCCAGGAGGGAGCTGGTCCCTGCAGCGGGCTGCTGGGTCCCCCTGGCAGGACCATCCCAGAGCCTCCTTCCAGCCACTGCACAACTCAAGAGGCTGCCAGGGCCTGCTCCTTGACTCTGACTTGTTGGACAGGAAAGGAAGTTAGGCCTCAGTAGACCAGATGCCACCAAGGAGCAGAGGCTGCCCCCTCCTCACCCCAACCTCCCTGCAGGGAGCTGCAGAGAGCAAGGAGCTCTCCCTCAGCCTCCTCTGCTCCAGCCTCAACCCCCCCAGCTCCCTCAGCCCTCCTCTAGCCCAGGGGCTCCAGGCCCTTCTCCAGCCTGGCTGCCCTGCTCTGCACAGGCTGCAGCCCCTCAGTGTCCTTCCTGCAGGGAGGGCCCAGAGCTGAGCACAGCACTGAGCTGTGGCCTCCCCAGTGCTGAGCACAGGGGGATGGTCACCTCCTGGCCCTGCTGCCCACCCTGCTTCTGACCCAGGCCAGGCTGCCCCTGGCATCGCTGACAAACGAGCAGTGGGATGATCGCATGTGAGAACTTCGGCAGCGGTTTTCCTCTTTCCATCTTGCTCTTCCTGCAGGCATCTGCACGGAGCTGCTGCAGGGCTGAGGCAGGGCTGGCCTCAGCGGTGTGGTCCCAGCAGCACCCACTCCAGTGACTGACCTTACCCGGAGGGATTCCTGCGGGGCCACACGTTTTGGTTGTCCCACAGAGGACTGCTGCCGATTTCCCAAGCCTGGATCAGTACCTGCCACGTGTTTGCGTCCTGTGCCACCGCCAGGCAACAGCTTCCTGCTCAAAGCAGCGAGCGGCAGGAGGGCAGGCAGCGCTTGGGCAATCCTTTATCCCCTCTCACACCGCGGGAGGCTGGCAGGAAGGGGCACAGCGCAGGGCTCGGTGTCCTGCACCTCCGGCGGGGTCAGCTCCGCCGCGGAGCGCCCTGAGCGGCTCCCTGCGCCCAGCGGCGGCCGCGGTCCAGAACTGGGATTGGGCGCTGCAGCCCTTGCTGAACGCGGAGCTGGTCGCTCTCCGGCTCCGTCCCCACTGCGCTGCGGTAAGGGGAAGCAGAGCGCCGCGGAGCCCGGCGGCGCCGGCGGAGGAGCTCCTCCGAGCCCGGCCCCGGGCACCTCTCGCGGGGCCTCCGTGACCGCTGCTCCCGGCGCCTCACCCGGGGATGCTTTGTAGCTCCAGAGCGGAGCCGGCGCCGCTCGAAGGACGCTCCGAGCCCTCGGCCCCCTGCGGGCACCCTCCGGGAAGCCGGTAGGCCTCGTCCCACCGGCCAGCCGGGCAGCCTGGGGGTGGCCCTCACCGGGGCCGGGGGACAGCCGCTTCCCGCGGGAGGCCCTCGGCGGCGGGGAAGGCCTCGGAGCCGCCGCTCCGGCGCTGGCCCAGGCCCCGCACAGGCTCCGGCTCCGGTACCGGCAGCACGCGCGGGGGCGCCCCCCCGCCGCCCGCCGCCGCGCGCTCGGACGCAGGCGCGCGCGGGGCGGGCCGGGTCACGTGCCGCGGCGCGGAGGGCGGCGGAGCGAGGCGGAGCGAGGCGGCGGCGGCGGCGGCGGCGGCGGCGGCCTGGGCAGCCTGTCCCGGGCGCTGCCTGTCCCGGGCCGGCCGCGCGCGCCCGGCCCCGCGCGCCCAGCGGCCCCCGCCCTCCTGCGCCGCTCACCGGCGGCGGCGGCGGCAGCGCGAGGTGAGGGCGGGGCGGGCCCCGGCGCGGCCTCTCCGCCGGGCGCGGGGGCGCGGGCTGCCGGCGGTGGGCGTGGCGGAGGCGGCGAGGCGGAAGCGGCGGAAGCGGCGTCGCGGCGGCGTCGGGCCCGGTGTCGGGGCGGGCCGGGAGCAGGCCGGGCCCGCGGGGCCTGGCGGGACGCGCAGCGGTGAGTGGTCCCGGGGCGCCCGGCGGGGCCGGGTCGGGATGCTGGGGCCGGGGGGCCCCGCGGGGCTCCTCGGGCTGTCTGCGTGCCGCGGGGACGCCGTCCGGGCCCCAGCGCCGGGCCCCAGCGCTCGGCCGCGGCCTGCAGCCGCCCCGCCTGCCCGCCGCCGCTCCCGGCCGCGCCGCAGCCTCTCGGCCTCGCTCTGCAGCCTCAGCCCTTGCGCTGCGGCTTCCCGAAGGCTGGGCTCGGCCGCGGGGCTCCGCGGCGCGGGGCGAGGGCAGTCCCTGGCCGCCCGCGGGGGAAGGCTGCGGCTCTGTCCGCCGCCGGCGCTGCTGCGCCTTGGTGCCCCTTGGTGCGCCTTGGTGCCCCTTGCTGCGCCTTGCTGCCCCTTGGTGCGCCTTGCTGCGCCTTGGTGCGCCTTGCTGCCCCTTGCAGCGCCTTGGTGCGCCTTGGTGCGCCTTGCTGCGCCTTGCTGCCCCTTGCTGCGCCTTGATGCCCCTTGCTGCCCCTTGCTGCCCCTTGCTGCGCCTTGATGCCCCTTGCTGCCCCTTGCTGCGCCTTGCTGCCCCTTGCAGCGCCTTGGTGCCCCTTGGTGCCCCTTGGTGCGCCTTGCTGCCCCTTGGTGCCCCTTGCAGCGCCTTGGTGCCCCTTGCAGCGCCTTGGTGCCCCTTGCAGCGCCTTGGTGCGCCTTGCTGCGCCTTGGTGCGCCTTGCTGCCCCTTGCAGCGCCTTGCTGCCCCTTGGTGCGCCGTGCTGCGCCTTGCTGCTCGCTGCTGCCCCTTGGTGCGCCTTGCAGCGCCTTGGTGCCCCTTGGTGCGCCTTGCAGCGCCTTGCTGCCCCTTGCAGCACCTTGGTGCGCCTTGCTGCCCCTTGCAGTGCCTTGCTGCCCCTTGCTGCCCCTTGCTGCGCCTCGGTGCGCCTCGGTGCGCCTTGCTGCGCCTTGCTGCGCCTTGCTGCCCTTTGGTGCGCCTTGCTGCGCCTTGCTGCCCCTTGCAGCGCCTTGCTGCACCTTGCTGCACCTTGCTGCCCCTTGCTGCGCCTCGGTGCGCCTCGGTGCGCCTTGCTGCGCCTTGCTGCGCCTTGCTGCCCCTTGGTGCGCCTTGCAGCGCCTTGCTGCCCCTTGCAGCGCCTTGGTGCGCCTTGGTGCGCCTTGCTGCCCCTTGCTGCGCCTTGCAGCACCTTGCTGCCCCTTGCAGCGCCTTGGTGCGCCTTGCTGCCCCTTGCAGCGCCTTGGTGCGCCTTGCTGCCCCTTGCTGCCCCTTGGTGCGCCTTGCTGCGCCTTGCTGCCCCTTGCTGCGCCTTGGTGCGCCTTGGTGCGCCTTGCTGCCCCTTGCAGCGCCTTGCTGCCCCTTGCAGCGCCTTGCTGCCCCTTGCTGCCCCTTGGTGCGCCGTGCTGCGCCTTGCTGCCCCTTGCTGCCCCTTGCAGCGCCTTGGTGCGCCTTGCTGCCCCTTGCTGCGCCTTGGTGCGCCTTGCTGCCCCTTGCTGCGCCTTGCAGCACCTTGCTGCCCCTTGCAGCGCCTTGGTGCGCCTTGCTGCCCCTTGCAGCGCCTTGGTGCGCCTTGCTGCCCCTTGCTGCCCCTTGGTGCGCCTTGCTGCGCCTTGCTGCCCCTTGCTGCGCCTTGGTGCGCCTTGGTGCGCCTTGCTGCCCCTTGCAGCGCCTTGCTGCCCCTTGCAGCGCCTTGCTGCCCCTTGCTGCCCCTTGGTGCGCCTTGCAGCACCTTGCTGCCCCTTGCAGCGCCTTGGTGCGCCTTGCTGCCCCTTGCAGCGCCTTGGTGCGCCTTGCTGCCCCTTGGTGCGCCTTGCTGCCCCTTGCAGCGCCTTGCTGCCCCTTGGTGCGCCTTGCTGCACCTTGGTGCGCCTTGCTGCCCCTTGCTGCGCCTTGCAGCACCTTGCTGCCCCTTGCAGCGCCTTGGTGCGCCTTGCTGCCCCTTGCTGCCCCTTGGTGCGCCTTGCTGCGCCTTGCTGCCCCTTGCTGCGCCTTGGTGCGCCTTGCTGCCCCTTGCAGCGCCTTGCTGCCCCTTGCAGCGCCTTGCTGCCCCTTGCTGCCCCTTGGTGCGCCGTGCTGCGCCTTGCTGCCCCTTGCTGCACCTTGCAGCGCCTTGCTGCGCCTTGCTGCCCCTTGCTGCGCCTTGGTGCGCCTTGCTGCCCCTTGCTGCGCCTTGCAGCACCTTGCTGCCCCTTGCAGCGCCTTGGTGCGCCTTGCTGCCCCTTGCAGCGCCTTGGTGCGCCTTGCTGCGCCTTGCTGCCCCTTGCTGCGCCTTGGTGCGCCTTGCTGCCCCTTGGTGCGCCTTGCTGCCCCTTGCTGCCCCTTGCTGCCCCTTGGTGCGCCTTGCTGCCCCTTGCTGCCCCTTGCTGCCCCTTGCTGCCCCTTGCAGCGCCTTGCTGCCCCTTGGTGCCCCTTGGTGCCCCTTGCTGCCCCTTGCTGCCCCTTGCTGCCCCTTGCTGCCCCTTGGTGCGCCTTGGTGCGCCTTGCTGCCCCTTGCTGCCCCTTGGTGCGCCTTGCTGCCCCTTGGTGCGCCTTGGTGCGCCTTGCTGCCCCTTGCTGCGCCTTGCTGCCCCTTGCTGCCCCTTGCAGCGCCTTGCTGCCCCTTGGTGCGCCTTGCTGCGCCTTGCTGCCCCTTGCTGCCCCTTGCTGCGCCTTGCTGCCCCTTGCTGCCCCTTGCAGCGCCTTGCTGCCCCTTGGTGCGCCTTGGTGCGCCTTGCTGCCCCTTGCTGCCCCTTGCTGCCCCTTGCAGCGCCTTGCTGCCCCTTGCTGCGCCTTGCTGCGCCTTGCTGCCCCTTGCTGCCCCTTGCAGCGCCTTGCTGCCCCTTGCTGCCCCTTGGTGCGCCTTGCTGCCCCTTGGTGCGCCTTGCTGCGCCTTGCTGCCCCTTGCTGCGCCTTGCTGCCCCTTGCTGCCCCTTGCAGCGCCTTGCTGCCCCTTGGTGCGCCTTGGTGCGCCTTGCTGCCCCTTGCTGCCCCTTGCTGCCCCTTGCAGCGCCTTGCTGCCCCTTGCTGCGCCTTGCAGCGCCTTGCTGCCCCTTGGTGCGCCTTGCAGCGCCTTGCTGCCCCTTGGTGCGCCTTGCTGCCCCTTGGTGCGCCTTGCAGCGCCTTGCTGCCCCTTGGTGCGCCTTGCTGCCCCTTGCTGCCCCTTGCAGCGCCTTGGTGCGCCTTGCTGCCCCTTGCTGCCCCTTGCAGCGCCTTGCTGCCCCTTGGTGCGCCTTGCTGCCCCTTGGTGCGCCTTGCAGCGCCTTGCTGCCCCTTGGTGCGCCTTGCTGCCCCTTGCTGCCCCTTGCAGCGCCTTGGTGCGCCTTGCTGCCCCTTGCTGCGCTGTGCTGCCCCTTGCAGCCCCTTGCTGCCCCTTGCTGCCCCTTGCTGCGCCTTGCTGCCCCTTGGTGCCCCTTGCTGCCCCTTGCTGCGCCTTGCTGCCCCTTGCTGCCCCTTGCTGCGCCTTGCTGCCCCTTGCTGCCTCTTGCTGCGCCTTGCTGCCCCTTGCTGCGCCTTGCTGCCCCTTGCTGCGCCTTGCTGCCCCTTGCAGCGCCTTGCTGCGCCGTGCTGCGCCTTGCTGCTCGCTGTTGCGCCTTGCTGCGCCTTGCTGCCCCTTGGTGCGCCTTGCTGCCCCTTGCTGCGCCTTGCAGCACCTTGCTGCGCCGTGCTGCGCCTTGCTGCTCGCTGCTGCGCCTTGCTGTGCCTTGTTGCTCCCCGCTGCTCCCCGGCCCAGAGCCCCATCGGGCTTGGAAGGCTTTGAAGGCTTTGTGAGGTGCCAGCGAGGCTGCGCTGCCCTTCCTCCAGACCCCAGCTCGCCTCTGAGTGCCTCGGTGGCTCTGACTCCTCAGAGGAGAGGCTCTTCGCTGCTTCCCCCTCGCTGATGCTTTGCCTCTCTGAGTTTCACCTCCTGCTAGTGTGCCTCAGCAGCCTCGGAGCTGTGGCTGCCTCAGGCCTCTTCGGGGATGGGGAGCAGAGAGCTGTTCTGTTGCTGGGCTCAGCAGGGACCTGCAGGCTGGCTGCAAGTTGTGGCTCTGTAGCTTTGTCTCCTCAGAACCCCTCTGGCTCTGGACTCGGACGTTGGTGCTCCTTGCCCTGGCTGCAGACTGGAGAGAAGCCTTTCTCTCTGGGGTTCACTGGAGGGGAGGCAGTGCTGGGTGTTGAGCAGTGGACTGCAGACCTGCTGGCCTGCTCTTTGGCTGGAGAGCATCTTCCAGTGCGTCCTGAGCGAGGAGAGGACCACAGAGAGCAGCTCTGGCCTTTTCAGGAAGGGCTGCCGAGAGCAGCAGCAGAGCTCTGGCCTGGGCAGCTCCCAGCTCCTCCCTGCCTTGTGGCAAGAGAAGCAAAGGCCTTGAGGCAGCTGTCCCAGGTGGCCCAGCCTCAGCTGTGAGCACTCTGCCTGCAGCAGAGCCTCTGCTGCAACCCTTCTGCCTCTCTGACCCTGGCCTGGCACTCATAGAGCCACAGACTGCACTGGGGTGGAAGAGGCCCTGCCAGGGCATCCTCTCCAGCCCCCTGCAGCCAGCAGGGACCCCTCCAGGTGGATCAGGATCTGCAGGGCTGAGTCTGGTGTTGAATGTACCCAGGCCCTGGGCAGCCTGCCCCAGTGTCCTGCCACCCTCATGGTGCAGAGCTTCCTCCTGCTGTGCAACCCAAACCTCCCCTGCACAGTGTCCAACCATTCCCCACGTCCTGTCAGCAGGCTCCACCAGGGAGCTGCTCACACCACTGCTCTGCCCTGGCTCTCTTGCGGGACACAACCAAAGCCCAAGGGGGAGGCAGCCCCCTGCCCTGGTCTGCCATGGTGCAGAGACATCTCTCAGTGGTTTAGGCCTCCCCAAGGCTGTGGATCCTTTAGGCTTTGGCTTTGGGCTGGGAAGCTGCCAGCAGCCTGCTGTAGCCACTCTCTGCAGGGTGCTCTTCCAGAGCAGTTGGCTGAGGCAGGCTTCAGCTGCTGCTGTGCTCCACACTGTCCCAGGGGCAGTGGGCAGCTTCCTCAGGCCAGCTGGGGGCAAACCTCAGCAGCCCAACCCCCCTGCCCTGCCTCTGGACTGAGGCTTGGTGGCAAACCTGGAGGTGCAGAGGGGAATGGTGCTGAGCGGCTGCAGCGCTGCTCTGTGCTGCTGCTGCTGCTTTGGGGCAGCTGTGGGGTGTTGGAGCTGCTCAGCAGGCTGTGCAGGGCGCTGCAGGGCACACCTGGCTCCAGTGCCTTCTTAGCTGGTGGTGGTGGTGGGGGTGCTGAGCTGGGGGACAGAGCCACCCTCAGCTGGACAGACCTGGGGGGGCTGATGAGGGTGCTGGAGAGCTAAGGGAGCTGAGGCAGCTGGGTGGTGCTGGGCCTGGTGGTGCTGCTGGGCCTGGTGCTGCTGGGCCTGGTGGTGCAGGGCGTGGTGGTGCTGGGCGTGGCGGTGCTGGGCATGGCAGTGCTGGGCGTGGTGGTGGTGCTGGGCCTGGCGGTGCTGGGCGTGGTGGTGGTGCTGGGCCTGGCGGTGCTGGGCGTGGTGGTGGTGCTGGGCGTGGTGGTGGTGCTGGGCCTGGCGGTGCTGGGCGTGGTGGTGGTGCTGGGAGTGGCAGTGCTGAGCGTGGCGGTGGTGCTGGCCAGGCGGTGCTGGGCGTGGCAGCGGTACTGGGCAGGTGGTGCTGGGCGTGGCAGCGGTGCTGGGCGTGGTGGCGGTGCTGGGCGTGGCAGAGCTGGACGTGGCAGTGCTGAGCGTGGCAGTGGTGCTGGGCAGGTGGTGCTGGGCCTGGCGGTGCTGGGCGTGGTGGTGGTGCTGGGCCTGGCGGTGCTGGGCGTGTTGGTGGTTCTGGGCGTGGTGGTGGTGCTGGCCAGGCGGTGCTGGGCGTGGCGGCGGTGCTGGGCGTGGTGGTGGTGCTGGCCAGGCGGTGCTGGGCGTGGTGGTGGTGCTGGGCGTGGTGGTGGTGCTGGGCCTGGCAGTGCTGGGCGTGGTGGTGGTGCTGGGCGTGGTGGTGGTTCTGGGCGTGGTGGTGGTGCTGGCCAGGCGGTGCTGGGCGTGGCGGCGGTGCTGGGCAGGTGGTGCTGGGCCTGGCGGCAGTGCTGGGCCTGGTAGCGGTGCTGGGCATGGCGGTGGCGGTGCTGGGCGTGGCGGTGCTGGGTGTGGCGGTGCTGGGCGTGGCGGTGCTGGGTGTGGCGGTGCTGGGTGTGGCGGTGCTGGGCGTGGCGGTGCTGGGTGTGGCGGTGCTGGGTGTGGCGGTGCTGGGCGTGGCGGTGCTGGGCGTGGCGGTGCTGGGTGTGGCGGTGCTGGGCGTGGCGGTGCTGGGTGTGGCGGTGCTGGGCAGGTCACTGCTACTCCGCTGCAGGGGGCAGGCAGTGCTGTGGTGCTGTGGGGCTGCTCCCCTCCCAGGCTTTTGTCCCTGCTGGGGACTACAGATGCTGTGGGGCAGAGGCAGCCGGCAGGAGGCTGTGGGGCAGAGGCAGCCAGCAGGAGGCTGTGGGGCAGAGGCAGCCGGCAGGAGGCTGTGGGGCAGAGGCAGCCAGCAGGAGGCTGTGGGGCAGAGGCAGCCAGCAGGAGGCTGTGGGGCAGAGGCAGCCGGCAGGAGGCTGTGGGGCAGAGGAGGCAGCCAGCAGGAGGCTGTGGGGCAGAGGCAGCCGGCAGGAGGCTGTGGGGCAGAGGCGGGAGCCAGCAGGAGGCTGTGGGGCAGGGGAGGCAGCCGGCAGGAGGCTGTGGGGCAGAGGCAGCCGGCAGGAGGCTGTGGGGCAGAGGCAGCCGGCAGGAGGCTGTGGGGCAGAGGAGGGAGCCCGCAGGAGGCTGTGGGGCAGAGGCAGCCGGCAGGAGGCTGTGGGGCAGAGGCAGCCGGCAGGAGGCTGTGGGGCAGAGGAGGGAGCCCGCAGGAGGCTGTGGGGCAGAGGCAGCCCGCAGGAGGCTGTGGGGCAGAGGCAGCCCGCAGGAGGCTGTGGGGCAGAGGCAGCCCGCAGGAGGCTGTGGGGCAGAGGCAGCCAGCAGGAGGCTGTGGGGCAGAGGAGGGAGCCAGCAGGAGGCTGTGGGGCAGAGGCAGCCCGCAGGAGGCTGTGGGGCAGAGGCAGCCGGCAGGAGGCTGTGGGGCAGAGGAGGCAGCCAGCAGGAGGCTGTGGGGCAGAGGCGGGAGCCAGCAGGAGGCTGTGGGGCAGAGGCGGGAGCCAGCAGGAGGCTGTGGGGCAGAGGCAGCCAGCAGGAGGCTGTGGGGCAGAGGAGGCAGCCAGCAGGAGGCTGTGGGGCAGAGGCAGCCGGCAGGAGGCTGTGGGGCAGAGGAGGCAGCCAGCAGGAGGCTGTGGGGCAGAGGCACCCAGCAGGAGGCTGTGGGGTGTTCGCCCCTGAGCAGCAGGGCTTCGCCCTCTGCCCTGCAGGGGCTGCTCCAGCATCCGCTTGGTGCTCAGGGCTGTGCTGGGGCAGAGGACTGGCAGGGAGTGCCCAGGCTTGGGAAGGGCTGAGGGGCAGGAGTGGAAGGAGAAGGCCTCCCAGGCTGAGCCAGGCCTGAGGCAGGGAAGACTTCCTGAGTGTGGAAGAAGCTTCCTGAGTTTGGGAGTCCAGAGGGCAATGTTTGCCCCTGAGCACAGCCAGGCCCTGGAGTCCTCTCCCCAGGGAAGCAGTGCAGTGCCCTGCCCTGGGCAGCCTGGAGGCTCAGCCTGGCAGGGTGCTGGGCAGCTCAGCTCAGCTCTGCTTCACCTAAGAAGGAGCAGCTGAGCCTTGGGGTCCCATCCCGGCTGGCATTCTGGGATTCCCAGATCCGTCCTGGAGCCCTTCAGGTCCTGGCAGCAGCTCTAAGGTCTCCCTGGAGCCTTCTCCTCTGCAGGCTGCACAGCCCCAGCTCCCTCAGCCTGTGCTCCCAGCAGAGCTGCTCCAACCCCCTGAGCATCTTGGTGGCCTCCTCTGGCCTCTCTCCATCGAGCTCTTTGCAGCCCTTTGCAGGGGTGGCAGCAGCAAGCAGGGTCCTGAGTCCTTCAGAGGGAGATTTATCCTCTCTCAGCTCTGGACTCCCCAAGGCCTTGGTGGTCTCTTTGGTGGACTGATTGTTATAGCTCCCTGCTATTTCACCTTTAAGCAATGGTCAGTGGCAGGAGGAGAACCCTGCTGAGTGCCAACCTCTGCCATCTGCCAGTGCAGCCAGCAGTGCACCAGCAGTGCAGCAGCAGTGCAGCAGCAGTACAGCCAGCCTGGGTTAGCAACAGGGAGCTCATCCTGCCCTGTGCTCAGCACCGCTCAGGCCACACCTGCAGTCCTGTGTCCAGCTCTGGGCTCCTCAGGTCAGGAAAGAGGTTGAGCTGCTGGAAGGTGTCCAGAGAAGGGCAACAAAGCTGGGGAGGGGTCTGGGGCACAGCCCTGTGAGGAGAGGCTGAGGGAGCTGGGGTTGCTTAGCCTGGAGAAGAGGAGGCTCAGGGGAGACCTTCTTGCTCTCTGCAACTCCCTGCAGGGAGGTTGGAGCCAGGTGGGGGTTGGGCTCTTCTCCCAGGCAGCCAGCACCAGAACAAGAGGACACAGTCTCAAGCTGTGCCAGGGGAGGTTCAGGCTGGATGTGAGGAAGAAATTCTTCCCAGCAAGAGAGATTGGCCCTGGGGATGTGCTGCCCAGGGAGGTGGTGGAGTCCCTGTGCCTGGGGGGGTTCAGGACGGGATTGGATGTGGCACTTGGAGCCAGGGTTTGGTTGTCAGGAGGGGGGCAGGGATTGGGTCACAGGTGGCACTGGATGCTCTCTGAGGTGTTTTGCAGCCTGGCTTATTCTGCTGTCAGCCATGTGCTCAGCAGCCCCCAGAGCTGCAGCCTCCCCCAGGGGCTGCCCTGGCTCCTGATGCTTGAACACTGTCACCCCCAGCTCCCCCCCAGGGCTGCAGGGGTGTCCCGGCTCTTGGCTGGCTCTTGAGCCACACCTCCCCTCTCCTCAGAAACGAGGCTGTGCTGCAGCTGGGGGGGTCAGGCAGTGCAGGCTGTGCTGCAGCTGGGGGGGAGCAGGCAGTGCAGGCTGTGCTGCAGCTGGGGGGGAGCAGGCAGTGCTGCAGCGGGGGGGGAGCAGGCAGTGCAGGCAGTGCTGCAGCTGGGGGGGAGCAGGCAGTGCAGGCAGTGCTGCAGCTGGGGGGGTCAGGCAGTGCAGGCTGTGCTGCAGCTGGGGGGGTCAGGCAGTGCAGGCTGTGCTGCAGCTGGGGGGGAGCAGGCAGTGCTGCAGCGGGGGGGGAGCAGGCAGTGCAGGCAGTGCTGCAGCTGGGGGGGAGCAGGCAGTGCTGCAGCGGGGGGGGGAGCAGGCAGTGCAGGCAGTGCTGCAGCTGGGGGGGGAGCAGGCAGTGCAGGCTGTGCTGCAGCTGGGGGGGAGCAGGCAGTGCAGGCTGTGCTGCAGCTGGGGGGGTCAGGCAGTGCAGGCTGTGCTGCAGCTGGGGGGGAGCAGGCAGTACTGCAGCGGGGGGGGGAGCAGGCAGTGCAGGCTGTGCTGCAGCTGGGGGGAGCAGTGCAGACAGTGCAGCAGCTGGGGGGGAGCAGGCAGTGCTGCAGCTGGGGGGGAGCAGTGCAGACAGTGCAGCAGCTGGGGGGGAGCAGGCAGTGCAGGCTGTGCTGCAGCTGGGGGGAGCAGTGCAGACAGTGCAGCAGCTGGGGGGGAGCAGGCAGTGCTGCAGCTGGGAGGGAGCAGTGCAGACAGTGCAGCAGCTGGGGGGGAGCAGGCAGTGCAGGCTGTGCTGCAGCTGGGGGGAAGCAGGCAGTGCAGGCTGTGCTGCAGCTGGGGGGGAGCAGGCAGTGCAGGCTGTGCTGCAGCTGGGGGGAGCAGTGCTGGCAGTGCAGGCAGTGCAGGCTGTGCTGCAGCAGGGGAGCAGGCAGTGCAGGCAGTGCTGCAGCAGGGGAGCTGGCAGTGCAGGCAGTGCAGGCAGTGCTGCAGCAGGGGAGCAGGCAGTGCAGGCAGTGCTGCAGCAGGGGAGCAGGCAGTGCAGGCTGTGCAGGCTGTGCAGGCAGTGCTGCAGCAGGGGAGCAGGCAGTGCAGGCAGTGCAGTCTGTGCTGGCAGTGCTGCACCAGTGGAGCAGGCAGTGCAGGCTGTGCAGGCAGTGCTGCACCAGTGGAGCAGGCAGTGCAGGCTGTGCAGGCAGTGCTGCACCAGTGGAGCAGGCAGTGCAGGCTGTGCAGACAGTGCTGCATCAGTGGAGCAGGCTGTGCAGGCAGTGCTGGGGGGAGCAGGCAGTGCAGGCTGTGCAGGCAGTGCAGGCAGTGCTGCAGCTTGGGGGGGAGCAGGCAGTGCAGACAGTGCAGGCTGTGCTCCTGGCCCAGGCCCTGGCTGCCCTGTGGCAGCGCCGGGCAGGCTGTGGGGCTGCAGGGGCAGCTGTGGGCTGGGAGCTGTGCAGGGGAAGGCTGCAGCAGGAGGGGGCAGGGGAGGGGAGGCCCTGTGGGCTCTCTGCTTGCAGGGTGATGCTCAGAGCCCCTCGGTGCTGCCCCTGCAGTACTCAGCCTGGGGAGGTGCTGTGGGTGCAGAGCTGCCCCGGTGTGGCCTCTGCTCCATACCCTCGGGGGGGTCCCTGCCCTGCAGCTGCTCAGCCTGAGGTGCTGCAGGCTGTCCAGGGCAGAGCAGCCAGGCTGGGGAGGGCCTTGTGGGGCAGCCACAAGCAGCAGCTGGGGCAGCTGGGGGTCTTGGTCTGGGGAAGGGGAGGCTGAGGGCTGAGGCTCTCTGCTGCTCCCTGAGAGGAGGCTGCAGCCAGGGGGGGTTGGGCTCTGCTCCCCAGGTTCAGGGGAGAGAAGGAGAGGAACTGGCCTGAGATTGTGCCAGGGGAGATGAGGCTGGAGAGGAGGCAAAAGTCTTTGGTGCAGAGTGGTCAGGGCCTGGCAGAGACTGCCCAGGGAGGTGGTGGAGTCCCCATGGCTGTGGCCATGGCTCCTGGGGCCAGGGTTTGGTGGCAGCTGGGCCCTGGGGAGTTGGACTCAGTGATCTTAAAGGACCTCTCCAGCCTCAGTGATGATCCTGTGAGCAGAGCTTCACCTCTCTGTGCTTTGCTGCAGGGCTTTGTGTCTGTGGAGCAGGGCTGGGCACAGGTCCCTGCTGGTTGGTGCTGTGCTGGCTCCGGGGAGCCAGGCCTGGAGCAGGAGGCTGCAGAGGCTGCTGGGGGCAGGGGTGCAGCTGGGACTGGTGGGGAGGGAGGTGGATGGAGAACTCTGCTCAGCCTCAGCAGGGAGAGTTCTAAACCACTGCTTCCTCCTGCCAGCCCTGAGTGTGGGAAGGGCTCTGCTGGCTGGCTTGGAGAGGGGGAGCTGGATGGAGCAGGAAGAGAGGAGGGAGCTGGAGCTGCATGTCCTGATCCAGGCCCCTGGAGGCACCTCCCCAGCCTGCAGTGCTTCCCTGAGCCCTTCCAGCTCTCAGCTGGAGTCTGCTGCTCCCCCACAGGGGAGGGGAACACTTCAGGATCCTCCAGGCTGGGAGGGCTCTGGGCTCATCCAGCCCAGGCAGCTCTGCCACTGCCCCAGGCCCCCAGGCCCCACAGCCAGATGGCTTCTGGACAAGTCCAGGGCTGGGGACCCAAGCACCCCCCTGGGCAGCTGCTCCAGGGCCTCCCAGCCCCTGCCAGGGGAGATCTTCCCTACTGTCCTAACCCTCCCCTGGCTTCCCTTCACTCTCAGCCTCCCCTGCCTCAGGCTGAGGCCATTCCCTCTTGTCCTGTCCTGAGCCAGCTGTGAGAGACCAGCAGCAACCTCTGCAGCCTCCTGCCAGGGCTCCCCTCAGCCTCCTGCAGCACAGACCCAGCAGGCTGCCCCCCACCAGCCCTGCCCCATGCACAGCCCAGAGGGGCAATCCCCTCCCTGCTCCTGCTGCCCACACTAGCCCAGGCCAGGCTGCCCTTGGCCCTCTTGGCACACTGCTGGCTCGTGTTCACAGCACCCTTCCCACCACACAGCTCCCCTGGGGCTCGTTTTGGCCCAGGTGAGGACCTGGCCCTTGGCCTTGGTGAAGCTCATAGCTGAGTTTGGAGACGAGAAGGCTGAGAAGGATCTGATCAATGGCTATCAATAGCTGGGGCCAGGAGGGGCCAGGGCCAGGGCCAGGCTCTGCTCACTGTGCCCTGGGATAGGACAAGGGGCAGTGGATGCAGCACCATGAGGAGGAACTTCCTGACTGTGAGGCTCCCAGAGGCCTGGAGCAGGCTGCCCAGAGAGGTTGTGGAGTCTCCTGCCCTGGAGCCTTCCCAGCCCTGTCTGGATGTGTTCCTGTGTGACCTGTGCTGGATTCTCTGCTCCTGCTCTGGCAGGGACTTGGGCTGGAAGCTCTCCAGAGGTCCCTTCCACCCCCTGGCATCCCCTGAGCTGTGACCTCTGCCCATCAGCCCAGCCTGTGCAGCTCCCTCTGCAGAGCCTCCCTGCCCCCAGCAGATCAGCACTGCCTCCTCACCTCCTGTCTGCAGGCTCCCTGAGGCTGCCTCAGTCCCCTCAGCCAGGTCCCTGGTGAGGTTGGACAGGACTGGTCCCAGCCCTGGGGACACCGCTTGTGTCTGGCCTGCAGTTGGGGTTGGCTCCATGGAGAGCTCCTCTCTGCACCCCAGGCAGCCCCAGGCTCGGCCAGCAGGGCCAGAGGTGCCCCAGGCTCGGCCAGCAGGGCCAGGGGTGCCCCAGGCTCGGCCAGCAGGGCCAGGGGTGCCCCAGGCTCGGCCAGCAGGGCCAGGGGTGCCCCAGGCTCGGCCAGCAGGGCCAGGGGTGCCCCAGGCTCGGCCAGCAGGGCCAGGGGTGCCCCAGGCTCGGGCAGCAGGGCCAGGGGTGCCCCAGGCTCGGCCAGCAGGACTGGGGGTGCCCCAGGCTCAGCCAGCAGGGCCAGGGGTGCCCCAGGCTCGGCCAGCAGGGCCGGGGGTGCCCCAGGCTCGGCCAGCAGGGCCGGGGGTGCCCCAGGCTCGGCCAGCAGGGCCAGGGGTGCCCCAGGCTCGGCCAGCAGGGCCAGGGGTGCCCCAGGCTCGGCCAGCAGGACCGGGGGTGCCCCAGGCTCGGCCAGCAGGGCCAGGGGTGCCCCAGGCTCGGCCAGCAGGACCGGGGGTGCCCCAGGCTCGGCCAGCAGGGCCAGGGGTGCCCCAGGCTTGGCCAGCAGGGCCGGGGGTGCCCCAGGCTCGGCCAGCAGGGCCAGGGGTGCCCCAGGCTCGGCCAGCAGGACCGGGGGTGCCCCAGGCTCGGCCAGCAGGGCCAGGGGTGCCCCAGGCTTGGCCAGCAGGGCCGGGGGTGCCCCAGGCTCGGCCAGCAGGGCCAGGGGTGCCCCAGGCTCGGCCAGCAGGGCCAGGGGTGCCCCAGGCTCGGCCAGCAGGGCCAGGGGCAGCCCCAGGCTTAGCCAGCAGGGCCAGGGGTGCCCCAGGCTCAGCCAGCAGGGCCAGGGGTGCCCCAGGCTTAGCCAGCAGGGCCAGGGGTGCCCCAGGCTCGGCCAGCAGGGCCAGGGGTGCCCCAGGCTCGGGCAGCAGGGCCAGGGGTGCCCCAGGCTCGGCCAGCAGGACCAGGGGTGCCCCAGGCTCGGCCAGCAGGGCCAGGGGTGCCCCAGGCTCGGCCAGCAGGACCGGGGGTGCCCCAGGCTTAGCCAGCAGGGCCAGGGGTGCCCCAGGCTCGGCCAGCAGGGCCAGGGGTGCCCCAGGCTCAGCCAGCAGGGCCAGGGGTGCCCCAGGCTCGGCCAGCAGGGCCGGGGGTGCCCCAGGCTCGGCCAGCAGGACCGGGGGTGCCCCAGGCTTAGCCAGCAGGGCTAGGGGCAGCCAGGTTTGCTGGGGGGATGCAGGAGAGGCTGTGACAGAGGCCAACAGCCACAGCCCTGCCCTTGGTGTCTGTGTGGAGGGAGGGACAGGCAGGGGCAGCACTGCAGCCCCTCCCCCAGCCTGCTGCTGCAGAGCTGAGCTCTCCCTCCTGCACTGCAGCTTCCCAGGAGAATCCTCTTCTGTTTGAGCTCCTTGCTGTTGTGTTCTGTCCTTGCCCCTCTCAGTGCAGCCCTGCCTGGGCTTGCCTCGTGGAGAGAGGATTTTAGCCCCAGCCTTGCTGGAGTCAGAGCCAGGCTGGGCTTCAGGAGCCCCCAGGGGACTTCTCCCACTGCAGCTCTTCTGTGGCTCTGTGATTCTGCCTCTCCCTGCCCCAGCTTCCCCCTGCAGACACTGCTGGAGCCAGGCCTGGCTCAGTGCCCTCTGCCCTGGCTACAGCCTGGTTGATGACTGAGCCCAGAGAGTGCTGAGGAGAGAGCAGAACCCAGGGCTGAGTGCTGGGGGCTGTGCTCCCCAGGGTCCTCAGCAGTGCTCTGGCTGAGGGCCTCCAGGCTCCCTCAGGGGGTCTGCAGGTGGCACCAGGCTGGGTGGCTGTGGCCATCTGCTAGAGGCCAGGGAAGCTTCCCAGCAGGGTCTGGGCAGGTCAGAGCCATGGCCAAGGCTCTCTGGGTGAAGCTCAGCAAGGCCAAGGGCCAGGGCCTGCCCCTGGGTCACAACCACCCCCTGGGGAGCTCCAGCCCTGGGATGGGTGGCTGGAAAGCTGCAGCTGGGAGAGGGCCCTGGGGGAGCTGGTTGGCAGTCACTGAGCAGGAGCCAGCAGTGCCCAGGGGGCCAAGCAGGCCAGGGGCAGCCTGGCTTGGGTCAGGAGCAGGGTGGGCAGCAGGGCCAGGAGGTGACCATCCCCCTGTGCTCAGCACTGGGGAGGCCACAGCTCAGTGCTGTGCTCAGCTCTGGGCCCTCCCTGCAGGAAGGACACTGAGGGGCTGCAGCCTGTGCAGAGCAGGGCAGCCAGGCTGGAGAAGGGCCTGGAGCCCCTGGGCTAGAGGAGGGCTGAGGGAGCTGGGGGGGTTGAGGCTGGAGCAGAGGAGGCTGAGGGAGAGCTCCTTGCTCTCTGCAGCTCCCTGCAGGGAGGTTGGGGTGAGGAGGGGGCAGCCTCTGCTCCTTGGGGCCAAGGGCCAGAGCAGAGGCAATGGTTGCAGGCTGCCCCAGGGCAGGCTCAGGCTGGAGCTCAGGAGATCTTTGTGCCCTGGAAGGGCTCTCAGAGGTTGGCAGAGGCTGCCCAGGGCAGTGCTGCAGTGCCCATCCCTGGGGGGGTTCCAGCAGCTGTGGCCGTGGGGCTGAGGGCCATGGTTTGGTGCTGAGCCTGCAGGGCTGTGCTGGGGGGGCTTGGGGGGCTCTGCCAGCTGGCTGTGTGTGATTCTGAGTGTGATTTGTGTCTGCTTTGTAGAGGACTCCCAGCTCCTTCTCCTTCATTGCTGTGATGAGAGGAGTGGCAGCCAGGGGGAGAAGGAGGACTGTGCAGGCAGCCTGGGCAGGATGTGCCCTGCCCAGGAGCTGAGCTCTGGGGATCAGCTGAGAGCTTCTCTCAGCTCCTTGCTGGTTGCATTCTCAGGCCCTGGGCAGCTCAGGGCTGCAGCTCCAAGCACTCAGAGCTGTGCCTTGGGTCTGAGCAGCAGGGAGGCTGGGGGCAGGAGGCCAACTCTCTGTGTGCTGCCCTGGCCACGAGGCTTGGGGCTGCTGCCTCTGAGCTCCTTCAGAAGGTCCCTGCTGTGCTGGGGAGCTGTGAGGGCACCATGGAGGTGGTGGCTGGGCAGCATCTGGGCTGCAATCCACAACACAGCCAGCTGGGCACTGCCTGCAGTGGTGCTTGAGGAGGGAGGCCTGGAGCTGCAGCCTGGGCAGAGGCTGTGCCAGGAATGCCCAGGGGCAGCAGGGCTGCCAGGGAGCTCTGCCCTGGAGAGTTGGGTTAAGGTCTGGGCTCCCCAGCTCAAGAAGGACAAAGAGCTCCTGGAGAGAGCCCAGCACAGGGCCAGGGAGCTGCTGAGGGCACTGAACAGCTCTGCTGTGAGGAGAGGCTGAGGGCTGGGGGTGGTTAGCCTGGAGAAGAGGAGGCTGAGGGGGATCTCATCAAACACCTAAGGGGTGGGGGGCAGGGAGCTGGGGCCAGGCTCTGCTCAGTGCTGCCCAGGGACAGGGCAAGAGGCAATGGACACAAACTTGAACACAGGAAGTTCCATCTGAAGATGAGGAGGAGATTCCTTACCCTGAGGGTGGCAGAGCCCTGGGGCAGGCTGCCCAGAGGTGGTGGAGTCTGTGTCTGGCTGTGTTCTGGGTGCCCTGCCCTGAGTGCTCTGCTCTGGCAGGGGCCTGGGCTGGGTGAGCTCTGCAGGTCCCTTCCAGCCCCTGGCACTCTGTGAAGCCTCCTGCCTGGTCCAGCCACAGTGTGTGCAGAGGCCTGAGAGCACCTGGGGGTGTGGTGCCTGCTCTGGCCCTGTGCCCCTGCCCTGCCCTGCTGTGCCCCTGCCCTGCTGTGCCCCTGCCCTGCTGTGCCCCTGCCCTGCTGTGCCCCTGTGCCCTGCTGTGCCCCTGCCCTGCTGTGCCCCTGCCCTGCTGTGCCCCTGCCCTGCTGTGTGTGCTGTGTGCTGTGGGGCTGTGAGCAGCCAGGAGCTGAGGCTCAGCTGCTCTGGGACATGAGGCCAGGGCTGGTTTCTGAGCAGCCTCTGCAGCCCAGCTCAGAGCTCTGCTTTTCCTCTGTGCTGTGAGCTTGGCCCTCTCCAGGAGCCCACCCTGGATCCCCTCTGAGGTTCCCACAGCAGCTCTCCTCAGGGGCTGTGCTGCCTGCCCACAGCCTTGCAGCTGGGAGCTCCTGAGAGCCCTGGCTGTGGGAGGGCTTTGGGTTTGGCAGCAGTGGTCAGGAGCAGGGCCCTGGGCTGGTTGTGGCTGGTGGCCTTCCCTCTGCCTGCACAGCCCTGGCCTGGGGGAGCAGTGCCTTGGCCCTCCTGGTGGGGTGGGGAAGTGTCTGCTGCAGCTGAGCCTTGGCTCAGGGGGGCTGGGGGCAGGCTGTGCCCCAGGGCACAGAGCAGCTTGGGGTGCTGTCAGCATGGCAAGGAGAGGTGGCTGCCAGGCCCAGGCATCCTGTCAGGTGCAGGAGTCAGATGCTTGACCCTGCCTCAGGATGAGCTCTCCAGCAGGGCCCCTGGGCAGCTGTGGGCTGGCAGAGGGGCAGCACAGCTCAGCTTGTGCCATGCAGCAGCAGCTGAAGACCCCAAACCCCTTCCAGACCTCTTGGAAGGGCTGCAGTGCCCCTGAGACCTCCCTGAATGCAGGGCAGCTGCTGGGGAAGGGCTCAGCTGTGCTGTGCCATCCTGCTGTGTGCTGGGGCTGCTTCCCTGGCCCTCCCTCCTGCAGCCCCCTGGCAGAGCAAGTGCCTGGCACAGCCACTGCAGGGCTGCCACTGGCTGCCCCTTGCCTTGACCTGGAAAGGATGAGATGGAGCTTTCTGACCACCTTCCCTTCCCTCTCTCCCTGTCCTGTCCTGCAGGTCAGCTGGAGCCCTCCTGGAGCCCTCCTGGAGCCATGTGCAGCAGAGGTCCAGCAGGCAGCCACTGCTGCTCCTTCTAGTGGGCAGAGGGCTGGGGCAGGCAATGGGCAGCACTGGCAGGGGGGCTCTGGCTGTCTCCCAGCCCCCAGCACTGGCTCAGCAGGTAGGTTTGGCTGGCAGGGGCCTCAGCTCCACTGAGCCCTTGGGAAGGGCTCTGCACACTCAGCCCTCTTCTGATTGCACTTCTCTCTCTCCCAAGCTTCATCTCCAGGTGTGACAGGATGCCCCTGCTGGAAGCCATGGTTGTGGATGGTGTCCCTGGCTTCAAGGCCACGTGTGCCTCCTCCTGCCCCCCAGCCATGGCTGCCTCAGAGCTGGACTTGGATTCAGGACTGGAGGAAGATGAAGTGAAGCAGGAGGCTGCTCCTCAGGATTCCACCATCTTTGTGGCTTTCAAAGGCAATATAGGAGACAGAGACTTGGAGCAGAAGCTAGAGGTCATACTGGAGAATGTGCCTGACCTCCTGCACATGGGTAATGACCCCCTGGGGCACCTGCCAGTGCCCTCCTCCTGAGGGAGCTCTCTGTTCCACCCTGCCCTCCCTGCTGAGGCCACATCTGCAATACTCTGTCCAGTTCTGGGCCCCTCAGGTCAAGAGGGACCTCAGGGAACTGCTTGAGAGAGTCCCTCCCAGAGGCACAGAGCTGCTGCAGGCAGTGGAACATCTCCTGTGAGGCCAGGCTGAGGCAGCTGGGGCTTGGGGCTGGGAGCAGAGCAGCCTGGGGGCTGCCCTCAGTGCTGGGGATAAAGATGTGCAGGGCTGGAGCCAGGCTCTGCCCAGGGATGGCCAAGGACAGCACCAGGGGCACTGGGGCAAGCTGGAGCAGAGGAGGTGTCAGGGGAACAGGAGGGGAAACTTTGTCCCTGTGAGGGTGCTGGAGCCTGGAGCAGGCTGCCCAGAGAGGCTGTGGAGTCTGCTCTGGAGCCTTTCCAACCCAGCTGGATGTGCTCTGGGTGCCCTGCCCTGGGTGCCCTGCTCTGGCAGGGGCTGGGGCTGGAGCTGGGTGGTCTCTGGAGGTGCCTGCCAGCCCCCAGTGCTCTGTGCCTCAGTGACTCTGTCAGTGATAATGAGCAAGGTGCTGGCACAAAGAGCAAGGCCCTTGTGTGGAGCTTTGTCTCACAGAGCCATCTGTGTCCTGGGCTTGTCCCAGCTATGAAGAGCAGGACTAACACCCATGGCTGAGAGCTCAGCTGGGACAGCACAGAGCACACTCTCCAACTGATTCAGGGTGAGGCAGGGCAGGGTGTAGAGGGTGGTGTTGGTGCAGAGCATTGCTTTGGGCTCCCCAGAGCTGCAGTCTGAGAACCCCAGGAGCTGTGGGGCTGCTCTCTGCAGACAGTGAAGCCAGGCCTGCAGCTGGTGCATGGAGAGTCAGAGAGGCACAGGATGGCTCAGGCTGGAAGGGAGCTCAGAGCCCCAGCCCTGGGCAGGGACACCTCTCCAGCTGCTCCAGGCCTCACCCAGCCTGGCCCTGAACACCCCCAGGCAGCCAAAGCCTCCCTGGGCAGCCTGGGCCAGAGGCTCAGCAGCCTCCTGCTGAAGAACTTCTCCCTCAGCTCCACTCTGACCCTGCTCTGCCTCAGCTCCAAACCCTTCCCCCTTGGCCTGGCTCAGACCCCCTCAGGAGAAGTCTCTCTGCAGCCTTCCTGCAGGTATTGGAAGGCAGCTCTGAGGTCCCCTCTGATCAGCCCCAGCTCCCTCAGCCTGGCTCACAGCAGAGCTGCTCCAGCCCTTGGAGCATCTTTGTGGCCTCCCCTGTCCTCCTCCAGCAGCTCTCTGTCCTTCTGCTGGGGACAGCAGAGCTGGAGGCAGTGCTGCAGGTGAGGTCTGAGCAGGGCAGAGCCCAGGGGCAGGATCCCCTCTGCTGCCCACCCTGCTCTGGCTGCAGCCCAGGGGGCCAGGAGGGTTACCAGTGGCCTGGCCTGGATCAGCAGGAGCAGGGCAGGGATTGTGCCCCTGGTCTGGGGGCTGCTGAGGCCACACCTTGAGCACTGCCTTCAGTTTGGGGTCCCCCACTGCCAGAAGGACACTGAGGGGCTGGGGCAGGGCCAGCAAAGGGCAGCACAGCTGGGGAGGGGTCTGGGGGAACACAGAATGGGAGGGGTTGGGAGGCAGCTCCAGAGCTCACCCAGGCCAAGCCCCCTGGCAGAGCAGAGCACCCAGGGGAGGTCACCCAGGAGCACATCCAGCAGGGCTCTGGAGCTCTCCAGAGAAAGAGACTCAGCAGCCTGCTGGGGGGTGCCTGGGGGGGGCTGGGGGCTGTTGAGGCTGCAGCCTCCCCCCAGGGAGCTGCAGAGAGCAGTGAGGTCTCCCTCAGCCTCCTCTGCTCCACACCCAACCCCCCCAGCTCCCTCAGCCTCCTCTGCTCCACACCCAACCCCCCCAGCTCCCTCAGCTGCTGCTCCCCAGCCCTGCTCTCCAGACCCTTCCCCAGCTCTGTTGCCCTTCCCTGGCGCTGCTCCATCCCCTCCCAGCCAGCTCCTCCCTTGGCCTTTCCCAGCTGTGTGTGTTTTGCCAGGCCGGTTCCCCACCGCTCTGACCCTGCCCTTCTCCCCTGCAGAGTCCAGCAGGCTGAAGCTGCAGAAGATTGAGCCCTGGAACAGCGTCAGGGTCACCTTCAACATCCCGCGGGAGGCTGCCGAGCGCCTGCGGCTCCTGGCGCAGAGCAACAACCAGCAGCTGCGCGACCTGGGCATCCTCTCCGTGCAGATCGAAGGTACTGCTGCCCCCTGCTGCTGCTGCTGCCCCCTGCCGCCCCCTGCTGGTGCTGCTGCCCCCTGGTGCTGCTGCCCCCTGCCGCTGCTGCCCCCTGCTGGTGCTGCTGCCCCCTGCCGCCCCCTGCTGGTGCTGCTGCCCCCTGCTGCTGCTGCCCCCGCTGCTGGTGCTGCCCCCTGCTGGTGCTGCCCCCTGCTGCCCCCTGCCGCTGCTGCCCCCTGCTGGTGGTGCTGCCCCCTGCTGCCCCCTGCTGGTGCTGCTGCCCCCTGCTGGTGCTGTTGCCCTCTGCTGGTACTGACCCTGCTGCTGCTGCCCCCTGCTGCTGCCCCCTGGTGCTGGTGCTGCCCCCTGGTGCTGGTGCTGCCCCCTGGTGCCGCTGCTGCCCCCTGGTGCCCCGCCCCCTGGTGCCCCGCCCCCTGGTGCCCCTGCCCCCTGGTGCCGCTGCTGCCCCCTGCTGCCCCTGCCCCCTGGTGCCGCTGCTGCCCCCTGGTGCCCCGCCCCCTGCTGCTCCTGCCCCCTGCTGGTGCTGCTGCCCCCTGCTGGTGCTGCTGCCCCCTGGTGCCGGTGCTGCCCCCTGCTGCCTCTGCCCCCTGCTGCCTCTGCCCCCTGCTGCCGCTGCCCCCCTGCTGCTGGTGCTGCCCCCTGCTGCTGCTGCCCTCTGCTGCTGCTGCCCTCTGCTGCTGCTGCCCCCTGCTGCTGCTGCTGCCCCCTGCTGCTGCCGCTGCCCCCTGCTGCCCCAGCCCCCTGCTGCCCCAGCCCCCTGCTGCTCCAGCCCCCTGCTGCTCCAGCCCCCTGCTGCTCCAGCCCCCTGCTGGTGCTGCCCCCTGCTGCTCCAGCCCCCTGCTGCTCCAGCCCCCTGCTGCTCCAGCCCCCTGCTGGTGCTGCCCCCTGCTGCTCCAGCCCCCTGCTGCTCCAGCCCCCTGCTGGTGCTGCCCCCTGCTGCTCCTGCCCCCTGCTGCTCCTGCCCCCTGCTGCTCCTGCCCCCTGCTGCTCCAGCCCCCTGCTGCTCCTGCCCTGGCCAAGATGGGCAGGGGGAGAGGGGGAAAAATGTACCAAAAGGCAGTGATAGGATAGAAGCAACTTTAGTAACAGTGATGAGTGATGGCCTGTGGGGAGCAAGAGCAGAGAGGGAGATGTTGGTCTCTGCTTCCCACCAGAAGGCCTTGGCTGCTCCTGGCAAGCAGCCCCTCTCAGCTTGGTGGTCACCTGGGAGGATGAACACCATGGGTGAATCCCCCACTTCCTTCTTACACTTCATTCTTCTACCTGCTACCCCTTTGGCCAGTCTGGCTCAGCTGTGTCCCCTCCCAAGGTCTTGCCCCCAGCCCTCAGTGTGCTCTTGGGGCAGGGAAGTGTTGAAAGGGCACAGCCTGGAGGCTTACTCAACAGTAGCCAAAACCCTGCTGTGATACCAACTGCTGCTGCAAACCACAGCCCTAGAAAGGTGCCCTGAGGAGGAGCAACTCCAGCTCAGCCATACCCAACGCCTGCTCTGACCTCTCCTGCTTCCAGGGGCATGCAGCTCAAACTGCAGTGCCCTCAGCAAGAGGCTGTGTGCCTGGTCAGTCCTGCCAGGCTCTCACTGAGCACTTTGGAGGATGCCTGCAGGGCACAGGCAGCTTTGGTGCTCTCAGGAGGAGGCTTAGTGTGCTGGGTTGAAGGTTCCCCCAACACCAACTGGCAGCCCAGCCCAGCTGGCAGCAGAGGAAGCTGTGTTTACAAGCAGAGCTACAGTCTGACAGGGAGTGCAGTGCCTGTGCACAAACCATACAGTGGTTACAACAGCTGCAGGGATTCACAATGGATAAAGAGCACAGGAACCCCCGGGACAAAACCAGGGCAGCTACTGACAGCTTCCCCTTCCCTGCTGCCTCTGCCCCCTGTACACAGGACAAGAGAAAGAGCAGAGAGTTGGTTGCTAGCTACTCAGCCACAGCAAAGAGCACAGCCAAGGTCAGCAAAGCCAAGCAGAGGCCAGAGCTGCTATCTGCTGGAGTGAGGAAGCTGAAAAGAGAGCAAGTTGGACTCTGCAGCCCTCCTGTGTCAGTAGTCTGTCCAATGGAGTGTTCAGAGCTTGTCCTTGTTTTCCTTTTCACACCCAGTGCTGATTTATTCACATCCTGCCACTTCCTGTGCAGGAGCTGGGGGGAGTTTTCCAGGCACAGCCTGGAACCACCACAGAATAGAATAACAGAATAATAAACCAGGCTGGAAGAGACCTTCAAGATCATGGTGCCCAACCTACCATCCAACACCACCCAGCCAACTAACCCATGGCACCAAGCACCCCATCAAGTCTCCTCCTGAACACCTCCAGGGATGGGGACTCCACCACCTCCCCAGGCAGCACATCCCAATGGCTAACAACTCTCTCTGTGTAGAACTTCCTCCTCACCTCCAGCCTGAACCTCCCCTGGCACAGCTTGAGGCTGTGTCCTCTTGTTCTGGTGCTGGCTGCCTGGGAGAAGAGCCCAACCCCCACCTGGCTCCAACCTCCCTGCAGGGAGTTGCAGAGAGCAAGAAGGTCTCCCCTGAGCCTCCTCTTCTGCAGGCTAAGCAACCCCAGCTCCCTCAGCCTCTCCTCACAGGGCTGTGCCCCAGACCCCTCCCCAGCTTTGTTGCCCTTCTCTGGACACCTTCCAGCAGCTCAACCTCTTTCCTGACCTGAGGAGCCCAGAGCTGGACACAGGACTGCAGGTGTGGCCTGAGCAGTGCTGAGCACAGGGCAGGATGAGGTCCCTGCTCCTGCTGGCCACACTCTTCCTGCTGCAGGCCCAGATGCCATTGGCCTTCTTGGCCCCTTGGGCACACTGTTGGCTCATGTTCAGCCTCCCATCGACCAGCACCCCCAGGTCACAGTCACAGTCAGTGGTACAGATGCTGGCTGCAAGCTCTCTGAGCATCAGGAGCCCACCTGCAAAGTGCCTTGGCATGCAGAGTGGCTCAGCAGGGTTTGGGCCATAATTGTCTCATGTGAGGCTTCCCTAAGGCCAAGCTTTCAGTGGGTCTCACAGTGACAGCTCAGTTCTGCACAGCTGGGATCCAGGAGCACAGCTGGGGTCCATGCAAGGCCCTGGTGTGGTGTTTGTTCTTTGACACCCAGATGGGGATAGGCTGATGCAGAGCTGCACTGCTGAATCAGAGAGCCATGGAGTGCTAGGGGCTGGAAGGGATCTCCAGAGAGTGAGTCCAGGCCCCCTGCAAAGCAGAAGCACTTAGGGCAGGTCACACAGGAACACAGCCAGGTGGGGTCTGAAGGTCTGCAGAGCAGGAGACCCCACAGCCTCTGTGGGCAGCCTGCTCCAGGCCTCCAGCAGCCTCACAGTGATAAGGTTTTTCATTGTGTTGAGGTGGAGCCTCCTAGGACTGAGCCTACAGCCACTGCCCCTCTACCCCCACTGCAGAGCCTGGCCCCCTCCTCCTGACAGCTCCCTTCAGGTGCTTGCAGGCAGTGATCAGATCCCTCTCAGCCTTCTCTTCTCCAGACTGAACAGCCCCAGGGCTCTCAGCCCTTCCTCACCAGACATGTTCCAGTCCCTCCAGCATCCTCAGAGCTCTCTGCTGAACTCTCTCCAGCACTTCCCTGTCTCTCTTGAAGTGGGGAGCCCAGAACTGGACTCAGTATTCCAGCTGTGGTCTAACTGGGGCTGAGTAGAGGGGCAGGAGTCCCTCCCTTGACCTGCTGGCCACACTGCACCCCAGCACCCCATTGGGAGGCCCCCAGGGCACATTGCTGTCCTGTGGGGAACTTCCTGTCCAGCAGGACTCCCAAGGTCATTCTCCTTGGGGCTACTCTCCAACAGGTCACCTCCAGCCTGGCCTGTGCCTGGTGGTGTTCCTCCCCAGGGGCAGGGCTCTACCCTTACCCTTGCTGACCTTCATGAGGTTCATGTGTGTCCAGCTCTCCAGTCTGGCCAGGTCTGGCTGCATGGCAGCACAGCACAGCACAGCTGAAGCTCCTTCTTCATTCCTGGCACCTTCTTGATGTCCTTTTCAAAGTGTCTGTGTTCTGCTTTTGCCTTGGTCAAGGGGGCAGGGTTGGTTGTCTGGTTAAGGGGCAGGGTTGGTTGTCTGGTTAAGGGGCAAAGCAGCCTCTTTAATTCTGAAAGGAGTTAAAGCAAACTCCACACAGAGGGCTGGACAGAAACACAGAGTGTTGTTGGAAGTCTAAAGGGAAGTCATAAACTGCAGTGCCCCAGTGCAAAGCCATGGTCTGGGTGTCCTTCAGAAGCCAAAACGTTCCCCAACCTCCACCAACCAGGCCAAAATTCCAGGCCCCAATGCAGCCCCCCATAGTATTCCTCCCTGCACCCCCATTCCTGACAGAGAGGGACCTGGGGGTGCTGGTTGATGGTAGGCTGAACATGAGCCAGCAGTGTGCCCAGGCAGCCAAGAGAGCCAAGGGCATCCTGGCCTGCAGCAGGAAGAGTGTGGCCAGCAGGAGCAGGGAGCTCATCCTGCCCTGTGCTCAGCACTGCTCAGGCCACACCTGCAGTCCTGTGTCCAGCTCTGGGCTCCTCAGTTTCAGAAGGACATTGAGAGACTTGAAGGTGTCCAGAGAAGGGCAACAAAGCTGGGGAGGGGTCTGGGGCACAGCCCTGTGAGGAGAGGCTGAGGGAGCTGGGGTTGCTTAGCCTGGAGAAGAGGAGGCTCAGGGGAGACCTTCTTGCTCTCTGCAACTCCCTGCAGGGAGGTTGGAGCCAGGTGGGGGTTGGGCTCTTCTCCCAGGCAGCCAGCATCAGAACAAGAGGACACAGTCTCAAGCTGTGCCGGGGAGGTTCAGGCTGAGGTGAGGAGGAAGTTCTAGACAGAGAGAGAGATTGGCCCTGGGGATGTGCTGCCCAGGGAGGTGGTAGAGTCCCCAGCTCTGGAGGTGTTCCAGAGGGGATTGGATGTGGCACTTGGTGCCATGGTGTAGTCAGGAGGTCTGTGGTGCCAGCTTGGACTTGATGACCTTTAAGGTCTCTTCCAACCTTGGTGCTACTGTGATACCCTGTGTGACACAGGTGAAATTCAGCTCTCCAGCTCCAGGCCTCTGCCAAGGCCACTCAAGGCCTCACTCCCCTACAGCCACAAAGATGAGGAAGGAGAGAGGGAGGGGAGGAGGGGCAGGGGCAGGGGCAGCCTCTGCTGTCCCCTTCCGGAGGTCAGCTGTGGGCGTTCGGGGAACGAAAGAGCGATGGCCTGTGCCCACCCCCTGGAGGCCTCAACTCTGTGCTAGTGTTCAGAGCACCCATGTCACCCTGTGCCACCTTCCCATGCAGCTGACCAGCCTCTGTTCCTTCTAGGGGAAGGTGCTATCAACCTGGCTGTGGCTCAGGGCCGGAGCCAGGACGTGCGGATCAACGGCCCGCTGGCAGCCGGCAGCGCCGTGCGGATGGAGGCAGCCTTCCCCGTCCAGGGGGCTCAAGGTACAGCCTCTGGGCTCTTTGCTCCTCATCTCTTCAGCTCTGTACACTGGGAAACTTGGGTCACTTGGGCTAGGAGCTGTGGTTTGCAGAGCTGCCATTTGAGCTGGGCTGTTCTTGGCTCTCTGCTGGCAAACCCCAGGGGGTGGGAACTGAATTCCCAGAATGGGTTGGGCTGGAAGGGAGCTCAGAGCTCAGCCAGCTCCAGCCCCCTGCCCTGGGCAGGGACCCCTCCCACCAGCACAGGCTGCTCAAGGCCTCATCCAGCCTGGTCCTGAACACCTCCAGGCAGGAGGCAGCCACAGCCTCCCTGGGCAGCCTGTGCCAGGCTCTCCCCAGCCTCACTCTCAACAATTTCTTCCTCCTCTCCACTCTCAGTATCTCCTCTCCCAGCTCAAAGCCATTGTTCCTCAGCCTGGCACTCCCAGCCCTTGGCCAGAGTCCCTCCCCAGCTCTCCTGGAGCCCTTCAGCTCCTGCAAGGCTGCTCTGAGGTCTCCCTGGAGCCTTCTCTTCTCCAGGCTGCACAGCCCCAACTCTCCCAGCCTGGCCCCACAGGGGAGGTTCTGCAGCCTCTGAGCATCTCTGTGGCCTCCTCTGGAGCCTCTCCAGCAACTCCAACTTCTTGTGCTTGAGCAGCCTGTGCTGGTGGGAGGGGTCCCTGCCCATGGCAGGGGGCTAGGACTGGCTGAGCTTTAAGGTCCCTTCCAACCCAACCCATTCTGTGGTTGTGCAGACACCTGCTCAGACAGCAGGTAAGGAATTGTGCTCAGCAAGGCAAGGGAATGTTGAAGCAAGGTTTGCTTTGCAAGTGGCTCTCTGCTCTCCACTGGGACAATGAGGAGCTCCATTTGGTGCCTGCAGGGCAGCAGTAGGAGTGCAACAGTGCAAGCAGGCAGCAGCCTCCCCAGCAGTGCAGAAGGCTTCTGCTCAGCAGCCTGGGGGAGGGAAGCCCTGGATGTTTTTTCCTCCCTTACAACGCTTCAGCTGTTTGCTAGTGTCAGGTTTTGCAGGACCCTTTGTGCATGTCCAGCTCTGACAGAGCCTTCTCACCTGCTCACTCCAGTGGCAAGCCAGGCTCCAGTCAGTCATGAGGTGGTGGTGTTGCCTTTGTAATGGTTTGGTGCTGAAGGGAAAGCTTCAGCATGCCCTAAAATGTTCTTATACCCCAGGAAATGTGAGCTGTCAGGCAGAGCTCTGCATCCTCAGCTCCTCCCCAGCAGCCCTCCAAGGCTAAAGCAGTTGGCACAGAGAGTCTCTGCTTGCTCCCCCTCTGCAGGCTGCAACAGTTGGTGATTTTGCTTTGTGTTTCCAGGCTTGATAAGAATGGGCAATGCTGCAGCAGTCATGATGTCTCAGAGTGGAAGTGTGCCCTCCTCTATGGTGGCAAGTGGTGGTGCTGCTGAGCTTCAGCCAAGGACATCTCGGCCTTCCTCACAGCCAGGTGCTACAACACACTCCCATGGAAATGCTGCAGGGCTGGGCCTGGGGCTGTGCTCACAGGGGAGCTGCAGGGCTGGGCCTGGGGCTGTGCTCACAGCAGTGCTGCAGGGCTGGGCCTGGGGCTGTGCTCACAGCAGTGCTGCAGGGCTGGGCCTGGGGCTGTGCTCACAGCAGTGCTGCAGGGTTGCACTGGGGCTTCTCCAGCTAAAGCTTCTCAAGTCACTTGGGTGCCTCAGCAGGCAGCAGCTTGCTGGGGGCTGTTCAGATGTGCTGAGCTGGGGCAGTGGTGGTTTGCAGCAGAGCTGCTGTGGCTGAGCTTTGTCTTTGTGTGCAGAGGATGACAGAATGGATCTGGTTTGCAGAGCTCCCCAAGCTCCCCCAGCCCGGCCCCCAGCCCAGCCCTGCAGGCTCAGCACCAAACCATGGCCCTCAGCCCCAGGGCCACAGCTGCTGGAACTCCCCCAGGGATGGGCACTGCAGCACTGCCCTGGGCAGCCTCTGCCAACCTCTGAGAGCCCTTCCAGGGCACAAAGATCTCCTGAGCTCCAGCCTGAGCCTGCCCTGGGGCAGCCTGCAACCATTGCCTCTGCTCTGTCTCTTGGCCCCAAGGAGCAGAGGCTGCCCCCTCCTCACCCCAACCTCCCTGCAGGGAGCTGCAGAGAGCAAGGAGCTCTCCCTCAGCCTCCTCTGCTCCAGCCTCAACCCCCCCAGCTCCCTCAGCCCTCCTCTAGCCCAGGGGCTCCAGGCCCTTCTCCAGCCTGGCTGCCCTGCTCTGCACAGGCTGCAGCCCCTCAGTGTCCTTCCTGCAGGGAGGGCCCAGAGCTGAGCACAGCACTGAGCTGTGGCCTCCCCAGTGCTGAGCACAGGGGGATGGTCACCTCCTGGCCCTGCTGCCCACCCTGCTCCTGACCCAGGCCAGGGGTGGTTGAAGGGGGGAGATGTCTCCAGTGGGAAGCCAATGCAGCAGACTCAGCATGAGAGCTTTTCAGGGGCGGTTGGCCAGCTGGAGGTGTAAGGCTGGGGGGTCTAAGGGATGTGTGTGGGTTTAGGGCCTGCTCTTTCCAGGGCTGCCACTGCAAATCATTTACTTCAGGAGAATGCAGAAAGGGAGGGGACTGTAACTTGTCTCTCCAGAGCAAACCTTATGAAGAGCAACTGAAGGAGCTGGGGCTGGTTAGTGTGAGGAGGAGGAGGAGGCTCAGGGCAGGCCTCCTGGCTGCCCAGGGTGGTGGAGGCACCCCTGGAGGTGTTTGAAGGTGGTTTGGATGTGGTGCTTGGGGCTGTGGGTTAGGGGTGAGCCTGGCAGAGCAGGGTCAGTGCTTGGCCTTGGTGACCCCAGAGGTCTTTTCCTGAGTGGTTCTGTGGTTCCATGGGAGGGTGACAGTGCTTGCTGACCTCCAGAGCTGTGCAGTGTTCATTCTGCCAGACAGCATTGGCCATAAATGTTTGAGATCTGGGCAGATCTGTTTGTGACACAGCCTGGATTCCTTGTGCCTGGTTTGTAACTGGCAGGGATAAGAGCCCCAACAAGTGAGGCCAGGCTGGGAGAGCTGGGGCTGTGCAGCCTGGAGAAGAGAAGGCTGCAGGGAGACCTCAGAGCAGCCTTGCAGGACCTGAAGGGCTCCAGGAGAGCTGGGGAGGGACTCTGGCCAAGGGCTGGGAGTGCCAGGCTGAGGAACAATGGCTTTGAGCTGGGAGAGGAGATACTGAGAGTGGAGAGGAGGAAGAAATTGTTGGCAGTGAGGCTGGGGAGAGCCTGGCACAGGCTGCCCAGGGAGGCTGTGGCTGCCTCCTGCCTGGAAGTGTTCAGGACCAGGCTGGATGAGGCCTTGAGCAGCCTGTGCTGGTGGGAGGTTGGAGCTGGATGATCTTTAAGGTCCCTTCCACCCCAAACCAGTCTGTGAATCTGTGAAGGATTTGGTTGTGCACAGAAACTGAAGCAGGAGAGGCTGCAGAGCACAGGGAGCAGGCTGTGGGGTGCTGGCAAGGTGAGCAGCAGTCAGCAGGCTGCCCTGTCCTGGGGGGCATCCAGCACAGCACAGGGAGCCAGGCCAGGAGGGTGATTGTCCCTCACTGCACAGCACTGCTGTGGCCTCACCATGAGCACTGGGTGCAGGTTTGGGCACCAACACACCAAGGACAGTCAGTGGCCAGAGGAGGGAGACCGAGGTCAGGACAAGACTTACAAGGAGCAGCTGAGGTCATTTGGCTTCTTCAGCTGGGAGAAGAGAAGGCTGAGGGGGACCTCCTGGCAGGCTACAGCTTCCTGAAGGGGGGCAGTGGAGGGGGAGGTGCTGAGCTCCTCTCTCCAGTGCTCAGCAGCAGGATGCAGGAAATGGACCCAAGCTGAGTTAGGGCAGATTGGACACTAGGAGAAGGCTCTGCAGTGAGAGGCTGGTGGGTCCCTGGAGCAGGGAACAGGCTCCCCAGGGAAGTGGTGATGGCACCAAGCCTGTCAGAGTTCCAGGAGGACTGGTTTGGTTCCAGGGAGCCCCCTGGGGAGCAGGGAGTTGGGCTCCTTGGGTCCCTTCCAGCTGGAGATGCTGTGTGGCTCTGGCAGGCTCAGTGTGCAGAGGACCTGCTCTGGTCTGTAGCAGAAAGCTCTTGGAGCACTCTTGCCTTGCCCTAGAGGTTATGCCTGGGTGAGAGCTGGCTTCTGGGGTTCCCAGATGCTTGTGGAGCACTGCCTGTGCTGTCTGATGGGGAAGTTGGGGCCCTGGGAGGTGAACTTCCCTGCAGAGGAGGCACAGGCAAGAAGCAGCTTGGCCTCTGTGGGCTCAGGGTGGGGCTCGGTCTCCTTTGGGGCGTTTGGTAATGACTTCTGTTTTGCTGTTTTGATAGATGCCATGGACCCACTCCTGTCTGGGCTAAACCTCCAGCAGCAGACCCACCCAGCTGGCTCCCTGGGTCCCCAGCTGCACTCGCTGCAGGCAGGGCCTGTGAGCAGGCAGCTGAGCTCGGGCAGCTTCCCGCAGCTCCAGCAGCAGGCGCAGCTGCAGCCGCGGCCCCCCCAGCCGCACCAGCAGCCCCAGCAGGGCCTTCGACCTTCCTTCACCTCACCAGCACAGGTCCCAGTCCCACCTGGCTGGAACCAGCTTTCCTCAGGAGCTCTTCAGCCTCCTCCAAGCCAGGGAGCCTTGGGCACGCTGGCAGTGAGCCAGGGCTGGAAGAAGGCTCCGCTGCCCGGCCAGATGCAGCAGCAGCTCCAAGCGAGACCATCTCTAGCGACCATACAAACTCCTCCTCATCCTCCTCCTCCATATCCCTTTGGAAGCCAGCAAGCCTCTCAGGCTCACTCAAACTTTCCCCAGATGAGCAACCCTGGCCAGTTTACCGCTCCTCAGATGAAAAGCCTTCAGGTAGGGCCCTCCCGGGTTCCTACGCCGCTGCAGCAGCCCCACCTGACCAACAAGTCTCCTGCTTCCTCTCCCTCCTCCTTCCAGCAGGGATCTCCTGCATCATCTCCCACAGTGAACCAACCTCAGCAGCAGATGGGACCAAGGCCTCCCCAGGGCAGCAGCCTTCCCCAGGGATTCCAGCAGCCCGTCAGCTCCCCCAGCCGCAGTGCCATGGTGCAGCAGGGGAGCGTGCCCCCCAACTTCATGGTGATGCAGCAGCAAAACCAAGCGCCACAAGGGCTGCATCCTGGCCTGGGAGGTAAGCAGTGCTGAGGCTTGCTCTGACTGTGGCCAGCCAGGAGAGATGAAATGGGCACAGCTAAAGTTGGTGCTGGCTTGGGGAAGCTCCTTAAGACAGAAGGAAGGCACAGGCTGGACACAAACAGGGCATGGGGGAAGGAGCAGGGGCATCACCTCCTGCCTGCTGCCTGTCTCTGCCCTGCCACTGCAGAGTGCTGTATGCAGCTGCTCAGCCTGGCTTCCAGTCGGGCCCTTGACAGCTCTTCCATTGCCTTTAAGCAAGTGCAGAGGAGCCCTGGGCTCTCCCTGCCCAGCTCGGCTCTGGGCTCTCCCTGCCCTGCTCGGCTCTGTGCTTCCCCTGCCCCACTCAGCTCTGGGCTCTCTGCTCAGCTCTGGGCTCTCTGCTCAGCTCTGGGCTCCCCCCCTGCTCAGCTCTGGGCTCTCTGCTTGGCTCTGGGCTCTCTGCTAGGCTCTGGGCTCCCCCCAGCTCAGCTCTGGGCTCTCTGCTAGGCTCTGGGCTTCCCCCAGCTCGGCTCTGGGCTCTCTGCTAGGCTCTGGGCTCCCCCCAGCTCAGCTCTGGGCTCTCTGCTCGGCTCTGGGCCCTGCCTGCTCGGCTCTCCCTCAGCCTGTCCTTGTGACATCGCTCCTCCAGCCCTCTGATCATCTTCCTGGCTTCCCCTGCCCCTCTCCATCAGGTCCAGGTCCTTCCTGTGTTGAGGGCTCCACAGCTGGCCCCAGCCCTGCAGGTGAGGTCTCCCAGAGCAGAGCAGAGGGGCAGGATCCCCTCTCTCATCTCCTGCCCTCACTGCTCTGGCTGCAGGATGTGAGGAATGCACTCAGCTGCCTTCACTTCCCTGAGTTACTTTAACAAATCAGGGCTGGCCCTGCTTTGGAGCAGGCCAGGTGAAGACCTCTTGTTCAAGCATCCCTACAGGCAAAACTGCCCTGAAGGTTTAGCAGAAGTCAAAGCAGAGTCCCCTGCTGTTGGCAGAAGTGCCTGCTCCATGCTCACAGGTGGCTCTTGTTTGACTCTGCACTTGCCTGCCATGCCATACCTCTTGCCAGCCTCAGAGCAGATTAACTAACACAAGCAGTGCAGCTGATGAGCCCTGCAAGGAAGCTGCAGTGGGAGAGGGAGCCAAAGTGAAACTCTGGCTGCATGGTGTGGGGCAGCAAAGTCAGGGAGGACAGTGGCTAAAGAATGGGTTGAATGGTGGCATCCAAAGGGCAGTAGTCAGCAGCTCCAGGTGCAGACAAGTGACAAGTGCTGTCCCTCAGGGCTCTGGATCAGGGCAGTGCTGAGCAGCAGCCTAAGCAATGCCATGGGCAGACTGAGGCACCCTCAGCAAGTCTGCAGGTGACACCAAGCTGAGGGATGAGGCTGGTAAGACTGAAGGACAGGATGGGAGCCACCAGAGGGACCTGGACAGGCTTCAGGGGAGGCTGAGGAGAGCCTCAGGGGGGTCAGTAAGGCAAAGTGCAAGGTCCTGCCCCTGGGTCAGGGCCACCCTCAATCCCAATCCAGGCTGGGGGCTGAGGAGAGCCAGAGCAGCCCTGCAGAGAACGCCTTGGGGGTGCTGGTGGGGGAGAAGCTGGGCAGGAGCCAGCAATGGGCACTGGCAGCACAGGAGGCCAAGGGCAGCCTGGGCTGCAGCCAGAGCAGTGTGGCCAGAGCTGGGGAGAGAGGATCCTGCCCCTCTGCTCTGCTCTGGGGAGACCTCACCTGCAGGCCTGAGGCCAGATATAGAGCCCCAGCACAAGAGAGACCTGGAGCTGATGGAGAGGGTCTAGAAGAGGCCACAAAGATGCTCAGAGGGCTGCAGAACCTCTGCATTGGAGATAGACTGAGGGAGTTGGGGCTGTTGAGCCTGGAGAAGAGAAGGCTGCAGGGAGACCTCAGAGCTGCAGCTCAATACCTGCAGGGCAGCTGCAGGGGAGCTGGGGAGGGACTGTTCAGGAGGGGCTGTGGGGATAGGAACTGTGGTTTGGAACTGGAGCAGGACAGAGTTAGGTTGGAGCTCAGGAGGAAGTTCTGCACAGAGAGGCTGGGGAGAGACTGGCACAGGCTGCCCAGGGAGGTGGTGCAGGCTCCATCCAAGCTCAGCCTGGCTGTGCCCCTCTGCAGCCTGCTCTGGCTGGAGCTGTCCCTGCTGCCTGCAGGGGGTTGGAGAAGATGCCCTTGGAGGCTCCCTTCCAACCCAATGCAGTCTGTGAAGCTGTGCCAGGCTTCTAGGTCTGTGGCACTGCCTGCTTGGCAGTGGATTTAAAAGAGGAAGGTTCAGTTAAATCCCTTTCTGCTCTCCATGCTGGGAGGCAGGGGGAAGGGTTTGCTCTGTGCCCAGGCAGTGGTGATGCTCTGCTCTGTCACTGTGGGACCTGAGGGAGTTCCTTGCTTGAGCAGCAGAGCTCCCTGAAGGAGCAGCCTGGCCACTGGGTGTGCTGTCTCCAGAGGTCCCTCAGCCCACTCTGGGCTGGGAAGTTCTTCAGTGTGTGCAGAGGAGAATGTGCCTGGTGTGTTGTGGTGAGAACTGTCGTGGCCAGGAGCGCTCCAGCAGGGTGGAACCCAAGCTGTGGTGTCTGCATCCGTGGGGGGAGTTAAGGGCCTGGGCAGAGTGGAGCTGCAGTAGGGAAGAAAGCAGCAAACTTCATTGCTTGGATTTCTTGCTTGTCCAAAGCCAAGCACAGACTTGCCTTGTGCCTGTGGGGTAAGTTTTGTTCTTACCTGATGGCTTGGAGGCAGCCACAGGAGCTGGTGGGGCAGAGTCCCTGCCCAGGTAAGAGCTGGCAGCGCCTCTGGAGGGGTTTGTGCGCTGCCAGAGCTCTTTCTGCCTAACCCTGCGAGGTGGCAGTCCAGCCCCAAAGGCTCTCCTCCCGTCGTGCTGCAGGCAGAGCTGTTCTTTGTGCCCTTGCTGTTGTCTGCAGTCCCTAACAAGCCAACTCTTGTGTGCAGGACTGCCCAAGCGGCTGCCGCCGGCGTTCCCTGCGGGCCAGGCCGCCCAGAGCTTCCTGCAGGGGCAGGGCCCCTCGGCGGCGCCCGGAGCAGCGGTCAGCGGCGGAGCCCAGCAGCTGCAGGGCAGCCAGAACGTGCAGCACACAGGTCAGCCTGCCCTGGAGAGCTCGGCCTTGGCTTGTGGCACAGGCACCAAGGCCCTGCAGTGCTGCCCCCGGCAGGCAGCTGGCAGCTGGGGCCGCAGGGGGTTGCCAAGTGATGGCAAGGAAGGAGCTCTGACAGCCCCCAGCTGTTACTGCTCAGGGCTCTGGGAGCAGGGGGCAGTAGCATCTGGTGAGGAGGGAGTGGGAGTGGCACTGGGAGCTGGAGGCTAAGGATAATAAAACACAGAAGGAAAAATAGCAAAGGAGAGTGCTGGTCTCCTTTGCTATGGCCAGCACCAGAACAAGAGGACACAGCCTCAGGCTGTGCCAGGGGAGGTTTGGGCTGGAGGTTAGGAGGAAGTACTCCACAGAGAGAGTGATTGCCCATTGGGATGTGCTGCCCAGGGAGGTGGTGGAGTCACCATCACTGGAGGTGTTCAGGAGGAGACTTGATGGGGTGCTTGGTGCCATGGGTTAGTTGTTTAGGTGGTGTTGGATTGGTTGATGGGTTGGACACGATGATCTTGAAGGTCTCTTCCAACCTGGTTTGTTCTATTCTATCCTACACCCACCAGTTGCATGCTGTTGGTTGTTAGCTCCCCCTGGAAGCCTGGCCACAGCCAGGCCTCTCCAAATGCAGTCTTTAGTTCCCAGCCATCTCCACCTGAGTCAGTTCTTAGTCTTCCCTCTGCAGTCTGGGTGCTCTGCTGATGTCACCTCAGCAGCACTCCAGCAGTCTTGGTGTTGGAGCCCAGTAGGAAATCTGAAGGTCTGAAGCTCATTTTGGTTAGGAGTTGCTCCAAGTTGGGTGATAGAAGGACATGGGACTGCTGGAGTGATCCAGGGGAGGCCCATGGGGATGATCCAAGGGCTGGAGAACCTCTGCAGAGGAAGCTAGGGGTGTTCAACCTGCAGAAGAGAAGACTTCAGGGGGACCTCAGAGCTGCCTTCCAATAGCTGAAGGGATCCTGCAGGAGGGCTGCAGAGGGAATGGTTTGAAGCTGAGGCAGAGCAGGGTTAGACTGGAACTGAGGAGGAAGCTCTTCAGTACAGGGGTGGTGAGACTCTGGAGCTGGCTGCCCCCGGAGGCTGTGGCTGCCTCCTCCCTGGGGGTGCTCAGGGCCAGGCTGGATGAGGCCTTGAGCAGCCAAGTCAAGTGGAGAGGTGTCCCTGCCCGTGGCTGGGGGTAGCAGTAGATGCTGTCAGGTCTCTTCTGGCCTGAGCCATTCCATGGCTCTGTGAGCTTGGGAGATTTTCCAGCTGAGGTTCAGCCAGCAGCTGAACTGCAGTGGGTTTTGCCCCCTGCAGTGAGGCTGTGGGCAGTACCAGTCAGGGCTTTCTTTTGAGCTCTGTGAGGAGCAGGCTGTGTCTGTGGCATTGCACCAGGGGCCTACAAATCCAGCAGACCCTGCTGCTCCTTGGGAGAGGGAGGGAAACCATCTCAGGGCACTTGCTCCGTGCCCAGAGCTGTGAAAGGTCTTGGACCACTCCAAGCTGCACCTGACTGGCCATGTGCTTTGTTTTTTCCCTAAGGTGGCCAAGGATCTGGACCTCCTCAAAATCAGATGCAAGCACCACATGGGCAACCAAATATGATGCAGACCAATCTCATGGGGCTTCACGGCAACATGAACAGCCAGCAGGCTGCTGCCAGTGGGGTGCCACAGGTCAACATGGGCAGCATCCAAGGACAGCCTCAGCAAGGACCACCCTCTCAGCTGATGGGAATGCACCAGCAGATTGTATCCTCTCAAGGACAGATGGTGAACATCCAGGCTCAGGGATCCCTGAACCCCCAGAACCAGATGATCCTCTCCCGATCCCAGCTGATGCCGCAGGGCCAGATGATGGTGACCCCCCAGAACCAAAACCTTGGCCCTTCTCCCCAGAGGATGACCCCCCCCAAGCAGATGATGCCCCAGCAGGGACAGCAGATGATGTCCACCCACAATCAGATGATGGGACCTCAGGGCCAGGTGCTGCTGCAGCAGAACTCCATGATGGAGCAGATGATGAGCACTCAGCTGCAGGGCAGCAAGCAGCCTTTCAGCACCCCCAGCCAGGGCAGCGTCATGCCAGGGCCGGCGCAGCTGATGAGAGGACCAACCCCGAGCATGCAAGGGAACATGGTGCAGTTTGCTGGGCAGATGATGGCACAGCAAGGCCCTGTCAATGGGAATCCTTCTCAGGTTATGGGGATTCAAGGGCAAGTTTTAAGACCCACTGGACCCAGCCCTCACATGCCTCAGCAGCTCGGGGACACAGCCGCCGCCAGCAGCAGCGAGGTCAGCCTGCCGCAGATGCTGCCTGAGGTGCCTGTGCAGCAGCCCAGCATGGTGCCTGCTCACATGCAAGCCATGCAAGGCAACAGCAACGCTTCAGGGAGTCACTTCTCTGGCCATGGGCTGCCTTTCAATGCAGGCTTCAGCAGCACAGCTAACGGGAGCCAGCTCTCCTGCGGGCAGAACCCTGTCTTCCCGGTCAATAAGGACGTCACCCTCACCAGCCCGCTCCTGGTCAACCTGCTGCAGAGTGACATCTCAGCAGGGCACTTTGGGGTCAACAACAAACCCAACAGCCAGAACAACAACAAGCCCAAGAAGAAGAAGCCTCCCAGGAAGAAGAAAACTAACCAACAGTTAGAGCAAACAACGTAGGTCTGCCGCTCCCTGGGGTTGCTGAGGGGCACCTTGGCCGTGCTCGTGCCAGCAAAGTGCAAAGGACCTGCTTTGCTTTATCCTGGCACTTGCCCTCCAGAGTTAAATACTAGCTGGCAGCTTTGCCCCTGGCAAGGTTGTTCAAGATGAAAAGAAAGCTGTGCCCCCAGCCCAGCTCAGCAGGAAACCCACTTCCTGGCCTGTACTGGGCAAAGGAGAGTGGCAGGAGGTGCCCCAGGCTGCCTTGCTCTGAGCAGCCTGACAGCCACCACCAAAGGGTGGGGAAGTACCTTGAGAAGAAGCCTCCATAGAGGATGTGCAGTGGAGATTTTGGGGTGGTTGTTTCCTGAGCAGTTCCTATCCTGACAGGGTTCTGCCTGCAGCTGAGCCAGGCTGCTCTCAGCTGAAGCTGCAGCTAGGATTCAGAGGGAGCAATCTCTTGCTTTCTGGGTCTGAGGATAGCAATCCCAAGCAGTGCTGCTCTTCCTGGCCTAGGAGAGACAGGAGGCCACCTGATGAACCTCCTGAGCATTGCTTCCAGCTTGTTTTAGAAAACCTATCAATAAATGTAGAGTTCCAGTTTAGCAAATGCTAACCCAGGAATGTCCCAGTGTCAGAGTCCAGTTCTGAGGGAAGCAGCCAAGGCAGCAGTGCCACACTGAGCTCCTGCTGTGGCTCTGAGCTCCCCAGGCCCACTCCTTCTGGAGTGATTCCTTGCAAGGCTTTAACCTGAAGAATTCACAGGCTCAAAGGATGTTAAGTGTTGGAAGGGACCTCTGGAGAGCTTCCAGCCCAACCCCCTGCCAGAGCAGGAGCAGAGAATCCAGCACAGGGCACACAGGAACACATCCAGACAGGGCTGGGAAGGCTCCAGAGCAGGAGACTCCACAACCTCTCTGGGCAGCCTGCTCCAGGCCTCTGGGAGCCTCACAGTCAAGAAGTTCCTCCTCATGCTGAGCTGGAACCTCCTGTGCTGCAGCTTCCATCCATTGCCTCTTGGCCTATCCCAGGGCACAGTGAGCAGAGCCTGGCCCTGTCCCTTCCCTCCAGACCCCCAGCCCTCAGCTATTGATAGCCATTGATCAGATCCCTCTCAGCCTTCTCCTCTCCAGACTGCACAGCCCCAGGGCTCTCAGCCTCTCCTCCCCAGGCAGTGCTGCAGTCCCTTCAGCATCCTTGCAGCCCTCCCTTGGACTCTCTCCAGCAGATCCCTGTCCCTCCTGAGCTGGGGAGCCCAGAGCTGGATGCAATATTCCAGGTGGGGTCTCTCTAGGGCACAGTAGAGAGGGAGGAGAGCCTCCCTGGATCTGCTGGCCACACTCTCCTGAACATAGCCCAGGCCCCCATTGCCCCCCAGGGCTCATTGCTGTCCCAGGCACAACTTGCTGCCCCCCAGCACTCCCAGGTCCCTCTCCCCAGGGCAGCTCCCCAGCAGATCCCCTCCCAGCCTGTCCTGCTGCAGTTTCTTCTTCCTGCCCAGCTGCAGGACTCTGCTCTCATCCTTGCTGACCCTGATGTCATTCATTGAAGCCTTTCAGCTGCATTTTCCAGAGCCAGTGTCCAGCTCAGTGCAGAGAGTGGGTGGCAGCCCCAGCCCTCAGCAGCCATTCAGTGCTTTGTTTCCCTTTGGCCACTCCCTGCCCAGCCCCATCCTGCATTTCCTGCCCACTGTCAAGATCCCTTCCTGAAGCTGGAATCCATCTCCTCAAAGGCATTTGAGTTGTGGGCTGCAACTCCCTGCACCCTCTCTAGCCCAGTGTTCTTTGGGGGCTGAAGTAGAATAAACCACAGGAGGCTCCCAGGTGCATTTTTTGTCCTGAGGTGCAAAGATTTACTACAAATAATGAAAAGGCTTGGGGGGGGAAATGGACAAAGTCAGCCTCCTGCTGGCTACAATGGTTTTCCATTGGAGCCTGAGCATTTTGGGTTAAAATCCAGAGCATTCAGGCAACAGAGCAGCCTTTGCTTTCAGGTTCTCTAATCAGCTCCTCTTGGGGAAGTAATAAAACCATTTTGCCAATCATTTTCACTCCATTGCTTTCAGATTGAAGAGGCCTTGTTGCAGCTCTCAGTGGCTGCTGGAGCTCTTCAGACCCCACTCTCCTGCTGCTCAGGGCTGGAGCACCCTGGGCTGCTCCTGGTGGAAAGGCCACTTGGCAATGAGCTGCCAAGAGAAGGAGGAGCTGGAAAGTGCTGACTTTGGGGACCTGGCAGGTGGTGGGAACAGTTGTAGACCAGAGACATGGAAACCTCATGGGAAAGCAGCTCTGCAATTAGTTGGAGTAGGGAAGTGTTGAGCAGTGAGATGTTGGAATGGAAGGAGATTGGGGATCTGCATTTGGGGGTGTCCCTGCCAGGCCCTTCAGAGGCCCCTTTAGACCCAGCCCATCCTGGGAGCCTGCAGGTGCAGAAGTGCTGCACAGCAAGGGCAGAGCAAAGCCTGCTCAGTTCAGAGGCCTCCAGAGAAGTCTTTCAGCAGTGAGGCTGGCAGCTCAGCACTGCTGCAGGACAGGCCCTGCCACCTCAGAGCAAGCCCCAGCCCCTTGGCCAGCTGGCAAAGGCTGGCACCAGCAGCTCAGCCCCCACCCAGTGGCCAGCCCGTGGCTTTGGGGTGATGTGGGCACAGCAGGGGAGATGCCAGCTCCTCTCTGGCAGTGCCCAGGTCACTGTGCCTGCTCAGCTTCTGGAGCACACAGAGTAGGGCTCTGCAAAGCCCAGCATGGTCTTGAGCCATCTGCTGCAGGGCTGCTGGGGCAGGGCCGGTGCAGGAGGCTGTAGGTGCTGAGCTGTCTGCCAGGGACAGCCCTTGGCTACATGGAAGGGAGCTGCATGTTGCCATGGCAGAGATCCCAGGTGTAGGCAACTTGGTCAGAGTGGCTTGGAGCAGTGTGGTGGTGGTGGAAGAGCAGAGGCACAGCAGCATGAGCTGCATCTTCCTGCTTCTGATGCAGGAGGTGCTGCAGGGTCTGAGGTGACCAGCAGGCAGCAGTTCCCCTGCCCTTCCCAGCCAGGGCAAAGTCTGGCTTTGGCTTTGCAGCCAATGCATTCCTGCAGCATGGCCCCTGCCCACCAGCACTTTGTGTGAGCACTGCTGGGAACTGCTCCCAGATGCAAACCTCCTGTTGCTGCTACTCCTCTGCATCCTTCATGGAAGGCTGGGGCCTTGTAGGTGAGACCTGGTGCTGTGTGTGCAAAATGAAGTGCTGCCATTGGAAACATGCAACAGGGTGCTAGCAGCCCCTCCTGGAGTGAGCTGTGGGGCCATGGGAGTGCAGAGCACTGGGAGGGAGCAGCCAGGCTGCCACTCTGCTCTGCAGAGAGAAGCTGCTGGTGCTTGAAAGCATTTTGGTTTCAGCACCCTCCCAGAGGAGCACCCAGCTTCAGTCTGGCCTGGGGACAGCAGTGAGTGCCTGTAGAGAGCTCTCCTCTGAGCTTACAGAGCCCCAGCAGATGGGTTTGCTTGGTACAAACCTTCACAAGCAAAGAAGCCTTAATTAGAGCAGGAGGTGGAGGTGGTGATGGTGGTGGAGGTGGTGGTGATGGTGGTGGAGGTGGTGGTGATGGTGGTGGTGATGGTGGTGTTGGTGTTGGTGTTTCTCTGTTGGGTTCTGACAGCTCAGAGGGTTCCTGGCTGTTCAGTGAGGCTTTGAAGCAGCTCTTGGCACTTCCCCAGGGACACAGCACTTTGTGCTTGCTCTGTCACTTCAGCCTTCAGCAAACATCCTCACTGCAGTTGAGGCTACCCCTGCTGAATGCAGAGGGGGTTGGGCTGGGTGACCTTTGGAGGTCCTTTCCAACCCAGGGCACTCTGGTTGCTCCCTGCAGGCTGCTCTTCAGACACCTGTCAGGGGTTAGCTTTTTGTTTCTTAATAGGCTATCCAGGAACCACTTCATCCCTGCAGCAGCACTGAGGAGGGAGCTCTCCTTATGGTTTGGGGCTCACTCTGCAGCAAAAGGAGGGTGGGAGCAGTGAGGGGAGGCTGGCAGCCCTTCCTGTCCCCCCAGAATGGTTGGGCAAGCTCAGCATTCTCCTGCCTTGGAGTTGCTGATCCTTGCAAAGTTCCTTTCAATGACTTCCTTGTGGCCACAGCAGAGAGGAGAATTCTCACCTGGGCTGCTTCTCTGCTCTTCCTTGGAGAACAAATGTGGTGAGGAGCCACTGAAGGAGCTGGGGCTGGTTAGTGTGAGGAGGAGGAGGCTGAGGGGAGACCTCATCACTCTCTACAGCTGCCTGAAAGGAGGTTGTGGAGGGGTTGGTGCTGGTGATTGGTGACAGAACAAGAGGGAATGGCCTCAAGCTGCAATGGGGGAGGCTTAGACTGGACAGTAGGAAGAATTATTTCCCACCAGGAGTGGTCAGAGACTGGCAGAGGCTGCCCAGGGAGGTGGTGGAGTCACCACCCCTGGAGGTGTTTGAGGGTGGTTTGGATGTGGTGCTTGGGGCTGTGGGTTAGGGGTGAGCCTGGCAGAGCAGGGTCAGTGCTTGGACCTGGTGACCCCAGGGATCTTTTCCAACCTGAATGGTTCTGTGATTCAGAAACTTTAGCATCCAGAGCAGCAAAGCCTGTGTGGAAATGCAGCTCCTCTGATAAACACACTGCAGGTTGCTCTGGTTTGGTGGTCTTAGAAATCCTCTCTGGGATGCCAGCAGAGGGTACCAGGAGTGCCATTAGTGCCATGGTTTGTGGGCTGAGCCACACTGGGCTGTGCCTAGGGTCAGTGAGCTGCTGGAAGGCTTTGTTCAGCTGAGTCTAGAAGAGCTGTAAGAGTTCACTTCCCTGAGCACCTCAGCACTGGAGTGCAAACCAAGTCACTGGGGGTTGTTTAGGAGTGGTGCTGCTGTCTGCTTCTGAGCCTGAAGGCTGCAGGGGGTGGGATGTCAGCTGAGGAAGAAGCTGCTGGATTCAGTGTGAGTGTGGCTGGAGCAGCTCAGATGGTGCTGCTAGGTCATGCATGAGCAAACAGCTGTTGGATGTTGCCCTCTGCACAGACCACACACACCACAGGGACTGGAAGAGCAGAAAGAGGACACTGAGCACCATCCTGATGGCATCAGGCTTGCAGTGCCCAGCCTCAGGTGTGAGATGCAGGTGGGGAGCAGCAATGCAGGACAGAAGAGTTTCTCTCAGAGGGCTTTCAGCCATGGCTGTGGGGCTGACAGTCCCCCTGTGCACCTGGGCAATGAAACCCACTGTCAGAGGGCAAGAGCCTTGCTGTGGAACTTGTTGCAGAGCATTGTAGCAGAGCAGGGGTTTGACCCTGGAGCAGGGCAGGGTTAGGTTGGACTTCAGGAGGGAGTTCTGCACAGTGAGGATGGAAAGACACTGGCCCAGGCTGCCCAGGGAGGTGGTTGAGGCTCCATCCCTGCAGACATTCAAGGTCAGACTCAGTGTGGCCCTGGGCAGCCTGCTCCAGCTGGGGGTGTCCCTGCTGCCTGCAGGGGGATCAACAGGATGGCCTTGGAGGGTCCCTTCCATCCTGATGCAGTGTGTGGAGCTGTCAGGAGGGCTGCTTCTGCTGGCTGCTCTGCTGCACTTCTGCACCTGCAGCCCTTCTGGAGTGTGAGTTTGGCTGGGGGGCTCTGTGGATTGGGGTTTGTCATCTGGAGTCCCTCTCTAAACTCTGAGGAGAGATTTTGGACCTGAAGGCTGTGCTTGAGAAGGGAACTGGTGGAGCAGTAGGAAAGAATAACAGATGTGGGCATTGGTCCCTCTCAGACTCACTTCTCATCTTGCTTGTGACTTGTGCTCAGAATCTGGGCTTTGGTGAGGGCTGGCTGCTCATGCCCAGTGAATTTCAGCTGCTTTCCAGGCTCCAGCTGTGTTTGAGCTTTGCAGCAGCCACAGGAGCAGCCTTTCCTGCAGCAGCTGCTGTGCTTTGCTGGCAGCCAACCCTGGGGCCTGCTCTGCAGGCTGTGTGCAGCCTGCCCCTTGCAGCCAAGCTGGCAGGAGGTGCTGTGTGAGGATCCCTGCTGCAGCACCACTGCTTGCTGGGCTAAAGCTCTTTGTGCAGTAGTGCTCTGCACCAGCTTCTGTCTGCTCTTTAAGTAACTGCAGCATTGTTGTCTCCTGCCATGACAGAGATCCTCAGAGGTCATCTTGTCCAACCCCCCTGCAGTGAGCAGGGACACCTCCACCTAGAGCAGGCTGATAACTGGTGGCACAGTTCCCAATGGAAGGTTTATTCCCTGCCTTTCACCTTGCTGGCACCTGCATCAGAGGTCCTCTGAGTGATCTGCCTGCCAGCATTTCTGTTCCCAGCCTGTGGGGCAGCTGTGTGCACTCTGCCAGTGTCCATCAGATCTCTTGCTGGAGGCCTGGGAGCCCCCAGCAGCAGCAGCACAACAGCTGGGAGTGTGCTGGATTCAGACAGAAGGTTGACCTCCAGCTGCTTGTCTTGGCCATAGCTGCCTGCCTGGAGCAGTTCTGTGCCTGCCCCATTTCTTACCTTTCTGTCTTGGTTCATCTCCAGCTTTTCCCTGTGGCTGTGCAGGGACCCCCAGGTCCCACACTGCCTTTTGAGGGCTGGGGCTCTCCCTGGCAGCTGGCAGAAACTGTTGCTCTCAAGTGAAAGGAAACAAGCAGGAGCTCTCCACCTTTAGCTGCTCCCAGGTCTTGGTTTGCTGAGAACTCCTTTGGTCCTTGGCATTTCTGGGTGATTCTGCCTCACTGTGTTAGCAGAGGCCTTGTTCTGAGCTCTGCAGTCCTGGAGCTTGTCACACACAGACCTCCCTGCAGCCTTCATTTGTTCATCAAGCTGTTCAAGGCTTTTGCTCTTCTTCCCTCTCCAGCTCCCATCCTCTGTGTCTGTAGAAACTTGGGGGGTTCCAAGGCTGCAAAAGCTGTCCTGATGCACTGGAAGTATTGAATCTCAGCAAGGTTTAGTTGTCCTCCAGAGTCTCCTGGAGCATCAGGTACCCCTGGAGAAGGATTTGGGGGTACTGATGGATAAATGTGACCCAGCAATGGGCACTCAGCCCTGAGAGCTAGCCCTGTCCTGGGTGGCATCACAGGCAGCCTGGCCAGCAGGGTGAGTCAGGGGATCACTGTCCCCCTGCTCTGCTCTGCTGAGACCCCCACTGCAGTAGTAGGGCAGCTCTGGAGTCCTCAGCACAGCACAGGCAGGGTCCTGTTGGAGTGGGGAGGAGGCCACAGCAATGATGGGAGGGCTGGAAGCCCTCTGCTGTGAGGCCAGGCTGAGAGAATTTGGGTTGATCAGCCTGGAGAGGAGAAGGCTCCAGGGAGACCTTAGAGCTGCCTTTCAGTACCTGAAGGGGATCCAGGAGAGGTGAGGGAAGGACTTCTCACCAGGGAGTGTAGTGATAGGGTGAGGAGTAATGGCTTAAAACTGGAAGAGAGTTAGACTGGATAGAAGGAAGAAAGTCTTTGGAGTGAGGGTGAGGAGGCACTGGCACAGGTTGCCCAGGGAGGCTGTGGATGCCCCATCCCTGGAAGTGTTCTGAGCTCAGGTTGGATGAGGCTTTGAGCAACCACTGCTGGTGGGAGGTGTCCCTGCCCAGGATGATCTTTAAGGTCCCTTCCAGCCCAAACCATTCTATGATCACTTCTGGAGCTTCAGTGTCCCACCAGGTTCTGTGCTCTGCTCAGGGACTTCTGGCTGTGCATTTGTGCTGTGATGCTCACAGAGCTCTCTGGGACCCTGAGCTAGTCACTTCTGGCTCCAGTGCTGGCAGAATTGCTGCTGCCTCACAAGGCAGCTCCTCTGCATTTCCCCGTGCTGCTCATCTCTGCAGGGCTCCCAGCAGCTCAGTTGAAGACCTCTCCATCCTCTGGAGTAGCCATTGGTGTTCCCAGAGGGTAAAAGGTGGGAAGAAAGGGGAGAGCTGTTGAAGCTCAGCAGGACACCAGGTCACTTACCTCCATTTGGGTGGTGGTGAAGGCACAGGAGTGGCTGTGGCAGCCCTGGGCTCTGTTCAGTTGTTCTGTGGTGAGTTCTGGCAGGGCTGGGACTTCACCACTTGAGGGCTTAGTTATGGAGGCAGAAGCCAAAACGCTGCTGTGAGGGCTGGGGCTTAACTCTGCAATTCTCTTTCAGGTCTGCAGAAGCACATCCTGCTGGCCTGGAGGAGAGTGACCAGTCCTCCATGTCTGGAGAGCAAGGAATGAACTTGGACAATGCAGGCCCCAAGCTGCCAGATTTTGCCAGCAGGCCACCAGGTAGTAAGATCCTTTTTCCCTGTGGATTTAGCTGAATGCCATCACTCCAGGAGAGCTTTCAGCTGATGCTTGTGACAGTCCCCTTGCATCTGTGCTGTCACACAGGGAGCTCTAAACCTGTTTACCTCCTAGCAGCTAACTGCTACCTTTGTTTAAGTGTTTCCTGAAGTGAGTCAAAGGCAGGAGGTGGCCACTCTGTCATCCTGCAGGCAGCACACTGAGTCCTGCAGAGCTCCTCAGCAGTACCACAGCTGATCCAAAGCACAGTGTTTCTGCTGGCAGCACAGGCTTGATGCTTCACTGACTGAGCATTCACCACCCCCTGATGGCTCAGAGTGAAGGAGCAAAGCTTGCAGCTGCCATTTTCCTTAGCACATAAGGAGGATGAAATCCCAAGGACACATAGGGGTTTGTAGCATAAGCTACATGAGTGGTTCTTGGCACTGCTTCTGGTCAGGCACTACATGGCAGGTTCTGGCACTAGGCAATGCCAGACCTGTGCCAGGGGCACCAACCTGTGTCCCAGAGGGGCTGGCAGACCCTGGAGTTTATTTTAAGGAGTTTTAGTTAGCAAAAATCCAGCTCTGCATCTGCCAGCCCCTGGGCAGCTGCAGAGGCTTCTCAGGTGGCACCAGCCTGGAGTCACAGGCAGTGGTGGGAGCCACTGAGGGCTCCAGCTGAGGGCAGCTGCAGAGGCCTCTCAGGTGGCACCAGCCTGGAGTCACAGGCAGTGGTGGGAGCCACTGAGGGCTCCAGCTGAGGGCAGCTGCAGAGGCTTCTCAGGTGGCAGCTGCAGAGGCTTCTCAGGTGGCAGCTGCAGAGGCTTCTCAGGTGGCACCAGCCTGGAGTAACAGGCAGTGGTGGGAGCCACTGAGGACTCCTGCTCAGGGCAGCTGCAGAGGCCTCTCAGGTGGCACCAGCCTGGAGTCACAGGCAGTGGTGGGAGCCACTGAGGACTCCTGCTCAGGGCAGCTGCAGAGGCCTCTCAGGTGGCAGCTGCAGAGGCTTCTCAGGTGGCACCAGCCTGGAGTCACAGGCAGTGGTGGGAGCCACTGAGGGCTCCAGCTGAGGGCAGCTGCAGAGGCCTCTCAGGTGGCACCAGCCTGGAGTCACAGGCAGTGGTGGGAGCCACTGAGGACTCCTGCTCAGGGCAGCTGCAGAGGCCTCTCAGGTGGCAGCTGCAGAGGCTTCTCAGGTGGCACCAGCCTGGAGTCACAGGCAGTGGTGGGAGCCACTGAGGACTCCTGCTCAGGGCAGCTGCAGAGGCCTCTCAGGTGGCACCAGCCTGGAGTCACAGGCAGTGGTGGGAGCCACTGAGGACTCCTGCTCAGGGCAGCTGCAGAGGCCTCTCAGGTGGCAGCTGCAGAGGCTTCTCAGGTGGCACCAGCCTGGAGTCACAGGCAGTGGTGGGAGCCACTGAGGACTCCTGCTCAGGGCAGCTGCAGAGGCCTCTCAGGTGGCAGCTGCAGAGGCTTCTCAGGTGGCACCAGCCTGGAGTCACAGGCAGTGGTGGGAGCCACTGAGGGCCCCAGCTGAGGGCAGCTGCAGAGGCTTCTCAGGTGGCACCAGCCTGGAGTCACAGGCAGTGGTGGGAGCCACTGAGGGCCCCAGCTGAGGGCAGCTGCAGAGGCCTCTCAGGTGGCACCAGCCTGGAGTCACAGGCAGTGGTGGGAGCCACTGAGGGCCCCAGCTGAGGGCAGCTGCAGAGGCCTCTCAGGTGGCACCAGCCTGGAGTCACAGGCAGTGGTGGGAGCCACTGAGGGCCCCAGCTGAGGGCAGCTGCAGAGGCCTCTCAGGTGGCACCAGCCTGGAGTCACAGGCAGTGGTGGGAGCCACTGAGGGCCCCAGCTGGGGGCCATGCCAGTCATTCAGAGAGCAAGCAAAAGGATTTGTGAGGAGGAAGTAAACTCTTCCTCCTCCTTTGCAAAGCCAGCAGCGTTCCTGGGGCTCTGGCTCCTGGCTGGGCCTCTGGCTCCTGGCTGGGCCTCCTGCCTTCTCCTGCTGCTGTCTCTGGCCTTTGGTGTTAATGAGTGGATCCTCTTGTCCTCCTAGGTTACCCATCTCAGGCAGTGGAGCAGAGACCGCTTCAGCAGATGCCGCCGCAGCTCATGCCGCACGCGCAGCAGCCGCAGCCGCCGCAGCCGGCAGCGCAGCAGCCCCAGGCGCCGCAAACACCGCAGCAGCAGCAGCAGCAGCAGCAGCAGATGATGATGATGCTGATGATGCAGCAGGACCCCAAGTCAGTCAGGCTGCCCGTGCCACCAGGAGTTCACCCCCCCAGAGTGCCTCTGCCCGCAGAGGCTCAGCGGCTGCCGCTGCAGCAGGGCGGCAGCATGCCGGTGATGGTCAACCTGCAGGGCCCGGGGCCGGTGCCTCCCTCTCCCGACAAGCAGAGGCTTTCCTTGCCAGGCAACCCCGCTCTGGGGGGCAGTGCCAGGAAGATGGTGTATCCAGAGAGCGTTCAGAACCCTGCCAGCTCGCCCCACGGGGAGCTCTCCTCAGTGCCCTCCCTGCCAGAAGGGGGTGGGGCTGAAGGGCCCCCGGCCTCAGGAGCTCAGAGCGCTCTGCCCTCTCACTTGGTAGTGTCCCAGAACCAGCTGATGATGACGGGACCCAAACCTGGACCCTCCCCGCTTTCAGCTGCCCAAGGTGCCAGTCCCCAGCAGCAGTCTAACTCCCTGCCCAGTGCTCTCACACACCATTTCCCCAATGTGGCCACCCCATCACAGACTTCAAGGCCCAAAACCCCCAACAGAGCAAGCCCAAGGCCGTACTACCCTCAGACTCCTAACAACCGTCCCCCTAGCACCGAGCCGTCGGAGATCAGCCTGTCCCCAGAGAGACTGAATGCGTCCATAGCTGGGCTGTTCCCTCCCCAGATCAACATCCCTTTACCTCCTAGGCCTAACCTCAACAGAGGCTTTGACCAGCAGGGTCTCAACCCCACCACTCTGAAGGCCATTGGCCAAGCCCCATCCAATCTGACCATTAACAGCCAGTCCAGCTTTGCTGCCCCACAGTCGCACAAGGCAGAAGGCCTGGCCATGGGTGCAGGGAAACAGCCCAGTGCTGGAGGAACCAAGAGAGCAAGCCCAAGCAACAGCCGAAGGTCCAGTCCTGGCTCCAGCAGGAAGACGACGCCGAGCCCTGGCAGGCAGAACTCCAAAGCAGCTAAGCTGTCCTTGCCAGCTCAGCAGAATCCCTCTCTCTTGCAGAGCATGGAATTGCAGAGGAATATGATGGCTGGGCCCTCTCTGCCAGCCCCTGTGACCACGAGCTTCCAGAGCAACAGCGTGCTGAGCAGTCAGAGCGCTGCGGTTCCGGTGCCTGCTGCCAGTGGCATTCCTGAAGACAGCAAAGAGAGCCTCAGCCTGCCCCAGGATACCGAGTGCCAGGGCACACAGGGTGTCCCAGGCACCAAAGACCAGCCCAGTGTTGAACTGAAAGGTATCCCTGCTCCTGAGGTGAAAATGTTGGCTCCAGAGGAGCAGGCAAAGAAAGATGGGCAAGCCTTGGACAGCAGTAAGCTTCCTGTCTTGGAGGAAAGCAAGCCCATGGTGTCTCCAGCTATGAGGGAGGCACCAACTTCTCTAAGCCAACTTCTGGATAATTCTGGGGCTCCTAATGTCACCATAAAGCCACCTGGGCTGGCTGGGCTGGAAGTGGCCCCAATAGTCACCACAAGTGAGGAGCTGAAGAAGGTGGCTGTCATTCCTCCACTGCAAGAGTCCTCCTCCAGCAAAGAGCCACCGAATGCACTTAGCTTGCCTCAGAGCAGCGAGCCCTGCTCAAACCCAGGGCAGCAGGAGCTGGGGGAAGCGAGCTCCAGCGTGGCACAGAGCGCTCCTCCGGTCATGCAGAGGCCTGTCAGCTCTTCTTCTATTTCAGGGCCCTTACCCCCAAACCAGATCACAGTGTTTGTCACATCGAACCCTATCACATCTGCTGCTAACACGTCAGCACCGCTGGCGTCCCACCTGCAGCCCGCGCTGGTCTCCACGGTGGTGACGATGCCCAACGTGGGCAGCAAGGTGATGGTCTCTGAGGGGCAGCCGGCCGCAGGCCAGGCCAGTGCCCGGCCCCAGTTCATCACCCCTGTCTTCATCAACTCCTCCTCAATAATCCAGGTGATGAAGGGCTCTCAGTCAAGTACTATTCCAGCAGCCCCAATGACCTCTAACTCCAGCCTGATGCCGCAGTCGGTCGCCGTCGTTGGCCCTTTGCACCTACCGCAGAGCCTAAAGTTCTCCTCGGGGCCCCCTCCGCCCAGCACCTCCTCCCCCAGCCCAGCTCCCAGCATCCCCTCCAGCAGGCCGCTGGTTCTCAATCCCTTGGCACCTCCTGTGCAGCTGCCTTCTCCTGCCACCACTGCTGCCAGCCTTCCTTCGCATCTTCCTGCCCAGCAAGGCAAAGACTTCAGCCCGGAGGAGCCTTCCCCTCCGGGGGGTGGCTCCGGCGAGCAGTGCTCCGCTCCGGCCGGACCCGTGGTCTCTCCTCTCCTCTCCAGCAGCCCAGGCTCCGGCAACAGGCGCAGCCCTGTGTCCTCCAGCAAAGGCAAGGGCAAGGTAGACAAGATCGGGCAGCTGCTGCTGACCAAAGCCTGCAAGAAGGTCACAGGCTCCCTGGAGAAGGGGGAAGAGCAGAGCGCGGCCGAGGGAGAGGCGGAAGGGCCGGGGGCAGAGGCGTCGCTGCCCAACCCCCTGGGAGCGGAGCAGGCGGCGGCAGAACTCGATAGCAAACCCGTGCCGCCCCCAGCACCCAGCCTGACCAAACAGAGCACTTCTGGGCCCGGCAGCTCAGGTGCCCCTGCTGCGGCGTCCCCAGGTGCGGCGGCCGGCGGCAGCCCTGTGCCCGGCGCGCTGCCCCCCGAGCCCGCGGCCCCCAACGGCGGCAGCCACGGCAGCACCCAGGCCGAGCAGGCTGCGGCCCCCGAGGAGCGAGCGGCAGCTCAGCAGGAGCCACCGCAGAGCACAGGTAAGGCTGGAGCTGCCCCGCGGCAGGGGCGCAGCACGCTGCTCTTGGCAGCTTCCTAGGGGCTCTGGGCACCGCCAGGCAGCCAGGCCAGGGCTGACAGCTGCCTTTGGGCTGTAACACCTGAGGGGCACCCAGGCTTGTACTGCACCCAGGGTCACGTTCCAGGGGTTTATTGCAGCTCCATTTGCTGCTTGTGTGGAGGATTGGCTGTGGGGGCAAGTAACAGAGCAGGGACTGCATGCACCTGGTAGAGGTGGGGAGGAAAAGTGGATGGCAGTAAGGACAGCAGGGATACTGCAGGTGCCTGTGACAGAGTCATAGCACAGCATCCTACAAGGGGTTGGATTGGAAGGGACCTCCAAGACCATCCAGTTCTAACCCCCTCCCATGGGCAGGGACACCTCCCACCAGCCCAGGTTGCTCAAGGCCTCACTCAGCCTGGCCTTCAACACCTCCAGGGAACAGGCAGCCACAGCCCCCCTGGGCAGCCTGTGCCAGAGTCTCCCCACCCTCACCCTCAACAATTTCTTCCTCATTTCCACTCTCAGTCTCTCCTCTCCCAGCTCAAAGCCATTGTCCCTCATCCTGGCACTCCCAGCCCTTGTCCAAAGTTCCTCCCCAGCAGCTCCTTCAGGTCCTGCAAGGCTGCCCTAAGGTCTCCCTGGAGCCTTCTCTTCTCCAGGCTGCACAGCCCCAGCTCTCCCAGCCTGGCCCCTCAGGGGAGGGTCTGCAGCCTCTGATGACCTCAGTGGCCTCCTCTGTGTCCTCTCCAGCAGTTCTGTGGCCTTCTTGTGCTGGGGCCAAATCCTCTTCCCGTTCCTTCTCATCAACATGCACACACACATCTTAACCTCCACTTGGATGAAAACTGCTCCCCTCCCCCGACCTCCTGGAAGGGGAATTGGGAAAAGCAGAGGAGAAAATGGCAGTGCAAACTGATGTAATTGAACACCAACCCCCCTACCACCAGGAAGTACCCAAAGCTGTACTCACTTGCTGCTGGTGGCAGTGAGTGCTGGATGTCAAGCACTGTGAGCACCACAGCTCCAGCAGAAGGGTCACAGCACACAGCAGAGCCAGCCTCAGGAGCAGGGTGAGGGCTGAGCCCCTTCAGGGATGGCAGCCATTGAGGAGAAGAGGCTGTCCCCAGCAAACTTCCCAGTTTGTATGGAGCATGCTTGGAATCCTTTGGTTGGCCACCCTGGGTCAGCTGCCCTGGGTTTGCTCCTCCTTGCTTCAGCACCTGGCTATCTGTAGCTGCTGCAGACCTTGATCTCTATGGAGACACACATTCCATGGCTGGCCACGAAGGAAAACACAGAGCCTTATCAACTGGGTTCCCACCAAACAGCCTGCTGCAGGCTGCAGGGAAGGGCAGCCTCCCCCCAGAGAGAATGGCTTCTGTGCTCCTGGCCCAGGGAGGGCAGGACACAGCTGCTGGCCTTGCCCACGAGCTCTGCTGGGAGGAGAGAGGCAGCACTGGGGCCTCTGGGGCTGCTTTCTCAGCCTGCTGAAGAGCTGTTGGCTTTGCAAAGGTGGTTTGGGAGGCTGAGTTCCCTCCCTTCCTCTCCTTGGAGAGAGCTTGCTTGGGGGGTGGCTTCGCCAGAGCTTTGCTGTTGGTTGTTTTCAGAGCTGGGGAGCTGGAGGCTGTGTTACAAGCCTGGCATCTGCCCAGGCAGAGCTGCAGTAGGCTGGCAGGCCCAGCAGGGGCTAACAGCAGCCCCCCAGCACACACAGCCCTTCTGACTCCCTTGGAAAATAATACTCTTTCCCCCCCCCCCCCCTCCACTTCTATTCCAGCATCCTCTCAACATTTAACACAGAAAAAAAGCTCAGTTGCACCATCAGAAAGTACTGTTCAAAGAACAGGTAAATCTTACTTTGGAAAAGCAGAATATAGGTAAACTAAACTCTTTGTTTGTCCCTGCAAATGTCTCTGTCTGAATGCACAGGGAGGGGGCTGGGGGCTGGGGGCTGGGGGCTGGGGGTGGTTTTCAGCCTCATTTGTGCTCTGGGGGTGGCTTTGCTTTGTTAGATCCAGGGTGCTGCAGGAGTGGCCACGGCCTTGCTGTGGAGGCTCAGGATGGGAGCAAGGCCAAAGATGCAGAAATCCCCCCAGGTGCTTTGGAGGTGCTGCAGCTGGAGGGGCCTGGGTTTGTCCTGCTGCTCTGTGGGGCAGCTTGGGAGCTCTCCTAAGAGCAAGCAGGAGTTTGGCTTCTGCCTGGGGGGCTTCTGAAAAGGATTCTCGAGAGCCATGCTGGGAACCTGCCTTTCAGAGTTGCAAATCCTTCTTTTCTGATCAGCTTTTAATGCACCCTTGGCAGTGTTTCAAGGATGGAGCCCTGGCAGCTGACTTTTTGCTGCTGCCATCTGTCAGACTGGTGTTGCACCAGCAGTTCTGTGGGGCTTAAAAAAACTCATGGCCAAGGTGAGTAGGGAAGAGGGACAGACCTGGACCTGTGCATGGGAAGTGCCACTCTCCATCACTCTCTGATCCCTCCTGGGGCTTTCAGGAAGGCAAACATGCCAGAAATGGCTTCCTTTGAGCCTCCTCACTTAGAGATGTGGCTTCCCCCTTGCCTGCACAGGGTTACAGCTGCCTGCCCCAGTGCTGCACAGTGTGGCTGTGCTGGGCAGCTCCTGCTGGGGGAAGCTCTGGCATCACTGTTTTTTGCTGCTGGATTCTATCCTTGCTCCCATGTGGGGCAGGAAGAGAAGGGGCTCTTCCCTGCTGCTGCTCAGTCTCATTTCCCTTTTGTCCCCAGGCCATTTGTATAGACTGCCCCAGCAGAGTCAGATTGCTCCAGCAGTGCCATCCTGAGGGGTGTTTGCTCCTTGTGCACTCTCCACCAAGCCTAGGGTGCCCCTGGGGTACTGCATTGCCCTCCAAGGCAAAGGTCCAGTTTGTGCCCCACTGTCCCCAGGGTGCTCCATCCAGGGTGAGTGCAGGCAGGCAGTGTGACACCCAACAGTGCATGTGAGAGGTGAGCCCTGAGCTGGCAGCTCCACAAGAGGGGATAACCAAACAGAGAGTTGTAGAAAATCCCTGCTGGCTGTGGGGAGAATTAAAAGATGGAGAAACCTTCCCAGGTGAAAGCTGAGCTCTTTGCTGGGGGGGGAGACTCAGCAGCAAGCCAGACCTGGGTGTCTAAAAGGACTGAGGAAGGAGGCAGGGCAGGCTTCCCTCCACCCCATCTCCCAAGAGTTGCAGAAGCAGAGCTGGCCTTCAGGAAATTGTCTTCCTTTGCAGTAGGAAACACTGCAGGGAGAGGAGTTTGGGTTCAGGCAGAATTCAACAGGCACCACAGCTCCAGATTGGTTACTTTAAGGTCTCAAACCAATCCAACCTGGAGGTCCAGGAAGCGATCCACTCTCTAAACTGGAAGTAGAAAGCAGGCAGAGGACTGGAGGCCTTGGCAGGAAGCTTCTCTCCAGTTTTCTTCTGCAGGTTTGCTGTGGTAGCTTGCTGTGCTTGGAGAGAAGTCTCTCCTCCAGCCCTGGTGATGAGAGCAGTGTGAGAGAGCAGAGCCTCTACAGCAGGTTTAAAATTATCTTTTTCTCTTGTAGAGCTTGAAACAAATGCTGCAGTAGTTGCTGGTCAAAGGTAAGGAGATAGTTTGTGTAGATTCAGAGTAGATGTAGCCTTTGTGGGAGGAAGTCCCTTTCTCTTTGCTTCAGTTGTACAACTCCTGCTGCTTTCCATTTTCTTGTCCATCCCTTTCCTGTCCTGCTAAGAAATTGGGCTGAGTGCTTCAAAACCTTGCTGGAATGCAGAGTGGAAGGTGACTTCCCCCCAGGGCTGCCTCTGGGCTTTGGGCAGTGTTTGCTCTCCTCCCTTCCTATTCTGGAAGGGTCTTGATGGTCCCAACTCCTTGATATTCACAGAGTCCCAGATGGCATTGGGCTGGAAGGGACCCTCCAAGGGCATCTTGTCCAACCCCCTGCAGGCAGCAGGGACAGCTCCAGCTACAGCAGGCTGCACAGGGCCTCTCAAGTCTGATCCTGAATGTCTCCAGGGATGCCTCAACCACATCCTCCCTGGGCAGCCTGTGCCAGTGTCTCACCACCCTCCCTGTGCAGAGCTCCTCCTGAGCTCCAACCTGACTCTGCCCTGCTCCAGTTCCAAACCACTGCCCCTGGGCCTGTCCCCACAGCCCCTTCTGAACAGTCCCTGCCCAGCCTGCCTGAAAACAAATCAAAGCTACTTCCCCAAAGCCTGCAGCTCAGCTGCCACAGGAATTGTTTGGTTTCTGAGAGCCTTTCCAAAGCTTGTTCTTCTGCCTTCCCTGACTGCTTCTCTGGATTCCTTCTCCTTGCTTGCTGGGAGATCCAGGTAGAAACCTCAGCCTGCCCCAGCAATTCAATACAAATGGCTGTCTCCTGCCAGAAGACTGCACCATGGTCTCCACAACCTGTTCCTGGGGGGCTCTGCATGCTCCAGGCTCTTAGCCCCAGTCCAGGTGGCCCCAAGTGAGAGACCTTCAGAAGCTTTTTTGGGTAGCTGCTGGCACAGCTGGCAGGTTTTTAATGCTGCCCTCGTCAGGGAGTGATGCCCTGAGCCAGGGCAGGAGGTGCAGCTCTCTCCTGTGGCTCAGCAGGCAATGAGGTAGAGTCTTCTGCTGGGAGGAGCTGAGGCACTGCCCCTCAGAGCAGGAACTGAATGTTGACCCAGGGTCCCCTTCCTTCCCTTGGACTGGGACCTCTCTGGCTGTGGCACACTGCAGTGTCACAGGGAGGGCACTGCAGGGCAGAGCTGTTGTAGAAAGCTGAAGGTGCCACAGTGGGCAGCTGGGTGGATTCTCCAGATGAAGTGGCCTTGCACAGCTCTTCTCCAGCCTCAGTCAGCACCTCAGACTATCCCAAGTGCATTTCTGTTCGGGCTTTTCTGGCCTGAGGCTTTTCTGAGCAAGGCCACAAGGACAGGGAAGTCCTCAGGCAGTGGCTGATAACTGGGAGCAGGCAGCTTTGGCTCCTGCAGTTAAATGGCAGCAAGGACAGACCTCAGGGGAGCACTGCAGAGCTGCTCCTGGGCCAGCTTGGTTCCTTCCTGGCCTCAGGGGAGCACTGCAGAGAGCTGCTCCTGGGCCAGCTTGGTTCCCTCCTGTCCTCAGGGGAGCACTGCAGAGAGCTGCTCCTGGGCCAGCTTGGTTCCCTCCTGTCCTCAGGGGAGCACTGCAGAGAGCTGCTCCTGGGCCAGCTTGGTTCCCTCCTGTCCTCAGGGGAGCACTGCAGAGAGCTGCTCCTGGGCCAGCTTGGTTCCCTCCTGGCCTCAGGGGAGCACTGCAGAGAGCTGCTCCTGGGCCAGCTTGGTTCCCTCCTGGCCTCAGGGGAGCACTGCAGAGAGCTGCTCCTGGGCCAGCTTGGTTCCCACTGAGATAGGTGATGCTCCTGTGAGACAGCCCAAGCTGTGGAGTGGTCACTGCAGTCTGTAAGGGTTCAGCTGGTGGTGCCTGTTTGCTTCCCCCCAGGTGTCCTCTGCAGCAGGAAGCTGTTCTTTCCCCCAGCTGCTCAGCAGCAGTCCAGTCTGGGACCTGTTTGGGGGATTCACTTTCTAGACTGTCCCTGATGTCCTCAGGGCAAGCAGCTGTCAGCATTTCTTTTGTACCTGGCACAATCCACCTGCTTCCAGCCCCTGCTGTGCATTTCCTTGCTGGAGAACTTTTGCCTCTTCTTCCATGGCCAAAGTGGTTTGGTTCAGTTCTCAGCTGCAGGGATTTGTGGTGGGGTTTGCCCTCAGAGCAGGGCTTGCCCTGTGGGGCAGCTCTGAACACACAGCTCTGTGCTGTTCTCAGGCAGCCTTCCCCAAAGCCCTGCAGCTATTCCCCAAAGGGCAGGGGAATCCTTTCTCCTTTCCCATTCTCAGCAGGCTAATTTGGTGAATCCCTCAGGTTTGACTTCCCAGGGGCTGAGTTTAGCTCAGTCTCCAGAAGCTCCTTAGGCTCAGCAGGTGCCTGGCATGGATGCATTAAGGGGAGGATGCCCAAGCCCTCGGGATGAGTTTACGGGGTGGGGGAGGGAGAGCACCAAAGAGAAGTCACCAAATTATTTTAGAGTTAACAAATAATCCCCAAACCTCCTCTAGAATTCCAAAGGGGAGCACTCCAGTGCCTGTCCCAGTGGCAAGGAGCAGGGATTTGCACCCTGCCTCAAGTGAGTTTAGTTTTTGAACAGCAGAAGAGGTCTCTGTTAGGGTCAGCAAAAAACAATCTTGGCACTTGGAGCTGGAAGGGAATCCTCCAGGAACCTTCCAGCTTCTGCCTGGGTGAAGAACTTGCTGGGAGTGCTTGAAGCAGAAGCTGGCATGCTGGGTGCAAGGCTCCTCGTTCCCTCCTGCAGCTTCACCTCTGTGCTTCCCCAGCTGGTGGCAGCCTCTAATGTGACCCTTGTTTGCTTTTCCTAGAGCTCAGTAATGGTGGCACCCGTGGAAGGCAGAGCAGACAGTTTGTCCTGCATCTGATCTCCTGGGCTCCCAATGTTGAAACCACTCTCTTGTTTTTTCTGAGGACTTCTCAATTCTGTATCCTCTGATCATTTTTTGATAGAAATGGACTTTTCCTCTGGCTTACTCAGGTCATTCTTCATCTGATAAAGCCTCTGGTGTCTCTAGCATTTCACGTCTTCAGTGCTAATAGGCCGGAACTGGTACCTGTGTCGGTCCATCCTCCTCCTCCTCCTCCTCCTCCTCCTCCTCCAGCTTGTCTGAGTTGCATAGAAAAAAAAAAAAAACCCACCCCATAACTCTTCTTAACACTTCATCAGAAATGTTTTGTCCCACTTTATTAGTAATGAGACAAAAGAGAGTTGTGAAAAGTCTAAAACTCCAAATAGAAGAAATTCAAGAGCAGAGGATTCTGCCACCCCACAGGAAACCGTAGAGAACGGACAGCGCAAGAGGTCCTCCCGGCCAGCCTCTGCAGCCAGCACTGCCAAAGGTAAAGTGCTCAGCAGCCACTTCCCTGGAGAGGGCAGGGGCTGACTCCCTGCCCGCTGTAACCCTTTCGGTAGCTGCCTGCTCGCTGCGCCCCGCGGCCCGTCGGGCTGCAGTGCCAGCGCCGGCGCCGCGGTGCCCGGCGGCCGTGCCGGCAGCCCGGCTCGGGTGGATTTGCCACCGGTCAGCTGCGGAAGCTTCCTGCAGTGCTCACCACCACAGTGTGCAGCCAGCTGGCCCAGCTGAAGGCAGAAATGTGTGGCCGTTGTGAGGACTGTGCTCAAGTTAAAAGCGACTCTGGGTTCGGTTGTTTCTCTTTCCCTGAAGCTCGAAAGACACAAGACCAGTGCTTGAGCCTTCCCAAGGCCACAGGCAGCTCTTGTGGAGCCAAGTGCTGTGCTTCAGCCTCGCTCAGGACACTGCCTGGATGGCAGCCTGCAGCGGGGAGGAGGGCTCTGTGCTAGCACAGGGCCTCAGCTGCTCCTTCCCAGAGCGTGGGAAAGCCTAAAGTGACCGAGACCGCCCAGGGGTGGCAGCTGCTGCTGTGCCTTATGTCCAGCCAGGTGACAATCTCTGAGCAGCACTCTGTGACCCCTGCTCACCGCTGCAGTGCGCAGCCCTCCGTGCCCTCTGAGCTCTGAACTCACTGCCAGCTCCTTTGGGATCAGGGTCAGAAAAGTTCTGATGGACAAAAGTTGTGTGAGAGGGTAGAGGAGACCTTCCTGAGGCAACATCCAGCCAATGTTTTAAACAGAAAGAACAAAGAGGCTTTGAGATAAAGTTATGGTGAGAGGAGGTGAAGCTGAATTCAGCAACCAGTTCCCATACTGAAGATGCTGAAGTTTGCTGGTAAGAATATTTGCACTTCAAGAGGTTCAGAGAAGACTTCTAGCTAAAGGTAATTGTGCAGTGACTCAAAAGATTGCACCAGGAGACCTCTCTGTCCTGCACTTCTGTGGCTGCTGGAGTGACTTAAATTGACTTCTCGTGGCAGGGTGGTGCAGAAGGATCTCAGTCTGTTACTGTCACAATAAATTGCCTCTCATGGTTGTGAAGAGAAGTTTGACCAGTGTGAAGCCAGTGTAAAGTGGATTTGGTGATTACCTTCCTGAGTTGGAGGGGATCTGAACCTTATGCCCTGCCCCACCTACTCTAAGGAATAAAGCTAAAGATGACCACCAGTGGCACCTCCAATTCTGAAGGAGTGGGAAGGTGAAAGCACAGCAACCTGGCACCATTCCAGAGCTGCTGCAGGGGTTTTGTGCTGACTCTGGTAGCCCTTGACCTCTGTAAGTAAAACCTCTGCTTTTAGAACTGCTCCAAGGGGTTGGGTGCACCTCACCAGGCCTTCTGGTGCCCTGTCCCCACACCAGCAGCTGCTTGCTTCCAAGGTGTAGAGACAAGGAGCAAACCAAGACTTTGAGTGGAGGAGGAGAGGCTGGAGGGTTAGTGAGGTGGCTGCAGAAGTGTGACAAGGTTTGCCCCTTGTGCCCACTCTGTTCTGCCTTTCTGGTAGTGAAACAGGGCTCAAAACAAGCAAGTTTGGTACCTCCTGGCCTCCTCCTGCACACCCACAGCTGGGTGAGCTGTGTGCTGAGGAGCTCACCCAGCCCTGCTAGAGAGAGTGAGGGGCTGGGGGAAGGCACCTTTGGAGACAGGGGCTGCTGGTGGGGGTTACAAAAATGGCAGAAAAAACTTCAGCAGAGCAGGGAGAGAGAAGCAGACACTGACCAGCTGCTGTGGGACTTCCCTTGGTGAGCATCAGGAAGGAGGCAGCAGAAGCAGAGCTGCAAGAAGAGAGCACAGCCCTCAGCCATAGGTGCATGGCATGCCTGGGGGAGAGACAGGCCAAGGAGATGCAGGTGATGCTCACAAGGGGCTGGTGATGATGCAGGTGATGCTCACAAGGGGCAGGTGATGATGCAGGTGATGCTCACAAGGGGCAGGTGATGCTCACAAGGGGCTGGTGATGATACAGGTGATGCTCACAAGGGGCTGGTGATGCTCCCAAGGGGCTGGTGATGATGCAGGTGATGCTCACAAGGGGCTGGTGATGCTCACAAGGGGCAGGTGATGATGCAGGTGATGCTCACAAGGGGCTGGTGATGCTCACAAGGGGCAGGTGATGCTCACAAGGGGCAGGTGATGATGCAGGTGATGATGCAGGTGATGCTCACAAGGGGCAGGTGATGATGCAGGTGATGCTCACAAGGGGCTGGTGATGATACAGGTGATGCACACAAGGGGCTGGTGATGATGCAGGTGATGCTCACAAGGGGCTGGTGATGCTCACAAGGGGCAGGTGATGCTCACAAGGGGCAGGTGATGATGCAGGTGATGATGCAGGTGATGCTCACAAGGGGCAGGTGATGATGCAGGTGATGCTCACAAGGGGCTGGTGATGCTCACAAGGGGCAGGTGATGATGCAGGTGATGCTCACAAGGGGCAGGTGATGATGCAGGTGATGCTCACAAGGGGCTGGTGATGCTCACAAGGGGCAGGTGATGATGCAGGTGATGCTCACAAGGGGCAGGTGATGATGCAGGTGATGATGCAGGTGATGCTCACAAGGGGCAGGTGATGATGCAGGTGATGCTCACAAGGGGCTGGTGATGCTCACAAGGGGCAGGTGATGATGCAGGTGATGCTCACAAGGGGCTGGTGATGCTCACAAGGGGCAGGTGATGCTCACAAGGGGCAGGTGATGATGCAGGTGATGATGCAGGTGATGCTCACAAGGGGCTGGGGACTGGGACAGGTGCTGCCTGCTGCCCCATTCATTGTCCCAGACACTGAGACATCAGCAGCCCCAGGGGTGGCCTCAGCTGCTGCTGCTGCCTGCCCAGCTGCTTCTGGGGAGCATCCCTGCTTGGAGGGGGCTCTGGTGACTGGAGGTGGTGCCTGTTGAGGTGTGAAACCCCTTCTGAAAGCTGCTTCTGTGCTGGGCTGTTCACACTTTGGAGAAGCTTCCCAAGGGCTCTTTCAGTGCTTCCTGGAGCTTCCAGTGTGCTGCACTTTGGGACACTGATGGTTTTGTACCCCAGCAGCTGCCAGCCCTGGGGTTGTCCCCTCTGCTTTTCTGGTCTCTGGTGGCTTGCAAATTGCTTTTTCCCCTTTTTGACTCAAACCCCAGCCAGCTCTGTCAGCTCTTGGGAAAGACTCTGAAGAGCCAAAGCTCCCTGGCACCATTTCAGCTCACACCTTAAACCCTCCAAAGGTGCAGACACCCTCAGTCCTTACTCCTTGCTGCTTCTGCTTGGGAAGGGAAGCTCAGTGCCTTGGTAAGTGCACTGGAACTGCCATCTGCTCTTCTGGTAGCTTCTGCAGGTGCTTCTGGTTGCTGTGCTGGGGGTGTTTGGTACCTGTGTAAGCTGCTTGTCTGTCACCTGCAGGGAGGTGACTCCTGAGAGCCTCCCTTCCCACAGCTGGGCTCTGGGCTGCTGGGCAGGCTCCCAAACACCCTCCTGAGGTTTTTCCCCGTGACACTTGGCTCTTCCTGGTGCACTGCTGGTTCAGAGAGCCCTGCCTGTGGAACTCTGAGCAAGCTGTGGCCTGTGTGGAGCTGGGGTTGAGGTTCCTCACTTCTCCCCGAGGCAGTGCCAGCGAGAGCGGAGCAGCGCTCCGGAGCGGCGAGGCCGCCGGGGAGGCGCTGGGGGAGCGCTGGGGCACTGCCCTCAGGGGGCACTGCCCTCAGGGGGCAGCCCTGTGAGCTGTGGTCGGCAGAGCCCCCTCCGGGCTGTGCTGTGAGGCTGGCAGGGGCAGGGCAGGGCAGCTGCACCTCTGGGAAGTGGCTTGGCAAGCCTCGAATCCATGCTTGTTTTCTTCTCTTGATTTCAGAGCCGAGTGCCAGTGCAATGCAGTCAAAAAGAAGAAAATCCAAGTAAAGCACTGCCTGGAAACTGAACCTTTGTAAATGAGGGAACTCCCCACCAGCCCCTCTCAGCTGGGGTGGGGGGCAGGCTCTTTGATGGGGTGGACTTGCTTCCTTTTGTCCTTTTTGTAACTAACTCTGTACAGTGTCATCTGCATCTTGTCCTGTGCCCGGGAAGGGATTTGGAGCTGGGTTTGCTGTGGCCTGGTTTGGGTCATTGTTGTTGTTATCATTATTCTTTTGGGGGTTGGTTTTTTTCCCCCTAAAGAACAGCTGGGGAAAAAAAAGATACCTGAAAACCAAACCAAGCAGCCCAGGTTCTCCTCTCCCCCCTCCCTCCCTCCCTCTCCCCCCCCCTTGGATTCCCAGAGGGAAGCCCATGGGGTTGAGAGCTCTGTGTGAAGTGGCAGGGGAGGGGAAGGCAATCTGTAAATGTCTGTGCTGCCACTCTGCTGTTGCTGTTCCCAGGCAAGGAGGAGCTGCAGGGTTGTCAGGTTGAGGTGTTGCAAGCTAATGTATTGTGCTGTCCAAGTACTGTATGTGAATAGCAGGCTCAGAGGGGTTTCTAACCGACCCCCCCCTCCCCTCTCCCTTCCCCCGGGGGGGGAATGTAAATAGTTTTGTTCTGCAGTAGGAGGCTGATGCTGTATTTGTTGTAGAAATGGACCAGTCAGACAGACAGACACAGGAAGACTTAAGAATAAATCTGAAGGTTTGTACAATGTGGAATCAATCCCTCCCCCCCTGCTCTGAATAAATGTTACTGTCCTAGGAGTTGGGCTGGTTCTTGTGAGCAGCATTCCAGCCAGCAAGGCTGAAGGGATTATTTAGAGCCCCAGGCCTGCAAGCTCCTTATATGGAGCTTTAGAAGGGACTCTGTTGAGCCACGAGGGTGCAACTGCCCTTGCAAAGCAAGGAGCCCCCAGGGCCACCCCCCTGCCCCCGGGCTGCCTGTGCTGGACAGGCCCCGTGAGGATGCTCAGGGGGCAGTGCTCCCCACACACAGGGCTGCCAGGCAGGGAGGGGGCCAGGGGAAGGCTCTGTGGAGAGATGGTGAAAGGCAGCAGCCAGCCCCAGGGTGTTTGTCTGGGGAGCTGCTGCCATCAGGGGGGGTGGCTGCTTTGTACCTAGGGCAGCCCAAAGTAGGTCAGGAGCTTGGTGCCAGGAGCTGCCCGGTGAGGAGCAGGGGCCAGGCTGTGCAGAGGGCCTGTGCCTGCTGCACAGGAGCACACTGGCACCTTGGCTGTTGCCTTGCAGCATGCAGAGCACAGGTTTGGGGCTGGCAGCAGACTGGTTAAATACCAATTATACAGAGCCACACAATGGGAGGGTTGGAAGGGACCTCTGAAGACTCAGTCCAAGCCCCTGCCAGAGCAGGGTCACCCAGGGCAGGGCACCCAGAACACAGCCAGGGGGGGCTGGGAAGGCTCCAGAGACACAGACTCCACCACCTCTGGGCAGCCTGCCCCAGGGCTCTGCCACCCTCAGGGTAAGGAATCTCCTCCTCATCTTCAGATGGAACTTCCTGTGTTCAAGTTTGTGTCCATTGCCTCTTGCCCTGTCCCTGGGCAGCACTGAGCAGAGCCTGGCCCCAGCTCCCTGCCCCCTACCCCTCAGGTGTTTGATGAGATCCCCCTCAGCTTCCTCTTCTCCAGGCTAACCACCCCCAGCCCTCAGCCTCTCCCCACAGCAGAGCTGTTCAGTGCCCTCAGCAGCTCCCTGGCCCTGTGCTGGGCTCTCTCCAGGAGCTCTTTGTCCTTCTTGAGCTGGGGAGCCCAGAACTGGACCCCACTGCAGATGTGGCCTCCCCAGGGCAGAGTAGAAGGGGAGGAGAATCTCTCTTCTGTACTGCAGCCATCAGGTAACTGCAGCCATGGATGGGATCCACCTGAACCTTCTCCAGGCTGAGCAGTGCCGGCTCTCAGCCTCCCCTGCTGGCTGCTCCAAGCCCTCAGGCATTTCAGAGGCATCTCTCTGCCTCTCAGGGATGAGATGGCTGCTGAGAAAGGTTACCAGGCTGCTGGCACTGTCCTTGGAGAGGCTGCTGAGGTCAGCTGAGGTGGGACTCCTCCTAGGGCAATCAGCTTTAGCCCTTGCAATCCCCTGCTGGGTTTTAGGCTTGGGTGATGGAGAGGAGAAAAGTCTCCTCAGCCAGCTCAGCCTGCACCATCCCCTCCCTTGTGCCCTGGGCTTCAAAGGAGACACCTTTGTGTTCCCTCATCTCTGGTGGTTACAGCACTGACTTCTAGGAGTGTGCTTTAGAAGCCAGAGCTTGCTGCAGAGGCTCCCTTGCAGGCTTTAGAGGCACACACACCCCCCACAGCTTAAATGGATTTATGATGATGATGATTTGTGGGTTTTCAGTCAGAAGACAGTATCACAACCACCCAGCCCCGGGGTGCACACACAGCCACAGCACCAGCAGCTGCCAGGGAGCCCTGCCCCCACCCTCTGATACACAGCAAGGCTGCCAGAAGGGGACCCCCACCCTCTCCTGCCCCTGCTTACAGCACTGTGCCCCCAGACGCACACCAAGGGCAGCTTCAGCCTCCAGCCCTGCAGCAGCCTCCAGCCCTGCAGCACTGGGGGTGTAGAAAACCCTGTGGGGCTTCTACTGCTCTGCCCCAGAACCCCCTGTGGGAGTTGTGCCACTGCTGTAAGGTGGGCAGCAGAGCACAGCTGCTGCAAGGGCATCTCCCCTGCTCTACCCAACCAGCTCTGCCCTGGGGCTGGCAGCTGGGGATGAGAGCATTCTCTGACATGCTTTAGGGAAGGCTTAAGGCAACCTCTGCAGCCCAAGGGCCCTTCCTGCTCCCCTCTCCTGGCAGCAGTGGCACTCTCCATGCTGGCTGCTGCTGCTCGCTGCCCAGCTACAGACCAGTGAGGAACTGAGCTTGGCAAAGCTGCCCCAGGGATCTGGCACCCAAAAGGCTGAATGTTTGTTTGGCCAAACCACCAAACCTAACAAAGAAAAGAAAAGCTAAGTGCTTTGTAGGGCTTTCCTTCTGCCAGGCTGCTGTGGGCATCCCAGCACCCAGCCTGCCACCAGCCCAGCAGCAGCGGGCTTGGAAAACTGACTCCCCAGGCCCCTCTTGCATAGGACCTCGAAGCAGAGCTCACTGACCAAGTTCTGCAGCTGTGCTAAAGGACAGAGGACAGAGCATGAGAGGGGTGCAAGGCACCAGGGCCTCAGCCCAGCCAGGGGACAGGAATGTGGCTGCTGAGGTTCCCAAGCAGAGCCCCTGGGGCTGGCACATCCAGGTGAGATCCTGCAGTGCTGGGCGGCTCTGGGCAGGGGCACTGGGGGCACAGGAGGCAGTGGCAGCTGCACTGAGCTGCCTGCTGCTGCTCCCTGAGCTGCCTGCTGCTGCTCCCTGACTGCCTGCTGCTGCTCCCTCAGCCCTCCACTGCCCCAGGCAGGCCTCTGGGCACAGCACTGAGGGCAGAACTGCAGTGGGACTTGGCTGTAGCTGCTCCTGGCTGCCCTGGCATGGCTACGGGAGGTGAGTGGAGACACTTTGGGCTCCCCTGTGTAACCCATTCCCAAACCACACTTAGAGCTTCCTGGGCCTCTTTCCCCTCCCTTTGCAAGGGCTGAGCCCTCACAGGTGATCAGCCAGGAGCAGGACTCCTGTTGGGCTGTGCCACAGCTTGGCAGCCTCGCTGGCACACTCTGGGGCACACAACAGCAGCAGCCCCCTGCCGAAGCTCTGCTCTGCTGAGGGTGTGGGGCTGGAAAAGCAACCCCCCTGCAAGCAGCTCAGTGTGGGGAAGAGGGAGACCCCTCCAGGGAAAAGGGTTTCAAAGGGACTGCAGGGAAGAGCCACCTGAGCTGCCCAGCCCCTGAAAGGAGAGAGGTTTGGGCACGGACACAGAGCTCTCCCCAACAGCTGAGAGGAAGACTGTGGTGCACAGGAGGCCCTGGGGAGAGCCCTGCCAGGCTGTGTGGTGCTGGGGCACAGGAGGCCCTGGGGAGAGCCCTGCCAGGCTGTGTGGTGCTGGGGCACAGGAGGCCCTGGGGAGAGCCCTGCCAGGCTGTGTGGTGCTGGGGCACAGGAAGCCCTGGGGAGAGCCCTGCCAGGCTGTGTGGTGCTGGGGCACAGGAGGCCCTGGGGAGAGCCCTGCCAGGCTGTGTGGTGCTGGGGCACAGGAGGCCCTGGGGAGAGCCCTGCCAGGCTGTGGCTGGTGGCCCAGAGCCCACAGCTGGTGAGTGCTCCCAGCTCTGGCATCCTGGAGTGAGCAGAGGAGAAGGCAGCATCTGCCCTGCCTGGGGACCCCTCTGGCTGTGAGGGACCTGCCAGCCATGCAGAGCCTCTCCCAGCACTTCACCCAACTCTGCAGCCACATTCCTGTGACACCTGCCCTGGGGGTGTTAGTGAGACAAGACTCAGCCCTTGAGGACATCAGGGAAGTCTTCAGGACTTTGAGGCTGTATTGACAGGGCTGAGAGACCTGGGCAGAGGTGGAGAGCTCTCCAAAGACAAGCCCTGAGGTGACCAACCCCACTGAAGGCCTTCGAGGGCCCCAGCTGGGCTGGAGGTGGGGAGTACCCTGGGCTGGAGAGGCTGTGAGTGTGGTGGGTGTCTGTCCTCAGGCCCTGGGCCTGGGGAGGTCAGCAGTCAGTCCTGTGCTGGAGGAGAATGTGGCTGGAAGCTGTGAGGTCGAGGGGCAATGCTGGGGCTCTGGAGTGAGCCTCCCAGCACCAGGAGCCAGTTCTGAGCACAGGCAGCAGAGGTGCAGCAGACTGGAGGCCATCTGTGCAGGGTGGTTGCTGGTGACCTCTGATGGCTTGGGAGGAGCTGGGCTCCAGTGGCCTCTGGCTTTGAGCCTGGGCACTCAGGGGAGGCTCAGGGACTGCCATTGCTGTGTCCCCAGCCCAGGGGCAGGCAGCACCAGGCTGGAGCTGGGGAGCACTTCCCACAGGAGGGGTCCTGCCCCCTCTCCAGCTGCCACAGTTTGGCCTTTGGGCACTTGCTGGTTGCTCAATAAATTCTCCAGACATCGAATTCCTGCTTCCTGCAGGGCACTGGAGCTGGCATTTAGCCCTCCCAGGAGGGACTGCAAAGCTCTGAGTCCAGTCTAGAACCTCACTGGAGTAGGTTTTAACCACACCACACCAAAGGCCTGCAGAGCCTGGGGTTTGATCCCCTGAGGGGCTGGATGGAAACAGAAAAGCTGCAAGGTGAGAATGGGTCAGGAATGTGCCTGAAGGGAGGGTGAGGATGCCCACAGTGGAGAGCCTTGGGATGAGCCAGGGGTTGGTTTGTTGTCCATGATGGATGCTGACACCTCTGGAGAGTTGTTCTCCTTCCAGAGCTCAGAGCAAGCTCCTGCAGCAGCTTCTGGAGAGCACTTCAGGGAGTTCCAGAGCATGCAGTGGCAAGGACATTGCCCCCAGCTGCCCTGGCAGCTCCCCCAGCCCTGCAGAGCAGGAGAGCCAGGCCTGGTGTAAAGAACCTCGCTGAGGCTGAGGTGGCTGCTGCTGAGGGGTCCTGCTGCCACGGCTGTGCTGTGGCTGCCTGCCTTGGGCTGGTGCTGAGGCAGAGCCAGGGGGCAGCTGCCCTGGCAGCTGGGTGACACAGGGCTGCTGCTCTCCCTTCCTTTTTTGTGTGTGGATGCTTTCATTGCACGAAATCCAAACACTTCCCCCAGAGAGCTGTCACCAGCAGCAGCATTTCCCCACACAGCTGCTCCCACAGCTGCCTTCTGCTCGCAGGGTGGCTGCAGGAGCCAGGCCAGCTCTGGCTGGCACAGTGGGCACAGCTCCACTTCCCTTCCCACACCCTGGGGGCTCATCACCATCCCTGCCTGGGTGTCCCCAGGGTGGCTGCAGGAGCCAGGCCAGCTCTGGCTGGCACAGTGGGCACAGCTCCACTTCCCACCATGGGGGCTCATCACTGTCCCTGCCTGGGTGTCCCCAGGGGGGTGCAGGAGCCAGGCCAGCTCTGGCTGGCACAGTGGGCACAGCTCCACTTCCCACCATGGGGGCTCATCACTGTCCCTGCCTGGGTGTCCCCAGGGTGGCTGCAGGAGCCAGGCCAGCTCTGGCTGGCACAGTGGGCACAGCTCCACTTCCCTTCCCACACCCTGGGGGCTCATCACCATCCCTGCCTGGGTGTCCCCAAGGAGGGACCAGCAGCATTCTGGCAGCTCTAAGGTGAATCCTTAGGGACCTGGCAGAGGAGGGAGGGCTGCAGCTCAGGGATGGTTCCAGCACAAGAGGCCAGAGCTCCTTTCTCACACAGGGGCTCAACCTGGGCACGCAGCAGCCTGTGCAGCTCCCCAGTGTGGGCTGCCAAAAGCTCTGGCCACAGCCCTGCAGCATCCTTCAGGAGCATGCAGCCTCACAGGCAGGAGCAAAACCCACACCCAAGCAGAGAAGCCCAGGAGACTCCCATGATCAAAGCCCCCAGCAGAGTTGTTTGCCCCTGAGGCCATGCTGTAGTCTCCTCCTACCCAAGCAAAGCAAAGCAGGCAAGATCCAGCCTGGATCCTCAGGCAGGACTCCAGCCCCTGGCCCCCCTGCCTGGCAGCTCTGTGTTAGCTTCCCCTTCTCACTACAGCACCACACAGGGAGTCTCAAACTGAAAATACTGGGTGCAAAAACAACCCAAACCCCCAAACCCTAACCCCAGAGCCCCAAACAAGCTCTGGAGCCCCCAGGCTGTGTGAGGAGAGGAGAGGAGAGGAGAGGAGAGGAGAGGAGAGGAGAGGAGAGGAGAGGAGAGGAGAGGAGAGGAGAGGAGAGGAGAGGAGAGGAGAGGAGAGGAGAGGAGAGGAGAGGAGAGGAGAGGAGAGGAGAGGAGAGGAGAGGAGAGGAGAGGAGAGGAGAGGAGAGGAGAGGAGAGGAGAGGAGAGGAGAGGAGAGGAGAGGAGAGGAGAGGAGAGGAGAGGAGAGGAGAGGAGAGGAGAGGAGAGGAGAGGAGAGGAGAGGAGAGGAGAGGAGAGGAGAGGAGAGGAGAGGAGAGGAGAGGAGAGGAGAGGAGAGGAGAGGAGAGGAGAGGAGAGGAGAGGGGAGGGGAGGGGAGGGGAGGGGAGGGGAGGGGAGGGGAGGGGAGGGGAGGGGAGGGGAGGGGAGGGGAGGGGAGGGGAGGGGAGGGGAGGGGAGGGGAGGGGGGGGGAGGGGAGGGGAGGGGAGGGGAGGGGAGGGGAGGGGAGGGGAGAGGGGAGGGGAGGGGGTTGGAAGAGACCTTCAAGATCATTGTGTCCAACCTATCATCCACCACCACCTAATCAACTAACCCATGGCACCAAGCACCCCATCAAGTCTCCTTCTGAACACCTCCAGACACAGGGACTCCACCACCTCCCTGGGCAGCACATCCCCAGGGCCAATCTCTCTCTCTGTGTAGAACTTTCTCCTCACCTCCAGCCTGAACCTCCCCTGGCACAGCTTGAGACTGTGTCCTCTTGTTCTGCTGCTGGCTGCCTGGGAGCAGAGCCCAACCCCCACCTGGCTCCAACCTCCCTGCAGGGAGTTGCAGAGAGCAAGAAGGTCTCCCCTGAGCCTCCTCTTCTCCAGGCTAAGCAACCCCAGCTCCCTCAGCCTCTCCTCACAGGGCTGTGCCCCAGACCCCTCCCCAGCTTTGTTGCCCTTCTCTGGACACCTTCCAGCAGCTCAACCTCTTTCCTAACCTGAGGAGCCCAGAGCTGGACACAGGACTGCAGGTGTGGCCTGAGCAGTGCTGAGCACAGGGCAGGATGAGCTCCCTGCTCCTGCTGGCCACACTCTTCCTGCTGCAGGCCAGGATGCCCTTGGCCCTCCTGGCCCCCTGGGCACACTGCTGGCTCATGTTCAGCTGCTCTCCACCACTCCCCCCAGGTCCCTCTCTGCCTGGCTGCTCTCAGCCACTCTGGCCCCAGCCTGTAGCACTGCCTGGGGTTGCTGTGGCCAATGTGCAGCCCCTGGCACTTGGATGTGTTCAGTCTCCTGCCCTTGGCCTCTGCCCATCTGCAGCTTGCTGTCAGCTGCACATTTGCTGCTGACTGACTCACTGCCCTCCTCCAGATCATCACTGAAGATGTTAAAGAGCACAGGGCCCAGCACTGCTCCCTGGGGCACAGCACTGGGGCCTGGCTGCCAGCTGGCTGTGGCACCATTCACCTCCACTCTCTGGGCTCAGCCTCCAGCCACTTCCTAACCCAGCTCAGAGTTGCTGCTGGCCAAGCCAGGGGCTGACAGCTTGGCCAGGAGCTTGCTGTGGGGGATGGTGGCAAAGGCCTTGCTGCAGCCCAGGCAGACTCCATCCACAGCCTGCCCCACAGCCACCAGGCAGTGCCCTGGGCATGGAAGGAGCTCAGGTTGGTCAGGCAGGCCCTGCCCTTCCTAACCCCATCCTGGCTGGGCCTGAGCCCTTGGCCATGCTGTGAGTGCTGTGTGATTGCACTCAGGATGTCCTGTGCCATGATCTTGCCTGGAGCATCTGCACATGCCTTGGGCTGCACCCAGACAGCTCCCGGTCTGGAAGCAGCTTTCATCAGCTGGAAGGCCCCAGGAGGGGAAGGGGCTCCTTGCCCTGGCAGCACTGGGCAGCAGGTTTGGTGTCAGAGGTCCTGTGCTGAGCGCTGGGCAGGAGGAGCGCGGCAGGGCCGCTGCCAAGCGCGGGCTGGGCACAGCTGTGGCACAGCAAGAGGGGCTGGGCTGGGCAGGCTGCCAGCCGTGCCAGGGGGCCCAGAAGTGATGAGTGGATGTCAGTGAAAGTCTGGAAGCAGGCAAAGAGCAGAGGGGGCTGGCAGGAGGCCAGAGGGGCTCCGGCAGCCCGGGGGGTGCCAGGGCTCTGGGCGAAGCTCCTCCTGAGAAGGTTATTAATAATTTATTAATCCTTTATAAACATCAGCTCGATAGAAAGTGAGATCAGAGTTCTGCCCCATGCTGGCTGGGCACAGCCTGCTGACAGACATCTCAGACTGGCACAGAAAGGAGGAAGGGGAAGCAAAGGGCTCCCACAGACCAGGACGGAGCGACAGTGATGGCCTCGGGCGTGGGGGGTGGGCGCTGGGTGCCCTCTGTCAGCTGGCACCGCTGCACCGAGCCCCCGGGGAGCGCAGCCCAGGGCTGCTGCCACCAGAGGGAGGAGTGGGACGCAGGGGAAGGCTCCCACGAGGAGTTTCTCCTCCTGGGGTACCGTTTGCAAGCAGACTGCTGGGCACAGGAAGGTCTGGCAGGCAAGGCCTGGCAGGATCCACCCCAGGCACGCCGCCGCCTGCCAGCCTCGCCACCCGCAGCCTGTCCTTCACAGGGGGGGTGCAGCCCGGGGGAGGGTGCCACAGCCAGCACGGAGCTGCAGGCCCACTCTGCAGGGGCTGCAGGCATCTGGGATGCTCAGGAGGAGCTACAGAGTGGAGCACGGGGCAGGGTGCTGTGGGCTGGTTCAGGTCCTGATGTGTCCTGGGCTGGAGAGAAAACTCTTCCTCCGACACTGAAGCCACAGAGCACAGCACCCAGTGGCACAGGGCAGGGCAGCATGGGGCAGCAGCACCTCGGTGGGCACCCACTGGGCACCTGAGAGCTCAGGCTCAGCCCCGTCTGGCACCAGTGAACATGTGGCTGGGGCCACGCTCCCAGCTCATCCTGGGCATCACTTCAGGTGGCACAGAAAAGGCATTGCTGTGAGGCCCAGGGAACCAAAGGATGTAAAGGCTTGAGCCAAGCAGGCACCAGGCAGACACCAGGGCTGAAGCAGGGAGGCCTCCAGCAGGGCCTGGGCTTGGAGGTGAGGGACGGTGATTGCAGCCAGCCCCACGGAGAGGCTGGGCAATGCCAAGGGGCAGGGGGTGATGCCAGGATCCCCAGGCTGGTCCTCCTCTGCCCATCCACCAGCAGCAGTGACAGCTCTGCTCTGCTGCTGCCACACTCAGCAGCGGGGCTGGAAAGGCAGAGGGCAGAGCAGAACGCTGCAGAAGGTGGCACAGCAGCTCTGCTGCCACAGCAGCTCTGCTGCCACAGCAGCTGGCACCCTGCTGGCATCGCATCACTGGTGGGACGAGGGCACCAGGTCTCAGGAGCACTTGAAACAAGGAACTGGCCTGGAAGAACTGAAGGGGAAAGGCTGACAGAGAGGTCTGAAGTAGGTTTTCCGTTCTTTCCGTGCTGCTGGGAATGCCATCCCAGGGGAGGGAGCAGCAACTGCTGCAGGAGGGCATCCCCAGCTGCTCCCTGCTGCTGCACGGAGCTGCAGGCTGCTGCTCCTCAGAGGGTTCAACTGGATCTTGTTAGAAACATGAATGAGGTTGGGCTCCATCATTCCCCCAGCCTCAGCTGATGTTAAGGGATGTAACATGGAAGTCATGAGATTAGCTTGGGGGGGGGGGGGGGGCTGGGGGTGTACTTCTTGTTTCTGAGGGTGGCAATCCAGGCTGTGAGCTGGCTGCAGCCAGGACACGATGGCCAGGCCTTCTCCAGGGGCCAGCTTCAGAACCAGTCACTACAGGCAGGAGCTGGAGGGGACCAGCAAACTGCTGCGGGGTTTGGAGCCACTCAGCTGTGAAAGTCCGGACCGTGCCCATCAGAGGGCAGAAGGAGTCTGTCGTGGGGAGGGGAGCGACCTGCAGGGTAAAGCAGTGCTGCCAGGGGCAGGACTTGGCCCTCCCAGGGAACTGAGGCAACTTGGAGCGGGGAAGGAGGCATTGTCCTCACTGCGCCTCTGCAGCCATCCTCCGGCCCAGCCCTGCCCTATCCTATCCTTCTGCAGCCGCTCACAGGTCCATCTCTGCTCTTGCTTCATCCTCTTCCCTCTGGCCTCCTCTTCAACATCCCTCCACCACCAGCTGGGACATGCTTGTGCCACCTCGGGGAAGCTGTGCCAGGTCCCTGCCTCTGCTCCCCTCCCAGGGACCGACGCCCGGCAGCTGCCGCTCCTTGGATCGTCCAAGCACAGGGAGAAACATGGCCCCAGGGCAGGAGGGACCTGGGCCTGAGCCTGAAGGCAGGGAGCTCCAGCTTGGCATGGGGAGGAACTCTGGGTGGGTGGCAGAGCCCTGCAGCAGGCTGCCCAGAGAATTGGTGGAGTCTTCTTCTGGAGACACTCTCCAGCTTCACCTGGCTGTGTTCCTGTGTGACCTGCCCTGGCAGGGGGGTTGGAGTGGATGATCTTCGGAGGTGCCCTCTGAGCCCTGCCCTGCCGTGCTGCCGGGTCTGTGGCTGTGCCCAGGGGAGGCTGGGGCAGAGGAGTGGCTCCCGCAGGAGAGGGCCGGCTCAGAAGAGGCAGCCCGCAGCCTGGTGGCACTGCCAGCGCTGGTGACGCTCCCCTGGCCCCAGGCTGGTGCCCGAGGGCTTGGGTGAGGCCTGGTGATGGTGCTGTGTTTCCTGAGATTGCTTTAAGGTTGTCTTTAAAAACCACCGCGGGGCAGGGCGAGCTGCCCGGCCGCAGCCCGGCCAGGAAGACTTCCAGCAGCCCTTCCCCACAGCAAACCCTCCGGGGCCTGGCAGTGGGGAGTTGCGCCTTGTGGTGGTAAAAATGCAGTTAAAAAACCCAAGGGGGGAGGATGTGCTTGCTGGTTGTGGGGGGAGGAAGCATAACTTAGTGTCATGGATGAGAGCCTCCTGAAAATCCCAGCTCTGGTGGCTCCGTTGCTCTGCCCACCTCCGCTGGGTGCCAGCTTGTGCCATCCCGGGCTGGCTGCAGGTGGAGTCACGACGGCATGGAGAAAGGCACTGATGTCACAGGCTCGGCAGGACGAGGGGGCTCGGCCCTTGCGGGCTTCGGGGACGGGTGGCTGCCCCGGGCACTGCCCATGCGCAGGCTGGCACGGCTGCGAAGCGGCCTCCGCGCCAGCGGCTGCGGGGGAAAGGGCAAGGGGAGCAGCAGAGGGTGGCAGGAGGAAGACAGGATACGAGGGGCCGGGGGGCACGGGGGGCGGTGGTGTGAGGGGTGTGGAGCGGAGCCGCGGCCCCGGCAGCCCCGGGGCTCGTCGGGGCCGGCGCCGCCCGGTGCCGGGGTGGGGGTGCAGGGTCCCTCCGCCGCGGGGGGCAGCGCCCCGAGGTCAGTAGTTGCAGTGGTGCTGGCAGGGCTGGTGCAGGAAGGGGCCGGCGTGCTGCTTGGCGCGGCGCGGCGGGCGCTGGCGGGCACGGTTCTGCCGCTGCAGCGCCTTCTGCCCCAGCAGATGCTTCTCTGCCAGCTGCTTGGCACGCTGCACCCGCCGCGTCTGCCCCACCTTCTCCAGCAGCGCAGCCTTCACCGCCAGGGCTCTGCCGTGGTGCGGCACCAGCCGCTCCAGCCGCGGCTCCGGCACCTCCCTGCGCGGAGAGCGACAGTCAGCGGCCGCCGGCAGGCGCCAGCCCCCTCCCCACCGCGCCGTGTCCCCAGCAGGGACCTGGCCCCCTCCCGCCCCGGCAGCCTGCTGAGGGGTGCAGAGGCTCCAGGGCGGCCGAGATAAACCCTGGCACCACGCGATGGGGCCGTGCCCACAGTCCGCCCCAGTGCTGAGCCCCTCGAGTCCAGCAGAGGACAGCCGGGCCTGGCCCCATTCTGACCCTGCTTTGTGACCCACTTGGTGCCCTGGCCTGCTTCTAGCTCCCTTTGGCCCTCTTTCTGCACCCTCCAGCACTGGGGCTCCTCTGAAGCTCCTGAGATCAAGCAGTGACCCTCAGGGAGACTTTGCAAAGAGGAGGAATAACGTCCCCTAGCCCAGCTTCACCTCAAAGCCTGCCTCCTGCCCTGGCAAGGGGCTCCCAGAGGAGACACCAGAGGGCAGGGGGTTGGACTCGATGATCTCTGGAGGTCCCTTCCAACCCTTAGCATTCTGTGATTCTATCAGTGACTGGGGGGCAGCAGGGACCCCATGGCATGGTGGGACCTGGGGCTTGTCAGGCAGCAGCAGGGCTGAGTGTTCAGGTCAGGGCTTTCCCAGGGCTGCAAGGCAGTGGAGGACAGAGATGGGGAGAGGGCAGAGCTCCCCAGAGGCCACAGAGGGGCTGTGCCCCCAGAGAAGGATGGTGGGGTCCCAGGCCATAGCTTCTGTAGGAAGAGAGGGCAGTGGAGCTATCTGGGGCATCCTTGTGCAATCTTTCCCTGCTGAGCTGGATCCTGGGGCAGGAGGAAGGTCTATACCCATGGCTGGTGGCATCCTGCCCAGCTGGCTGCAGGACACCCCTGTGCTAGGCCAGTATGGGGCCAGGAGTGGGATGAAAGCAGCTGCAGCACCCTTCTGCTGAGGGGGAGACAGGGGTCTGGCGGGGACCACTGTGCCCAAAGGCCACCTTGTCCCATTGAGTTTGCTTTGCTTGAGCCATACCTGTGCAAAAGCCCAGCCTGGCAAACCCTGGCTGGGGGGGAGGGGGTGACAGGCAGCACTGGCAAGGGCTGCAGCCCAGCAGCAAGCTCACAGCTCTGCAGCCAGGGCCTTCTCAACACTGTTGAGAGCCTCTGAGCAGAGTATTTTGGGACATGGAGGCTGCCATCCCGGCATGGCACCATCTGGGGTGCCCTGCTAGGTGTGCAGAGTGTTCCCTGAGGAGGTCTGTGGGCACAAAAATGCTCAGGGGGTTGGAGCAGCTCTGCTGCAAGGACAGGCTGAGGGAGCTGGGGGTGTTCAGCCTGGAGAGGAGAAGGCTCCAGGGAGACCTAATAGCAGCCTGCCAGTACCTGAAGGGGCTACAAGAAGGATGAGGAGAGACTGTTCCCAAAGGCCTGCAGGGACAGGCCCAGGGGCAATGGCTTCAGAGCAGAGCAGAGCAGATTGAGCTTGGATGTGAGGAGCAAGTTCTGCTCCAGGAGGCTGCTGGAACACTGCAGCAGGCTGCCCAGGGAGGTGGTTGAGGCTCCATGCCTGGAGCTATTCCAGGTGAGGCTGGAGAGGGCTCTGGGCAGCCTGATCTAGTTGGGGATGTCCCTGCTGAGTGCAGGGGATTGGACTGGGTGAGCTTTGGAGCTGCCTTCCAGCCCAGAGCACTCTGTGGCTCTATGGTTCTGTGACACTGAGGTTCCTCCCCCTGCCCGTGGCCAGCATGGGCAGAGCACTCCCTGCTGATACAGAGCAACCTGGGATGCCGACTGCCCAGCGCGGTCCTGCAGCGGGGGCAGGGGCAGGCAGGCCTCAGCAGGCTCCCCCCGGTGGCACTCACCCGGTGACATCGTCCTCGGGGCCCTCCCCGTCCACCTCCAGGGTGCTGGTGACGTAGACGGACATGCTGGGGTGCTCGATGAGCAGGTCCTCCATGGGGCTGCTGCCCATACCGTCGGGGCCAGGCTCCTCTGCAGTAAAACAGGGGGGAGGGGTGACAAACCAACTCTCGTCCATCAAGCAGGGACCGGCCGGAGCCGGGGAAGCTGCCGGGCCGGGGGGCGTGGGGCGGGAGCGCGCCGGGCGCCCGGACCCGCCCGCAGCCGCTCGCTGGGCTGCGCCGGGGCGGGCACGGCTGCCTGGGGGCGGCGGGGGTGCAGAGCCATGCGGGGCGCAGCGGGGACACACACACATACCATGTACAGTGGGGAGGGAAGGGGGGAGAGAAAGGGGCATCGTTAGTGCGAGAGACACCCGACCGTCACCGCCGCCGCTGGAGATGGGCACGGCCCCGACACGGGCAGCGAGCCGCTGGCAGTGCCCCACACCTGCCCGGGCCAGCACCTCCGAGCCGGGGCCAGCACCTCCGAGCCGGGGCCAGCACCTCCGAGCCGGGGCCAGCTCCTTCGAGCCGGGGGGCAGCACCTCCGAGCCGGGGCCAGCTCCTTCGAGCCGGGGGCAGCACCTCCGAGCCGGGGCCAGCACCTCCGAGCCGCGGCCAGCACCTCCGAGCCGGGGGCAGCACCTTCGAGCCGCGGCCAGCACCTTCGAGCCGGGGCCAGCACCTCCGAGCCGGGGCCAGCACCTTCGAGCCGGGGCCAGCACCTCCGAGCCGGGGCCAGCTCCTCCGAGCCGGGGCCAGCTCCTCCGAGCCGGGGCCAGCACCTCCGAGCCGGGGCCAGCTCCTTCGAGCCGCGGCCAGCACCTCCGAGCCGGGGCCAGCACCTCCGAGCCGGGGCCAGCTCCTCCGAGCCGGGGCCAGCACCTCCGAGCCGGGGCCAGCTCCTCCGAGCCGGGGCCAGCACCTCCGAGCCGGGGCCAGCTCCTCCGAGCCGGGGCCGAGGCTGCTGCTGCTGGGTCCAGCTTCGCTTAGCCAGCAGGGAATCAAATGGTTCTGGTTAAGCAGCTTAACCAAAACGTGGGGGGGTGGGCAGCAGGGGTTAGCACAGCAGATTGGGTTTGTTTCTTTCCCTTCTCAAACCAAAGCAATTCCTCAGGCATGGAAGGCTGCCTTGGCCCGCACTCACGGCACCTGAGCCGTGCCAGGCCGCCCCGGGAAGGCACTGCCTGCCCATGCTTGTAACCACCACTTGGCACCGTGCGGACACTGACACCGAGCGCAAGCAGAGGGCAAAGCCAGCTCGCACCTCCTTCCTGGCAGGGAGCAGGGACACAGAGCCTCCAGCAAAGGTCTCCCTCCACCTTCGGCTTCAGTCCGTCAGAGGCCCAGGTGTGGGTGGTTGATCCAGGAGCTGCCCCCCTGCGGCACCCCGAGCCTGGCACCCCGAGCCTGGCACCCCTCCCCTCCCGCCCCTCCATCTGGCAGAAGCAGCTGGGCTGGTTCTTTCCCGGGTCCCTGTGCTGGGAACCCCTGACTGTGCTATGGGGAGGGAGCCTGCACCTCCTGCTGGGCTCAGTCTGATACCCAGAGCCGTGCCAGCCTCAGCAGAGGGACCCCAAGGGGCCTCAGGGGGTGCAGTGCAGGGTCTGTAAGGACATGTGTGACACTGCAGCTAGGTGAGGGTGCAGGAGGGATCAGGGGTGAGGGTGGGGAAGCACAGCTCACGCAGCACGGGGCTGGCAGTGCCCCCTGGCACGTGCCCGGCTCCTCCTGCCCGCGCTGCCCCAGCCCGGGGCTCAGGCCAGGCCACAATTAGCCCTGCAAACATGAGAGAGTCTTTCTCCAGGCCACTGGATATCAAGCTATTAATAGTTGTTGACATTCCAGGCTGGAGACAGCCACTGAGCCTGGCTGGAGCCTGGCCCCCCAGCAGCCCCCCTGCGAGAGGGGAGAGCAGGGCACCCGGCAGCGCTGAGCCCTGCCCCAGCCATCCACAGCTACCTGTCCCCATCCCTGCCAAGGTGACTTTCAGTGTTGCAAAGGATCCCCACCAGCCTGTGGGGCTGGCAGCTGTATCACTAAACCCTGGGCACTGCCTGGGTGCTGAGGAGAGCCAGGCTGGCAGGTGGGGAGAGAGGGGCAGCAGCAGTGCTCCTGGGAGGTCGGCCTGGCTTGGGGCCATTTATGCAACACAAGGATCAAAGACCTGACTGAGAGGGAAGAAGTTCAGAGGCTGGCTAGGCTGCTCCTCTGCTGGGAGGGAGGCAGGCTGTAAGGTCAGAGAGCCACAGATGGAATCAGGATGGAAGGGACCCTCCAAGGGCATCTTGTCCAACCCTCCTGCAGGCAGCAGGGACACCTCCAACTGGATCAGGTTGCTCAGGGCTCCATCATGTTTGACCTTGAATGCCTCCAGGGACAAGGTCTCAACCACACCCCTGGGCAGCCTGTGCCAGTGTTCTACCACCCTCCTGATGTCCAACCTAGCTCTGCCCTGCTCCAGTTTCAGACCACTGCTCCTTGTCCTGTCCCCAAAGCCCCTCCTGAGCAGTCCCTCCCCAGCCCCCCTGCAGCTCCCCTGCAGGTATTGAGCTGCAGCTCTGAGGTCTCCCTGCAGCCTTCTCTTCTCCAGGCTCAACAGCCCCAACTCTCCCAGCCTCTCCTCACAGCAGAGGTTCTGCAGCCCTCTGAGCATCTCTGTGGCCTCCTCTGTACTCTCTCCATCAGCTCCAGGTCTCTCTTGTGTTGGTGTCCCCACAGCTGGCCCCAGCCCTGCAGGTGAGGTCTCCCCAGAGCAGAGCAGAGGGGCAGGATCCTCTCTCCCCAGCTCTGGCCACACTGCTCTGGCTGCAGCCCAGGCTGCCCTTGGCCTCCTGTGCTGCCAGTGCCCATTGCTGGCTCCTGCCCAGCTTCTCCCCCACCAGCACCCCCAAGGCCTTCTCTGCAGGGCTGCTCTGGCTCTCATCAGCCCCCAGCCTGGATTGGGATTGAGGGTGGCCCTGACCCAGGGGCAGGACCTTGCACTTTGCCTTACTGACCCTCCTGAGGCTCTCCTCAGCCTCCCCTGAAGCCTGTCCAGGTCCCTCTGCTGCTTGTGTTCCCTCTAGGTGCCTGTGGTTGCCCTGGCTTGCAGGTGAAGGGTGGGGGCTGGAGCCAGCATGTTTTGTTTTCCAAGTGCTTTGCACAACCCCAGGCTCAGGAACAGAGCTGGAACCACTCAGCCCCTCCCCGGCCAGGGAATGCTGCAGGGAAGGGCAGCAGCAGGGCAGGCAGGGGGGTGGCAAGTCCCAGGGCAGGCACTGCTGAGGGCTGGCTCTGCCCTGAGAGCCTGGCTGCTGGACTGGCAGCAAATGGAAGCCTTTTGTGCCAAAGGCAGCCCTGGGAGCCTGCTGAGCCGGCTGCATCCTCAGCAGCCCAGGGGACGAGGCACAGAGCAGCGCTGCTCCGCCTGGGAAAGCTCCTGGCTCCTCCTGGCATGCTCTGGCTGTGCTGCAGCCATTGCCAGCTGGCCCAGACCCATGGCAGCTGCCTGCCCCAGGACCCTCCTTGCAACTGGCCCACCCCTGTGTCACTGCTGGGACCCTCCCCCCCAGGACAGTCACACACAGCCCAGAGGAGAGGCTGCCCACACCACCCAGCCCCCTCCCCCAGCTCTCCACACCGCTCTCCCCAGGCACAGGCACTGTCCCTGTCTCTCATCCCTGTCTTGCCCATGCCCCAGCCCCCTCCCCTGCTCACCCCATGGGGAGAACCCCTGAGAATTCACACTGGGAAAGCAATCTCTGCTCAGGCAGGGAGCACCTGCTGGGAGAGCAGATGGCTGCAAGAGGGAGGACAGGAGCCCCCACCCTGAACCTGCAGGCTGCATTTGCAGAGCCCTGAGCTGGGGCACCACAGCTGAGCAGAGGCTGCCAAGGCAGCCCAGGGCCGTGGAGGAGCTCCTGCACAGGCAGGCTTGGCTGGCCTGAGTTCACTGCTCCATCTGCAAGCAAAGGGTCACAAAATCATCATTGCAATTGCTTGAGTCATCCACCCCATAATAGCAACAGCCAGGCCTTCCTGGAGCTGGAGGAGCTCTCAGCACAGAAGGAATTTGTTGATCTGCCTGGCTGGTGTCACACAGGGCTCTGGGTGGCTGTCACCACCCCTGAGGAGAGGAGGAGGAGGAGCCCCTGAGGGCCCTCAAGGTACAGGGACCTTGTGCCAAACATCCTGTGTCTGAGTGCCCTTGGCATGGGCACTGGGAGCCACTTGGGAAGATCAACCCTGTGGAGTTGAGATTTGCTCCCCCCAATGGGCTCAAATGACCCAAAGGTGGCCAGGGCACAGGCTGGCACAGGCTGGCACCACTGCTGCCACCCCACCCCCACCAGTGCCTGGGGACTGGGCTTTCCCCCAGGCTCCCAGTCAGTTCTCAGCAGGGGCATCACAGGGAGCAGCTGAGCCCAGCCCCTCCTGGCACAGTGCTGCCCATGGGGCACAGCCACAGCTCACAGGCAGCCACCCCCTGTGGGCTGGCATCCCCCACCCAGGATCACAGCCAAGCCCTCAGTGACCTCCATGGTGCTGTGCCAGGGCCCAAAGCCCATCTGGGGCCACTGCTGCTCCCATGGGGGTGGAAAGTGAAGAGCCACCTTTGGGAGAGGGAAGGGGGAAAGGAGGAGCAGGGCAGGGGCTGCTGTGGTGGCCACAGGGCTGGGCACCATGGGCTGGGCACCATGGGCTGGGCAGAGGGGCTGAAGAGCAGAGCTGACCACGTGTGGTGGAGGCTCCTCTGCTGCCATCTCCAGAGGGGGGCCCAGCTCCAGGCAGACAGGGTGCAGCAGAGCCAAGCTGTGGGAAACCACTTCCCCCTGCTTTGCTCACCTGCAAGGTCAATTATGAGCCAACCATCCTCTTCCTCCTCTGCCTCAACGAAGGGCTTGGGCTCCTCCAGCCCTTCTGGCAAGCTGCTGTCGCTGAAGAAGAGGCTGGTGAGACGCTGGAACATGATGGGGAGTGGCCCAGGGGGGTGGGGGGTGAATGAGAGCTACTGCTGAGCACTGGCTTCCAGGCACTGAGATGGCAGCAGAGGGCAGGGAGGGACAAAAGGCAGGCCTGGAGGTGTCAGTGGTGCTGTAGAGGCTTTGCTGCTCGTGGAGCTGTGGCTGAGTAGTGCAATGCTGAGGTTCTTCACTTGGCTTCAGTGCAAAGGCCTGGAGAAGGCAAGAGAAAAGGAATCATGCAGCTGGGCTGCTTGGCAGCACGACCCTCCTGCATGCCAGGAGCTCAGATGGGCCCAAGGGGCACTGAGCTGTGCTGCTGGCACCCCCAGGGACATCACCCACCCTGCCCAAGAGGAGCAGCAAAGGGCTGTGTGCCCATGGGCTGCAGCCCCTTGCCTGCACCCAGCCCTGCCTTGTGTCACCTCCCTCACCAGAAGCTGCCAGGGGCACAGCCAAACACTGCCCCAAAGTCAGGCTGGGACCTGCCTCCCCTGGCACCTCTCAGGCACAGAGCTGGGCTGGTGGCACCAAGCTTTGCTGCTGCCCTGTCTGAGCTGTCCCCAAGCCCAGCACCAACCCCCTGAGCCCCTCAGCCACCCTCCCCTCCTCCGGCTGGGTGCCAGGAGTCTCTTGCTGGCCGCTTCCTGCAGCCCAGCCTGGCACAGGTTCCTGCTTGGGTTGCTTTGATCCCGAGTGCCTGCCACTCCCCTTGCCCTGTGGGTGTCTGCAGGGATGCTCTGCCCCTGCAGCTGCCTCTCACTGCCACTCTCCAGCCCTGAAAGCTGGCAGGGCCACCCCTGTCAGCACTGCTCCTGTACAGGGACCTTCCAGAGAGCCACAGGACAAAGTCCTTGGCTGTGGCTTATGTCTCAGCCCCAAGCATCAGTGTGCAGAAGCAAGGGGCAGGGAGAGGGTGGCCTCTGCCCCATCTACACTCATCACAGCCCTGCCCCTGAGGGCTCCCCCACCTCAAGGGGCAGGGCTCACCAATCTGAGGGATGGCTGCACAGCCACAGCAGCCACAGGGTGCAGAGCACGGACAAAATGTGCCCCCAGGGCAGTGCAAAGACACTGAAGGGCTTTAAAATGCCACCCAGAGGCAGCTGCAGGGAGAGGGCAGAGCTGTGGCTGCCTTGCCTGGCTCCCTGCTGGGACTGCATGGAGAGGGCAAACCTCAGGGCTCAGGCCCAGGTGGTGCAGAGCCTGCAGCTGCCCCACAGCCTGGAGAAGCTCCATCTGCTCTGGGCAACAGGGGCTGGGAGGGGTGCAGGGAGGTGTGATGCACCTGAGCCTGGAGCCAGACAGATGCCAGCTCCAGGCCCAGCTCAGACCTACCCCCTCCAAGAAGCAGCCTCCCCAGGGTGGGCTTTGCTAGGCAGGGCAGCTGCTGGGGGCTGCCATTTATCCACTGCAGGACCTCCTGGCCTTTGGCCTTCTCTCAGCTGCCTCAGGAAGGGAAAGCCTCTGCTCCACGTGGCAGAGAAGGACAGCTCAAGGGGAGCCTTTCCCCATGGCTGGCAGTTGCTGGGCTTCAGAGGCTCATCCTGCTCCTGCCACCCCCGGGGCAGAAGGCTGTGCCAGAGCAGGGAGCTTTAGGCTGTGCTCAAGATCCACAGGTCTTCAGCAGAGAGGGGAAGGATGTAAACTGAATCACTTTTGGGGGTAAAAAGGGAACCAGTGGCAGCTCTGAACAATCCATTGGGGAGGGATTCACCCCAAGGTTTGGGCTGAAACACAACCTCTCTCTTTTCCCTTCTTCAGCTCTGGCTGCGCTGCTCTGCTGCCCACAACAACTTCTCTGCTCTCTCTTGCCCCTTTTTGTGCACAGGGGGGGAGGAAGGAGGAGCAGGGCAGGCAGAGGCTGCTGCAGCTCCCCTGGTCCTTGGCCTGGGGGCTCCTGTGCCCTGTGCATACTGTCAGTGTTGTGTGGTTTGGACCCAGTCGTTGCAGCCCATTGTAGAGGGTAGCTCTGCCTCTGAGCACAGCTTCGCCTGCTGCCAGCTGAGCTGGGCTGGCAAAACCCAATGCTGGGGGGGTGGGTTTTCAACCCACCACAGCACCTGAGCCCTCAGGGCATTGCCTTCCCGTGGGACCCACCTCTGCCCTCCCCCAGGCCAGCCCTGGAGGCTTCATTACACACCAGCCCTCCCTGCCTGCAGCCCGAACCTGGCAGCTGCCTGCAGCCCCTGCCTGGCTAATCAATACCTTTCCATAGGATATCCAAGTTGGTTATCTAATGAACTATTAAGTATCTAATTGCAGCAGGAGGCTCACTGCTCTCAGGTGCCTGCTGGAGGTGTCTCAGGGCCTCCTGCTGTTTGCTCTCCCCCAGGTCCCTGGCAGCAGGGCTGGCAGCAGGCATGGGGGATGGCAGGCATGGGGGATGGGGGGGCAGGGGGGTGCTCCACTGCCCCAAGGCCACTGTGGCCCTGCCCTGTGCAAGGCCAGGAGCAGGCTCCTGTGCTTCCTGGAGTGGGGCAGCTCTGCCTGTGCCATGCCCAGGCCAGCAGAAGTGAGGAGCCAGGGCTGCCCCCAGTGTAGCTTCTCAGGGGGACACAGCAGGGCTGGGGGCAGCTGGGCACAGCAGGGGCTGCAGCTGGAGCCCCCTTGCTGGGGAGGACACTGGGAATGCTCTTGGCCTGCCTCTGCCAGGGGACTACCTGCAAATTCCAGCCCCCACCCCCCAGTGTGCCACACACCACCAGACCAGAGATAACCAAGGGGGACAAGGGAGGCCAGTGGCCCCAGTGCAGCTGCAAGGGGAAGGTCACCCAGAAAAGCACCCAAGCAGCTGCCACAGGCCAAGGCCTGAGCCAGGCAGAGCCCTTCCCCACTGCCTGAGCCCTTCCCCACTGTCTGAGCCCTTCCCCACTGCCTGAGCAAGGCCAGCCCAGAGGCAGGCTGCTGCTGGGCTGTGGGCTGGCTCAGCACACACAGCCCTGCTGAAACCTTGGCCACTCAGTGTGGTGGGGCTGGGAGGGACCTCTGGAGATCACCCAGTCCAACCCCCCTGCCAAGGCAGAGTCACCCAGGGCAGGTCACCCAGGAACACATCCAGGCAGGGCTTGGATGTTTTCAGAGCTGGAGACTCCAGCACCTCCCTGTGCAGCCTGCTCCAGGGCTCCAGCACCTCCTGTGTCTGGATGGAACTTCTGATGTTCAAGTCTGTGCCCATTGCCCCTTGTCCTGTCACTGCCCAGCCTGGTCCCATCCTGCTGACAGCCACCCTTTGAGTATTGACCAGCACTGATGATTTCCCCCTCAAGCTCTTTTCCAGGCTAAACAGCCCCAGTTCTCTCACTCTTTCCTCATCAGAGCTGTCCCAGCCCCCCCCCAGCATCTCTGCAGCCCTCTGCTGCACCCCTCTCCAGCAAGTGATGGCCCCAGAGCACTGCCCTCTGCTCTGCAGGCCTGGCCTGGAGAGCACCCAGCAAGGAGTTTGTTCTGGAGGCAGCTCAAAGCCAACCCCCACAGGGGAGCAGAACCTCTCTGATTGATGGTCACAACTCGACAGCAGCTCTCACTGCACTGCTTCCCTCCTGTGCCCACCCCAGGGGCAGTGCTCATTCCCCTGGCCCCTGCCAGCTGGGGGGCAGAGGATCACAGGGTGCCCCCAGGGCAGCCAGGAGCTGAGGTGTGTGGAATTCACAGGTGCCCACCGACCCCCCAAGCAGCTCTCCTCTCCCCAAGGCACAGCAGTTGCCATCAGCCTCAGCTCCTCCCCTCTCCCAGCCTGCATTTGCCTTCTCTCTCCACTTCAAGGCCTGGGACAAGGACTCTCCCATCACACACAGCCAGACCCAGGAGAAGAGGCAGCCAGGGGCTGTCCCTCGGGGGGGGGGCTGTGCTGGGACCTGTGCTGTTGAATGTCTGCATCACTGCTAGAGACAGAGGGATCCAGGCAGCAGCAGCAGTGTGCAGATGGCACCAGGCTGAGTGGTGCTCTCCATGTGCCAGAGGGACAGCAGGGCATCCAGAGGCACCTGGACAGGCTGCAGAGATGGGAGCAGGGGAACCTCCTGAGGTTCAACAGAGCAAGGTCCTGCACCTGGGCCAGAGCAATCCTCACTGCCAGTACAGCCTGGGGGAGGAGGAGATGGAAGCAGCCCTGAGGAGAAGGCCTTGGGGGTGCTGGTGGGGGAGAAGCTGCCCAGGAGCAGGCAGGGAGAGACTGCAGCACAGGAGGCCAAGGGCAGCCTGGGCTGCAGCCAGAGCAGTGTGGGCAGAGCTGGAGAGAGAGGATCCTGCCCCTCTGCTCTGCTCTGCTCAGACCTCACCTGCAGGGCTGGGGCCAGCTGTGGGGGCTCCAACACAGAAGGGCCTGGAGCTGATGGAGAGAGTGCAGAGGAGGGCCAGGAAAATGCTCAGGGGGTTGTGAGCAGCTCTGCTACAAGGACAGGCTGAGGGAGCTGGGGGTGTTCAGCCTGGAGAAGAGAAGGCTCCAGGGAGACCTTAGAGCAACCTTCCAGTACCTGAAGGGGCTCCAGGAAGGCTGCAGAGGGACTGCTCCCAAAGGCCTGCAGGGACAGGCCCAGGGGCAATGGCTTCAGAGCAGATTGAGCTTGGATGTGAGGAACAAGTTCTGCCCCAGGAGGCTGCTGGAACATTGCAGCAGGCTGCCCAGGGAGGTGGTTGAGGCTCCATCCCTGGAGCTGTTCCAGGTGAGGCTGGAGAGGGCTCTGGGCAGCCTGCTCCAGGGGAGGATGTCCCTGCTGGGGGCAGGGCTGGGACTGGGTGAGCTGTGGAGCTCCCTTCCAGCCCAGAGCACTCTGTGATCCTATGGAACCCAGCTGCACTGGAGGGCTGGGGCAGGGGAGTGGGGGGGGGACAGGGGAGGGGGGCAGGGGCAGGGGCGCAGCTGTGATGGCTCTGGGGCCAGCAGGAGAGCTGAAAGCTCCTCCACCATGAAAGCATCACTTGAAAGGGTCATTCCCCAAGGAGTTTAAGTAAGTCACCAGTGGGGGAGTGCCTGGGGCCACTGGGACCCAACCAGCTGACCCTGGGGAGGTCAGCTCCTGGTCAAGCCTGCAAGAGCAGCCATGGGCTGGGGGCAGCATGGACAGGGCCAGCAGAGCCAGGGAGCAGCACAGTGGCTGCCCAGGCTGGCTTGGCCAGGCTCTGAGGCCCTGGCTGTGTGTCCTGGCCAGAGGAAGGAAAGAGGCTTCTGAGAGTGGGGGCAGCCCTGCCAGGGCTGGCCCAGCACATGGGGAGCTGCAGGGGAGCTGCTGCCAGCACAGCTGGCAGAGCCTGCAGGACCCAACCTGCAGGGCTGGGGCAGGAGCTAGGTCCTGGCAAGCAAGGCCAAAAGAGAGCTTTCATCCTCCCCCTCACTTTATCCTGCCTGCTCTGAAATCCCCAGCCACACTTGAGTGAAGGCTCTCCATCCCCAGGCTGCACCCCCAGCAGCTTTGCAGATGACAGCAGGTGAGTGGTGCCAGAGGGACAGGATCCAGCCAGAGGGACCTTGGCAGGCTGCTGGAATGGGCTCATGAGAACCCCAGGAAGGTCACCCAGGACACCTGCAAGGTCCTGCAGCTGGGCTGAGGCAGTGCCCACCACCAGCACAGACTGGGAGCTGGATGGATTGAGAGCATCCCTGAGGAGAAGGCCTTGGGGGTCCTGGTGGGTGACAAATTGGCTGTGGGTGACAACAGGAGCTCCCAGAAGCCAGCCAGGCTCTGGGCTGCATCCCCAGCAGTGTGACCAGCAGGCCAAGGGAGGGGGTTCCACCCCTCCACTCCACTTGGATGAGACCCCACCTGCAGTGCTGGAGCCAGCTCCAGGGCCCTCAGAGCAGTTGTGGAACTTCCCTCACTGGAAGTGTTCAAGGACAGGCTGGGCAGGGCTTGGAGCACCCTGCTCTGGGGGAAGGTGGCCCTGCCCTTGGCAAGGGCAGTCAGACCAGAGGAGCTCTGAAGGCCTCTCCCAACCCATTCTGAGTCTACATTCTCCCATGCACCCTGGAAGGGAGCAGCTCCTGGCCAATGGGATCAGTGTGCTCTACCTGCAAGCCAGCAGGAGTGTCACCTCCCCAGTGTCACCATCAGGGAGGGTTGGAGGTGACTTTGGAAGGCTCCTTGGGCAGCTGCCACCAACAGCACCAGATGGGGAGATGGCCACAGACCACCAGGCTGCTCCCTGGCTGGGACAGCCCATGGCCAGCAGCAGGTCAGGCTCCTCCAGGCTTTTGGAAAGCCTCCACTCTGCCTGCAGCAAACCTTTGCCCCATTTACAGCAGGTGAGGCAGGGCCAGCAGCTTCACAGGAGCTGTGGTGTGGGAGGCACCTGAGTGTGCCCCTGCCAGCTGCCCCAGCAGTGCCTTGTCACTGGGAAAAGACAATGCCCAGGGAAGCAGTTTGAACAAGGAGGTGACTCCTATGGTGGCAGGGCTGGGAAGAAGCCTGGTGCCTTCTGCCAGACCCCCCACACCTGTGAAGGAGGTATGGGGCACAAGGGAACTTCCCATGCACTGTGTCCTTGGGGCTAAGCAGCCCCAGAACCCACACAGCTGTCCCCTGCCCCAGCTGAGGTCACCATGGTGGGACAGCTGCCATCCTCCCCAGGCTTCCCCAAGCCCCCTTACTCAGCAGGCCACCCCCATGCCAGCCCAGCACCAGCAGGAGCAGACAGCCCACGGGTGACACACAAGTTGGAGCGAATGAAGCTCTTCAGAGTCCTCCCAGAAAGCCCAAGAGACCTTCCAAAGCAGCCAGAGGGTGCTGAGTATCACAAGCCAAAGCAGGAGTGTGGAAACCACACCAGACCGAGCTCCCTGCTTCCCTCCCCACAAGCCTCGACACAGAGATGACTTCTCTGAGTCACCACCGCTGCAAAGGGCCCAGGAGCTAAGAATAGGCAGGAGGATGGGCACAGAGCCCCAGGAAGCGCCAGGGGCTCCCCAGGGCAGCAGCCGTGGGACTGGCGGCTCCCAAAGTCCCAGGCTGCAGGAACAGCGGCAGCTCCCCATGGAAATGGGCAGCAGGCTCCCTGAAACCTCCCCCCAGCCCCAGGCAGCAGGAGGGCTGCTGCTGGCCAGCCCCAGGCGCCAGGCACCGCGCAGGGAGCGATGCCGGCGGGCACTGGAGGGATCAGTCAGGTGCCTTCCGCCAGCACGCCTGGGAAATGCTATTGCCAACTCATTCCACCTCAGGCAGAGGCCTTTCCCAGGCTGCTCTCCCCGGGCTGTCTTGTACCAAGCCCCTAAACCTGGCACAGAAACACAGCACAAGGGTGTCTCACAGCTCACCACCCCAAAACCACCAGGCAGGCATCCCTGCACTGGCCTCTGCCTGTCCCCATCAAGGAAAGCAGCAGAGGTGTCCTGGCTTGCCCAGGACACTCTGGTAGGGTTGGATTAATGTCCTCACTCGCTCAACAGCTGCATTACAGCTCCTGACCAGGCTTTGCTTTGCCAGCAGCCTCCCCTCTGGGGTCCCTGGCCGAGCGCTGGCCACAGGGGCAGGACGGGGCCCCGAGGCAGCTGCTGGCATGGACAGAGTGACTTCAGCAAAGTGAGGCTGACTCACAGTCAGAGCCTCCTGCACTGCAGGGCAGGGAAGTGGAGGGAAGGGAAGGCAGAGAGTAGTTAGAAAAATCCCCCCCAAAACTCTGCCATGAGACTCTTACTGGTGGCAGAGCAGCAGCTGGAAGGGTTTCCTCTGCCAGCCCAGGAGCTCATCTTGAACTGGAGTCCCTCTGTGCTCCTCCACATCCCACCTGAAGGAGGAGGCCTTGGGGTCACAGAAAGGGAGTTAATGTCCCCAGCCACAGCGGCTCCTTTGTGCAACCGCTGCGGGAAGCTCCCTGCCCCAGGGACGAACCTGACCGCCTGCTGCCTGCTGTCACAGCAGAGAGCCCCGGAAAATCTCCCAGCGGCCGTCAGGATCTGAGCAGCCAGGGAAGGGTCAGATTTGCCATGAGGTGAAACGTTAGGAGTTTCCTCTGGGGGATGTGCTAACTGAACACAGGGGCAGGCACAGGGAGAGGGGAGCAGCGCCGGCCTTCCACCCTCGGCAAGCCGCGGGAGGCTCAAGCGCTCACTCTCAAGCCGGACTTGATCCCGCAGGAGCCTCCAGCTCCTCAGCAGCCCCTCCCAAGCCTGCCCCAGCCCTGTTGGCGCTGGGGTGAAACTGGCCTGGGCAGGGCTCCGCTCTGCCATCAGCACGGAAGAGCTGAGGTCTCAGATGTTACAAGCAGGTGGTGTGGGGTTTGCGTCTCCAAAAACAACATCCACAATGTTTTTGTTTCCGTGTTCGGCCAGATAAGCACCGCCTGGGGCATGGCCTGCCTGGTGGTGACAGCAGACCACAGCTGAAACCTCCTTTTTACCTCCTTTTTATTTTAGTTCTTTTTTTCTTTCTTCCCCCCCCCCCCCTTTTTCCTTTCCTTTTCCTTTCCTTTTCCTTTCCTTTTCCTTTCCTTTTCCTTTCCTTTCCTTTTCCTTTCCTTTTCCGTTTTTAAAGTGGGAAAAGAACTCTATCTAAAGAAGAAGAAAGATTTATTTTAGAGTAAAACTATTGTCCTTAGCACTTCGTAGACTAAGCCAGGTGGGAAGGAAGGTACAGGACAGTCCTGTGCTGGAGCCCAGCAGCTGTTTCTGGGATGGGTTCCTTACCCCTTGGCTAAACCAGCAACAGCACTTGGCACCAGCCCAGCTCGGCCCCCGCCGGTGCCACTGTCAGCAGTGGGTGCTGCCAGCCGCGGGAGGGGCACTGTGACCCCAGGGTGGCAGTGCCTTCGCTCAGGGTGAGCAGGGCTGCAGCCGCTCTGCACACACGAGCCCTAAACACGCAGCTCTGTGTGTATGAACGAAGCACAAAAGCAAGCCCTCCCTTTTGATCACGGTTAGTTTCCCTCCACGCAGCTCAAGGTTTTCAGCTGCTGAGCCCCCTCGGATGGCGGCAGGGTTAGCACTCAGGACCGTCCAGGCTCAGCCAAGCTGCTGAGCTCCCGAGGCAAGAGCCATGAGATCCATAAGGAATCTGACCTTCCAGCACTTAGGACATTTCTGAGCTGTCCCAAAGCAGGTGCTCCTGGAGCAGTGAGAACAGGAGCAGTCACCCCATGTAGTGCCCAAGGCACTGGTGGGCTCAGCATCCCAAGACACAGCAGGGTCACACCAGGATGCCGCCACAGGGACCTCAGCCTGCCACTACCAGCGTCCTTCACCTGCTACACACACACGGCCGTGGCCCCGCGGCTCCTTCCTGGGCACCCACATTAAACGCAATAGAAATACCTAAGCAGGTGCCCAAATTTCGCCACACCAGCTGGGATTCGCTCCTCACTGGAGGTGCTCAAAAGCTTGGAGCATTCGGGGGAGAGCAGCTGAACCGCAGATCCCGACGCGGCCATTTCCACCTTCGCGCTCCCTTCCCCAAACGCCACATTTTTCACCCAAACAGCCCCTTAACGAACGCCGAGACACCGCTCGCGCTTAGGGCTCGCCCGGGACCGCGGCAGCCGGAGGGACACGGCGCGGGGATGCCCACCTCTGATCGCTGCCCTGAACCGCCCCCCGGAACCCCCCGGGAGAAGGCTGCGCTCCGCGGGGTCACGGCAGGACAGCGCGGGGGGGGGGGGGGGCCCGGGCCCGGGGGCAGGCAGCCCTGTGACGTCTCAATGTCATATGCAAATGAGGCTACGTCACTAGAGCGGAGCCAATGGGAGCCGAGCCCAACCTCGAATCTTAATCCGGTGATGAAGAAACAAACAACAGGCGCCGGGGGGGGGGGGGGGGGCGGGGGGCCGGCAGGGGCACCCCGAAGAGATCCCCCCTAACCCCCCCCCGCCAACGACCCCCTCCCCGCAGGAGCAGACGGGGGCCGTGAGAGCCCTGCTACACCCGGTCCCCTCCCAGCACACAACCGCGGTGGGCGGGAGACTCACCTTGTAACGGCAGCGCGGCGGGGAGCGGCGAGCGGGGAGCGGCGGGGGCGCTGAGGTAGTGGCGGGCCGGTGGCGGGGCCGGTGGCGCTGGCGCGGTTGTGCCGAGCGCCCGCCGCTCCCTCGCACTAATCGGACCCTTCCGACAGCTGCCGTGACGTCACAAAGCGGCCCGCCCGCCCCCGCCGCGCCGGCCAATGGGAGGCGGCAGCGGGAGGGAGGGCACCGCCCACGTGAGCGCGAGGTCCTGCGGTCGGGGGGAGCCGGGACCGGGTTCGATGTCGCCCAGGGAGGCTCAGCCCGAGGCCGGTCCCCGCCGCTCACTCACGGGACCCGTTCCGGCCACCGGCGGGCCGGGAGGCCGTTCCGCAGGGAAAGGAGTGCCCGCGGCCGGGCTGTCCCTGCCCCGCGGCCCGGGAGAAAGAGCAGAACCCGCGGGGCGGGGCAGGGCTGCAGCGGGAGGCTGAGGAACCCCGGGGGTGCTGCAAGTCGAGCCCCGAGTCGGGGCGGGAGAAAGGAGAGAGAAGGAAAAGAGCTGAAGGACTTAGCCTCCCGCTCTGTGTCCTGGCCACGTTCGGGGTCGCAAGAAGGAGCGGGCGAGCAAGATGCGCTCAGCCGTTCGCCAGAGGCACCGGGAGGGACGGAGGAAGAGAGGGAGGCTCGGGACATCCCGAGCAGCGGGCCCGGCCCCTTCTGCCACCTCTCTCCTCCGTGTTGCGCTGGGGAGGGCTCAGAGAGAAACTGGTGGGACACACGTGGGCGGCTGGAGGCATGAGAAGCGGAGAGCCCCCGGCCCGGTGCCAGCCTCTCCCCCGCCCGCGACACGAGCAGGGCTCGGCGGGACGGCCGGTACCTGACACGGACCAGGGAACAGCCCCGGAGTGTGGCGGCCCCTGGCATGCTCGGCAGCCCTCGGCTCGCCTTCGTTCTCAGCACGGACTGACCACGGGGCTGAGTTTTGTTTTGACACCGTGCCAGGCCTGTCACACGGCAGGAAATTGTCCGTGTAAAAATAGAACGTTTATTAAAACAGTCATTAATGGAGCAGCTGAAGTGTCTGAGTCATGCGTGGTACAGTTTAGGGACTCATCTGGTATCCCAGGTGAGAATTCCCCATCCCAAATTCACCAGGGGTAGAATTTAATTGAGTTTTATTCAACCCACAGTGGCAAATTAAATAACATTTAGCCTTCTGTAATTGCAGGAGGGAGTAAACCATTCCAGGAGGAGAGCTGCCTCCTGGCACGGCTCTCACCCAGCTTCGCTGGGAGGGCAGCAGCAACCTGTGAAGCTTGGCACACTTCAAAGCAGAAAATCCACTCCTTAGGGGTGTCCCACGGAGGACATTCCCCGCTGGCAGCAGCAGCTTCGATGCCACAAAGAGCTGCAAGGTGCTCAGCATTGCTGGGCACAGTGGTGGAGGCGCCTGCAGGAGACAGCCAGAATCCAAGCCTGCTTCCCCTGGCTGGTCCCTGCTGGTGGTGCCAGAGGGGTTGCATTGTGCTGCTTTCTCAGCCCTCATCTGGGGCAGCTTGGGTTAACCTTTCCTCCTGCTGCTGCCCAGGCACCGTGCATGTGAATAAATGCAGCAGAACAAATCCTGCTGGGCTTGGTCTTAGCCAGGGGAAATTGCCCCACTTGCACTGAGCTGGCCCTGGCAGGGCTGGTTTAACGGGGCAGCTTTGTGGCCCCACAGGGATGAGAAATGCTTTGGTCTCTGCTGCACCCTGCCCCAGCAATTCACTGGGAAAAAAGAGAGCTCCCCCCTCTCCCCCCAACTCCTGTCTCCCCGGGCAGTTTTTAGCCACAGTGCTTTCCTGCCGGGGGAAGGCTGCAGCAGACATGCTCAAGCAGAGGAGCAAGAGCTTTGCCCCAGTCCAGAGCTGCCAGCAGAGCTTCCTGGTGGATGCTGCACCTGGCCCTGGGTGCTGGGGTTGGTGTGCTCAGGCAGTGGCTGGCAGCAGTGCCAGTCTGGCCCTGGGTGCTGGGGTTGGTGTGCTCAGGCAGTGGCTGGCAGCAGTGCCAGTCTGGCCCTGGGTGCTGGGGTCAGTGGGCTCAGGAAATGACTGGCAGCTGTGCCCATGTGGCAGTGGCACAAGACTGTAATCTCACCAGTGCAGGGAGCAGCAGTCAGGAAGCTGTGGTCACCCAGACCCTGTGTGCCTGTGGTGGCAGAGCTGCCACCCTGAACTGGGGTCCATGTCCTTCTGTCTGTCTGTCTTAGAGGGTGAGCAGGAAGAGCCTGTGGGGGCTGGGGTGGCCCTCCTCAGTCCCCTGGGACAGCAGTGTCTGTTGATGTGGAATAAAGGAGAGAACCAGAGTGACCTCTCAGTGGCACAGAGGGGGTCATTCAGGGTCACCCACTCTAGCAGAGGGGAAGGCCTGGCTCTGGCTCCTGGATACCTCTGGCCATCAGGTCACTGGGGAAAGTCATGCTGCAGTGACTCGGCCTGCAGGGCCCAGGTGGCTGTGCTGCAGAAGGCAGGCAGCTGACTGCAGCTCATCACCTGCCCACAGGTCAAGGAGAGTCAGCTGCAGCCTTGGCACCTCACCAGCTTGGGCTCTGCGCTCGGTGTGTCACCAGCAGCACTCTGTGCATTGGGTGACTGTTGGCAGTGGGTTGGTGATCCTGTTGGCTTCTGCTTCACCCAGGAGGTTTTGGGAAGCTGTGCTGATAGCCCCTGGCAAGGTGTGTGGCTGGTGTGTAACACACATGCCTGGTGTCACCCAGCACGTGGGCAGCAAAGCAGGCAGGGCTCTCCTCATGTATCCAACCTGCAGTGTCAAAAGAAGAGTTCTGGGTCCAGCCAGCAAAACCCTCTAAGGCAACAGGAGAGCAGGAAACAACAGTATGAGTGGATCTTTGCAGAGCCCTCCAAGAACACACCTCCAGCATCTGGCATGGACTTGAGCAAAGGTGGCCCAGGGCAACCCTCCAGCCCCAGCTGTCTGCTCTGGCTTCCCTTCAGGTCCCCAGGGCCATCGTGCTGCATCTCTGGCAAAGGCTGGTCCTGGCAGCCCTGGCATGAGGAGCACTTGGGGAGCACTGTCCCAGTCATTTCTGCTGGGGATGCTTCCTCATGGTCCCAGGGTCACAGGTAAGGGCTGAGCACCGTGAGGAAGCATTTCACAGCCCTGCATGTCCTGGGGGCATGGGTCAGCAGGCTGAAGTGCTCACAGCTCCCAGGTGCCTGCAGGCCACAGGCTTCCCAAGCCCTGTGGCTCGCTGCCATGGTGTGAGCTGTGTGCTCATCAGCTGGGGCTGAGCAGTTGCTGAAGGATGAGTCTGCTGGCCAGAGGCAGTCCTTAAACACTCACCCTGCACACAACGATGGTCAGCAGCAAAATTAAATGAGCAGAGGCTTCCCTTTCTCCTTCCCCAGAAGCACTTCCTGTCCTGGCCACCCCTGCTGCACCAACGTGACACCAAACCCTGACCCCCATCCAGCCCCAGTGAAGCAGACTAGGAGGTGCCACCAACACCTCACACCTCTGGTGTCTGTGTGTCTGCCACGCTGCAGCTCCTCAGGCTGCTGTGTTCTTGCTGCCTGGCCCTTGGGATGGATTTGCCTGGGAGCTCCTGCTGAAGCTGGTTTTCTGTGTCCTAGATGAAGAAAAGATCCTACAGAGGGTCCCAGATCTAAAAACTGTGCTGGATTGCATTGTTAAGTCCTCACTGCTCTCTTTGTGAGCAGCTTCTTGCCCCTTGAGTGGTGGCAGCAGTGGCGGGAGGTCTGCCCACGGATGTCAGCTCTGCCTCTTCTCATCCTTCTCAAAATTCACTTCCCCTGGGCAAAAGCACCAGCCCCAGAGAAACCCCAGTGGAGTCTTGCTGAGATTTAGTGGCCAGAGAAAGGTCCAGCAGTGATGGGCTCAGCATGATTTCTGCCACCATCCTGCTCCCCCAGAGGTGCCCAGGACCTGGCTGACCCAGGGGAGCTTGGTCCCATCCCTGCAGGGCTCCACAGCAGTTCTCCTCTCTCTTCCCTTCTTCTCTGCTGGCATTGAAGGGATGCTGCCAGGGAAACCCAGCCCTGCCCAGCCAGACATGCAGGTGAAGGGTTCCATTCAGTCCCTGCAGGAGCCACGGCTTTGGGGCCCTGCTGGGGCTCAGGTGCTTCCTGCACTGGAGGTGTTACAACCTTTGGTCCCTCGCTGCCTGGTGGCCAGGACCCCATCGTTTCCAACACAGAGCTTTGCAGCCTCCTTCTGCCCTTGCTCCACTGCCAGCATTGGCTGCCAGCCCCCTGTGCCCCCCCCCAGCCCATTCTGGAGAAGAGCTGTGAAGCTCCTTGGTCTCTGTGAGGAGCAGGGCACTCAGGGCACCTTTGGTTACCTGAAGGCTGGGGACACCTCGTGTGCCTGTGGGATGGGGACAGGGATGTGCTCTGCCGTGAGCAGGACCTGCTCTGTGCTGCTGGGGCTGGACAAGAGATGCCAGCCTGAGTGAGGTGTGGAGGGCATGGATGCTGATCATGCCTACAGGGTATCCAAAGTCCCCCAGTCCCAAAGACCCTCCTTGTGCCACCAATAGGTGTCCATAGCTGCAGTGACACCCAGGGGTGTGGGGCAGAGCCAGGGGCTTGGCTCAGCAGCCTTGCCCAGCTGCTCTGCCTGAGGAGTGGGCAGCAGCCAGGCCTCATGGCATGCTTCTGTCCCAGAGGAACTGCCCCTCACCTGAGATGGGGACAGCCCATGGCATGAGGGGCTGGTGGGGCATGAGGGGCTGGTGGGGCATGGTGGGGATGTTGTGGTGGGGATGCTGGGGTGGGGATGCTGGGGTGGGGATGCTGTAGTAGGGGATGCTGGGGTGGGGATGCTGTGGTGGGGGATGCTGGGGTGGGGGATGCTGGGGTGGGGGATGCTGGGGTGGGGATGCTGGGGTGGGGATGCTGTAGTAGGGGATGCTGGGGTGGGGATGCTGTGGTGGGGGATGCTGGGGTGGGGGATGCTGGGGTGGGGGATGCTGGGGTGGGGATGCTGGGGTGGGGGATGCTGGGGTGGGGGATGCTGGGGTGGGGGATGCTGGGGTGGGGATGTTGGTGTGGGGGATGCTGGGGTGGGGATGCTGGGGTGGGGATGCTGGGGTGGGGATGCTGTGGTGGGGATGCTGGGGTGGGGATGCTGGGGTGGGGGATGCTGTGGTGGGGGATGCTGGGGTGGGGATGCTGTAGTGGGGATGCTGGGGTGGGGATGCTGGGGTGGGGGATGCTGGGGTGGGGATGCTGGGGTGGGGATGCTGTGGTGGGGATGCTGGGGTGGGGATGCTGTGGTGGGGATGCTGTGGTGGGGGATGCTGTGGTGGGGATGCTGTGGTGGGGGATGCTGGGGTGGGGATGCTGTGGTGGGGGATGCTGGGGTGGGGATGCTGGGGTGGGGGATGCTGGGGTGGGGGATGCTGGGGTGGGGGATGCTGGGGTGGGGATGCTGGGGTGAGGATGCTGGGGTGGGGGATGCTGGGGTGGGGATGCTGTGGTGGGGGATGCTGTGGTGGGGATGCTGGGGTGGGGGATGCTGGGGTGGGGGATGCTGTGGTGGGGATGCTGGGGTGGGGATGCTGGGGTGGGGATGCTGGGGTGAGGATGCTGGGGTGGGGGATGCTGGGGTGGGGATGCTGTGCTGGGGATGCTGTGCTGGGGATGCTGTGCTGGGGATGTTGGGGTGGGGATGCTGTGGTGGGGGATGCTGTGGTGGGGATCTTGTGGTGGGGGATGCTGGGGTGGGGGATGCTGGGGTGGGGATGCTGGGGTGGGGGATGCTGGGGTGGGGGATGCTGGGGTGGGGATGCTGGGGTGGGGATGCTGGGGTGGGGGATGCTGTGGTGGGGATGCTGTGGTGGGGGGATGCTGGGGTGGGGATGCTGGGGTGGGGGATGCTGGGGTGGGGGATGCTGTGGTGGGGATGCTGGGGTGGGGATGCTGGGGTGGGGGATGCTGGGGTGGGGGATGCTGGGGTGGGGATGCTGGGGTGGGGGATGCTGGGGTGGGGGATCTTGTGCTGGGGATGCTGTGGTGGGGATGTTGGGGTGGGGATGCTGTGGTGGGGGATGCTGTGGTGGGGATGCTGGGGTGGGGGATGCTGGGGTGGGGGATGCTGGGGTGGGGATGCTGGGGTGGGGGATGCTGGGGTGGGGATGCTGGGGTGGGGATGCTGTGCTGGGGATGCTGTGCTGGGGATGTTGGGGTGGGGATGCTGTGGTGGGGGATGCTGTGGTGGGGATCTTGTGGTGGGGGATGCTGGGGTGGGGATGCTGGGGTGGGGATGCTGTAGTGGGGGATGCTGGGGTGGGGATGCTGTGGTGGGGGATGCTGGGGTGGGGATGCTGTGGTGGGGATGCTGGGGTGGGGGATGCTGTGGTGGGGGATGCTGTGGTGGGGATGCTGGGGTGGGGATGCTGGGGTGGGGGATGCTGTGGTGGGGATGCTGTGGTGGGGGATGCTGTGGTGGGGGATGCTGGGGTGGGGATGCTGGGGTGGGGGATGCTGGGGTGGGGATGCTGGGGTGAAGGATGCTGGGGTGGGGGATGTTGTGGTGGGGATGCTGGGGTGGGGATGATGTGGTGGGGGATGATGTGGTGGGGGATGCTGTGGTGGGGGATGCTGTGGTGGGGATGCTGTGATGAGGGATGATGTGGTGGGGGATGATGTGGTGGGGGATGCTGTGGTGGGGGATGCTGGGGTGGGGGATGCTGTGATGAGGGATGATGTGGTGTGGATGCTGTGGTGGGGGATGCTGGGGTGGGGATGCTGTAGTGGGGGATGCTGGGGTGGGGATGCTGGGGTGGGGATGCTGTGATGAGGGATGATGTGGTGGGGATGCTGTGGTGGGGGATGCTGGGGTGGGGATGCTGGGGTGGGGGCTGCTGTGGTGGGGATGCTGTGATGAGGGATGCTGTGGTTGGGGATGTTGTGCATCCAGCACAAAAATCAGACTGCTTCTATCTTTAGAATTTGGGTCAGCAGCAGCTTTCTGCCAGGAGCCTCCACAGCATCCCCTGAAAGCAGGGCTGCAAAGAGGCTTTGGGCCAGCAGCCCTGTCCCCTTGGGAAGGCTGCCCAGGGAGGCAGAGCCGCTGGGGGAGTCACCAGGGGAGGTGCTGGCTGCCTCCCAGAGCAGCAGGGCTGGGTGTCTGTCCCACAGCCTGCTGCTGCCTGCGGCCCTGCCTGACCCCAGCCCAGGAGCTCTCTGACTCAGTGCCCTTTGACTGACACCTCCTTGTTTTCCACCAGATTCTGGCTTGGCTTTGGGACAGAAGGAAATAGCAGCTAGTGAGAAGAGATCAGGAATCTGACCCAGGGCCATTTTGGGCTGTGTGTGTCTCAGCATGGAGTCACCTTGCTGGCCTGGGTGCAGGCAGCCAGGGTCACTGCCCATGCAGTCAGGGGCTGCCATGGGGCTGGGCACCCCCTGCCACTGCCAGCTCCCCAGCAACATGGGCACCTCTAGTTGATCAGGTGGTGGCCACAGGCAGCTTTTCTGGGCAAGGAGAGCAGGTTTGCCCTCTCCCTGCCACGCTGCAGAAAAAGTGAGTGGGGAACCCAGCTGCTGCCCCATCAGCAGCCACTGCCCATGGGGCAGCCTCAGGGCTACCTCAGTGGTGGCTCCCCTCAGACTGGCTGGAACTCAGCTTCCACCTCCACTGCAGTGCAGAGAGAAGGAGCCTGCCCACCCTGCTGCCCCACAGCCCTCACTGCCAGGGGAACAGCCAGGCCTTCCTCCCCCCTGCCCCCTTCAGCGTTTTGCTGGCTGCACCCAGGGGCTTCAGCATCAGAGTTAGCACCCAGACAGGCTCACACCACGAGCCATAGGGATGGTGTGCGCTCCACAGGGGTGGTCTGAACTCCACAGGACCTGGTGTGAGCTCCACAGGGGTGGTCTGAGCTCCACAGGACCTGGTGTGAACTCCATAGAGGGGGTGTGAGCTCTGCAGTGGGGGTGTGAGCTCCATAGGGACGATGTGAGCTCTGCAAGGTGTTGTGAGTTCCATAGGACCTGGTGTGAGCTCCATAGGGGTGGTCTGAGCTCCACAGGACCTGGTGTGAGCTCCATAGGGGTGGTCTGAGCTCCACAGGACCTGGTGTGAGCTCCATAGAGGGGGTGTGAGCTCCATAGAGGGGGTGTGAGCTCTGCAGGGGGGGTGTGAGCTCTATAGGGATAATGTGAGCTCCATAGGGACGATGTGAGCTCTGCAAGGTGTTGTGAGCTCCATAGGACCTGGTGTGAACTCCACAGGGGTGGTAGGAGCTCCATAGGGGTGATGTGAGCTCTGCAGGGGTGGTGGGAGTTTCATAGGACCTGGTGTGAGCTCCACAGGGATGTTGTGAGCATCATAGGGGTGATTTGAGCTGCACAGGGGTGGTGTGAACTGCACAGGGTGATGTGAAATCCATAGGGGTGGTGTGGGATCCCTAGGGGTGGTGTGGGATCCCTAGGGGTGGTGTGTGATCCATAGGGGTGATGTGGGATCCATAGGGGTGATGTGGGATCCATAGGGGTGGTGTGGGATCCCTAGGGGTGATGTGTGATCCATAGGGGTGGTGTGGGATCCCTAGGGGTGGTGTGTGATCCATAGGGGTGATGTGGGATCCCTAGGGGTGATGTGGGATCCATAGGGGTGGTGTGGGATCCCTAGGGGTGGTGTGTGATCCATAGGGGTGGTGTGGGATCCCTAGGGGTGATGTGTGATCCATAGGGGTGATGTGTGATCCCTAGGGGTGGTGTGGGATCCCTAGGGGTGGTGTGTGATCCATAGGGGTGGTGTGGGATCCCTAGGGGTGATGTGGGATCCATAGGGGTGGTGTGGGATCCCTAGGGGTGATGTGTGATCCATAGGGGTGGTGTGGGATCCCTAGGGGTGGTGTGTGATCCATAGGGGTGGTGTGGGATCCCTAGGGGTGATGTGGGATCCATAGGGGTGGTGTGGGATCCCTAGGGGTGATGTGTGATCCATAGGGGTGGTGTGGGATCCCTAGGGGTGGTGTGTGATCCATAGGGGTGATGTGGGATCCCTAGGGGTGATGTGGGATCCATAGGGGTGGTGTGGGATCCCTAGGGGTGGTGTGTGATCCATAGGGGTGGTGTGGGATCCCTAGGGGTGATGTGTGATCCATAGGGGTGATGTGTGATCCCTAGGGGTGGTGTGGGATCCCTAGGGGTGATGTGGGATCCCTAGGGGTGGTGTGGGATCCCTAGGGGTGATGTGGGATCCCTAGGGGTGATGTGTGATCCCTAGGGGTGGTGTGGGATCCCTAGGGGTGATGTGTGCTCCACAGGAGCTGGTGTGTGAGCTCCATGGGGGTGGAGTGAGCTCCACAGGGTGAGATGTGCTCCATGGCTTGCTGTTCTCCATAGAGAGTGGTGTCTGCTCCACAGGGTGAGCATGCAGCAGGGATGATGCCTCAGAGGGCACATCATGGTGCTGAGGAGAGTAATGGCCCCCAGGGGTTGTTCTTCCTGCAGCCCTACTGACTCCCTCTGACCAAGGACCCTGAGGTCCCTTGGGCACCTCAGGGCTGTGAAGTGCCCCCAGGCTTCTGACACCTGAGTGGCTTCAGCAGTGTCATGGGCTTACAGCTTTCACAGCTCAGGGCAGCTGGGTCTCCCAGGGGTTGTATCATGCCTGTCTCTGGCTTTTCTGCCAGCCTCTGGGCTGGCAATGAGCCCCTCCAGATGGGTGTCATGAGATGGCAGAGATGCTTTACTCAAGAGTGTTCCCAGGTTGCCCTCAAGCCCTTGAGCCCAGCCATGTGTTCCAAAGGGAGGATGAGCACTTGAACCAGCATTCCTGGCCCCTCTAAGGTCAGGGTAAAATCCTGCCTGAGCTGACCCCAGGGCAGTGGATGTTCAGGCCTGGCCACGCCTCCATCACTGGAGGTGCTGCAGCCTGCTGGGCCGTGCTGGGATGCTGCTCAGGCCCTGTGCTTGCCCAGCCTTGGGGCATCAAACACCCTGCACACTGTCAACTCTCACACAAGAGGCTTTTTTGACTCCTGGCACACATTTGTCTTGTGCAAGATGAGAACTTGGCTGTCAGTGCTGCTGGAGAATGCAGCTGAGCCCTGGGGACCCATCCAGGCAGAGGAGGCTCAGCCCTCCCAGGGCAAGGGGGAAAAACGATGCTGGGCTGCAGGCTCCAGGAGCAGCTCCTCTGTCTCCTGGCCAGGCTGCCCCATGGTTCACTGTGGGTTTGCTCTTCACTTGCCTCTTCTGCTGGTGCAAACATAAGTGTGAGCCAGGCTGAGGCACGCAGCAGCGGTGGCATGGGGGCTGGGCATGGCAGCAGCACCTTGGCACACATCCCTCCCAGGGTGGGCAGCAGCAGCAGGATGGCCTTTACCCTGCCCCAGCTTCACCTGCTCATGGCTCCCTCTCTCTCTCTCTCTCTCTCTCTCTCTCTCTCATCTCTATCTCTATCATCTCTGTCTCTATAATCTCTATCTCTATATATCTCTGTAATCTCTATCTCTATCTCTATCTAATCTCTATCTCTATCTCTATCTCTGTCTCTGTCTCTGTCTATCTCTATAATCTCTATCTCTATCTCTGTCTCTCTCTATCTCTATCTCTATAATCTCTATCTCTATAATCTCTCTATCTAATCTCTATCTCTATCTCTATCTCTATCTCTATCTCTATCTCTATCTCTATCTCTATCTCTCTATCTCTATCTCTACCTCTGTCTCTATCTCTATCTCTATCTCTATAATCTCTATCTCTATAATCTCTATCTCTATAATCTCTCTATCTAATCTCTATCTCTATCTCTATCTCTATCTCTATCTCTATCTCTATCTCTATCTCTATCTCTATCTCTATAATCTCTATCTCTATCTCTCTATCATCTCTCTCTGTCTCTCTATCTCTATAATCTCTGTCTCTTTATCTCTCTATCTCTATCTCTATAATCTCTATCTCTACCTCTATCTCTACCTCTATCTCTATAATGTCTATATCTCTATAATCTCTATCTCTATAATCTCTATCTCTACAATCTCTATCTCTCTCTATCTCTATCTCTATATCTAATCTCTATCTCTATAATGTCTATTTCTATCTCTATAATCTCTCTCTTTCTCTCTCTCTCTCTCTAATCTCTCTCTCTAATCTCTATCTCTATAATCTCTATCTCTATCTCTCTATATCTCTATAATCTCTTTTACTATAATATCTCTCTCTCTCTCTCTCTCTACCTCTATCTCTATCTCTATCTCTATCTCTATCTCTATCTCTATCTCTATCTCTATCTCTATCTCTATCTCTATCTCTATCTCTATCTCTATCTCTATAATCTCTATCTCTATAATCTCTCTCTTTCTCTCTCTCTCTCTCTAATCTCTCTCTCTCTCTAATCTCTATCTCTATAATCTCTATCTCTCTCTCTCTCTATCTCTATAATCTCTTTTACTATAATCTCTCTCTCTCTCTCTCTCTCTCTCTATCTCTACCTCTATCTCTATCTCTATCTCTATCTCTATCTCTATCTCTATCTCTATCTCTATCTCTATCTCTATCTCTATCTCTATCTCTATCTCTATCTCTATCTCTATCTCTCTATCTCTATAATGTCTATCTCTATCTCTATCTCTATAACGTCTATCTCTATAATCTCTATCTCTACAATCTCTCTCTCTCTCTCTCTCTCATCTCTATCTCTATCTCTATAATGTGTATCTCTATCTCTATCTCTGTAATCTCTATCTCTATAATATCTCTCTTTCTCTCTATCTCTATAATCTCTCTCTCTCTCTCTCTCTCTCTCTCTCTAATGTCTATCTCTATCTCTATCTCTATTTCTATCTCTATCTCTATCTCTATCTCTATCTCTATAATCTCTACCTCTACAATCTCTGTCTCTATAATCTCTATCTCTATAATCTCTATCTCTATCTCTATCTCTATCTCTATCTCTATCTCTATCTCTATCTCTATAATCTCTACCTCTACAATCTCTATCTCTATAATCTCTATCTCTATCTCTATCTCTATCTCTATCTCTATCTCTATCTCTATCTCTATCTCTATCCACCTGTTTTAAATCATTCTTTAGGGCAGGAGCTCCCTACACTCACATTCAAGCCAGGACAATTATGAGCAAATAAAAGGGATCCTGAGTGTTCTGTTTCAGGGGATGGGAAAATCAGAGGGGACAACAATCCCTCTTCTGTGGGGGGGTGCCCAGCCCTGCTTGCTCCCAGCCCTGCTTGCTCCCAGCCCTGCTTGCTCAGCTGAGGCTTTTCAGAGAGCAGTCAGAGCAGCATGTCCCAGGCAGACCAGCTCTGCTGTGCTTTACTGGTGCACTCCAGACATGCTGCAGGGTCACACCACACCTGCCCAGGCAGACACTGCTGCTGGCCACTGGGAAACAGTGGCATGGTGACATGGTCCTGTTCTGGCATGGAGGTAAAGCTGCTCCCTTGGGCTTTCCTCTGGACAGCCACTCTCCCATCTCAACTGTCCAGGCAAAGCCTCACCACAGGCACCCTCATCCCAAAGGGATGGAGTAACTTGAGTAAAAGTGAGCTCATCACCTGCTCCAGAGGATTTCTCTGCCCTGCAGTTTGGATTTGTCCAAAAAGGGCTCCCCAGGGCATGCCAGGAAGGGGCCGGAGGCCTCATGCCAGCAGCAGCTGGCAGGGGCAGCTTCAGGATGGCCACAGCCAGGCCAGCAGCTCTGCTCTGCTTTGCCTTTCCTCATCGGTGAGTTTTCTCCAGTCTAAGGAGATCCTGCTGGAGGAGGCTCCCTGGGAAGAGGAGAGGCTTATCCAGCACTCAGTGTGACCCTCAGCCCTGCAGGATCTGTTCCAGGCAGTGTCTCAGCTGTGCTGTCCTTGCAGTGAGACCTCAGCTGCTCTCTTGGTGTCTCCAGAGCACAACCTGCCAGTCAGGAGAGAAGGCAGCTCCCATCCCGGGGTCTCAGCCCACAGACTGCTTGTCTCCAGAGGGTGACAGGGCAGCCAGGTGGGGACCTGCTCTCTGCAGCTGCCTGGTGTGAGAGGAGGCCTCCTGCTGCAGCCCCAAGTCCTGCAGGCTCTCCCTGGGGGATAGGGACTGGCTGCCTGCAGCTCTCCCAAGCGCTGCCTGTCCGTGACGCTGGGAGGGTTCCTCCTGCCCTAGGACCCCAACCACCCCTTTGGCTCTTTGGCTCAGAGTCTTTCAAGCTCCCTGGGGAGTTTCTTGTTGAGCAGCTCTTTATCACCTTCTTGAAGCACGACTGCAAAGCTAGATGTGCAAAATGGAGAGGAGAGACCAGGGGAATTGATAATTGATGGAGAGCCCGGGGCAAGGTCACCAGTTGGCATCTCTCCAAGGGAGGGACTTGCTTCCTTGTCCCAGAGACACACAGTCCCAGCAGGGGAGGGGCTGGCAGGCACCTCCAGAGATCACCCAGTCCAACCCCATGCCAGAGCAGGGTCACTCAGGGCAGGGCACACAGAAGACATCCAGGTGGGGCTTTGAAAGTCTCCAGAAACAGAGACTCCACCACCTCTCTGCGCAGCCTGCTCCAGGGCTCTGCCACCCTCAGAGTAAAAAAGTTCCTCCTGCTGTTTAGATGAACTTCCTATGTTCAAGTTTGTGTCCATTGCCTCTTGCCCTGTCCCTGGGCACACTGAGCAGAGCCTGGCCCCAGCTCCCTGACCCCCACCCCTTAGGTGTTTGCAAGCATTGATCAGACACCCCCCCCCCCCAGCCTCCTCTTCTAAAGATTACAGCAGCACTGAGCAGAGTCCCTGGGGTCTGGTGGGACAGATCCCCACACAAGAGCACAGCACCAGGCCAAGAGATCTCCCTCTCTGCTGCTCATACAGCCATGGGGGGGCTCTGAGCAGCATGGGGTGGGTGCCACAGGTGCCTGGCACCGTGGCTGCAGGCCTCTCTTTGCACAACACCAGCTCCAGACTGCAAGGCCCAGGGGTCTGTGCAACGTGTGCAAGGGTGGAAAGGGTGCAGCCCCCTTTCAGCTGCCTACAGCCACAGCAGGGCACACTCCCAGGAGTCAGCCAGGGCTGAAACCCAAGATAGCTCCCGAGGAGGGAGGGCAGCTCTCCATGTCCTGCCCTGTATGGGTTTCACTCTACTGGGGGAGGAAGGGAACACTAAAGTCTGCTCCTAATCCACAGTCTGGTTTCGTGCTGAGGTGACAGGAACAGATCCTCTGTCATCATCACCTGGGTGCCTCCCTTCAGCTTAATGCCTGCACAGTCCTGGCACACACCCTGCCCCTTGCAGGCCCCTGCCAAGGCTTCTGCCCCAGCCCAGCCCAAATACCTGAAAAATACAACACCACGGAGGTTAAAATTACCTTCAGGCTAATTTTCAGCCCAACTGCCACAGCACCAGCACCACCCTGGCAGTGGTGTGAGATCTGGGACCGTGGCTCCAGGCAGCCATGTATGGGCTGGGCACCTCCAGCATGGGATGGGCACCTGGGCAAGGGGTCTGCAAACCCAGCTGCACTCATCCATGCTCTGTGTTCTGTGCTGCTGGGGACATGCAGAGCTTCTGGTGGGACCCTTGGGCTGAGCTGCAGCTGTGCTGCATGGCACCGAGGGAGGCAGAGCATGAGGGCTGGCATGGAGAAATGCCCCACCTGAGCTCTGTGTGCCTGGCACAGGGGGAGCTGATGGGCACAGGGGGAGCTGATGGGCACGGGGGAGCTGATGGGCATTGGGCTGTGCAGCCTACAGGTCAATGAAGGACTTGAGAGGCCAGCAGAAGGGCTGAGTCCTGCTCTCATCCTGGCTCTGGTTGTGGCTTTTTCACCCTTCCTGCTACACCTTACCCTTGCTGACCCCCAGCCCTCAGCTATTGATAGCCATTGATCAGATCCCTCTCAGCCTTCTCCTCTCCAGGCTGAACACCCCCAGGGCTCTCAGCCTCTCCTCCCCAGGCAGTGCTGCAGTCCCTTCAGCATCCTTGGAGCCCTCCCTTGGACTCTCTCCAGCAGATCCCTGTCCCTCCTGAGCTGGGGAGCCCAGAGCTGGATGCAATGTTCCAGGTGAGGTCTCACCTCCTCACAACCTGCTCTGTCAGTTTGTATTCCAGCTCCCCGTGCTGGGACCAGCTGGATTGGGACCACCTACATTTCTCAGTTCTCAGGATCCACAGTTCTCCACATCCATTGCCTGCAGTCACAGATGGGCAGCACCGGTGGCAATGTCTGCTCCTGGTGCTGCCAAGCATCTGCTCATGCTGGCTCTGACAGCCCAGCACGGGGCCCACAGAGGGGATCCTGTCCCAGCATAAGCTGGGCTCTGCCAGTGCTGGTCAGGTGCTGCAGGCTTGCACCAAGTGTGCCCCAAGGCAGAGGAGAGCTGCGGCTCTGCCCTTTCCTGAGCCCGGGGCTGGCCCCAGCTGCGTGCAGCTGGCCTCGGTGTGCAGAGGCTGGGGGGGGTGAAGAGCCCCCCCAGAGCTCAGTGACAGGGCACTGGAAGCCTTCAAGGGCTTTGTGGCATTCTGAGAATCCCCCCCCCAGGCGGCCGCTGGCTGCGGGTCCCTTGGCAGCTCCCCGAGGGACCACGGCACCTTCCCCAGCGCCAGGGGAGCAGGCAGGGTGACAGTGACACTGCAGAGGGGACTCCAGATCTGGGGGAAGGGCAAGGGGGGTGGTTTTCTTTCGCTCTTTGGGCACCATCCCAAGACCTTTGACACAGAGGCATTTAAAAACAAACACAAGCCCTGGTCACCTCTGGGTGCCACCCTCGGGGTGGGGGCTGCAGGCAAGGCACAGGGCAGGTGGGAAGCACAGGGCAGGTGGGAGGTACAGGGAAGGTGGAAGGCACAGAGCAGGTGGGGGGCACAGAGCAGGTGGGAGGCACAGGGCAGGTGGGAGGCACAGGGCAGGTGGGGGGCACAGGGCAGGTGGGGGGGACAGAACAGGTGGAGGGCACAGGGCAGGTGGGGGGCACAGGGCAGGTGGGGGGCACAGGGCAGTTGGAGGGCACAGGGCAGGTGGGAGGCACAGGGCAGGTGGGGGGCACAGGGCAGGTGGGAGGCACAGGGCAGGTGGGGGGCACAGGGCAGGTGGGGGGCACAGAGCAGGTGGGAGGCACAGGGCAGGTGGGGGGCACAGAGCAGGTGGGGGGCACAGGGCAGGTGGGAGGCACAGGGCATGTGGGGGGCACAGAGCAGGTGGGAGGCACAGGGCAGGTGGGAGGCACAGGGCAGGTGGGGGGCACAGAGCAGGTGGGAGGCACAGGGCAGGTGGGAGGCACAGGGCAGGTGGGGGGCACAGGGCAGGTGGGGGGCACAGGGCAGTTGGAGGGCACAGGGCAGATGGGGGGCACAGAACAGGTGGGAGGCACAGGGCAGGTGGGAGGCACAGGGCAGATGGGGGGCACAGGGCAGGTGGGGGGCACAGGGCAGTTGGAGGGCACAGGGCAGGTGGGGGGCACAGGGCAGGTGGGAGGCACAGGGCAGGTGGGGGGCACAGAGCAGGTGGGGGGCACAGGGCAGGTGGGAGGCACAGGGCAGGTGGGGGGCACAGGGCAGGTGGGGGGCACAGGGCAGTTGGAGGGCACAGGGCAGATGGGGGGCACAGAACAGGTGGGAGGCACAGGGCAGGTGGGAGGCACAGGGCAGATGGGGGGCACAGAACAGGTGGGAGGCACAGGGCAGGTGGAGGGCACAGGGCAGGTGGGGGGCACAGGGCAGGTGGAGGGCACAGGGCAGGTGGGGGGCACAGGGCAGGTGGGGGGCACAGAGCAGGTGGAGGACACAGGGCAGGTGGGGGGCACAGGGCAGGTGGGAGGCACAGGGCAGGGTGGGGGGCACAGAGCAGGTGGGGGGCACAGAGCAGGTGGAGGACACAGGGCAGGTGGGGGGCACAGCACTGCACAGCTCTGCAGCCCCTCCTGGCCCATGGCAGTGGGACTGGACTGGTCTGGTGTGCAGGAGCCCTGCCCTGGCTGTGCCTCACCCTGTGCCAAGGTGTGGTGGCTCTGTGCCCTTCGGGAGCTGGAGCTGCTTGTGGAAAGCTTAGAGAGCTCTGGCCAAGGAGGAGAGCACAGCAGGCCCTCGAGGGGGCGAGGGTCCCCCACGGCTCAGGTCACCAGAGGAGCAGCCAAGGGGGCTGCTGGGGACACGTGTGGCTGTCAGTCTGCTGCTGGCAGCGGCCTCAGCAAGCAGGGAGCTTTTCAGGGAGCTGACCTTTCCAGGAATGAAACACAGCCTGCTTGGAAGGCTTCTGCTGCCTGCTCCTGCCAGCCACGCTCTCCCCCCAGGAGGGTGGCTCTCCCTGAGCCCAGCCACGGCAGCCTTGCAAGGGTCCAGCATCAAAACTGCTCCAGGACCTCTCTGCTCTCTGTGATGTGCATGGGCACAAAACACTCAAGACCCACCCAAGGTGCCCCAGCACCTTCCCCCTGCTCTCACACACGAAGCCCAAGTTGCTGTTCCTCTGAAGGTCCTGTTGGAAGGAGGGAGAGCTGGCAAAGGCCCTGCACAGTTTCTGGCCTTAGCTGCTCCACCAAAATACTTCAAGAAGAACACAAATCACCTTGTTCTGAGTGCTAATAAACAAACCCAAAGGCCATTTCCCTGCCCCCCTGCCCAGCCTCCTGCCAAACAGCCTGCAAATGGAGAGGCTCTGAGCCTCACCAGAGCAAAGAGAGGCCCTAAGCCTGCTCCTGGCCCAAAAATAGAGCAAGAGGTTATCTGAAAAATGCTCCAAATATAGACAAAGTTTGTCCCCAGTGTCACTCACACAGGCTGGCTTCTGAAAGGCACAGCCCCCCCCAGCTGACGTGCTCAGAGCAGGGACCTGTCACAGCGCCTCGGACACAGCCCCACGCTGCTCTGGCACAGCTCAGGAAGCGAGGCACCGAGGTCATCCTCCCTGCAGGGCTCACAGGAGGGTCAGAGAGTGAGGCACCGAGGTCATCCTCCCTGCAGGGGCTCACAGGAGGATCAGAGAGTGAGGCACCGAGGTCATCCTCCCTGCAGGGGCTCACAGGAGAAGGATCAGAGAGTGAGGCACCAAGGTCATCCTCCCTGCAGGGGCTCACAGGAGGATCAGAGAGTGAGGCACCAAGGTCATCCTCCCTGCAGGGGCTCACAGAAGGAGGATCAGAGAGTGAGGCACCAAGGTCATCCTCCCTGCAGGGGCTCACAGGAGGATCAGAAAGTGAGGCACCAAGGTCATCCTCCCTGCAGGGGCTCACAGGAGGATCAGAAAGTGAGGCACCGAGGTCATCCTCCCTGCAGGGGCTCACAGGAGGATCAGAGAGTGAGGCACCAAGGTCATCCTCCCTGCAGGGGCTCACAGGAGGATCAGACTGTTAGGCACCAAGGTCATCCTCCCTGCAGGGGCTCACAGGAGGATCAGAGAATGAGGCACCAAGGTCATCCTCCCTGCAGGGGCTCACAGGAGAAGGATCAGAGAGTGAGGCACCAAGGTCATCCTCCCTGCAGGGGCTCACAGGAGGATCAGACTGTGAGGGACCAAGGTCATCCTCTCTGCGGGGGCTCACAGGAGGATCAGAGAGTGAGGCACCAAGGTCATCCTCCCTGCAGGGGCTCACAGGAGGATCAGACTGTGAGGCACCAAGGTCATCATCCCTGCAGGGGCTCACAGGAGGGTCAGGAAGTGAGGCACCGAGGTCATCCTCCCTCAGGTGCTCACAGGAGGATCAGAAAGTGAGGCACCGAGGTCATCCTCCCTGCAGGGGCTCACAGGAGGATCAGACAGTGAGGCACCAAGGTCATCCTCCCTGCAGGGGCTCACAGGAGAAGGATCAGAGAGTGAGGCACCAAGGTCATCCTCCCTGCAGGGGCTCACAGGAGGATCAGACTGTGAGGCACCAAGGTCATCCTCCCTGCAGGGGCTCACAGGAGGATCAGACTGTGAGGCACCAAGGTCATCCTCTCTGCAGGGGCTCACAGGAGGATCAGAGAGTGAGGCACCAAGGTCATCCTCCCTGCAGGGGCTCACAGGAGAAGGATCAGAGAGTGAGGCACCAAGGTCATCCTCCCTGCAGGGGCTCACAGGAGGCTCAGAAAGCGAGGCACCAAGGTCATCCTCCCTGCAGGGGCTCACAGGAGGATCAGACTGTGAGGCACCAAGGTCATCCTCCCTGCAGGGGCTCACAGGAGGATCAGAAAGTGAGGCACCAAGGTCATCATCCCTCAGGTGCTCACAGGAGGAGGATCAGACTGTGAGGCACCAAGGTCATCCTCCCTGCTCACAGGAGGAGGCAGGAGAGGCTGCACAGCCTCCATCACAGGGGACCAACCCCCTGAGAGATTTCCACAGCGGGTCTGCAGTGGCTTTTTGAAGGCAGGGGTGCCAGGTGACCCTGCTGGGAAGCACATCCAGCAGGCTCTGCTGCTGCCAGGGCAGTGCCACAGCCCTTTGCACAGGACCCCATCGTCTCCCCTGGCCACCAGAGCGCTCGGATCAGCCGGAGCTTCAGGAGGGCTTTGCTGTTGGTTCCAGCCAGGGGCTGGAGCAGGAGCAGGAGCAGGAGCAGGAGCAGGAGCAGGAGCAGGAGCTCCCTTCACCTCGGGCAGGTCGTTCAGCTCCATTTACAGCAGGGACTGGGAAGCCTTCCAGCTTTCCAGCACTTCCCAGCCCTGCCAAAGCCCGGCCCTGTCCTCTGCCCCCCCTGGGTGCAACAGCGACCTGCAGCAGAAGCTGTCAGGCTGGGGGGTGCCGGCAGCCCTGACCCCAGCAGCTCGCTCCAAGCAGGCCCTGCTGCCTTGGCACTTTGCAGCTGAGCTGGCCCCAGTGGGTCTCTGCTTGCCCAGCTTGCAGCTGTAAGCCAGCTCCAAGGGGGATTTTTCTTCCTGCAGCCTGCCAGGCCCCTCCAGCACCTTGGCCTGACAAGCCCACTGCTCGCCCAGCCCCTGGCCCAGAGGGGACCAAACCATCTGGGCACATGAGTTGCTGAGGGGGCCAAGCAGGGCCAGGGGAAGCAGAGGTGAACACAGGTGGGCAGAAGGAGGGGAGGAAGGGAATTTCAGCCATGCAGACCCCAGACCCCTGAGAACTGCTCTCCCAGGAGAAGCTCTCCAGAGGAGTGGGAAGGCACCGAGGCAGACCCAGCAGCTCTGTGTGCTTCTGAGGTTCAGTGGGCTTGGGTTAGCAGCTCCTGGGGTTAAAAATACCACTGCCCCGAGCAGGAGGACTGAGAGGGAGGCAGAAGAAGGCTCATGAAGTGTGGCTGATAGGAGCAAGCCTTGGTGGTATCATTGTGAAATGAGACAGGGAAGTCTCATTGAAAAAGGTCCAAATCCTTTGAAGTCCTCAGGGCTCATTAGCTGGAGCCTGAGAGAGCCCTGGCAGCCCAGCACCTTCCTCTGCCGCTGCCAGCAGCAGGGCCGAGCTGCCAAGGAGCAGCCTCCCCTCCTGCAGCAGGGAGCAAAGTCACGCCTGGAGCTGGGGCTGCCTGCTGGTATCAGCTGGGCCTGCAGCTGCTCTCTTCCTGGGTGTTGAGGGCTCCTCTGCACACTCTGCCAGGCACAGCTGACATTGCCAGCTTGGGGCATGGGGCATGGGAAGAGGTGCTGCTGACCAAGGTGTTGTCCTCAGGAGCCAAGGCGCTGCCCTGGCATCGCTGCTCCCAGCTCATGCCAGCCCTTCCTCTTCTCCAGCTGCAGCAGCCTGGCTTTGGCCACCAGGGAGCTGGTTTGGCAACATCAGCAATCCACAGCCGCCTCCAGGAGCTGTGAGCAGACCTTCCCTGGTGCCCAGACCTTCATTAGGAGGATTTCTTTCACAAAGCCTGTGTCATGCTGTGGCCTCACAAACAATGCCAGGCGCTGGCACGCTCACGGGGCGGTGACATCACTACAGCTAGGGCCAGGAAGGGGCTGGAGAGGCCAGGAAGGGGCTGGAGAGGCCAGGTCAGTGCAGAGCATCTCCCCGTGGCTGCCCAGGGCAGCTTGCTGCCTGCTGGCTCAGAAGAGTCCACAAGAGGGAAGAGGATTGGGCTGGGGAGCTGCTGCAGTCACACGAGTTGGTAACCCTGGGGGCTTGAGGCCCCTTCAAGCCTTCCCTGCCTCCCCTGGGAGCAGACTCACTGCTGGAAGTGTGGCTGGAGATGGAGCAGGGAGGATTGGCACTCCCTGGGATTCAGGGGCAGAGGCAGCAGTGCTTCAGCAGGCATGGGCAGCTCTGCCCACCTGCCTGCTAGCTGCCACCTGGGCAGAGAAAAACCAGAGCCCAGAGCTCTGCTGCCTCCTCTGTGAGCCACTTGTCAGAGCCATGGGGCTTGGCTCTGCACTGCTGGGGACAGCAGGACCCTCACCCAGCAAAGCACAGGCATGGCTGGTGTGCAGAGCCAGCTGGGCTGCAGGCAGCACCGGCACCAACACAGACTCCTGTCTGCTCTGCCACCTGGGGAGCAGCACTAGTGTGGCACCATGCCAGTGTGCCCAGGGTGAGGCTATCCCTGAACAAGGACAGACATCAGCCAGGTTGCTAAGGACTGAGCCAAAAGGAGGGGGCCCAAAGCATGGGGGAAAGCAGCACATATCCTTCACCCCAGCTCCTGCCCCTGCATCCACAACCCCAAGCTGCTGCAACACCCTCCCAGCAGCTCTGCAGCACCCCTCCCTGGGCAGGCTCCCAGCAGCTCTGCAGCACCCCTCCCTGGGCAGGCTCCCAGCAGCTCTGCAGCACCCCTCCCTGGGCAGGCTCCCAGCAGCTCTGCAGCATCCCTCCCTGGGCAGCTTTCTGTTTCAATATCCTTTTCTCCTGGTCTCCTCCACATGAAGCAGATGGCAGCAGGGCAGCAGCAGCAAGAGCTTGGTTAGGCTCACCACTGCCTGTCTGCCACCACACCTCCCCATGCCTGAACCACAAACTCTGATGAAAGGCTCCTGTGGGGCTCCTGGTGCCCCAGCTGGATGATTGGGGTGTGAATAACTCACCCCTGCTGCTTCCTGCCCTTCTGCAACCCGAGGCCACAGGTGAGGTGATGCAAGAGGTGGCTGTGATTGCAGCCAGGGCAGGCACAGGTGACAGTGCCAGCTCTGCCCTCCTGCCCCTGGCACACAAGGTGCTGTGCAAGGGGGCATCTGCTGAACTGGTGTGAGGGTAGAGCTGGGGCAGAGCCAACTGCCAGGCTCTGGGGGTGTGGGGAGGATGTGAGAAAGGCTCAGGGAGGAGGGAAGCCATGGGCTGGCTGTGATGAGGTGTTTCAGCTGTGCCTGGTTCAGCATCCCAGGAGCTCTGATTGGGATGGAGAAAGAACTCTGTAATCCCACCACTGGGGCTGGCATCAGGGCTCCAGAGGTTGGCATGGCAGAGGAGAACTCCTTGAAGCTCTCTGGGAGGTGTTTCTGGGGCCAGTGGGGCTTCACCTGCCCTTGTGCCACTCTCCTACCAGGGAGCTCCAGGTGCTCTTTCCATCGTTGCCTCTTTCCATCGCTGGTCTGAAGGAATGAAGGTGGAGTGGAGCCAAGATGAATTCCTTTGCTCATCCTCCCCAGGGTGCTGCAGCCCCTGCCCTGCTTCCCCGAGGGCTGGCAGCAGTGGAGCAGAGGTCAGCACCAGCATCCTCTCCATGCCCACACACCAGGGTGGCACTGGCCTGGCAAGCTGGGGCTGTGTGAGGAGCCTGTCCAGCAGATCTCCTCACTGCCTCTGCTGCCGTGAGCGCAACCGGCGGGGCCAGGGCTGGGGACCGCCCCGGGGCGCAAGCCGGGGAGAGCCAGCCTGAGCCGTCCGGCCGGGCCAGTGCCGCCAGGGGCGGCGAGGAGCCGGGGAGACAGGGCTGGGAGAGGGACAGCATCTCCTCACAGCCTCCTCCAAAGAGGCACAGCCCCCTCCCCCGCCCCTGCTGCCCGGAACACTTCCCTGCTGCGGCTGTGCAGCCCCCGCGGCTGCAGGGGGGGCAGCAGCGAAAGAAAAGGTGCAGCGGGGGGGGAGCAAAGTGGGGGAACCCCAGGGTGTATTCCTCTGTCCTCCCTGCCATGCCACCCAGGAGAGCCCTGCCCTGCCCTTTGCAGCAGCCGGGAAGAGTCTGATGTGCAGGCAGGAGGACATGGGGTGCCAGGCTGGTGGGGGCAGTGCCCAGCCTGTCCCCCACAAGCCACAAGGGTTCCTGTGGCAGCCATGCTGGAGGCCCCTGGAGCCTGGCACAGTGTGCCTGGCACACAGGTAGCAGAGGTGCAGGAGTGGCACCACACAGTCTGGAACAGGCCCCAGCCCTGCAGGGGTAATGCTCTGCTCCCCCCTGCACCCTGGGGGCCCTCCCCATCATGGGTAGAGGCTGGCAGTGTGCAGACCCCCATGGGGCAGTGACCCTGATGGGACAGGGTAGATCCCAACATGAGAGGTCCACTCCAGACAGACATGGTGCAGCCCAGCAGGGGTGGTGCAGCCCAGCAGGGCAGGGTGCAGCCCAGCAGGGATGGTGCAGCCCAGCAGGGGTGGTGCAGCCCAGCAGGGATGGTGCAGCCCAGCAGGGATGGTGCAGCCCAGCAGGGCATGGTGCAGCCCAGCAGGGGTGGTGCAGCCCAGCAGGGGTGGTGCAGCCCAGCAGGGATGGTGCAGCCCAGCAGGGCAGGGTGCAGCCCAGCAGGGGTGGTGCAGCCCAGCAGGGCATGGTGCAGCCCAGCAGGGCATGGTGCAGCCCAGCAGGGATGGTGCAGCCCAGCAGGGGTGGTGCAGCCCAGCAGGACATGGTGCAGCCCAGCAGGGCAGGGTGCAGCCCAGCAGGGATGGTGCAGCCCAGCAGGGATGGTGCAGCCCAGCAGGGCAGGGTGCAGCCCAGCAGGGGTGGTGCAGCCCAGCAGGGCATGGTGCAGCCCAGCAGGGATGGTGCAGCCCAGCAGGGCAGGGTGCAGCCCAGCAGGGATGGTGCAGCCCAGCAGGGCAGGGTGCAGCCCAGCAGGGATGGTGCAGCCCAGCAGGGCAGGGTGCAGCCCAGCAGGGATGGTGCAGCCCAGCAGGGCATGGTGCAGCCCAGCAGGGCAGGGTGCAGCCCAGCAGGGCAGGGTGCAGGCCAGCAGGGATGGTGCAGCCCAGCAGGGCATGGTGCAGCCCAGCAGGGATGGTGCAGCCCAGCAGGGGTGGTGCAGCCCAGCAGGGATGGTGCAGCCCAGCAGGGATGGTGCAGCCCAGCAGGGCAGGGTGCAGCCCAGCAGGGATGGTGCAGCCCAGCAGGGGTGGTGCAGCCCAGCAGGGATGGTGCAGCCCAGCAGGGCATGGTGCAGCCCAGCAGGGATGGTGCAGCCCAGCAGGGATGATGCAGCCCAGCAGGGCAGGGTGCAGCCCAGCAGGGATGGTGCAGCCCAGCAGGGGTGGTGCAGCCCAGCAGGGATGGTGCAGCCCAGCAGGGGTGGTGCAGCCCAGCAGGGCAGGGTGCAGCCCAGCAGGGATGGTGCAGCCCAGCAGGGCAGGGAGCAGCCCAGCAGGGATGGTGCAGCCCAGCAGGGCAGGGTGCAGCCCAGCAGGGATGGTGCAGCCCAGCAGGGGTGGTGCAGCCCAGCAGGGATGGTGCAGCCCAGCAGGGCAGGGTGCAGCCCAGCAGGGATGGTGCAGCCCAGCAGGGATGGTGCAGCCCAGCAGGGCAGGGTGCAGCCCAGCAGGGATGGTGCAGCCCAGCAGGGATGGTGCAGCCCAGCAGGGGTGGTGCAGCCCAGCAGGGCAGGGTGCAGCCCAGCAGGGATGGTGCAGCCCAGCAGGGATGGTGCAGCCCAGCAGGGCAGGGTGCAGCCCAGCAGGGATGGTGCAGCCCAGCAGGGATGGTGCAGCCCAGCAGGGCATGGTGCAGCCCAGCAGGGGTGGTGCAGCCCAGCAGGGCAGGGTGCAGCCCAGCAGGGATGGTGCAGCCCAGCAGGGATGGTGCAGCCCAGCAGGGCAGGGTGCAGCCCAGCAGGGATGGTGCAGCCCAGCAGGGATGGTGCAGCCCAGCAGGGCAGGGTGCAGCCCAGCAGGGATGATGCAGCCCAGCAGGGCAGGGTGCAGCCCAGCAGGGATGATGCAGCCCAGCAGGGCAGGGTGCAGCCCAGCAGGGATGGTGCAGCCCAGCAGGGCATGGTGCAGCCCAGCAGGGATGGTGCAGCCCAGCAGGGATGGTGCAGCCCAGCAGGGCAGGGTGCAGCCCTGTGCTCTCTCACCCCTCACCACGACCCAGAGAGGGACACTCTGGCTGGGGTGGGTCAGGGCTGCTCCAGCATGGCAGTGATGGGGACAGCACAGGTTTCCAAATGTTGGCCAGAACTGCCCCAGTGCTCCCCCAAAGCTCAGAGCTCAGGAGCAGGGAGCTCCTGACACAGTCAGAGACCCCCAAGACTCCCCTTAACCAGCACCCAAGGGCAGGGCCTTGCCCTCAGGGTCTTTGATCTCCTATTGACAGGGAGCAGCAAAACATTCTGCCTTGCTGAGCACCCCAGGCCCTGCACCACGGGCTCCAGCCACAGGGTGAGGAGAGCATGGGGCTGTGGTCAGCAGCTCAGGCAGGGCATGATGGGCAGAAGGGAAGGGTCCCCAGGGCATCATGCAGCAGAGTCACACACCACAGGACAGGCTGGGTGTGCACTTCAAAGAGCCAGGTCCCACAGGACACAGCAGCTGAGGGTGACTCCTCTGTGTGACAGTCACAGGGCTGACAGCCAGAGCCACAGCCATGCTGAGCAGCCAGAGCAGGCATGGCAAGGCAGGTTGTGCATCAGGAAGTCTTCCTGCATGACCACAGATGGCTTCAGGGTCAGGCCCAGGAGGTGAGAGGTCACCAGCTGAGTCATCAGCAGGTCTGAGCACCACACTTCTCCCACCAGCCTCCAGCTCCCCTCCAGCCCTGCTGCACAAAGCATTGCCCAGCGCCTCCTGCCAGCTCCATCTCACCTTGGCTGAGCTTCTGTCCTCTCTTTGGGGGTGTCTGTGCCCCTCCTTTTCATCCTGGCACCCCCACCTGTGACATGAGGTTCCACCTCTGCAGTGCTGCTGCCATGGGGAGACCTCACAGAGCACTCAGGTGAGCTGTGTCCAGGTAGGATTAGCCTCAGCCCTGCAAGGAGCCAGCCCTCAGCCCTGGCACCAGGAGAGGGAGCTGGGAGTGCTCTGCTTGGAGTGCCCACCTCATCCTCACTGCTGCCTCCCTGTCCCAGCCCACCTGGCTCCCAGCAGAGACACTCAGCCGTGGCAGGGCTGGCACAGGACATGGTGATGCTGGTACCTCCTGCCCTGGCTCAGCCAGTGGTGCAGGCTGTGCTGGGGCAAAATAATCTCAGGCTGTTCCCTGAGTATGGGGCAGCAGGGCTGGGAGGGGGCACAGATCTATTCTGGTAACCCTAAAAGCCTTGGAGCATTTGGAGGAGGCCTTGGAGTGAGGCAGGAACATCCCTGAGCTGCGTCTGCTGCTGGGGAAGACAACATCAGCAGGTGGCACATGCAGGCTGGTGGCAGGGAGGCTCTGTCTGGGGGAGCCTCAAAGAGCCAGAGCAGCTCAGGGGTTCCTGCATCCATATGGTGCCCAAGCTGATGGTTCCAGGAGGGTGTTGGACACCCTGCACCCACCTGGGGTCACAGCAGAGTGCTAAGGGTCAGGCTGCTGCAGCCCCAACAGGGAGGCAGCTCTCAGCCCTCACTCAGGTCCCTGCAGACTCCAGCTTCAGAATCCAGAGCAACAGAGTCATTCCAACACAGAACTGCAGAGCCACAGAATGGGTCAGGAGGGGCCTCAAAGATCACCCAGCTCCACCCCCCTGCCACCAGCACAGCTTGCTCAAGGCCCTGTGCAACGTAGAGCAAACATTCAGCTGGCATCCTGGCAGAGGCAGGGCAGGAGCCACAGGAAGGGGGTACTGTGTGGGGTGAGCTCCAGCCCCAGCAGGGGCAGGTGAGCCTGTCCCCAGCTCCAGCCCAGCATCCTCAGCACCACAGCAAGCCCTGTGTGGGAAGCACAGAGGTCAGGAGGGGCAACAAGAAGCCTCTCTTCTGGCTGAGCAGGCTCCCAGGCCCTGCCAGCAGGCAGTGTTTTCTGCAGCCAGGCCCTTCCCAGTCGTGCAAACAGAAACCAGAGAGTGGCTCAGAAGCTCTGACCTGGAAGCTTTTCAGCCTGCAGAAGAGGAGGCTGAGGGCAGAGCTCTCCACACCCCCTTGAAGAGGCTGCAGCGAGGTGGGGGCTGGGCTCTTGGCCCAGGTAAGAAGTGACAGGATGAGAGGAAATGGCTGCAGGCTGCACCAGGGCAGCTTCAGGTGAGAATTTCTTCACCCAAAGGGTTCTCAGGGACTGGCCCAGGCTGCCCAGGGGGGTGCTGGAGTCCCCATCCCCAGAGGGGTGTGGAAGACCTTTGGATGAGGAGCTCAGGGCCGTGGTGTGACAGCTGTGTGCTGCTGGGTTGTGGTTGGGCTGGATGAGCTCAGAGCCTCTTCCCAGCAGGCAGCTGTGTGACCCTGGCAGGACACAGGCTGCAGAGCTGCAGGATGAGTGCACAGACTGCAGCACTGCAGAGCTGTGGGAGAGGTGCAAAGCCCATGGAGCCCACCAGGGTCACAGAATGGCTTAGGCTGGAGGAGACCTCAGAGGTCAAGCACCGTGGGCAGGGACAGCTCCCAGCCAGCCCAGGTGACTTGAGGCCACATCCAGCCTGGCCTGGAGCAGCTGCAGGGAGGGGGCAGCCACGGCCACGGGGTGTGCTCAGTGCTGTGACAGGCAGGCAAGCAGCAGGACTTTGGGCAGCTCCATCCCAGAGCAGGAGTGCAAGGGGCTGCAGAGTGCCAGTGCAGAGAGTGGAGAAAGCCAGGCAGGGAAAGCTGTGCTGTGAGGAGGCAGCACAGCCAAGGCCCTGGGGATGCAGAAGGGATCACAGCTCAAAGGATGTTGGACTGGAGAGCTTCCAGTCCAAGCCCTGCCAGAGCAGGAGCAGAGAATCCAGCACAGGTCACACAGGAACACATCCAGACAGGGCTGGGAAGGCTCCAGAGCAGGAGACTCCACAACCTCTCTGGGCAGCCTGCTCCAGGCCTCTGGGAGCCTCACAGTCAGGAAGTTCCTCCTCATGCTGAGCTGGAACCTCCTGTGCTGCAGTTTCCATCCATTGCCCCTGGACCTGTCCCAGGGCACAGTGAGCAGAGCCTGGCCCTGGCCCTGTCCCTTCCTGACCCCCAGCCCTCAGCTATTGATAGCCATTGATCAGATCCCTCTCAGCCTTCTCCTCTCCAGACTGCACAGCCCCAGGGCTCTCAGCCTCTCCTCCCCAGGCAGTGCTGCAGTCCCTTCAGCATCCTTGCAGCCCTCCCTTGGACTCTCTCCAGCAGATCTCTGTCCCTCCTGAGCTGGGGAGCCCAGAGGTGGAAGCAATGTTCCAGGGGAGGTCTCAGCAGGGCAGAGCAGGATGAGACTGTGCAGGGAGGACATTTGCAGTCCCTGCCACCCACACATTGTTCTGTTTCCCCAGGCCCTGCTGGGGGGTGTGGGCTGCTCCATGCTGGGTGCTCCAGGAGCTGCTGGCAGGGCTCAGGACTCTCCTTTGCCAGTAATGGGCATGACTCAGTCACCCTGCTCTGGCTCAGTGACCTTTCCTTTTCCATGACAAGCTTCAGCTTCTTGCTGCAGCCTCCCAGGAAGAGACTTTGTCAAACTGCTGGGTGCCAAGCAGAGGCAGCCAGTGGCTCAGGGCTGTGGCACTGGGCTGAGTCTGAAGTGGCTCCCAGTGGTGCTGCCTGTTGGAGAGCACTGGTGTGCAGCACAACCCAACACCAGGGCTCTGCTTTCCCTATTCCTGATGAGAGGCAACAGGAAGGACAGGACAGGAGCCTGTGTGATCTGCTCCAGCTGACCCTGCTCTGGCTCTGGCTGAGCTTTCAAGGTCCCTTCCAACCCCTAACGTTCTGTGATTCTGTGAAACCTGAGCTGGAACAGACACCAGAGGCTGAGCCAGGAGGGGACAGCTCTGCAGGGGGACCTGGTGCTGCAGGAGAGCTCAGCAGCCCAATGGCTGCTCAGGGGCTCCACCATACACAGCACAAGACCCCTCCTGAGGCTGCAGTCCCCTCGGCTGCCGGCTCCCAGGTTGTTTTTCCACCCCTCCGCTGGGAACTGTGGAGTGCAGGCTGCTCCCTGGGCCTGGAGGGAGCTTATTCTGGCAGCAGTGAGTGAGTGGGGATGGAGATGCAGGAGGGGATTTGTTGCTCAGGGGTGGGAAAGGATTGCCAGTGCCTGGGTTAGAGCAGCTCACAGGGCTGATCACAGAGAGAGCCAGGCAAGGGAAGCAAAGAACCAAAGCATGTGGGGCTGGGGGCTAGGAAAAATGCTTTGCTGCAAGGCTCTGGCACAGGCTGCCCAGGGAGGTGGTGGAGTCCCCAGCCCTAGAGGTGCTCAAGAGCTGTGTGGCCATGGCACATGGGGACAGGGGTTAGGGGCTGTGGTGGTCTTAAGCTGGACTCTATGCCCTTAAAGGTCTCTTCCCACTGACACAATTCTGTGACTCTCTGATCCCCCCTGCCAGCTGGAGACCACCACTCAGTCACTTGCTGCCTGTGCCAGCCAGGCTGTGGGTGCCCCAGGAGTGCCCTGCCCCTCTCTCCTGCCCTTGCACAGCTCCTGCTGGGGGGCAGCACACAGTGACACGGGCAATGGCATCCAGAGACCTTCAGCAGCTTTGCCCACAGCACCAGGCTGTGGTGCTGGACTCACTGGAGGGAAGGGATCCATCCACAGGGATCCTGACAGGCTTCAGAAGTGAGCCAGGGCCAGCTGCAGGAGGCTCAGCAAGCCACAGGGCAAGGCCCTGCAGCTGGCTTGGGCCAACCCCAGGCACAGATCCAGGCTGGGGGCAGAGTGGGTTGAGAACAGCTCTGAAGAAAGAGCCTTGGGGGTGCTGGGTGCTGAGCAGCTCCCCAGGAGCCAGCAGAGCCTCCTGCAGCCCTCAGGCAGCTGTGTGCTGGCTGCAGCCAGAGCAGGGTGGGCAGAGGACAGGAGAGGGGATTCTGCCCCTGGGCTCTGCTCTGCTCAGACCTCACCTCCAATCCTGCCTCCAGCTCTGGGGTCCCCACTGCAAGAGTCCAGAGGAGGCCACAGAGATGCTGCCAGGGCTGGAGCAGCTCTGCTGGGAGCACAGGCTGAGGGAGCTGGGGCTGTGCAGCCTGCAGAGGAGAAGACTCCAGGGGGACCTCAGAGCTGCTGCCAGGACCTGAAGGGATCCTGCAGGGAGGCTGCAGAGAGACTGTTTCCAAGAGTGCCCACCCACAGGACAAGGGGAAATGGATTTAAACTGAAGGAGATCAGGTTTGGATTGGATCTGAGGAGGGTGGTGAGGCTCTGGAATGGATTGTCCAGGGAGGCTGTGGCTGCCTCCTCCCTGGAGGTGTTCAGGGCCAGGCTGGATGAGGTCTTGAGCAACCTGGGCTGGTGGGAGGGGTCCCTGCCCATGGCAGGAGCTTGGAGTAGGTGATCTCTGAGGTCTCCAGCCTGAGCCATTCTATGGTTCTCTGCTGGTCACACTGGGCTCATCCTGCTTCACTGTGCTTGTGTGCTCAGTGTCCCTGAGTGGGTGCTTCCTGTGTGGGGGCTTCCTGTCCCTCAGCCTGATGCTGAGGGAGCCTCAGTGCCTGTATCCACGGCACCAACAAAGATGTTAACCAAGCCTGGTCCCAGTCCTGAGCCCTGAGGGACTGCACTTGGCCATGGCCCATTGCCAGGAACCCTCTGGGTGCAGCTCTCAAGCCAGCTCTGTACCCACTGAATTCTCCTTCCATGGAGCACATCCTGCACCAGCCTGGGGACCAGGATGTGCTGTGGGAGAGTGTCAAAGGCTTTGCTCAGGTCCAGGTCAATGATGTCAGGTAAATAACCAAGGCCCTCAGTCACTGCAGCCATTCTGGGTCTGACAGCAAAGGGACAGCCCCTGCTGAGGCTGCAGCTGGAATCTTGTGTCCAGCTCTGGGCTCTCAGCTCAGGAAGGACCTCAGGGAACTGCTTGAGAGAGTCCAGCACAGAGCCAGGGAATGATGAAGGCAGTGGAAGATCTTCCTCAGGAGGAGAGCCTGAGGGAGCTGAGGGCTCTGGAGCCTGGAGAGGAGCAGCCTGAGGGTGAGCTCCTGGCTGGGGCTAAAGCTGTGCAGGGTGATGCCCAGAGGCTGGAGCCAGGCTCTGCTGGGGGATGCCCAGTGCCAGCCCAAGGGGCAGTGGTGGAAGCTGAGGCAGAGGAAGTGCCATGGACACAGGAGGAAGATTTTTTTTCCCTGTGAGGGTGACAGAGGCCTGGAGCAGGCTGCCCGGGGGGTTCTGGAGTCTCCCTCTCCAGAGATTCAGGACCTTCCTGGATGAGATCCTGTGTGCCCTGCCCTGGGTGGCCCTGCTCTGGCTGAGCTTTCCAGGTGCCTTCCAGCCCCTCACATTCTGTGCTTCTGTGGCTGCCCTGCCCCTGCTTTGCTGAGAGCCTTTCCCCAAAGCCTGCTGGCTGGCTCCCAGGCACCCACACTCCTTTGATTGCTTTTAATTGTCTGCTTGTGGTGGTGTTGGGTTTGGTTTTCCCAATGGCCACAGCCTGTTGTGAGGCAGCTCAGCTCCTTGCTCCTCTCTGGGTGGGCAGCTCTAGCCAGGATTTGCCTTAGATCTTGGAAGACAGAGTTAGAGCTGTCCTTGCCTGGATTCACTCTGACTTTCAAGCTCCTGACAGTGTGGCAGCTGTGTTTGGGGTGATCCCTCTGTGTGCAGTGCTTCAGCCAGCCTTGGCTGCAGGCTGTTGTTGTGGCAGTGCCACACTCAGCATCCTCCTTCCACAGAGAGCTTTGCCAAGGCTGCATCACAGAGCTGAAATTGCTTTGATTTTTGGCTGCAGAGCCTGAGCTCTCCAGCACCTGAGGGACTAATCAGTGGAAGGGGTTGTGAGTAGATGACTTGTGAGGGGTGGCTTGTGAGCAGGTGACCTGGACTGACAACAGCCAGCAGTGGGCAGCTGGAGGTGGAAAAGCTCCACACCACTGTTATGGACCCCTGAGTGCCTGCAGGGGGTAGGGCTGGGGTCAGGGTGCAGCAGGAAGGGGCTGCAGAAACAATTCCATTTCACAGATGTGTTTCTCACCCCCCCCCCAGCCTGGACAGAGTGAACATCTTTGGGGTGTCAGGGAGGGATAGGACTGGGGGGGATGGAGCAGAAGTAGAAGTGGGGAGATTGAGCTTGGCTGTGAGGAAGAAGTTGTTCCCCAGGAGGGTGGTGAGAGCCTGGCACAGGTTGCCCAGGGAGGTGGTGGAAGCCTCCTGCCTGGAGGTGTTTGCAGCCAGGCTGGAGGTGGCTGTGAGCAACCTGCTGTGGTGTGAGGTGTCCCTGCCCATGGCAGGGGGCTGGGACTGGCTGAGCCTTGAGCTCCCTTCCAGCCCTGAGAGTTCTGTGGTTCTGTGGTGTTGGAAATGTGATCCCCATGGCCCCTGAAATTCCTCACCAGAGAAGCATCCAGCTCCTTGCTGAACCACGAGGTTCCATGGGGGATCCCCACTGCTGGTTCAGGAGCCCTGGTCTGCCCCTTCCCCTTCCCCTGGGCTTCCAGGCTGAGGCTGGGGTTGAATGAAGAGCTTGAGCGGTGAAAAAGGTCCCTGCAGAGTGAGAGCTTTGCCAGCTGAGGCAGAGGTGAGGCTTGTGGGCTCAGCACTTTTCCACTGGATGTTTCCACTGCAATCCTGGGGCTTCCATGCAAACAGACACAGGAGCTCAGAGCAGCACACACTGGCTGTGGCCAGAGCAGCCACAGGAACTGCAGCCAGCCACAGCAACTGCACCCAGAGCAGCTCCCTGCTGCTCAAGGCCTTGGGCAGCACTGCACAGAGCAGAGGATGTGACACTGCCCCGGACAGGCAGCCTGGGAGCAGGCAGGCTTCGGTGCCTTGCTGTCTCAGATGGCTCCCAGGCTGTCCTCTGCCTCTGGGACAGGTCACTGCTGCAGGATGTGGCTGTCAGACAGCTTTCTATGAAAACACCTCTCTAGGAAGCCAGAGCTCCTGTGTCCCTGGCATAAGCCTCACCAGTTGATGCTGCAGCCAGCCCACTGCAGCAGCCAGCCAAGTTTTAAACACTTGAGTTCTCTTGCCCAACACTTAGCAATTTCCTTCTGGCTGGGCTGCTCCCAAAGCTGCAAAGAGACAGAACAACTCCAAAAAATCATCCAGACCTTGCTGGCAGCAGCCAACAGCCTGCCTGTGACTGCCTGCAGTGGTGGGGGGGTGTTTGTGCTCCAGCCCAGAGCTGCAGTTGGTACCATGGCACAGTCTGGAGGAGGACAGACACTGCCCCTGCAACTGGCAATGCAGCCTGGAAGTGAACAGAGGGCAGAGAAGGGTGGAGGGGAGGGACCTGGGCAAAGGCTGGTCTGCAAAGGGTCCTGGTGATGCACAGACAGATCCCTCTGGAATTCTTTCTCAACTGATTGCATGGCAGATCCCAGATGCAGGTAAACAAGTTGGGTTAGATCTAACTGGGGAAAGCTGAGAAGCTTCCAGGTGCACAGAATGCTCTCTGAGTTCCCCCCCTGCATGTTCCCATTCCTTGTGTTGAGAGAAGGCAAAGGCAAGAGGAGGTCCTGCTTGAGAACTACCTTTGCATCCATCACACCCTGCTGGCTTCAGCTCTTCCACTGAGTCCCTCACAAATCATAGAATCATCTGTTCCTGACCCCCTCCAAAGTCCCTCCCCAGCTCTCTTGCAGCCCCCTGCAGATCCTGGAAGGCCACCAGAAGGTCTCCTGGGAGCCTTCTCCTCTCCAGCCTGCACAACCCCAACTCTCTCAGGCTGCCTCCAGAGCACAGCAGCTCCAGCCCTCTGCTCCTCCTCCTGGCCCTGCTCTGGACACCTTCCAGCCCCTCCAGAGCCTTCCTGGCACAGAGGCTGCAGAGCTGGCCCCAGAGCTGCAGCTGTGGGCTCAGCAGAGTGGAGCAGAGGGGCAGAATCCCCTCCCTGGCCCTGCTGGCCACACTTCTGCTGCTGCAGCCCAGGCTCTGCTTGGCTCTCTGGGCTGCAAGTGCTCCCTGCTGGCTCCTGCTGAGCTTCTCCTCCCCCAGCACCCCCAAGGCCTTTCCTTCAGGGCTGCTCTGAGCCAGTCCCTGCCCAGCCTCTATCAGTTGGTTTGTCAGCTTGGCACAGGGAGATACCCCATCAGTTCCCTTCTCTCCCCCTTTCACCCTCTCCTATACTTTAGCCCAGCTGCTGGGCACACTGCCAGACAGTGAGGGGCTCTGCAGCCTGGGCAAGCACAGTATCATAGAATGCTCTGGGTTGCAAAGGACCTCCAAAGGGCATCCAGTCCCAGCCCTGCACCCAGCAGGGACATCCCCTACTGGATCAGGTTGCCCAGAGCCCTCTCCAGCTTCTCCAGGGCTGGAGCCTCAACCACCTCCCTGGGCAGCCTGCTGCAGGGTTCCAGCAGCCTCCTGGGGCAGAACTTGTTCCTCACATCCAAGCTCAATCTGCTCTGCTCTGCTCTGAAGCCATTGCCCCTGGGTCTGTCCCTGCAGGCCTTTGGGAACAGTCCCTCTGTAGCCTTCCTGGAGCCCCTTCAGGTACTGGCAGGTCATCTGGAGTCTTCTCTTCTCCAGGCTGAACACCCCCAGCTGCCTCAGCCTCTCCTCATAGCAGAGATGCTCCAATCCTCTGATCATTTTCGTGGCCTCCTCTGGACCTGCTCCATCAGCTCCAGGTCCTTCCTGTATTGAGTGCTCCACAGCTGGCCCCAGCCCTGCAGGTGAGGTCTCCCCAGAGCAGAGCAGAGCAGAGGGGCAGGATCCTCTCTCTCCAGCTCTGGCCACACTGCTTTGGTTGCAGCCCAGGCTGCCCTTGGCCTTGGTGCTGCAAGTGCACCCTGTTTGCTTATGTCCAGCTTCTCATTCAGCAGCAGGTGTGAGAGATCATAGCACAGGTCACCACAAAGTGTATGTAGCCCCCAGCTGCTGACTGGGCAATGCAGACCACCCTCAAAACCTTTGAAGGAGCAGTGCTGTGGAAAAGCAAAGCACTGTTGAAATACTGATGCAGAGTTACCCTGGCCTGTGGCCTCATCACACCCTGCAGTGCTTCTCATCACACTAAAAACGACCTAGACATGGGTCTGCAGAGGCATATTTACCCTCTGGTCTTTCCTTGGACCTGCCAAGAAGGACACAAAGCAGATGTCTCTGTCAGGCAGCTGCTAGGATGAGAAGTGAAGCCAACAACCAAATCCAGACCCCCTCACTAGGCTGATCTGAACACTCATCATGGCAAGCCAGAGATGGACTTTACCCAGGGAGCTTCCCAGGAGCAGGGTGTGAGGCTGCCTGGGTTTAAGGAGCAAGGCAGAGCTCTGCAGCTCTGGCCAAGGGAGTTGCAGAACCCACCCCCCAGCAGGAGTGGAGAGAAATGGGAGAGTCTGAATGGCAGTGCTGCTCCCAGACTGCAGACTGCAGAGCAGAGCACACAGCATCCAAAGCCAGCCATGGTCGGGGCTGAACACAGAAGCTCATTAAGCCAAAGTTTCCCCAACCTCCACCCAACCAGGCCAGAAATCCAGGCCTCAAATGCACCTCCCCCTACTTCTCCACTCCCCCCAGAGCTAAGCTGAAGATGACCCAGCTAGAACTCAGCCCTGCCCAGGCTGCTGGCAGGCTGCTCAGGGCTGAAACCCTCCCCTACCCCAAGGAGGAGAGCAGGGAGGCTGTGCTGGAAGGGAGCAGGGAAGGGGCAGAGGCAGCTTGGGCTGTCCCTTACAGGGGCTGGGTGCAGGCATTCTGGGAATGAAAGAAGGAAAACCTGCACTTTCCAGTCCACCCCTGGAGCTCTCTGCTCCTCCTGGTCAGACTTCTCTGTGGCACCTTAAAGGCAGCCAGCCTCATACCACCACACAGGGCCACGATGCTCTCGGGGGGCGCACGGCCGGGAGGTGCAGCCCCGAGCAGCCTGCGCGGGGGGACAGCAGAGTCAGCAGCGGTGACAGAGAGCCCGGAGTGAAGCTGCTGCTGCCCAGGGGAGGAGATTGCAGTGCCCTGAAAGCTGACCAGCGCTGTGTGTCAGACCCTTTCCATTCATCTCGGCCAACCTCAGCTGTTCAGTGCCTTGGAGGCTGGTTCAGCGCAGCCCTGCCCCAGCCAGGAGAGAAGCCTGAAGCGTTTGCAGCTCCCTCGGACAAACTCCACTCTGCCTGCTGTGGATGATCACACTATCACAGTATAACTAAGGTTGGAAGAGACCTCGAGGATCATCGAGTCCAACCTATCAACACAGACCTCATGACTAGACCATGGCACCAAGTGCCACATCCAATCCCCTCTGGAACACCTCCAGGGACGGTGACTCCACCACCTCCCTGGGCAGCACATCCCAATGGCGAACGACTCGCTCGGTGAAGAACTTTCTCCTCACCTCGAGTCTAAACCTCCTCTGGCACAGCTTGAGACTGTGTCCTCCTGTTCTGGTGCTGGGTGCCTGGGAGAAGAGACCAACCCCCACCTGGCTCCAACCTCCCTGCAGGGAGTTGCAGAGAGCAAGAAGGTCTCCCCTGAGCCTCCTCTTCTCCAGGCTAAGCAACCCCAGCTCCCTCAGCCTCTCCTCACAGGGCTGTGCCCCAGACCCCTCCCCAGCTTTGTTGCCCTTCTCTGGACACCTTCAAGTCTCTCAATGTCCTTCTCAAACTGAGGGGCCCAGAACTGGACACAGGACTCAAGGTGTGGCCTGAGCAATGCAGAGTCCAGGGGCACTATGACCTCCCTGCTCCTGCTGGCCACACTATTCCTAATGCAGACCAGGATGCCATTGGCCCTCTTGGCCCCCTGGGCACACTGCTGGCTCATATTCAGGCAGCTGTCAATCAGCACCCCCAGGTCCCTCTCTGTTTGGCAGCTCTCAGCCACTCTGACCCCAGCCTGTAGCTCTGCCTGGGGTTGCCGTAGCCAAAGTGCAGCCCCTGGCACTGGGACTTGTTGAATGCCATCCTGTTGGGCTCTGCCCACCTGTCCAGTCTGTCGAGGTCCCTCTGCAGAGCCCTTCTGTCCTCTGACTGACCAACATCTGCTCCTAACTTGGTGTCATCTGCAAACCTGCTGCTGACTGACTCAATGCCCTCCTCCAGATCATCACTGAAGATGTTAAAGAGCACAGGGCCCAGCACTGCTCCCTGGGGCACAGCACTGGTGCCTGGCTGCCAGCTGGCTGTGGCACCATTCACCTCCACTCTTTGGGCTCAGCCTCCAGCCAATTCCTAACCCAGCTCAGAGTGCTGTGGTCCAAGCCACGAGCTGACAGCTTAGCCAGCAGTTTGCTGTGGGGGACGGTGTCAAAGGCCTGATGAGCTTCCCCTCGAGGGTCAGTTGGCTTGCAGGTGGTTTAGGCTGGCTGGCAGGAATTCCACCTGTCCTCCTCGGGTATTTATTTGTTTTATTGTTGCCATTTAAAGCTCACTCTGGAAAACCCTCAGTGTGGCACCAGAGGTCCAATCCTCCCCTTCCTCCCATGTCTTTGATGAGAAGTTCCTGGCATGGGAAGCCACTCAGAGAAATCTGGAGTGCATTTATTGACTTCTCTCTCTGAAGCCAAAGAAGAGACCACTGCTAACCTCCACAAAAGAGCACAAAGCCTCTGCTGTCTCCTGCCAATCAATCAATCAATCAATCAGTCACAGAATGGTAGAGGTTGGAAGGGACCTGCAGAGATCATCCAGTCCAACCCCCCTGCCAGAGCAGGGTCACCCAGGGCAGGGCACACAGAACACAGCCAGGTGGGGCTTGAAAGCCTCCAGAGGAGACTCCACAGCCTCTCTGGGCAGCCTGCTCCAGGCCTCCAGCAGCCTCACACCAAAGCAGTTTCTCCTCATGCTGAGGTAGAACCTCCTGGGTTGCAGCTTGTGCCCTTTGTTCCTTGTCCTATGACTGGGCACCACTGCAGAGAGCCTGGCACCTTCACCCTGACACCCACCCCTCAAGTACTGAGAGACATTGATCAGACCTCTCTCAGCCTTCTCCAGACTCAACAGCCCCAGGGCTCTCAGTCTTTCCTCATAGGAGTCCAGCTCCAGCTCCTGCATCATCCTCATGGCTCTCTGTTGGATTCTCTCCAGCAGATCTCTGTCTCTCTTGACCTGTGGAGACCCAAACTGGACACACCATTGCAGGTGTGGTCTCAGCAGGGCAGAGCAGAGGGGGAGGAGAACCTCCCTGGACCTGTTGGACACGCTTTTCTTGATGCACCCCAGCAGCAGAAAGGTTAGAAGATACCTACAGTGCTGCTCCTTCTGCCTGCCAGGAAAACTGGGGGGAAGAGGGGGGGTCCAAGCTAGTAAGTAAAAGGCAAGCACCTCTCTCCCAGCAAGTTCTTTTGCCCCAGAATGCTGAATCAAAGGAGCAACAGAACTGGTGCAGCCCACACAAATTAAACAGAGGAACTGGGAGGTGGGTACATAAAATCTGCCAGCCAATGAACTCCACCAGCAGCCAGCTTGGAGAACAAGAGGCAAAAGCAGCTGAAGTGTTTGATCAGTAAAGGCTGCTGGTATGTAAGGCAGAACCTGTGCAAGTGGACTCCACTGAGGAAGAGCAGGGAGCTCCCTGCAGCTCCTGCTGTGTCAGGGGGGGCAGGAGGACACAGTGCAGCACTGAGGTGACTGACTGCAAGGAAATAAACCACACCTGCCTGGCCCCCATAAATGGTGGGTGCAAATGATCCCTCTGGTACTGGGGCTTGGGGTGGAACAGATCCCACGGGAGGAGGAAGCATCTCTGTGCTACGAATCCCATGGCAGAAGGCCCTTGAGATGAGACCTCAGTCAGCAGAACAGAGGCAGTTGTGGTCTCCCAAGTGCAAACCGACTGAAGTAGATTGGAAGAGCTGCCAGCGAGGCCTGTGGGGTGCCTGAGGAGAGTGGAGAGAGAAAAGGAGTGGCTTGTTTACCCAGAAAAATGTCCCTGTTGTGTAACTCCAGCAGGGCACACTAAAAGTGCCCAAACCAGCATCTGTTTGCAGGAACAGAGATGAATCATCACTGGATTGGCTCAGTCCTGAACAGCCTTTTATGAAAGTTCTGTGATGTAACAGCAGCAGGTTGGGTTCAGCACCCAGGTGATCAGCACCCAGATGATCAGCACCCAGATGATCAGCACCCAGATTCCCATCACGGCTGCCCCACTTAGGCAATGAAATCAATGAAGGGAAGGAGGTTCCTACCAGCAGCTCTCCCTTGGCTGTTTGGCTCCACCTAGAGCTGCAGCTTTTTGTTCAGGCAGCAAAAGCTGGAGGCTCAGGGTAGGCAGCAAGTCCCCTTCAGAGCTCCCTCTGCCACCAGTGGAGCACCAAGCCCTTCACCATCCCTCTGCTGATGGTGCCACGATAGGAGATGCTCCAACTGCAGGTGGTTAAACTGCTCCCATCCTTCAGCACCCCGAGCCCTGCACACGTTAGTGTCAGCTCACCCACACAGACAGGAGCCTTAGGAAGGAAGGAGAGCACAGGAAGCTCCTGGTGCTGCAGAAACTGCCAGCAGCCTGGGGGAAGCAGCAGCACCAGGGGGCAGGTTTGTGCCTCTGCCAAAGAAGAGACCCAAACTGCTGCACGGAACAAGCCCTCATCTCCCCCAGCTTCCACAGAGTGCCGGCTGGGAAGGCACCCCAAGGCTCATCTGCTCCAACCTCTCTAGGTGACAGCAGAGTTGCAATGAGCTGCCCAGCACCCTGCCAGGCTGAGCCTTCAACCTGCCCAGTGCAGGGCACTCCACTGCTTTGCTTGGGAGAGGATTCCAGTGTCTGACTGTACTCATGGGCAACGGGAATGTCCCCAGCAGTAACCTGTCCCCATTGCCCCTTCTCTTCCATGGCACTCCTTGTAAAAAGGGAGTCTCCTTCCTCCTCACAGCTGCCCTTTATGGCCTGGTCCATGGTGACAAGGTCTTCCCTAATCCAAGCCTTTCCCTTCCCTTCCCTTCCCTTCCCTTCCCTTCCCTTCCCTTCCCTTCCCTTCCCTTCCCTTCCCTTCCCTTCCCTTCCCTTCCCTTCCCTTCCCTTCCCTTCCCTTCCCTTCTCTCCAAGCTGCACAACCCCAGCTCTCAGCCTTTCCTCACATGCCAGCTCTTCCACTCCCCTGACCATTCTCCTGGCCCTTCTCTGCACAATTCCCAGCCTATCCACATCTGTTTTGTGTAGTGGGGATGTTTGGTTTGTGTTCTGACAGCTCGATGCTGCAAGTCTCTGTTCAGCTCAGGATCAGCCTCTGACAGCCCCTGAGACCTCTTCTCTGTTGCTTCAGCTGCCTTCCCTCCCTGCCCTTTGCCTGCTGGCTGGGAAAGCAGCACACTGGCTTCCAGCCCCAGCACTACACTCTGCAGGCTGCCAGGTGATCTCAGACTCTGCCCTTCCCAAACCCACCCCAGTCTGGGGCTCTCTAACCCCCTCCTGATTTTCACAAAGCCTGTGAGCACCACGAGGTCTGCTCCTGAGTCTCACGCAGCTGAAAGCAGGTTCAAAAGTCACTGCCAGACAAAAGCCAGTGCCACACAGTGTGTGTGTGCTTATCACAACTCCTGGACCAAAGTCCAGCCCCCCAAATCAGTGTCAGCCCACAGACAGTCACCAAGACTCTAGCACTTAACCTGCTTGTCTTTGCCTTCTGTATCTGACGTTCTGAGGGGGCTGAATGTGCCAACTTACCCTCTGAGCCTCACCCTTGCTACCCCCAGGGTCTCCAGCTGGAGAAGCATTTGGGCAAATCCATGGCTCCAGAAAGATTTGCTGCACTTCTCACGAATTATTCTTGTGGCCTTCCTTTCCAGTTGGCTTTTGCACTCCAAGCACAGGGGAGCTGCAGGGGCAGGGCTTTCCCAGGGCATGGTTATGGTTCCAGTTATGCAGCAAAGCAGCACTCCCAGCCAAGCACTGCCAGTTACCCTGGATCAGAACTCTCACAGGAAGGGCAATCAGTGCTGGGGCAAAGCCTTTCTGAAGAGAGCACTCGAGGGAGCATTGTTCACAGCTGCAAAGAAGAGGAGAATCAGCATTTCTGGCTTCTTGTTTACAGAAGCCTGTACAAATCAATTAACTTCAACAAATTCACTCTGATTAATCAGAGGATGTGCCAAGCCCAGCAAGTCCTGGGGCCACCAAGTGCCCTTGTTAACAGGAATCAGTTTCACCACCACAGCCAGCACCTTTGTGCCAGCAGCCTGAGAACAGAGGAGCTGCCAGGTGAAGGACTGAACACTGAAGCTTCCCTGTTGCTTCAGGAATAGTTTGTCATCTTGTGTCAGTGGGTAGGAGCACACTGGAGGCCAGCCCTGCAGAGGCAGCAGCTGGACAGGCACGTTGCCTCACCCTAGCAAGGGTGTGGGCAGAGGAGGAAACACTCTTTGGGCTGTCTGAAGGTGTAGCATGGAGGGGTGAATGTTGTTCTGTGGTCTTGGAAGCTGCATGTGTTTTACCATCTAAATCTGTGCCACCTGGGCCTTAGGGACCATGTCCCAGAGCCACTCAGCCTTCCTCCATTTCTGCAGGTGGGTACAACTCTCCTTTGTGGCTTGGAAGCTGCATAAACCCAGCGTGAACGACTTGGACATTAGCCCTTTGAAGTGGCAGCCTCAGGAGACAGCAAATCCTCCTGGTTCCTTACAGGCCAAGGAATGTTGTCTTCACACATCACATGAAATGCTTCTTTTCACTTTCTCCCTCAAGCTCACAGGACCAGAGGATGTTAGGGGTTGGAAGGGACCCCTGGAGATCTTCCAGCTCAAGCCCCTTGCTAGAGCAGGACCATAGCATCCAGCACAGGTCACACAGGAACACATCCAGGCAGGGCTGGGAAGGCTCCAGAGAAGGAGACTCCACAACCTCCCTGGGCTCTCCCTGCTGCCAACAGCAGAGCTGTAACTGACCGTAGCCGAAAGGCTGGCGGCAGCTACCTGCAAGACTACAAAAGCATTTCACACCTGGTGTGAAACAAAGAACAGCCTGAGGGGCTTTCCAAACAGCTTGCCAGCAGCCACTGATCCCAGCCTGCCAGCAGCCACTGATCCCAGCCTGCCAGCAGCCACTGATCCCAGCCTGCCAGCCTCTGCTCCAGGGGGTGAGGAAGTGAACACGCGGGGCAAGAGCTGTCCTCCAGGGGCACCTCATCTCGCCAGGCTGCAGGAACGGCCCAAGAGGAGCCTGGTGATGAGGAAGAAGCCTTTGCAGCAGTCCTGCCCAAGTTGAGTGCAAGGCTCCAAGGAGAGGCCGAGGATCCACAGCCTGCTCCGTGCAGGGCATGAATGGCTCCGTGGGGCGGCACAGCCGCTGGAAGTGAGGCTGCCGGGGGGACGGAGCCAGAGCCTCGGCAGAGGCCGCAGGGCGAAAGGCGATGTGCTGGAGGGGAAAGTGGAGCATCCAAGCACTTGGAGAGGCCGCATCTGCCCGCACAGGAGAGGAAGCCTGACCGGGAGGGGATAGCACAGAGCCAGAACGAGCAGCACACGCGGGCTTCGCGCTCTGGTTAAGTTCGTCCCGCCGCGCTCGCCGTAGCGCTCCGGCGGTGCCAGGACGCAGGGGCGGGCGGGGCGCGGGGCCTGCCGGGACTTGTAGTCTCCCCGGGCGGGCCGGGGCATTGGCGCCGCGTTCTGCGGCGCCGCCCGGGAACTACAGCCGCGGAGCCGGCGTCCGTCCGCGAGGATGGCTGCTCCCTTGGTGCTGGTGGTGCTGGTGGCCGTGACGGTCCGCGCCGCGCTCTACCGCTCCAGCCTCGCCGCCTTCATCTCCGAGCGGGTGGAGGTGTCGTCCCCTTTAAACGCCTGGAAGCGAGGTGAGGCCCGGCGAGCCCTGATCGCGGCACCGCTGCTCCGGCGCGGCCGAATGGGCCGAGCCCTGCGGGGGCTGCGGCGAGGGGCTGGGAGCGGCGGCTGCCTGGGCCCGGGAGCGCAGAGGCAGGGCAGGGGCCGGCCCGGAGCCGGAGCCGGAGGCAGGCTGGCGGCACGGCCCGCGGGCAGGGGCCGGGTTGCTATCCCGGCGCTGGGGACGGGCCCCGCGTCTCCCGGGCCCGACAACACGCGGCGTGGGGCAGTCCGTGGCGCTTGATCCCGGGGGAAGAGCGAGTGCTGCAAGGGGACACCGGCCCGAGGGCTCCGCCGTTGCGTGAGCTGCCCGGGCTGCGCTGGTGCAAAGCGGAGGTGTCAGAGGTGTCTGAAATGGAGAACAACCTGGCAGAGGCAGGAGGTTTCAGCAGCTCTGACGGAGCCGCGCTCGGTGCCCTGGAGCCCTCTGTGCTGCGGGCACGGCTGCCTGCTCCCCGCTCCGTGCAGCGCTGCTCACCGTCGCCGTGTTCAGTCTGTGCCCTGCACCTTAGCAGCATGATGCAGATCCTCTTCGGAGGACTGGGCTTCGATTTACCCAAGGCTTTTCCGAGGCGTTCATCTCTGCAGCATCTGAGCCACTTAGGAGCCTTAAAGACAGCCATTTGGGAAAGTATTATCCCGTTATTTCTGCAGGGGTGGTGCAGAATAACAGAGACATGAATGCATTTGATAGCCACGAGGCCTCTTCTCCATGGTGTGTGGCACCTCATGCTGCTTTGTTTCAGCACAGAGCTCCCCAAAAACCCCTTGCAACGATGTGTGCTGCTGAATCTTGTCTTAGAGCACCAAAGGAGGCATCTAGATAGTGAGGAGCATGAGCAGGATCACAGAATGTTAGGGTTTGGGAGGGGCCTCAAAAGATCATCTAGTCCAACACAGCTTCACACATGGCTTTGGGTTAGAAGGGAGCCTCCAAGGGCATCTTGTCCAACCCCCCTGCAGGCAGCAGGGACACCTCCAGCTCCAGCAGGCTGCACAGGGACACAGCAAGGCTGAGCTTGGCTGTCTCCAGGGATGAGGCCTGAACCACATCCCTGGGAAACCTGTTCCAGGATTTCACCACCCTCCCTGTGCAGAACTTCCTCCTGATGAGCAACCTAACCCTGCCCTGCTCCAGTTCCAAACCATTGCTCCTTGTCCTGTCCCCACAGCCCCTTCTGGACAGTCCCTGCCCAGCCTTTCTGTAGGCCCCCTGCAGATACTGAAAGGTAGCTCTAAGGTCTGGAGCCTTCTCTTCCCCAGGCTGAACAGCACCAGTGCTCTCAGCCTGTCTGCCTGGGAGAGGTGCTCCAGCCCTCATCACCCTGAAAAGCTGAGCAGAGACAGAGTCTCCTCCACAGATGGCTGAAGTGAGAGCCTCCTTTTGCTTCCCTCAGTCTCCTGCTTTGCTTCTCTCTGAACAGATGCAGCCAGTTACTGCAGTTACCTTTGCTGCTTGATCCCCAGGGAGCCTTTGTGCCCAGGCAGGGGGAGCTGCTGTGGAACAGCTGCAGCCCTTCCAGGGCAGGCTGTAACTCCAGGGGTGCCCAGTGTTGGGAAGGTTCAGCAGCAGCTAAGTTCTTGTCTCTGCCTGGTGGTGTGTGTGTGTATTCACTTGTGTGCTTCTGGTGTGGTGCTGAACACTTCAGATCTCTTGACATCCACTTAGGCAAAACAGTTCCAGGTCTGTGTGCTGCCATGATTTGGCCTCCCAGAGCTCAGTGTGTCTCCTGCACAGCTGCCATGTGTCACACAGCAGCTAAGCCTGTACCTGTGCCTCCTCTCCTGGAAAGTGCAGAACAGTGCAGCTGCAACCTTTGTACGAGCTGAAGCAAACCAGCAGATCCCTGTGGCAGCAAGCAGGCAGCAGGCAGGCAGTAGGCAGGCAGCAAGCAAGCAGCAGGCAGGCAGCAAGCAGGCAGCAGGCAGCAAGCAGGCAGCAAGCAGGCAGGCAGAAAGAAGGCAGCAAACAGGCAGGCAGCAGGCAGCAAGCAGGCAGCAAGCAGGCAGGCAGAAAGAAGGCAGCAAACAGGCAGGCAGCAGGCAGGCATGCAGGCAACAAGCAGGCAGCAAGCAAGCAGGCAGGCAGCAGGGAGGCAGCAAGCAGGCATGCAGGCAACAAGCAGGCAGCAAGCAGGCAAGCAACAGGCAGCAAACAGGCAGGCAGCAAGCAGGAAGCAGGCAGGCAGCAAGCAGGCAGCAAGCAAGCAGGCAGGCAGGCAGTAAGCAGGCAGCAGGCAGGCAGCAGGCAAGCAGGCAGGCAGCAAACAGGCAGCAGGCAGGCAGCAGGCAGGCAGGCAGCAAGCAGCAGGCAGGCAGTAAGCAGGCAGCAGGCAGCAGGCAGGCAGCAAGCAGGCAGGCAGGCAAGCAGTCAGGCAGCAAACAGGCAGTAGGCAGGTGGGCAGCAGGCAGCAAGCAGGCAGGCAGCAAACAGGCAGCAGGCAGGCAGCAAGCAGGCAGGCAACAAACAGGCAGCAAGCAGGCAGGCAGCAAGCAGGCAGCAAGTAGGCAGGCAGCAGGCAGCAAACAGGCAGGCAGCAAACAGGCAGTCAGCAGGCAGCAAACAGGCAGCAGGCAGGCAGCAGGCAGGCAGCAGGCAGGCGGGCAGCAGGCAGCAGGCAGGCAGGCAGCAAACAGGCAGTCAGCAGGCAGCAGGCAGGCAGCAGGCAGGCAGCAGGCAGGCAGCAAGCAGGCAGCAGGCAGGCAGCAAACGGGCAGCAAGCAGGCAGCAGGCAGGCGGGCAGCAGGCAGCAAACAGGCAGGCAGCAAACAGGCAGTCAGCAGGCAGCAGGCAGGCAGCAGGCAGGCAGCAAGCAGGCAGCAGGCAGGCAGCAAACGGGCAGCAAGCAGGCAGCAGGCAGGCGGGCAGCAGGCAGCAAGCAGGCAGCAGGCAGGCAGCAAACGGGCAGCAGGCAGCAGGCAGGCAGCAAACAGGCAGCAGGCAGGCAGCAGGCAGGCAGCAAACGGGCAGCAGGCAGGCAGCAGGCAGGCGGGCAGCAGGCAGCAGGCAGGCAGCAAACGGGCAGCAGGCAGCAGGCAGGCAGCAAACAGGCAGCAGGCAGGCAGCAGGCAGGCAGCAAACGGGCAGCAGGCAGGCAGCAAGCAGGCAGCAAACAGGCAGCAGGCAGGCGGGCAGCAGGCAGCAAGCAGGCAGCAGGCAGGCAGCAAGCAGGCAGCAAACAGGCAGCAGGCAGGCGGGCAGCAGGCAGCAGGCAGGCAGCAAGCAGGCAGCAGGCAGCAAGCAGGCAGCAGGCAGGCGGGCAGCAGGCAGCAAGCAGGCAGCAAGCAGGCAGCAAGCAGGCAGCAGGCAGGCGGGCAGCAGGCAGCAGGCAGGCAGCAAGCAGGCAGCAAACAGGCAGCAAGCAGGCAGCAGGCAGGCAGCAAACGGGCAGCAGGCAGCAGGCAGGCAGCAAACAGGCAGCAAGCAGGCAGGCAGCAAGCAGGCAGCAGGCAGGCAGCAAACAGGCAGCAAGCAGGCAGGCAGCAGGCAGGCAGCAGGCAGGCAGCAAGCAGGCAGCAAACAGGCAGCAGGCAGGCGGGCAGCAGGCAGCAGGCAGGCAGCAAGCAGGCAGCAGGCAGCAAGCAGGCAGCAGGCAGGCGGGCAGCAGGCAGCAAGCAGGCAGCAAGCAGGCAGCAAGCAGGCAGCAAACAGGCAGCAAGCAGGCAGCAGGCAGGCAGCAGGCAGGCAGCAAGCAGGCAGCAAACAGGCAGCAAGCAGGCAGGCAGCAGGCAGCAGGCAGGCAGCAAGCAGGCAGCAAACAGGCAGCAAGCAGGCAGCAGGCAGGCAGCAGGCAGGCAGCAAGCAGGCAGCAAACAGGCAGCAAGCAGGCAGGCAGCAGGCAGCAGGCAGGCAGCAAGCAGGCAGCAGGCAGCAAGCAGGCAGCAGGCAGGCGGGCAGCAGGCAGCAAGCAGGCAGCAAGCAGGCAGCAAGCAGGCAGCAAACAGGCAGCAAGCAGGCAGCAGGCAGGCGGGCAGCAGGCAGCAGGCAGGCAGCAAGCAGGCAGCAAACAGGCAGCAAGCAGGCAGCAGGCAGGCGGGCAGCAGGCAGGCAGCAAGCAGGCAGCAAACAGGCAGCAAGCAGGCAGCAGGCAGGCGGGCAGCAGGCAGCAGGCAGGCAGTAAGCAGGCAGCAGGCAGGCAGCAAGCAGGCAGCAGGCAGGCGGGCAGCAGGCAGGCAGCAGGCAGGCAGCAAGCAGGCAGCAGGCAGGCAGTAAGCAGGCAGCAGGCAGGCAGCAGGCAGGCAGCAAACAGGCAGCAGGCAGGCAGCAAGCAGGCAGCAGGCAGCAGGCAGGCAGCAGGCAGGCAGGCAGCAGGCAGGCAGCAAACAGGCAGGCAGCAAGCAGGCAGGCAGTAAGCAGGCAGGCAGGCAGAGTTGGCTGTTGGCCCTGTGAGACTTTCACCACTCACAGAATCGATGTTAGGCCTTGGAAGGGACCTGGAAAGCTCATCCAGGCCAACTCCCCTGCCACAGCAGGGTCACCTGGAGCAGGTCACACAACTTTGTGCCACCCATTCAGGTGGCAATCCCAGGTGAGAGCCTTAGGAGTGTGGGGGGCTTCAAGACTGTGCTCCTTCTCTGCCCACCGCCCAGGATTCACCTGCAGTCATTTTGTGTTGCAGTGGTGGAAGGCTTAGCTCTGCTGGACCTGGGGGTCTCGCCCTACTCTGGAGCTGTGTTCCACGAGGTCAGTATGCATGCTTCCTTTCAAACCTGCTAGCTGTGGTCTCACTGCTGATGGACTGGCCAAGGCTGGGCACCTCTCTTGTGCCAGGGACTTCAGGCAGCTTGGAGCCTTGTAGTTGTCTGCAGTATTTATCTGGGTGGTGACCAGCAGGGTGAGGAAGCAGCTCATCAGAACCAGCCCTGTGCTGTGCCACTGGCAGGCACTGCAAGATCTGTTACTGCAGAAGGAGAGCCTGAAGTGGGGAACCTCTCTCATGAGTCAAATACTCTGCTCACATCCAGCTATTTCTGTCAGCAGGAGCCAGGGCTGGGAGCAGCAGTGTGAGTCTGAGCACAGTGACACTGGCTAGCAGCAGCTGGGGTTTGTGCACTTGCAGAGTGCCATCATGATCATAGTACAATAGTATCAGTCAGGGTTGGAAGGGACCACAAGGATCATCCAGTCCCAACCCCCCTGCCATGGGCAGGGACACCCCACACTAGATCAGCCTGGCCACAGCCTCATCCAGCCTGGCCTTAAACACCTCCAGGGACAGAGCCTCAACCACCTCCCTGGACAACCCATTCCAGGGCTTCACCACTCTCATGGGGAAGAACTTCCTCCTCCCCTCCAGCCTCAATCTCCCCACCTCCAGCTTCATTCCATTCCCCCTAGTCCTATCACTGCCTGAGATCCTGAGCAGTCCCTCCCCAGCCTTCCTGTAGCCCCCTTCAGATACTGGAAGGCCACAATGAGGTCACCTGGGAGCCTTCTCTTCTCCAGACTGAACAGCCCCAACTCCTTCAGTCTGTCCTCACAGCAGAGCAGCTCCAGCCCTCTGCTCATCCTCCTGGCCCTGCTCTGGACACCTTCCAGCACCTCCAGATCCCAGTTCCTCACCCTGGAAACACCACACTGCACATTCCTGCAAGCACTGGAGTGTCTCTGGGGGTTTGTGGCCTAGAGTGCTGTTGCTGCTAAGGTGCTCTCATCCATGGTGTCCCCTGGGGCTGAGGCTCTCTGTGTACAGCTGGAAGTGAGGCTCTCTCCAGGAAGTTCTCCTTCTCTCAAGACAGTGTTCTCCCAGAGTGAAAGCTTTTCCCAGGCTTATTTCTTTGAGGCCATCCCATTAAAGGGCTCTCAAAAGCAATTTGCTTCCAGTGGGGACTGGATTCACAGCTCCAGGTGAAGCCATAATGCAGCAGTGTGCTCCTCCTGCTGCCCTGGAAGGGAAAAGCTGTGGCAGGAAGAGGGTGCTGGGAGTGCACTCCTGCTGCTTGGTGGTTTGAACAGGCTTTGTGCTTTTTGCTGTATGAAAGAGCTCTCAGAGGATCATGGAACCATAGCATGGGAGGGGTTGGAAGGGACCTGCAGAGATCATCCAGTCCCAGCCCCCTGCCAGAGGGGGCCATTTAAAGCTCACTCTGGAAAACCCTCGTTGTGTGGCACCAGAGGTCCAATCCTCCCCCTCCTCCCATGTCTTTGATGAGAAGTTCCTGGCATGGGAAGCCACTCAGAGAAATCTGGAGTGCATTTATTGACTTCTCTCTCTGAAGCCAAAGAAGAGACCACTGCTAACCTCCACAAAAGAGCACAAAGCCTCTGCTGTCTCCTGTCAATCAATCAATCAGTCACAGAATGGTAGAGGTTGGAAGGGGCCTGCAGAGATCATCCAGTCCAACCCCCCTGCCAGAGCAGGGTCACCCAGGGCAGGGCACACAGAACACAGCCAGGTGGGGCTTGAAAGTCTCGAGCAGGAGACTCCACAGCCTCTCTGGGCAGCCTGCTCCAGGCCTCCAGCAGCCTCACACCAAAGCAGTTTCTCCTCCTGCTGAGGTGGAACCTCCTGGGTTGCAGCTTGTGCCCTTTGTTCCTTGCCCTATGACTGGGCACCACTGCAGAGAGCCTGGCACCTTCACCCTGACACCCACCCCTCAGGTATTGACAGGCACTGATGAGGTCCCCTCTCAGCCTTCTCCAGGCAAGGGCAGGGGAGAGGCAGTTGCTGCGTAGGAAATGCTTTCAGAGCCTGCCAAGAACCTGAAATGAAGGAAATTCTCTGGAGGAACTCTTCTGTAAGGCCATTCTTGGTCTGCTTTCTGTTGCAACTCTGCCACTGTCCTGGTGGAGTAGAAAAGCTGGGGTAGGATCTTGCTCTCAAAGTTCCTGGGGGCTGAAGGGCTGTGGAGAACCTCTCAAGAGGAGAGATAGGTAAGAGGAGTCCCTCAGGGGTTGGTGCTGGGACCAGGACTGTTCAATCTATTCAGCAGCAACCTGGCTGAGGGCACTGCCAGCAGGTTTGCTGATGGCACCAAGCTGGGAGCAGTGGTGACAGCCCTCAGGCTGTGCTGCCATTGCCCAGACCTGGCCAGGCTGGGGAGCAGGCAGGGAGAAATCCAATGACATCCAGCAAGGCCAAGGGTAGAGTCCTGCCCCTGGACTGCCCCATGGAGCAGGGGAGGTTGGGGGCTGAGCTGTTGAAGAGCAGTGGAGGGAAAAGGCCCTGGGGTGGACAGAAGGAGGCCCAGGAGCCAGCAATGAGCTCTTGTGGCCCAGAAGGCCAAGGGCATTCTGGGCTGCATTAGAAGGGCTGTGGTGAGTAGGTCAGAGAGGTTCTGCTGCCCCTCTGCTCTGCCCTGCTGAGGCCACATCTGCAATGTTCTGTCCAGTTCTGGGCCTCTCAGTTCAAGAAGGACCTCAGGGAACTGCTTGAGAGAGACCAGCCCAGAGGCACAGAGCTGCTGCAGGCAGTGGAACATCTCCTGTGGGGCCAGGCTGAGGCAGCTGGGGCTGGGAGCAGAGGAGCCTGGGGGCTGCCCTCAGTGCTGGGGATGGAGATGTGCAGGGCTGGAGCCAGGCTGTGCCCAGGGATGGCCAAGGGCAGCACCAGGGGCACTGGGGACAAGCTGGAGCAGAGGAGGTGCCAGGGGAGCAGGAGGGGAAACTTTGTCCCTGTGAGGGTGCTGGAGCCTGGAGCAGGCTGCCCAGAGAGGTTGTGGAGTCTCCTCTGGGGCCTTTCAAGATCCATCTGGATGCATTCCTGCCCTGGGTGACCCTGCTCTGGCAGGGGGGTTGGACTCAGTGGTCTTCTGAGCTCCCTGCCAAGCCCTGCTGCTCTGTGATCCTCTGCAGTCTGCTTTGTTTGGTCTCTTGGCTCTGAGGTAGCAGTGCTGTAGGAGAGGCTAAGGAAGATCACCCTCCAGAGTCTCTGACAGTGCTGCTGCATTTTCCTCAGGAGCTGCTTTGCTCTGGGCAGGGTCTGACATGCCTTTCCCTCTGCTCTCTTTCAGACCCCCCTGATAATATATCTCTTCCACTTCCTGATTGAATATGCAGAGATGGTGTTCATGGTAAGTGCTGCTGGGGAGCTCCTGCTGAAAGCTTCCATCCTGTGAAGTGCTGAGCAGGAGTTCAGAGCTGAAGGCCCTTCAGCCTCCCTGCAGCTCAGACTCCTGCTGAGCTGTGCCTGCACAACCTGTGCTTGGCCTTTTCCCTGGCTGTGCAGACTCCTGTCCTGTGAGGCCTGGCTTAGCTGAGTGCCCACAGAGGGCTGGGAAGCTGCCACTTGCTTTATCTCTTCCAGCTGAGTGTTTTGCCCCCCAGCCTGATCCCCCCACTGCAGTGCTCCTCCCCAGGCCTGCACAGAGGGCACAACTGTGTTAGGCCTCCAAATGCCTCTTGTCAAGTGTCCTGGAGTCCTGCATAGCTCAGGACAGGAATCTCCCAGCTGGCTGCAGATGCCACCTGCTGGAGCCTGTCCCCCCACCAGCTCCTTGCTGGGCAGCTCTCAGGCAGAGCTGATCAGGCAGAGCTGATCAGGCAGAGCTGATCAGGCAGAGCTGAGCCACCTGCCTTGTGCTGCTGCTGCTTTGCCAGGTGGCTCTGCTGCTGCCTGGTGTGTTTGGGACAGCTCAGGGCACTGCCATGCTGCACTCATGGACAGGTTGGGGTCAGGAGCTGGGCACTGCCCCAGTGCTGCCAGTGCTCTGCTCAGAGCAAGGCTTCTCTCTTACCCCCTGAAGAGTTTCTTTGCCCTTCCTTCCCCATTCTCCCAGCTTTGGTGCAGCTCATGGCCTCAAGGTGAAGCAGTGGGGGCTGAGCAGTGCCCAGAGCAGCAGGCTGGCAGGTTTCAAGCTGCTGCTTTCAGATCAGAGTCCTCCCTCAGCGCTGCAGGGCTGCCCAGTGGCTCTTGCTCCACTCCTTTGCTTTGCTCACAGTCACTCTGTGCCTTGCTTTGCTCCAGATCACTGATGTGCTGACTGCTGTTGCCCTGTACTTGGCCATCCAGGACTTCAACAAAGTTGTGGTAAGTGCCAGTGTTGCTTGGTCTTCTCTCCCAGCATCTTGCCCCAGAGGCAGCACATGCCAGGGGCTGCAGTGGTGAGCAGTCCTCCCTGCAGCAGTGCTGACCACAGCTGGAGGAGCCATGGACAGGGGGGCTGAGTGTGTGTGGCTGCCAGCAAGGGGTTCTCAGGGTTGCTGTGGCAGTCCCCCAGTGTCTGTAGCTACCTGCACTGGAGTGCTGATACAGCAGTGTAGATTCTGTGCTCTGAAGGGAGCAGGAAGCATTGGAGCAGTTGGTGAGGCTGCAGTGGCCAGGGCAGTGCAGACAGGGCTGGGGTCATGGTGCACAGGGACATGTGAGACCTCAAGAGGGGTGCTGAGAAGCCTCCCTCAGCTGTGGCAGGCTGCAGCAGGCAGAATTTCATCAGTGGCTGTGGAGTGGCAAGGCTTGGGCACTCTCCCAGCACAGCTCAGCTCCTGCTGCCAGCTCCTCTGTGGCTTACAGCTAGAGCCTGGAACGTTTTGCCTTGGGCAGGGTTTGTGTTTGCACACACCAGGAGTTCATCCTCAGGCTGGCAACCTGTAAAGGAAGGAGCAAAGCCTTCCAAGGGTGCTGAGGTGACCTAAATCATTCTGGTGAGCCAGGTGGAAGCCTGACACAAATGTGGCCTGCTCCCTTCAGCTCCTCAGTGCATGGATTGGGCAGGGAGTGCTCCCTCCCAGGCCCTTCTCCTGTGTGACTCAAAGACCACTTTGTGTGTGCAGAGCTGAGCTCTCTGTGATCCCAGAGGGACAGCAGCTCAGCACCAACAGGAGCAGGGGGCTGCACTTTCTGCAGCATCTCTGGCCTCCCATCCAGCTGTGTGCTTGTTCCTTCTCCTCTGACTTGGAGAAAGAACTCAGGACAGAATGTGCACAAATCCTGCATGTGAGTCACTTGACTCACTGAGAACTCATTGCTGCACCTGGTCCAGAGGAGGCCAGGAAAATGCACAGGGGGCTGGAGCAGCTCTGCTATGAGGAGAGGCTGAGGGAGCTGGGGGTGTTCAGCCTGGAGAAGAGAAGAAGAAGGTCTCTGGGGAGACCTTAGAGCTGCCTGCCAGTACCTGAAGGGGCTCCAGGAAGGCTGCAGAGGGACTGTTCCCAAAGGCCTGCAGGGACAGGCCCAGGGGCAATGGCTTCAGAGCAGAGCAGAGCAGATTGAGCTTGGATGTGAGGAACAAGTTCTGCCCCAGGAGGCTGCTGGAACACTGCAGCAGGCTGCCCAGGGAGGTGGTTGAGGCTCCATCCCTGGAGCTATTCCAGGTGAGGCTGGAGAGGGCTCTGGGCAGCCTGCTCCAGGGGAGGATGTCCCTGCTGGGGGCAGGGCTGGGACTGGGTGAGCTGTGGAGCTCCCTTCCAGCCCAGAGCACTCTGTGCTTCATTCCCCATCACAGGAGGGTCAGAACTCAGATGTCACTTTTGACTCCAGAGAGAACATCTTAGATCAGAGACAGGAGGTTTGGGTCCCCACAGGACACTGGGCACAGAGCTGTCCTGCTCCACAGTAACCAAGGTGCTTACTGCTGTGAATTGGTCTCTCAGGGCCTTGCCTGCTGAGCAGTGAATTCACTGAGTGTCAATTTAGTGAAAGTCAGCTTGTGCCTGGAGCTCCAGCAGCCCTCAGGAGGATGGGAAGTGCTCAGCTCTAGTGCAGTGAATTCACTCTCAGTTGTGCCAAGAGCCAGGCACAGGTGATTGAGGGAGTTACATGAGCACAGAGATTGTCTGCTTTCCCCTGACTCCACAGGACCACAGAAAACAACCAGGGGGGAGAGCCCCCCAAGGCCAGCCCCCAGCCCAGCCCTGCAGGCTCAGCACCACACCATGGCCCTCAGCCCCAGGGCCACAGCTGCTGGAACCCCCCCAGGGATGGGCACTGCAGCACTGCCCTGGGCAGCCTCTGCCAACCTCTGAGAGCCCTTCCAGGGCACAAAGATCTCCTGAGCTCCAGCCTGAGCCTGCCCTGGGGCAGCCTGCAACCATTGCCTCTGCTCTGTGCCTTGGCCCCAAGGAGCAGAGGCTGCCCCCTCCTCACCCCAACCTCCCTGCAGGGAGCTGCAGAGAGCAAGGAGCTCTCCCTCAGCCTCCTCTGCTCCAGCCTCAACCCCCCCAGCTCCCTCAGCCCTCCTCTAGCCCAGGGGCTCCAGGCCCTTCTCCAGCCTGGCTGCCCTGCTCTGCACAGGCTGCAGCCCCTCAGTGTCCTTCCTGCAGGGAGGGCCCAGAGCTGAGCACAGCTCTGAGCTGTGGCCTCCCCAGTGCTGAGCACAGCACTGAGCTGTGCCCTCCCCAGTGCTGAGTGCTTCTACTAAGTGAAGTATTTGAGTTGTGGTTTGTCCAACCCCTCATGGACCAGGAGGAGCCTTGGCTCCCCCCTGGGCCTGGTGTATCCTCTCAGCAATGCAGCACAATGACTTTCCTCACCTGACAGTCTTTGGTTCTTCTCCCTTGTCCAGTTCAAAAAGCAAAAGCTCCTCATAGAGCTGGATAAATATGCCCCAGATGTGGCTGAGCTCATCCAGACTCCCATGGAGATGCACTACATCCCCCTCAAGGTAGCCCTGTTGTAAGTATTGCTTCAGTGGTGTAAGTAAGGCTGCTTCAGCTCCTCACTGCCCCTTGGGCTCTGTGTCTCTGCTCTGGGCCTTCAGCCTGTGTTGAAGCTTGGTTGGTTCTTTGTGGCTTTGGTTTTTTCCCCCAGAAATGCTGACCCCAGGCCTGGATGCAGGGCTGGAAGGTGCAGAGCAGCTGCTTTGCCAAAGGTTTGTGGCCAGCAGGCAAATTCACTCAGGGCTTCTGAGCAGCACAGGGTCCTGAGCTGGGCAGCAGGGGTGCTGTGTCTGCACCCATCCCAGCCCCCCTCTGCTTCTGCTGCCTGCTGATGTTCCCTGGATGGGTTCTGTGCCTCCCAAGTGTCCCTCAGGGGGCTTGTCAGAAAGGTGGAGAGAATCTCTGAGCAGCTCAACATCACAGCTTGAGCATCCCAGGACTGCTTGGAGCAGCTCAAGGACCCTGTGGAGGCTCTCACCTTAGCAGGGGCCTCTGTGCAGCTCTCTGCAGCAAACCTTTGGTTTCTTCCTTTGTTTCAGAAAGCTTCAGCTGAAATAAATAATACCCAGGCCCCAGAGTTGGGGTCCCTTCCACTGAGGTTTTGAGATGATAAATCACTGTTTGAGTCATTCTGCACCACAGAGTTTGCCCTCAGCTAAGCTGCTGTGATTTTTTTCCCCCCTATTTTGTCCCCAGGTTCCCCAGGGTGAGGAAGGTGAAGCCTCAGGCAGGTTTGTGTTTCACCCTGCTGCACACTGGCAGAGCAAAGCTGGGCTGGAGTTGTACCTGGCCTGCTCTGAGCTGCCTCTGGGGACCCAGGAAAAGGCAGCCTGAGACTCAGAGAGGCAGGAAAGTGTAAGGAGAGAATTAGGGAATCATCCTCAGCTTGGTTGTTAGCAGGGCTGAGGGGTCCAGCACCTTGCTTATGGGGTTGGACATCCTGCCAGGCATCTCTGAAGCCAGGAGAGGAGCTGGCACCCCCCCAGGGGCAGCTGTGCAGAGCTGGCTCTCTCCCCATCACTCCAAGGATGGACTTCCATAGCTGGCAGCTTTTGTTCCTGCCATGCTCCACAGCAAGGATTGCTCTGCCCCAGCTGAGTGGGCAGCTGCAGCTGGACTGGGGAGCTCTGCTTTTGGCTCAGGGTTGGTTTCCATCTTGCTGTCTTCTTACCACTTCCCCACAGACAGGAGATGTGAGCTGCAAGAAGAGTTTACCTTGGAGCCAGTGCCCCTGGCTCTGGGGGAACCAATGTGCAATGTTTTGGCAAAGCAAGGGAGGTTCCTGACAGCCATTTCCCTGGGCAGAGCTTGCCCTGTGAGCACCTTCCCAGCTCTCTCCTGTTCCCTCTGTGGCCACTTCCTCCACAGCTCCAACCCAGAGGTCTGTTTTTAACAGTGTTGCAGCTGTGCTCTCAGCAGGGCAGAGCAGAGGGGCAGCAGAACCTCCCCAGCCCTGCTGGCCACACTTCCCTTGCTGCCCCCCAGGACCCCCTTGGCTCTCTTGGCCCCCAGGGCACATTGCTGTCCCATGCAGAGCTTGCTGCCCACCTGCACCCCAAGGTCTTGCTCCATGGAGCTGCTCTCCAGCAGGGCAGCCTCCAGCCTGTCCTGGTGCCTGTTGATGTTCCTCCCCAGCCTACAGAACTGAGTTGATTTGCTGCTGAGGTCATCCCATCAAATGTAAACAAATGGCAAGGAGCTTCTGCTGCTCCTTGGAGCATCTCTTTGGTTGGGTGCTGTCTCCTTTGAATGTAACTCAGGCTTTGCTCTCTTGCAGCTATCTGTTGAACCCCTACACTGTGATGTCTTGTGTGGCCAAGTCCACCTGTGCCATCAACAACACTGTCATTGCCTTCTTCATTCTAGCTACAATCAAAGGTAACACAGGGAACAGAAAGGGCTCTCTGGGGCTTACTGTAAGGTTAGAGAGGCAGCAGCAGGTCAGTGGAGGTGGAACTTCACAGGCAGTGATTGCTGCAAAGGGAAGGACAGCAGAACTGGGCCTGGAGTGAGGTCAGAGCTCAGCCTGAGATCACAAGATCAGGAGACTTCATAGCCAAGGCCAGCTGGGAGTCTCATCTCTAAAAGCTGTGCTGTTCCCAGCTCCAGCTGGTTTGCTGCTGCTGAGGGAGTGTGTGTCTGCCTGCAGGGGTCCATGAGGCTCTGCTGCCCATGGATGTGCACCCCAGGTTGTTGTGTCCAGCTGCTTGCCAGGGTGGACCTTTGAACCCTTCTTCCACAGCCAGCAGCTAGCTGCAGCTCTTCTTTGGCTTGCACTCGCAGTTGTAAACTGGCTTTGAGATGAGCTGAGTGAGAAGCAGTGAGCAGAGAGCCCCAGCAGCACAGCTGTGATGGCAGAGCAGCTCTGTCCTGCACTCTGTGAGCAGTGCCAGCTTTCTGCTTCCTGGGTGACCTTCCAGTGCAGAAATCTTTCAGCACGGCTGATTTGTTCTGATCAGCTCAGCTGCAGGAGCTGTCTGCTGGGGCAGGGGGAAGGTCAGTCTGGGCTCTTGTGTCTAGCAGTAGCCAGACCCTGTGAAGAGACCTGATGGAGACTGGCTTCCAGAGGAGGCAGTTCTTGACTGGTGGGAGGGGGTTGGATTTCACAGCCCCACCCAGGTGGGGTCCCTGTGGATAACCTCAGTTCTGACTCCCCTCTGATCCCATGGCAGTCCCAGGCAAAGGCAGGGTGGCTCTCCCCTGGGCTCTCTACCTGCCTCTAAGTTGTCAAGTGGGCAGAGAGGAGATACCAGGTGATGGCTGTGGCTCCTGGGCACCATTCCTTTAGATCTGTGCAGAGTTAAACCCTCAAGCAAAGAAGAGTGGGGAGGTTTCTGCCTGGGGAAGTGTAGCTGGGGAATGGAGCAGGCTCATCCCCAGGTGACCTGTATCTTCTCTTCCACAAGGTGGGAGCAGAGAGGAGCTGAGTGCTGGGTGGCAGCAGGCTGCTGGTCACTGCAGTGTCCTGAGTCAGGAGTCCTGCTGCCTGAGCTGTGTTTCACACAGATGACTTCATCAAGTGCCATCAGCTGGGGTGCTGCCAGCTAGGCTGCTGCCCTGGGGGCTGGGGGTTTTATTCTGTGGAGCCTGGGAGCTTTGGGATGTGATCTCTGGGGTTGGTAGCTGGGCAGTTGATTTCAACCCACCCCAGCAGTTTGCTCAACCTCAGACACCTCAGCACAGGTTCCTCAGGAAAGGCTTTCCTATTTTGCAGGCCATTTGGAAAAGCTGAGCTGTGCCTGGTGTCTGTGAGGCAGGGCTAATGCCACCTCATGGCTTCAGCTGCAGGCTTCTGCTTGCTCCCTGTGACCCAGCTGTGCTGGGGGTCCTGGTGATGAGGCTTTGCAGCATGCCCGTGCCCAGTGTGACTCCAGCAGCTGCCTCAGTCAGCTGTGACTGAAATAAGTGCATTGCCATGTGTAAGGCAGCCAGCAGGGTGTGCCCAGACTGCATGAGCTGTCTGTGTGTGAGGGGTGGGAGATGGAGCTCAGGCAGGGGCTCTGCTCCTGGGGCATCACCTTGGTGTGAGGCATTCTGCCCTCAATGGAGCTCAGACAGGGCAGTGGCCAGGAGAGTTTCTGCCTGGCAGTGGTGGTGCCTGTGCAGGCCCTGCAGGAGGTTGTGCAGGGCCTGCCTGCCAGCCTGGTTAGCTGGGCTGAGCCTGGCAGCTGACTGTGGCTCTGTCTTTGCAGGCAGTGCCTTCCTCAGCGCCGTGTTCCTGGCCTTAGCAACGTACCAGTCGCTCTACCCTCTCACCCTCTTTGCTCCAGCACTGCTTTACCTTCTGCAGGTAGGTGATTTGGACATCCCTTGGTGCCTGCTGCTCTCTGCTAGCTGAGCAGGGCCCATCCTCAGCTGCTGAGAGGGGAGCTGAGCAGCTCCTGAGCTGCAGAAGAAGTGACTTCCCTCAGGCCTTGGAAAGAGTGAGGCCTGTGCCCAGAGAGAAGGCAGCAGGGAGCTCTCTGCAGAGCTGGTGGTGTTCAGCTTGCCCCAGCTGGGTGCTGAAGGCAGCAAGGGAGCTCTCTGCAGAGCTGGTGGTGTTCAGCTTGCCCCAGCTGGGTGCTGAAGGCAGCAGGGAGCTCTCTGCAGAGCTGGTGGTGTTCAGCTTGCCCCAGCTGGGTGCTGAAGGCAGCAGGGAGCTCTCTGCAGAGCTGGTGGTGTTCAGCTTGCCCCAGCTGGGTGCTGAAGGCAGCAGGGAGCTCTCTGCAGAGCTGGTGGTGTTCAGCTTGCCCCAGCTGGGTGCTGAAGGCAGCAAGGGAGCTCTCTGCAGAGCTGGTGGTGTTCAGCTTGCCCCAGCTGGGTGCTGAAGGCAGCAGGGAGCTCTCTGCAGAGCTGGTGGTGTTCAGCTTGCCCCAGCTGGGTGCTGAAGGCAGCAAGGGAGCTCTCTGCAGAGCTGGTGGTGTTCAGCTTGCCCCAGCTGGGTGCTGAAGGCAGCAGGGAGCTCACTGCAGAGCTGGTGGTGTTCAGCTTGCCCCAGCTGGGTGCTGCTGTAGAAGGGAGCAGGGAGCTCAGTGCAGAGCTGGTGGTGTTCAGCTTGCCCCAGCTGGGTGCTGAAGGCAGCAGGGAGCTCTCTGCAGAGCTGGTGGTGTTCAGCTTGCCCCAGCTGGGTGCTGAAGGGAGCAGGGAGCTCTCTGCAGAGCTGGTGGTGTTCAGCTTGCCCCAGCTGGGTGCTGCTGTGGTGTTGTGTGGATGGCAATGAGGACCTGCAGAGTTTGCTTTGCACTGAGCTGCCTTTGAGTGAGGAGCTGTTCCTGGGAAGGGAATGGCCAAAGGGAAGTGAAAGTGACTTCCTGCCCTTGTGGTTTCTCCCTCCTCATGAAGAGATCCCTGAATTCCAGCCCTGGGGAATGATCAGCCATGCATCTGTGGTGACACTGCTCTGGGCAAACCCAGCCCAGCAGCAGGCTGGGGGCAAATCTGCAGCCATGGGAAGGGTCTGGAGGCTGAGGCAGCTCTTTCCTACTGAGTGGGTTCAGCCCTTCCCACTGCTCTTCATAGAATCACAGAAACATTCAGGTTGGAAAAGTCCCTCAGGATCACCAGGTCCAAGCACTGACCCTGCTCTGCCAGGCTCACCCCTAACCCACAGTCCCAAGCACCACATCCAAACCACCTCCAAACACCTCCAGGGGTGGTGACTCCACCACCCCCCTGGGCAGCCTCTGCCAGTCTCTGACCACTCCTGATGAGACTTTTCCTACTGTCCAGCCTGAGCCTCCCCTGCTGCAGCTTGAGGCCATTGCCTCTTGTCCTGTCACTAACTCCCTGTGAGCAGAGACCAGCAGCAGCCTCTCCACAGCCTCCTTTCAGGCAGCTGTAGGCAGCCAGGAGGTCTCCCCTCAGCCTCTTCTCTTCACACTAACCATCCCCAGCTCCTTCAGTTGCTCTTCACCAGATTGCTTCCCCAGGCCCTTCCCAGCTTCCTTGCCCTGCTCTGCCCTGGCTCCAGCACCTCCACATCTCTCTTGGACTGAGGAGCCCAAACTGGGCACAGCACTCCAGGTGTGGCCTCCCCAGAGCTGAGTGCCAGGGGACAATCCCCTCCCTGCTGCTGCTGGGCACAGCATTGCTGATCCCAGCCAGGAGGCCTTTGGCTTTCTTGGCCCCCTGGGCACACTGCTGGCTCCTCTTCAGCTGCTTGGCCAGGAGCACCCCCAGGTCCCTTTCTGCCAGGCAGTTTCCAGCCACACTGCCCCAAGCCTGGAGCACTGCTTGGGGTTGCTGTGCCCCAAGTGCAGGACCTGGCACTTGGCCTTGCTAAAGCTCCTCCTGGGAATGTTGGCTCTGGATCCAACCTATCCAAGCCCCTCTGCAGAGCCTCCCTGCCCTGCTGCAGGTCACCACTGCCACCCAGCTTGGTGCCAGCTGCAAAGCTCTTGTGCTATCCACAGTGACTTAACCAAGAGCCCACCTGATGCACAGAATGCACAGTGGTCATTTGCCAGCCTCACTGTTGTGGCAGGGCAGCAAGCTGAGCTGCTGGCAGAGGCCTCTTACCCACTTCACAGATCACACAGGGACTCTTTGTGTTGTTTTTGCCACTCTGGAGGTCCTGTTGTTGAGTTTTGGCCACTCTTTCTCTCTCTGCTTCTGCCCTGTCTCCCTCAGGAGCTTTACAGCTTAACTGCAGCTTCCTCACAGCCTATTCTCAGCTCCTTGAGCATCAGGGGAGAATGGAGAGTCAGCTCTAGTCCATTTGCTTTCCCTATCTGACGTTTCTCTTTGCTATGGGCTGCTTTTGGCAGGACAAGAGCTGCTGCAGACTCAGGGCTGCTCTTTAGGAGCATTTCCTTGATGAGCTGTAGGTCCTGCTGTAAAGTAAGGTGCCAGCACTGTGCTGACAAGCACCAAGTGGTCTGTGAATGCCTCCTGCACAGCTTGTGCCTGCTGCTTCAGCCAGCTCTGGAGAGGACCTTCCCTGCATTCCCTCTGCAGAGTGAAAGCTTTTCTCCAGCTTGCTTCCACCGTGCCAGCAAGTGGCACTGTCAGGCTGTGGCTGAGGAAGCAGAGCCCACAGCAGGTAGAGCTGGCTGGCTGTGCAAGCCCAGCACCAGATGGGGAAGCTCCATCCCTGCCTCAGAGCTGCAGAACTCTGAGCAGCTCCCAGAGGTGTTTCCCTGGCTGCAGATTTGTCTTTACAAGGGCAGGCAGGGGGCCTCTGAAGCGAGGTTCCCACGTGTGGCTCGTGGTGTGTGGCTTGTGGTGGAGCTGCTGGGACATGTGGCAGAGGCAGGGCTGCAGCAGGTGCCTTGGCCTAAGGGGCAGCCTCTCAGGGGGGCTCAGTTGTGCCTCCTTCCCAGATTGCAGCAGACCAGGAGTGCCAAGCACTGCACTGCAGCTCACCTTCCACTCAGTGCATCAGAGCTTGGCTTCTGCACTCCCAAGTGCTGCATCTGGATGACTTCTGCGGCCAAACTCCGCCCAAGGGCTGCTCCTTGCAGTGCTGCAGTGCCAGTGGTTGGTGCTCTCTCTCACCACTCTCCACTGATGTTCTGCACCCCTGGGCTGCCCTGTGGCCTGCCCCTGCTGAGGAGTGGCTCTGCTGCCTGCCTGTGTTCCATTTGCAGCGTCAGTTCATCCCAGTGAAGCTGAAGAGCAAAAGCTTCTGGCTCTACACCCTGCAGTATGCAGCCCTGTACCTGTGCAACCTGGTGGTGATCATCTGCCTCTCCTTCTTCCTCCTCAACTCCTGGGATTTCATCCCATCTGTTTATGGGTTTATGTAAGTAGAAAGATGCCTCTGGGCTTGGGCTCCTTCAGTCCTGTCCCCCCTTGTCCTGTGGGTCTCACACAGGAGCCCCACAGCCACCCTCAGGAGTGTGTGAGCTGGGGGTTTACTGACAGAGGAAGAGCATGGAGTGTGGGGAGGGGAGCAGCAAGAGTGAGAGAAAGCAGGAGGGGTTTCTGCTGAGTTACTTGCCTATGGGCTGGGCTGTTGAGCTGCCTTGGCTGGGGAATTCCCCCCTCTGGAGAGATGTCTGCTTGGGAGCAGTGTAAATCCTGCTGGGGCACAGGGAAGGACTCTTCTCTCTCCAGGCTTTCCCCCCTCTGGGTTGTCTTCCATGGACTTCATAGAATGGTTTAGGTTGGAAGGGAGCTCAAAGCTCATCCAGTTCCAACCCCCTGCCATGGGCAGGGACACCTCCCACCAGCACAGGCTGCTCAAGGCCTCACCCAGCCAGGCCCTGAGCTCCTCCAAGGCGGAGGCAACCACAGCCTCCCTGGGCAGCCTGTGCCAGAGTCTCCCCAGCCTCACTGCCAAGAATATCTTCCTCACCTCCAGTCTCAGTCTCTCCTCCTCCAGCTCAAAACCCATGTGCATAGTCCTCTGTAACATCTTCATTGATGATCTGGATGAGGGGGTCGAGTCAGTCAGCAGCAAGTTTGCAGATAACACCAAGCTGGGGGCAGATGTTGGTCAGTCAGAGGGCAGAAGGGCTCTGCAGAGGGACCTCAACCAGCTAGACAGATGGGCAGAGCCCAACAGGATGGCATTCAACAAGTCCCAGTGCCAGGGGCTGCACTTTGGCCACAGCAACCCCAGGCAGAGCTACAGGCTGGGGGCAGAGTGGCTGAGAGCAGCCAGGCAGAGAGGGACCTGGGGGTGCTGATTGACAGCTGCCTGAACATGAGCCTGCAGTGTGCCCAGGGGGCCAAGAAGGCCAAGGGCATCCTGGCCTGCAGCAGGAAGAGTGTGGCCAGCAGGAGCAGGGAAGTCATTGTGCCCTGTGCTCAGCACTGCTTAGGCCATACCTTGAGTCCTGTGTCCAGTTCTGGGCTCCTCAGTTTAAGAAGGACATTGAGAGACTTGAAGGTGTCCAGAGAAGGGCAACAAAGCTGGGGAGGGGTCTGGGGCACAGCCTTGTGAGGAGAGGCTGAGGGAGCTGGGGTTGCTTAGCCTGGAGAAGAGGAGGCTCAGGGGAGACCTCATTGCCCTCTACAACTCCCTGCAGGGAGGCTGTAGCCAGGCGGGGGTTGGTCTCTTCTCCCAAGCAGCCAGCACCAGAACAAGAGGACACAGTCTCAAGCTGTGCCAGGGGAGGTTCAGGCTGGAGGTGAGGAGGAAGTTCTACACAGAGAGAGAGATTGCCCATTGGGATGTGCTGCCCAGGGAGGTGGTGGAGTCCCTGTGCCTGGAGGTGTTCAAGAGGGGATTGGATGTGGCACTTGGAGCCATGGTCTGGCCATGAGGTCTGTGTTCAGAGGTTGGACTCGATGATCCTCGAGGTCTCTTCCAACCTTAGTGATACTGTGAGACTGTGATACATAGAGGTGCTCCATCCAGCAGCTGGCAGTGCTCAGTTAGTGGAGCAGAGCAGAGCAGAGCACTGACCCCAACCATCCTCAAGTGTGGCTTTGCCTTTTCCCTCCCCTGCAGCCTCTCCGTCCCGGATCTGACTCCCAACATTGGCCTCTTCTGGTACTTCTTTGCAGAGATGTTTGAGCACTTCAGCCTCTTCTTTGTCTGTGTGTTTCAAATCAATGTCTTCTTCTACACCATCCCCTTGGCAATAAAGCTCAAGTAAGTTATCTTCCCCTGCTGCCTTTGGACTCCCAGTTGTCTGCTGGGAGCCTATAGGGCTGGTGTCAGACTGGACAGGACCAGGTTGGTAAAGATCTACAGGCCTGAGAAAGTTAGGCTTGGGAACAGGACCTTTCCTCCTCCTTCCCCAGAGTTTCAGGCCTTGAATAGAGTGAGTCTGTCAGGGCTGGAAGGGAGCTCAAGGCTCAGCCAGTCCCAACCCCCTGCCATGGGCAGGGACACCTCACATCACAGCAGGTTGCTCACAGCCACCTCCAGCCTGGCTGCAAACACCTCCAGGCAGGAGGCTTCCACCTCTTCCACCTCTGGATCCTCTCTCTCCACCTCTGGCAATGGGCACTGGCAGCCCAGAAGGCCAAGGGCAGCTCAGCTGCCCTTGGCCTTCTGGGCTGCCAGTGCCCATTGCTGCCTTTCTGTCCCAGGCCTGATTCCTGCCCCCCTCAGAGCTGTCCCAGACCCCTATCCCTCCCTGACCCCCTCCAAAGTCCCTCCCCAGCTTGCTTGCAGCCCCCTGCAGATCCTGGGAGGCCACCAGAAGGTCTCCTGGGAGCCTTCTCCTCTCCAGCCTGCACAACCCCAACTCTCTCAGGCTGCCTCCAGAGCAGAGCAGCTCCAGCCCTCTGCTCCTCCTCCTGGCCCTGCTCTGGACACCTTCCAGCACATTCCAGATGTGTTACAGGTATCCAAAGAAAGAGCAGAACTGTGGAGGAGCCTTCTCCCTGCCAGCCACTGCAGCTGGAAAGCAGCAGCTCTGGGCTGGGACTTCAGATTCTTAATTGTCAGGAAAAAAGTGAAACTTGGGAGCATTCCTGGCAGCCTGCACTGCCAGCATTGCCCTTTCCTCCTGAGAAAGCCTCCTGGTAGCACACTTGGGCTCTCAGGGAGCTTCTCCTGAGGCCTGGAATGGATCAGCAGGCATCATGACAGCCCAGAGAGGTAGCTGTGGGCTCCTCCAGGCAGCCTTCAGGGAGGAGGTGCTGATTGCTGTGGGTGGACAAGCAAGCTGGGGCAGAGCAGCCTAGGTGACAGCCCAGGGGTTAAGCTGAGGCATGGCCTCTGTGTGAGGGCAGGGAGCAGCTGCCCAGCCCCTGGCACTGCTGCTTGGGCAAAGCAGCTTGGTCTGCCCCGGCCCAGCACTCAGGGGCGTGAGAGCCTCCCTCAGCTTGTCCCAGTGTGTCTGTCTGCAGTTTTTGATCCCCTCCTGCAGCCTGCTGTCCCTTGTGTCTTGCAGGGAGCACCCTGTGTTCTTCATGTTTGTGCAGATTGCAATCATCTCCATCTTCAAGTCCTACCCCACGGTGGGAGACATCGCCCTGTACATGGCCTTCCTGCCCCTCTGGAGCCACCTCTACAGATGTAAGTCCTCTCTCTCTCTGCTTGGTCCTTACCTGTGCTGGGCAGCTGCCACCACTAAACCAAACCAAGCTGTGTCCCCAGGCTCCTGGGGCCTCCTTGGGGTGCCTGGAAGGAGGCTTCATGTTTCTGGAGACCCAATCTGTCTTTAGGACTGGGGCTGAAGGGGATCAGGGAGGGAGTTGTCCCTTATGCTCTCTCCAAGCTGCTCTGCAGGTGAGCTTTTGTGTGAGAGCCTTTGGCAGCCCTGCAGAAGGGATGTGGCTTGGTGAAGATTCCTCCACCCTTCAAGTGCTTTGCTCCCAGGTAGCTTGAGCACTGCTCCTGCAGGTGTGGTGAGGTGAGGCCTCTGCCCTCCAGACCCTGCACCTTGCAGAGCCTTTGATCTGCCTCTGGTTTGCTTAGAGTGAAGGTAACTGAATTGCTCCAAGCAATTGTCCAGTTTTGCCTGAGTGCTCACAAAGAAGCTCTTCAGCTCTTTAAGTCACCAGAGAGCTCCCTGATGGATTTCAGACACAGCCCTGGGGGCAGATCTGGAGGGGCTGTGTTTTTCCTGCTGTTTCTTGCCTAAGCCAGCTGCTTCCACCAGCCCTGCCAGGCTCTCCAGGCCTGTTCCTGCTGCCTTCTCCAACCAGGTATGTTGGAGAGCAGCAAGCCTGCCTGTGGCAGGAGACATAAGCAGGAGTCAAGAGACTTGGAGACCATCTCTGCTCTGTTATCAGACTAAGGAAAACTAAGGTCAAAGCAGCTGTGATAAAACAGGACAGGACCCCAGGCCAGCCCTGAGCAGCCATGGCAGGTGATGAACTTCTGAGAAACCTGGAGTCAGTGTAGAGCAGTTGCAGGTTCCAGGCAAGCAGACAAAGGCACTGGGAGCAGCAGGAGGGACAGTCCCCTGTCACATGCTGCCACCCCGCAGTGAGTGAGCTCAGCAAGAAGTTTAACAGGACAAGTGGGAGCAGGCTCAGACCGTGTGCTTCAAATGCCAGGAGGCTGCCTCCAGCTGCAGAATGCTGGGGAGCCTTCAGCGAGGCTGCAGCACCTTGTGTCCTGCTCCCACACCCTGCTCCTGCCAGCCGCTGAGCTAATTCACAAGGAGCCCCGGGGGTACCTCACCCCCCACCCGCTGGGTTCCAGCTCAGCTAATGCAAAGGGAGCCCCTGGGCCACTCTCAGTCTCTGGTTGCTCTCCCTCTGCCTGGCAGCCTGCCTCTGGCCACGCCCCTCCCCTCCCGCACCAATGGCCAGGCGCTCCCAGCTCCTAGGCCACGCCCCTTCTCGCACCAATGACCAGGCGCTCCCAGCTCTCTGACCACGCCCCTCCCTCAGGCACCAATGGCCAGGCGCTCCCAGCTCTGACCACGCCCCTTCCCTCCCGCACCAATGACCAAGCGATCCCAGCTCTCTGGCCACGCCCCTCCCTCGCGCCCCGCTCGCAGGCTGCCGGCGGCGCAGAGCCTCTGCCGCTGTCGCCGGGGGTTAAACCCCCGCGGCCCCTGCGGGGTCGTCCCCAGCCGCGCTGCCCTCTCAGGCAGCCTCGCCAGAGCCTCCGAGTCGGGTGGGGTCGCCCCTGCCCCTCTCTCGGCCTCCCTGCCTCCGGGAGCCCTTTCCTCAGGGTCTCGGCGCAGCACGGAGCTAGCCGGTGCTGATGCAGTTGCCTCGCAGCTCGCAGTCTCAGATACTGATACTCAGATACTGACGTCCCACAAGTGCTGGGATGAATCATAGCACTGCTGGGAAAGGACAGGCACCAGGATGTCACAGGAAACAAAACCTCTTCTGGCCTAGCAGTTCCCAGCTCCCGGAACCAAAGCTGGGATCAGGTTTTGTCCACCTGAGACATGCACTGAGTCATGAACCCTGGCCACACTTGCACTTCCTGAGGGCCTGTGAGCCTCCTGCTGCTGTGGTGCTTCCATTTCCTCACCACCTCCCTAGGAAGTCTCTCTTTTCCTGTGGTCCCTTTGCCATCAACCTGACAAGGCCAGGGAGTTCCATGCTCTGCTTTCTGTGATGTCCTGGTGCTGCTGGAAAAGCTTCTCAGAGCTGCTAGGTACTGCAGTGGAGAGACCAAAAAGCCAAAGTCCTCCAGGGAAGAGGGTTTGGAAGCAGGACAAATGAGGATCTCCCTCCAGCAGGGGCAGAAGCCTTCGTTTTAAAGGGGCACAGAGTGGGTTTGTGGCAACAGCCAGCCAGGAAATCCTTGAAGCAAAGTGCAGAGGGCTGCTGGGGGGCAGCGTGTGGTGCAGGTGGCAGTGCCTACTGCACAGCCCCTGGGCAGCAGTGCTGCAGGGCTGAGCCTGGGGGCTGGGCACAGCCTCTAGCAGTCTGCTGTTCTCTTGCAGTTCTGCGCAACATCTTCATCCCCTCCTGCGTGCTCATCGTCTGCTCCATCCTCTTCCCTGTCCTCTGGCACCTGTGGATCTATGCAGGAAGTGCCAACTCCAACTTCTACTATGCCATCACCTTGACCTTCAACATAGGGCAGGTCAGTACAGCAAGGCTGCCCCCGGGGTGCTCACTGCCTGGGGCTGTCCTGGCAGCAGCTGTGGCTTCTGCAGGGTGGCTCTGGCCCTGCAGCCCTGCACAGCAGCTTCCTGCCTCTCCTTGCTCCAGCTGGATCCTGCCTGCTCCTTACCCCCTGGCACACCAGCAGGAAGGAGTTCTTGTGGTGTTTGAGCTAAGCTCTTAGTCGCAGTCAGCAGCAGGAGAGCTTCAGCGCTGGCATCGAGCCGCGGGGCAGTGCCTGTATGGAAGGCGCCTGCGGGGGGCGCTCTGCGAAGCTGTGCCTCGGAGGGACCTGCCCTTGGCATCTCCGGTGGCCAGCTGCCGCCTCAGCAGAGGCTCAGAGCTCGCTGGCAGCTTTCACCTCCCTTGGCCGAGTGCTGCGGGGACCCCCTGGGGGGTGAGGAGCTTCTGAAAGCCCTCCCCCTTGAGCCCAGCCCCTTGCTGCCCCCGTGCTGACCCCTGCCCTCTCTGGCCTCCTCTCCGCAGATCCAGCTGATCTCGGATTACTTCTACGCCTTCCTGCGCCGCGAGTACTACCTCAGCCACGGCCTGCGCCTCACCCGGCAGGACGGCACCGAGGCCATGCTGGTGCTCAAGTAGGGAGGGCGCTGCCGCTCCCTGGCGCCTGGATCACGCTGAGCAGAAGCCTGGGGGTGAGGGGGGGTGGGGAAGGCCCCCTGACTGAGGTGTGACTTTGGGAATGATTCCTCCTGAGAGAAGGGGCTCTGGGAACACCTCCTGAGCCGAGGGCTCGCTGCAGAGACTCGGAGGAGCTGCAAGGAGGAGCTGCAAGGAGGAGCTGCAAGGAGGAGCTGCAAGGAGGAGCTGCAAGGAGGAGCTGCAAGGAGGAGCTGCGGTGCCTCCCTTGGAGCATCTCCACTGTGCTTTCACTGCACCCTCAGCCATCGACTCTGGGCAGTCCAGCAGGACCAGGAGAAAGCAGCTGAGAGAAACCCAGGGCTCAGTCTGGCCCAGGAAGAGCTCAGACCATGAACTGTTGACTTTGCAATCCCAGGCTTCTGGGGGCTGTTTGCTTCTCCTGGAGCCAGCCCCTCCCCTGCTTTGCCCAGTAACGCTCTGCTTGGCACCAGGCACTCTCTGGGCAGCTGGTGCCCAGGCCCTGCCTGCAGCTGCCACCTGCTGGCTCCTGCTGGGGGTCTGGAGGAATCAGATTCCCTGTGCTCAGCTGAAACAAAAGGGTTGGCTGAGCCAGGCTGAACGACCTGCTGGAAGGAGGGAGCTGAAGCTGCTGCCCCAGCTACTAACCTTGGCACCCAAACACTACCAAGAACTGGAGGTGGGGTAAGGGCAGGGGCAAGGCAGGTGCTGGGTAGCTGCTGTGTCCCCTGGGAGCAGCACAGACACTGTGGCAGCAGCTGCACAGAGCCAGGGCTCAGGAGGAGCTGTGGAGGTGGCCTCCTGCTGCTCCTCATTTCTGCAGGGTAGCAAAGCTTGGCAGTGCAGGGCTCCCAGTGGCATTGCTTGGGGCAGCAGCCTGCATGTGGAGCAAGCAGAAGCTGCTTGGCTGGGCTGGGGACCAGGAGGTGGCAGAATCTCCCTGTTAAGGCCCCAGACTGCACCCAGAAGCAGCCTCAGCTGCCACTGTTAAGGAGCTGTTGGGCTCCAGGTGCTCCACAGCCACCTGGCACCGTGGGCTCCGCTCTTCCCCAGGTTGCCCCCGCTGCAAGCAGAGTGGTGGTGCCCTCAGAGCTCCCTCAGGGCTCAGAGCTGCACACTCCAGGGGGGCTGCTGACCCTGGCAATGAGACCCACTGGGGACAATCCCCCAGGCTGGCATTGCTGTGCTGGTTGTGGTGGCACTGGAGGTGGTGCCCACGCTGGGCAGGCCTGGCTGGTGCTGGGGCAGCAGACAGCCAGCTTCCCACTGATGCCAAGGGAAACCCAAAGGGCTGGAAGGTGACAATGCCAGAACCAAACTGCACCTGGCACGAGGCAGCAGGGAGGCTGTGCCCAGGCAGTGGCTTCCCTCTGGACACTTGCCCTGTGCCTTACTGCACTGCTAGTGGCGCTTGGGGGTGCTGGGGAGCCCAGGGCAGCCCCCGTGGTGGCAGCTGGTGCCAGGCAGGTGAGGCAGGGCTGCCTCCTGTGCCAGCTGCCTGGCATGGCAAGGGGCATAATAAACTGTGCGAGTTTGAAACCTGTGCCCTGTGCTGGGGGGCGAGGGGGGAGTCTGGGAGGCACCTCCCAGGGCAGGGGGGGATCAGGAGAGGACCTGAGAGCAATCTTGGTCAGGAGGGAGGGAAGTGGCCCTGGGGCACACCAAGAAGCAAACATCTCTGGGGCAGGCTGGAGCCCACATGGTGCTGGGAAGTGGGGGCTGTGCACAGCTCAGCCGCACAGCAGGTTTGTATGGGGGCTGCCTGGGGGTGCAGCCCTTCCCCCCCACAGCCAGCAGGGCTGGGCTGGCCAGGGGAGCAGCTCCAGCCTCTGTCCCCAGCAGCTGAGTTGGGTCTGTGACTGCCCAGGGCTCAGCTCCCAGCGCTGGGTCCCCCTGGGGCTCCCAGGGAAGCAGGTCCCAAAGCTGCACCCAGAAGTGGGCCTGGGGAGAGCTGATGGTGTGAGGCCTGGGGCAGAGGGCTGGCAGGGACAGAGGAGTGGGCACTGGCATGGACAGGGCAGGGGATGAGACAGGGGTGCAAAAAGGCCAGGAGCCAGGCCAGGGCCAGGGCAGAGGAAGGGCCAAGGGGCAAGGGGTAAGGAGCAAGGGCAGGGGCAGGGCTGGGAGCAGTGAGGGGACCCAGAGGAGCAGGGCAGGGTCAAGGGCTAGGTCCCAGCAGGGACAGTGGTGGCAGTGGCTGTGTGAAGGGCAGGGATGGGGATGGGGACAGGCTGGGTGAGGCCAGGGACAGAAGCAGTGGTGTGGGAGGGGGTGCAGAGAGGGCAGGGACAGAAAGGAGCAGGGAAGGGCTGCAGGCAGCAGCAGGCAGGGGGTCAGGGAAGGAAGAGCCACCCCGTGGCAGCTCAGGCAGGGCTTGGATGTCTCATCCTGGCTCCTGAGCAGGAGGGGGGGGGCCCAAGGGAGGCTTTGGGGGCCACTGGCACCTCCTAGCCCATTCTGGACCCTGCCAGCAGCTGTTGGCTGTGCCAAGCTCTGCCTCAGAGTGGTTCCAAAGAATGTTTATGGTGATAGGTGAGTGAAAAACCACCCAACCCCCCCAGCTGCCAGCCAGGGACCACCACTGCCATCAAAGCCTGGTGGGGAGTGGGCGCTGGCCCCCACCCACCTGGGCAGCCAGGACTGATGGGGCTGCAACAGGCTCTGCCACGGGGGGGCAAGGAGCAAGCCCAGCCCTGCCTGCAGTGGGGCCGGGGAAGGCTGCTGTGGCCACTGTGCCACCATGCAGGGCACCCAGAAACTCCTGCACTGGCACCAAGGGGATGCCACAGCTGCAGCCAGAGGCTGGTGCCGGTGCTGGCTGCCTGGGCAGGGCTGTCAGTGGGAAGGGGACAGCTGGAGCACCACAGTCCCTCCCTCCAGGCCCTGCGGGGTTACAGAAACGTCTCTCTCGGGGGGGTTGGGGTGTCACTGCTGTCACAGGGCACCAGCTCACCCAAGTGCAGGCTGTCACCCCAGGCTGACCCTGGCAGAGCAAGAGCCTGGCGCCACCTCCTCTGCCGGGCAGGTGTTGGCAGTTGCCACAACTCTTGCAACAGTCTGTTGCAAACAGCAACAGAGGCAGGCCCTGGCTGTTGACCCCCAAACAGGACACCCCCCCCCGCCTCCCCCGGCAGCCTGCCTGGCAACACAAAGCCTGGCTCCTGCAGGGGGGCACTGCCCACCCACCCCAGCGCCACACGGGAGCCGTCCCTGCAGGGGAGCACAGCGCGGAGCCCTGCGAGCCCCGGCCAGCCGTGCCAGCCGTGCCAGCCGTGCCAGCCCAGGGAGGAGCCGGCGCTGCCGAACATTAACCTGGGGTGGAGCCGAGGGCTCCCCGGCAGCGGAGGCTCCCAGCGGCGCCCACCCCCCACCATGAGAGGGCTCCGTGGCCGCTACCAGCTCCTGGTAGGTCCAGGGTGGCAGGGGCCCAGGTGGCAGCGTGGGCACTGGGAACAGGCTTCAGGGCAGCCCCGGGAGGCACCAGCCCTGCTGGACACATGGACAGACGGACAGATGGGGGCTGCCCTGGGGACAGCGAGGGGCTGGGGAGGGTAATGGCACTCGGGACCTGCCCCTTTCCCCCTGCTCCCCCCGCCCCCGCCCCGAGCACCTTGGGGGCAGATCTGCTACCTGGGGCTGCCCCTGCTCGTCCTTCCTCTCGCCTTGGGGAGTCTTCTGCCCATTCCCCACCCCAGGGGACCGCTGCCCACCTGCCCTTGGGCAGCGACTGCACCCACAGGCACCCCGAGCGTGTGGCCAGGAGGGACTCCGGCAGCCACCCTGCCCCCTCCACGCGTGCCCGGGGAGCAGCTCGGCCGTGGGCAGGCTGGGGAGCGGCTGGACTTCACCCCTCCTGCCGGGGCTGAGGCTGGGCTGTAGCTGTGGAAGCCTCCCAGACTTCCTCCTCGGGCGGCACCGTACCCGAAGCTGAAGTTCCATGTGCAGCAGGGTGCCAGGGCACGGCGTGGCACAGCAGGGCTGTTAGACGTGGACAGCCGTGAGCTGCCTTGGAGTGCCCTGGGATAGGCCAAGTGCACATCCCTGCAGCCTCTCTGCCCAGCCCCTGGACCCCCTGGGGGGGGGGGACACCCCCTGAGGGCAGGTCCGGGGATGCTGCTCCCTCAGGGCGGGGATGCTGCCCTCCACCTGCCTCCAGCCCGGCCAGGACGAGGAACTGCCCGCGGGAAGGGGAGCGTCGGACGGAGAGGAGCAGCCAGGCTGGGAGGGAGCCCCAGCAGAGACCCCGGCCCCGGAGGAGCCGAGCAGGCTGGTGCTGAGCACGGCAAGCAGCATCCTGCAGGACAAGGAGATCCAGGAGGTGAGGGACCCTCCTGCCAGCACAGGGACCACCACCCTCACCCTCATCTCTCCCGGGCCACACGGCCATGGCCACTGTCCTGCCAGAAGCTGCTCCAGCACAAGGACAGATGGGTCAGACATCCTCCTGTCTCTGGAGCCCCCCCCCCGCAGTGCCTCTCAGAGGGTTGCCTGGGGGAGGGTGTGTGGGGGGTGGGTGGTATGCCGAAGGAGGCATCTTAGAAGGGTTCTCGGGCTGGGAGCTTGCGCAGGCTCCCTGGGAGCATGCCTGGGGACAGCGCTCAGCAGGATGCGCAGCTGGGAGGAGGTCTCCTGAGCAGATGCCTGGAGAGGGGTGGGGTGGGGGTGGGGTGGTTGTGCTTAGGGGGAGGATGCTAGGCGGGGGGGGCGGGGGGGGAGGTTGCTCTGTGGGGAAACTCCCGTGGGGGATGTTCGGGGGCGGGGGGGGGGGTGGGGCGGTGGCTGCTTGGGCACATCCCTTGGGAGGCTGCTCGGGCACATCCCTTGGGAGGCTGCTCAGGCACATCCCTTGGGAGGCTGCTCGGGGCAGGCTGCTCGGAAGCAGGTTGCCAGCCCTGGCTGAGCCCCCTCTGCCCCAGCTGAGCCCACACCTGCCCCCCCGGCTGACGAAGCAGCCCTGGCAGCTGCTGTACTGCCGCGGGCGGGACGCCTGCAGCCTGCGGACCCTGTACCAGAGAGGGGGGCGCCCGGGGTCCCCTGCCCTGCTGCTCGTCAGGGACACCGAGTTGCAGGTACGGCCAGAGCCTCCCGGCCCAGCTGCCCTGTGCCACCGGGGACGGTGAACCTGGCACCGCCTGGGGCTCGGCCACATCCTCACCACCGGCAGCACGATGGGGCTGGGTCCTGGCCCCCGGAGCCCCACCGAGCACCGCGGAACGGGACCCCCCCCCCACCCCCCGCACCCCTCCTTTCTGTTCCCCCCAGGCCTTTGGTGCCTTCTCCTGCAGCAGCTTTCGATACAGCGAAGGCTTCTACGGGACGGGGGAGACCTTCCTCTTCTCCTTCTCCCCGCGGCTGAAGGTGGGGGCTGCAGGCTGCCGGCCGGGGGGCACCCCGGGGGGCGGGGGGCTGGCGGTGCCCCCGGGACCTGGCCATGCCAGGAGCATCCCCAAGGTGCTGCTGAATGACTGCACTTGGCTGGAGCTGGGAGGAGCAGCTGGGGGCCTGCTGGCTGTGAGCCCCCAGGCTGGCCCAGGGCTGGGGAGAGAAGGCAAATCCCAGGGGAATCCCAGGGGACTCTGGAGCCAGGGCTAGGATAATGCCCCCGGGCTGGGGCACATCTCCCTGTGGGCACACAGCAGGGACCAGCTGCCCCTTGCAGAACAGGGAGAGGGATGGGAACAGGGACACTGCACTGCAGCCCTGGTGCTGGCTGACTGCTGTCCCCACGCAGGTGTTCAGGTGGACTGGCAGGAACAACTTCTTCCTGAAAGGGGACAGGGACCTGCTGATGATTGGGGCAGGCAGGTAGGAGCCACGCTGGCAGCTTCAGTGGCCCAGAGCCTCCATGGTCCTGACTGCCACCAGGGCCACAGGCTGAGCCCAGGCTGCCCTGTGCTTTGAACCCACAGACACCAGTGGGGGTTGCCCAGCAGCACTGGCACGCCATCCCCGTGCCCCTGCTGCTGCAGGCCCCATGGCAGCCCTGGGGTGGCTGCTTGTCCTCTCTCACCACCCTCTGGCCTGTCCCCCGTGCCTGGCATCTCAAGAGGGGGTGGCAGGGGAGGTCTGCAGGAGGGGCAGCCTCAGCTGACTGCTGCTGGCCCTCCCCAGTGGCAGGTTTGGGCTGTGGCTGGATGGAGCCCTGCACCATGGGGGCAGCCTCAGCTGACTGTGCTGCTGGCCCTCCCCAGTGGCAGGTTTGGGCTGTGGCTGGATGGAGCCCTGCACCATGGGGGCAGCCTCAGCTGACTGCTGCTGGCCCTCCCCAGCGGCAGGTTTGGGCTGTGGCTGGATGGAGCCCTGCACCATGGGGGCAGCCTCAGCTGACTGCTGCTGGCCCTCCCCAGGGGCAGGTTTGGGCTGTGGCTGGATGGAGCCCTGCACCATGGGGGCAGCCTCAGCTGACTGCTGCTGGCCCCTCCCCAGCGGCAGGTTTGGGCTGTGGCTGGATGGAGCCCTGCACCATGGGGGCAGCCTCAGCTGACTGCTGCTGGCCCTCCCCAGTGGCAGGTTTGGGCTGTGGCTGGATGGAGCCCTGCACCATGGGGGCAGCCTCAGCTGACTGTGCTGCTGGCCCTCCCCAGTGGCAGGTTTGGGCTGTGGCTGGATGGAGCCCTGCACCATGGGGGCAGCCTCCCCTGCGAGACCTTCGACAACGAAACCCTCTCCACCCAGGATCTGTTCCACATCCACAGCCTGGAAGTGTGGGGCCTGGCCTGACCCCCCACCTCCACCTCCCTAGGGACAGAGGTGGCATCAGAGGGCTGCTTGGGGTCAATGTCTCATGCACAGCTGTTCCCTGCCAGCAGCAGCCAGGCCTGCTGGCACAGGGCACAGCCCTGGCGCTGCCACCCTCCCACCCTGGCGCTCACAGGTGCCCTGCAGACAGTGTTGTAGCCCCTGCAGGCCAGCAGCAGCTGCACTGCTGGGGCAATAAACTGCACTTTAGTTAAGATGCTTGGAGAAGTTCCTGGTTGACTGTGGCCAAACTCCTCAGGCAGGGCCCTGGGAGCTCATGGAGTGCAAGCAGCCTGGAGGGCATCGCTGTTGGCACAGCCCAGATGGTGAGAGGTCAGTGGGGAGGATGTGACAGCACTGGGAGTGCTGCCCTGGGGCTCACTCACCCCCAGCCCCTCTGCCAGCTGAGCAGCAGCTGGAATGCAGGAGGTTTGTTTTCTGCCAAGCCACTTCACCTTTTGACACAACAGGAGCCTGGCACAGGCTGCAGGAGTGCCACGGGGAGGTGCTGCAGGAGCAGAACTGTGCCAGCCCCCAGGCTGGGAAGGAGAGGGCCCAGACCCAGAGTGAGGGAGGAATGCACTGAGCAGGGTCAGGCTGTGAGAGGGCTGGGAAGAGGCAGAGGATTCATTCAGCTTGAGCTCAGCAAGAAGCCAGGGAAGCTCCTGCCCCCAGGCGGCTCTCTGCTGTGCCATCAGGAGGTGCTGAGCCAGGCCTGAGCTCTGCAAGGGACAGGAGCAGCACTGGGAGTCCCTGCTGCAGTCCCGAGGGAGAGTTCCCCTCTCCAGCAGCTATGGGACAGCTGACTGCTGCTGCAGAGGGGCCAAGCTCCCAGCCCCAGCTGGGAGGGGAAGGTGTAACACAAAGGCTGCTCCCCGTGCCCAGCAGAGCCACCCTGTGCCCAGCACCTGCCCTGTGCCCAGCACCCAGGAGGAGCCTCACTGCTGCAGAGCAGAGGGCTGGGCATCCTCTGCCTGCTGGCAGCCCAGGACACCAGAGGCATCCTGTGCTGCAGGGGCACCTCCTGTGCCCACAGCACCTCTGGGGCCTTCCCTGGCAAGCTGCCTGGCAGGGGGCTGCCCTCAGCAGCCACAGAGGAGGGGCTGAGCCTGCTGAGCTGGGCCTGGCACTTCTGCCAGTCCCTGTCAGCCACTGCCTCCAGCCTGGCAGCACATTCCCCTGGTGTACCCCCTGCTCCTCCAGCTACCACCTGCAAACTCACCCAGGGTGGCTCCTGCCCCCTCAGCCAGAGCCAGGATTGACCCTGGGGTGCAGCCCTGTGCCACTGCTAACCACCCTCTGGGCACAGCCCCTCACTTTCCAGCCCACCCCACTGCTTGCCCACCCAGGGACACCTCAGCAGCTGCCCCCCAGAGCCAGCCCAGTGCCCTGCTAGGTGATCAGGTTGGTCAAGGATGAATTCACTTTTGCTCTTCCCCCTGCACAGGAGCAGAGCTGGGCACAGGAGCAGAGCTGGGCACAGGGGCAGAGCTGGGCACTGGGGCAGAGCTGGGCACTGGAGCAGAGCTGGGCACAGGGGCAGAGCTGGGCACTGGGGCAGAGCTGGGCACTGGAGCAGAGCTGGGCACAGGGGCAGAGCTGGGCACTGGGGCAGAGCTGGGCACTGGAGCAGAGCTGGGCACTGGGGCAGAGCTGGGCACAGGAGCAGAGCTGGGCACAGGAGCAGAGCTGGGCACTGGGGCAGAGCTGGGCACTGGAGCAGAGCTGGGCACAGGGGCAGAGCTGGGCACAGAGGCAGAGCTGGGCACTGGAGCAGAGCTGGGCACAGGGGCAGAGCTGGGCAGAGGGGCAGAGCTGGGCAGAGAGGCAGAGCTGGGCACTGGAGCAGAGCTGGGCACAGGGGCAGAGCTGGGCACAGGAGCAGAGCTGGGCACAGGGGCAGAGCTGGGCACAGGGGCAGGGCTGGGCACTGGAGCAGAGCTGGGCACAGGGGCAGAGCTGGGCACAGGGGCAGGGCTGGGCACAGAGGCAGAGCTGGGCACAGGGGCAGAGCTGGGCACAGGGGCAGAGCTGGGCAGAGGGGCAGAGCTGGGCACAGAGGCAGAGCTGGGCACTGGAGCAGAGCTGGGCACAGGGGCAGAGCTGGGCACTGGGGCAGAGCTGGGCACTGGAGCAGAGCTGGGCACAGGGGCAGAGCTGGGCACTGGGGCAGAGCTGGGCACTGGAGCAGAGCTGGGCACTGGGGCAGAGCTGGGCACAGGAGCAGAGCTGGGCACAGGAGCAGAGCTGGGCACTGGGGCAGAGCTGGGCACTGGAGCAGAGCTGGGCACAGGGGCAGAGCTGGGCACAGAGGCAGAGCTGGGCACTGGGGCAGGGCTGGGCACTGGAGCAGAGCTGGGCACAGGGGCAGAGCTGGGCACTGGGGCAGAGCTGGGCACTGGAGCAGAGCTGGGCACAGGGGCAGAGCTGGGCACAGGAGGAGAGCTGGGCACAGGGGCAGGGCTGGGCACTGGAGCAGAGCTGGGCACAGGGGCAGAGCTGGGCAGAGGGGCAGAGCTGGGCAGAGAGGCAGAGCTGGGCACTGGAGCAGAGCTGGGCACAGGGGCAGAGCTGGGCACAGGAGCAGAGCTGGGCACAGGGGCAGAGCTGGGCACAGGGGCAGGGCTGGGCACTGGAGCAGAGCTGGGCACAGGGGCAGAGCTGGGCACAGGGGCAGGGCTGGGCACAGAGGCAGAGCTGGGCACAGGGGCAGAGCTGGGCACAGGGGCAGAGCTGGGCAGAGGGGCAGAGCTGGGCACAGAGGCAGAGCTGGGCACTGGAGCAGAGCTGGGCACAGGGGCAGAGCTGGGCACTGGGGCAGAGCTGGGCACTGGAGCAGAGCTGGGCACAGGGGCAGAGCTGGGCACTGGGGCAGAGCTGGGCACAGGGGCAGAGCTGGGCACTGGGGCAGAGCTGGGCACTGGAGCAGAGCTGGGCACAGGGGCAGAGCTGGGCACAGAGGCAGAGCTGGGCACTGGAGCAGAGCTGGGCACTGGAGCAGAGCTGGGCACTGGAGCAGAGCTGGGCAGAGGGGCAGAGCTGGGCACAGAGGCAGAGCTGGGCACTGGAGCAGAGCTGGGCACTGGAGCAGAGCTGGGCAGAGGGGCAGAGCTGGGCACAGGGGCAGAGCTGGGCACAGAGGCAGAGCTGGGCACAGGGGCAGAGCTGGGCACAGGGGCAGAGCTGGGCAGAGGGGCAGAGCTGGGCAGAGGGGCAGAGCTGGGCACTGGAGCAGAGCTGGGCACTGGAGCAGAGCTGGGCAGAGGGGCAGAGCTGGGCACAGGGGCAGAGCTGGGCACAGAGGCAGAGCTGGGCACTGGAGCAGAGCTGGGCACAGGGGCAGGGCAGGGCACTGGGGCAGAGCTGGGCACAGAGGCAGAGCTGGGCACTGGGGCAGAGCTGGGCAGAGGGGCAGAGCTGGGCAGAGAGGCAGAGCTGGGCACTGGAGCAGAGCTGGGCACAGGGGCAGGGCAGGGCACTGGGGCAGAGCTGGGCACAGAGGCAGAGCTGGGCACTGGAGCAGAGCTGGGCAGAGGGGCAGAGCTGGGCAGAGAGGCAGAGCTGGGCACTGGAGCAGAGCTGGGCACTGGGGCAGAGCTGGGCACTGGAGCAGAGCTGGGCACTGGAGCAGAGCTGGGCACAGAGGCAGAGCTGGGCAGAGGGGCAGAGCTGGGCAGAGGGGCAGAGCTGGGCACAGAGGCAGAGCTGGGCACTGGAGCAGAGCTGGGCAGAGGGGCAGAGCTGGGCACAGAGGCAGAGCTGGGCACTGGAGCAGAGCTGGGCACTGGAGCAGAGCTGGGCAGAGGGGCAGAGCTGGGCACAGAGGCAGAGCTGGGCACTGGAGCAGAGCTGGGCAGAGGGGCAGAGCTGGGCAGAGGGGCAGAGCTGGGCACAGAGGCAGAGCTGGGCACTGGAGCAGAGCTGGGCAGAGGGGCAGAGCTGGGCACAGAGGCAGAGCTGGGCAGAGGGGCAGAGCTGGGCACAGAGGCAGAGCTGGGCACTGAAGCAGAGCTGGGCACAGGGGCAGGGCAGGGCACTGGGGCAGAGCTGGGCACTGGAGCAGAGCTGGGCACAGAGGCAGAGCTGGGCACTGGAGCAGAGCTGGGCACAGGGGCAGAGCTGGGCACAGGGGCAGAGCTGGGCACTGGAGCAGAGCTGGGCACAGGGGCAGGGCAGGGCACTGGGGCAGAGCTGGGCACTGGAGCAGAGCTGGGCACAGGGGCAGGGCAGGGCACTGGGGCAGAGCTGGGCACTGGAGCAGAGCTGGGCACAGAGGCAGAGCTGGGCACTGGAGCAGAGCTGGGCACAGGGGCAGGGCAGGGCACAGGGGCAGAGCTGGGCACTGGGGCAGAGCTGGGCACAGGAGCAGGGCTGGGCAGAGGGGCAGGGCAGGGCACTGGGGCAGAGCTGGGCACAGGGGCAGAGCTGGGCACTGGGGCAGAGCTGGGCACAGGGGCAGAGCTGGGCACAGAGGCAGAGCTGGGCACTGGAGCAGAGCTGGGCAGAGGGGCAGAGCTGGGCACAGGAGCAGGGCTGGGCACAGAGGCAGAGCTGGGCACAGGGGCAGAGCTGGGCACAGGAGCAGGGCTGGGCACAGAGGCAGAGCTGGGCACAGGGGCAGAGCTGGGCACTGGGGCACAGCTGGGCACTGGGGCAGAGCTGGGCAGAGGGGCAGGGCTGGGCACAGGGGCAGAGCTGGGCACAGGGGCAGAGCTGGGCACTGGGGCAGAGCTGGGCACTGGGGCAGAGCTGGGCACTGGGGCAGAGCTGTCCATGTCCAGCCTGGCCCCTGTGCTGAGGTCAGGGATCTGCTGCTCCCCAGGGGTGGTGCCAAGGGCCTGGGGCTGCAGTTTCAGCCCAAGGCATGAGCTGGTTCCTCCAGCTAGGATCAGGCAATGGTTTGGGTGGGAAGGGAGCTCAGAGCTCAGCCAGCTCCAGCCCCCTGCCATGGGCAGGGACCCCTCCCACCAGCACAGGCTGCTCAAGGCCTCATCCAGCCTGGCCCTGAACACCTCCAGGCAGGAGGCAGCCACAGCCTCCCTGGGCAGCCTGTGCCAGGCTCTCACCAGCCTCACTCTCAACAATTTCTTCCTCCTCTCCACTCTCAGTCTCTCCTCTCCCAGCTCAAAGCCATTGTTCCTCAGCCTGGCACTCCCAGCCCTTGGCCAGAGTCCCTGCCCAGCTCTCCTGGAGCCCTTCAGCTCCTGCAAGGCTGCTCTGAGGTCTCCCTGGAGCCTTCTCTTCTCCAGGCTGCACAGCCCCAACTCTCCCAGCCTGGCCCCACAGGGGAGGTTCTGCAGCCCTCTGAGCATCTCTGTGGCCTCCTCTGGAGCCTCCCCAGCAGCTCCAGGTCCTCCTTGTGCTGGGGGCCCAGAGCTGGAGGCAGTGCTGCAGGTGGGGGCTGAGCAGAGCAGAGCAGAGGGGCAGAATCCCCTCCCTGTGCTGCTGCTCTCCCTGCTCTGGCTGCAGCTCAGCACTCAGCTGCCTCTGGGCTGCCAGGGACCAGTGCTGGCTCCTGGGCACTTTGTCACCACCTGACACAACCCCTTTGAGTTGCCCATGGGTCCTTCTCACACAGTGCCCCCCTGGCAGGCAGTGCTTTGGGCCTGTGCAGTCAGAGCTCTGCTGCTGGAGTCCACAGACCACAACTTCATAAAAGAACTGTAAATTGTATTGTGTGCAGGGAGGCTCAGATGGACCTCTGAGAGAAGGAAAGGCTCCACCTCTGCACTGCAGTACAAAGCTTTGCTTCAACATAAGCAAAGGCTGCTGGCCAGGGACAAAGTGCACCTTCAGAACAGCCCCAGCACCAGGAGCAGGATGGCAGCACCCTGCCCAGGCCCTGGCTTTGTGCAGCCAAGGCAGCTGGATGCCTTCACTCCAGGAGGCTGCTCTGTCAGTAGAACATTCAGAAGCTTCTGGAGAGGTCACAGCCCCTTCTGAGAGTCACCTGCAGCTGTGACCCTGCTGAAGATGAGAGCAGCAGAGGTGGCACCACATCCCCTTCAGGCACTTGGGCAGAGGTGGGCAGGAAAGCAGCAGAGCACAGAACAGCCTCTGCTTATCCCAGCAAGGGAAGTGTGAGGCTGTGAATCCTCCTTCCCCTCCCCTCTGGCTCAGGGGCAGCAGCTCCCGTGGCAGGGCACACAGGCTCCAAGGGGAAGCCCATGCCTGGCTGTCAGCTCTGGGCCCTCAGCTCCTCCTGCCCATTTCACACACTGAACTCCAGGGCTTGTTCCAGTCTCTGAGCACTCCTGAAGCTGTTGCTTTCATCTTCACTTCCAAGGGTGAACTTCTTCAGACTCTGAGGTTTTATTTAATGAAAGCCTCCTTCTTCCAGACCTGAGCAAATGCTGAGGGGAGAAGCTCTCCCCCAGGGTTTTGGACGGGACAGACAGACAGCAGCACTCACTGCAGTGCTGCCAGGAGGGGGAAGCGTAAAAGCCCTCACAGCTCCTCATGGCAGAGGCACAGCAATCAGACCTGTGAGGATCAGGGAAGGGACAGAAGGACAAAGAACTCCTGCAGAGGCTCTCTGCCTGCTGCAGCAGGAGGCAGGAACGAGGTGCAGGTGGTGCAGAGTCCCCAAGGCTTCCGTGCCCACCTCCCCCAGTCCCCAGCAGACCCCCACCAGCCAGGAGCTCTGCATCCCTGCCAGCTCTCAAGCCAGGAGGTGCTGAGCACTCTGCAGGTCAGGGAAACAGTAAGAACACAACATTCAGTGTATCAGCAGTACACCATCAAGCAACAAAGGCTGCATGGCACTGCAGTGCATTGCTGCTGCCAGGGAGCTGTGCTGCCACCCGCAGCAGAGGCAGCCTCCTCACCAGCTTGCTGCACACCACCAGGGTGGTCCTTGGCTCCTGAAGAGCCTCCTCTCCTCCCCCTCCTCTTCTCTCTTGCAAGGCCATCAGTTTTGCTGCTCCTGGAGATGCCATGTAGCGTTCCTCCCGAGTCCTCTCACCTCCCTCTGCTTCCAGAGGCTCACTCAGCTCCTCCTCTCTTCCACAGGCACTGAAAAGCAAGCAGCCCTCTCCAAAAGAGCTGAGCTGGGAGGCTCTCTGCTAGCAGCATCAGCTCCAGGAGGGCTGAGGGGCAGCAGGAGCAGGCCAGGTGTCTTCAGCACTCTCTGCAGCACCACTGAACTGCAGTGCTTCGGGCTGCCCTTGCTCCAGGGTGCCAATACATTCAGCAGCAGCTGAGGGGTGGGTTTGCTCTGCTGCAGCAGGCTGCCAGCTGTTAAAGATTCAGTTGCAATATGCACTTCGATTATCTACATGAAAACTGTCCTGGAAAATGCACTTCTGCATTGTGCCACACACTCCCCCAGCCCCTGCCACTGGCTGCTCAGGTGGAGCCACCCCCTGCAGCAGCAGCCTCAGCAGTGCCAGCAGCAGAGGCCCTACTTCTCAAAAGTAAGCCTCTGTTTGCAGCTGGGAGTTGAAGCTGTCCTGTGTCCATCATTCCTCCTGTTGTTCCAGCTCTCCTTCATTGGGGTTAGATGAGGGGCAACCACATCTCCATCCTGCCACAGCGAGGCAGAAAGCATTAATCAGGGCACATTCACCTCTGCATTCTACCCAGCCCAGGGGAGAAGCAGCTCAGAATCAGACCCAACAGGCAGCAGTTGGTCCAAGGCCCTAAGGCACTGGGGACTGTGCACCCCAGAGGTGGGAACTGCTGCACTCAGGGGTACCATCTGCTGGGGGCTAAAGAATGGCCTGAAGTGGAAGGGGCCTTAAACCTCATCCAGCTCCAGCCCCCTGCCATGGGCAGGGATCCCTCCCACCAGCACAGGCTGCTCAAGGCCTCATCCAGCCTGGTCCTGAACACCTCCAGGCAGGAGGCAGCCTGTGCCAGGCTCTCCCCAGCCTCACTCTCAACAGTTTCTTCCTCCTCTCCACTCTCAGTCTCTCCTCTCCCAGCTCAAAGCCATTGTTCCTCAGCCTGGCACTCCCAGCCCCTGTCCAGAGTCCCTCCCCAGCTCTCCTGGAGCCCTTCAGCTCCTGCAAGGCTGCTCTGAGGTCTCCCTGCAGCCTTCTCTTCTCCAAGCTGCACAGCCCCAACTCTCCCAGCCTGGCCCCACAGGGGAGGCTCTGCAGCCCTCTGAGAAGCCTTCAGCACTGGCAGTTCCTCTCCCTAAACATGAGCAGCAGCCCAGGATCAGCAGGCTTGCACCTGGCCATTTGGGACAGGAATCAGAACCATTACTGGAAGGGTTTCCTCTGAATCCAGCACAGCAGCTCCTTCAGACCTGCCCCAGCCACAGCAGCTCCAGCCAGGGCCTGCAGGATGGGCACTGCCAGCTATCAGAACATGCTCACAGGGGACTGCCACACTCCCAGCACCAGAGGAAGCTCCTTGCTTGACCCTGCTGAAATTAGCTGCTCTTCAAATCCCTTCTGAACTTCACTGCATCTCCCAAGGGGCCAGGAACAGGAGCTAAGAATGAGCTTAGAACAAGCTGCTCATGCCTCCAGCTGCAGCCTCAGCACAGGAGAGCCCTGCTCTGCTGGGTGGCCTTTCCCTTCAGAGGATGCAGCTCTTTCCCTGAAGGGTCTCACAGCAAATCAGCTGCCAAGGCAGGGCCATGAACACCCCTGATGAGAAGGAAGGAGAATCCTCACAGCTCCCAAGAGCCATAGGCCAGCTCCAGGAGCATCTTCTGCTGAGGAAAGCTTGGGTGACACAAGCACAGCTGCCTACCCTGCAGCAGCACCAGCACTCAGGGCCCTGCCTGCAAGGGGCATGTGGCTGTCAGCTGCAAACTCACTGCTGATGGACTCCATCCCCTCCTCCAGATCATCAGTGAAGATATGGAACAGGCTGGGGCCCAGCACTGCTCCCTGGGGCACAGCACTGGGGCCTGGCTGCCAGCTGGCTGTGGCACCATTCACCACCACTCTCTGGGCTCAGCCTCCAGCCACTTCCTAACCCAGCTCAGAGTTGCTGCTGGCCAAGCCAGGGGCTGACAGCTTGGCCAGGAGCTTGCTGTGGGGGATGGTGGCAAAGGCCTTGCTGCAGCCCAGGCAGACTCCCTCCACAGCCTGCCCCACAGCCACCAGGCCACAGAAGGAGGTCAGGTGGCTCAGTTTTGTACCTATTAAGTGCATTCCATTGTGGAGTGCAGCTGCCTGTGAACACAGCTTCCATTTGCTTCCAGCTGGGCTGCTCAGGCACAGTTAATGTTGGGGGGGGGGGGGGATTGCAACCCACCACAGAGCCACAGGAGGGAAGTGCCCCAGAGAGGAGGCCTGAATGCCAAGGGTTTGAATGAAAGCACTTCCCAGCCCTTAGTCTCTGGGGAGAGCTGTAAGAGGAGGAGGAGAGGAGTTTGTTACCTGTGGTTTGGTGAAGTCATTTGTTATACACCACTGAATCAAATACTGCTTGGCAGCTGAGACAGTGTCTGGGTCCTGACTCTTGCAGTACACTCGGATCACCTGCTCTGCAAAGGTCATGGGCAGGAGCTTGGAGACCTGGGGCAGGGAGAAGGAGGCAGCTTTAGCATTCCTGGGGCTCTGGAGGCCTCTGAACCTTTTTCACCTGAGCAGCAAACCCTCTGTCTTTGTTTCAAGGAGTGGGACAGAAGCTCTGCAGCCCTCCCCCAGGGGGTTAGGACAAAGGAAAGGATTGGAAGTTCCCATGGCAGTACTGCTCAGAACTACAAAGAGCAGCACCAGAGCAGAGAACACACAGAGCCCATGCTCCACCTCAGCCACGGCTCTCCAAACACCTCCTTAAAGGCCACAGCCTTCCACAGCCTTCCTACAAACCAGACCAAACCCCCAGGCCTCAAGTGCCCCCAGCCATGCCTCTCTACCCTCCCCCCCAGCAAACCTGAGAGACACAGCTGACAATTCAGCTTGCCAGCTCCAGGCACAGCAGAGGGGCAGAGAGAGGGGGCAGAAGGGGCTGGGCAGCCTGGGCTGGTCCCTTGTGAAGGGGAGATGCAGGCATTCTGGGGATGGAGTAACACAGCCTCCTGTGTCCACCCCCTGGGCTGGACTGCTCAGCTCCTGCTGCCCTCTGCTGCTGCAGGAATCATCTCTGTGGTTAGGGCACAGGCCTCAACCTGCAGCCCCATCCCATGCAACCCACCCAAAGCTGCTGTGTTTTGCTAAGGCTCCCAGGGCACTGCAGCTCCACACTGCTCACATGCAGAGGCTGTCAGCATCCCAGCACACTCCTGGGACACACCTGCAAGGCTGCACCACCTCCCTGCCACTGCTGACAGCTACCAGGAAGGAGTGCAGTCACTCCCAGCACAGGGGCTGATGCCCTTCAAAGCCAGCTGAGGAAAGCAGAGGCCTACCTGCTCTTTAGTGATGTTGACTGCCTTGGAGGGATCAGCCTTGCAGTAGAAGAGGACATTGTCAATGGGATTCTGCTCCTTCATGCCATAATCCATGTTGATAACCTGGCATGCAAGACCAAGAAGATGAGGTTTGTCCTCTGGCCTTCTCACCATCAAGATGGACACTGCCCTGCCCTGAGGGACAAAGAGCTCACAAAGGATTCCTGCTCTTGGCATTCTGCATCTTCCCTTCCACTGCCTTTCACCCTGCAGCTGCCAGGTGGACATTGAGTGACAGAGAGCTGTGTGCTCTGAAGCACTGCAGCTCCCAGCAGCAGGAGCATGCTGTGCCCTGCTTGCAGAGCTGGCACCTTTCAACACAGAGCTTCAGAGAGGGCTCTTCACACCTGCCTGCTAACCCCAGCAGCTCTGTGGGCAGTGGGCAGCAGCCCACTTCCACTGGGGGCACAGGGAAAGCTACTCCAGAGCCGACTTCTTCTTCTGCAGGGAGAATTCATGCTGCTGCCAGGCACCAGAGCAGGTGGCAGCTCCCTGCTGCACTGTTTCCTCTCCCACCTCAGAGGCAGGGCAGCAGCAGGACTCTCCAAGGCAAAGCTGTGCCCCTTGGAAGTTTTGCAGGAGGAAGTGGCTGTGTGTGAAGTGTCAGAGTGTCTCTGTGTGAGCAGAGGTTGCTTTTGCAGAGCATGAGGCATCCAGGGACTAGCACAAGGCTCTGGGATCAGGATTTATCCCTGAGGGTGGTGAGACACTGGAACAGGTTGCCCAGGGAGGTTATGGCTGCCCCCTCCCTGGGCCTGACCTCCTCAAGGCCAGGCTGGCTGAGGCCTTGAGCAGCCTGGGCTGGTGGGAGGTGTCCCTGCCCATGGCAGGGCCTTGGAACTGGTTGAGCTTTAAGGTCCCTTCCAGCCCAACCCATTCAGTATTCTGTGACTTAACTCAGCCTGAAGCAGCTGCTCAGCAAGAGGGAACTGCAAATGGTTTCTGATCCACTCCATGGAAGCCATTCATCAGCTCTTCCCAGAACCAAACCAGGGATTGAGCTGCTCAGCACCTGCAGGCTGCTTGGGCTCTCTCCTCTGTCTCAGGCCCTCTCCTTCCCACCAGACTGAGTGCTTTGTGCAGAAGAGGAGCCCAGGGGTGGCTGCCATGCACCAGCCATGCAGTGCAGTCCCTGCACCACTGGGGCCTGCAGCTTCCCTGCAGCAGGGACTCTGAGCCTGCTGCCCAGGTGCCACAACCCAAAGCTTTCCCTGCTGCTCCTTTCAGAGGGAGGACAGCCAGGGGAGGGCATTCATCACCTGCAGTGCCCAAGGGGCAGCCCAGCAAAGCTGCCTGCAGCCTCTGCCCCCAGCCACAGCAAAGCTCCCAGGGGGAAGCTCTCAGAGCCCCGAGCTGCAAAGCTGAGCCAGCTCCTGTGAGGCAGCCCTGGGGGTTTGCTTTTTCCACTGCAAAGGCACTGAAAGGCCTCTCCAGCTTCCACCACCTGCTCTGAGGTACTTACATCAATTATGACATCTTCAGCCTTTAGCACCACATCTGGAGGATTCTTCTCTGGCCTGGAGTTGGCAAAGCTCTCCAGCAGGCTGTTGCTCTGGAAGGAGAGCAGCAAAGCTGACACTGCTGCCCTCAGCAGGGCAGAGCTCTGCACCAGCTTGCAGGGAAGAGCTCAGCTGTGGTTTGGCCTTACAGGGAGCAAGACACATGCTGTAGCTACACACAACAGTGCCAGGAAGCACATAAGCCCCACAAATCCACAGCCCACCTCACTGAGCCTGAAGCTTTCCAGGGCCTTCCCCCAGCCCAGGCCCAAATGCACCTCCCCCAGAGCTCTCTTTCCCACCCCAACACCAAGCCTGAGTGACAAAGCTAAACATTCAGCTTGCCAGCTGCAGGCTGCTCAAGGCTGCAAGCCTCAACTCCCCCCCAGCCAGGGCACCCTGAGGAGAGAGGGGAGGGAGAACAGAGAGCAACAGCTATCAGGGGCTGCAGGGCTCATGGGGGTGAAATAGCTTAGGTAACACTTTCTGGTCCACCCCTGGACCTTTCTGCTCCTCATCTCTGTGGCTCCTAAAGGCATCCAGCCTCAAAGCACAACAAGCTGACAGTGGTGCACTGAGCAGGACAGAGCTCTGCAGCAGCCTGCACTCCTCCACAGCCTGCCAGCCTCTGCCTGCAGCACTCTGGCTGAGGCCTTGGCACACCCTAGCCACACGTTTCCCACAGCTCTTAGACACCAAAGCAGCTCAGACAGCTGAGCAGCCCCAAATCTGCCAGCCTGAGGAGGGGGCTGACACCTGGCAGCAGGAAGGGAGGAGGGTGGTGTCCATGCAGGGTGTTGGAGCCTCCACAAAAGCCACCAGCACTCACCTTGCCTTCAAGCAAGGCTGTCACTGCTGCCAGTGTTTGGCAGTGCAGTGCCCCAAAGCCAAGTGTGAAACATTTGTACTGCACTGAGCAAGTGAAGGGCTGCAGGGAGCTTCACCTCCAGCCTGGAACGTGGAACAAGCCCCAGGGACACACAGCACTGAGGCCAGCAGTCCCCACTGCAAAGCCAAGCCACAGCCACAACCACCAAGCTCCTGGGCAGGCTTTGGAGGGGATGGTGACCTACTGCCAAAGCTGAGACCCACAAGGGAGTCCTCTCTGGCTCTGGCCTCAAGGACTGCTAGAGGCAGGAGGAGCAGGGGCTGCTGGAGAGCAGCTGTGCACAGCCCTGCCTGAGTTCCCACCACAGGCTGTGGCTGGGCAGCAGAGAGGAGGTCTCCTTTGTAGAGGGCTGCTGGGTTCTGGGCAAGATGCAAGATCTGGGAGGGCAAAACCTGGAGCAAAGGAGGCTGAGGGGAGACCTTCTCAGCCTCTTCAGCCCCCTGAAAGCAGGTCACAAGGACATGGTCTCTCCTCTCTAGTGCCAAGTGCTAGGATGACAGGAAAGTGCCTCAGGCTGCTCCAGGGGAGGTGTAGGCTGGACAAGAGAAGAAACCTCTTCCCTGGAAGGGTTCTCACACACTGGCACAGGCTGCCCAGGGAGCTGGTTGGATCCCCACCCCTGGAGGTGTTTAAAAGAGGCAGAGATGTGCTGAGGGCCAAGGTTTAGCAGTAGATGATGCTTGGACTCAGTGACCTCCAAGGTCTTCTCCAACCAATTCTGTGATTCTAAGATCTTCTGGGAGCAGCCTGAGCCTCAGGAGGAAAGATTTGAGTGCAGGACAGGACATGAGGAAGGAACTGGAGGAGCAGCACTGGTGTGGCTGCTGCCCTGCCCAGTGCAGGGACTCAGTCACACCCTGCCAGCCGAGGCAGCAGGGCTCTCCTGGGTGCAGAGAGGCCAAGGAAGGGTCAGGAGTGAGCCAAGCCAGAGGAAAAGCCTTGCCAGGGGGCAGCCTGCTCAGCTGCTCCCTGCATGCCAACATGCCTCTGCTCACTGGCTGCTCTCTGCTGCCCTTTGCTTTCCAGGTTGCCCTCTCCAGTGTGCATGCCCCAAGACTCCACTCCTGGGGCTGTTTTCCAGGGGTGTTCTCTCCTCCCACTGACCCAGCTTGTACAAGGTGGGAGGTGGAACTCATGCAGTGCACTCTTGCCCATCACCTTATCTGTGAGGCATCTGTGCTGACCTCCTCCTCACAAGGGCACAAACTTGACAGTCAGTGCACAAACAGTTCACATCCCAAGGGTCAGCAGCTCCAGGTGCAGACAGGTGACAAGTGCTGTCCCTCAGGGCTCTGGATCAGGGCAGTGCTGAGCAGCAGCCTAAGCAATGCCATGGGCAGACTGAGGCACCCTCAGCAAGGCTGCAGGTGACACCAAGCTGAGGGATGAGGTTGGTAAGACTGAAGGACAGGATGGGAGCCACCAGAGGGACCTGGACAGGCTGCAGGGGTGGCTGAGGAGAGCCTCAGAAGGGTCAGTAAGGCAAAGTGCAAGGCCCCTGGGTCAGGGCCACCCTCAATCCCAATCCAGGCTGGGGGCTGATGAGAGCCAGAGCAGCCCTGCAGAGAAGGCCTTGGGGGTGCTGGTGGGGGAGAAGCTGGGCAGGAGCCAGCAATGGGCACTGGCAGCACAGGAGGCCAAGGGCAGCCTGGGCTGCAGCCAGAGCAGTGTGGCCAGAGCTGGGGAGAGAGGATCCTGCCCCTCTGCTCTGCCCTGGAGAGACCTCACCTGCAGGGCTGGGGCCAGCTGTGGGGACACCAACACAAGAGAGACCTGGAGCTGATGGAGAGAGTGCAGAGGAAGCCACAGAGATGCCCAGAGGACTGAACATCTGTCCTAAAAGGACAGGCTGAGGGAGCTGGGGTTGTTCAGCCTGGAGAAGGCTCCCAGTGCCTGAAGGGGGCTACAAGAAAGCTGCAGAGAGACTGATCCCAAAGGCCTGCAGGGACAGGCCCAGGGGCAATGGTTTGAAGTGAGAGAAGAGCACATCTAGGCTGGATGTGAGGAACAAGTTCTGCCCCAGGAGGCTGTTGGAACACTGCAGCAGGCTGCCCAGGGAGGAGTTCAAGGTGAGGCTGGAGAGGGCTCTGGGGAACCTGCTCCAGGGGAGGATGTCCCTGCTGGGGGCAGGGCTGGGACTGGCTGAGCTGTGGAGCTCCCTTCCAGCCCAACCCATTCTGTGATTTCCTGTTTTCTTCCTTCCTACTTTCACAGTGCTGCATCTCAACACTGCCTCTTCCCAGGCAAAGAGCAGAAGCAAACTTAGAATCACAGAACCACAGAACTGTCAGTGCTGGAAGGGAGCTCAAGGCTCAGCCAGCCCCAACCCCCTGCCATGGGCAGGGACACCTCACACCACAGCAGGTTGCTCACAGCCACCTCCAGCCTGGCTGCAAACACCTCCAGGCAGGAGGCTTCCACCACCTCCCTGGGCAGCCTGTGCCAGGCTCTCACCACCCTCCTGGGCAACAACTTCTTCCTCACAGCCAAGCTCAATCTCCCCACTTCTAGTTCTGCTCCATCCCCCCCAGTCCTGTCCCTCCCTGACACCCTCCAAAGTCCCTCCCCAGCTCTCTTGCAGCCCCCTGCAGATCCTGGAAGGCCACCAGAAGGTCTCCTGGGAGCCTTCTCCTCTCCAGCCTGCACAACCCCAACTCTCTCAGGCTGGCTCCAGAGCAGAGCAGCTCCAGCCCTCTGCTCCTCCTCCTGGCCCTGCTCTGGACACCTTCCAGCCCCTCCAGAGCCTTCCTGGCACAGAGGCTGCAGAGCTGGCCCCAGAGCTGCAGCTGTGGGCTCAGCAGAGTGGAGCAGAGGGGCAGAATCCCCTCCCTGGCCCTGCTGGCCACACTTCTCTTGCTGCAGCCCAGGCTCTGCTTGGCTCTCTGGCCTGCAAGTGCTCCCTGCTGGCTCCTGCTGAGCTTCTCCTCCCCCAGCACCCCCAAGGCCTTTTCTTCAGGGCTGCTCTCAGCCAGTCCCTGCCCAGCCTCTAGCAGTGCCTGGGATTGCCCTGCCCCAGCTGCAGGACCTTGCCCTTGGCCTTGTTGAACCTCCTGAGGTTGGTTTGGGCTCAGCTCTGCAGCCTGCCCAGGTCCCTCTGGATGGATCCCTTCCCTCCAGCTGTCAGCTGCAGCACACAGCTTGGTGCTGAGGGAGCCTCAGTGCCTCTGTCCATGGCACCAACAGAGATGTTGACCAAGCCTGGTGCCAGCACTGAGCCCTGGGGGACTCCACTTGTCACTGGCCTCCACTAGGCCATGGACCATTGAGAGCCACTCTGGGTACAGCTCTCAAGCCAGTTCTGTACCCACTGAATGCTCCTTCCATGGAGCACATCCTGCACCAGCTGGGGACCAGGATGTGCTGTGGGACAGTGTCAAAGGCTTTGCTCAGGACCAGGGCAATGACCTCAGTTGCTCAGCCTTCATCTCTTGATGTTGTGACCTTGTCACAGAAGGCCCCCAGGGGTGTCAGGCAGGACTTGCCCCTGGTGAAGCTGTGCTGACTGTGCCCAATCACCTCTGTGTTACTGCTCTGCCTCAGCAGTGCCTCCAGGAGGCTCTGCTCCACGATCTCTGATTTCCACAGAGCAGGCTTCTCCTGAGAAGATGTGGCCAGGCTGGCTGAGGCCAAGGCTGGCTGGGGCCAAGGCTGGCTGGGAGCTGTCCCTGCCCATGGCAGAGGGCTGGAGCAGATGATCTCTGAGATCATCTTTGGTGTCACAGAACCATTCAGCCTGAAAAGACCTCTGGGATCACCAGGTCCAAGCACTGACCCTGCCCTGTGAAGCTCACCCCTCCACCATGTCCTGCCTCTCTAAATGGCCTTTAAACACCCCCAGGGGTGGTGCCTCCACCCCCTCTGGGCAGCCTGTGCCAGTCTCTGACCACTCCTGATGGGAAAAACTTCTTCCTGATGTCCAGCCTGAGCCTCCCCTGCTGCAGCTTGAGGCCACTGCCTCTTGTCCTGTCACTAATTACCTGTGTGTGAGAAGAGACCAGCAGCAGCCTCTCCACAACCTCCTTTCAGGCAGCTGGAGAGAGCCAGGAGGCCTCCCCTCAGCCTCCTCCTCCTCACACTACCCAGCCCCAGCCCCAGCTCCTCCTTCAGTCTCACCTCTTGAGATCGATTCCCCAGAATAAAGCTGCAATAGCAGCTTCTGAGTCTGCCTCTTTTCCACCCTTCTGGCTGGCTGCAGAGCAAACTCTGCAGTGTCATAGTATCATAGTATCAGCCAGGGTTGGGAGGGACCACAAGGATCAGCCAGTTCCAACCCCCCTGCCATGGGCAGGGACACCCCACACTACATCAGCCTGGCCAGAGCCTCATCCAGCCTGGGCTTAAACACCTCCAGGGACAGGGCCCCAACCACCTCCCTGCACAACCCATTCCAGGGCTTCACCACTCTCATGGGGAAGAACTTCCTCCTCCCCTCCAGCCTCAATCTCCCCACCTCCAGCTTCATTCCATTCCCCCTAGTCCTATCACTGCCTGAGATCCTGAGCAGTCCCTCCCCAGCCTTCCTGTAGCCCCCTTCAGATCCTGGAAGGCCACAATGAGGTCACCTGGGAGCCTTCTCTTCTCCAGACTGAACAGCCCCAACTCCTTCAGTCTGTCCTCACAGCAGAGCAGCTCCAGCCCTCAGTGTCTGCCAGGCTGATGGCTCAGCACAGGAGGAGAGCTTTTGCCTCTGGCCTCGGAACAGCAATTAACAGGGAAAACCCAACCCAAGCCCGAGCCACGGGGGCAGAAAGGATAAAGGATGGGCAGCAGGGAGGGACTGCAGCATCCCCCAGCCCTGGAGGTTACCTTTATGACCGTCCTGGCCGTCTCAGGCCGAGTCTCCCCCAGGAACCTGTAGAGCTGCCGGCGCTCCACCTTGCGCAGGATGCCTCTGGCCTCCTCCAGCTCCGGGCGGCTCGAGTGCAGGATCTCCAGGTAGATGTTGTCTGCCAAAGCCAGCCAGCGAGCCTCAGCCTGGCACAAGCCAGTGGCACAGCCAAGTGCCCCATAGGCACGTGCCAAAGCCACAGGCAAAGCTGCTGCCTCAGGAGAGAGCCTCTCAGAGGACTGACCCTGGCCAGAGCGAGCTCTGAGAGCGCCTGGGCACAGGCAGTGGGTTGGGTCCGAAGGGAGCTCAGAGCTCAGCCAGCTCCAGCCCCCTGCCACGGGCAGGGACACCTCCCACCAGCACAGGCTGCTCAAGGCCTGGGAGGGGACCTCCCAGGGAGGGGGCAGCCATAACCTCCCTGGGCAGCCTGTGCCAGAGTCTCCCCAGCCTCACTCTCAACAGTTTCTTCCTCCTCTCCACTCTCAGTCTCTCCTCTCCCAGCTCCAAGCCATTGTTCCTCAGCCTGGCACTCCCAGCCCTTGGCCAGAGTCCCTCCCCAGCTCTCCTGGAACCCTTCAGGTCCTGCAAGGCTGCTCTGAGGTCTCCCTGGAGCCTTCTCCAGGCTGAAGAGCCCCAGCTCTCCCAGCCTGGCCCCACAGGGCACATGCTGCAGCCCCCTGAGCATCCTCCTGGCTCTCTGACTTCACTTACACCACTGATTATCACCACACTTGGAGCAGATGCTGACCAAAGAACTCTCTCAGTTTTCACCTTTGCACCAAGCTTTCTCCCTTGTCTGGAAGCTGCTTCCTCCCCTCCTTTGGCCAGTCCTGCTCAGCAGAAGTCCCTGACCCCCAGCACCACCTGGCTCAGGGACCAGGGGGTCCTGTCTCCTGCAAGAGTTAGCTGCTTCTGCTAAGCCTTCAGCATGCCTCAGCCTCCAGAGCCAGCACCAATGCCCCTCCTGCTGTCTCCACATGACTGAAGTGGGCAGGGTGCTTCCCACCACCCACAGGAGCAGCAGGACACAGGTTCCTTTTGGTGTGGCTTTGGAGCAGGAAGGTTCCTTTTGGCTGCCCTGAGATGGTGCTGTCAGGCTGCTGCTTGCCTGTCCCACCCCACAGGGCTGCACTCTGGGTGCACTGGCACTCCCCAGCCAGATGCACCCGAGCAGCTCTGGTGTGTGATGCCAGCACAGCTGCCCCATGCCCTGCCTAGGGCCAGCAGTGCCTCAGGAAGCTCCTGACACACTCCAGAAGCAAGCCATGAGCCACACACCAGAACACCTTTAACTGAGGGCTGGTTTCAAGGACAGCTCAGGAACTTCTCCATGAGGAGCAGAAAGAGTGCAGGGGAAATAAGGAGCCCATGAAGACCTCCAGGGCACAGACACAGCAGGGACAGGGAAAGCTTTGCTGTCTCATCCTTCACTAGGAGGCAAGAGATTAAAACCCAGAAGTGGTTCCTCAGCCACCATGGAAGAAAGGCAGGGAACCTCCTGCTGCAGAGCCTCATGGAGGCACCAGTGACTGGCTGCTGAATCCAAGGCAGCTGTCCTCTCACAAGCCCCCAGGCTGCAACCCTGCAGCCACAGGAGTGCCTTGGCTCAAGCAGAGAACACCCCTGCCCCTTGTGCTCCACTCATGCCCCATGCTGGCACACTTCTCACACCTCTCTCCTTGCTGCTCCACCCTCCTCACTCAGCAGGGCAGCTGCAGCAGGAAGCTCCTCCCTGTGGCAGGCTGTGAGAGGCAGGGGCCAGTGCAGGGCTCCTTGCCCTGAGCTGTGCTCTGCACCAGCTGCCACAGGGCAGCAGCAGCTGCAACAGGACCCTGGTGCTAACTTGCAAGCACAGCTGATCCTGCAGACCAGGCAGGCCCCAGAGAGCAGCTCCCAGCCTACTAAGAACTTCATCTCAGTGCTTGCCTTTCTGCCCAGTGTCCCACAGCCAGCACTGCAGTTCCCAGCTGCTCCTACAAGCCAGTCCCTTCCCCACCCCAGGGCAGAGGCATAGTATCATAGTATCACAGTATCACAGTATCATTCAGGGTTGGAAGGGACCACAAGGATCATCCAGTTCCAAACCCCCTGCCATGGGCAGGGACACCCCACACTAGATCAGCCTGGCCAGAGCCTCATCCAGCCTGGCCTTAAACACCTCCAGGGACAGGGCCCCAACCACCTCCCTGCACAACCCATTCCAGGGCTTCACCACTCTCATGGGGAAGAACTTCCTCCTCCCCTCCAGCCTGAATCTCCCCACCTCCAGCTTCATTCCATTCCCCCTAGTCCTAGCACTGCCTGAGATCCTGAGCAGTCCCTCCCCAGCCTTCCTGTAGCCCCCTTCAGATACTGGAAGGCCACAATTAGGGGCATGTGGGGCCAGGCAGCAGGGCAGGCTGAATGTGGCTGTGGCAGATTCAGGGCCTCAGCAGAAGGCCTTCAGCATGGCACAGGTTAAGGCACTCAGGACCATCTGCACCCGTGCCCTCAGCCTCTGCCACCTTGCCCATGGAGCAAAGGTAGAAGCTAGGTGGCTCTGCTGGGCAGCCAAGCTCGGGGTGGAAGCTCCTGCAAGCTGCCTTGCCCCTGGAGGACGATGCCCTGGGAGTGCTCAGGGGCTGCAGCTCACAGGGGCTGCAACAGCTGCCAGTGCTTGGCAGCAGCCTTCAGCAGGGTCTGCCTGCAGTCACCTACCACAAAGCCCTTGGTGCAGCAGGATCTGCCCTGCCCACACTGGCCTCCATCCCCCAGGCTGCACAAGGCTGGAGGACACAGCACAGCCTCCACACATCACAGCTCAGAGGATGCCAGGGGCTGGAAGGGACCTCTGGAGATCCTCCAGTCCAAGCTCTGCCAGAGCAGGAGCAGAGAATCCAGCACAGGTCACACAGAACACATCCAGACAGGGCTGGGAAGGCTCCAGAGCAGGAGACTCCACAACCTCTCTGGGCAGCCTGCTCCAGGGCTCTGGGACCCTCACAGTCAAGAAGTTCCTCCTCATGCTGAGCTGGCATCTCCTGTGCTGCAGCTTCCATCCATTGCTCCTGGTCCTGTCCCAGGGCACAGTGAGCAGAGCCTGGCCCTGGCCCTGTCCCATCCTGCCCCCCAGCCCTCAGCTATTGATAGCCATTGATCAGATCCCTCTCAGCCTTCTCCTCTCCAGACTGCACAGCCCCAGGGCTCTCAGCCTCTCCTCCCCAGTTAGTGCTGCAGTCCCTTCAGCATCCTTGCAGCCCTTCCTTGGACTCTCTCCAGCAGATCTCTGTCCCTCCTGAGCTGGGGAGCCCAGAGCTGGATGCAATGTTCCAGGTGAGGTCTCAGCAGAGCAGAGGGGGAGGAGAAGCTCCCTGGCTCTGCTGGCCTCACTCTGACTGCAGCCCAGGACCCCCTTGGCCTTCTTGGCCCCCAGGGCTCATTGCTGCCCCCCAGCACTCCCAGGTCCTTCTCCCCAGCAGATCCCCTCCCAGCCTCTCCTGCTGCAGTTTCTTCTTCCTCCCCAGCTGCAGGACTCTGCTCTCATCCTTGCTGACCCTCATGAGGTTCCTCTCTGCCCAGCTCTCAGTCTGCCCAAGCCTCTGAATGGCCTCACAGCCTTCAGGTGTCTCAGCCAAGCCTCCCAGTTTGGTGTCATCAGCAAATTGCTGAGCAGACTCTGTCTGTCTGTCCTCTCATCAATGGCATGGATGATTCTGAACAGGACTGGACCCAGCACTGATCCCTGGGGGGGACTCCACTGGTCACAGCCTCACAGCACTGAGCCAAACCTTGAGAAAGGGGCAAACATCCCAAGCCTCAGCTCCCTGCCTGCTCTGGAGTCACCCTGGAGTTCCCCTGCACGTTCTCAGGCAGGCTGCTGTGTACTGATCCCCTGAGAGCCTTATCAAAGCTCCAGTCCTAGCAAGCAGAAGCTTTCAGCAGTCAGCTGAGCTGCTGTGCTGGGCTAGGCTATGCCTTTCAAATTCTGAGCAGAGAAGTAGCAAACCAGAACTCAGTCACTATTGGGTGCAAAAGGGAAAGCTAAAGATTATTCTCAGCTAATTCACTGCTGCAGGAGTGGCTGTGCCAGACCAACCCTTTCTGATCTCTCCTCTGCCTGCTTCACTCATCCACCTGCTTTCAGCTCACCTGGGCTGCACTGGCTTGGCTAAGCCTAACCACTGCTTCCTCTCTGCTCCTTTTCTCCCTTTGGCACAGGGGTGGGGGGCAGTGGAATGGCTTCCCTGGTCTCTTTGACTGGGGGGTGGGGGTCTGAGTTGTTTGCCAGTGGTAACTCTGATGTTGTCAATCCTGGGTGTTCTGTGCCTCTCCCTTGCATTCCACTGCAGAGTGCAGCTCTGCTTGTGAACACAGCTTCCATTGGCTTCCAGCTGAGCTGGCCTGGCAAAAGTGCTGTTGGGGGGGAAATTTCAACCCACCCCAGCTGTTCACAGACTGTTTTCTCCTGTCACAGTTGCAGGCAGGGCAGCAATGTCTCAGGCAAATCAAATCAGAGCTGTCACAGCCCTTCAAGCCCTGCCCTGGAGGTAGCCTCACTCTGCCACACGTGGATGTACAGAGCTCCTCTACCTGCTGCAGCATCACCCAGAGCTGACTGACATCCCTGCTTGGGACAGGGGCAACAAACCCAGGGCAAAGCAGAACCTCCTGAGAGCACTGCCTGCAGGACACAGGAATTGCTTCTCCCCTCTCAGTGCAGAAGTAATGCAAAGTGGAAGGTCCTGCTCTCCCAGCAGCAAGAGATGAGAGCACAGAGCCTGGGTGGTGCAGGTCTGCCCCATCACCAGGGCACAAAAGCAGCACTTGAGGGTCCAGGCACAGGCAGGGCACCACTGCACCAGCAGCATTCTGCCAGGCACTCATGGCCTTGAAGGGAAAGAGTTCTGAGCACTCCTACCAGTCAGCTTAGTGTAGGCCTCCATGTCCTCCATTGCTGTGGAAATCTGGTACAGCTTTCCTCCAGAGCCTTCTATTTTGAAATACTGATCTGCTTTCTGCAAGGCCTCTGTAATCCTAGGGTGAGACAAAGGAGCTCTTAGGAAGAGCATGGCTGGGAAACACCAAGAGAGATGCAGCAGCATGTGATATATAGCAGCCAAGAGGGGCAACTGCATCTGCAGCAGACAGCAGCCCCTGGCCAGCCTGCAGGCAGGGCACCTCCATCATCTCACTGCACACCTCCACAGAGCCTCTCCAGCTACTGAGCACAGTAACCTTCCTTCACAGAAGGAACAAGCCCAGTTTGCTCTGCTGCACTGCTCTCTGTCACTCAGATGGCTGCAGGGCCCTGCCCAGCACTCCCCTGGCCAGGCAGCACGGAGGCTGCCTCCCAGATGGCCAAGTCCTCATTGCTCCTGGGGTCACCTGGGAGAACACAAAGTGCTGCAGAGGTGAGGCACTGTGAACAGGTGGCAAAAGCTCTTCTTCTAAGTATCAAGCTCCTCCAGAGTCCCCTGCATCATGCTGTTATTTCCAGCTCACAGGCACGTTTGGACAGGCTGCTACAAGGATGCTGAGCCACATTTTGTGGCTGTTTTACTCCTCACACAGAGCTCCTGTTGAACTTTGGTGTTTTCAGCCTGAGTCTGAGAGGATCACCCAACCAGGAAGCTGAAGTCTATGACATGAAAGCAGTCAGGAATCACTCTTGTGCTCTGCAGTCCTCTGCCTGCCTTTATCCCAAGCTCAGCAGCCTGGAGCCTGACGAAGGAGCTCCTGAGCCTAGCAGCATTGCTGCCTTCCAGGGAGAGCAAACAGGGAAGTTTCTACAGACATTAACCAGGGAGGTACAGAGGCAGGTAGCCAGCTGAGTTGATCCTGAACAGTTCCTGCTGGGGCATTGCCAGAAAGCAAAGTCAGGCCTCAGCTGGGCTAGGGTGGGCTGTTAGTAACCTTGGTCTATTAGCCTGCCACTTGATCTTAGGGGTCTCTAACCTGAAGATAAAGATCTGACTTCATCTGTCAGCAGTTGAACCAGCACAAGCCCAGTCTGGTCCTATGCTTCCACTTTGCTCTCACTGAGTTTCACCTGAAGGATGAGGAGGTCACTATGGCTGTCCTCTGTTCTGCTGCTGATCGCAGCCCCAGTGAGACTCTAGGAGTCTCACACAGCCCAGTGGCTAGGACTCTCTGCCACACCCTGCTAGGACTAGTGCAGACACACAGCCAGCTTCAAGAACTTCCAAGTAAATGGCAGGCAAGAGGAGGGGAGCAGAGTACTTGCATGATCTCGATGATGTTGCCAGTCTTGTGCTGGTAGGCTCGCCGGTGCAGCCAGTACCGCGTGTGGAACATGTCGTACAGGTTGGCAGCCTCCTGCAGCAACAGACCCCAACCACCTTTGGCTGCTGCCACTGCCTCAGCTGCAAAGCCAAAACCCCCAAGGCAGCCAGTGAGATGTCCCTTGCACTGGCAGCCAGCAGCAGAATGGTTATTTGTCACAGTTCAGACTCAGGCTGCTGTGGGAGAGCAGAGAGCTGATGGTGACCCCAGGCAGCCTGGGCACAGCAGAGGATCTCCAGCTCCTTGTGCAGCCCCTTGCTAGAACACAGAATGGGTTGGGTTGGAAGGAACCTTAAAGCTCATCCAGTTCCAACAGCCTGCTATGGGCAGGGACACCTCCCACCAGCCCAGCTTGCTCAAGGCCTCATCCAGCCTGGCCTTGAACACCTCCAGGCAGAAGGCAGCCACAGCCTCCCTGGGCAGCCTGTGCCAGTGGCTCCCCACCCTCATTCTCAACAGTTTCTTCCTTATCTTCAGTCTCAATCTCCAGCCCTTGTCCAAAGTCCCTCTCCAGCTCTCCTGGAGCCCTTCAGGTCCTGCAAGGCTGCTCTGAGGTCTCCCTGGAGCCTTCTCTTCTCCAGGCTGCACAGCCCCAACTCTCCCAGCCTGTCCTCACAGGGGAGGTTCTGCAGCCCTCTGATCATCTTGGTGGCCTCCCCTAGACCCTCTCCAGCACTTCCAGGTCCTTCCTGTGCTGGGAGCCTCAGAACTGGAGGCAGTGCTGCAGGCTGGGGCTCACCAGAGCAGCCACATTCAGCTCTTGCTCAGAAATGTGGAGAATGCAGAGCTGAGGGCCTGGCAGAGCCTCCCTGGAAGGACCTGCACAAGCCCTTTCCAACAGAGGCTTGCTCCCTCCCTCCCTCCCTTCCTGAAGCTCCTGAGAACAACTTCCAGAGCAGTAGCAGACCCTCCTCTGGTGGGCTAGGGAAGCCTCCTGCAGGCAGCCCAGCCTGCCCTGCAGACCCCAGGCAGCTCCTGAGGCAGGCTGTGCCCCAGGCAGCGCTCGGGGCCCGCTGCTGAGCGCCGCTCACCTTGTCCCGGGCACAGATGTGCTTCTGGCTGCCGGCCTCACACACCTGCACGAACTTCAGCAGCCGCTTGTAATCGAAGTTGTTCTGGATCCCCAGGTGGTGGCAGTCCCTGGAAGCATGGCACAGAGAGGCTCTTGTCACCCCCTTGCACAGCCAGCAGCATGGTTTCAGCAGTGCTCAGTGCAGGCCTGTACCTTGCAAAGTAGTCCCACTTGTCGACGTCGATGCCGTTGGTTTTGTTGGCCACGATCTCGTACAGGAAGCTCTTCTCCTTCTGCCGACCACGGTAGGGCCACTGACACCAGGGGGAGGCAAGAAACAGAGCAGAAGTGAGCACAAGCAGCACCAGAACAATGCTCCAAGGACAGCAGGGATACACTTGGGCTTTGTCTGTGACAGAGATGGAGGTAGGAAGGAACACGAAGCCAATGAAAGCCTTCAGGCTGCCTGCAGCAAGGCTTTGGAGGCCATCTGCCAGAACATCCTGGTAGGTAACCTCCAGCAAAGTGGTTTGGATGCAACCTAAGCCCTGTGAGGTGAGCTGGAAACTGGCTCAGAGTGCTGTCAGCAGCAGCACAGAGTCCAGTTTGAGGCCAGTGGCCAGCAAGGTTCCCCAGGGACCAGTGCCAGGTCCACTCTTGCTCAATATCCCCAGCAATGCCCTGGCTGAGGGCACAAAGCAGCCCCTCAGCAAGGCTGCTGCTGCTGGGAAACTGAGAGGGGTGGCTGCTACCCCTCAGGCTGTGCTGCCATCTGATGAGTGCTGGACAGGCTGCAGAGGTGGGCAGGGGGCAACCTCATGAAGTTCAATAAGGACAAGGGCAGAGCCCTGCACCTGGGGAGGAACAACAGCAGGCACCAGCACAGCCCAGGGCTTGTCCTGCTGGAAAACAGCTCCATGGACAAAGACCTTGGAGTGCTGGTGGCAGCAAATTCTGCACGGGACAGCAATGTGCCCTGGGGGCCAAGAGAGCCAATGGCATCCATGGGGGCAGCAAGGGAAGTGTGGCCAGCAGGGCTGGGGAGGTTCTGCTGCCCCTCTGCTCTGCCCTGCTGAGAGCACAGCTGCAATGCTGTGCCCAGTGCTGGGCTCCCCAGTTCCAGAGGGACAGGGATCTGCTGGGGAGAGTCCAATGGGGAGTTACAAGGATGTCTGGGGGACTTGAGCATCTCTGCTGTGAAGAAAGGCTGAGAGCCCCAGGGCTGTGAAGAGAAGGCTGAGGGGGATCTGATCAGTGCCTATCAATATCTGAGGGGTGGGTGTCAGGGTGAAGGTGCCAGGCTCTTTGCAGTGGTGCCTAGTGATAGGATAAGGAGCAACAGGGACAAGCTGGAACCCAGGAGGTTCCACCTCAGCATGAGGAGAAACTGCTTTGGTGTGAGGCTGCTGGAGGCCCGGAGCAGGCTGCCCAGAGAGGTTGTGGAGTCTCCTGCTCCGGAGCCTTTCAAGCCCCACCTGGCTGTGTTGTGTGTGCCCTGCCCTGGGTGACCCTGCTCTTGGACTGGATGACTTCTGGAGGTCCTTCCAACCCCTGGCATTCTATGATTGTATGACAGAGCTTCCAGAGCTGCTGGGCATTAGACTCTAGTTTTTAGGCAGCTAACCCCCCAGAGGATCAGAACCAAAGTCTCTCATTTTCCATTAGCCCAAAGCAGAAGCCTGCAGCTCCAAAATGCCCAAACCCCACCCACAAAAGCACAGCAACAGAGGGGGGGAAGGGCTGCAAGCAGTGAGTCCTCAGAGGGCTGCTCAAAGCCACAGACAAGGCACTGCCTGGCAGCTTGCTGCAGCCAGCTCTCCAGCCCTAGGGAACAGAGTTTACAAACCATTCCCTGGATGTTTTATACAACACTGATTGGAACCCCCAGCTCCTTTCACTCCTAACCCCCAGGGGACAAGTCAGCCCCCAGGCAAACAGGAAACCAGTGCCAAAACACCAAGGTATGCTTGCATCTCAACATTGCTTGCTTGAAATGCAAAAGCTAACCACAAATGCCATGAAGTGGCCTAGAAGCCCTGAGGAGGGGAATCCTTGTTTACAGCCAGGTGAGGGGCTTGCCCCTTCTCTGCATGACCAGAGCAGTCAACCCTGGCACAGAATCCAAACAGGGAAAAAACAAACCTTGAGCAAGAACCTGAGGCAAGATCAAAGGGAGAGGCAGGCAGCAAAATCTCTCTGCAAATGAGTGTGAGTGGGTAAAAACCTGCTCAGAATCAGAGAGCTGTTTGGGTTGGCAAAGCCCTCCAAGGTCAGCCAGGCCAACATCAACCCAACACCACCATGGCCACTAAACCACATCCCAGAGTGCCACAGCCACACATTTCTTGAACACCTCCAGCCATGGGGACTCCACCACCTCCCTGGGCAGCCTCTGCCAGGCCCTGACCACTCTTTCTTCCTCTCCAACCTCAGCCTCCCCTGGCACAATCTCAGGCCAGTTCCTCTCCTTCTCTCACCTGAGAGCAGGGAGCAGAGCCCAACCCCCAGCTCCCTGCAGCCTCCTCTCAGGGAGCTGCAGAGAGCAATGAGGTCTCCCTCAGCCTCCTCTGCTCCACACTCAACCCCCCCAGCTCCCTCAGCTGCTGCTCCCCAGCCCTCTTCTCCAGACCCTTCCCCAGCTTGGTTGCCCTTCTCTGGCCCTGCTCAGTGTCCTCAGTGTCCTTCTGGGAGTGAGAGGCCCAAGACTAAACCCAGGATTTGAGCTGTGGCCTCCCCAGTGCCCAGTACAGGGCACTGCCCTCCTCCTGCTGCCCACACCATTGCTGCTCCAGGCCAGGATGATGGTGGCCACCTGCTGTAGACTTGCACTAACTGTGCCCTGGTACTTTTGTAGCTACCCCAGAAGAGGTTTCTCAGTCAGGTAGCCCTTCTCTGGACATGCTCCAGCTCTCAATGTCCTTCTTGCAGTAAGACTCCAAACTGAAGCCACTGTAACCTGCAGCCTGCTAATGAACATCTCCTCCCCCTGAGCTCATGGAGTCAGAGAACTGTTCTGGTTGGAGCAGTGAGTCTCAGACTGAAGTCTATTATGCCAAGCTGCTGACGCTGTCAGAGTGCTGGGGCACTCTGGGGCACACATGGCAGCACCACAGCCCACTGCAGCAGCAGATGATAGCTAAGGGCTGACATTTGTGGGTGATTTGTCTCAGCCACACACAAATTCTAACTGGGATCAGATGTTGAGAGCTCAACTCTGGCAGCAACTGAATGGCTTGAAGACAGGACAGGAGCTGTGGAGTGAGAGCTTGCAAGGATTAATAGGAGTTGGGGCTGTTCAGTCTGCAGAAGAGAAGGCTCCCAGGTGACCTCATTGTGGCCTTCCAGTATCTGAAGGGGCCTACAGGAAGGCTGGGGAGGGACTGCTCAGGATCTCAGGCAGTGATAGGACTAAGGGGAATGGAATGAAGCTGGAGGTGGGGAGATTCAGGCTAGATGTGAGGAGGAGGTTCTTCACCATGAGAGTGGTGAAGCCCTGGAATGGGTTGTGCAGGGAGGTGGTTGGGGCCCTGTCCCTGGAGGTGTTTAAGGCCAGGCTGGATGAGGCTCTGGCCAGCCTGATCTAGTGTGGGGTGTCCCTGCCCATGGCAGGGGGGTTGGAACTAGCTGATCCTTGTGGTCCCTTCCAACCCTGAATGATACTGTGATACTACTATAATACAACCTCTTTTTGCCCTTGAGGCAACACATTCAAGTCCTGTCCCTGCCTCTGTCTGCTCCTGCAATAAATCCAAGCATTTTGCTCCTGTCAGCAAAGCTGAGGCAACTCTGGCACTTGGGCCACGCTCTGCACTGCTCTTTGCCTCACCCCTGCCAGTTCTGTTGTGTTATCCATCACTACAAACCACTCTCATCTGCATGAGCACCCTGCAAACACCATCTCCCCCCCCCCACTGCCTCCAGGACCAGGCTGTTATCCCACCCTGGCAATTTTAGTTTCCATTAAAACTGAGTTTCCCCCCAACCTAGTTCCACTCAGTTAGGTTCACTAAGTACAAACAACTTTCCCACACTTCCTTGTGATCTGAAGATGCTGAGGTAAGAACTTCTCTGTAAGCACCAGCACAGACAAGACACCACCTCCTGCCAGAGCTGGAAGAGAGCAACACTACCCTTGCCCAGCACCTCTTGTGCCTGCATTCTCAGAATCTCATGGGGCCAGTAACAGATAACAGCACACAGCAGAAGCAAAAGTTCTCTGCTCCTGCAGCAAACCTGAAGATAAGCTGTAGGCTAGGGACAGCTGTCCTGCCACAGAGAAACTCCTCCAGAAGGGGCCAGTCCTGCAATCCCTGTATGTGGCAGTTTGAGGCTGGCTGCCTTGAAGAGGGCCACAGGGATGAGACCCCAGTGTGCAGAGTGTGGCTGGGCACAGGGAATGGTGCATTGGTAACCACAAACACTACACCCTGTAAAGCTGAGCAGTCAGACTCTCCCTTTTCCCTCTCTTCTCGAGGAGGACTATGATTTATCTGTGGGCCTTCTGAGGAGCTCTGGTGAGGAGTTCAACATGGGAAACCTCACTCAGTCTCTATACACAAGAAGTGGAACAGGCAGCAACACATCTGCAGAGAGGTAATGGTTTGGAGGATTGTTTCAGGGAGGGGGAGTCTCTGGCTGGCTTCTATCAATTGGTCAAGCTGGGCTGTTAATTTTGGTACTTGTGACTGTAGTGCTGCTGCTGCTGCCCTGCCTGATTCACCTGTTGCAAAGGGCCCTGCAGCAGGTGAGCAAAGCAGCATCTGCAGCAGAAAAACCAGAAGGGGAATTGTGGGGCACTGTGATGACTCTGTGGACCTCTGAGGAGCTCTGGTGAGGAGTTCAACATGGGAAACCTCACTGTGTTCCCATGGGGAATCTGGAAACTCCTTGGGCTGAATGTAGGAGGATGAGAAACCCCAAGATGAGATAGGAGGCACCTGGGCTGGCTGAAGCAGTAACCACAGCAAATCTATCAGTGACCAGGGAGAGCCCTGAGGGAAGTTTGCTAAGCAATCCCAGGCAGCCACTCTGACAACAGCCACACAAACCTGAGCTGCCTGCTGGGAGGAACAGAGCCTTTTGTCTCTCTCTGTACTCTGCTTGTGGAGACTTTTGTTGCTTTGGCTGTCAGCCTATCCCTGTGCAGAGACATCTTACCTCCTGCTATTTGCACTGCACACCTATGGCCTAGGCATGGGTGGTGTAGGGCAGCCCTGATGGGCCTCAGGAGAGAGAAACCCGAGGAGAGGTGGCTTGGGCCTGGCCAACCTGAACCAGCCTAGCAGTGGGGGGGGGAAGGAAGAGCCCTGGGGCTTATGGTGAAGCCCAGGTGGGGGAAGGAAGAGCCCTGAAGCTTATGATGAAGCCCAGGTGGGGGAAGGAAGAGCCCTGGGGCTTATGGTGAAGCCCAGGTGGGGGAAGGAAGAGCCCTGGGGCTTATGGTGAAGCCCAGGTGGGGGAAGGAAGAGCCCTGGGGCTTATGGTGAAGCCCAGGTGGGGGAAGGAAGAGCCCTGGGGCTTATGGTGAAGCCCAGGTGGGGGAAGGAAGAGCCCTGGGGCTTATGGTGAAGCCCAGGTGGGGGAAGGAAGAGCCCTGGGGCTTATGGTGAAGCCCAGGTGGGAGAAGGAAGAGCCCTGGGGCCTATGGTGAAGCCCAGGTGGGGGAAGGAAGAGCCCTGGGGCTTATGGTGAAGCCCAGGTGGGGGAAGGAAGAGCCCTGTGGTTTTGGTGTGAATTGGCTGGCCTGGTACAAAGGGAGTTTTGTGTAAGCCTTGGCTTAATGAGCTTGTGTGTTAAGCCCAAGATTTCTTTGGGTTTGATGTGCTTTGCTGTGTTCACCACTATGGAACTGTTTGTGAAGAGCCTTTCCATTGGCACTTTCCATCACTGTCCAGCTCAGTTGTGTTATTCTGTAGCCCCTTCTGGAGCAGCAGAGCACTCTGCTGCCTGCTCATCAAACCAAGACACTCTGTAAGAGACCTCCCAGGCAGTTCTGTCTCTCTCCCTCCTCTCTGCTGCCTGTGGTTGGTGGGGCAGTGCAGCCTTGTGGGCAAGCTGTTTTTCCCTGGCTGTGTAGCTGGGCCTAGTGTGCCAGCTGGTGTGGGGGGCAGTGAGGGCTGGGGGGAACAGTCAGGCCTGTCCTGGTAGGGGTGGGCAGTTTGGCCTCATCAGGCCCAGGGCTGGGGGAAAGTCTTGGCCTAGTGTGGAGCTCAGCCAGGGGAGGCTAAGCCAGGGCCAATTCTGAGTCTGTAAATATCTACCCTTTGGCCTTTTTACCTTTTGTATTTGATTCACCTTTGCAAACAGTGTCTCTGTTTAACCTCCAATGCTGTGCAAGTGTTTTCCTTTACTCCCTGGGGGTAAACTCCTTCTGTCCTCAGCCCAGAGCTGTTTTCAGCTCAAACCAGCACAAGGCCTGGCAGGGACAGCCGCAGGAGCAGGGCAGTGACTCACCAGCTTCCCAGCAGCGCTTTCATCGATGGGGCCTCCGATTTGCTCCTTGATGAAGTTCAGATCTTCTTCCAGGACAAGCCCATAGGACTTCATGACTTCTTCCAGCTTGTTGGAAGCGATCAGGTGCTCAAACATTTTAACAGAAGCCATTTCGTGCTGCGGACAAAACAGCCAAGTGTTGCATTGCAAAGCTGAAGCCTCCTTCCCGTGGGGGCTCTAAGGAACCACAGAGCACAGCCCTCCAGAGGCCAGACAGGGCCAGGGGGGCACCAGAAAGCGCAGTCTGTTGTTAGTTTGTTCCCATAGTGCCTGCATCTCCCCTCTCTAAGGGAACAGCCCCAGCTGCCCAGCCCCCCTCTCCTCCCTGCTCCCTTACCTCTGGCAATGGCCTTGGGCTGGGACTCCCCCTGGGAGTGGGGCCTTGAGCAGCCTGGAGCTGGCAAGCTGAATCTCCAGCTGCATCACTTGGGTTTGGCATGGGGGTGGGGTCAGCACAGGCATTTGAGGCCTGGGGTCTGGGCCTGGTTTGGAGGGAGGCTGTGGAAAGCCTAAGGAGGTTTTTAGGGAACCCTGGCCTAGGTGGACCATGGATTTGTGCATTTTATCTGCTTTTGTACTGCTGTATGGAGCTATGAGCAGTACTTCCAGTTCTTTCCAACCTGCTGTGGAGCATGTTCTTGACTCCTTTGGCAAGGGGTGCAGAGCATCTGTCTCACTCCTTAAAACCAAGACAGGTCTCAACTTTCTCCTAACCCAGCAGACTGCCTGGCAGGGCACCTGGGCTCAGTGGTGTGCAAGGGCAGCTCCTGGGTGATTTTCTGTCCATTCTGTATGGAACCAAAGAGGAAATCACCAGGCCCAGAGTCCAGAAAGAGGCTCTGCAACAGTCAGCTGTGGATGCTGTGTTTTAGCAAACAGCAGCAGGAGAGCTACCCTGCTACAAGACAGGAGAACCAGTTCTGCTGGGCAAAAGCTCCCCAGGTTCACTCATCTGACTCTGCTGAGAGACTCCAAGCAGAAAGAGGCCTGGAAGGGCTGCACTGTGCTTCCTTCACAGCAGGCAGCCCCTGAAACCTTGGCAGTTTCTCCAAGTCTGAATCCTACAAACTGCAGTAAACATCCTGGCCCTGAACTCCAGCTGTGAGCTGGAACTCTGCAGCTGTAAAACTCATCCTGCACTTGGTCAGCAACAATGCTGGCCCGGAGCCCCCGGCACACCCTGCCTCTGCGGGGTCACACCGCAGGCACCGACACAGCACAGCTCAGCCCTCCTGTCTCACCCAGGGTGTCACCTGCAGGGGCAGGACAAGCACATACAAGGACACCTGTAGGTACACAGGAGTTCAAGAGCAGTTGCACTTGCAGGGCAGAGGTGCTGGTAACAAACAGCTGCCTCCTCCGCTGCGTCACGCGGAGGGGGCTGACAGTCTCCAGGCAGTCAGAGAACAACAAGGAAACCATCACAAGATTACAAGACAACGCTCTGGGGATTAATGCAGCCACTAAAATGTTGCAATAGCAAAGGCCAGCTGATCACTGGCAGGCTATAGAGCTGAGTTACTGCTCCTGTAAGCCCTGGTGAAAGCCTACCTTCCACTTCAGGTCTGGGCGAGCGAGTGGGATGAACCTCCCATCAAACATGTGTGAGAAGGGTCCATGACCTGGAAGGTAGAGGTGACAAAGGCAGAGGCTTAATCTGAGCCAGGGCTGCTGGGGGAAATATTTTAAGCAAGTTGAGGATCTGGATTCTCTTCATCTTGTCTTGATCTTGACAGGTTGGAATAAGTCCAGAGGAGGCCACAAAGGTGACCCAGGGGCTGGAACACCTCTGCTATGAGGGTAGAAGAGAAGAGAAGGAGAGGAGGAGAACAGAAGACTCTGGGGGAACCTTACAGCTGCCTTCCAGTACCTGAAGGGATCCTACAGAAGGCTGCAGAGGGACTATTTACAAGAGTGCCCACCCATAGGACAAGGGAAATGATTGGATCTTAGGAAGAAATTCTTCACTAGGAGGTTGCAAGACTCTGGAATGGATTGTCCAGAGAGGGTGTAGATGTCCCCTCCCTGAAGATGTTCAAGGCCAGGTTGGATGGGGCCCTGTGTAGCCTGGGCTAGTTGAGAGGCAGCTCTGCCCATGGCTGGGGGTTGGACTAGATGATCTCTGAGGTCCCCTCCAGCCTAGGCTGTTCTATGATGCTATGGTGACCATGTGGTAAGGAAGCTACAGCCAGTAGCCTTTCCTAAGACACCTTAGGTACCACTGCAGAGCCATTGCCTACAGCACAGGCAAGCACTGCAGTAACACTGAGCACCCTCATGACTCTGTGTCAGCCCTGAAGAGCTAATTGCACAATAGAACTGAAGAGAATCAACCAGGCTGGAAGAGACCTTTGAGATCAGAGTCCAACCTATCATCCAAGCCCATCTGATCAATAAGGGCCACTCACTTCCAGTCTGAAAGGTGTAAGAGACCCGAGGACAGCACAGAAGGAAGCAGCCACTGCAGCCACAGAGAGCAGAGCTCTGAGCCCCATATGGCCACAAGCCATGAAGCAGGCTGAGCCTGGCTGCAGGCTCAGCACGTGGAGCTGCCTCCGCACACGGACTGATAAATCCTGCCTCAGAACAGGGCCATGCACTGAGCAGCCCAGAACAGGCTCTCACAGCCAGCTTTTCATCCAAGGTAGCTGACAAAGAGCACTGAGTCACCTCAGGTGCTGCTTACCCAGGTCATGACAGAGCCCAGCAATCTCCACGCAGAGGATGTCCCTGGGGGTGATGTCCAGCTCCGGCTGCCGCTCCTTCAGCGCACGCACCAGGCACCCTGCCAGGTAGCCCACCCTGGGGCACAGAGAAGAGAGGGAATGGACACAGAGGGCTTCAGGCTGAACAGCACCAGGGCAGCTCAGCCCTGCTGGGACCACAGCTGGGGTACTCTGCCCAGTGCCAGGTGCCCCCGTTCAAGAGGGACAGGGAGCTGCTGGAGAGCTTAACAGAGGCTGTGAGGATGATGAAGGGACTGGAACAGCTGTGTGGGGAGGAAAGGCTGGAGAGCCCTGGGGCTGCTTGGGCTGGAGAGGACAAGACTGAGAGAGGATCTTATTAATGGTCACAAACATCTACGGGGAGTGGGGCAGGGAGATGGGGCCAGGCTCTGTTCAGTGGTGCTCTGTGGTAGGACAAGGAGCAGGGGACACAAACTGGACCCCAGGAGGTTCCACCTCAACATGAGATGAAATTTCTTTGGTGTGAGGCTGCTGGAGGCCTGGAGCAGGCTGCCCAGAGAGGCTGAGGAGTCTCCTGCTCTGGAGACTTCCAAAGCCCACCTGGATGTGCTCCTGTGTGACCTGCCCTGGGTGCCCATGCCTTGCCATGGGGGTTGGACTGGATGATCTCTGGAGGTCTCTTCCACCCTCTAACACTCTGTGATTCTGTGATCTACTCTGCTTTGTTCTGCTAAGTCCCAGCCCTTGTCTGAGAGGCAGCAGACAAGTACCCAACCCCTGACCTGCCAGAGCAATACAGATTAAGCTACTTCCTGCAATAGTTTTAGTCATCAGTAACACACTGGACAGCAAAAAAAGCAGGATACCAAACCCTGGGCACCACAGCCCCCTGCAGCAGGCCCCAGTGCACAGCCATGGAGTAGCTGTGGGAGGAAGGAGCAGTGTGGTCCAGCTCACAGCCCACACAGCCTCCCAAAGAGTGCAGCTGCAAAGGTGCCCAGCAGGCACCACAGCATTTTGTTCTTCTCCCACACTGCTCTTGCAGCAGTAGCTTATGACAGCTCCTTCTCTACTTCCCATTCACTTTGTCTTTGATTTCTCAGTTCCCAGGATGCAAAACCAGCAGGAGAGAACACAGGGCTCACACTCCTGTAACTGTTCAGAAGCTCTACACTCATTTCCTTTTCTTCTTGCCTCAACAGTGCCTCTTACAGAACATCTCAAAGCAAGACAAGAGGCAGAAGCTGTCAGACCCAGTCTGGCTGCCTGGTGTCTTGCCAGTGAGCACACAAAGCCCAACTCTCTATTTGAGCACTGGAGGAATCTTTAAAGCTGTGACCTAGCTGAGAATTGTCCAACCACTGTCCCAGCTGCTCACAAGCCAAGGCTCTTGATGCCACTGGAGGGTCCAGACTCCTGTGAAAGCTTTCTTTGTGTCCCTCACATTTTTGCCTTTTGAGCTTGCCCAGATGCAACCAACTCCAGCCTGCCTCACTGCCTCAACCCTCTGGCACAGCCACTGGCATCTCCTTGGTGTCAGGGAGCAGGGGCAGAGGCCACAAATACTCCACAGCATTGCAGTGCTAACAGAAGCAGCTTCAGGCTGGCCAGATTATATTATCTGAACAGAGAGCACTGACTGATTTCTCCCCCCAGGGGGATACACCTCCAGAGCAAGCTTCATTCTGCCTCCACCAGCTCCTCCATGGAGCCTGACTGAGCCAGCACCCTCCTGGCAAGGCTCATTTCTGTTCACTGCATTACTGCTAGCAGCTGACAGCCTGGCACAGGGCACACAGAGCCAGGAACACAACCACTGCAGACAAACTGCTTTGGCTGTGCTGGGTGAGGCAAGGGGACTACAACTGCCTGGCAAGTCACCTGCAGCAGCCCCAGGACCCTCCTGGGTTTGTGCACCTGCAGCTTTTTATTAATCTCATTATTAGAAGAGAAAGGGCCAGGGGAAGGAAATCTGCCATTGATCCACCTTGGAGGGCTCTTCATTAAATGAAGTTCAAAGGTACAACCCAAAATCACACAGAAAGATTTGGGGCTGTTCAGCCTGGAGAAGGCTGCAGGGAGACCTCAGAGCAGCCTTGCAGGAGCTGAAGGGCTCCAGGAGAGCTGGGCAGGGACTCTGGCCAGGGGCTGGGAGTGCCAGGCTGAGAAACAATGGCTCTGAGCTGGGAGAGGAGAGACTGAGAGTGGAGAGGAGGAAGAAACTGTTGAGAGTGAGAGGGTGGAGAGAGCCTGGCACAGGCTGCCCAGGGAGGCTGTGGCTGCCTCCTGCCTGGAGGTGTTCAGGGCCAGGCTGGATGAGGCCTTGAGCAGCCTGTGCTGGTGGGAGGGGTCCCTGCCCATGGCAGGGGGCTGGAGCTGGATGAGCTTTGAGGTCCCTACCAACCCAAATCATTCTGTGGTTCTGTGACAGGGCATCCAGGAGCATTTGAGAGACCCAGAGTGCCCCTCCAGCACAGAGAGACCACCCCCCAGCACAGACAGACAGCCCCCCAGCACAGACAGACACCCCCCAGCACAGACAGACACCCCCCCAGCACAGACAGACAGCCCCCCAGCACAGACAGACAGCCCCCCCAGCAGTCTTGACAAGCAGTGCCAGGCGGCGGTGCCCGCGGCTGGCGCCCCCGGCTGGCAGCCCGCAGGGCAGCAGAGCCCAGCCCGGCAGCAGCAGGGGCAGAGCCTCACCCGATGGAGTGCTCGAAGCGGTTGTGGGAGGCTCCGGGGAACACGAAGTAAGTCCCTCCCAGCTGCTTGATGTAGCGCAGGCGCTGGAACTGCGGCGTGTCGATGATGCGGACCAGCAGGGGGTGCATCTCGATGTGCCCGTGGATGGGGTCGTTAAAGACCTGCAGGAGCCAACCCCCAGCACCATCAACCTTGAGACAAACCGGCAGCAGCCCAGGGGCAGGCCGAGGCTGACAGGAGAGGGGCACTGGGCTTGCCCCAGCCTGCCCAGCCCTCTGCTGGAGCACCACGGCCCGGCTCCAGAGCAGACAGGAAGGTAACTGCCCCCTCCCCAAAGCAGCAAAACAAAGATGCTGCTCACAGGCTGGCAAACACAAAGGGCAAGGTGTGGACAAATCCTCACCACATACACAATGCACAGCACCCAAACCCCCATCCAGCTCACAGCCACCTCATGGAGCCCAAGGCCTCCCAACACACCAGCCTTCAGTGCCCCCCCAGGGCTCCCAACAAACCAGCCTTCAGTGCCCCCCCTGACCTCCCAACAAACCAGCCTTCAGTGCCCCCCCTGACCTCCCAACAAACCAGCCATCAGTGCCCCCCCTGACCTCCCAACAAACCAGCCTTCAGTGCCCCCCCTGACCTCCCAACAAACCAGCCATCAGTGCCCCCCCTGACCTCCCAACAAACCAGCCTTCAGTGCCCCCCCTGACCTCCCAACAAACCAGCCATCAGTGCCCCCCCCCAGGGCTCCCAACAAACCAGCCTTCACTGCCCCCCCCCCCAGGGCTCCCAACAAACCAGCCTTCACTGCCCCCCCCAGGGCTCCCAACAAACCAGCCTTCACTGCCCCCCCAGGGCTCCCAACAAACCAGCCTTCAGTGCCCCCCCAGGGCTCCCAACAAACCAGCCTTCACTGCCCCCCCAGGGCTCCCAACAAACCAGCCTTCACTGCCCCCCCCCCAGGGCTCCCAACATACCAGCCTTCACTGCCCCCCCAGGGCTCCCAACAAACCAGCCTTCACTGCCCCCCCCAGGGCTCCCAACAAACCAGCCTTCAGTGCCCCCCCAGGGCTCCCAACAAACCAGCCTTCACTGCCCCCCCAGGGCTCCCAACAAACCAGCCTTCACTGCCCCCCCAGGGCTCCCAACAAACCAGCCTTCAGTGCCCCCCCCCCCCAGGGCTCCCAACAAACCAGCCTTCACTGCCCCCCCAGGGCTCCCAACAAACCAGCCTTCACTGCCCCCCCAGGGCTCCCAACAAACCAGCCTTCACTGCCCCCCCCCCAGGGCTCCCAACAAACCAGCCTTCAGTGCCCCCCCTGACCTCCCAACATACCAGCCTTCAGTGCCCCCCCAGGGCTCCCAACAAACCAGCCTTCAGTGCCCCCCCAGGGCTCCCAACAAACCAGCCTTCACTGCCCCCCCCAGGGCTCCCAACAAACCAGCCTTCACTGCCCCCCCCCAGGGCTCCCAACAAACCAGCCTTCAGTGCCCCCCCCCCCCCAGGGCTCCCAACAAACCAGCCTTCAGTGCCCCCCCAGGGCTCCCAACAAACCAGCCTTCAGTGCCCCCCCAGGGCCTCCCAACAAACCAGCCTTCACTGCCCCCCCCCCCCCAGGGCTCCCAACAAACCAGCCTTCACTGCCCCCCCCCCCCCAGGGCTCCCAACAAACCAGCCTTCACTGCCCCCCCTGACCTCCCAACAAACCAGCCTTCAGTGCCCCCCCCCCAGGGCTCCCAACAAACCAGCCTTCAGTGCCCCCCCTGACCTCCCAACAAACCAGCCTTCAGTGCCCCCCCAGGGCTCCCAACAAACCAGCCTTCAGTGCCCCCCCAGGGCTCCCAACAAACCAGCCTTCAGTGCCCCCCCAGGGCTCCCAACAAACCAGCCTTCAGTGCCCCCCCAGGGCTCCCAACAAACCAGCCTTCAGTGCCCCCCCAGGGCTCCCAACAAACCAGCCTTCAGTGCCCCCCCTGACCTCCCAACAAACCAGCCTTCAGTGCCCCCCCCCCAGGGCTCCCAACAAACCAGCCTTCAGTGCCCCCCCAGGGCTCCCAACAAACCAGCCTTCAGTGCCCCCCCCCCAGGGCTCCCAACAAACCAGCCTTCACTGCCCCCCCCCAGGGCTCCCAACAAACCAGCCTTCAGTGCCCCCCCAAGGCCTCCCAACAAACCAGCCTTCAGTGCCCCCCCTGACCTCCCAACAAACCAGCCTTCAGTGCCCCCCCAGGGCTCCCAACAAACCAGCCTTCACTGCCCCCCCCCAGGGCTCCCAACAAACCAGCCTTCAGTGCCCCCCCAGGGCTCCCAACAAACCAGCCTTCAGTGCCCCCCCAGGGCTCCCAACAAACCAGCCTTCAGTGCCCCCCCTGACCTCCCAACAAACCAGCCTTCAGTGCCCCCCCCCCAGGGCTCCCAACAAACCAGCCTTCAGTGCCCCCCCCCCAGGGCTCCCAACAAACCAGCCTTCACTGCCCCCACCCAGGGCTCCCAACAAACCAGCCTTCAGTGCCCCCCCCCCCAGGCCTCCCAACAAACCAGCCTTCAGTGCCCCCCCAGGGCTCCCAACAAACCAGCCTTCAGTGCCCCCCCAGGGCTCCCAACAAACCAGCCTTCACTGCCCCCCCCCAGGGCTCCCAACAAACCAGCCTTCAGTGCCCCCCCAGGGCTCCCAACAAACCAGCCTTCACTGCCCCCCACCCAGGGCTCCCAACAAACCAGCCTTCAGTGCCCCCCCCCCAGGCCTCCCAACAAACCAGCCTTCAGTGCCCCCCCAGGGCTCCCAACAAACCAGCCTTCAGTGCCCCCCCAGGGCTCCCAACAAACCAGCCTTCACTGCCCCCCCCCCAGGGCTCCCAACAAACCAGCCTTCAGTGCCCCCCCAGGGCTCCCAACAAACCAGCCTTCAGTGCCCCCCCAGGGCTCCCAACAAACCAGCCTTCAGTGCCCCCCCTGACCTCCCAACAAACCAGGTTCCAGTGCCCCCCCAGGGCCTCCCACCACTCTTCCCTACCCCCCAAGCCAGGCCAAGTGTCACAGCTTTGCCAAGGCTGAGGCAGGCAGCAAACCTCCTCCCCCCCAAACCTCACCCCCCCATGGCCAGATCATGGAGTCAGAGAATCCCCCAGGCTGGAAAAGACCTCAGAGATCAGAGATCAAGTCCAAGTTGGCACCCAGCACCTCCTGACAGCTAAACCCTGGCTCCAAGAGCCACATCCAATCCCCTCTTGAACACCTCCAGGGATGGGGACTCCACCACCTCCCTGGGCAGCACATCCCCAGGGCCAATCTCTCTCTCTGTGTAGAACTTTCTCCTCCAGCCTGAACCTCCCCTGGCACAGCTTGAGACTGTGTCCTCTTGTTCTGGTGCTGGCTGCCTGGCAGAAGAGCCCAACCCCCACCTGGCTCCAACCTCCCTGCAGGGAGTTGCAGAGAGCAAGAAGGTCTCCCCTGAGCCTCCTCTTCTCCAGGCTAAGCAACCCCAGCTCCCTCAGCCTCTCCTCACAGGGCTGTGTTCCAAGCCCCTCCCCAACTTTGTTGCCCTTCTCTGGACACCTTCCAGCAGCTCAACCTCTTTCCTGACCTGAGGAGCCCAGAGCTGGACACAGGACTGCAGGTGTGGCCTGAGCAGTGCTGAGCACAGGGCAGGATGAGCTCCCTGCTCCTGCTGGCCACACTCTTCCTGCTGCAGGCCAGGATGCCCTTGGCCTTCTTGGCCCCCTGGGCACACTGCTGGCTCATGTTCAGCTGCTGTCAACCAGCACCCCCAGGTCCCTCTCTGCCTGGCTGCTCTCAGCCACTCTGCCCCCAGCCTGTAGCACTGCCTGGGGTTGTTGTGGCCAAAGTGCAGCCCCTGGCACTTGGATGTGTTCAGTCTCCTGCCCTTGGCCTCTGCCCATCTGCCCAGCCTGGCAAGGTCCCTCTGCAGAGCTCTCTACCCTCTCACAGCTCAACTCCTGCCCCCAGCTTGCTGTCAGCTGCAAACTCACTGCTGATGGACTCCATCCCCTCCTCCAGATCACCAATCAAGATATGGAACAGGCTGGGGCCCAGCACTGCTCCCTGGGGCACAGCACTGGGGCCTGGCTGCCAGCTGGCTGTGGCACCATTCACCACCACTCTCTGGGCTCAGCCTCCAGCCACTTCCTAACCCAGCTCAGAGTTGCTGCTGGCCAAGCCAGGGGCTGACAGCTTGGCCAGGAGCTTGCTGTGGGGGATGGTGGCAAAGGCCTTGCTGCAGCCCAGGCAGACTCCATCCACAGCCTGCCCCACAGCCACCAGGCAGTGCCCTGGGCATGGAAGGAGCTCAGGTTGGTCAGGCAGGCCCTGCCCTTCCTAACCCCATGCTGCCTGGGCCTGAGCCCTTGGCCATGCTGTGAGTGCTGTGTGACTGCACTCAGGATGTCCTGTGCCACAACCTTGCCTGGCACTGAGCTCAGGCTGACAGGCCTGGCATTCCCTGGCTCCTCCTCCCAGCCCTGCTTGTGGATGGGCAGCACCTTGGCAGCTTCCAGTCCTCTGGGACCTCTGCAGTGAGCCAGGGCTGGTGAACAATGATGGAGAGTGGCTTGGAGCTCGCCTGCCAGCTCTCAGCACCCTAGGATGGATCCCATCCGGTCCCATGGACTTGTGGGGATCCAAGTGGCTCAGCAGGTCTCTAACTGCTTCCTCCTGGCTCACAGGGGACCTGCACTGCTCCCTGCCCCCACCTGCCAGCTCAGGAGGCCAGCTGTCCTGCAGCCCTCCTGCCTTACTGTTGGAAATGGAGGCACAGAAGGTGTTCAGGACCTCAGCCTCTTCCTCACCTTCAGTGAGAGTGTTCCCTTCCAGGTCCAACAGGGAGTGGAGGTTCCTCTTGCCCTCTTTTTAGCATTAATATATTTATAACAATGCTTTTCATTGTCTGTCACAGCAGTGCTCAGCTGGAGCTCTAACTGGGCTGCCTGCTGCTGTGAGGGAATTAACATGTCACCAGCTGCTGTGCCATTCCAAACCTCAGCACCTGAGAGAATTCCTCTCTTCATTCAGCTGCTGGTCTCTTCTCCCAGGCAGTGACAGAACAAGAGGGAAGGGCCTCAAGCTAGGACTGGGTAGGCCTAGACTGGACAGTAGGAAACATACTTTCATGGAAAGAGTGGTCAGAGACTGGCACAGGCTGCCCAGGAGGGTGGTGGAGTCACCAACCCTGGAGGTGGTCTGGATGTGGTGTTTGGGGCTGTGGTTTAGGGGTGACCCTTGCAGAGCAGGGTTCTCAGTTTGACCTGGTGACCCTGAGGCTCTTTGCCAACCTGAATGTTTCTGTGGCTTTCCAAAGCAGGACACTGCAGTGCATGTCCCAGACAGCCAGTGTTTGCCTTCACACTGCTCCTGGCTTCCAAAGTCCAGGGGGAGCTGGCAGAGTGGAAGCCTGATTAAATGAAGGGCAAAACCCAAGGGAATTGCAATATGAAAACCCTCCCTGGCCATCCCTAAGGGTGCTCTTCAGGAGGCATCTGAGTAGCCCCAGAGAAGATAAACACACACCATCAACCCTGGCCTCCAAGCAGCAGGGGAAATAACTTCACACTGTGCTTGTCCTGAGCTCTGTCCACACCGAGCTGCCTGGGCTTGAGCAGATGTGCAGCCTGCCTGCAGGCCTGGCCCCACTTACCCCAACACCTACCACTGAGAAGCTGCTGCACAGGGCAAGCACTGCAAGTGAGGAGGAGACTGCTAACCCAGGCCTGGGGCCAACCCAGCAGCCACCCAAGGGCTGTCTCCACACAAGGAGATGTGAAAGGGAAGCTTCTCAACACACTTCAAACAGCTCAGCTGCTCAAGCCATCTCTCTCAAGCACCAGGTGCCCACAGAAAGCTCTCAGCTGATGATTCCAATCCCTCTCCTTATCACGGTGTCTCAAGGGAGAAGGCTCAGGCTGCAGCTCTGCAAAGCACCACCACAGCACCAGCTGGCACTGCCAGGGCAAGGGCAGGCAGCAGAGATGCCCTGGAGTGGTCTCCTCCTGACACCACTGTGCACTGGTGCCACCTTCATCCATGGTCACTTACCTTCATGACATCCATGTCCTGCTGCCTCAGTTTGTTCAGGCAAGCCAGCACCTTCAGTCTCTCAGCTGGGAGGCTAGAAAGGAGAGGAAAAGCCAGTGAGAGCAGTGTGTGCCACCTGTTGCCCTCTGCAGCTGGCAACACACAGAGTGACTTCTGCAGCTCCATCTGGCTCTGGCCTCTGGTTGCTCTCCTAGAGCAGCAGCCACCCCTGCAGCTTCCTCAGGCACAGGATGCAAGCAGTTCACACTGGGCACCAGAGGTGGTGGCAGAAGGGAGCTGGCACAAGTTGGCTTTTCCAGGGCAGAGCTTTCTGGCTGCTTCCCTGGCAGGCTCAGAGCTGCTTGCCAGCAGTTTGGGTCAGCCCCTGTCTTGACTCAGCTCCTGCACTGCTGGGTCTTTAAGATGCAGGCTGGAGCAGCTCACAGCATGAAGCCAGCCTGGTTCTCCCCAAGGCTGCTCCCTGGAGCCCTTGAGAAGTGTCCTGCTGAGGGGAACACCTGAGAGAGAGACCCCAACTGCAGTGAGCTGTGCTCATTGGTGCTGCTGCTGCTCTGGGAGCAGAAGAGCAGCCTGGGGGGGATCTCAGCCCTGCTGAGCAACACTCAGAGGGTGGCTGGCAGGGGGAGGGGGCCAGGCTTTGCTCACTGGTGCCCAGTGGCAGCACAAGGGGCAGTGGGCACAGGCTGGAGCATCAGAAGTTCCACCCAGACATGAGGAGGAGCTTCTTTCAGGGTGGTGGAGCCCTAGAGTAGGCTGCCCTGGGGAGTGCTGCAGTCTACATCTCTGGAGTCATTCCCAAGCCACCTGGACACCATCCTGTGCCCCCTGCCCTGCCTGACCCTGCCCTGGCAGAGGGCTTGGACTGGATGATCTCCAGAGGCTCCTTCCAGCCCCTACTGCTCTGTGATAGTGAAGTGGAGCACAGAAGAGGACAAACAGCTCCAGCAGCTTTCTGTCAAGCAGTGGAAGAGCCAAGAGCAGACACAGCAGGAAATCCACCACTCCTGCACCAGTTTCCTTCAGGGGAGGACCTTTAACCTTCTGCAGCAGGACAGTGAGCAGTGCCTCAGCAGCAAGCAGTTGAAAGGCTGAAAGATTCCTTCAGCTACAACATTCCAGTGCTTTTTATACACCTTTCTTTCACTCAAGCAACTCTGTAACACAAGCAGCTTTATTGGGCCAAATTAACTGGAATTTGGTGTAAATCAATTGCAACACCCCCAGCAGAGGCAGGGGAGTTCAGCAGGTGCTGCAGGCTGGGTGCCAGTTAGGGGTTCTCTGCTGCCAGGATGCTTTACTCTCAGTTTGAGTGGACCTGAAGGGCCCCTCCAGCAGACCCAGAGAGGCTGTCAGGGCAGGTGCTCTGCTGCAGCCCAAGGGCACAGGCAGGAGCAGGCTGGAGGCAGAGGTAAGGCAGCATCACAGCCACTCCTGTTCACTGCCTGCAAGCCTCCTCCTCCAGCAGGATGCTTTCAGCCCTGGTAGAAGAGCAAACACCTCACCACCTATGTCCAGTCTGCTACCTTTGACACTCAGCAGCAGGTAACCCCCCTGAGAGCAGCTTGGTAGCAGTCTTTGGGTTTAAACACTAGCACAAAGCAGCACTACCAAACGTCAGCTCCTAGCCAACTGCTTGGTGCACCTCCCCTCTTCTCAGGGAGCCCTTTAGCATCTCCAGCCCATGAACTACTGACCTCACACACACCTGAGCTGCTGCTGGGCAGCTTTTGGTCTCAAGCACTCAGCACTCTTTCCCTGCCAGGGAGCTCTTGGGCTGCCCACAGCTCACCACAAGTCTTCAGCTGCTCTGACTCAGGAGCAAGGTGAGGAGCAGCAGTGGTTGTGGCAGAGCAGTGTGGTACTGCAGCAGCTCTGGCTGGGGGCACACTCACAACCCCCTCCTGAGGGCTCACTGCTGCAGGGTAATGGAAAGCAGCAAGCACTGGAGACAAGAGGAGGACTACCTGCACCTGCCTGTCCTCCCTGCTCTCTGCTGAGAGCCTTGGCCTGGTGGAAGAGCCAAGGAACTCCTCTGCAGCCAGCAAACCAGAAGCTTTGCACACCTACCCTTATGCTCCCATGAAAGGCAACTGCAGCTGCTCTGTGAGCTCCAGCCAGCAGCACTCAGCTGCTGCTCACAGCAGATGCCCACAGGTATGGCTGCCTCAGCCAGGACCAGCACTTCAGCTGCCAACCAAGCAGCTCCATCACCACTTCAGGAACAGTTCAGGGATAGCAAAACCAGAAGCAATCTGCTTCCAGCCATCTACAGCCACTTTGCTTCTGGAGCTCTCCCTCAAGTCATGGAAGCTGGGAGCAGTGCTGCTGGGGAGCCAGACCCTGGGGAGCCAGGCCCTGGGGAGCCTGCTGGATCCACTCAGGAGCACCAAAAAGGCCATTTCAGTGCAGGTGCCAGCTTGGAGCAGGTGCCATGACCCTTCTGCTGATGTAAAGGTCAGCAGCCCAATGGAGCTGCCAGCAAACATGCAGGTGCCCAGCTGCAGGGAGTGCCCTCCCAAGGGAGGCTGCCACAGACAGCCCTGGGGGCAGTGCCACTGGCTGAATATCGCAGCCTGGAGGCTGAGCTGAGCCAGGACATGGACAGGCCGAGGGCTGGGAAGGGCAGAGAGGTGCAGCCAGCCCTCACCTTCCTCCAAAGAGGGCCAGCAGTCAGTCAGAGCTCAGGACATGAAGGGCTCCCTGTCCTCTCTTCAACTTGCTGAAAGTGGTGATGTGGAGCACAGGGAGTGGGGGTGACAAGGACCTGCCTGGCACCTCACCCCAGGAGCCTGCACACCCCCCAGGGCCCCTGCAGAGCTCTTCTCTGGAGCAGCCAGTGAGAAGGGTCCAGCAGGCTCAGAGGAGGTGCCAAGGCTTAGCTGGACCACAGCTGGCATGGAAGCAGCCTCAGGGAAGACAAACAGCCCTGTCCCTGTCACAAGTGACTCTCTTCTGAAGGGAGCAGCAGACCCTAGCCACACGCCAGACCACTTCTGAGGGAAGCCTCCTGCCTCCCTGGGGCCACAACTAAGGACAGCAAGAGAACATTGTCCCCCAGGGATCAGTGCTGGGCCCCATCCTCTTCAACATCTTCATTGATGATCTGGATGAGGGGATTGGGTCAGTCATCAGCAAGTTTGCAGATGACACCAAGTTAGGAGCAGATGTTGGTCAGTTAGAGGGCTGAAGGGCTCTGCAGAGGGACCTCGACCAGCTGGACAGATGGGCAGAGCCCAACAGGATGGCATTCAACAAGTCCCAGTGCCAGGGGCTGCACTTTGGCCACAGCAACCCCAGGCAGAGCTACAGGCTGGGGTCAGAGTGGCTGAGAGCTGCCAAACAGAGAGGGACCTGGGGGTGCTGATTGACAGCTGCCTGAACATGAGCCAGCAGTGTGCCCAGGAGCCAAGAGGGCCAAGGGCATCCTGGCCTGCATCAGGAACAGTGTGGCCAGCAGGAGCAGGGAAGTCATTGTGCCCCTGGACTCTGCATTGCTCAGGCCACACCTGCAGTCCTGTGTCCAGTTCTGGGCCCCTCAGTTTCAGAAGGACATTGAAACACTTGAAGGTGTCCAGAGAAGGGCAACAAAGCTGGGGAGGGGTCTGGGGCACAGCCCTGTGAGGAGAGGCTGAGGGAGCTGGGGTTGCTTAGCCTGCAGAAGAGGAGGCTCAGGGGTGACCTCACTGCCCTCTACAACTACCTGAAAGGTGGATGTGGCTGGGAAGGTGTTGGTCTTTTCTCCCAGGCAACCAGCACCAGAACAAGAGGACACAGTCTCAAGCTGCGCCAAGGGAGGTTTAGACTCGAGGTGAGGAGGAAGTTCTTCACCGAGCGAGTCGTTCGTCATTGGGATGTGCTGCCCAGGGAGGTGGTGGAGTCCCCATCCCTGGAGGTGTTCCAGAGGGGATTGGATGTGGCACTTGGTGCCATGGTCTAGTCATGGGGTCTGTGTTGAGAGGTTGGACTCAATGATCCTCGAGGTCCTTTCCAACCTAAGTTATACTGTGAGACTGTAACATTTCCCACCCTAGTCCAGCCCTTGGACTACTACACCTTAATAATCTTCCAGGTAGGCAGTGATGAACTTCAGTCAAGAAGTCCAAGTGAGAGAGATTTCAGGGCCTGGGGAGAGCTGGTGGAGGGCTCATCAGCACAGCAGAGATCCCCTCTGCCCCACCAGCTGCAGGGAGGGAGGAGGTTTAGACAGGGAGAGTCAGCAGATGGATTCCTGGCTTTGAGGCTGGTGGTACCAGCAGGACTTTGGGTTCTTGGAGCACAGCTTGGCCTGCAAGACACCAGGCCTGCTGGCACAGAGGGGCAGCCTTGTCTCCAAGGGAAAAAGGACTGAGACAAGAATCATGCAGGGCTCATGGGAAAAGCTTTAAACTCGATTGGAAGAGGGATGAGGAGGAGACTGGGCTTGCTAGAGAGGAGTGGGGGTCTCAGTGGGGGTGGGGATGGGGATCCATGCAGCAGCAGGGCTCAGTGACAGCTTAGTCACCACAGAAGTGGCTGTGAACACTCAGGTAGGAATCAGAACTTCTCCCCTGATGGCAGGCAGCAGCAGCCACACCAGTGCACCCAGCATGGGCAGCAAGCAGCAGCTGGAGGCCAGAGGGCAGCAATGCCAGGTCCCTGGGGGCTGGCTCACACAACTGGAGCACTGCAGGCCACAGCTCCAACTTCTCAGAAGGGATGGGCAGCAAGGAGAGGCAGGGGGGGCCCAACTCTGCCAGGGACACAGCTGAATGAAGGTGAGGGCAGGGCTGAGGCCCTGTGGGCAAGGCCACCAAGGCTGCTTGCCTGGAGGAGTCACCCAGCCAGGATGGATGAAAGCTCTGTCAGCACTGGGAGAAGTTTCATGGTGGCTGCCCCTCGCTCTCAGCGACTTCAGCTCCCCAGATGTCTGCTGGGAACACAGCAGAGAGAGAACAGTGCCAGAGGTTCCTGGGGGTGGGACACAGCTGCTGGGGGAGCCAAGGAGGGACAGCTCCAGCCTGGACCTGCTGCTTGTGAACAGGAAAGGACACAAGGGGGAAGTTGGAGGCTGTCAGGGCACAGTGATCATGGGATGAGAGCTGTCAGCCCCTGGGGACACAAGGAGAGGGCAGTGAAATGGACACCTTGCACAGACTTTGACTTGCTCAGTGACTGACAAAGTCTCTTGGGAGGCTGCCCTGAAGGGCAAGGAGTCCAGGAAGCTTGGGCACCCTTCAGGAAGGAAGCTGTGATGGTCTGAATCAGAAGGGGTCAGACCAATCCAGCAGGGTAACCTGGCTACTGCCCCAACCCAGGAGGGAGGGAAAAGTGACACTCAAAACCTCAGGACTGAGAGGAGAAAAAAGGGCAGAATGGAGATTACTGATCTGCAGTCAGAGCCCCATGGCACCAGAGGCATCCTCCCCTCAGCCTGTGTGCAGGACCAGCAGGGTGCAGCAAGGCAGCCAAAAGCCCAAGGCACAAACTGCTGCCCTGCCCCTGCTTGTCCTGCTGCCACCCCAGCAGAAAGGACAGCACCCAAAGGAACCTGGAACCCAGCAGCAGCCACTGGAGCAGGAAGCCTCCCACACTGCAACCTGAGCTTCAAGCCCCATCAGGCTCTGCCCCAGCACTCCCACCTGGGCAGCAGGCTTGAGCTCAGCCCCTGACAGAAGGCTCAGCAGCACAGCAGCAGGCTGCCCCCACCCGTGGGGCTGGGGAGCCAGGGGTCTGGCTGCATGGAGAGATCTCTGGAGCTGGGGAGCAAAAGGAGAGTTGGTGACCTTTGGCAGAGCTGACAGAGCCACTCAGGAGGGCTACAAAGATGCAGTGAGGCTGTGCAGGGAGAAAATCAGCAGGGCCCAACAGAGCTCAGCCTGGCTGCTGCTGTTAAAGACAATCCAATGTCTCTGTAAACACAGCAGCAGCAGGAGGAGGAGAAGGGAGAGTCTCCATCCTCTGCTGGCTGCAGGGAGAACCATGGTGAGAAAGGAGGAGGAAGAGGCTGAGGTGCTCAGTGCCTTCCTTGCCTCACTCCCTAGCAGAACTCCTTGTTCCCTGGGCACCCAGCCCCCTGAGCTGGAGGACAGGGAGGGGGCCAGAATGAGACCCCCATAATCCATGAGGAAATGGTGAGGGAGCTGCTGAACCCCCCAGCCCCAAGCCTGTGGGGCTGAATGGGCTACACACAAGAGTGCTGAAGGAGCTGCTGGCAGTGCTCCCCAAGGCTCCTTCCAGCACTGCCCAGCAGCCCTGGCTCAGTGGGCAGGGCCCAGCTGACTGGAGGGCTGCAAAGCTGATGCCATCTACAAGAAGGGCTGGAAGGAGGAGCCAGGGAGCTGTCAGGCTGCCCTCAGTGCCAGGGAAGGCCATGGAGCAGGTCCCCCTGAGTGCCATGACACAGCAGACACAGGACAGGCAGGAGAGCAGGGCCAGCCAGCAGGGCCTCAGGAGGGGCAGCTCCTGATCTTCCATGCCAAGGTGACCTGTCAGGGGGTGAGGGGCAGGCTGGGGATGTTCTCTGCCTGCACTGCCACAGAGCCTTCAGCACTGCTCCCCTCAGCATCCTCAGGACACAACTGCTGCCCTAGGCCTGGATGGGCACTGCTGGGGAAAGCACTGGGGGATGGCCAGGCCCAGAGAGTGCTGGGGAATGGAGGGAGAGCCAGCTGGTGGCTGGGCACAGGTGGGGAGCCCCAGGGCTCACCACTTGTGCTTAACATCTTTAGCAATGATCTGGATGAACAAATACAGAGAGCAGCCTCAGTAAGCTGGCTCTCAACACCGAGTTGTGTGGCAGTGCTGATCTGCTGGAGGGCAGGGAGGCTCTGCAGAGGGACCTGGCCAGGCTGGATCCATCAGCTGAGGCCAAGGGCTGGGTCCTGCACTTGGGGCACAACCACCCCAGGAAGGCTCCAGGCTTGGGACACAGGGGCTGGAAACTGCCCAGCAGAAGGGGTGCCAGCAGCTGGAGGTGAGCCAGGGGGTGCCCAGGTGGCCAAGAAGGCCTCCAGCAGCCTGGCCTGGAGCAGCCCTGGGGTGGGCAGCAGGAGCAGGGAGGTGATTGTCCCACTGCTGGGCACTGGGGAGGCCACAGCTTGAGGCCTGGGTTCAGTTCTGAGCCTCTCGTTCCAAGGACATTTGAGGGGCTGGAGCAGGCCCAGAGAAGGACCTGGAGAAGGGTCTGGAGAAGAGGGCTGGGGAGGAGCAGCTGAGGGAGCTGGGGGTGTTCAGTCTGGAGATGAGAAGACTGCGGAGAGACCTCATTGCTCCCTGCAGCTCCCTGAGAGGAGGCTGCAGTGGGGTGGGGGCTGGGCTCTGCTCCCTGCTTGCTGAACAATCCGTAACGCTGCAAGAGGGGCAGCAGCACCACTGCACAGTGGCCAACAACTGCCCCCAAAGATATCTGGGTCACAAAGTGCACAAGGGACTGGAGGCAGGACTACAGTGCTGAGGGGCAGAGGCAGGGCTAAGTGACAGCCATGCTGAGGGCAGGACACAGCTTGCTGCTCTGAAGCACTGAGTTGTACTTCTAAAGGCCACAAAGATGCTGAATGAGGAGGAAGGAGAAAGGATGAAGGGACTGGAGCACCTGAGGACAGCCTGAGAGCCCTGGAGCTGTTCATATTGGAGAAGAGAAGGCTGAGAGGGACCTGACCAATGCCTGCAAGCACCTGAAGGGAGCTGTCAGGAGGAGGGGGCCAGGCTCTGCAGTGGTGCCCTGTGACAGGCCAAGGGGCAGGGAGGTAAATTCAGCCACAGGAAATTCCATCTCAGCAGGAGGGGAAACTGCTTCGGTGTGAGGCTGCTGGAGGCCTGGAGCAGGCTGCCCAGAGGGGTTGTGGAGTCTCCTCTGGAGGGATTCCAAAGCCACCTGCACACTGCTCCTGTGTGACCTGCCCTGGGTGCTCCTGCTTTGGATGGAGGATCCCTGTGATTCTCTGAACATTAACTGGGAGACAAGCAGGGAGATGAGGAGGAAGGTGTGTGATCCCCAGGCCCTGCAGGTACAGGCAGAGCAGAGCCAGGCCAGCTGGGTGCTGCTGCCAGCACAGATGAGCAAACCTGCCAGGGTGCAACCCCAGCCAGCAGCTCAGCCTCACACAGCTGCTGCCCCCCAGCCCAGAGCTGGGATGGGGAGAGACTCAGAAGGGTTAAGAGTGAGAAAACTCCTGGGCTGGGCTGAGGAGAGTGTAACAGGCAGAGCAAAAGCCATGTGTGCAAGCAAAGCACAAGGAACTCCTTCCCCACTTCCCATCAGCAGGCAGGAGCTGAGCCATGGCCAGCAAGGCTCCATCCTGCCTCCTGGTTACTCTGGAAGATGACCACTGCAGCTCCAAACCTCCTCCCACTCCTCATTGCCCCTGCTTGACATGCTGAGCATGATGTCAGAGAGCCTGGGTGCCCAGGCTGCTCAGTGGTGGGGTGAGGAGCAGCAAGTGCTACTGCAACATCCCCCAGTCACCAGCACAAAGCCACAGCACAGCTCCTAGGAGGGAAGTTAACTCCCAGGCCAAAGCAGCACAGCAGGCACTGTGCACAGCAAGCACAGCCCAGCCACAGAGCCATGGAGGCTGGAGAAGTCCTTTACAATCACTGTGTCCAACAGCAATCTGAGTGCCATGGCCACTGAACCATGTCCTGCAGCTCCATGCTTCCTGGACCCCTCCAGGGACAGGGGCTCCACCACCTCCCTGGGCAGCCTCTGCCAATCCCTGACCACTCTGGCAGCACAGAAAGTTTTTCTTCATCTCCAAACTAACCCTCCCCTGGCACAACTTCAAGCTATCTTCTCCCTAGTCTCAGCTGATAGAAGAGCCCAACCCCCACCTGACCAGGCAGGCTGAGATGTCCCCTCCTGCCACAGCGCAGGAGCCCTGTCTTGCCCTGCCTCCACCAACCCCTCAGGCTCCAGCACAGCAAGCAGGCTGCCAGCACAGCCCTCCTGTGCCTGCTCACCGCAGGGTCAGTGCCACAGCTCTCTCTACCCTTCTGCAAACACAAGACCACAGCAGGAGGTTTCTTCACCCAATGCCTACCTGGCCAGCCCAGCTCAGCCAGCAGGCTGCACACAAGCCAGGTGCCAGCTCTGTGGCTTCCCAGCACCCTGCAGGCAGGGCTCCTCCAGCAGCCCAAGCACTGATGCCCGACGCTGCTGGCTGCCTCTGAGCGGTGACAACTGACACTTGGGGGGAGTTGAGCTGGAAGGGACCTTCAAAGACACTTCCCCATCCTCTTCCCTCCACCCCTCTTTGCTTCATCTGCACCCTCCCTCATGCCCCAGATGATGAGGATGAGACCCTCCCCTGTGCTGCACCCAATTAGGCACCACTCCAGAGGTCAGCCAGCCCTCCCCATCGCCTGTAGTTAGCACATGGCAGACTGCACACCACACACAACTTCCCCTCCCTGCACAGGAGGGCCCCTGGGAAAACCACAGCACCGCCTGGGGGCCCCTCTCCTCCCCAGCTCTCCCCTCTGGACCTCCAGGAATGACAGCAAACTAAATGTGCACATCCACCCCTGGGCCGTCCCAGGGGCGAGACAAGGTGTGCAGAGGGGAAGAGAGGTGGCCAAGGGACCCCTCACAGTGCAAAGCTGTTTGAAACAAGCAGAAGGCTCTGGCACCTGCTCACCCAGCGAGCCACAGAAACAAGATCTCAGAAGGAAGCACCTCGTGAAAGCGAGCCCCCAGCACCAACCCCTCCGTGCCGAGTGCTCTGCCCAGCTCCTCTCCACCACCGACCTCCTGCTCTCCTGTCCTGCCTGCCCACTGCCTGCCCCACGGTGCTCTGACAACCTGCAGGTGTCTGTTGCATCTGCAAAGGCATTTGATGCCACGAGGTGCTACAGGCAGCCTGCTGGTAGCCTCCAAAGCAAACCCAGCACCTGATGAGTACGGCAGGCAATTACCTCACCCCGCAGGAGCACGGCCTCTAGCTGCCTCCCTCACCACACCACCCAGCTGCACACTTCAAACAGCTGTGGTTAAAATCCGGCTTCCAAGAAAACCAAAGATACCTTAGGGACTCACCACCTTCCCTCCGGAGCTCCGAAGCACAAGCCCTCGGCCTTATCGCCTGCAGTCACCCCACTTCTGCTTTATCTCCCCACGGCCACACCCAGACACTTCCAGCTCATCCTTCTCAAGTTGCAACCGCGTCCAGGATGTCCCAAGACAACAGAGATGGAGCCCTGCCAGCTCAGCACAGGGCACTCAGCCGAGCACCCAACCAAAGCACTCAACACCCCCACACTGACATGTGCTGCCAGACAACCACGCTCCAAACTGCCTCAGGCCCCCCAGCCACAACCTGAGCAAACAGCTGCAGAGCAGCAGTGTTTAAGATGTTTGGAGGAAGCAGAGTCAACAAGGTCAGCAAAGGAGCAAGGCAAATATCAGAAGGCAAAAGGAAATATGTGCTGACCAAACATGCCCACAGCCCAACAGAGGAGACCAAACCAGGGGTGCAGAGAGAGCCCTTCAGACAGGCAGAGTGACAGCATCCATTTGTACTCTCCTCTGTAGCAGAAGAGCAAGAACGCCTAACAACCACCAGGGAAAGGGCAGCGTCTGGCGGCCTGTAACCTCCTTCCTGCCAGGAACAATCTCCACGTGCTCTAAGAAGTCATCGATCGCTTTTCACGGGCCTGGCTAGCAGGCTGGCTGCAAGACTTGGCCGGAGCGCACTCCCACTGGTGCTGCGGTGTCCCCTCAGGGCACACAGAGCCTCCCTCTCCGCGGCAGCACGACTGCAGCAGGCACAGCAAGGTCAGTATTCAGCATCACTAAGGTTGCAAGAGACCTCAAAGATCATCGAGTCAAACCTGTCACCGCAGCCCTCATGACTAGAGCAGGGAGGACACTACTGCCCACTGCAGGCTTGACCGCTTGACCTCACGTCCCAGCAACCGTGGGAGTTGTGCTGGGGAGGGTGAAGCCAGCCTGGAGAGCCCAGCACCTACCTGCTGCACCAACCACCACCGCTGCTGCTGCACCAGAAAGGGAGCAGCAGCCACCAGACTCCGAGGACAGCTCCCACGAAAGCCCCTGCAGCTCAGGCGGGTGCTCCTATCCCCACCGAAAGGGTTACTGTGCTGCTGCTGCTGCGAGCTGCACGGCAGCTTCAGGAATGGATGCCTTTTGCTCTTCACAGCTACGGGACATAGGCTTCCAGGCTCAGGATGGCAGCAGCTGGGCTGGGCTGGGCGAGCAGCAGGACAACTGATCTGGAGGTTCAGCATCGCACACGGAGCCCGTCCCACGCTGCACCGGTCCCTGCGGTCCCCCGGGCATGAGTGGGACGGGGACGAGGCCAGCCCTGAGCTCAGGAGACTTCCTTCTCTCGGAACTTGCCACCCGCGGCAGGTCCCGCGGCACCCACGCCCCGCAGGGGCCGCCCGGCGCGGCAGCCGCGGCCGAAGCCTCCTCCTCCTCCTCCTCCTGCTCCCGAGGAGGAAGCGTGCCCGAGCGCGGCGGCGGCCGGGGGCTCACCGCCTCTCACCGCCCCTCCACCCCGCGGCCCGGGCGCGGCTCTCACCAGACGCGGGTGACCTCGAGGGCGCAGGCCGGCAGGTCCAGCAGCATGCTCCCGGTGATTCCGCTCTCTGCGGGGGCAAGCACACGTTAGCGGCGGGGCCCCGCCGCCCCGAGGGGCCGCCCGGCCCCAGGCCCCGGCCCCGGGCCCCAGCGCTACCTCGGAAGCGGCGCAGCAGGCCGGGCTCGGCCACGCCGCTGCGCTGGAGGTGCTGGCAGAGCCGCTCCGTGTCCCACAGCCGCGGGTCGCCGGGGCCGCGGGGCTCGTCCGGAGCGCTCCCGCTCCCGCGCCGCGCGCGCTTGGAGGGAGCCGCGCCCCAGCCCGCCGCCGCCGGGCTCCCCATGGCCGCCCGCGCAGGCGCCGCGCGCGCCCCGCTCGGCCCCGCTCCGCTGCCCAGGGCACCGGCGCCGCTCTGACGTCACCGCCGCGCGGCCCCCCGGAGCGCGCGGCCCCCGGGAGTCGTGGCCCTGCCGTGGGCGGGGGGCGCGAGCTGCCGGCGGGACGCTCCGGGCCCCCTGCTGGCGCCCCCGGCACCGCCCGGGCTGCTGCCGCTGCCCTGCCCCCGCGGGGCGAACGTGGAGGCTGAAGGAGCCTCTGAGGAGCTGCTCTGAACGCCGAGATCGGAGGATGAGCTCGAAGCGGGAAAGAGCCAGAAACAAGGCTCGGGAACGACGAGCGGGAGCTAAGGAGGCAGACAGACACCTCCCACCAGCCCAGGATGCTGAGACCTCATCCAGCCTGGCCCTGAACACCTCCAGGGGTCAGCCACAGCCTCCCTGGGCAGCCTGTGCCAGTCTCTCCCCACTCTCGCTGCCAACAATTTCCTCCTCATCTCCACTCTGCACCCGGGGCTTGGTATTGCCCCGACCTGAGTGCAGGACCTTGCCTTTGGCCTTGTTGGACTGTTCTGGACAAGAACAGCTTAATAGCAGACATAAAATATAATAGCATTTGTAATTAAAAGGAAGATGAGAGAAACACACCCCCAAGACAAACGATGCAGGATGCAGTTCCTCACCCAGCATCTTGCTGTGCCCCAGCAGCAGCCAGCCCTGCCCAGCCCCCAGGGCAGCTCCCCTGGCAGTGCTTCCCGGCTCCTTGTGCCCCTAGGAGCTCGCTGGCAGAGCACAGAAAGCTGAAAACTCCTTAACTTGGGCTGAGTGCTAATTAGCTGAAACATTAGCGTGAGATCGACCTGGTCAGCACCCTGAATTCAAACCACACCCAGCTACTAGGAGGAAGATTAACTACCCCGGCCAAACCCAGGCATCCCCAAACAGCAGCTGACTGCGAGCAATTCCGGTGCAAAGAGCTGGAGAGCAGCACCAGTATGGGCCCATGATCACCATCCTCACGCCAAAGCCCAGCTTGCTCACAAACATCAGCCTCCACAAAGGCCATCAGGCTCCTCAAAGGCCAAAGGCCATCAGGCTCCTCAAAGGCAACGCCACAGGGCATCCTCAAACAATGAGGGCACCCAGACTCAACTTGCTGAAGATATTGTTCCCAAAGTACCGCGGGCGAGGAGAGCAGACAGAGCCCAGCTGCTAAGCTGGCTGCAGGCAGCCTCGCTATCCTCACGCACACTGCTCTCCAGACCTCACACCCACGAGGAGCATCCCAGCACCCCTGACCACAGCTCTGCTGCAGCAGGCAGCTGTGTGCCACGAAGCCCCCAGCGTGGGACTGAGACTTTGGCTCCCAAACACAGATTGTGGCTCTCAAGAAAGCTGCCGCCCTTGGAGAGCCCAGACGGGAACTGGCTCCTGCCAGGAGCTTCAGCCCCATGGGGTCCCCACACTGCTGCAGGGGCAGAGTGTGAGGAGGAAGAGGCAGCAGGGACAAAGCATTAGAAATTGATCCCAAGCCTCATTCCCCATCCCATCCATCTTGAGAAGGCCGAGAGGGGATCTGATCAATGTCTGAGGGGTGGGTGTCAAGTGAAGGGGGCCAAGCTCTTCTCGGTGGTGCACAGCAATAAGCCAAGGAACAAAGGACACAACCTTGAAGAGAGAAGTTTCAGCTCAACATGAGGAGAAACTTCTTTACAGTGAGGGTGGCAGAGCCCTGGAGCAGGCTGCCCGGAGAGGTTGTGGAGTCTCCTTCTCTGGAGACTTTCCAGCCCCACCTGGATGTGTTCTGTGTGCCCTGCCCTGGGTGACCCTGCTCTGGCAGGAGGCCCCTTCCAGCCTCTCAGGTTCTATGATTCTGTGAGCCCCCTGTGGTGCCTCTGAAGAGAGGGGGGAAGAAGCCAAGCCTGAAGCTGAGCCTGGGAAGGGGAGTGTGGAGTTAGTTTTATTTTTGTGCCTTGTTGCCCTACTTTATTTTTAATTGCAAATAAAATGAATTTTCCCCAGCTCCAGTCTGCCCTTGACAGCAGCTGGTGAGCAATGTCCCTGTCCTCATCTCAGCCCAGGAGCTTCTTCACCGAGTGTCCTCCCTTGCCCCTGGTGAGGAGGGGCAGCGAGAGCCCTGCTGGGCAGCTAGCTCCAGCACAGCCCAGCCTTGTGAATGGCTGAGTTCAGGTCACAACTTCCCCAGCACTGTTCAGAGCTGTAGAAAAGCAAAGCAGCATCAGAAAAAAGCCTCCAAACCACAAGCCAAAGACACAAATGCTCAAACTGTCATCTTAACAACAAAACTCTTCCCTGGGCTGCTGCTGAGGCCTCCGCGGGCAGGGCACTGGCTGCTGGCACCCACAGGCAGCCAGATTGCTCAGGGGGTCCAGAAGGGGCAAGAGAGTAATGCTCACAGGACTGGATTGGATACTGATGTTGAGGAATGGCTTGAATTGCAGGGACATGGTTCTATGGAACAGTTGTTTGATCAGAGTGTGTAGGCCAGACTCCATCTTGTTGTTTACTGCTCACAGCTTAGCTGGTGTGTTGATGCATATCCCCTCGCTTGGCTTAGCTGCAAGCACATGGTCTGTATATCCGAGGTCCTTGCCATTACAGGAAAGGTCCACTAAAAGCTCCTGCCAAGTCATAACGTGCTCTGGGGTGTGTTTTGGGTCAAGATTTCGCTCAAGTGTTTGTTCAATCTGTCCTTTTAATACATTGGTATGTGCCTTTAAGGCTGCAGGCATGCCCCTAATGAGAATCTTAAGTAGCATAGGTTCGATCGGGGCATCCAGGGGAGAGTCAAGAAGTGATCTGTGGTGCATCGCTTGTACGCAGGCAAGCTTCCTAATAGCTACAAACAGTTCAGGTGCACTGCTTCCTTTCACTTCATCTGGTTCCCCTCTGTCTATTCTGAAGAGACCACCAGCCCAGTAGGCAATTCGTGCGGTTAAAGAAAGGTTTCCCTCTGGCCCTGGGAACAGAAAGACCTCATGCCCCCAGTTGCCTCTCGCTTCCTTGTCACTCAAAAAAATTCCATCACCTCCCGTGTTTGAGACTCGAAGTAAAAAGTCAGTAACCGATTCTTCTGGTTCCCGGGTAAATGTCTCCCGTATCTCACTCAGCGTCGAATCGGAGTAAGGACGAATCTGCATGGTGGTTGTGGCGCCGCGGCGACTCTTTGTGATCTCTTGCTTGATCACGGGGCGGACGCTCCATTCTGTTGCGGTGTCCTCGTCTGAGCTAGCCTCCCTGGAGCTGCGATCTGAAGCGTGTTGTGTCGATCGGGCAGTCGTAGTTTTTTCCTTCCAGGGTGTGACCGGTTGAGGCTGTCCCCTTAAGAAAGGGAATATGGTGGTCGGAAGTTGGTAAACGAAGAAGATGGATCTAAACTAATTTCATTGGTAGAGTGGGAGGAAGCACCTTCTGAACTGGGAGTGCAGCAGGGTATCTTGGGCTTTCCTGCACTTTTCCAGTTCAGTTCTGTCTTCCCCTCCCTCGGTAGCAGCAGTTTTCTGTTCTGGGCTTTCGGCCAAGGCTTGACCTTGAAAACTGATAAACTGCAAGGCCTGTATTAACTGCTTTCCAATTAACACATAACTGCTTCTAACTTATTTTCCTCTTTTCTCTCTCTTTCTAACCCGCTCTGGGGAAAGGGGGAGAGAGGGGAGAGCGGAGGTGGGGAACCCCCCTCAGCAGAGGGGGGAACTCTCATTTCTGTGCTACTTTATTGTATATCTTTGTATATATTGTAAATATTGTAAATTTCTATATTCCCCTGCATTTCCCTGCTTTGTAAATATACAGCGTCCATTGCTTTGCTAATTCAGCTGTGAGGTTTTTTTTTCCCTTTCCCTTCAATTTTTCCTTCCCTTTACTTTACAGGGGGGAGGGAGGAGGCTTTGTTTGGCCTTACCCTTCCAACCCTATGACATGGGGTTTGCCTGTGTTGGGATACACTGCTGTGTCTACCAGAAGAGCCACGGGTGGTCCGGGCTGTAGACTTGTCGATAACCGCTGGGGTGCTTATGGAAGCCCCAAAATAAAGGCATCCTGCCCAGGTAAACCAGCAATGAATGCCAGCCAAGTGCCAGATGAGCCAGAAGGTAATACACCGCCATTACTGTTTCGAATTCAAGCAAGCCAACCTGTGTTAGTTAAGTTGCAATCAATTGGTGTAGTCTCTATGACACTGGCCAAACCCAGAGAGCTGTATGCCTGGGAAGCTATAGACATAAATGGGAAAACACACCGCATTAGTGCTAGGTGGATCATCCCAGACTATTGACTGACAGGCCCAGTTTTACATACCATGGGCAGGTTTGTTTCTCTACAGGGCAAGAACCAGCTCCAATAAAGCATACTACACCTGGTGAGCAAGGATTTCTCCCACAGAGACACAAGCATATCAAAGGGGTGGACAACTGAAGAAAGCTGATGGGGAATTACCCAAATAAGGATTGATTGGACTAAAACTGACATTGCTCCTAGTTATATGGTTTATGACAATGTTCATAGAATGCTCGAAAGTGACTTTTATGTGTTTAATGTAAGTTGTTCTGTTTCATGAAGGGAGAGAGAGGATCCTCAATCACAAGGATAATTATTGTTGATACAGATACAAAACTGCCCACGGGCAATGGGGTGGATTGTTCTGGTTGGACATGACTAGGCCCAAAACAGGTTTCAGTAAGATCCCTAAGAAGCTGGGGGAGATAGACAAAAGGAAACATGTACCAGTAAAAAGCTAGCCAAACCTTTTTGGCAGGTATCCTGACCATTCACCGCTGTGATGATGCCCAGAATGTGATTGGCTACATTTCAAATCACTTTTCTGCCAGTGGTCGGTTTTGTTTCACAAAAGCAGTTAAACAGAGGGGTTCTTCAGTAACCCAGCCCCTTTTTTCCCTTTGGTTCTGGCTCGTCTTCAGCCAGCGAGGTGTGTGCTACTCGCCCATCCCCCTCCACCAGCATCCACCACATGTACTCCAGTTTCACTTTCAGTGTCAGGCAACGTGCTTGGGTCTTATTTTTACTTTTCCTTGGCTTTACAAAAGTGATACCAAGAACAGAATTCTGGATGATAAACTTTCCTGCCCGCTGCTCTCAACACCAGGTCTTGGACTGATTCAGAATCTCCGGACTGAATATTGCTTCGTAAGTGATTCTGATTATTGACTTCATAAAGCCTATTGGACATTAATATCCTTCTCACCCTCTGCGTTTGCTGCACCAGGGAGCAAAGGAGACCCATCTTGTTATTGAGTCAGGAATTGTGGCTCCTCGCTCTCCCTTCCACTTTGAGTTTGAGTGTAGCTACTCTAGATGGAATCCTTCCTCTATCTAAAGTGTTCATATCATAAGTATTACCAACATTTTGTGTAAGTGATTCCCCACCAGATACCCGAACCTAAACCAATTGTCAATAAGTTTATTAACATTTGGCATGGAAAAGTTATTATTAATGAAATAAATTAATTCCTTTTATTAATTGATCATCCCGCTGATCAATTAAATATGAATTAAATCTGAATTCAATGCAGATGGCGCAGCGAGCAGGGTTTGCAAAAGCCGTGGCGAGAATGCATAAACTGTATTAAAACCTCTGACCTGGAACAGCGGATGGCTGCTGCAGTTACAGCAACTTTGTCAAAACGAGATGCAGCGCCAGGTGTATCTGAGTTGCAGCTGAACGATGTGTTTGAAAAGTATCGACCGATCAACCGGGGCCACCCCTGATACATCTTGCGGCAACCACACTGCGTTTACCAGCCCGCCACCACTGCCGATCACCTCAAGCAGACACGCCACCTGCGAGCCCCGACGGATCCCGCGGATACTGATGGCTCTGACCAAGGCGGTACCGGCTGACCCACGGCGGATACCGATGGCTCTGACCAAGGCGGTACCGGCTGACCCACCGCGGATACCGATGGCTCTGACCAAGGCGGTACCGGCTGACCCACGGCGGATACCGATGGCTCTGACCAAGGCGGTACCGGCTGACCCACCGCGGATACCGATGGCTCTGACCAAGGCGGTACTGCCGACGCACCACCGACACCGGCAGCGCCGACAGTAGCGGCGGCCCAGCAGCCCAGCAGCCCCCACCCTTTTCCCCCGCAGCAGCTTCAGCTGCACTACTCTGCTCTGATTTAAAGCAACAGTACTGATTTTGTCATTCCTGATTGTCATGTCTTTCAGAGATTTGTTATTTAGAGTTCTGCTAAGTTTTTCTAATAAGCATAATGAATAGTAAGCATTTGGTGTTTACAGGTACTTGGTACATAGTAATTGCAGTAAGGTGTAAGTACTTTGTCATGAGTTCACCTCCAGGCAGGAGGCTTCCACCACCTCCCTGGGCAACCTGTGCCAGGCTCTCACCACCCTCATGGGGAACAACTTCTTCCTCACAGCCAAGCTCAATCTCCCCACTTCTAGTTTTGCTCCCAACCCCAGGCCTATCCCTCCCTGACCCCCTCCAAAGTCCCTCCCCAGCTTGCTTGCAGCCCCCTGCAGATCCTGGAAGGCCACCAGAAGGTCTTCTGGGAGCCTTCTCCTCTCCAGCCTGCACAACCCCAACTCTCTCAGGCTGCCTCCAGAGCAGAGCAGCTCCAGCCCTCTGCTCCTCCTCCTGGCCCTGCTCTGGACACCTTCCAGCCCCTCCAGAGCCTTCCTGTAATAGGGACTCCAGAACTGAATATTCAGCTTCCTCACATTCCAGCTCTACTCAGGGAGGTGCACTGACTGCTTGCTGCTTGGTTTTCATCTGGTTGAGTCTTTCTCCCCCCACTCTGGGGCTTTCTGTGATTGCCTCAGCTCTGTGCTCTCATCACCCAGAAACGAAACTGCCTGCTGAGCACTGGTTGCACCCAGTCAGAGCAAACACTTCTCTTCTTGGAGGGAGCCTTAGGAGACTAGAGCAGACTAGATCCATCAAGGATCATGTCAAAGAGCCTCACACCTCCTCCAGTGCCACACCCAAATGTCACTGCTGCTTCTCCTTTTAAGGAATGAGTCACCTCCTGTCCCTGGTCTGCCTCTACCAGTGTTCAGAAGGGCCCTGCATAGCTCAGGCCATGCTCAGTACCAGGCCATAAAGGGCAGCTGCCAGGAGGAAGGAGACTCCTTTTTGACAAGGAGTGCCAGGACAAAGACAAGAGGTGATGGGGACAGGTTACTGCTGGGGACATTCCCGTTGCACTCCAGAAGGAAATGTTTGCCCATGAGCACAGTCAGACACTGGAATCCCCTCCCAAGGGAAGCAGTGGAGTGCCCTGCACTGGGCAGGTTGAAGGCTCAGCCTGGCAGGGTGCTGGGCAGCTCATTGCAACTGCTCTGTGAGCCAGAAAGGTTGGAGCAGATATTCCCTGGGGCATCTTCCCACCTGGCACTCTGTGCCTGTGCCATTCAGCACCTGGACTGTACCTAAGGATTGTTCTGGGGAGGAGTTGTTGAAGGACAGCTCCTGTCATGGGCCCAAGACATCTGGAGTGCTCTTCTGAGGAAAAATGAATTGATTCCTGGGGGATCTCCGTGTGTTTGTGGCCTGGAAATAGCAAGGGAGGAGTCCCCTCAGAACCTCAGCACAGCCTCTGGCCCAGGGAGAAACCTGCTGGTGTCACAGCCCCGGAGCAGCTGCACGGAGGGCGACAGTTTCACCCTGGCCAGCAGGAGGAAAAGCAAAGCCTGCACCGGGCAGGGCATCGTCTAGGCAGCAACCAAAGCACATGGAAAAGGGGCAGGGAAAAAACCATGTGTTCAGCTTTGCTCTTGTTTGGGTGCAGGGGAATGAGCCTGGACACCCTCCCTGCCGGCACAGGAAGCCTCTGTGCTGTAGCTCTGGGGCTGCAACGCTGCAGAAATCCAAGGAGAGCCCAACAGGAGCCTCTCTGAGGGCAGAGAGGAAAAGTCAGGGTGCTGAGGGTTGGTCTCTGTGTAGGGTCATGTGGGAGCCAGCACAGGCAGGAGACAGAGCAGCCACAACCCAGGGGGGAAATGCAGAGATGAAGTTTATCTTTGTGACCGTGCTGAAGCTGTGCTGGGCAGGGGCCCCACGGAGCTCAGGCTGTGCTGCAGGCTCCCACCTGGAGGTTTCACTGCAGTGCTGTGCTGCAGGCTCACACCTGGAGGTTTCACTGCATTGCTGTGCTGCAGGCTCACACCTGGAGGTTTCACTGCATTGCTGTGCTGCAGGCTCACCCCTGGAGGTTTCACTGCATTGCTGTGCTGCAGGCTCACCCCTGGAGGTTTCACTGCAGTGCTGTGCTGCAGGCTCCCACCTGGAGGTCTCACTGCATTGCTGTGCTGCAGGCTCACCCCTGGAGGTTTCACTGCATTGCTGTGCTGCAGGCTCACCCCTGGAGGTTTCACTGCATTGCTGTGCTGTAGACTCCCACCTGGAGGTTTCACTGCATTGCTGTGCTGCAGGCTCCCACCTGGAGGTTTCACTGCAGTGCTGTGCTGCAGGCTCACACCTGGAGGTTTCACTGCAGTGCTGTGCTGCAGGCTCACATCTGGAGGTTTCACTGCAGTGCTTGGATCTGTCCCAGAGCAGGGCAGGAATCTCAGGCACGTTCTATGAAGTGTCTCCAGGCCTGTCCCAGGCCTGTGTTACCAAAGCACAGCTTTGGACTGATCCAGCCCACAGGGCAAAGCAGTCAGCCTTAGCTGTTCCCCCACAGCTCAGCTGCAGGTCACCTGGGTGTGTTCACAGCCCTCCTCACCTCTCTGTCATTCTCCCACAGGTCTGTTACTCACTTCACCAGTTCCTAGCAGCACTCACCTGGTTCTGCTGGCCTCTGTGGAGCACTGTTCCAGCCCCACTGCAAAGCTGCCCATTCCTTCCCCAGCCTTGAGCCACCCACCCCCACCCCCATTTCCTAGAGCCATAGCCAGGGATCAGTGCTGGGCCCCATCCTCTTTAACGTCTTCATTGATGATCTGGAGGAGGGGACTGAGTCAGTCATCAGCAAATGTTCAGATGACACCAAGTTAGGAGCAGATGTTAGAGGGCAGAAGGGCTCTGCAGAGGGACCTCAACCAACTGGACAGATGGGCAGAGGCCAAGAGGATGGCATTCAACAAGTCCCAGTGCCAGGGGCTGCACTTTGGCCACAGCAACCCCAGGCAGAGCTACAGGCTGGGGTCAGAGTGGCTGAGAGCTCCCAAACAGAGAGGGACCTGGGGGTGCTGGTTGACAGCTGCCTGAACATGAGCCAGCAGTGTGCCCAGGGGGCCAAGAAGGCCAAGGGCATCCTGGCCTGCATTAGGAATAGTGTGGCCAGCAGGAGCAGGGAGGTCATTGTGCCCCTGGACTCTGCACTGGTTAGGCCACATCTTGAGTCCTGTGTCCAGTTCTGGGCCCCTCAGTTTAGGAAGGACATTGAGAGACTTGAAGGTGTCCAGAGAAGGGCAACAAAGCTGGGGAGGGGTCTGGGGCACAGCCCTGTGAGGAGAGGCTGAGGGAGCTGGGGTTGCTTAGCCTGGAGAAGAGGAGGCTCAGGGGAGACCTCATTGCTCTCTACAACTACCTGGAAGGTGGCTGTAGCCAGGTAGGGGTTGGGCTCTTCTCCCAGGCAGCCAGCAGCAGAACAAGAGGACACAGTCTCAAGCTGTGCCAGGGGAGGTTTAGGCTGGAGGTGAGGAGAAAGTTCTTCACCAAGAGAGTCATTTGTCATTGGGATGAGCTGCCCAGGGAGGTGGTGGAGTCCCCATCCCTGGAGGTGTTCCAGAGGGGATTGGATGTGGCACTTGGTGCCATGGTCTGGCCATGAGGTCTGTGGTGACAGGTTGGACTCGGTGATCTTTGAGGTCTCTTCCAACCTTGGTGATTGTGTGAGACTGTAACTGTCAGGGCTGGAAGGGAGCTCAAGGCTCAGCCAGCCCCAACCCCCTGCCATGGGCAGGGACACCTCACACCACAGCAGGTTGCTCACAGCCACCTCCAGCCTGGCTGCAAACACCTCCAGGCAGGAGGCTTCCACCATCTCCCTGGCCAGCCTGTGCCAGGCTCTCACCACCCTCCTGGGTAACAACTTCTTCCTCACAGCCAAGCTCAATCTCCCCACTTCTAGTTTTGCTCCACCCCACCCCCAGGCCTATCCCTCCCTGACCCCCTCCAAAGTCCCTCCCCAGCTTGCTTGCAGCCCCCTGCAGATCCTGGAAGGCCACCAGAAGGTCTCCTGGGAGCCTTCTCCTCTCCAGCCTGCACAACCCCAACTCTCTCAGGCTGGCTCCAGAGCAGAGCAGCTCCAGCCCTCTGCTCCTCCTCCTGGCCCTGCTCTGGACACCTTCCAGCCCCTCCAGAGCCTTCCTGTAATAGGGACTCCAGAACTGAATATTCAGCTTCCTCACATTCCAGCTCTACTCAGGGAGGTGCACTGACTGCTTGCTGCTTGGTTTTCATCTGGTTGAGTCTTTCTCCCCCCACTCTGGGGCTTTCTGTGATTGCCTCAGCTCTGTGCTCTCATCACCCAGAAACGAAACTGCCTGCTGAGCACTGGTTGCACCCAGTCAGAGCAAACACTTCTCTTCTTGGAGGGAGCCTTAGGAGACTAGAGCAGACTAGATCCATCAAGGATCAAGTCAAAGAGCCTCACACCTCCTCCAGTCCCACACCCAAATGTCACTGCTGCTTCTCCTTTTAAGGAATGAGTCACCTCCTGTCCCTGGTCTGCCTCTACCAGTGTTCAGAAGGGCCCTGCATAGCTCAGGCCATGCTCAGTACCAGGCCATAAAGGGCAGCTGCCAGGAGGAAGGAGACTCCTTTTTGACAAGGAGTGCCATGACAAAGACAAGAGGTGATGGGGACAGGTTACTGCTGGGGACATTCCCGTTGCACTCCAGAAGGAAATGTTTGCCCATGAGCACAGTCAGACACTGGAATCCCCTCCCAAGGGAAGCAGTGGAGTGCCCTGCACTGGGCAGGTTGAAGGCTCAGCCTGGCAGGGTGCTGGGCAGCTCATTGCAACTGCTCTGTGAGCCAGAAAGGTTGGAGCAGATATTCCCTGGGGCATCTTCCCACCTGGCACTCTGTGCCTGTGCCATTCAGCACCTGGGCTGTACCTAAGGATTGTTCTGGGGAGGAGTTGTTGAAGGACAGCTCCTGTCATGGGCCCAAGACATCTGGAGTGCTCTTCTGAGGAAAAATGAATTGATTCCTGGGGGATCTCCGTGTGTTTGTGGCCTGAAAATAGCAAGGGAGGAGTCTCCTCAGAACCTCAGCACAGCCTCTGGCCCAGGGAGAAACCTGCTGGTGTCACAGCCCCGGAGCAGCTGCACGGAGGGCGACAGTTTCACCCTGGCCAGTAGGAGGAAAAGCAAAGCCTGCACCGGGCAGGGCATTGTCTAGGCAGCAACCAAAGCACATGGAAAAGGGGCAGGGAAAAAAAACATGTGTTCAGCTTTGCTCTTGTTTGGGTGCAGGGGAATGAGCCTGGACACCCTCCCTGCTGGCACAGGAAGCCTCTGTGCTGTAGCTCTGGGGCTGCAACACTGCAGAAATCCAAGGAGAGCCCAACAGGAGCCTCTCTGAGGGCAGAGAGGAAAAGTCAGGGTGCTGAGGGTTGGTCTCTGTGTAGGGTCATGTGGGAGCCAGCACAGGCAGGAGGCAGAGCAGCCACAACCCAGGGGGGAAATGCAGAGATGAAGTTTATCTTTGTGACCTTGCTGGAGCTGTGCTGGGCAGGGGCCCCACGGAGCTCAGGCTGTGCTGCAGGCTCCCACCTGGAGGTTTGACTGCATTGCTGTGCTGCAGGCTCACCCCTGGAGGTTTCACTGCATTGCTGTGCTGCAGGCTCACCCCTGGAGGTTTCACTGCATTGCTGTGCTGCAGGCTCCCACCTGGAGGTTTCACTGCATTGCTGTGCTGCAGGCTCACCCCTGGAGGTTTCACTGCATTGCTGTGCTGCAGGCTCACACCTGGAGGTTTCACTGCATTGCTGTGCTGCAGGCTCACACCTGGAGGTTTCACTGCATTGCTGTGCTGCAGGCTCACACCTGGAGGTTTCACTGCATTGCTGTGCTGCAGGCTCACACCTGGAGGTTTCACTGCATTGCTGTGCTGCAGGCTCACACCTGGAGGTTTCACTGCAGTGCTGTGCTGCAGGCTCACACCTGGAGGTTTCACTGCAGTGCTGTGCTGCAGGCTCACACCTGGAGGTTTCACTGCAGTGCTGTGCTGCAGGCTCACATCTGGAGGTTTCACTGCATTGCTGTGCTGCAGGCTCCCACCTGGAGGTTTCACTGCAGTGCTGTGCTGCAGGCTCACATCTGGAGGTTTCACTGCAGTGCTGTGCTGCAGGCTCACACCTGGAGGTTTCACTGCAGTGCTGTGCTGCAGGCTCACATCTGGAGGTTTCACTGCATTGCTGTGCTGCAGGCTCACACCTGGAGGTTTCACTGCAGTGCTGTGCTGCAGGCTCACACCTGGAGGTCTCACTGCATTGCTGTGCTGCAGGCTCACACCTGGAGGTTTCACTGCAGTGCTGTGCTGCAGGCTCACACCTGGAGGTTTCACTGCAGTGCTGTGCTGCAGGCTCACATCTGGAGGTTTCACTGCAGTGCTTGGATCTGTCCCAGAGCAGGGCAGGAATCTCAGGCACGTTCTATGAAGTGTCTCCAGGCCTGTCCCAGGCCTGTGTTACTAAAGCACAGCTTTGGACTGATCCAGCCCACAGGACAAAGCAGTCAGCCTTAGCTGTTCCCCCACAGCTCAGCTGCAGGTCACCTGGGTGTGTTCACAGCCCTCCTCACCTCTCTGTCATTCTCCCACAGGTCTGTTACTCACTTCACCAGTTCCTAGCAGCACTCACCTGGTTCTGCTGGGCTCTGTGGAGCACTGTTCCAGCCCCACTGCAAAGCTGCCCATTCCTTCCACAGCCTTGAGTCACCCACCCCCACCCCCATTTCCTAGAGCCATAGCCAGGGATCAGTGCTGGGCCCCATCCTCTTTAACATCTTCATTGATGATCTGGAGGAGGGGATTGAGTCAGTCATCAGCAAATGTGCAGATGACACCAAGTTAGGAGCAGATGTTAGAGGGCAGAAGGGCTCTGCAGAGGGACCTCAACCAACTGGACAGATGGACAGAGGCCAACAGGATGGCATTCAACAAGTCCCAGTGCCAGGGGCTGCACTTTGGCCACAGCAACCCCAGGCAGAGCTACAGGCTGGGGTCAGAGTGACTGAGAGCTCCCAAACAGAGAGGGACCTGGGGGTGCTGATTGACAGCTGCCTGAACATGAGCCAGCAGGGTGCCCAGGGGTTGAAGAAGGCCAAGGGCATCCTGGCCTGCAGCAGGAAGAGTGTGGCCAGCAGGAGCAGGGAAGTCCTTGTGCCCCTGGACTCTGCATTGGTTAGGCCACATCTTGAGTCCTGTGTCCAGTTCTGGGCCCCTCAGTTTCAGAAGGGCATTGAGAGACTTGAAGGTGTCCAGAGAAGGGCAACAAGGCTGGGGAGGGGTCTGGGGCACAGCCCTGTGAGGAGAGGCTGAGGGAGCTGGGGTTGCTTAGCCTGCAGAAGAGGAGGCTCAGGGGAGACCTCATTGCTCTCTACAACGACCTGGAAGGTGGCTGTAGCCAGGAAGGGGTTGGGCTCTTCTCCCAGGCAGCCAGCAGCAGAACAAGAGGACACAGTCTCAAGCTGTGCCAGGGGAGGTTTAGGCTGGAGGTGAGGAGAAAGTTCTTCACCAAGAGAGTCGTTCGACATTGGGATGTGCTGCCCAGGGAGGTGGTGGAGTCCCCATCCCTGGAGGTGTTCCAGAGGGGATTGGATGTGGCACTTGGTGCCATGGTCTGGCCATGAGGTCTGTGGTGACAGGTTGGACAATGTGATTTTGAGGTCTCTTCCAACCTTGGTGATTGTGTGAGACTGTAACTGTCAGGGCTGGAAGGGAGCTCAAGGCTCAGCCAGCCCCAACCCCCTGCCATGGGCAGGGACACCTCACACCACAGCAGGTTGCTCACAGCCACCTCCAGCCTGGCTGCAAACACCTCCAGGCAGGAGGCTTCCACCACCTCCCTGGGCAACTTCTTCCTCACAGCCAAGGTCAATCTCCCCACTTCTAGCTCTGCTCCATCCCCCCCAGTCCTATCCCTCCCTGACCCCCTCCAAAGTCCCTCCCCAGCTCTCTTGCAGCCCCCTGCAGCTCCTGGAAGGCCACCAGAAGGTCTCCTGGGAGCCTTCTCCTCTCCAGCCTGCACAACCCCAACTCTCTCAGGCTGGCTCCAGAGCAGAGCAGCTCCAGCCCTCTGCTCCTCCTCCTGGCCCTGCTCTGGACACCTTCCAGCCCCTCCAGAGCCTTCCTGGCACAGAGGCTGCAGAGCTGGCCCCAGAGCTGCAGCTGTGGGCTCAGCAGAGTGGAGCAGAGGGGCAGAATCCCCTCCCTGGCCCTGCTGGCCACACTTCTCTTGCTGCAGCCCAGGCTCTGCTTGGCTCTCTGGGCTGCAAGTGCTCCCTGCTGGCTCCTGCTGAGCTTCTCCTCCCCCAGCACTCCCCCCACTCAAGAAGCTGAAATTCTTTTAACTAAGCCCTTGCAGAGGTTTTTCTGGGAGCCATGGTGGATGCCAGGAGAGGGCAGAGGAGGTCATTGCAGCAAAGCTGCCACAGTGATGTCTCAGCCAAGAGGGAGCAGCTGGCTTGGGGAGCAGTGCTGTGGAGGGCAGGCACAGGACACACTGCTCTCCCTCAAGCCCCGTGTTGCCCATTCCTCATGTGTTAACCTTCAGGATGAGGAGGCACCACCTGAGCCCTGTGCCCATCAGCCCTGCCCAGCTTTCCGGCTCGCATGAGCTGGCAGCTGGCTGCATGCAGGTTGGGAACCACGAGTGGAACCTACCTGTGACTCACCTGCACACAGGGCACTCTGCTTACTCAGGCAAGCTGAAGGTCTAGTTTGGCAGCACCTTCAGATGACAACTGCTCTCCAGGAACTGCTTAGGAGGTGAGTTGTAAGCTTTCCTTGGCCCAGGGGAGCACACATTGACCTCCTTTCACCCGAGATCCCAGCACTCCTTGGACCAGTCCCCAGTTTCAGTTCTTACTGCTCCCCAAAGAGCAAACAACAAAGCAACCAGCACCACTCACAGGGCGGGGGAGGGAAGGGCATTTCCTAGCAGGAAACTCAACAGGAAGATGTTTGAGTTCACCACACTGCCTCACTGCACTCTGACCACAAATCTTAGTGCAACCCTTGGGATGTGGCAACCCAGTACTGAAGTACTGCTTAGATGTGAAGGTCTGGCAGATTTGTTGTGCTCCCAGAGGCACTGAAGGGAAAGTTGTGAAACCTCTAAGTGGAAAGCTGACCTGTAGCAAAGATGGCAGCTCTGAAGCCAGCTGGAGAACCAGGGCAAACCCTTCTGGCTGGGCCACACCAGGCCTGCCAGAGGAGGCAGTGTGCAAGGCTCAGCTGCAGCAGCCTTGTCACTTCACACTGCCACCCCTCAGGGGCTTTCCTCGTCTGCCAGAGGCAGTGTACAAAACCAGACACACTTCCTCTGCCCCTCCCCAGCCCTTTGGGTTGGTAATTGCAGCTGAAGTCTGGAGCTGGCTCCCCGGGGGGGTGTGGAATCTTTCTCTGGAAACCAGGACCCACCTGGAGGTGTTCCTGTGTGATCTGCTCTGGGTGCTCCTGCTCTGGCAGGGGGGTTGGACTGGATGGTCTGTGGAGGTCCCTTCAGCCCCTAACAGTCTCTGCTTGTGTGAAGTCTTTTAGCCCCAGAGCTCTAGTGTCAAGAAAGCCATCCCAGCTGACTGCACAAACTGGCCTGCTGCTTCTTCCCCTGGAGCAGATGTGCAAGAGCTGCTCAGGAGCTGCTCATCAGTGAATCTGCAGAAGCTGGGGGCAGGAGTTGAGCTGTGAGAGGGTAGAGAGCTCTGCAGAGGGACCTCAACCAAGTGGACAGATGGGCAGAGGCCAAGGGCAGGAGACTGAACACATCCAAGTGCCAGGGGCTGCACTTTGGCCACAGCAACCCCAGGCAGTGCTACAGGCTGGGGGCAGAGTGGCTGAGAGCAGCCAGGCAGAGAGGGACCTGGGGGTGCTGGTTGACAGCAGCTGAACATGAGCCAGCAGTGTGCCCAGGGGGCCAAGAAGGCCAAGGGCATCCTGGCCTGCATTAGGAACAGTGTGGCCAGCAGGAGCAGGGAAGTCATTGTGCCCCTGGACTCTGCATTGGTTAGGTCACACCTTGAGTCCTGTGTCCAGCTCTGGGCCCCTCAGTTTAGGAAGGACATTGAGAGACTTGAAGGTGTCCAGAGAAGGGCAACAAAGCTGGGGAGGGGTCTGGGGCACAGCCCTGTGAGGAGAGGCTGAGGGAGCTGGGGTTGCTTAGCCTGGAGAAGAGGAGGCTCAGGGGAGACCTTCTTGGTCTCTGCAACTGCCTGAAGGGAGGTTGGAGCCAGGTGGGGGTTGGGCTCTGCTCCCAGGCCCCCAGCACTAGAACAGGAGCACACAGTCTCAAGCTGTGCCAGGGGAGGTTCAGGCTTGATCTGAGAAAACAAAAGTTCCTCCCAGAAAGAGATTTCCCTTTGGAATGTGCTGCCCAGGGAGATGGAGATGGTGGGGTCAGCACCTCTGGAGGTGTTAAGAAAAGCCTGGATGAGGCTCTTGGTGCCATGGTTTAGTTGATTAGTTAGGCTTGGGGGATCAGTTGGACTTGGTGATCTTGGAGGTCTCTTCCCACCTGGCTGATCCTGTGAAGAAGCCCTGAGTTTGTGCCAGCTTCATGCTTACCTGCAGAAGCCAAAGCCAGCATGAAGCCCTCTGGTCCAAAGCTGAACCTGTCCTAAAGCTGGTTTTGAAGGCCCTGGGAGGAGGGCAGGCAGCACCAGCATGCTGCAGCTGGTGGCCACAGTGCCAGGAGGTCAGAGAATGGATCCCACAGCTCACCTCTGCTGCAGGCACACCTCCCTCTGTGGGCACCACTGCAGGGGTCGCTCCTCTGGGTGGATTTTGGTTCCTCTATGCACTGCATTACTCACATTCTCCTCCCAGAAGCACAAACAGTGCAGAAACCTCAGGAGGAAACATGAAAGATGAAATGAAAGTGAGAAAGCCCTCAGGAAATTTGCAGGAGCATGAAAGGGCTGAGGGCATCTGGGAGGCCCAGCAAGGCAGACAGGAGGCTCTGCTAAGGAACCACAACTCAGCTTCCAATGCTTGAACTGTTTGTTATAAAATACATATTTACAGGGAAGGCACTTGGGAACCCTTACATCTTCACAGTTGTGTCTTTAGCTGCTCCACAAACCCAACACTTGTTCTGCCATCACCTGCAAAGGTGACTCAAAGCCTGAGCCAGTTGCAGCACTTCCTTTTTTCTCTCGTGCCAGCTCCCAGGATCTTAGCACCCTCAGCCCTCTGCAGCTCCAGCAGTGGTGAGCAGAGGTGAGAGGAGAGGTCTGGGAGCTGCTCCCCCCACACAGCTGGAGGGCTCGGGGTGCCATGCAGCCTGACTGGCTGTTCCCCTCCCTCCAGGGATCCTCCATAGAACAGGCTGCCAACAGCTAAAGCAAGACTCCCTGTTGTCACCCCCAGCCCAGGAGGCTCCAGTGACTGGAGCAGACACTGAGTGGTTACAGCTGTAACAGCACCCAGGAGCAGATCAGGAGAGGAAGCCTCTCGTGGTTTTCATCTCAAGATCTGGAGGCAAACATCAAACATGAAATAAAACTAAAGGAACTGAAGAATCTGGATGAAACCTCTGCCTCACACTGCTCTCCACAGCCAAAGCAGCTGGTTTTGGAGAGCAAAGAGGAATTAAAACCAGTCCAGCATTGAAGAAATGACAGTTTGTAAACTTCCTGCTCACTGCTGAGCAGGGTCCCTGCCTGTGTGCTTTCCACTGCTGCTGGCCAGAGTCATCAGCCTGAAATCATGGCAGAGCAGATCTCTCAGCACACACTGGACAAACCCAGAGCTCCTAAAGCAAGTCCTATGTAAGCATTCCATTGGCTTTTCAGTTCAGAATACACAGACCCTGAAAAACAGAGTGCTGAGAAGCTTCTCTATGGCTCAAACCTTAAAAGCAGTTCTGGAGTAAGATCAAGCTGCTGGCTTACAGCAAGGCCTGAACCCTGGCTCTGCTGGCTGACAGCAAGGCCTGAACCCTGGCTCTGCTGGCTGACAGCAAGGCCTGAACCCTGGCTCTGCTGGCTGACAGCAAGGCCTGAACCCTGGCTCTGCTGGCTGACAGCAAGGCCTGAACCCTGGCTCCTCCCAGTTTTGGTAAAATAAACCCTGCCAAATCCTTCAGCATCAGAAACTTACAGGAACTGGATGCTGGAATCTAACCACTTCCAGGGAATCCAGGCCTTCAACACTTCAACCCCCCCATGCACATGCCTTGTCTGAAGGGCTTACATTCAGTGTAGATACTACACAAGAGGCTGAGATCTTCAGGAGAAAGAGGAGATGCCATTAGCTAAATGAATTTGTGCCTCTGAACAGCTGTAGGATGGCCCAGAGCCCAGCAGCTGCTTGTGACCAGCCCCTGCTCACTCATGGGTAAGCAGCAATGTGGAGGAACAGCTTCTACAGCAGGGTTGTGTCAGCTCCAGCAGGAAAGGAGCAGCTCCTATGGCTTGAGAGAAAGGTGACTGAGGCTCCCTGAATCCCCTCTCAGCACCTGCTTAGATGTCAGTCTCCACTTTGAGTCACTGCTCCTGGTACTTCCTGCTGGCAGCCCCAAGGCACAGCACAGCCTTCTGCTGCACTTCTGACAGGAGATGGAGCACAACACTAACAGTTCAAAAGTGCTCAGCTCCTCCTGAGGCTGGGTGATCAGTGTGGGCTCCACTGCAGTTACTGCCCAGTAAGACAATGCATCAAACCCCACATCTGACACTAAGGCACTTCTCAGGTTTCTGCTCCAAACACCAGCAGCTTGGAGAGACTCAAAGGACTTCACTCATTTCCTTGGCAGCCTTATCCCAACACTAAACTTGCATTACTAGAAGCTGAGTTCATGAATCAGAGTTCATGCTCTAAATCAGGCTGGAGAAGATCCAACAGAGTCTTCTACAGGTTCTGCTAAACCAGCTCAAACAGTAACAGCACAGCAAGGCCCTGCAAGGAGGATCACCACCACCACCACCTCTCTTCCCTGGCCTCCACCACACAAGCCTTGCTTTCCTCATCCTGTGGCGCTCAGGTGACAGCTCCAAGTTGAAGACCCTTGGCAGCTGTCTGCATGCAAAAAGCAAGAGATGAAGAGCACAGGAGCTGTGTGCAGCCCCACAGGCTCTAGCTGGCAGTGAGGAGGGGAGGGTCAGTGGTTTGCCCTCTCGCTGACGACGTCCTGCAGCCGCTTGAGCAGGACGTCATCGCTCTCCTGGCACAGGCGCTTGCTCGGGGACTCGCCGTCGCTGTCGATGCTGAGCGCTCGCTTCTTGCTCCTCTGCTCACCTTGCTTGATCATCTTGTTGATGTCCTTCAAGCTCTGCCACCAAGAGAACAAATGATGAGTTACTGCAGCCCCAGTTACGACTTGCTCTGGCTTTTGGTTGTCTGAGAACAGAAAGTTCCTTTTCAGCTCTTTGAGTGATGGAGTCCATGCCAAGAGCTCTGCCCTTCACTGCCAGCTGAGACTGGCAGTGTGAAACCTCAGTGTGTTAGAGCAGGGGCCGGTGAGGAGGTCCTGAGGGTGGGTCAGGGCCACCCTCAATCCCAATCCAGGCTGGGGGCTGATGAGAGCCAGAGCAGCCCTGCAGAGAAGGCCTTGGGGGTGCTGGTGGGGGAGAAGCTGGGCAGGAGCCAGCAATGGGCACTGGCAGCACAGGAGGCCAAGGGCAGCCTGGGCTGCAGCCAGAGCAGTGTGGCCAGAGCTGGGGAGAGAGGATCCTGCCCCTCTGCTCTGCTCTGGGGAGACCTCACCTGCAGGGCTGGGACCAGATATAGAGCCCCAGCACAAGAGAGAGCTGGAGCTGATGGAGAGGGTCTAGAAGAGGCCACAGAGATGATCAGAGGGCTGTAGAACCTCTGCACTGGAGATAGACTGAGGGAGTTGGGGCTGTTGAGACTGGAGAAGGCTCCAGGGAGACCTCAGAGCTGCAGCTCAATACCTGCAGGGGACCTGCAGGCAGGCTGGGGAGGGACTGTTCAGGAGGGGCTGGGGGGATAGGACCAGGGGCAACGGTTTGGAACTGGAGCAGGGCAGAGTTAGGTTGGACCTCAGGAGGAAGTTCTGCACAGGGAGGGTGGGGAGAGACTGGCACAGGCTGCTCAGGGAGAATGTGGTTGAGGCTACATTCCTGGCTCCATCCAAGCTCAGCCTGGCTGTGCCCCTGTGCAGCCTGCTCTGGCTGGAGCTGTCCCTGCTGCCTGCAGGGGGTTGCACAAGATGCCCTCGGAGGCTCCCTTCCAGCCCAGTGCCACCCGCGAGTCTGTGCAAGCTGAGCCCTCTCTGGCACTGAGCCTTTCACCCTTGTGCCCCTACCTTGCAGGGGCTGCCGTTGAACCTGTAGAGCAGGGCGGAGCGGGGGGTCAGGCAGGCGCCGTTCTTGTGCGGGGAGACGTAGATGGAGTGCAGCTGGGAGACCCTGCGCGGGGACAGCGCCTGCGGCCGCAGGCTGGGGAAGGGAGACAGCGGCAGCGCCTCCGCCTGCGGGCAAACCACACGGCACAGCAAGAGAAGATGCCTCAGGGGCAGGAAGGTTAACAAACCTGCGGCAGGCTTGGTCCCGGCACAGGTGAGGCACAGAGCAGACACGGCCCAGACAACAGCGGCTGACAGCGCCGGCAAGAGGCCAAGGGCTGGGCTGCACCCTGAACCGCACCTGACCTCGGGGAAGGCTCTGAAAGCAGCTGCAGCACTACCTGCCGCTGTTACAGGGTGGGCAGAGATGGAGAGAAGGGCTTCTGCCCCCCTGCTCTGCTGAGACCTCACCTAGAGCACTGTGTCCAGTCCACCAACACAAGAGGGACATGGACCTGCGGGAGAGGGTCCAGAGGAGGCCACCAAGATGATCAGAGGGCTGGAGCACCTCTGCTATGGGGGCAGGCTGAGGGAGTTGGGGCTGTTCAGCCTGGAGAAGGGAAGGCTCCAGGGAGACCTTAGAGTTGCAGTTCAGTATCTGCAGGGGAGCTGCAGGCAGGCTGGGGAGGGACTGTTCAGGAGGGGCTGTGGGGACAGGCCCAGGGGCAATGGTTTGAAACTGGAGCAGGGCAGAGTTAGGTTGGAGCTCAGGAAGGAGTTCTGCACAGTGAGGGTGGTGAGACACTGGCACAGGCTGCCCAGAGAGGTGGTTGAGGCTCCATCCCTGGAGACATCCAAGATCAGACTTGATGAGGCCCTGTGCAGCCTGCTGTAGCTGGAGGTGTCCCTGCTGCCTGCAGGGGGTTGGACAAGATGCCCTTGGAGGGTCCCTTCCAGCCCAGTGCCACCTCTGACTGTGTGAGCTCTAAGCACTCAAGGTGGTAACAGGACAGAACTATCCCCACAGGTTCAGCTGTCAGGGCAGCAGCTCTGTGCCTGGCCAGAGGCAGCAGAAGTCCCCAGGGCTTTACTTACGACGTGGTCCTGGTTGGTGACGTCGTACTTCAGCACGAAGGACTTGACCCTTCCTACATAGACTGCATTGTAGAACTTAATCAGGTCTCCTCTCTCCTCTGTTTCTGGCTCCCTGGAGCTCTCTGCTGCAGGTCCTCCTGCAGGGCTCTCAGTTTTCACAGGCCAGCCTGGCAAGAAGACAGAGCCTTAGAGTTCAGGAGCAGCAGCAGCCCTGGGGCTGCAGGTCCAAACCTGCCATGCCCAGCTGACAGGAACCTGTCCACAAATGGACCAGAGCTGAGATCAGCTCAAGACTGTGCTTCAGACAGGAGCAGGGGGTGCTGCTAGGAGACACTGAGGAACACCAGGAGCTGCAAATCACTGTGGATGATGAGTGGATTTAGGGTGGTGGAAGACAGGAGCAGGCTGCCCAGGGAGGTGGGGGAGGCCCCATCCCTGCAGACATTCAGGGTCAGGCTGATAGAGCTCTAAGCCACCTGATCTAGCTGGGGTTGTCCCTGCTGACTGCACAGGGCTGGACAAGATGACCTTCAAAGGTCCCTTCCAACCCTATGGCTGAAGGCCACCACAGATCTTTATTCCAAACCTGGCAGTAGCTGCAGGAGAAGCTGCACCCCGCTGAGCCCTCCTGCCAGGCTCGCTGGGCATGGGCACAAAGCCCTTTGGCACTCCCAACACTGAGCTCCCAGCTTCTAGCTTCTGTGGAGGCTTCTGGTGATCAACTGCTGAAGGGCAGCTTTGTGCTCATCTTGTGTCTGCTGCAGGCAGCCACCTTGCCACCTGCTCAGGTGACAAAACGCCTGCTGGGTGAGCAGAGCTGCAGCTGCACAGCAAGGACCTCTCTCATGCTCTCTTCCCCACTGCTGAATACAGCCTCCTGTGTTCCATCCTCCTGTCTGCTGCCAAGCAAAACTGGGCAACAGAGCCTCTTGCAATCAGTGCACTGAGACCCCCCCAGCCTCAGCTGGTACCCCTGAGTCTGTCTGCCTTGTGTCACCAGACCTGCTCCTGGCAGCTGGTGGAAGAGAAACAGGAGTTCAAGCTAGAGGAGAGACGACTCTGCTAACTGGGGTTGGACTGGATGACCTTCAGAGGTCCCTTCCAGCCCACACCACTCTGTGATTCTATGAACTGCAGACAAGCAAAGAGCTTTGGACCTCAGTCCATTTGTCTGACCAACAGCAGAGCCCTTCAGCTACTCTACAGCAGCAAGCACGGAGCTGCTGGACAGGATGCTGAGCCTCCAGGGGATCAGCACTTTCTTGGGCCCTGGTGGAATCCCCAGAAGGCAGCAAGAGAGGACTCTGGTACCTATTCAGGCAGCTGAACCCCATCCCCATGCAGGAACTGGTCCACAGAACATTCTGTGTCTCACCATGGTCATCAGAGGTGGGGAGCCCCAGAACCTGGACTAATATTCTGGCTAACACCTTGCATGAGTTTGCAGCAGCCTGCTGCAGCAACAGGGCACTGCTGAAGCTGCTGAGCCTGGACAGTGCAATGGGGTTGCCATGGATCCAGAGTGCAAACTCCACAGGAAGGGAGCTGTGTGGTACCGAGAGCACCAAACCTTCCACTGCCACAGGGCGAGGGCTGGTCCCACTGTGCCAGCTCCTGCTGCTGCAGCAGAGATCAGACCTGCTGCCAGGAGAGGATGGATGCCCCAGGGTGAGCAGACACCCCAAGCCTCAGGTGAGCTTTGCTCCCTGCAATGTCTTACAACACAAACCCACAGCTCCTGGGCAGAGCCCCCTGCCCTCAGGGGCTCGGCCGCCCGCCTGCCTCCCTCAGGGGCTCAGCCGCCTGCCTGCCTCCCTCAGGGGCTCAGCTGCCCGCCTCCCTCAGGGGCTCAGCCGCCTGCCTGCCTCCCTCAGGGGCTCAGCCACCCGCCTCCCTCAGGGGCTCAGCCGCCTGCCTGCCTCCCTCAGGGGCTCAGCCGCCTGCCTGCCTCCCTCAGGGGCTCAGCCGCCTGCCCGCCTCCCTCAGGGGCTCAGCCGCCCGCCTCCCTCAGGGGCTCAGCCGCCCGCCTCCCTCAGGGGCTCAGCCGCCTGCCTGCCTCCCTCAGGGGCTCAGCTGCCCGCCTCCCTCAGGGGCTCAGCTGCCCGCCTCCCTCAGGGGCTCAGCCGCCTGCCTGCCTCCCTCAGGGGCTCAGCCGCCTGCCTGCCTCCCTCAGGGGCTCAGCCGCCTGCCTGCCTCCCTCAGGGGCTCAGCCCACCTCGGGACCCCTGCCCAGGCACGGAGCACACACCTTGAGCACCCCTGCCTGGGCACAGATGGAAGGCTGGCTGGTGAGGGGCACAGGCAGGGAGAGGCAGAGCCTGGCCAGGGCCAGGTGGGTGACTGACTAGAGAGAAGGTCTCCCTAGCAAGCAGCCTCGGCAAAGCTTTCCCCACCAGGCAGGACCTGGGAGCAGAGAGCTGTCCCTGGGCCCTTGCAGTGGTGGCAGCCATCAGCCCCTTGGCTCTCTCTTTCCTATTCTCTCTTCCCCACCCCTCAGGTGCTCTCTCTGTGCAATGAGGTTCTGCTGTTGATTGGAGCAAGCCCCTGATACGGTCACCTGAGTGTTTGCACTTTGAGATCACAGCAGAGGAACCATCAGGAGTCCAGAGTGTCCCTGACACCACAGGGGGAACTCACCCCCACTGCTGGAACTCTGTGTGTGCTGGCTGCAGCCCTGCCCTGCTCACAGGCTCACCCATGGCCTCCTGATGCCTGTCTCCTCTTGTGTCACTGGAGGCAGCCCTGGCACCATTCCCATGCTTGTCTCAAACGCTGCTTGTTGTGGGCTCAGGAGCCATGGAGCCTGAGCCAGGCAGCCCAGGAGGTGACCACTGGCAGAAGTGCAATCTTTTCCATTCCATGCCCAGAACTCTGCATCTACTCCCAGACAGACACAGCCATGGTTGGAGTCTCTGCCCTTCTCTCTCTGCTGCCTGGTCTCTGCTGTGCAGGGGAGCAGGCCCTGGAGCTGCCAAGCTCATTTTCACTGTCATTTGGGCCTGGGTAGGGAGGTACAAGGAGGGAGGCCACTGAGGCCTGAGGTTTTGGCTGGGTTTGGGGGAAGCTTTGTGGAAAGCTTTGGCTTTAATAAGGCTCTGTGGTAAGCCCAGAGAGAGCAGGGCTGAGGCTGTTTTGTATGTTGTAATACTTCCATTGACACTTCCAATTCTTTCCAGTCTTGTGTGGAGCATTTTCTTTTACTCCTTTTTGGGAGGTGTAGAGGAGCATCTGTCTCCCTCCCTATAAACTACAACACTGCTCTTGTCCTTTTCCTCCTCTAACCCAGAGGAAAGAAACTACCAGCTGGTGGTCTCAGAGAGTCACCAGCTTTATGTTCTGCAACAGGTACCCCCTGTTGAAGCCTTCAGGGTGGGCAATGGTAAGGAGAAACCTGCCAAATAGTCCAGGCATTGCTCCCCTCCCTCTGTCCACCAGCAGGAAACATCAACCTCCAGCACCAAGCTGCAGCAGACAAAATGCAACAGTATTTTCCCAACTGGGGAGTGCATTTCCCACATCCAGTAGGCAGGAGGAATCCCCTGCACAGCAGACAAGGCTCCATGGCCTTGGTGGGTGGCTGAACCCACTGACCTCAGAGGTCTTTCCCAGCTGACTCTCCATGAGGGCTACTGACAAGCTGGTTTCTGATTTGTCTCCAAGACATTTAAAAGTGCAGATCTTGCTGCAGCTCCTTACTGCCAGCCAGCTCAGTCCCCCAGGAGCCCACAACACACTGCAGAAGCAGTGGATGACTTTGCTGTGCCTACCTTCTGCCATCTCCACATCCTGGTTTGGGCACCTGTCCTCATCAGAAGCATTTCTCAGCAGGACACTCCTGTAAACCTACAGGATACCAAAAACCTCTTGTCAAGGGAAGCAGGAAGTCAGAGCACAGAAAAATCCACTTGGACAAGGAGGAATTCCCAGTTCAAGAGAGACAGGGATCTGCTGGAGAGAGTCCAACAGAGAGCCAGGAGGATGCTTAGGGGACTTGAGCATCTCCCCTGTGCAGAGAGGCTGAGAGCCCTGGGGCTGTGCAGTCTGGAGAGGAGAAGGCTGAGAGGGATCTGATCAATGGCTATCAATGGCTGAGGGCTGTGGGTCAAGTGGAGGGGGCCAAGCTCCATTCAGTGGTGCACAGTGATAAAGAACAATGGATACAAACTTGAACATAGAAGGTTCCACCTCACCATGAGGAGAAAGTTGTTTGCTGTGAGGCTGCTGGAGCCCTGGAGCAGGCTGCCCAGAGAGGTTGTGGAGCCTCCTCCTCTGGAGAGATTCCAACCCCACCTGGAGGCATTCCTGTGCAGACTGCCCTGCTCTGGCAGGGGGTTGGGCTGGATGATCTCTGGAGGTCACTGCCAACCTCTGACACTGACTGTGTGAACGCAGCACTGCAGAGGCTTTGACTCTTGGCAGCAGAGAGGCCACCTGGGAGCTGTGGCCACAGGCCATGCAATGCCATTTACTCACATGGCTGTGTGCCTGGGGCTGGTTCCTGTAACTTTTCATGATGTCCTGGAAAGTCCTTTCCTCTTTGGTCACCTGGAGAAGGAAAGGCTGTTGAACACCAAGAGCAAGCAGCAAGCTGGGGCTGCTCAGGTGCTGTCTGCTCAGTCAGCTGCCCTCTGGGCAGCCTTTGCCTGAGCATTCCTACAGATGTGTAATGAAACTCAGCATCAGAAGCTGAGCATTCTTCTTCTGGGGGCACTCCTTGCTCTCTTAGCTACCAAAGCCTTTTGTGGCTTGTGGTGCTTAGGAATCCTTCTGCCTCTTCTTCTAGTGGCACTTCAACATTAAAGATGGGAAGTGGAGTTAAGCCAAAATGTATTTAGGCAACCAGCTCAATTCCTCCACCTGATGCTTCAAAAGCCAAGGGGTTTTTTGGGGCATAGAAACCTTCCATCCCCACAGGAGGCAGTGAGTTGTGAGCATGGCTGTAGCTCAGAGCAGAGATCATGGAGATGCTGCACACAGGAAGCACAAACAGGAGGCAACGAGCCCACAGGAGCCTTGGCCACCATGAGCAGTGCTCACTGTGAACAAGCTCAGGAAGAGAGGTCCTCTCCTGACCTGGCTGGCTCCTGGGAACTACTGAGGCCAGACACAACAAGGCCAAACCACAGTGGTATGTATGCTTCACTTCCTGGAAGGGCTTTCCCCTTCCCTCCAGCAGCGGCACGAACAAAGCAGCCCAGCTGCCAACGGCAACACGACCTGCATTCCCAGCTGGCACAAAACTCCCTGCCTTACACCTCCCTCTTACCTTTGCCATGATGTAAAAGGCACAGAGGAGGAGCTGGTCCAGGTGCCTGTCCTTCATGAGGTCAGCACAGTGAACCAAGGTGAACTCAAAGCAGGTCCAGATCTTCCTGCGCAGGTCGTTGGAGACGTCCAGCTTGAGGCAGAGGTCCCGCAGGCGCACGCTGGCCAGGTGATAAACCTGGGGCACAGCACAGCCTGAGCAGCCAGCCCCGCCTGAGCAGCCAGCCCCAGCCTGCCTCAGCCCGAGCAGCCAGCCCCAGCCTGCCTCAGCCCGAGCAGCCAGCCCCAGCCTGCCCCAGCCCGAGCAGCCAGCCCCCAGCCCGAGCAGCCAGCCCCCAGCCCGAGCAGCCAGCCCCAGCCCGAGCAGCCAGCCCCCGGCCCGAGCAGCCAGCCCCCGGCCCGAGCAGCCAGCCCCCGGCCCGAGCAGCCAGCCCCTGGCCCGAGCAGCCAGCCCCCGGCCCGAGCAGCCAGCCCCGGCCCGAGCAGCCAGCCCCGGCCCGAGCAGCCAGCCCCCGGCCCGAGCAGCCAGCCCCGGCCCGAGCAGCCAGCCCCCGGCCCGAGCAGCCAGCCCCAGCCCGAGCAGCCAGCCCCAGCCCGAGCAGCCAGCCCCAGCCTGAGCAGCCAGCCCCAGCCTGAGCAGCCAGCCCCAGCCCGAGCAGCCAGCCCCAGCCTGAGCAGCCAGCCCCAGCCCGAGCAGCCAGCCCCGGCCCGAGCAGCCAGCCCCAGCCCGAGCAGCCAGCCCCAGCCCGAGCAGCCAGCCCCAGCCTGAGCAGCCAGCCCACAGCCCGAGCAGCCAGCCCCGGCCCGAGCAGCCAGCCCCAGCCTGAGCAGCCAGCCCCAGCCCGAGCAGCCAGCCCCGGCCCGAGCAGCCAGCCCCAGCCCGAGCAGCCAGCCCCAGCCCGAGCAGCCAGCCCCAGCCTGAGCAGCCAGCCCACAGCCCGAGCAGCCAGCCCCGGCCCGAGCAGCCAGCCCCCGGCCCGAGCAGCCAGCCCCGGCCCGAGCAGCCAGCCCCCGGCCCGAGCAGCCAGCCCCAGCCTGAGCAGCCAGCCCACAGCCCGAGCAGCCAGCCCCGGCCCGAGCAGCCAGCCCACAGCCCGAGCAGCCAGCCCCAGCCTGAGCAGCCAGCCCACAGCCCGAGCAGCCAGCCCGGCCCAGGCCTGCTCCACTCAGGCTGCACAAACCAAAGCCCTCACAGTGGTCCTGTTCTGCTCTGAACATTTCCCCCCTCTGCCCTGGACAAGGTCTTCCCAGAGCGAGCTGTCAGGCGGGTTCAGGCTACAGAGAGCTCACTGAAGAGATCAGGCTGGGGAGGGCCAGGACGAGGGGCAGGGGATGTGAGCTGGGGGAGGGGAGACTGAGACTGGAGAGGAGGAAGAAATTCTTTCCAGCGAGGGTGGGGAGAGCCTGGCACAGGCTGCCCAGGGAGGCTGTGGCTGCCTCCTGCCTGGAGGTGTTCAGGACCAGGCTGGATGAGGCCTTGAGCAGCCTGTGCTGGTGGGAGGGGTCCCTGCCCATGGCAGGGGGCTGGAGCTGGATGAGCTTTCAGCCAGCTTCCAATCCAACCCATTCCCTGACTCTATGCCATCAGTGACTGTAAGGGAGCACAGGGAAGGCCCCACATTGGTTCTGATCATCAATAGCCTCAGATTAACAGACTGATGGATTTCTTTCTTTTCTTTTTGCTTACCAAAATTCTGTCTCTAAGCCTGAACTAAGCACCAAGTGCAGCATCTGCCTCCTCCCACTGATCTCAGCAGCTCTCCCATGAGGGACACAGGAGGCACATTCTGTATGCTGGAGAGCAGAAGTTCATTTCATTTTCACTTGCTCCAGGGAACAGGAACAAGAAAGGGAAGCAGGGAACAGCTATCATGTGGAATCTGAAGATCACTGGAAACAGAAGGCCAAGGGCAAGGTGCTGCAGCTGGGGCAGGGCAATCCCAGGCACTGCTAGAGGCTGGGCAGGGACTGGCTGGAGAACAGCCCTGGAGAAAAGGCCTTGGGGGTGCTGGGGGAGGAGAAGCTCAGCAGGAGCCAGCAGGGAGCCCTTGCAGCCCAGAGAGCCAAGCAGAGCCTGGGCTGCAGCAAGAGAAGTGTGGCCAGCAGGGCCAGGGAGGGGATTCTGCCCCTCTGCTCCACTCTGCTGAGCCCACAGCTGCAGCTCTGGGGCCAGCTCTGGAGCCTCTGTGCCAGGAAGGCTCTGGAGGGGCTGGAAGGTGTCCAGAGCAGGGCCAGGAGGAGGAGCAGAGGGCTGGAGCTGCTCTGCTCTGGAGACAGCCTGAGAGAGTTGGGGTTGTGCAGGCTGGAGAGGAGAAGGCTCCCAGGAGACCTTCTGGTGGCCTTCCAGGATCTGCAGGGGGCTGCAAGAGAGCTGGGGAGGGACTTTGGAGGGGGTCAGGGAGGGATAGGACTGGGGGGGATGGAGCAGAGCTAGAAGTGGGGAGATTGAGACTGGATGTGAGGAAGAAGTTGCCCAGGGAGGTGGTGGAAGCCTCCTGCCTGGAGGTGTTTGCAGCCAGGCTGGAGGTGGCTGTGAGCAACCTGCTGTGGTGTGAGGTGTCCCTGCCCATGGCAGGGGGGTTGGGGCTGGCTGAGCCTTGAGCTCCCTTCCAGCCCTGGCAGCTCTGTGACTCTATACAAGTCTGAAGACACCTACATGAGGACCTCAGGCATCCTTCCCAACCAAGAGGAGGCTGCTGGCCCCCACATGGCTACACCTCAGGTATTCCCCAGCTGAGTGAAGCCTCAAGAGGACAGCCTGAGGTCATGCCTGGCAGCTTATCCAGCCAGCTCTGAAGGCCCTGGCAGAGGTGGCTGGCAGCAGCCAAATCAGAGGGTCAACAGTTCACACACAGGAGAGGGCTTCCCAGCGCTTCCAGGGGGAAGACTGACCTTAAAGACTGCAATGTAGAACTCTCTGGGGTTACAACAGAGAGTCTGAACCTGGGAAACCTCTGAAAACAACTTCCCTGCTGAGAAAACAGCAGCAAGACCTCTCTGAGAGATTCATTTAGGCACAGAGCCTCTGCAGGCCTTCAGCCAAGTTACCCTCACCTCTTCCACAGGCCCCTCACAGACTTCACCTGAGAGCAGCCAGGAACAATCTGCAGTTGGCAGCACACTTGCTGCTTGACTTGCCCTCTAAAGCCTTCACCAGCTCAGGAGGTCCTTGTCCTGGGAGCTCTCAGTGTTACCCTCCCTGCCTTCTGAGGTCACAGCAGCATGACTTAGGCAGCAGGAACCCTGGGGAATGGGGAGCAATTCCTTAGAGCACAGGAGCTCTTGATCCCTGTGTGTAAGAGCTCAGGTGAGAGCCTGGCAGGGCTGAGCAGAGAGCTGCTGGTGGAAACAGGGAGCAGCAGGAACTGCACAGGGGGTGGAAGCAGGGAGCCTGGAGGAGCACAGCAACACTGCCCAGATGTGTAGGGATGGGGTCAGGAAGGCCAAGGCACAGCTGGAGCTCAACCTGGCAAGGGATGCAATGAACAAGAAGGCTTCTAGAGGGACATCAGCCAGCAGAGGGCTACAGGAAGTGTGGCCCCTGAGGGGTGAGGGTGGAGGGCAGCAGATGAGCACAAGGCACTCAGGAACTCTTTTGCCTCATCCTTCACTGGCAGTCTTGTTCCATCCCCCTCCAGAGTCAAGGTCCACCAGGAGAGGACCAGGGGGTGGAGTCCCTCCCACCACAAGGGAAGATCAGGCTCAGGACCACCTGAGGAACCTGAACACAGATAAATCTATGGGACCTGGTGAGATGCACCCCAGAGTCTCCTGGCTGATGGAGTAGCAAAGCCACTCTCCAGGGTGTTTGGGAAGTCCTGGCAGTCAGGTGAGAGAGACCAGGACCTGATGGAGAGGGACCAGAGGAGGCCACAGAGATGATCAGAGGATTGGAGAAGCTCTGCTCTGGGGACAGGCTGAGGGAGTTGGGGCTGTTGAGCCTGGAGAAGAGAAGGCTCCAGGGAGACCTCAGAGCTGCAGCTCAATACCTGCAAGGGAGCTGCAGGGGGCTGGGGAGGGACTGCTCAGAAGGGGCTGTGGGGATAGGACCAGGGGCAATGGTTTGGAGCTGGAGCAGGAGAGATTTAGGTTGGAGCTCAGGAGGAAGTTCTGCACAGGGAGGCTGGGGAGAGACTGGCACAGGCTGCCCAGGGAGGTGGTGCAGGCTCCATCCCTGGAGACATCCAAGCTCAGCCTGGCTGTGTCCCTGGGCACATTGGTGGAGCTGTCCCTGCTGCCTGCAGGGGGTTGCACAAGATGCCCTTGGAGGCTCCCTTCCAATCTGTGATTCTAAGATCAGCACTGTCAGGGAGGGCTCAGAACTGCAAGTGAGACTCTCCCCCTGCAGGGCCTGACCCAGTGCAGCTCTGAATGGGCAGGACTCAGAACAATCCCATTCCTGCCCTGCCCAAGCCCTGCAGGTGGGGGAGGCAGCAAACACTGACAGGCAATACCTAGCCATGGTTCTTAGCTCACTGTTTATAGCAGCTGGTAATTAAACCAAATCCTGAAGCATCCAGGGAAGAACTGGATTGGCTCCAGCACCTAACAACAGCTTTTCCCTTCTCCTCCCAGGCACACAAGAGCTGCCCATGCCAAGGGAAGGCAAAGAGAAGTGCAGAAGGAGGCGAGGTTCAGGTGGCCATGGAGAGCAGAGCAGTGTCAGTGTCACACCCACCTTTCTGTAGAACAGTGCCAAGGATCCTGTCCTCCTGGGCTTGCTCACTGCCCACTGATGTTCCTCCTGCACCTGAGCCTCTGGTGGCTGGCTTGGAGCCTGGGCCTCCACTTTGCATGGCTGCCCTAAGCTCATGGAGATGGGGATCAAGGTGATCCCTCCCATTTCACTGGCAATGCCTGGAGATGAGAAACACAGCAATAAACTCTTTGCTCTCCTCATGCTGCAGAGCTGCACTGCAGATCACTTCACTCACAGACACCTGAGGGGAGCCTGCAGAGAGACTTTTCCTGAGGGTGTCTAGAGACAGGGCAAGGGGCAATGGCTTGAAGCTGAGGCAGAGCAGGGTTAGAGTGGAGCTGAGGAAGTTCTTCAGCAGGAGGCTGCTGAGCCTCTGGCACAGGCTGCCCAGGGAGGCTCTGGCTGCCTCCTCCCTGGTGGTGATTAAGGCCAGATTGGATAAGGGGCAACCAAGTCTAGCTGGGAGGTGTCCCTGCCTGGGGGTTTGGAGTAGATGAGCTCTGAGGTCCCTTCCCACCTGAGCCATCCTAGGGGTTATGAGTCTGTGAGATGCCACTCAGGGAGACTTTGCCCCTCAGAGTCTACAGAAGTGGCTGAAGGAAGGCCATGAGTGTGAGCTGGCATTTCTCCAGCTGTCTGAGAAGCAAAGCTCCCAGGGAAGCCCCATGGCTGCAGCCAGAGTGGCACTCTGCTGGGGGAAGGGGCTGCTCCCTGGGGGTTTCCTCTAAGCTGCCCACACGGCAGCGTGTGGCACAGCCCTCCTGAGCTCCCTCAGCACTCCAACCCTCATGCTGACAGTCTCCTTCAACATTCAACACCCACAGCTTTGGCTTTTCCTTTCTATCCAGACTCTGGGTTGACATCAAACCCCCTCTAAAGTCCCTTTCTCAGGTGCCATTTGCAGACACATCCAAGCATCACCCAGCTGCCCCAAAGCAGCATCCGCCCTTCGCCTCACAACCTGATGCAGCCTCCTCCTGCACAGAGCCCCTGAAGAGAGCAAGGGGAAGACAAACAGCAGTGCATCCTTCCTGGAGCTGAGAACCAAAGCTTCACTTCAGCTGGGCAATGTGGCAGAGATCAGAGCAAGCAAAAGATCAGCAGGCAAAGGGCTGAGCAGAGAGGGCGGTGGGGAGGCCTCGTACCGTGCAGCGCCAGCTCCTGCCCTGCCTGCCCGGGCACCGCCGCCGCCGCCACCGCCAGCACCGTGTGGCCGGCAGGAGCCTGCTCAGCAGCCATGCCCGAGGCTGGAGCAAGGCCCAGCTGGGTTCCTTCTGTCAAGATCTTCTCCATATGCATTTCTTTGGGGCTGTCATCTCCAAAGAGCCTTCTCTTGGCGCTGCCAGCCGAGGGAGAGCTGTAGCGCTCGTGGACGGAGATGGGGGACAGGGGCTGCAGGTCTGGGAGGCAAAAGAGACAACAAACAGCTTTAGAGGAGCAGCTTGAGGGGAGGCTGCTGCACAGCAGGGAAGAGCCTGCCCTGCAAAGCACAAACTGGAGCTCAGTTCATCACCCAGGCAAGAGCTGCTCCCCTGCTCCCTGTGCCTTGGCAGCACCAACAAGAATCACAGCACCAGAGAACTCTTTGGGTTGGCAAAGCCCTCCAAGAGCATCCAGGCCAGCATCAGCCCAACCCCACCCTGGCCCAAGTGCCATGGCCACACACTTCTTGAACCCTTCCAGGCATGGGGACTCCACCACCTCCCTGGGCAGCCTCTGCCAGGCCCTGACCACTCCTGTAACAAAGAGATTTGTCCTCCTCTCCAACCTCAGCCTCCCCTGGCACAATCTCAGGCCAGTTCCTCTCCTTCTCTCACCTGAGAGCAGGGAGCAGAGCCCAGCCCCCAGCTCCCTGCAGCCTCCTCTCAGGGAGCTGCAGAGAGCAATGAGGTCTCCCTCAGCCTCCTCTGCCCCACACTCAACCCCCCCAGCTCCCTCAGCTGCTGCTCCCCAGCCCTCTTCTCCAGACCCTTCCCCAGCTTGGTTGCCCTTCCCTGTCCCTGCCCCAGTCCTTCTGGGAGTGAGAGGCCCAGGACTAAACTCAGGATTTGAGCTGTGGCCTCCCCAGTGCCCAGTGCAGGGCACTGCCCTCCTCCTGCTGCCCACACCATTGCTGCTCCAGGCCAGGATGATGCTGGTCACCTGCTGTAGACTTGCACTAACTGTGCCCTGGTACTTTTGTAGCTACCCCAGAAGAGGCTTCTCAGGTAGCTACCACATGGAAGGCAAGAGGGAGCAAGGGGATTTGCAGAGTGAAGAACAGGCAGGATCAGAGACTGCCTCCAGTCTGCTCAGCAGAGGGGCACCAGCTGCAAGTGCTGCTCCTCTGGACATGCTGCATTCCCTCTTCTGCCTTTCAAACTCTCTCTAAACCAACTCCAGTCAGGAGCCTCCACCCTCACCCACTCCCCCTTCATCTCTGACTGTTTTGCTGCTTTCACACAGGACAGAGCTCAGAGGACTGTGCTCAGTGAGGCAGGGGCTAGCTGGAGGCCTTTGGCCAGGAGTGATCCCCAGGGGGCAGTGCTAGGTCCAGCCCTATTCAGTGTCTTCATTGATGACCTGGATGAAGGACAGAGAGGACACTCAGCCAGTTTGCTGATGACACCAAACTGGGAGCAGTGGAGACAGCCCTCAGGCTGTGCTGCCATCCAGTGTGCCCTGCACAGGCTGGAGAGCAGGGCAGGGAGAAATCAAGCAAGTCCAGCAGGGACAAGGGAAGAGTCCTGCCCCTGGGGAAGAGCAGCCCCATGGAGCAGGACAGGCTGGGGGCTGAGCTGCTGGAGAGCAGCTCTGGGGAAGAGGACCTGGGAGTGCAGATGGACAACAGAGCCAGCAAGGAGCCCTGGTGGGCAAGAAGGCCAAGGGCAGCCTGGGCTGCAGCAGGAGGAGTGTGGCCAGCAGCTCAAGGGAGGTTCTCCTGCCCCTCTGCTCTGCCCTGGGGAGGCCACAGCTGCAGTGGGGTCCAGTTCTGGGCTCCCCAGCTCAAGGCCAGGGACTGTCTGGAGAGGGTACAGCAAAGGTGCTGAGGGGATTGGAACATCTTTGATGAGGAAAGGCTGAGAGCTGTTTAGCCTGGAAAAGAGAAGACCAAGGGGGGAACAAGGTGGGAGTCAGGAGCATGGACAAGTGCCAGGACAAGGAGTCATAGGCACAAACTTGAACATCAGAAGTTCCATCGAGGCATGAAGAGGAACTTCTTCAATGTAAGGGTGACAGAGCACTGGAGCAGGCTGCCCAGAGAGGTGGTGGAGTCTTCCAAAGCCCTCTTAGATGTGTTCCTGTATGACCTGCTTTGGGTGACCCTTGCCTTGGCAGGTGCTGAACTCAGTGACCTTCAGAGGGCCCTTCCAGCCCCTACCACACTGTGATTTGCTCTGCCAGCAAGCCTGAAGGACAGAACACTCTGGGCTTTGCCTTTCTGCTGAAGGCTCCTCACCACCTGTGAGGACATCAGCAAGAGCAGTGTCCTGTTTGCCAGAGCAGAAACCTCCTGGGGGTCTGCTTTGGAGATCTCACAGCTGATCCTGCTGGGATGGTGCTCCTGGTGTCAGGGACCAAGGAACATTCCCAACCCCAACCTCTTCCATTTGAAACGAGGAGATGTGTTTGGTACCAGATTCTCATACCCAAGATAAAGTCTCCCATGGATGTCTGGCACCATCTACAGGTTCAATTCCCTTCCACCAAACCACTGCCCAGGACACCCCCAGCAAGAGCTCAGCCAGCATGGGAGAGCAGCCTGCAGTGGCTTCTGCCAGCCCCACAGGAGACAGCATCTCAGCAGGGACAGTGCACAGGGCCCAGAGCAAGGGCCTGTGAGGAGCAGCTGAGGACCTTGGGATTGTTCAGCCTGGAGGGAAGGAGGCTGACCTCCACCCCTCAGATATTGATATTGATCAGATCTCCTCTCAGCCTTCTCTTCTCCACACTGCACAGCCCCAGGGCTCTCAGCCTTTCTTCACAGCAGAGATGTTCCAGTCCCTCAGCCATTCTCCTGGCTCTCTGCTGGACTCTCCCCAGCAGGTCTCTGTCTCTTGTGAACTGTAGAGCCCCAGACTGGACAGAGTATTGCAGGTGTGGTCCCAACCAGGGCACAGTGGAGGGGAAGGAGATGGTCCCAAAACCTGCTGGACAGCAAGGTACAGAGCAGCAGGACCTGCTGCTTCCGAGCAGCAAAGCACAGAGCAGCGCCGGATGGCACCTGCCGAGGTCAGCCCCGCATCAGCCCCACAGCCAGACCTGCTCCAGCTCAGAAGGGAGGCACTGTCCCCAGGGCCTGCTGCCAGGAAGACACAGCAGTGGCCTGAGCAGGTGTCCCCAGACCTTCCCTGCCACAAATGCTTTGTTGAGAGCCCAGCCTGCTGCGTGCAGCAGGAGCTCTGAGCTCCTCCCCCCGCGCCCTGCACGCACCACGTCTGAAGCCGAGGTCTGTCCGCACCTCCTTCACCCGAGGGTGAACGATAGGAGAGGTTGGCATCACAGGCAGATGCCCTGCTCCACTGCCCCCACTGCCTGCTTCCAAATTACTGGGAAATATCACCTGAGAAACAGAAACACTGGCATCAGAACAAGCAGCCCTTCCTCCTGTGAGCCAGCCCAGCAGGGAAAGCTCCTGCAGCAAGCGCCTCAGCAGCAGGGGGTTGGGAAGGCAGCACAGGAAGCCCCCAGGGCAGGCAAACACAGAACTTACTTCTTCACAGGTTGGGACCTTGTTTTCACAGGCCTGCAGGGCATGCCAAAGGGCTGAGTCCCGAGTCCAGGCAAGACTCTCAAGGATTTGTTCCTCAATGCTGTTGAGATGCTTCACCATGTCCCTGGAGAGGCCTTCCTCAGAGCGAATCAGCACCTCGATGACCTGAGAGCAGAGAGACAACAACTCAGGGTGCTGAACAGCACCAACCAGCTGCACACACACACACACACAGAGCCAGGGTGCTGCACAGCACCAACCAGCTGCACACACACACACACACAGAGCCAGGGTGCTGCACAGCACCAACCAGCTGCACACAGAGTCTGGTTGGTCATCTTCAGCACCCCCAAGCAATTGCTTGTTTCAGGATCCTGTCCAAAATTTCTCCTCAGCCCTGGAATTCCTCAGCATCCTTCTTGCACATTAATCTTCCCAAACCCTCTGCAGTTCCCCTTCCCAAAGGCAATCCAGGACTTGGGAGTGCACAAGTGTCTCCTTGATGCAGGAGGGCTCTGAAGGCTCTCCCTCCCCAGCAGTAAGCACTTCCAGAGGGGAAGCACCAAGCACATGCAGTGCTGAGGCAGCAGACTTGCTTGGGCTGGGTAGGTGAGAGAGTTCAACTCTCCTGCCCAGCACCAAGAGGGCTGAAAGCAAGTTTGAAAGTTTAAGAGACGGTTAGAAGCCTGAATGAGTCCAAAGCAGGGCACAAAAGAGTTTAAAGGGCCCCTGAGATGCCCTGCTCCAGCCCTGTGCTCTGATGTGAGATCCACTTTACTTTTGTCACCTCTGACAGAGGAAGTTTCAGGCTATTTTCCTCAGGATGGAAGTGCCACCAAAATGCCCAGGACTTGCTGATGTGTTCAGCTACCTGCACTGCAGAAAGCAGGAGCAAAGTGACAAACTTCCCCAGTGGCATAATGAGTGCTGCTGCTCTCTTGTGAAGGCAAGGCCTGCTGACAGCTTCAGCACTAACTGCAGCAGGCAGCTGGGGATCCAGCACTGTGGCTTCCAGGATCTGCAGGGGGCTCCAAGCAAGCTGGGGAGGGACTTTGGAGGGGGTCAGGGAGGGATAGGACTGGGGGGGATGGAGCAGCACTAGAAGTGGGGAGATTGAGCTTGTCTGTGAGGAAGAAGTTGTTCCCCATGAGGGTGGTGAGAGCCTGGCACAGGTTGCCCAGGGAGGTGGTGGAAGCCTCCTGCCTGGAGGTGTTTGCAGCCAGGCTGGAGGTGGCTGTGAGCAACCTGCTGTGGTGTGAGGTGTCCCTGCCCATGGCAGGGGGGTTGGGGCTGGCTGAGCCTTGAGCTCCCTTCCTGCCCTGGCAGCTCTGTGACTCTATACAAGTCTGAAGACATCTAAATGAGGACCTCAGGCATCCTTCCCAACCAAGAGGAGGCTGCTGGCCCCCACATGGCTACACCTCAGGTATTCCCCAGCTGAGTGAAGCCTCAAGAGGACAGCCTGAGGTCATGCCTGGCAGCTTATCCAGCCAGCTCTGAAGGCCCTGGCAGAGGTGGCTGGCAGCAGCCAAATCAGAGGGTCAACAGTTCACACACAGGAGAGGGCTTCCCAGTGCTTCCAGGGGGAAAGACTGACCTTAAAGACTGCAATGTAGAACTCTCTGGGATTACAACAGAGAGTCTGAACCTGGGAAACCTCTGAAAACAACTTCCCTGGTGAGAAAACAGCAGCAAGACCTCTCAGAGATTCATTTAGGCACAGAGCCTCTGCAGGCCTTCAGCCAACCTGCTGTGGTGTGAGGTGTCCCTGCCCATGGCAGGGGGTTGGGGCTGGCTGAGCCTTGAGCTCCCTTCCAGCCCTGACAGTTCTGTGATTGTGTGAAAAGAGGAGGCAGAGAGGTGCATGAGGGAAGGATCAGACTGGCCAGGAGGGACAGGGTAGGCAGGAGGCACCATGGGGAAAGAGCAAAAGCAGAGAACACCCAGAGAAGAGAGCTTATGTTCTGCCACACTAAACAAAACTAAGAGGAGAATCATATCTTAGAAGGGAAACCTGAGGCCACCACTAGGAGCCCAAAGCAGCTACTGTGTCACTGCTGGGCAGAGGGAGCTTGCAGTTAGTATGAAGAGCATCAACCCCTGGGCTGGAACAGCACACAGAGGAAGCCTGTCTTTGATCAGGACAGCTTAGTGCCATTCACAAAATGGCTTTGCTTTGAATTTCAGCCTCAGCTGCAGCACTGCACACTGCAGAGAACATACTGAAGGACAACCAGAACTTAGAATAGGCAATCACAGAAGGGTAGGGTTGGAAAAGACTACTGGAGGTCGAGTCCAAGCCCCCTGCCAGAGCAGGGTCCCTTGGAGGAGCTCCCACAGGGGCATGCCCAGGGGGGTTTGGATGTCTCCCGAGCATCAGTCCTCCTAGGGGACTACCAAGGAAGGAAGAGCATTATCCTCTCAGCCAGTTTTACTACAGGTCCAGCCCCAAGAGCTTTTCTTTACCTTGTAGAAATAGAAGGGCCTGAGGTCCAGCACCTCAATGATCCAGGGGAAGGTCCGGGGGGAGCTGTAGGCGAAGAGCACAATCTCCAGGCAGCAGGCCAGCAGCGAGCGGTGGAAGACATCCTGCTCCAAGAGGGCCTGAGGAGACCACACAAAACATCACCTGGGCTCTGGGGAGGGCTGTGGCATCAACACTACAGAGCTGTTTGCTGGAGAGAAGGGCCACTGCTTCCTCCCACCTTCCCCAACCTCCTCTTCTCACAGGGAGGTTTAGAAGGGAGCAGAAGCAGATGGACGTCACCAAAGCCAAACCCACCGCGCCAGGGCCGAAGGAAGCGGCCTCCCAGAGCAGAGCAAATGCTCTGCTGACCAACTGCTATGACTGAATGGCTAGAGAACAAAAGTTATCTGCCCATTAAGTGCTGATCCTAGAAGGCAGCACCAATGCAGCTGGTTACTCCTGGCAGGACTACACCACAGCAGTAAGCACTGCATTTGAGGGCCCCCCCATCTGCCCTGTTTCAATACTAACACTGCATGCAGAGTGCTCTGCTCTGAAGACAACCTCCTGGAGGGTTGCAAGTAGTGCTCTCTTCTTTGACCAGCTCTTTACTTACAGTCAGATCCTTCCCCAGCAGTCTTCTTGTTTCTTGCACCACTATAGTCTCCAAGATCTTGTAGTACAGGATCTCTGCCAGCTTCAGCCTGTTCACAGCAAAGTCTGGAATGGAAAACCAAGACAGGCAAGTCCAGCAATGCCTGCACAGAGGCTCTCAATGGACCAACTCTTGCTCTCCCCTGAGAGTGCCAAATCAAAAGCAGGTTCAGACATCCACCAGTCTCAGGAGTGCAGTTCTAGGAGTGTTGGAGAGGAAGAAGCATTTCCATGGGTGCAGTGAGGTCACCTTGCAGGCAGCTGCAGCACTGATCTTCCTATTTGCATTCAGTTTCCCAGAAGCTCTAAGCCCCAGAAGAACACAAGGCCCCAGTTTGTGCTAAAAGCTGCCAGCATGGTAGAGGCTGGAAGGGACCTCTGGACATCATCCAGTCCAACCCCCCTGCCAGAGCAGGGCACACAGAACACAGCCAGGTGGGGCTTGAAAGTCTCCCAAGGAGACTCCACAGCCTCTCTGGGCAGCCTGCTCCAGGCCTCCAGCAGCCTCACAGCAGGGAAGTTTCTGCTGATGTTGAGGTGGAGCCTCCTGTGCTCCAGTTTGTGTCCTGCCCCTTGCCCTGTGGACAGCACAGCACTGCTAACTCCTGCCAGCCACCCTTCAGATGCTCACAAAGAAGTCCGGCAGGATGCTCTCCCACACAACACACTGCAGAAAAGGAAGGGTGCTCAGGTGCTGCTGCAGCCACAGGCCTAGAGCAACAACAACAAAACCCACTCTGAAAACACAGAATGTAGCCAGGGCTACAGAAAACTCAACATGCAGAGTGGGGCAGAGGCTCTGTGGGTGGGCTTGGCTGGACTAAGTCCCAGAAGCTGCCAGCAGAAGCCATTCCAGACCTGCATTTGAGTGACTGCATAGTACCAAGATCACTGCTCCTGCACAGCTGCACCATCTCCCCCCTAAGCCTCCAACTCCCTGAGCCTTTCCCCTGCCTTCCAGAGAAAGACAATGGCTAAGGGAGCCCAACTGAGCCAGCAGTGAGGACTGCAGAGAGGGGTTTGCAGAGTGGGTTCTATGGAAGATCATCCTGAGATGGGTGTCCATAGCTTCCATGCTCTCCTGACTGCCCTCTCTTGAGCTGCAAACCCTGGAGTCACTCTGTAAGGACCTTCTGCTCCCCACAGCTTTCTGTCTGGCAGCAGCTCCTGCCTGCTGTGTGCTGGGTCACAGCTGCACTGTGCTCAACACCCAGCCCATGGGGCACCCACACAGCCCACTTGCCCTGCTTTCATGTCTGACACATCCATCCCCTGCACCCCAGGCCCATACCTATGTGAGATCCTGGCTGCTCATCAGCTGGCTGGGTGTAGCTGCAGCAGAAAGTCTCACCTATCTCCTTCACTCTGCTCACAATGCTCTCCAGGGGGCTGCGGGCACAGGACCTGAAGCAGACAGAAACAGAGACCTGTGTAGAAATCACAGAAGAGACCTCCCAGGAGCACCCAGCCCAACCCCCCTGCACTCAGCAGGGACATCCTCCTCTGGGGCAGGCTGCCCAGAGCCCTGTCTAGCCTCCCCTTGCCTAGCCCCAGGGCTGGAGCCTCACCAGGGCAAGCTGTGGCAGGGTTCCAGCAGCCCCAGTGGAAAGAGCTCTTTCCCAATATCCAATCCAAATCTGCTCCTCTCTAATTTCAAACCAATCAATAAACTTCCAGCTCCAAAACCCAACCAAGCAAACCCACCACACAAATGAAGAGGACCTGGTTACACTGAGCTCTGCTCAGCAGGCAGTAAGCTGTGCTGGCTCTGACAGGAGAGGGGAGCACAAACCACTCAGACATTGCTCCTTGTCCCAAGGGGCTAGGCCAGGTGTCTGGGACACATGCAGGAGAAAGCAAGAGCTGCAGCAGCACACTCAGGAGAGAAACCGATCTGCTAGCCAGAGGGGCTGGAGCATGTCCAGAGAAGGGCAGCAGGGGAGGTGAGGGCAGTGGAGGGCAGCTTGTACAAGGAGCAGTGAGGGAGCTGGGGTTGCTTAGTCTGGAGGAGAGGAGGCTGAGGGAGACCTCATTGCTCTCTGCAGCTCAGGGAGAGTTAGAGATGAGGAAAAGATTCCTTGATGCAAGAGTGGTCAGGGATTGGCACAGCAGGTCTACAGCAGGTGGCCACCATCATCCTGGCCTGGAGCAGCAATGGTGTGGGCAGCAGGAGGAGGGCAGTGCCCTGCATTGGGCACTGGGGAGGCCACAGCTCAAATCCTGGGTTTAGTTTTGGGTCTCTCACTCCCAGAAGGACACTGAGGGCTGAAGCAGGGCCAGGGAAGGGCAACCAAGCTGGGGAAGGGTCTGGAGAAGAGGGCTGGGGAGCAGCAGCTGAGGGAGCTGGGGGGGTTGGGTGTGGAGCAGAGGAGGCTGAGGGAGACCTCATTGCTCTCTGCAGCTCCCTGAGAGGAGGCTGCAGGGAGCTGGGGGCTGGGCTCTGCTCCCTGCTCTCAGGTGAGAGAAGGAGAGGAACTGGCCTGAGATTGTGCCAGGGGAGGCTGAGGTTGGAGAGGAGGCAAAATGTCTTTGCTGCCAGAGTGGTCAGGGCCTGGCAGAGGCTGCCCAGGGAGGTGGTGGAGTCCCCATGACTGGAGGGGCTCAAGAAGTGTGTGGCCATGGCACTTGGGCCAGGGTGGGGTTGGGCTGATGCTGGCCTGGATGCTCTTGGAGGGCTTTGCCAACCCAAAGAGTTCTCTGGTGCTGTGATTCTTGTTGGTGCTGCCAAGGCACAGGGAGCAGGGGAGCAGCTCTTGCCTGGGTGATGAACTGAGCTCCAGTTTGTGCTTTGCAGGGCAGGCTCTTCCCTGCTGTGCAGCAGCCTCCCCTCAAGCTGCTCCTCTAAAGCTGTTTGTTGTCTCTTTTGCCTCCCAGACCTGCAGCCCCTGTCCCCCATCTCCGTCCCTGACCACTACAGCGCTGGAGGGGCTCAAGGAATGTGTAGAGGTGCTTCAGGAGAGGGCTTAGGGGTCAGGGCAGCTGGGTTATGGTTGGACTCGATGCTCTTAAGAGGACTTTTCCAACCTTAATGTTTCTGTGACTCTAAGCTGGTAGGAAGGCTGCTACAGAACCAACTGCACCTAGGGGACTACACAAACTACCCAGGAATGAGGGGGCCCAGGGGAGCCCCCAGAAGGGTCAGCAGCTTCCCCCAAACACTTTGTTATTGCTGGAAAGGCAGAGAGGAGCTGATAAACCCCTGAGTCCTTATCAGAAGAAGGGGGCAGAGAATCTGCCTGGAGATGCTCCTTCTGAATGCCAGACTCCCCAGGCAGAGGCCACTGCCCTGGGAAAGGGTCAGGCTGAGACTCAACTCTTCAGAGAAGCCAGGACTGAAATAAACTGAGGGCAAAGCTGCTCAGTTCACTGCATGCTTCCAAGGGATTTTAATTGACCCAGCAGCACAGAACGCTGCAGGCAGCCCCCAGCACAGCTCTGTGCCTTGCACCCAGCCTCCTGCTTGCTGGAGCCCTGGCCAGCTCAACATCCTTCTTGTCAGGCTTTATCAGTGCCCAGGGGGCCAAGGGCATCCTGGCCTGCAGCAGGAAGAGTGTGGCCAGCAGGAGCAGGGAGCTCATCCTGCCCTGTGCTCAGCACTGCTCAGGCCACACCTGCAGTCCTGTGTCCAGCTCTGGGCTCCTCAGGTTAGGAAAGAGGTTGAGCTGCTGGAAGGTGTCCAGAGAAGGGCAACAAAGCTGGGGAGGGGTCTGGGGCACAGCCCTGTGAGGAGAGGCTGAGGGAGCTGGGGTTGCTTAGCTTGCAGAAGAGGAGGCTCAGGGGAGACCTTCTTGCTCTCTGCAACTCCCTGCAGGGAGGCTGGAGCCAGGTGGGGGTTGGGCTCTTCTGCCAGGCAGGCAGCACCAGAACAAGAGGACACAGTCTCAAGCTGTGCCAGGGGAGGTTCAGTCTGGAGGTGAGGAGAAAGTTCTTCACCAAGAGAGTTGTTAGCCATTGGGATGTGCTGCCCAGGGAGGTGGTGGAGTCCCCATCCCTGGAGGGGTTCAAGAGGGGATTGGATGTGGCCCTTGGTGCCATGGTTTACAGTCTCACAGTACCACCAAGGTTGGAAGAGACCTCAAAGATCATTGAGCGCAACCTGTCACCACAGACCTCATGGCTAGACCATAGTGCATTTCCCTACAGCCAGCACACCCCCAGGAGCCTGATTTAAAGACTGAAAGCTTAGGGCTGTGTCCAGTGGCCACTTCTCAAGATTCCCCAGCAGCACACAGCAGCTACGAGGGCTGAGCAAGAGGCTCTTGCCCAGGAGTGCTCTAACTGCTGCTGGGCTGCCTGCCCCAGGACAGACTCCATGGCTCAGGGAGGAGGGTACAGCCTGGGGATGGCCTCCAGGACAACGAGGGGGGCTGAGACCAGTTGCTGATACATAGGCAGTGAGGCTGGGCCGAGGGACCCCGGGGTGGTATGAAGGTGAAATAGAATCACAGAATGGTTTGGGCTGGAAGGGAGCTCCACAGCTCATCCAGTCCCAGCCCTGCCCCCAGCAGGGACATCCTCCCCTGGAGCAGGCTGCCCAGAGCCCTCTCCAGCCTCACCTGGAATAGCTCCAGGGATGGGACCCCAAGCACCTCCCTGGGCAGCCTGCTGCAGTGTTCCAGCACTCTTATGGTGCAGAGCTCTAGGCTGCTTTTAGCCTTATCTTCCCAACTCTTTCCAGCTTGCTGACCCCAACATCTGCCTCCTTCCCCAGGGCCTCTGGCAGTGCAGCTGCTGGGTCTGCTACTTCAGCTATATTTCTACAGCCCTCAAACACAAAAGCATTTGGCTTGCAAGCAGCTGAATTCCCATCAGCAGCATCTGCACTAGCACCATGTGGTGCCAGGCTGTGGAGGGTCACCCAGGCTGGGGGTGCTCAGCTCTGCTCCTGCAGCTGAGCTCATCTGGAACACTGAAGGCAGTTTCAAACACAAGTAGCACAGAAGCAGGCAGCACCTCCCAGCAGCCAGCAGCACGAAGTCAAAGTGGAGCAAGGGAGCAGTGCCAGGCAGGAAGAGAGGCCTTGCTGCCTGTGGGAGCAGGGCAGGGGGGGTACTCACTCAAAGACAGCCAGGAGCTGCTCGCTGGGAGCGTTCCTCAGCCCTGCCACCATGTTCTGCAGGCGGCTGACGCTCTGCGTGGCCGAGGCCACGGGCGTGATGGCAGCGTCCTGCTCCCGCAGGTACCTCCTCCCAGTCAGGGGGGTGGAGGGTGCAAAGGACCTTTGCTGTGGGGCAGAGAGCAATGAGAGCACTCAACACAACTGTTCCAAAAGCCTCTCAAACGACCAGGTCCTGCAAAACCCCTCCACAGCTGGCGATGGCCTCTCCAGCCTGCTGCCTGAGGGCTGCCTCCACAGCTGGGAAGGGACTGCAGGTGGCTGAAGCTCTCCCAAGGCTCCACAGAGACAGAACTTCACAAACCCTCAGGCAGAGTGAAATGAACTCCCAGGGGTTTAAAGCCTGTAAAACCTTGAGCTCAGCTGCACACTGCTGAAGAGAGGCCAGGCAAGCCTGTGCTTCCATGGGCACTCCCTGAGCACGCTGGCTGCTGGCACAGCAGTCCATGGCAGAGCTGCCCTGCAGAGGCTCCCAGGGGAAAGCTGCCATGGTGGCACTGGAGCCTCCCCTGACCCAAGGCATGCAGCACTGACTGCACTGACCTACTTGTACTCTGCTTTCTGCAGGTGATGCAGTGAAATCAGTCTGAGCTGGGTGCCAGGGAAGGTGATGAAGCAGGGCACCCTGAGTGCCAGCACACACAAGACAAGCAGCAGATCAGGCCCTGGCAGCAGGGGGCTGTGCAAGGCAGCTCCTGACTGCTCTGATCTCCTACAGCAAGGTGAGCTGCCCAGGGCATGAGGTGAGCACCTGGGTCACAACCACCCTATGGGGGGTGTGTGGTTGGAAAGCTGCAGCTGGGAGAGGGCCCTGGGGGTGCTGGTTGGCAGTCACTGAGCAGGAGCCAGCAGTGCCCAGGGGGCCAAGCAGGCCAGGGACAGCCTGGCTTGGGTCAGAAGCAGGGTGGGCAGCAGGGCCAGGAGGTGACCATCCCCCTGTGCTCAGCACTGGGGAGGCCACAGCTCAGTGCTGTGCTCAGCTCTGGGCCCTCCCTGCAGGAAGGACACTGAGGGGCTGCAGCCTGTGCAGAGCAGGGCAGCCAGGCTGGAGAAGGGCCTGGAGCCCCTGGGCTAGAGGAGGGCTGAGGGAACTGGGGGGGTTGAGGCTGGAGCAGAGGCGGCTGAGGGAGAGCTCCTTGCTCTCTGCAGCTCCCTGCAGGGAGGTTGGGGTGAGGAGGGGGCAGCCTCTGCTCCTTGGTGCCAAGGGCCAGAGCAGAGGAAGCCTGCAAATGTCATCCATCAGCTCTCTCTCAGGACAAGGCTCAAGACACTCAAGGATCACCTCAGTGAGTCACAGAGGCTACCTGAATCACCTTTTCAAAGTGCTGCTGCAGATGACACTCCACATGAGCTTTGGCTGCCACCTTCCCTGCTGGCACCTCTGCAGGGTGCTTCTGAGGAGTGCCAATCTCCTCCTCAGCATCAGCTCCCAGGAACACCCTCTCGTCGAAGTCCCCCACGCTCAGCACGTACTCCTCGTACTCCTTGTTCAGTGCTTTCCTGCAAGAGAAGCCCAGGGGCAGTGGCAGGGCTTGAACTGCTCCAGAAACCAAGGCAGGACCAGCAGAGGCTTGGAGGGACACCACCAGAATGTGTTCCAAGAGCTCACTGCCTGCGGCAGCAGTGCTGCTTGTGGCCAAGGCTTCCCTGCCCCAAGCCCTTAGCCTGTGCTTGCCCCTGCCTGAAGCCTCCCCTGCTCCCTCTGGGATCCGCCCCAGGGACCACCCTTCCAACACCTGGCTCAACTTTGCTTCCACCCCAGCTGTGGGTAAGTGTTTGGAAGCACTCAGCTGCTCCAGGGAGCACATTCAAATGCAGCTGCCATCAGTTCTGGCAGGTCCCAATTCTCCCAGTGGCACAGAGGCAAATGAGGAGCTGGCTGCCTGGGTCCAGCTTCTGAACCACCACTGGCAGAACAAACCTTTGCTTTTCTCTGTCCCAGCTAACCCAACTGAACCAGGAATATTTAATCCTCACAATCCTGCCTCCAGCTCTGCTGTCCCCAGCATCAGGACACAGAGAAGCTGGAGTGAGGCCAGAGCAGGCCACAAGGATGACCCCAGGGCTGGAGCAGCTCTGCCGGGAGCACAGGCTGAGGGAGCTGGGGCTGTGCAGCCTGCAGAGAAGAAGGCTCCAGGGGGACCTCAGAGCTGCTGCCAGGACCTGAAGGGATCCTGCAGGGAGGCTGCAGAGGAACTTTTCATGAGGGGGTCTGGAGGCAGGACAAGGGAGAATGGTTTGAAGCTGAGGCAGAGCAGGGTTAGAGTGGAGCTGAGGAGGAAGTTCTTCAGGAGGAGGGTGGTGAGACTCTGGCACAGGCTGCCCAGGGAGGCTGTGGCTGCCTCCTCCCTAGGGGTGTTCAAGGCCAGGTTGGATGAGGCCTGGAGCACCAGAGTCTAGAGGAGAGGGCCTTGGAGTAGATGAGCTCTGAGGTCCCTTCCAACCTGAACCATTCTGGGACTCCACAATTATGATTCTGTGCCAAGCTCCTTGTAAGGGAAGAGGAACTACTCTGTCACTCCACATGACACTGCCACTGAAGTCATCCTATTGATCTTCAAGTGGAAGCACTAAGAGCAGCTCTGTGCTTCCCAGCAGCAGTTCCACAGCCAGCTCTGAGCCTTGCCCTCATTGTTAAAACAACTGAGTCTCAAAATGCTGCAAACAAAGCCACAAGTTGTGAGGTATTTTGGGAGGGGGCAAACCAACCCCAACCAACCCAAGCCACCTTCAAGGGATGCAAACCAAAGCAGCTGCTGCTCCTGTTTTGCTTTTCCATTGGTTTTCAGAAGTGAATTGAAAACCCTTCTGAAGCAGCTCCCCTGCCTCCCCCAGCAGCTCCCCTGCCTCCCCTTTGTGCTTTTGCAGCTGCTGCTGCTTTTCCCTTCGAGTCCTTCTGTGCCACTCACATATTTGCACACTCAGCTGGAGCCTGAGAAAGGAACCTAAACCCCTCCCTGCTCAGGTACAACATTTGAAGTGTGTACAGAAGCACATCTGGGAACTTCAGAGTGGAGGTTCTGATTTGGATTACTGACAGGTTTCAGGTGCCAGCATTTGAGGGCAGCATCACAAAGCCTGGGGTGAGTCTCTGCTTATGAGGAGAGCCTGAGGGAGCTGAGGGCTCTTTAGCTTGGAGCAGAAGAGCCTGAGGGTGACCTCATTCCTGCAAGGTGAGTGCCCAGAGGCTGGAGCCAGGCTCTGCTGGGTGATGCCCAATGCCAGCCCAAGGGGCAGTGGTGGAAGCTGAGGCAGAGGAAGTGCCATGGAAACAGGAGGAAAAATTTTGTCACTGAGAGGGTGACAAGAGGCCTGGAGCAGGCTGCCCAGGGGGGTTGTGGAGTCTCCCTCTCTGGAGGTATTCAAGACCTGCCTGGATGTGTTCCTGTGTGATCTGCCCTGGGTACTCCTCCTCTGGCAGGGGGTTGGACTGGGTTGAACTTTCAAGGTCCCTTCCAGACCCCAACACTCTGTGATTCAGGAAGAGACTCTGAAGCTGAGCCCCTGACACTGGGTACTTCCCAGATCCAGAAAGCATCCAGAGAGCAGCTCTGACTGTCAAATAATCCAAACCCAGTGGGCATGGTGAGAGAAAAGGAGCAGCTGAGCTTTAGGACCCAGGACCCTGTGTTTCAGAAATGAAAGCAAACCCCAAGCTCAGAAGAGCAGCTGGAACTCACTTGTTTTCTGTGAAGTTGCACAGATCCAGCAGGCAGTCTCCTCTCAAGATCTAAGGAGAGAAACCAGCAAGCTCTTACTGATGAAATCCAAACTGTTCCATCTAACAGGGTGGGGGGCATGAGGTTTTTAACCCAAAAGGAGGTGGGATTCAGGAGCACAGCTACCTTCTGGTTTGCCCAAAGGACTAGGATGCCATCAGCAAGATGAACTGAGGAGGACAAAGCCCAGCTCCACCCAAGCCCCAGGGAAACTCACTCCTCACACACAGAGCTGCTGCTCAACCTCTGTTCCACTGAGGGCTTGGGGACTCAGCTGATGGACACAGAGACTTCCACAGAGCTTGGAAAGAAATGTGCAGGATCAAAGCAGCCAGAACAGTTTGTCAGCTGCAACCCCAAACTCTTCCTTCCAAAGCATTCTGCTCAGCAATAAGCCAAGCAGGAGGGCCTGGGCTGCTGACACTGATCCAGGGAGTCACAACGAGGCTACTGCTGTGCCTGCTTGGTCCACAGCTCAGTTTCACACTGCCAAGGAAGGGCAGCAAAGACTCCCCACTGGCACAGGGACCCTTCAGCACACACCAGTGGCAGTGGCAGTAAATTCTGCCCCTGCTGAAAGGCACACAAAGCAAACCTCACCCAAGCCCACCCTCACTGCCTGCTGGCACACTGCCCTGCAGGGCTGGAGCTCACTCATCTGAGCACTCCCAGGAGCTCTTCAGTCAGCTGTACCTTCCTATCAAACAGTTTTGCAATGTATGGCTTGAAGTAGTGTTCCTTGATTCCTTTTGCCTCTACCAGGAGCCCATCGTGCAGCTCGCACAGCGTGGCAACGATGCAAGGGGGCTCCTCCGAGGCCGTGAGCTCCGCCCCGTGGAAGTCTGCTGGCAAACCTGAGAGCAAGGAGGGGCAGAAAGAGCCAACCAACCTTCAGCTTCGTTCAGAAAGAGAGAACAAACCACGGCTTAGTTTCACTAACCTCTCCCCAGCATACCTTTAAAGGCTGGATTCAGCAGGTCTCTTCGATTGGGGCACAAGAGAGCGTTTGCAAAAACCAGGTCCAAGCAGCAGAGCAGCAGGTGGTAGGAATTGACCAAATCATCCCCAATCATACGGAAATTACCTTCAAGAGACAGCACAGCAGGTCAGGCAGCACCACCACAGGCCAGAGCCATGCAAACCATGCAGAGAGCCAGCCTACCCTTGGTGTACACAAAGAGAGTCCAGCAGAACTTGAAGAGGTCTTTAACGCCACACAGCACTCGCCTGGCAGGGAGGAAGAGGAGCACAAGTCAGCCTCTGGCTCTGGGGAGCTGCAGCTTCTTTTGCTTCCTGGCTCAGAATAATGCCCAGAGCTGTTGCCTGTCTTCATTTCACACTGAGACACAACCTAAGCCACAGGTCCCTGTTTCAGCTTTCACTGCCCAGCTCCACAGAGCATCCTGCACAGCATCCCCAACCTGCTGGCCCCCTCTGGAGCCAGCAGCTGCCTTGGCCTGTCACCCACCCTGCTGCTGTCCCAGCTCTCACAGAAGCCCTCTGCAGCTGCAGGCAGTGCAGGAGTTCCAAGGGCTGTGTAAAGTGGTGTTGGGGCTTCCTAGCTGCTTTGCTGCAGCTTCGGGCACCCCTCCGAACGCCCAGCTGCAGCTCACCGGCTGAGCCCTGCTTGGGGTCACTTATCCAAGCCCATGGAGCTGGAAGACCCAGGGAAGCCAACAGCTTCAGCCAGCCCACAGAGAAGCTAAAGCTGTGCTGGCACCAACACACACTGCTCCAGGGGAGGAACATCAGTGGGGCACCACCACAGGACTGACCCAAGAGCTGCAGCAGCTGGAGCATCCTTCCTGCCTCAGACACAGAGCTGTGCCGGGGAGCTTTAGCTGGACAGCCGTCCCCCCTCACAGCCAGAGGACACAGAGCAGCTGGCAGAAACACCTCACACCCCCCAGCCTGGACCCTTAACACTCAGGTCACCCTCCCAGCAGCTGTTGGTCTGACCCACCCCACTGTACTTCTCCCCTCCACACACAGCCAGCCCACTATGGGCCAGTCCCTGCATGTGGCAACGAACTGCTGGGCAAGCAGAGCCCAGGGGAAAGCTCTGCCAGGAGCAGTGCCCAGCGAGCCCAGGGGTCTCTGTAGTGGCTGTCAGCACCAAGGAGCTGGCTTGGAAAGCACAATGACCTTAACCTCCACCAGCCTGTGGCAGGGACAGGCCACAGGAGCCCTGCCCATACCTCTGCTTCCTGCTGCGCTGGGGCCTGGGAGTTTCCTCGAAAGGGTTTTGGAAAATGTCCAAAAATATTGGCTCAAACTTTTTGAAGATCACAGTGGAGACCTCAAAGTTCCTCTCCAGCCTCTCCACTCGCTCCCTGAACTCCTGGGGCAGGTTTGACATGTCCATCCACTTCTTCATTTTGCTAAAAAACTGAATTAAACTTCAAAGAAAAAAAGAGAGAAAGAAAAGGCAGCTTTGTTCTGAGCCTGAGCCAACTCCCCCAGCCTGGAGCTCTCCAAAGGCCCAGGCCGACCAGAGCTGCTCCTTACAGACTCCTCTGATGGAGCTGCAGGTTTCCAGTCACTGGGACAGCCTTCCACACACTCTGAGCCTGTCACCTGCAGGCACCTGGGTCTCTCTCCTTGAGTCTCCTCAAGGAACAGGCAGGGAATCACAGAGCTGGCAGGGCTAGAAGGGAGCTCAAGGCTCAGCCAGCCCCAACCCCCTGCCATGGGCAGGGACACCTCACACCACAGCAGCTTGCTCACAGCCACCTCCAGCCTGGCTGCAAACACCTCCAGGCAGGAGGCTTCCACCACCTCCCTGGGCAGCCTGTGCCAGGCTCTCACCACCCTCCTGGCCAACAACTTCTTCCTCACAGCCAAGCTCAATCTCCCCACTTCTAATTCTGCTCCATTCCCCCCAGTCCTATCCCTCCCTGACAGCCAGAAGGTCCCTCCCCAGCTTTCTTGGAGCCCCCTTCAGACACTAGAAGGCCACCAGAAGGTCTCCTCAGAGTCTCCTCCTTCTCCAAGGAGTCCAAACTCTCTCAGGCTGGCTCCAGAGCAGAGCAGCTCCAGCCCTCTGCTCCTCCTCGTGGCCCTGCTCTGGACACCTTCCAGCCCCTCCAGAGCCTTCCTGGAATTAAGGGCTGCCGGCAGAGCTGTGCCAGCCAGGGCAGGGTGGGATGGAGGAGCCTGCACAGCTCTGCCTGTGTCCAGGGGGAGGCAGGAGGGGCAACGCCACTAGGAACCAGAGCCTGTGCCAGTCACAGTCACCTACACAAACCCAGGGTGGAAGGAGACACACACCAAGGTCATGGAATCAGAACCCCCAGGCTCATCAGGCCTAAACACTAACCTGACACTGCCCTCAGTACAACATCTACACATCTTCTGAACCCTCCCAGGGGCAGTGGTTCCACCACTGCTCTGTTTCAGGGCTCAATCACTCTTCAGTGAAGAAGTTTTTCCTAATGTCCTACCCAAACCTCCCCTGGTGCAGTCTGAGACCGCTTCTTGTCCTACTACTTGTGCAGCCAACTCCGACATCCTCTCAGGGAGCTGTAGAGGGCAGTGAGGTCTCCCTCGGCCTCCTCCACACTAAGCATCCCCAGCTACTGCTCCCCAGACCCTTCCCCAGCTTCATTTTTTTCCTCCAGACATGCCCCAGCTCCTCAACATCCTTCTTGGAGTGGCCCAGAACTGAACTCGGCACTCGAGGTGCAGCGCCCGAGCTCTGCCACCCCGGGTCAGAGCCGGGGCAAGCGGCGCTGCCCGGCAGGGAGCCGCAGTCCTGGCCAGCTCCCGGCCCCATCCCCGCTGCCCGCAGCGCAGCAGAGGCTTTGCCTGCGCTCCACTTCACCGCAGAAGGAAAAGCGAATAACTGACGTGGGTGGAACAATCCCCGGCCTGCCGCCGGTCTTTCTTCAAAGGCTTGCGGTTGAATATTCGGGATTTGTATCTTATTTCCCCTCTTAACCGGGGAGGAGTTGTGGCTCTCCTCAGCTCTCCCCTCGGGACATGCCTTTGGCCGTGCCTGGAGCCGGGAGAACAGCGGCGAGCCGCTGGAGCGGTGCCCCGGCGCAGCAGCGAACCGGCAGGCGCTGCACAGGGGGGGAAGCAGCGAGGGGCAAGGGGCCGGGCAGGGGCAATTCGCCAGGGGGCACAGCTCACCTGAGCCTGGCGGAGCGCAGGATCCTGGTCAGCGACACGCCGTTGCCCACCATCAGGCCGCTCCCCACGGTGGGCACCAGGCTCTTGCGGCAGGAGACGTAGAGGGCACAGGCAAGCCAGTGCAGCGCCTCGCCCTGCGGGACAGGGAGCGGCGGCTGCGGGGGACTGCGGGGCCCGGGCCGCCGCCGCCACCCCCCGCCGGGACCCGGCCCCGGCTCCCCCGCCTCACCTCCAGGCTGTAGGTGCCCCTCAGCACCGTGAAGTCCCGCAGCGCCTCGGCGGCGCTGCCCGCGTCCAGGTTGAGCTCCTGGCAGAGCCGCTCGATGGCTGCGGCGGGCTCGGCGGGCGGCGGCTGCGGGCGGGGCGCGGCGGCACCGAGCAGCGGCTCCGAGCGGGACATGGCGGCACCGGCCCGCAGCCCAGCGGCCCTGGCGCCCCGCGCGCCAAAACGCGGCCGCCGGAAGGGAGAGGCCACGTCCGCCCCGCGCCCCGCCCCGCGCCCCGGCCCCGCCCCGCGCCCCGCGCCCGCCCCGTGCCCCGCCCCCCGGCCCCGCCCCGCGGGGGTCGCTGTCCTAGCGCAGAGCCCAGGGGTGAGCCGCGGGCCGGCGGCGCCGGCGTTCAGCTTCCCAAGCCCTGGGTGCATCTTGGGAGCCCTTCGCGCCAAGAGTCACAGAACGTTAGGGGTTGGAAGGGACCTCCAGAGATCACCCAGTCCAACCCCTCGCCAGAGCAGGGCACCCAGGGCAGGGCACCCAGGAACACAGCCAGCTGCGTTTGGAAAGTCCCCAGAGCAGAGACTCCACAACCTCTCTGGGCAGCCTGCTCCAGGCTCCAGCAGCCTCTCAGTGATGGTCACCTGGGACCTCCTCTGCTCCAGCCTGCACCCGGTGCCCCCTGTCTTATCACTGGACACCAAGAGGGAGCATGTCCAGAGAAGGGCAACAAAGCTGGGGAGGAGCAGCTGAGGGTGTGTGGTGTGGAGGAGGCTGAAGGGAGACCTCATTGCTCTCTATAGCTCCCTGAAAGGAGGTTGGAGTGAGGTGAGGGTTGAGCTCTGCTAAACCTGGGATCAGATGATGGGGGGAGAGGAAGTGGCCTGAAATTGTGCCAGGGGAGGGTTAGGTTGGAGATGGGGAACAATTTCTTTGCTGCAAGAGTAGTTAGGGAGTGCCCAGGGAGGTGGTGGAGTCCCCATCCCTGGAGGTGTTCAAGAAAGGTGTGGCCATGGCACTCTGCGATGTGGTTTAGTGGCCACGGCGGCGTTGGGTTGATGTTGGCCTGGGTGATCTGAGAGAGCCTTTCCAACCCAAACATTTCTGTGATTGCCCAGAGGGATTTCTGCTAGAAACCCTGGGAAAAATAAAGTGTGGGGGGTCGTGGCTGTTCTGTGAGCTGTCTCCTCTGGCTACACCCCCAGATGAAAGACGTAGCAGCCAGCTCAGGGCAGGAGCCAAGAGAGCCCAGAGCCAGCGCCTGTCACGGCTCTCGAGCTGTCCCTTCAGACTCCTCCCAAGGGCTGGTGCCGGTCCCGCACGAAGCACTGGGATGCAGTTCCCGGCTGAACCAGCAGTGCCACATCCCCATCCAGAGCCCCGGCATCGGAGCTGTTGTGCTCGATAAAACCCAGCCTGGGCTGCTTTGCCTGGCACACGACGTGCAGAGCCCTCAGGCTCAGTGGTGCCTCTCCCTGCCCGGTGAAGCACTGGGTGCTGCTTTAAGGTGGGAAATGGGATGGATGAGCACCAGAGGTCTCTTGTGACTGCACGGCCCTGGGGCTGACCTGGCTCCTGAGGAAACATAAAGGCACTGGAAAGCTGCAGTTCTGCTCAGTACAACCAGAGAGCCCTCCTGTGCCCGGCCTCCATATTCACGTCCACATCCACTCCCTCCCTCCCAGGAGGTCAGGAACACCTCACCTGAGGAGACCGAGCCCAAGGACTGCCAGTGGCTGCCACTGACTTAACAGCATGAGTGGCAACACGAATGCTTCTCCATGCACCAAAGGGCTGCCTGGTTTCTGCAGATCCTTTGAGCCAGTGAAATACTCTGGACCGGTGATGCCAGGGTGAAAGGCTGCAGCCCGAAGGGAGACTCTGGAACTGACACTTCCAAGCTCTCACCTTTGTTTGCCTGCTCTGTCCCTGTCTAAGCTGCATCTGATGCCTCTTCTGTCTGGTGCTTTCCTGCTTCTCCTCCCAAATAAAGGCAGCAACAAAGTGCCAGGACAAGGGCAGGGGCAGCAAGCAACACTTGGTTTACTCTGTGTCTTTTTTTTCCTGGACCTTAAAGAAATTCTGTAGCTTTCCCTGGGCATCTCTTTACTCACCTGAAAAACAAAGTTCTCATCTACTTGTCTAGAGCATGAGAGCCTTACACTGGGCATGAGACGGAGCTGGCCAATTGCTCAGCCAGAGCAATCAAGCACCTCTGCTGCTGGAAGTGCCACCATGGGCACAAGGGACTGTAACTGGCAATGGCTGGGCTCTGGGCTTCTGCCCACCCTCAGGTGAGGCATTTGGCAGAGCCCCAGCAGCCTGCGCTGAAGCTGCTGAGGAGCAGCAGGTTAAGCCAGGCTGCACGGAGGGACAGTCCACATGGGGCTGGCAGGCTGTTAACCCAGGCAGGATGCAAGTTAAGCCTCCCAGCCCTGGGTGAGGAAGCTGCTGGCTGCTGGCTGCTGCAGGGGCTCGGCCCCACGACCTCCAGCCCTGGCAGCAGAGCCGGGGAGCCGAGCGCGGGCGGCGCTTCCCCCGGGCACCACAGACCGCAGAGGGCACGGAAAGCAGCCCTGGGGGGGGGAGGGCGGGGGGGAAGGGAGAAGTCGCTGGGTTGGGCAGCTTCTCACGGGGTCTGTGGTGAGAAAAAGGCAAGCGAGGTCCATCACGGAGTCAGGTGAATCAAACATTCACATATATTTGCTGAAAAAAAACCGTATATACATCTGCAGCAAGGCTCTGCCACGCCCGAGAGAAAAGCATCATCTAGTCACTGCGTTAAAAAAATAAAAATCTGACTGTTAAATCTGTTTCTTTTTATCCATGTTCAAGAGCACAGACAGTTTATTTTGTTAGCACATTTGGTGAAGGATGTATGTTGGTGTGAGTAGCCATGGACAGCGGTGAGGGTTTGGCATTCGGTTGGTATAGGATGGAAAAGAAGAAGCCACTTAACGCCTTACAGAGTAAATAATCCACAGAGTATATCGGGTTGCAAAAGGGTCACAAAGTAGCAGTCCAAGAGAAGCCTAAACACCCAGAGACGTAGCATACATGTCTGATAGGGAAGAACAAGGTAGAGAGCATGCTGGCTAAGTAAATAAATCCCACTTGAAACCCTGTTCCTTCCACCTGCCACCCCGGGGGGAGAAGCCGCCCCCGTGCCCAGGAACGGCCTCTGGAGAGGTTTCTGCTTCCGCTCGCAGTAAGGCTTTGAAGCTCGACGGAGTCTGACAGCGTTTGCATTGTCAGGGGTTTAGGGCGAGTACACGTCCTTCTACTGAACAGAGAGCAAGTTAGTACTTAAAAGGTTCAAAAATATATCAGTTGTGATTCTTTTTTTTTTTCTTTTTTTTTTTTTTTCTTCCTTTTTTTTTTTTTACATAAATAAATTATTATTGATCCTGGATTTAACAGCTGGAAAAAACAAAAACCCTTCCTGCTTCCACTGGAGGCAAACAACCCAACAAAATGTTAGTTAAATAGAGACAGAGAGTAGCAGCATTTCTAAGAAACCTGTGGGTAGTGATACAGTATCTATGCTACAAGGAGCTTATTAAATAGAACACATTTAATTGGGGGGGGGGAGGGGAGGAGAGGGAGGGGAGGGAGGGGAGGGGAGAGGAGGGGAGAGGAAGGGGAGGGGAGAGGTTGCATTATGATTGGTTACATTAAAAAATAATAATAACAATAATAATAATAAAAAGTCATCATCATCATCATCATCATCATCCAATGCAGGGAGGAAGGAATCGACTCCAGGAGGAGAGGAGACCAAGGGCTGCTCAGAGCAGGGCAGGGGGGGGGACGGGGGACACAGACTTCTCTGAGATGCTAATTGGAACAGGTACATAATTTAGAACCCCCAAATGTATAAAATAGAATGACACACACACACACACACACACAAAACAACCCAAAAAGACCAAAAAGCATCATAAATAAATAATGCAGAACCCAAGGAGTTGTGCCAAAACACTTGGACCACCTGATAAATTAGCACAAACTGTAACAGAAAGTCAGTACAAAACACAGTAAATGGTGACAACCGAGGGTGAAAGCCGCCACTGGCACGCTCCCCGCTCCCTCACCGGCCTCCTGCCCTCTGCCTCGCTGCTGCACCGCCCAGGGGTTATTCCAAGTCTCCAACCCTGAGCTGCAAAGAAGAACATGCCCCAGTGACAACCAAAAGTAACGGAGTGAGGGGAAGGAGGGGAGGAGTCGCCTGCGGAGGAGCCTCAGTGCCCAGCGCTGCGGGGGCTGGTGGCCTTACACCCGTCTGTGCCAAAGGCATTGCCGGGGTGGGGGGGGGACTGGGGAATACTGCTCAACAGTGAATGGAATGGCAAGAAGGAGCCAGGGATCAGCTCTTCACAGCCTAACGCTAGCAAAGAGCAAACCCCAGCTCTGAAAGTCTCGGGGGGCCTTCTCAGAGGCCTCCCCAAACAGGAAAGCAGCCTACAGCCTTTCCTGGAGTGCTGGAAGGACTCTCTGCTGCTGGGGCCCCGAGTGGGAAATGCAGGAACTCCAAGAGCCTGAGAGCTCCTCCAGGAGCATCCAAGCGTGGCCTGGCCAGGGCCGCGAATGCCCTGGCAGCACCGGAAACGCCACGGAGGAGGACTAACGCCGCAGGAGAACCGAAGGCTAGCGGTCAGCAGGGAACTGGTAGCTCCAGGCGCAGCAACCCCCAAGGAGTCATGCAAGATGTGCAAAACCTCTGCAGCTGAGAAGCTCTTGTGACGAGCGAGGAGCAGGCAACTAAACCCCACGCGACGTAAAGCCAGGCTTTGGTTCTAAGAGACGCAGAAGGATGTCTGTGTGGTGTTTGCACTCGTGGCAGTCTGCCTCCAAGCCTCTGAGGTGGGGGTGACAAGTCCTAGCACTACCAGTTCTGCTTTTTCCTTCCCAAGAAATGAATAAATGCATTTTTCAATCATTAATTATATACTTCTGCCTACACTACTACTCTAATAACCATGATAAAGTAGGGACATACTGGAAATCAAAAATACAGGTCAGCACTTACTATAGCTGTGCTTTCTACCCCCACAGACAGGCAAAGTTTTCCTTCAGTGGTGCTGCAGACAAGACCCTTGTCTGGGTGTGGACCAAGAGGCAAAGACTTTTCTTTTGCTCTTGCGTTTTTGTTTTGCTGCTTTTTTCTTCTCAAAGGAATGAGCGATTGGGGGGGCGGGGGGGGGGGGATTGGATTTGCTATGGTGGGCTGGGCTGAAGGAGTGGCCAGGAGAAGGCAGGCTGGGTGCCTCCCACGCCAGCTACACAACACTGCTTATCTAAGGAAGTGGCAAGACCCTGCAACTACCAACATGGAGAATGTCACCAGAGTTTGTCCTGACAGGGGGCGGCTGGGGAATATTACTCATGGAAACACAGGTTGATGGAGGCGGAGTGGGGCGGGAGGAGAAGTAACAAAGAGTCTATGGGGTAAGAAACTCACGAGCCACAATCTTTGTGTGTGTTTGGAGGGAACCCAAGTCCTACTCGGTGCCGTGCGCCGCCTGGCGCTCCTCGCCTGCGGGCCGCTCCTGCTCCCCCTCTGCCGGCGCGGGCGCCGCGGGCTCCGCACAGTCCTGGCTGCTGGCAGCTTCCTTCTCCGGCAGCGCCACAGTTTCTGGCTCCGGGTTTGCCGACTCCCCTTTTGTTTTCTTCCTCTTCCGCTTCTGGCTTTCCAGGTTGGCTGCCTCCGAGTGCCTGGTTTGCTGAATGCCGGGCAGCGCCATGCCGATGCCAGGGGAAAGGAACATTGAGGGATAGATCAGTCCAGGAGACATCCCTGGGATAAGAAACGGGTTAAAAGCTACAGGACTACTGGTAGTTATTGCGGACTCTGTCTGATTAGAAAACGAGCTGGGGCCAGGCTTCTCTTCTGAGACAGTTTCTGCTTTCACATCCTGGCCGCCGGCTTTATCCTCAGCAGCTTTCTCTGCGCCAGCAGTGCCACCTTTCGTTGTGCTTGTTAACGAGGTCGGAGCAGTCGCAGTACAAGTCGTTGCCATGGGGGGGTTGAGAAGTCCTCCGACGCCAAACATCTGCGGCACGGTGGCCATGCCCGGCAGCATCATGGGCAACATGCTCAGGGTGCTTTTCACGTCCTCGCCGGCAGGCACCGCTGCAAACCCAGCAGGAAACCCAACCAGCCCGGTCAGGGGGATCCCTTGCATGTTTCTCATGTTCTGAAGTCCTACCAGATCCATGCCAGCAATCAGTCCGTTCATGAAGAGTGGTCCCATCCCGGAAGGAGAATCTGCCACCACGCCAGGGCCCTTGATGAGCTCGCTCCGGGGCCTCCTCCCCCTGCGGCGCGGCCCCGCGTCCCGCAGCATGGGCTCAGTCAGGATGCGGTTGAATTTGCTCTCCGGTAAGTAGCCCTGGGAACACACACAGCAGAGAACACCCAGCAGTTACTGCTGTGCCAGGGGAGCCCTGCCCTTTCTATGCACTCATCTGCAGCCCAGATGGTGTCGGCACAGAACCGTTTGCCTGCATGGTATGGAATTGGAGAGGTACGCGCAACTTTTCCCCAAGGGATGCTGCCAAGCGCAGAACGCTCTGGCTATGCCCTGGCGTGGTGCTGCAGCATCACAGGGCACAGGGAGGGAAGGAGGAAGCATACTTTTGCCCCACAATGTCACCCCAGCCCTCAGCATCAGCCCTTCACAACACAAGCAGCATGGGGACAGCCCCATGCCAGGCACCAGCTCAGCTCCCTACCCAGCTTTGATCGTGGCTTCAACTTTCGCTGCTCTGCAGGGCAGCCAAGCTGCGTGGGGAGGCACACAGAGAGTGCACCTGCTGGCTGAGAAGCTCCCAGCTGGAGCTTTGCTGAGACGCCAGGAAGATTCTTCTAAGCATTAAGACAGAGGACCAAACCCCACCAGCCACACCTGGCTGAGGCTGCCTGGTTACACAGAGAAGTGCAGGGGGATCCGCAGTGCAGCTTTAAGCTCTGGTTTCCAGTGTCCTCATCACAGACATTTAAGCATTTCCCTGTGTGGCTCCCTTGAGTTTCAGTATTGCTGCTCTCTGAATGGTTTCCAAGAACAGATTTGGGTAGGAAAATCATTTCCCATGGACACCTGCAGCACAGAAACTCCAGTGGAGTGCCCTGGCAGCCTGCTCTGCACAGCTGCCACCCAAAGAGGGGGAATCTCCTGCTCTGCTCCCACTGCCATGCAGGAGAACCTCCCCTGGGCCACGACTGCACCCAGGCTCCCCCAGGCAGCTGAGCCCAAGCTGCTGCCTGCCTGCCCGGAGCAGCCAGACCTGGCTCCCCATGCAGCTGCGACGCTCACGGACAGCCCTGTGCCGGCGGGGCCTGCAGCCTGCAGCCACCCAGCAGGGCGTGGGAGTAGGTACTGGGGCAGCAGCCACAGCTATTCCTACTGGCCCAGACACAGACCCCTGCAAACCAAGGTGAGGAAGAGGTGCTGGCCACCCAGACAGGGCACCAGTGCCAGCCTCCCTGTGGAGCTGTTTCCTAGGCAGTGGACAGACCATGCCACATCTCCGGTGCTGACTGAAAGCAATTCTGAGAGCAGTACAAGCCTCTAAGCCAAGAGATTCCCACTCCAGCCCTGTGAAAGGGCATCACATGAACTACTGCAGACACAAAACCAGGAGAAGGTGAGAGGGGTTGTAGGGAGAAGTCTGGATAAGACCAGCCCACAGGGTGGAGAAGGCGATCTGCATGCCAGAGGGGAGCACTCTTCCCCCTCCTGCTCCTCCCCCAGCTCTGCCCAGGCAGAGACTGGCATGAGGAATGGGGTGAATGGACACAGCTTGACTTGGCTCCATCCTGCCCTTCTCCTTGCCAGTGTCTGAGCCTTCAGGCCTGGTGACCTGCTGGGCCTTTGCTTGGCCAAGGGCTGCGCAAGCAGAGTCTGCAGGAGCTGCTGAGAGCCTTGGCTGAGGCTATGTTTGAAACTGTGACCTGCGAGAATGCCTTTTGTCCACTCCCTGCTGTCCAGCACCCGTACAGGATGACTGCTCTTTGGGCATTCCTCTTGCCTCTGCCATTTCTGAGGCCCCCTGGGCAGTCACCCTGAGCTGCCAAGCCCCATTCCCAGGGCACTGACCCCCTCTCTCCTTCCCCTGGCTGTGCTGCTGAGCGGTGGCAGGACCCAAGCTCCCTCTCTGCCCCCCAGCTCTGCCGGCACGTCCGGCCCTGCGGCCTCCCCCTCCCGCCTGCGCAGCCCAGGTCCTGCCTCGCAGCTCTGCATCCTCACTGGAGAAAGGTTGTGGGGATGGGGAGGGGAAAGAAAGGATGACATGATACAGATTTCTCCAAAAGCTCTAACTTACTGAAAGCTTAACAATGTCAGCCCAGTCAGCTGCAACAGCATACTCCAAGTTTGCATCAAGCCACCTTGGCAATTCCTTCAATGCTGGTGCTGTGGCTCCCCCTAACTATAAAACACAGCAGAAGGATGACCTCTATTGCAGAAAGAGTCATGTCAAAGAACACAAGAAACATGGTTACACCTCCCCTAGCTGCTTGCTCCAGGCTCCAGTGTGGCTGGGGCAGAGACTCTTCCCTTGCTACACACCTCCGTGGGACTCGGTCCGTGTCTGCAGACACACAGCTCAGGGAGGAAAGGCCTCTGTGGCCTGTCCCAGTGCCCTCCCCACGAACAGCTGATGGGGACAGAGCTGCTGCAAAGGCCATGCTCAGAACTGCCCAAACCCACCAATTCACCCATGCCTCCAATGGCCATCAGGAGTGTAACAGAGGGAAGCACAGATGTGACTCAAGCTGCCTCTTTCTGCCTGGCTGTTGCTTTGGTTTCAGATGTGAGTGGTGTCACATCATCTTCTGACCCAGTGCAGCCCTAGGCATGGTTAAGAACTGAGTTTGGGTGGAAAGTATGCCTGAATGTCCCTTCTCATCCACAGTGGTGAACACTGGAGACACCACAGACAGGTAAATCCAGGCTCCTTGCTCAGTAAGCAGAAAAAGCCCCTGGAGCCCTCAAGCACTTGGATGGGTGTCGGTCTGCTGCACCTCATAAGGAGGAACAAACCCAAAGATATTTGCATGGCAGCATTAGAATTTGTGGCACACTGCAGTGAATTCAAGGGGAATAATCAAATCTGGAAGGGAAAGTGCCAGCCAGTGCTGTACTGATGGTGGCTTAAGGCCAACAGCTGGATCCCTTTGTCACTGCAGGCTCTGTGCATCCAGACTTCCCTTACGTGACACAAAGTCACTTCTTTTGCAGGTCTGTTCCCCCTGGGCACACACACGTCACAGGACAGTGTAGCTCAGTGATGTGTTCCAGACCTCTGTCCCTTCCATAGGCTCCTCTGGATTCTCCCCAGGGTGAGCTTGGGCTCTGCTAAGCACTTCAAGACCCCAAGGGCAGAGCACAGGAGAGCCTCCGCTTACCCGCCGTCCAGTACCCTTATGTACCACAGGCACCCGCTCCTCTCCTGTGAGTGAGTTAATGTCCAATTTGCTGGGGTCCTTGCAGCGCTGCCTCCTCTGCTTGGGCTTGTCTGAAAAATTCTGGAGTGCAAACAAGATAATGTTAATGAGACCAGACATCCTAATGAGCCTGGGTGGCTGCAAGCCCTGCAGGAGAGCGGTACAGATGAGCTCCTGAGGGACAGAGGGGCCCTGCAGATGCGGGCGGGAGTGGTGGCACGAGCTGGTCTCTGCCACTGGGCCAGGTCTCAAATGAGCACAGCTGCCTTTTGTAGGTGTAGAGGGGCTTCAGGGTACCCCCCTCAGACTGCTCCAGCCCTTTCTAATTCCCCTCCAGTCCTAGAGCTGTAACCTGCTGCCAGTTCCTCCAGGGGCATCTGTAGCTGAAGGGCTGCAGCTGGAACTGCGTGTGTCACCCACTGCCAGGCTGACAATGCCACTTGTTTCTCACCAGCTCATCTCTGCTTTGCTTCCTTCTTGCTTCACTGTTCCCACCACAGAGCTGCTGCACCACATTTCTTTGGGATCAGAGCCCTGCAGGACTGCAACCTTCATAGCTACAGTGGGGTGGTTGCACACACTGGGGTCCCCCGACGCCTAGGCCCAGTTCCCTGCAGGGTCTGGTTCCTGAGAGTCAGAGAAAATCCCTGAGCTTGGTCTGATCTTCATCAAGGTGAGCTGCTGCAGCTTTGCATCCATCCTGCCTGGAGAGAGGACACCTGCCTTGGTGTGGAAGGGCACTGGGTGCTTGCTGGGAGCAGGAAGTTCACCATCAGCACACCAGACTCTGCAGGTTTCAGTAAGCCCCTACGGAAGGCAAGGATGATGGAAAGCAGAGGGGAAGGCACCTCCATGCTTGCTCCATCATCTGACTGCTGCTTGCAGGGCTCCTTAGGTGCAGAGCTCCACATACCTCTGGACTTTAACAACTAAGGACCACCATGCCCAAGCAATGCTGAGCTCCTCATCTCTCATTGCTGATGAGCTCCAAAACACTTAAGGGTCACCTGCACTCGAAGCTCCAGGGCATCTCTGCCTCAGGCTCATGACCCTCCAGGTCCCAGAGGCATGGCCTGCTCTGTATCACTACCACAGCTCTCCCTGCTTTACAGCTCTGCCTACCCCGTGCTCTAACAGGCTAAATAAGCTGAGACCTGGAGCAAACCGACCTGTGACCAAGAGGTGTCACACACAAGGATCAGACAGACTTTGCTCCCCACTCTGCTTTCTGACAGTGCCTGCAGCCACACAACCACAGCCTCTGCAGCCTCCAACACAGCTTCTTCAGCCCAGTGTGTAAAAACCTCTTGTCTGGAAACCTTATTTAGTACAGCAGCACCACCAAAAATGACCCTAGGAACAACACAGACGGATCTTGAGCACCCCAAATCCCTTTTGCCCATTTCTCTCCACATTCCTGGTGCTTTTGGAAGACATCAGACTAGGTGTGCATCAGGCAGAGGGATGTACTGAAGCTGGAGAATGGACAAAGGAGCAGGAGGACACAGCTCCACAAGTGCCCTTCACTGCTGTGCCCAGCTCTCAGCCGAACGAAGACCCTCCCAAGCAAACAGCCCTGCCACACCACAAGCCACAGCACAAGGGAAAAGGCTGCACTTTGAGACACATCCTGGAAGCCCCAAACTCCAGGGCAGCAGAGGGCAGACACACACACACAGAGGTGCCACCAAAGGCCACCCTTACTGTGCCAAAGGCAGGGACGTCGAGCGTGTAGTCAGACTGCTGCCGGAGCCAGTCGAGGAGACTCTTGTTGGGGACAGCCTTCTCTGCTTGGCTGCCTGCAGCTGGGGCTGGCTGTGGAGTTGAGGTAGCAGCAACTGGCCCATCGGGGAGGGGACTGGTCTGGGGGGGCTGTGGCTGGTCATCCTGAACATCCTGAGGTGGAGGGAGCAGCAGGAAGAGCCCATTAGCAGCACGTGGTGATGCACACGCACCCAGAGCTCCCACAGGCTAATCCCAGTGCCTGTTCCATTAAGTCACCACCCACCACCACATCACACTGCCAGTCAGTCTCCAGCACTGGGGGGCAGAGAGAGCTGGAGATGCTTCTGAACTCCCCTGGAAACACCAGCTGGACCAACCTTCCCCACATCGGGAGAGGGTGCAGCAGGCTTTGGCCACAGGTCCAATGGAGTCAAGGACCTTTCCTCATGTTCTCTAACACTAAACAACACCTGAAATGGGACAGCTGCTTTTGATAATGCTTGGCAGGATTCAAACACTCCAGGCAGTGCTGCAAGCCAGAGGGAAATCTTCCCTTGCTCCCTGGAGTGCTATCTGCTCCTGCCTGCTCTGGCACAAGCCCCGCTGCCCTGAGAAGGTCTCACATTGTCATGGGCAGAAGAGCTTGCAGGAGACAGCTGGACCACGAGACAAACTGTGCTTGACTTCACTGGGGCCATGTACAGGGGGGGAGCATCAACTCACCTGCAGCCTGGTTGGAAGAGGCCTCTCCTTCAAGAAGATGAGGTCCATTCCTTCCACATTTTTTCTCCTGCCCCGTCTCCTCCGCATGGCAGCGTCATCTCTTCGGAGGCTGCCGTTGACAATCTGCCCTGTGACAGGATGGATTAACCCTGCCTGCAGGATGCCAGACAAGTCCATGCCCAGGGAGCCCTGCAGGGCGTTCACAGTCCCCAGTTTGGGAATGTTTGCGTTCAGGGGGAAAGGAGAGGAGCTCCCTGGTGACCCATCGGAGGCTCTGGACAGGTCCACGGCTGCGTCGCGCCAGCCGTTCAGCATGAGGGGGGGGTGCACGTGGGCTGCTGCCAGCTGCTCCAGGCTCCTCTGCTTGGCATCCCTCTCCATCTCCAGTTCATAGGGTGGTCTCCTGTGCTTCCGCTCATCCTTCACAAAGGCAGGGCCCAGGAACCCTTCCTGTGTATGCCAAAGCCACGGAGAGGGTTACAGCTGCTCAAGCACTGCCAGGGGCAGAGCTCACAGCACTGAGCTAAGGGCCAGGCTCTCCTGCCTCTCTGCAGAGCCCTGCAGGGCGCCCTTGCCGAGGCACATCACACCTCTGTGTGGGAGCACCCCCATCTCCCAAGGTGCTACAGCACAGGGTTGCTGGGCTTCAGGCCACCAGCTTCTGCCTCTGCCCTGTGTCCCTCAGTGAGAGGAGATGAAAGAGCTGATGACTGATGGGACAGTGACCTCTTCTGCAGCCTGTCCTTTGGGACACCAAAGCATTCTGCCCCTTTCCTCCTGACCATGTGGGTGCTCCAGCACTGACTCTGGAAGCAGCTCTACAGTGCAGAGGCTGTGGAGCTGCCACCGAACAGCCACCTTCCAGGGAGGGGAGCAGGGCTGGTGGAGGTCTGAGAACACTGAGGACTCACCAGGAGCCCTCAGGGAGGGAACCAAGTGGGTTAAGCCCCATGTTACAGCCCACCAGGGGCACCACAAGGCAGCAAAAACCCAGGCCCTGCAGGGGCACTGCTTCCCCCTGCCCCCCTAGGCCTGTCACTGCTGGAGCCCCCTCACCTTGGGTACCTGTGGGATCAACACCCCACTGTTGAAGCCGGGATCGGGGGGCTCTGACTCGGCAAAGCTGCTCCTGCTGCCAGCGCCGCCGGGCAGCGCCGGGGCCGCCAGCAGGCCCTGTGTCTCCAGCTGCTGGCTGGAGGAAGGCCACTTGCCCTTCAGGATGGCATGGCAGATGTTGTCAATGCGGTTGATGATCACTCGGTCCTGCAAGCAGAACGGGAGGGTGGCACCACAATGACTGAGTCCTGTTTGTCACCCCAGCACAGCAACAACCCAGCCCTGGGACCCCAGCTCCGTGGGCACCTGCTTTGGGGCAGGCATGGCCGTGGCATGGGTGCTTGGGAAGAGCACCCAGGGGGGGCTGTGTGTGGAGGAGCAGGAGGCAATGCTGGGGCCGCTGGGCAGGACCAGGCAGTGACACCTGCAGTACAAACTGTTAAACTCACCTTGGGCCACTCAGAGAAGGAGTAAAGTGTCTTCTCCTGCAGCAGCTGGGCTATGGTTGGTGCACGGGCATCCTGAAGGTCATCAATCTCCCCGGGAAGGACAGAAGCAGAACTTTTGCTCTCTTCCTCCAAATACTTCCCTAGACCATCTGAGAAGGCAACAGAGAATAGATCCCATAACCACCTTGCCCCTCTCACTCCTGCCTCACCCTTACCCACCTCACCATTCAGCTCCACAAAGGATCCCATTCCCCAACCAGCCACAAAGAAATGCAGCAGCCCTGGGTCACAGCTGGCAGCCCATGCTGCTCACAAGGGGCCAGCACTCCCCTGGGCTGAGCCTGGGGGGCTTGTATTGCAATAGCCCCCACCCCTGACTATCCCCATATCCTGGGTAGGTGGGAGGAGGGCATGTGCTTTTCCAGGAAGAGCTCCTTGCCAGGCAGTGGCCTGTGCTAGGAAGGGCATCCTGCATTCCATGGGATGCTCATGGCTGCTTAGGCTCAGTGGGGGGTTCTGGCCAGCCCTGCTGACAAGCACAGCCACCCCCTCTGGCCTGTAGTCCCATCAGCTAGAGAGAGCCCAACTCCTGCCCAGGGGATGCTGCTTGGGGCCTTGGCTCTGCAGGGAGGACAGCAAATCCCTCCCACCCCAGTCAGAGGTGACCCATCAACCAAAGGGAGCTCTCAGGACTGTACCTTGGCTCTGTCTGCTGCTGGCTTTCTCCTCCTCATCCCGGCTCTCACACTCTTCTTGCTTCATCCCCTGGGGCTTGGGGTGCAGGACCTCTCTGCAGCCTGCCTGTCCCTCAGCTTCCTGGCACCAGGTCTCCTCCCTGGCATGGGGTTGCTCTGCTCCTTGGGGCCTCAGCAGAGGTGCAGGCAGGCTGAAAGCCTGGTTCTGAGCCTGGCCCGGTGAGTGCTGCAGAGTGCTCTCCTCATCCAGGCCATGGTCCTCCCTGCCCTCTGGCCCAGGCTCCCCCAGCCTGTCAGGTGTTCCCAGCCCCAGGGACTCCCTCTCGCCATTCACTGCTGGGCAAGTGTCCTCGGGTGTGGGGAGGCCAGAGCTCTGCTCCTCGCCCCCCACTTCAGCAGCTTCAGGCTCACAGCCAGACTTGGTCCTGGGACCGCTCAAGCCTGCGACATCTGCTGCTGCCTCAGAGTTATCATCGTCCTCTTCTTCCTCCTCATCTTCCTCACTGTGGCTCTGACTTGGTGCTGACTTTGCCTCCAGTCCTTTCTCCTGCAGGAGATTGATGAACCTCTGCTCAGGAGGAACCTTTATTTCATAGTTATGAAGACTGGGACCGTACAGCCCCATGCTTATGACCCCTTCCATGGCCCTGTGCTCAGGCAGCACTGGTGCAGGGCTGCTCAGGTTCCCCTTCTGCTGCAAGGTTCCCTGGAGCTCTGCTGGGACGCTCCGTGAAGGGTTGCTTTCAGGGGTAGAAGGTGAAGGCTCAGCCTCCTCGTTCTGACCATCCATTCTGTCACAGCCCCCCCGCAAACCCTCTAGGAAGGGAGTGTCTCTCATGGTATCTGCATCACAGCTGGACGGGTCCTCGTCCCCCTCTAGCTTGCCCTCAGAGTGTTTAGTGCTGCTGCCGGTGAGGTCTGCGCAGCTGGGGCTGTCCCGGGCCAGGGAGCTCTGCTCACTGTTGCAGGCCTTCTCCTCATACATCATGCAGACCAGGGAGTCCGGCAGGGAGCTCTCGTCGTAGTTACTGGAGATGATGTCCCGGACCTTAGACATGAACGTGTCACAGCTGGCCTCCGGCGGACTGCCCCCAGGCCGGCACACAGCACTGTCTGCGGCCTCCAGCTTGATCTGGCTCTCAGCCTCACTCTCCATGGCGTGGCAGGCGCGGCCACCCTGGCCGTAGAGGGGAGCGCCGTAGAGTTTGGAGTTAGTCTGGTAGAGGCAGCACAGGGCGTCCGGGCCGGGCAGCCCCGCTCGCTTGTGCTGGGCGTAGTTCCTGTAGGCATCCAGGAAGGACAGCTGGGGGTCGTTCATGATGTAGTAGTCGGTGCGGTTGAGGCCGTGCTTGGCGGTGCCGATCAGCAGGTCGCGGTCGTGCTTGCCGCACTCCCACCAGACCGGCAGGTAGAGGCTGGGCCGGCAGAGCTGCAGGCGCTCGTGCAGCTGCGGGCAGCGCAGGACCTGCTCCCGCACCTTGCGCAGCAGCTCGATGCGGTACAGCGTCCTGGCCGCGCGCTCCTCCGTGATGGGCTCCACGTAGATGTCGGGGTCTGGGGCACCTGCAGCAGGGTGTTGTGGGTTAAGGCTAAGTGCCTTTAAGAACCAGAGAGCCGACAGTCCTCCGAGGGACCGGACAGCCACTGGACATTGTAAGCCCTGTGACTTCCTCCCACCAGCCCTGTGTCTGCTAGGCAAGGGGAGCGCAGAGACGGTTTGGCCCTTTTTGCCTGCTCTTCCTTCTGCCTTCCTCTCTCCCCTCTTGCCGTGGTATCTCTTGCAGCGTGGAGCAGGCCTGCTGCCCGGTTCAGATGGGACAAAACCAGCTTGGTAGTGGAGCTGTTTGGCTGAGATTGGGAGGGGAGGGAGGAAGAGTGGGAGGCCTGGGAGGGCATGGAAGCCTGAGCTGTTGGGGGTTTATGGCTTGCTGAATGGGTCCTGAGCTGAAATGTGAACCCAGAAGGTTCTGCATACATGTACATGGTGTAATTCTTCACTCCACAAGATATTGCTGGTTTTGAGGACATGAGCAGCTGACCTAGATGTGTCTATATCTGATATGGCACTTGGAGCCTTGGTTTAGCAGTTGCGAGGTCTTGGGTGACAGGTTGGACTTGATGACCTTTGAGGTCTTTCCCAACCTTGATTTTATGATTCTAAATAACTGTAGATAGTACAGCCATGTGAATTTCCAGGTCTGTGTGGAGTGTTTTTGTTCTACCCCTTCAGGGGAGGTACAAACTAAGCTTAGACACAGGGACGCAACAGCCCAGGCCCCAGAGGGGTGGTGATGAGTGCCGGGAGCTGCACTCCCTGCAGCCTGTGTGTGGGGAGTGCCTGAGGCCACCGCTGAGGTTTCTTTTCCCTTCCACTCCTTTGCCACAAGAGTGACAGACAGCAGTGAGCTCCCTCAGGCCAGGAGCAGCACTTTGCTGCCGTACAGGAGCTGCCTGGCCCTGCCAGCCAAGCAGCAACCTGGGGTTTAAGCCTCTAGTAGCTCCTTCAGCAGGATCTCAGGGAAGGAAATCCCTCAACTCATGCAGATCTTTTGATGAGGAACACCCACATAAACACTAATACACTCATCACAAGGAACCTCCCAACAGGTCTGAGACCAAATCCTTTCTGGTGCTGTTGGAACCAAATCACCTTGTGCTTAAACAGCCTCCAGGCAGCTTTTCATCTGCCATGTCCTGCACAGTGCCAATGCACTGGGGCCCTGCAGGGCACTCAGAGAGAGCTCAGTGCTGGCCAGGCTGCCCAAGCCTCCTGTGGTGGGCTCAGACTCCCTTTGCCTCACAGCAGAGCCTGCCAGTCAGCTCTGCCACAGCAGGGCCCTGCATGGACCCTATCTGGTGCCAGCAGAGATGCTGGGAAAGAGCGCAGCAAGAGAGACCACCCGAACAACCCCAGGCTTCTCCTCCTCCCAATCTAGAGATAATGGAGATTTCATGGGAGAGCACTGTGAGACCTGTGAGAGGGAGGTGAGAGGAGTGGCTGGAGCCTGCAGGACTCCTGCCCTCCCACTGGGCTGGTAAGATGGTACAGGGTGGAGACAAGGCAGCCAGAAGTGGGCATAGATTCTGCAAGCCCACAGCCTGCCTCCAACTGTTTCAAAAACTCCTTGCTTGCTCTCGTGCTCCATGCAAGCAGTGGGACCATTTCTGAGCCATTTCTGTTATGGGTTCAGGACTGGGTGTCCTACCACAGAGATAAAAAGTCCTCCAAGGGAAAGGCAGTCCAGGGGCTGGGCACAGGAAAAGCCTATTTTTTGCTACCCCATTCCTGCATCTCCCGATATAAAGGCAGACAAATCTCTTTCTTTCCTCCCTTCTCCCTGCTCCCAGCACAGTGGCTCCTCTCTCTTGTGGTTCATGGGGATGTTTGTGGCTTTCTGTGGCCTTGGCTGGCAATTCTGATGCATAATTTTGGCCAAGTGGCAGGGGGCAGTGAGACCTGGGGGTGGGGCAGTGAGGCCTGGCAGGGGCAGTGAGGCCTGGGGGGGGATTCAGGCCTGTCCAAGGCCGGTGTGTGCAGCCTGGGGCAGGGGCATTCTGGCCTGCTCCTGGGCCTGCTGAGGCTGCATGGGGGCAGGTTTTGGAAGGTTTTGGCCTGGTAGGCCCAGGTGGCCTTAATTTCTGTAGCTCTTCCGTGTTCCTGGATTGCTGTTGCCTATCTGTATATATCTGTACCTAGCACTCCCAGCTAACCTCCAGTTCTGTGTGAGTGTTGCTGTTGTTTGACTCCCCTGGGGTGCAAGACCTTTCTGTCCTTTTGCCCTGGGCAGCTCATGGCTCCAGTGGAGGACTATGGCTCCATGGACCCAGTGTTACCCCACCTTAGGCCATGCAGTTTCCACTCACCATCCTCTTTCCACAGGGGGAGACCACAGACACTCTTGCACATGGCTATGAAGCTGTAGAAGTACTTCTCCAGGCTCTCATCTGTCTTCTTCTCCAGTCGGGAGATGGCTCTGAACTGGGCCCAGTCAAAGATCTTCTTCTCCTGGTCATAGATAACCCCGAAGGAGGAGACGGTGCGGTAGAAATCTGCCTGCTCCCTCCTGGTCCACCTGTGGGGCAGGGAAGAGACATGGACACCACTGAGGTAGGGGGCAAGGCACCAGGCACTCAGAGCTGGAACCTTCAGTCACTGCCTGCTGGTTTTGGGGGAGCTGCCAGGAGAAGCACACCAGGGAGATCGCCACAAGCTGCGAACCTCTGCCTATGGCACCTTGTGAAGAGGAGTGAAGGCCATGGGCCCTCTGTTGACAAACCACCAAGTGCAGCTCCTGGCTGTGCTGCAGTGGGGTGCAGGCTCCAGCAGTGTCTGGAGGCACAAACCTATCACACCCACTGGCTTCCTGCCCACGGGGGTGTCTCATCACCTCCATGGAAAGGCCAAGTCTCTGCAGCAGGAATTAGAAAGGAAGGTCCTGCAGACACAGCCATCACCCAGCTCCTTCCAGAGGGAAACTGCGACTGGGGTTCATTGCCATTAAGGGTCCCAGTAACAAACACCACGGTTGGCAGGCTCCTGAGTGCCAGGGGTGGGTGTCACCCCCTCTCCACTGCAGAAAAGCAGCCATGGTGCCAGGACAGCTCCACCGCTCTTCCACTCACCAGGGCGCAGATGAAGCGGGAGCAGCCCACAGCCAGCACATGCCACCAGTGGGCCCTTGAGGCACGGGCAGGAGGTGAACGCAGTGGCACGAGAGGTATCAGAGCCAGAAGGGCTGCCCACGTGGGCTGTGACAGTGCTGATCTCTCACCCACGCTGTCCCAAGTGCACTGCTGCTCAGCAGCACCCTCTCAGCTGGGCCTTGACCCAGTTGATGCTGGGTTTGACCATCAAGAGCTGTCCCCTGACTTCCTTTCGTCTTGCCACCACCTGCCACAACAGCTCCCTGGCTGGGCTAGCTGTGGCAGTCACAAGGCTCCCCTGCCTAGCACGGACCTGCAGGCCGTGCAGCCGTGGTGACGCTCCCCTGTGTGAATCCAGGGCCACAAGGATTTCAGCTGCCTGGGAGGGCCCCTCTGCTGCACTACCTTTTCTGCATCTCTTTGTTGATCGAGTCCATCTCAGAGGCTCTCCTGAACATCTCGTCCTGCAGCCAGTAGCCATGGTTACCAGGTACCAGCATCTCGGCTCGCGGAGGCAGCTCCTTGCGGTTGCAGCGCTGGTAGACGGTGACGAGCCTGCGCAGCCTGGCTGTGAGAGCAGACGAGACAGGCCAGCAGGATCTGTCTGAGTCGGAGCCATCCTGGGCTTCAAACATCAGCAAGGACATTAGTATTGAATGCACACTCAAAGCCACAGGCTCCTGCATCCCTCTGGCCGGCTCTGAGAGCTCCTTCCCACCTTGCCCCTCCCGTGGGAGACACCAGGGATCACAGTCACGAGTGAGGGACTGTGATGACCATCCCTGGGCCTCCACATCCCAAGGCTGCTGGCTCCCAGCCTCACTGCGTCTGACCTTCCTTTAGAGACAGCTCAGAGGCAGACACACCAGACCATGCATGGGAGACGACTGCAGCTCCCTGCTCAGCAGAGGGGCCAGCCAGTCCATGGCACCCAGCAGCACTGCCCACTGCAGAGACCCTGCAGTCATCTCAGGCAGGCAGCTGCATGGACTAGGGCAGGCTGATGGCTTCTAGTCACCCCTGGCTGGCTCTGGCTGGAAACACTTCCTTTAGGGACCTTGGCTACCCTTCCACAGAGCCCATCCTTGAGTCACCTGTGACTCTGCACCAGGCAGCCCCTGACCAGAGCCTGCCCAGGTGAAGTTCCTCACACACTAACACAGAAGAGCATGTCCCCCATCCCCAGCAGTGTGTGTCCCCTCCCAGCAGTGTGTCCCCCAGCCCCAGCAGTGTTCCCCAGCCCCAGCTGTGTGTGTCCCCTTCCAGCAGTGCATCCCCCAGCCCCAGCAGTGTCCCCCAGCCCCAGCAGTGTGTCCCCCCATCCAGCAGTGCTGGCTCAGCACCCTGGCTGTGCCATGCAGCCCCCGTGCAGCCGGGTGCCATGCAGGGGAGACGCAGCCTCACCTGCCGCTGCCTCCTCCCGCTTCTCGCCGCTGTCTCCCCCCCCAGCAGCCACCACATCCTGTGGAAGGAAACCATCAGTAGTGGGGGCTCTCCAGTACCCACAGCTTACCCATCCCTGGCAGGGTGTTGCGTGGCAGGATGGGCAGGGCTGCATGTCCTGTACCCTGGAGCTGTGGTTACTGGCTGCCCTCAGCACACAGGATCAGAATGGACAGGGGAGGGGACAGCTCAGAGGGGACAGAGTTCTCCCTTATAAGCTCAGAGCCCTGCTCACTGCTTTTCCATTCCCCAGCATCATCTCTTCTGGGATGCCATCGGCTCTTTTGCCAGGGCCCCACACAACTCCTGAAGCCAAGTGCTGGCACCCCAGGCCATCCCCAGCCCTCAACCCCCACTGGCTCCCCACCAAGCAGGTGATTGATGCCCAGGTGCTCAGGAGACTCTCGAAGCCTCACAAAGCAGAAACTGCCTGCGACAGCTTCAGGCTGTGCCTCTAGACAGACAGCTGCAAATTCTCTAGCTGAATAGTTGGGTGTAAAAAGCAAAACAAGAGAGAGAATTCTGAAGGAATTCCATTGGTAGATGGGTGGGAGCTAGTTTTACCATCTCACACTCTGCTCTCACTCCATCTTTCTGCTTGCATGCTGGCTGCTCCTGGCCAGAGAGACCTCTTATCATCTAACAACCCTGAGATAAGACCACTAACTTCTGATGTTTTTTGAGCTAACTGAAATTCCCCTAATGTCTCTCCTTGTCTCTTGTCTTCTAGGTAACTTGGAGGAAAAAGGGAGGGCAGAGGCTGGAGGGGAGCAGGGCAGTGTCCTCCTGCCCAAGGAGGATTTCTGTGCTGTTTGCTTTGGGTAACACCGTGTACAACACCCGCTGCATTCCATCCCTGCTCGTAACGTACAGCCCCTTCGCCTGCCTCCCAGCCGAGCTCAGCCGAGCTTGTTGTGAAGGTGGGTGAGCTAAACTGCCCCACCAAGCAGAGCTGAGATGGACAGCATGGGGCAGAGCTGGTGCGCAGCGCAGCAAGGCCAGCACCGAGCAGGGGCACCGGCAGTGCCACTTCCCCACAGGCCTGGCAGCAGCGGGCGTGCAGCCATCAGCATCCCACTCACCTCCTGCTTTGGCAGCCCCTCCAGCTTTTCTCCACTGCTCTCTTCCTTCTCCACGCTGCCCCTGGGTGATTGAATGGGTTAGTCCCTCCCAGTGGCAGCACAGCCCCCTTGGCTGTGCCAGCTGTGGGCAGGAGGGAGCAGGGAGCTGGTGCTCACCCCATCCCCTGCCTCGTACTGGGGAGCCGTGCCCCCTGCCCGCTGTGCAGAGTCTGCCTCCTCCCCGCTCCCCGTGCACAGCTCACCCTGCAGCTCCGCCCCAGCATGGGCCCCAGGGTTTGGCCCATCCCCTGCCCACCTTTCAGCAGCGTCCTGGGCACCGTCGCTGGCCCCCTGCTCGGCAGAGAGCAGCTTCTCGTCGGGCATGCCAACCTTCTCCAGGAAGCACAGCGCCGGGTCCGCGCGCATGGCATTGTACCGCTCGTAACCTGCCAACCACCACCGCCCGTCAGAGGGCACGCAGCCAGCCCCTGCGCCCCGGGACACAGCTCTCGTGCTCACTCTGCTGCCCTGACAGCAATTCTTACTCCCACAGCACTTTCCCCAAAGCTGCTGATTGCCCTGCAGCCCCTGGGCAGCAGCCAAAGGGCAAGGTCAGCCTTGGCACCCCACCAGGCCGCGCGGCACCCCCAGCCTTGTGCACAGCACCCCCAGCAGGATGCAGCTGGGAGCAAACAGCCCCACGGCTCCTGGAAGCCACAGGAGGGCTTCACAACAAGGCTGGGAATGCCGGGAGAGAGGCTTTGTGCCTTCCTCCTCACTCTCACATGCCAACTGCACCCTGCTCCTGGCAAACCAGAGAAGTCTGCTAGGAGACTGGGCATGGCCACCCTGGGCACCATGGTGCACCTGCCCCACCCCAGTATGAGCTGGGAGAGCTGGCTCAGCCCTGTACGGCTGCGGAGCACAGCTGTGGCTCTGTCCCCTCAGATACCAGGGCTCTGGCCAGGTGCTCCACTTGGCTCCTCCTCACACACTGGCCCCTGCCAGGCAAGCTGGGCACACACCGTGTTTGAAGACTCCGATGAGCAGGGATTTATCGGCCTCAGCATTCCACCAGTCCACTGGGATCTCCACATAGTCGATGTCAGGCAGCAGCACATCCAGCTCCCTGTGGCACACAAGGTATGAACGCCCCTCTCACAGCCCACTGGCACTGCTGGGCAGGGGCAGGGTGACAGGAGCCATCACTTGCTGGCTTGTGGACAGCAAGGCTGTCCTGGGGCCCCGCCATGGCCCGCAGTGCCTATCTCCCTGGCATCAGAGTGCTGGAGCCTTGGCTGCCTCCCCCATCCTCCTTCTCCAGCAACAGAGAGGCTGCACAGCTGCTCTCCCCTCCCACCCCCACAGCACCACAGCGCTGGTCCTGTCTGATCTAAACAGCATCCCTTGGGGGAAACCAACTCAAACCTACTAGCCCCAAAGGACAGCACACCTGGGGGGGTTGGGCTACAAGGTCTTCTCCAGACTTGTGCTGATGGGGCTGTGCTGGGGAAGGCAGCAGCCCCTGCTCCAGGAGATTAAGCTCAGCACATGCCCCTTCCTTCTGAGGCACCAAGAGCTGAGCCTTTGCAGGAAGGTCAGGAGCTGGCAGGCTGCAGGCTCGGTGGCATTAAGTCTGTTGGCCTCAGTTCTGGGAAGGGGCTGCAGGCCACAGCAATAGGCTCTGCTTTGAGACCTGGCCTTGGGCACTGGAGCCAGGCTCGATGGGCTCCCACTTTGGATTGAAGGCTCATTTGTCAGGCAGCACACAGAGGCATTTGCCTGCAGGGTTTCCCCGAGTGCCCCCAGCGCTGCCTCACCAGGACTGCCACAGCCACAGGCCCTGCTCAAATCCCACACAGCACCACCACCCCTGCAGGAAGCAAGGCAGGGGCTCACCATCAGGTCCCTACCTGGCAGGGGTCCCCTCAAAGGCTTTGTCAGCAGCCTCCCCCAGCACTTCAGCCTTCAGGTAGTAGAGCATCCGCACCCGCAGCAGCACCCTGTGCCAGGGCAGATGAACACAGCTGGCACCAAGGAGCTCAGAGCCAGCCGAGGGCCTGGCCCAGTGGTCCTCACCAGGCTGTTCTGCAGGGTCAGCAAGGCCAGGCAAACCTGCTGACCCCATGCCTCCCCATGGGCACCTGCCACCTGCTGGCACATCACAGTGCCCAGGCTCCCCGGCCTGAGGTTTGCTGCTCAGGACACAGTTTCTGTTAGCTGCAGAAGCATCTGAGAGTGGTCTAGCAGCTGGAGCATGGTGACCCTGCCTGGGCTGTTAGCCCTTCACAGCTCCCTCCCCCCCCCGCCCCGTGGCCTCCAGGAGCTAGCAGGGGCTCCTGCACTCACTTGTTGCAGTGCTGTTTGAGGTGCTTCTTGTAGCTGTCATCGTGCAGCACCACCTCGGGGTTGCAGGTGGCCAACCAGTCAGCGTTCTTCAGCTCGGGTAGCAGCATCTGGTTCTTGGTCTTCTTTCCCTTCCTGCCCCTGGGCACGGGTGCTGACAAGCCTGTAACAGCCAGGGGCAGCCAGTAAGCACCATGATGCCGTGGAGCAGGCCAGGCACTGCCACGAGGCATGAGCAGGGCAGCAGAGCCAGGAGCTGGAGGAGGCCACACCGAGTGCCTGGCTGCAGGTCGGCAAGCGGCAGGGAAGGGCCCAGGGCAAATGCAGAGTACTGGAGGCTCTGCCTCCAAGAAAAACCTGAGGATCAGCACAGAAACTGAACTGCTGTGAGCTCTCAGAGCAGGGCTGAGCCCAAAGGACAATGTGGTCCCTTGATGTATACAAGCACCACACAGGAGCAGAGAAGGAGCCTTGGTCCTGGGTATGGCCCTTTGAGCCCTCCCTAGACATGACAGCCAGCTCTGGAGGTCACCCTGCAGAGGACAGCACTGTGATTTGGGACCAGAGCTCACACAAGAGGAGCCAAATGATCAAAGACCAGAAGACAATGCTGATAATCTGATTTGCAAGGGCTGCTTCCTGTTCTGTGCTTCAGGAGGAGGGAAGCAGATCACTGCAGGGGGCATTTACACTTGGCAGAGATGCCAAAGGCAGGAGGAACTCAGTCCCATCTGGCTGACAAAGGAAAATGAGATCCAGTGCCTGGGGCTGAAAATTAAACACATTTTCAACCTTGAAATAAGATGCAAGCTCATGGCAGAATGTGGAAACAAGTCCTGGAGGGGTTACTGTTGCTTGGAGTCTTCTGAGAGGGGCGAGCTGCCTCTCTGGGCAGGGTCCTGCAGACAGCCTCCCCTGCCTGTGTGTGGGAGGGCAAAGCAGTGCCTCAGCAGTCTCATCCCAGTCAGCCAGTCTTGAGACACCAAGGAAGAAGAGAGAGGGCTGCTGTGTCCTCAGCACTGCATAAAGTCTGCAGCTCCATGACAGGACAAGGGGCCCAGCACAGGCAGCTGCTGGAGGTGGCAGTGGGCACCAGAGCTCCTGTTCCCAGCACCACACTGCATGGCAAACTCTAGGCAGATGCTGCTTCCTCAGCAGCCTGGCTGCCTCCAGATTGAGGGCTGGAGAGAGCAGCAGAGCTCTGACCTGGGCTCACCCCTCATAGTCACACACAGAGGGTAGAGAGGGTGCACTCCCAGGATGCAGCAAGGGCTGGAGGTTGCTGTTGCTTCTTGCACATCAGTTTGGCCAGGATCACATCTCTCCAGGTCAGCTCTCTGCAGATACAGATGGTACCTCAGGCTCCTTAGTGAGCCACAGGAGTGCCCCAAGCTGGCTGCTCTGCACAGGAGGGCTCTGCTCTCCTGCAGCTGCTAATGGTAGCCTAGCTGGCTTTGTTGTTCTGCCACATGTAGGATTCCCTGGTGGGAAAATCCATTCTGAAGAGCTGATGGAGAAGCTCCTAGTTGCTTCCCTCTGCTAAATATCCAATTTTTGTGCTGCTCCTGCACTAGAGCATTCCTGACCCTCCACTGAAACTGCAGCTTCTTCATGACTTGGTGCTATCTAAATCCTCACATCAGCTAACTCCTTTGTTACTCTTGCTCTGCTCCTCCCGGGGCTCTCCAATCCAGTCCCAGCACCTCTTTAGGCAGGACTGTGTGACAAGGGCAGAAGGCAGTGCTGGGGAGTGACTCAGGTTGTAGGAGGTGACTGGAGTAACTTAAGGAAACCACTGAAGGCCACATGCTGGGACCTCACACTGCAAAGCCAGTCAGACACCTCAGACAGCAGGGAAAGCTGATGCTGGGTTCTAAGCAGCAGGAAACACACATCACCCTCCTGGGGCTGCCACAGCAACACTCCAGAACAACTTCCCTATGCCCCAGCACCTCAAAACTGGAGTTGGGAGTTTCAGCCTGGCTCCCTGAAGCTGAAGCAGGCTGGGGAGTCCCAGGCTGCTCACCACTCACCTCGTGCCACAGATCACAAGTGCAGGGCATGTAACTTCCAGCAGTGGGGCTCTGAGCCCCTGGGGAGCAGAGTAGGCTCTCCAGCCAGCCTCCCCAGCCTGTCTCACCTGTCCTGAAAGCTGTAGGACACTGGTGCTGTGCTGCCAGGTGGCACAGAATGGGCAGTGAGCTGCTGGCCTAGGCCACAACCCTGCAGCCAGCCTGAGCAGCCAGCACCAGGTCTGTCTTCATCTCGTTACAGCAAAAGCCTTGGCTGCAGGATGCTGTTTGTGTGCTGGATCCTGTTCACTGTGCTGCCCCACCCCAAGGGATGCCTACAGAGAGCAGAGGCTGCACTGCAGGCGGGGAGAGAACCCACAGTGTCCCAGTGCCCAGGCAGGGTCAGAGGCAGCAGGAGAGTAGGGCTGGGAAAGTGTTGGGTAGCTCTGCTGAAGCTGAGGGCACACTGGAAACCTCCCTCCAACAGAATGCAGACACCACAGGGACACATGGTGTGACATGTGGGCCTCACACACTGGAGAAGCAGTCTGAGTCCTCTGAAAAAGGAGGGCACAGCCAAACCCCAGGTAAAGGTACTGCTAGGAGTGAGGGGAGGCAGCATCACCTGGGGAGGACTCTGCATTGGTCTCAGGACAAACCACTGCTGCACCTTGAGCCATCAGATCAGAACATGTGGGACAAGGACCATGCTGAGAGGAGACACCAGCCCAGGGTGGCACAGCTGCACAGCCTGCAGCACCAGCAGCTCTCCCAGCACAGCCAGCACTCAGCTGTCAGTGCTGGGACCAAGGCTGCCAAAGGCACTGTCAAAGTCCCTGTACATCAATCCATGGCCCTGCAATGCCCTGGGAACAGTGGGGCAGGTCTGAGTGCAGTGAGAACCCTCAGGCTGTAACACACCCAGCGTGTCCCTATGGTCACCAGTGCCCATGAGCTCACTGCCTGGTGTGTCTCCACCTGCAGGAACCCTGACAGTACTCACAAGCTGGAGAAAACTTGGAGAGTGGTGCTCCTACCACAAGGCTCCCTCTACACCAGCCAGAAAACAGCTCCTGCACCCAGCCAGGCCCTGTTGCTGGCTCTGAGGCCCAGGGTGGAGGTCAGCCCCACAGCAGCCACCTTCTGTGCGCAGAGAGCTAAAGCATAAAGGCTGAGCCCCGCAGAGGGGGGCAGGGTACAGGTGCAATGGCAGAGAGAACACGCAATACCTGAGTGGTTCTGCAGGGCCTGGTTCTGCCCATCCTTCGTGGGGGTGATGAGATCCCAGATGAAACTCTTGATCTTCTCATCCCCCTTGTAGTGCTTGACACAGTAGACCAGCAGGGCTCTGCAGATCATCTCCATGTCCTTCTCGTTCAGGTGCCACTTGAAGCGCCCGTGGGTCAGGATGTCCTTCCAGCGGCCCCAGCTGCAACAGCAGCAACACAGACAGCATCAACACCCCTCTGCAGCTAGAGACCTGGCTGCCACCTCTGGGGTAGTTTCAGGCTGTGCCTGGAAAACTCCCCCCAGCTCCTGCACAGGAAGTGGCAGGATGTGAATAAATCAGCACTGGGTGTGAAAAGGAAAACAAGGACAAGCTCTGAACACTCCATTGGACAGACTACTGACACAGGAGGGCTGCAGAGTCCAACTTGCTCTCTTTTCAGCTTCCTCACTCCAGCAGATAGCAGCTCTGGCCTCTGCTTGGCTTTGCTGACCTTGGCTGTGCTCTTTGCTGTGGCTGAGTAGCTAGCAACCAACCCTCTGCTCTTTCTCTTGTCCTGTGCACAGGGGGAAGAGGCAGCAGGGAAGGGGAAGCTGTCAGTAGCTGCCCTGGTTTTGTCCCGGGGGTTCCTGTGCTCTTTATCCATTGTGAATCCCTGCAACTGTTGTAACCACTGTATGGTTTGTGCACAGTCACTGCACTCCCTGTCAGACTGTAGCTCTGCTTGTAAACACAGCTTCCTCTGCTGCCAGCTGGGCTGGGCTGCCAGTTGGTGTTAGGGGAATTTTCAACCCACCACAACCTCTCCCCAGGAGCCTGCTCAGGGGCAGGGCCCTGCCAGCTCCCCTGCACAAGGGTGTTCTGCCCTGTTGTGGGTTAAGCAATAGCTGTCTAACCATAGAGAGGTCCTCCCAGGAGCCTGGACTGCCCATCTGTCCCAAGGAGGATGGCAGTGAGAATTATGTTATTCCAGCCCATAATACTGCATCTTTATCTCCCCTTTATAAAGGACCAGCACAGGCTGTTGTGAGCCCCTTTCCCTTCTCCTCTGCCTACTCCCTTCCTGATGCAGACTCTGATCTCTTGCCATGCAGGGCAGTGGGGCCTGCTGCTGGCAAGCTGGACTTTAGTTAGTTGTGTCCTTTGGGCCTAGTATGGGAGGTAGAGAGGGATGGGGGAGGAGCACTGGTTGGGGAAAAGGTTTTGGATGGTGATGGCCTAGGGAGGTTTTGGAGAAAGCCCAAACTGGAGAGCTGGGCTGAGGTTGCTATGGATTTGTGTATTGTGTGCTCATGTGGATATTAGTGAACAGCACTTCCATTCACACTTCCAGATCTTTCCATCCTCTGTGGAGAGTTTTCTTTGGCTCCTTTGGGAGGAGTAAGGGGGATCTGCCTTGCTCCCTAAACCCAGGACACCCCCGAACACTGAGGCCTTGAACAGCCGAGTCTAGTTAAGGAGGTGTCCAGCCCATGGCTGGGAGGTTGGAGTAGATGATCTCTAAGGTCCCTTCCAACCTGAGCCATCTATGATTCTGTGAAGATTATGGAGCAGAGAAGGGGAGAGGTTTGCTCAGGACTGAAGAGGGCAGGAAAAGCCCTTGGGAGCACCAACTGCCAGCTCATGCTGTGCCCTCCCAACTCTCCTTCCATCCCAAACGTCTGCATGGAGCCGCAGCGGGGAGCTGGCTGCCGAAGGGAGGGGCGCTGCAGGAGGGGCAGCAGGGGGCAGGCTGGGCAGCAGGGGGCCATGGGCAGGGCACTGACCCGAAGATGAGCAGGTTCTTCTCCACGCGGAAGCACTCCGCGCGCAGGTAGCGCCGCGTCTTCTCGTTGAGGCGGCGCGAGCGCGTGGGCCGCTCGTCGGAGTCGCTGTCCAGCTCCGAGAACTCCATCAGCTCGTCCTCCTCAAAGGAGTTGTAGTGCTTGGTCTGCTTCCGCACCCGGGGCCTGTCCAGCACCAGGCTCTCCTGCCAGGGACAGCAAGGAGGAGGTCCCCAGGGTGGGCACAAACTCCTGCATCCCCTCAGGGCACAGCGAGCCCTCCTCTCTGCGCTGCTGCTTCCCAGCCCCGTGGCTGCCCAGCACTCTCCCACTGGGGTACCTGCTCTGCTCGGCCTGCCCGTGGCTCTGCCCTCCCACCCACACCAGGCAGCTCCTTCGGCGTGAAGCTGAAGGAGCTGAAGGGCTGAGAAGCAGGCCCTGTGGGTTCAGAGTGCTGGCAAGCAGCAGCTGATTCAGCTCTGAGTCACAGGCCTGGCCCACCCTGCAGTGCCTGGGCTGAGCACTGTGCTGGAGGCAGGACAGCCCTGTGCCAGGATTGGATACCTGGGCTGGGAAAGGGAAAAAGTGCAGGAGAGAGCAACATGAAATCAAATGGCCTACTCTGCTTGCCCCCTCCCTGTCAAATGGATCTATGTCATCCAAATCTGCCTGGATTTCTCCCCCCTGCCCATTCTCCCTGCACAAGTGAGCTGCAGGGCCTCCCTCTTGCTGCACATCCCTGCTGTGCTGCTGTCACAGCTGGAATTCAGGCAGGCCCCAGAGCTGTGCTGAGGCTGACTGCAGCACCCTGAGCTCCAAGGAGGAGTGGGAGGAGATGCCCATGCTGCAGCTGAGCCCACGAGTTCAGCAGGGCTAGCAGAGAGACAGGACCCGTCCACCCTGCCTCCTGGTCACCAACCCTTGGGCTCCACCTCTGCGCTGAGCCAGAGAGCTCCTGTGGTAGGCAGAGCAGGCTGGGGTGGAGGACAAGGCTGTCCCTGGGAGCTGCTCCCCAGAGGAGCATTGCCCATGGCCGCTTCTGGGGAGAAGCCAACGTGCCAGTGAGGGCAAGAGAGGCTCCAGGAGCATCCATTTACAGCCCCCAGCCCCCTCACAGCCATGGTGACAGGCCTGCCAGATGCACTGAGCCTCACTGCTTGTCCCCAGGCCTGAAGGCAGGACAGCAGAGCTGCAAACACTGATGGAGGGAGGAGTGGCACAACCTGAACCTCTGCCCACTTGCTCCACCAGGCCAGGAGAAGCCCTGGGCACCTCCCCTCATCCCTACTCAGGTTCAGCTTTTAGAGGGATTTGTTTCTAAAGCAGTGCCTGGATACTGAGCCTGACCCAGTCTTCAAACACTGCCCCAGGCTCAGGTGTTTGGTGGGACATGGGAAATACCCAAGGGGCAGCACGAGGGAGCAGGAGGAGTACTGCAGTAGGTGCCTGAGCCAGAGTTCTCCTCATGACACCCCTGGCACTGTCAGGGCCAAACTCAGCTGGCCTGAATGACCTTGCTTGCAGCCTCCTGCTCAGGGAAGGTGAGAAGGCAAACAAGAAGGAGCATTTGCAGACACCATGCAGGGTTGTGCCCAGCCACTGAAGTGCCTGGCAGCTCCTTCCCCAGCCTGCTGCAAGCTTGGGCAGAGCTCTGAGAGCCAAACCAGACCCAGCATCCATCCACACAGTGATGCTGTAGCTAACCCAGGGCCACAGCCACGGTGCTCAGCCTCCCTGCACCTGCAGCATGGCACCTCCCAGTACTGCTCAGCAGACACAGACAGTGCTGCTGCAAAGAGCTGCCTTCCAGCCAGCACTCACCACCTGCTCCACTACAGCAGCACAGCTTTGCTCAGCAAGAGCCCCCAGTTCCAGGGCCCTGAGGGTGCCAGTGTATGTGGCACAAGCCTCTTGACCAGCAGTGGCTCAGCACAGTCATGCCTCTGCAGGTCCTCAAAATCCTCCCAGGCTGCTGTTGGAACCCACACATTAACTGTTATGAGCAAGCCTGGCAGAGAAGCCTGGGCACTGTGCTTACTGCAGTGACTGCCTTGGCACTAACCAGGGCCAGGCAGTGCATGACTCATGCAGGGACCTGCCTGCTCCCCACCAGCCTCAACCAACTGCAATTCCACTTTGCTCCTAGATCACTACATGGCTGCCCTTGCTACTGGGCTGAAGGCTGCCTGAACAGGCCCATAGGTGCTGTGGCTCTGCAAAGGGCCTGGAGGGCCAGCTGAGGAGAACAGAGGGCACCCAGGCCACGGGCACAGCCACATGCAGTCACACACAGCTTGCTCTCTGCCCTTCACTGGGACAGCCCTGCCAAGTTTCACCACGGCAAACACCACCTCCTGGGCCACTGACACCTGGGGGATGTGGTGAAACAGACGTGCCTGGCACTGTGAGCTCCAGAAGCCTCATGTCAGCTCACCAGACCTCCCAGAGCTGCCAGACCAAATGACCCCTCCTGCCCAGGGAGCCAGGGCTCATGTGGACCTGCAGCTTCCCCTAAGTGTGGGAAGAGCCTTGCTCACTCCACCAATTCCCAGCCACAGCAGAAGCCACCACTTGAGTTAACTAAGGTCCTTGGCCTTGGTGAGACAGCAAGAGAGCCAGGAGATCAGAGCTGGCACCTGGAGGGCAGCACAGGACCACTCTGGTACTGCTCCAGCCAGAGCCTCGGCTGCCCAGGCTGCCAGCACCCAGCCTGGCTGGCAGCAGAGGGCATCTGCCTGCCCATGCTGTGGGGAACTCCAGCAGAGCTCCAACTCACACAGAGGCAGTCACTCATCTGCTGGGTTCAGACTTGCCACCCACACAGGGTACTGCAGCCTCAGCACCCCTCACATGCTGCCAGCTCCAGCTGCTGCCCTTTAACCAGGCTTGGGAATCGGTGAGGGCACAGAATGATCACCCTGAAGTACCAGGCAGGCAGAGCCCTGCATGTGGCTAAAGCAACTGAGACTTTAGCCAGCACTCATGGGTCCGTCTTCCCCTGCAGTAAGCCCTGATGCCCAATGTGCCACTTCAGGAGCCCAGTGGAAGCACACAGGTCCTGGCTGCAGACCCCACCAGGCAGTGCTGGCTCAGTGCTGGGCAAAAGTACCAAGACCTGTATCCTACCTTCTCGTTCTTGGCATCTGTGTCAAGCTCTGCTATCTTGGCCCACTTCTGCCAGAAGTTGGGGTCATCCAAGGAAATGTCAGTTCTGTTTCCTGATGCTACGAAGCTGGCCTGGGAGGAAGAGAAGAGAAGAGTGAAGAGGGTGCAGCCCAGCATGCAGATGTCCCTCCCCCCATGCAGAGATCCCCTCCACATCTGCCTGCAGCACACAGGCTGGCTGCCATGGGCTGTAACACCCCATGCTGAACGTGCCAGAGAGCTCTGATTGCTGAAGGGAGCTAAACCCCTCTGCAGTCCTGTCTGACCCATTGGAAAGAGGAGCCTGGGCTGTGCCACCCACAAGAGGAGGAGATGGCCCTTGGTGCCCCTAGAGGACACCAGTCATGAGTGTGGCACAGAGCTGGCTCCTTGGGCTCTGTCCTGCAGGGATGTCAGGGCCCCATGGCACACAGCTTCCCATGGCACAGCAACTGGGTCCTGCCACCACCTGCTCTGCCTTCTCACCAGCATCAGTTGGCTGCAAAGTGGAAGCTGGCACATTGAACCCTCCAGGCAACCTCACACCACCCACTCAGGCTGGTGGCCCCCTCCTCAACACCTCAGTCACCAGTGGGACAGGAGATGTGCAGTGCCCCAGCAAGGCCTCACTGCTGGGTGCAGTGGGACAGGCAGGAGAGCTTCCATGCGGATGTCTCAAGCAGGGCTAAGAGCTCAGCCCACCACTAGTGCCCTGCATGTCCCCTACCACCCCGGGGAGAAGTCCCCTGGCACACAGCAGACCTTGGCAAAGGTGGAGCCCTTCCCCTCCGACTGGATGGTGATGGTCTGCGTCCTGCGCTGGAGGATCTGATCGATGTCTTCCTCACAGAACTTAGATCCCTCATCCTCCTCATCCATCAGAGCACCATAGGCTCCCTTCCGCAGCAGGTCCTCCACCTCCACCTTTGAGAGCTGCTGAACCTGCACAAAGCATGGGGACATCATCAGCCTGGGCAGCTGCCCTGGGTGCCTTACAGCAGGGGCAGGCTCTGCCCTGGCCAGGGTACCCCAAGCCAACCCAGACCTGCCACTGCCACAGCAAGGAGGCCACTCTGAAATGCTGCCAGCAGGACTGCCAAGAACTTCAGTCCAAGACACCCAGCCCCAGCAGTGCAGAGGCAGCCTGCCAGGCTGCAGCAGCACTGTAAGCCTGTGGCACCCCAGAAGCCTGCCCAGGCCTCTGCTGCAGCCTTGCAGCGACTTGCAGGGGAGAGGCGAGCCCCCTGCCCGGGACTGCTGCGCCAGCCAGCCTACCCCGTTGGTGCTGCCCTTGCGGTTGATGTCCTGCAGCACAGCCTTGTCCAGGCCCAGCTTCAGGCTGGCCTTGTCGAACATCTCTCGCTCGTAGGAGTTCCTGGTGATCAGCCGATAGACCTTCACCGCCTTGCTCTGCCCGATGCGGTGGCAGCGAGCCTGCGCCTGCAGGGCACAGGGCACAGCGTCAGCCACCTGGCACCCACGCCCACCCACCGCAGCCTCTCCGTGCCCACCCACCACAGCCTCTCCGCTCCCACCACAGCCTCTCCGCTCCCACCCACCGCAGCCTCTCCGCTCCCACCCACCGCAGCCTCTCCGTGCCCACCCACCGCAGCCTCTCCGCTCCCACCCACCACACCCTCTCCGCTCCCACCCACCGCAGCCTCTCCGCTCCCACCCACCGCAGCCTCTCCGCTCCCACCGCAGCCTCTCCGCTCCCACCGCAGCCTCTCCACTCCCAATGCAGCCTCTCCGCTCCCACCCACCGCAGCCTCTCCGCTCCCACCTACTGCAGCCTCTCCACTCCCACCCACCACACCCTCTCCGCTCCCACCCACTGCAGCCTCTCCGCTCGCTCCCACTGCAGCCTCTCCGCTCCCACCGCAGCCTCTCCACTCCCAATGCAGCCTCTCCGTGCCCACCCACCGCAGCCTCTCCGCTCCCACCTACTGCAGCCTCTCTGCTCCCACCCACCGCAGCGCCTTCCCCAGTGCCCGTGGCCTAGCCAGCAGGGCTCTGCCAGCAGCAGCCAGGCCTCCAGATCTGTGGAGCAGGGATTGAAGACCCTTGCACCCCAGGCAAGGAGGTGAGGCCCAAACTGGAAGTGTGGCTCTCTGCAGCTGGGGGACACTCAACACCCAACACCTCCTTCAACAGCAGGTATGGACACAGCACTGCCTGGCCTGTTGCCCACCCATGGTTTTAGAGCCCCACCATGACCTCCCCTACTCTCTGCCCACACCCCCACCCATGCCCCACACCACGAGGTGCTGCTGCTCCCCCTGCCCAGCCTGGCTGCAGGGCCTGCTGGCAGCTCAGCCCTCACCTGGAGGTCGTTCTGGGGGTTCCAGTCGGAGTCGAAGATGATGCAGGTGTCGGCAGCAGTGAGGTTGATGCCCAGCCCGCCCGCCCGCGTGCACAGCAGGAAGACGAAGCGGTCCGAGTCGGGCTTGCAGAAGCGGTCGATGGCTGCCTGCCGCAGGTTGCCGCGCACCCGCCCGTCGATGCGCTCGTAGGTGTACCTGCAGCCGGGCACGGCCGTGCCAGTGTCACCGACGGGCACCGCGCGCCACTCCGGCGCCAGGCCCCGGCCCCTGTGTACGCAGCCGGACCCCACTGGTGCCACCCCTGCACTCCGCGGGCACCGTGGCTGTCCCCAGAAGTTGGTCCTCTACTATGGCAAAACCATCACCCACGTGACTGGTCACTCTTAGGCCAGCCCTAGGCAACAGAGTGGATGGGTCAGGGCCGCCCAGCTCTGGGGCCTCTGCGCCTGCCAGCAGCAGCCTGTAGCTCAGATCCTCTGGTACGTGGGCAGGGCACGGCCCAGCCCCACCCCGGGCTGCGTCCTCAATCTAGAGCGCGGGAGGGAGGTGCCGTGGGGAGCGGTGCGAGTGCTGGCGCCCATACTAACCGCCTCTGGATGAGGTAGTCCTCCAGGATGTCGAGGCAGCGCACCATCTGCGAGAAGATCAGCACCTTGTGCCCGCCGGCGATCAGCTTGGGCAAGAGCTTGTCGATCAGCACCAGCTTCCCGGCCGCCTGGATCATGGCCTGCAGCTGGAAGTCCGCCGCCTCGGGGCTGTGTGTCTTACGGAAGTCCTCCAGGATCTTCTCCTCCGCCCCTGCCAGGCAAGAAGGGACCTGAGCTCCCGGCGAGGCTGGTAAGGCAGCTGCACCCAGCCTGCCACGCAGGCCACCCTGTGAGGACTCGACCCATGCAGTCCATCAGATCTAGGGAGCTTGGATAGGGATCTCCAGCTGCCCCTCCACTCTCTCTACTCCTTCTTCAGGGCCTGCCCCAGCTCTTGGCAGAATGAGCCAGGACAGCATGTTGGACAGGACCCCATAGCAGAGCACTCCCAACCATAGTGAGCTTTGCAAGACCCTGAGGTAGCCAGCAGCACCGGCTGAGAGTTGGGCTGCCCTTGAGGGCAAGGCAGTTGACTGCCTCCCACACTGGGCCTGGACATAAGAAGCACCGGCAGCAGATGGCAGGAGGGCCTGAGCTGGCTCCCAAGCCAGAGGAGCTCTGCAGGCAGTGCCCAGGAGATGCTGCAGTGACCTCCATGCCCCCTTCCCATGCACAGCCCTCACCATTGATGAGATAGGGGTGGTTGCAGCACTTGCGCAGCTCCATCATGGTGTTGATGAGGTTGGGCATGTTGTGCTGGTTGGCACCCTTGGAGAGGAAGGAGAAGTTCTTCTCCAGGATGGCTCGGTAGTATTTCTTCTGGATATTGGTCAGCTCCACCTCAATAATGGTCTCCTGCTTGGGTGCCAGATTCTTCTCCACATCATCCTTCAGCCTTCGCAGCATCATGGGCTTCAGGATGGACTGCAGCTTCTTCACCTGCCAGGGTGACCGCAGGGACTCACTGCCCTGCCTGCGTGCCAGGCGCAGGGGACAACACCAGAGCCTCCCCAGCTGCAAAGCCACTGCCAGCATCCCTGAAGCAGCTGCTCTGCTGACAGCCAGGACAGCTGCAGGGGCTGGGCTCCCTGGGGCAGGCAGGTGAGTGACAGCCCTTGGCCATGAGCTCCACAGGCTTGTGCTGCCAACAGCCTTGGGCCAGGGTGTCTGCTGCAGGAGAGCTGAGAGGGGATGGCTGCTCCACCTGCTGTGTCTGCTCCTCAGAGTGGGCATCTTGGTGCAGGCACTCCAATGGCAGCAAGACAGCCCTGGGCACCTAGCTCCTCTCCATGACCCATGCTCAAGGGGAGCTTTGGAGGACAGAGCCCCAGGGGAACCTGACAAGAGCAACTGACACAGGTTCTTACTGATCTCTTTGCTGTCCCTACACTCCTCTTGGTCTCAGGGCAGAGCAGGGGGGACAACCAGGTGAGCTGTGCTGCTCAGGCACACAAGGAGCGGTGGGCAGCTGCACACTGCCTTGGCACAGGCAGGTCTCTCCCCAGAGCAGCTCTAGGGGCTGTGTCACAGGAGTCCTGCTCCCCTCCATGGAACAGGTGTCTGAGTGTGTGCCTGGCCTGCCTGGCTGCGTGTCCCAGTGGCCTGTGCCGACAGGCACCAGTGTCACTCTTCCAGGTACCTGCTCCTCTGTCTTCAGGTCTCCAAACTCCTCCAGGAAAGCTGTCTCTGAGGGGAACTGCTGTGGCTCCAGGAAATTCAGGAGGCTGAAGAGCTCCTCCACCGAATTCTGCAGGGGGGTGCCAGTGAGCAGCACCTTGTGCTCCTGGAGACACACAGGAAACAGGTTGAGAGCTCAGAGCCACTAGCTGGGTCCAAGGGGTCCCAAGAGCACAATGCTCTCAGTCTTCAAGCCTCAGGAGCCCTCTGGGTGCCCTGGGGGCACACATACTCCCTGAAAGGCTCCTACAGCCATGGTGCCAGCCCTGAGCAGTCACAGCCATGTAACACTGGTGGCTCCCAGGGTTTGCCATGGTCCAGCTCTGTGCAGCACTAACAGCCAAACCTGAGTCCCTGCTGCCCTGAGGCTTCAGCCCTGCCCTGGCACAAGCTCCTCAGGCAGGGCTCTGCTGGCACTGGACTGAGACACTGGCAGAGCCCAATCCTCCAGGCACCTAGGGGCGGGATGTCCCTCTTCAGGGCTCAAGTAGAGCAAGACAGAACATGGCCCAGTGCCATGTGATACTGAGGGGCATCTGGGGCCAGTGTGAGCAGGGTGCTGCACGGTCAGCAGAGGCACCTCTGTCAGGTGTGCACAGGGAACAAGGAGGAGATTTGTACCAGGTAGGCAGATGCACAGTGAAAGGAGATGAGGGTCCAGCTAAGCCCCAGCAGATGGGGGGGGTGAGGAGCGGATGGCTCCTCCAGGACACATTCTCTGCCATGTGCTCCACAGGCTCCAGCTTTGGGCACCACCATGTGCTGCCTCCCGGGGTGCACCACCTGCTCTGTCCCAGGAGGGCCAGCCCCCAGGCTCATTGCTCAGGCAGACCCTCCTGCCCAGCCTAATGCAGAGAGCATCCTGAGAGTCACCAGCTAGAAAGGGAGGGCAGCTGTAAGGTGAGAGGCTCCCACAGGATTTGTACAGGGGAAGGTGATGGTGACAAAGTGGTGCCAGCCACAACCCTGCTTTGCTCCAGCTGCCCACAGCCCAGCAGGCACCTGCACAAGACAAGTTCACAGGCAAACAGCAGAGGCTTTGGGAACTGCCAGCATAAGGCTCCCAATTTCCAGAGGCCTGGAAGGTGAACATGCTGGATGCTGGGCAGGGCTGGGAGATCCAATGTGCCTGAAGCCTCCTGTCCAGAAAACAGCAGCTGCCATTCCCAGGGCTGGAAAGGAGCTGGGCACACAAGATCATCTCTCAGAGCAGCTCCTGGATCCCTTTTCCAACACACAGTCCTGCACCCCCATGCCTGGCACAGGCTGTCCCATGTAGGCAGAGCAGATCAGGAGTGTGAACACTGCACCCTGCTTGCTGCAGGGCACAGACTCACCACAGCCCAGGGATGAGGGCAGGTCAGCAACCACCTGGGAGTGCTGCTGCAGCCTGCCACTGGCAGGCCAGGTCGAGCTCTGGCAGGGAGCACACACAGATGGGAAGGCTTGTGGGGGGCCTGCTCTGCTGTGTGTTAATATCCCACCTCAGCAACAAAGAGTCTGTGATGGCTGCAGGCCACCAGTGCCCCATCCATTGGAGGGCTCCACCACTGGCACTGCTTATGCAATCTGATGGGTCCTGGACAATTTTCCCTCTGACAGAGAGCTCTCAGCCCTGGGCAGCTGGCAGTGGCATCTGACTGCTAGGCATGGCCATCTCTGGCCCACCCTGCCCTCCCAGGCACCTGGGCCATGCTCACCAGGGCCATGAGCTTCAGCCCCTCCAGCAGTTTGCAGTTCCTGTTCTTCAGGCGGTGTGCCTCGTCGATGACCACGCAGCGCCACTGGATCTTCTTCAGCTCCGGACAGTCAGCAAGGATCATCTCAAAGGTGGTGATAACCACCTGGAACTTGAAGATCCCAGGGAGAGGGTTACCCTAGGGAGACATAAACCACAGGCAGTGCTTGGCTCCTGCAGGGTGGCACCGCACTGTGAAGCCATCCTGTCAAGGTGCCAGCGATAGCCTCTGGCTCCTGCCTGGGATTTCCTCGTGCTGGTTTCTCTTGGGCAGGCTCCTGCAAGCCTTGCCTCCAAACCAGACACTGCCTCAGGGCAGAACACATAGGCCTGGACAAGAACTGTGGCTGGGGCTCTGCTGCATTTTCCCCTTTCTGTATGAGCTAGGCCTGTTCTTCAGTTATACATGATGCACCCCGAGCCCATGCCAGGAAAGGGGTCTTGAAAGATGACCTTTGCCTCTCCAGATGAACCACAAGCTCCACATGCAGCTCACTTCTTCCCAAGTACAGGAAGCCCTGGCTGAGGGATACATTATAGAACCACAGAATGGTCTGGGCTGGAAGGGACCTCCAAAGCTCACCCAGTCCAACAACCCCCTGCAGGGACATCCTCCTCTGGAGCAGGTTGCCCAGAGCCCTGTCCAGCCTCACCTTGAATAGCTCCAGGGATGGGGCCTCAACCACCCCCCTGGGCAACCTGCTGCTGCACCACCAGGGTGCAGAGGTGTGGGCTGTGGCAGCACTCACCTGGGTGTCCCTGTAGACCATCTCGTACTGCTGGATCATCTGGCGGCTGATCTGGCTGCCGTGGTACACGATGGCGTTCATCTCCGTCCAGGTGCGGAACTCCCGCTCCCAGTTGGTGATGGTGGAGAGAGGGGCAATGATCAGGAAGGGGCCATGGATGCCCATCAGAAAGATTTCTGAGAGGAAGGTGATTGACTGGATTGTCTTCCCCAGCCCCATCTCGTCTGCCAGGATGCAGTTCTTCCTGCAGGGATGGACAGGGCCATGTGAAGGTGGAACCGCCCCCCGCCAGCTCCTTGCCAGGGCATCAGGCACATCCCCTGCACCCACCCATGCCTCTGGCTCTGAGTATGGAGGGTGGGGGCACACTGCTACAGTGGCCTGAACCAGTCTGGGTAAGCCAGACCTGCTTGCAAGATGCTGGCCTCAAACATGCCATCCCTTGGGTGCACACATCTGCTGGCCTGCTGCAGCTGAGAGCATTCACATTCCCGCACCCCTGCCACAGCAGAGGCTCACCAGCAGCCTGCCCAGTACCACAAATCAGGTGTGTCTCAGACCCAGGGCTAAGCCTAGCTGTCTCTAAGCCTCACCAGCAATTACCAGGCAGAGACATTCCTAGAGGTTCAGATTCAGAACTAAACCCAACACAGCTTCCCTGGCAGCTGCCTGGCAGCTCCAGCACTGCTAGCTCTCTGCAGCTGCTGTGTCAAGCCCCTCTTTGCCAGCTCTGCTCCCCCAGCTGTGCTGCTCCTGGGAGTGCACACACCTGGGCCCCAGTGCCAGCAGCATGCCCCAGCCCCTCCTCACCTGTTGTACCAGTTAAAGAGCAGCCAGTTCATGCCCTCCAGCTGGTACTCCCGCAGCTGGTTGCTGTTCTTGTACTCCCGAGACTTCTCCAGCTTCTGCCAGCACTCGGACCCAGGGCGCTCCTGGAGAGAGCAGCAGCAGGGTCCATGGAGGGGGAGGCCAAGGCTCAGCGAGGCCAGACCCTGCTGCTAGGGCTGGGCACCAGGACAGGGTGACTGACCGGGCTTGGACCCCAGGCCCCACCCTCAGATCCGGCTAACTACACCCCCTGGAGGGGAGGATACGAGGCTGGCACTGCAGCAGCAGGGACAAGGTCAGCACTGCTGGACCTCGGCAGGACGCAGCCAGCCCTGGTGCCCAGGGCAGTGAGCTGCCCGCTGGGTACGTTACCTCTGGGTACGTTACCGTGTGCTTGATCTCTGGGGGGACCTGGAGGGCTTCAAACTCTTTGATCTTCCCTGGGTCCACATCCTCCTCCAACTCCCAGGTGCTCTCCTCATAGGGCAGCGAGCACCACTTCACCAGGTAGTGAGTCACCTCCTGCAGTGCAGAGGAACAGGCTTAGGGGAACTGCTGGGGCTCAGGGGCAGCACTGGGGCTCAGGGGAACTGCTGGGGCTCAGGGGCAGCACTGGGGCTCAGGGGAACTGCTGGGGCTCAGGGGAACTGCTGGGGCTCAGGGGAACTGCTGGGGCTCAGGGGCAGCACTGGGGCTCAGGGGAACTGCTGGGGCTCAGGGGAACTGCTGGGGCTCAGGGGAACTGCTGGGGCTCAGGGGCAGCACTGGGGCTCAGGGGCAGCGCTGGGGCTCAGGGGAATTGCTGAGGCTCAGGGGCAGCGCTGGGGCTCAGGGGAATTGCTGGGGCTCAGGGGCAGCACTGGGGCTCAGGGGAACTGCTGGGGCTCAGGGGCAGCACTGGGGCTCAGGGGCAGCACTGGGGCTCAGGGGAACTGCTGGGGCTCAGGGGAACTGCTGGGGCTCAGGGGAACTGCTGGGGCTCAGGGGCAGCACTGGGGCTCAGGGGCAGCACTGGGGCTCAGGGGAACTGCTGGGGCTCAGGGGCAGCACTGGGGCTCAGGGGAACTGCTGGGGCTCAGGGGAACTGCTGGGGCTCAGGGGCAGCGTTGGGGCTCAGGGGAACTGCTGGGGCTCAGGGGAACTGCTGGGGCTCAGGGGCAGCGCTGGGGCTCAGGGGAACTGCTGGGGCTCAGGGGCAGCGCTGGGGCTCAGGGGAATTGCTGGGGCTGAGGGGCAGCGCTGGGGCTCAGGGGAACTGCTGGGGCTCAGGGGCAGTGCTGGGGCTCAGGGGCAGCACTGAGGCTCAGGGGCAGTGCTGGGGCTCAGAGGAACTGCTGGGGCTCAGGGGCAGCACTGGGGCTCAGGGGAACTGCTGGGGCTCAGGGGAACTGCTGGGGCTCAGGGGCAGCACTGGGGCTCAGGGGAACTGCTGGGGCTCAGGGGCAGCGCTGGGGCTCAGGGGAACTGCTGGGGCTCAGGGGCAGCACTGGGGCTCAGGGGAACTGCTGGGGCTCAGGGGAACTGCTGGGGCTCAGGGGCAGCGCTGAGGCTCAGGGGCAGTGCTGGGGCTCAGAGGAACTGCTGGGGCTCAGGGGCAGCACTGGGGCTCAGGGGAACTGCTGGGGCTCAGGGGAACTGCTGGGGCTCAGGGGAACTGCTGGGGCTCAGGGGCAGCACTGGGGCTCAGGGGAACTGCTGGGGCACAGGGGAACTGCTGGGGCTCAGGGGAATTGCTGGGGCTCAGGGGCAGCGCTGGGGCTCAGGGGAATTGCTGGGGCTCAGGGGCAGCGTTGGGGCTCAGGGGCAGCACTGGGGCTCAGGGGAACTGCTGGGGCTCAGGGGAACTGCTGGGGCTCAGAGGAACTGCTGGGGCTCAGGGGAATTGCTGGGGCTCAGGGGCAGCGCTGGGGCTCAGGGGAATTGCTGGGGCTCAGGGGCAGCATTGGGGCTCAGGGGCAGCACTGGGGCTCAGGGGAACTGCTGGGGCTCAGGGGAACTGCTGGGGCTCAGGGGCAGCACTGGGGCTCAGGGGCAGCACTGGGGCTCAGGGGAACTGCTGGGGCTCAGGGGCAGCACTGGGGCTCAGGGGCAGCACTGGGGCTCAGGGGCAGCACTGGGGCTCAGGGGAACTGCTGGGGCTCAGGGGCAGCGCTGAGGCTCAGGGGCAGTGCTAGGGCTCAGAGGAACTGCTGGGGCTCAGGGGCAGCACTGGGGCTCAGGGGAACTGCTGGGGCTCAGGGGCAGCACTGGGGCTCAGGGGCAGTGCTAGGGCTCAGAGGAACTGCTGGGGCTCAGGGGCAGCATTGGGGCTCAGGGGAACTGCTGGGGCTCAGGGGCAGTGCTGGGGCTCAGGGGAACTGCTGGGGCTCAGGGGAACTGCTGGGGCTCAGAGGAACTGCTGGGGCTCAGGGGCAGCGCTGAGGCTCAGGGGCAGTGCTAGGGCTCAGAGGAACTGCTGGGGCTCAGGGGCAGCATTGGGGCTCAGGGGCAGCATTGGGGCTCAGGGGAACTGCTGGGGCTCAGGGGAACTGCTGGGGCTCAGGGGCAGCACTGGGGCTCAGGGGAACTGCTGGGGCTCAGGGGCAGCACTGGGGCTCAGGGGAACTGCTGGGGCTCAGGGGCAGCGCTGGGGCTCAGGGGCAGCGTTGGGGCTCAGAGGAACTGCTGGGGCTCAGGGGCAGCACTGGGGCTCAGGGGAACTGCTGGGGCTCAGGGGCAGCACTGGGGCTCAGGGGAACTGCTGGGGCTCAGGGGAACTGCTGGGGCTCAGGGGCAGTGCTGGGGCTCAGGGGAACTGCTGGGGCTCAGAGGAACTGCTGGGGCTCAGGGGCAGCACTGGGGCTCAGGGGAACTGCTGGGGCTCTGGGGAACTGCTGGGGCTCAGGGGAACTGCTGGGGCTCAGGGGCAGCACTGGGGCTCAGGGGAACTGCTGGGGCTCAGGGGCAGCACTGGGGCTCAGGGGCAGCATTGGGGCTCAGGGGCAGCACTGGGGCTCAGGGGAACTGCTGGGGCTCAGGGGAACTGCTGGGGCTCAGGGGCAGCACTGGGGCTCAGGGGAACTGCTGGGGCTCAGGGGAACTGCTGGGGCTCAGGGGAACTGCTGGGGCTCAGGGGCAGCACTGGGGCTCAGGGGAACTGCTGGGGCTCAGGGGCAGCGTTGGGGCTCAGAGGAACTGCTGGGGCTCAGGGGCAGCACTGGGGCTCAGGGGCAGCATTGGGGCTCAGGGGCAGCACTGGGGCTCAGGGGAACTGCTGGGGCTCAGGGGAACTGCTGGGGCTCAGGGGCAGCACTGGGGCTCAGGGGAACTGCTGGGGCTCAGGGGAACTGCTGGGGCTCAGGGGCAGCGCTGGGGCTCAGGGGAACTGCTGGGGCTCAGGGGAACTGCTGGGGCTCAGGGGCAGCGCTGGGGCTCAGGGGAACTGCTGGGGCTCAGGGGAACTGCTGGGGCTCAGGGGCAGCACTGGGGCTCAGGGGCAGCACTGGGGCTCAGGGGCAGCATTGGGGCTCAGGGGCAGCACTGGGGCTCAGGGGCAGTGCTGGGGCTCAGGGGCAGCACTGGGGCTCAGGGGCAGCACTGGGGCTCAGGGGCAGCATTGGGGCTCAGGGGCAGCACTGGGGCTCAGGGGCAGCGCTGGGGCTCACAGCTGCTCAGTCCCAATGTGTGGTACAGGCTGCCACCATGAGCCAGTCCCAGTGACAATCAGCACCCCACCATTTAGCCCTCTGCCAAGGGGTCCCCAGTGCCAGAGCCCAGCCTGTGCAGGACTGGGGAGGCCTGAGGGTGCCCAGAGATGCTGGGCACTGCCCTGTGCCTCCTGCCAAGCCCCCTCCCTGCACAGCTCTCACCTCCCCGGTGTCGGGGTCCTTCGTGTGGGCCACCTCCAGGATCCGATCCACCTCCACATAGTCTGGGTTGAACAAATCCTCATCAGGCTGCGACAGCAACAAGAGAGGTAAGCTCAAGCTGACTCCAGGCTCACACAGGTGGCTGGCAGAGCACACAGGGCATCTCTTCCCAGGATGCTGCCTGCTTTGTGCAGCACCCTGAGCACCTTTGACAAAGGTGTTTGACATCTGTTCCTGGGCAGGGAGCATTCAGGAGCCCTGCAGAGGGCAAAGCTCTTGCTTCATCCTGGTCTCCAGCTGGTGCAGGATGGGCTCCATGGAAGGAGCATTCAGTGGGTACAGAACTGGCTTGAGAGCTGCACCCAGAGTGGCTCTCAATGGTCCATGGCCTAGTGGAGGCCAGTGACAAGTGGAGTCCCCCAGGGCTCAGTGCTGGCACCAGGCTTGGTCAACATCTCTGTTGGTGCCATGGACAGAGGCACTGAGGCTCCCTCAGCACCAAGCTGTGTGCTGCAGCTGACAGCTGGAGGGAAGGATCCATCCAGAGGGACCTGGGCAGGCTGCAGAGCTGAGCCCAGGACAACCTCAGGAGGTTCAACAAGACCAAGGGCAAGGTCCTGCAGCTGGGGCAGGGCAATCCCAGGCACTGCTAGAGGTTGGGCAGGGACTGGCTCACCAGGGCAGGAAGGTGCCAAAGGCAGAGCTCAGCTTTTGGCCTGCTCAGAAACTGCTCAGTGCCCAGCCCAAATGTGCCAGGGCTGGGCACAGCTGCCTGCCATGCCCAGCTCTCACCTCAGTGAAGATGTGCTTCATCTGGGCCTGCTTGTTCCGGAAGCGCTTTATCTTCTGGGAGATCCTGGGGTCCTTCTCCAGCTCCTCCAGAGTTGCCCACTTACAGTGGAGGTAGGAGCTGCAGAGGGGGAAAAAGCAACAAACTGTGGCCCAAGAGAACTTTGGCCCCCATCCAGCCACAGCACAGAGACCTCCCCAGGACCACCCAGCCTACGGAGGGAGCTGCGGCCCAGGGCCAGGCCAAGAGCGATCGCTGCAGCTGCAGTGGCTTTGCTGCTTCCCAGGACAGGGAGGTAGGGCTGTGGGGCTGCAGCCCTTGCTGCTGCATGGCACAGGGCACCACGAGAGGGTACCTACAAGTTCCTGTACTTGACATAGAACTCCTCCATCTCAAACGCCAGGCCTCCGGGATGAGCCTAAGCCAAGGGAAGGAGAGGAAGCAACAGTTAGAGCCTGAGGAGCTGGGGACATCTGTGCTCTGTGCTCTGGGCACAGCCAGGCAGACCCTGCCTGGGCACAGGCTCCGGGCAGCTGGGCCCCGTGGGCACTCAGCACATGGCCTGGCCAGGAGCCTCAGTGACCCTGGGGAGCATGGTGTGAGACCACCCTTGAGCAAAGGGACCCCAAACACTTCCTGGGCACCAGCCCAGGGCTGAGTCCTCTCCAGAGGCTTTCTGGTGCTCAGGGCACCACATTGATCCCCAACCCAGAAAGGTGCCAGTCTGAGCACACACCAGCAGCACCCTGCAAAGAGCAATGTGAGGAACGGCACAGCAGCACCGACTGCTGCTCCACCTCACGTCCCTGCTGCACAAGGCAGCCAGGCCCCACTTCTCCTCTGCCCAGGGACCTCCAGCCCCACTCACCTCCTTCTGCACCATCCTGGAGGCAAGGATCTTCTCAATGATGTTGGCATCATCCTCAGGAGGCTCCTGGGGACAGGAGAGCACAGTGCCACGTCCAGGGCTTGGACCCTGGCACTCTCCCACTACAGAACAGCTGCTTGCTCCTCTCCCTGCCCACCAGCTGGGCAGGCAGAGCTGGCACAGTGGGAGCTGGGAGAGCTGCACTTGGAGAACCCTTGCTGGGTGTGAGGGTGCAGGTGCTGCCAGCCCAGCTGTGTTTGCCCACAGCAGTGTCCTGGTCAGCTGGGTAGTGTCCTTCCAGCTAGACCAAGGCAGAGAGGGTGGCAAGTGTCCCAGAAAAGAGGGAGCTTGGGCACTTCTACCTCAAGACTGAAGGAAGGAAATATGCCAAGAGGTGCCCAGCTGCTCCCAGCCATGCTCCAGGCTCCACCTCTGCCCTGCCCTGCCATTAAAACAGCCTCACAGTGCTGGATGTCCCCAGTGTCCCAGCACAGCAGACAGGGCTGCTGGGCCCTGCTCATGGGCACAGGACACAGGCAGCACTCAGCCCCACTGCTCTCTGTGCAGCTCTTCCTGACACTCAGAGAACCTCCTCATTCCCTCCACAGGCTCCAACTCTGCCAGGAGGAAGTCATGAGGCTGCAGAGATCTTCTGATGGCCACCCACAGGCTCCCAGCCCACTCCCTCAAGCTGAGAACATGAACTTGGCTGGAGGTGGCCCTAACTGTCCTGCTTCCAGCTCTGAGAAGCAGGCACAGAGCAAGTGGGGAGGTCTGGGCTGTCCCAGCCATGTGCTGTGGCAAGCCCAGCCCCACCACATGCTCCAGGACAAGAGAGTGAGGCTCCTGCCTGTGCTGCAGCAGGAGAGGCATGGAAGGGCTGAGGGAAGAGGACAGAATCAACAATGTGGAGCTTGCCTGAGCATCAGAAATATCAATCCTGCTCTGGCTGGGAGGTGGTTTGGCAGCAGGAAGAAGAGCAAAGTGCAGAGCAGAAAGGAGAAGGATTTTGTTCATCCTCTTCAGACAGGGGCAGAGTCTGTTCCAAGGCAAAGCAGCCCTAAGATGTCCTTTGGCAGACCAGAAAGACCTCTCCAAGCAAGGCACAGGAAAGGCTGGGGTGGGGGTGGGGGCAGGCAGCTGGGGCATGGCATAGCACTCACCCAAAAGGCTCTGGGAAAGCCAAGGTGGTGCCCAGGGCTGCAGCAGCCCCTGCATGCCCCAGCCCTTACTCTTGGCACACCCATGGCAGTGTGGGGCAGAATGCTGAACCCAGCACTGTCACACAGTGAGCAGGGTAACAGCAGCTTTCTGGGCCCCTCAGCTGCAGTCAGGTGTGTGCCAGCCTCTGCCTGGGCATGGCAGGGAGCATCAGGCCACCTCTCATCTACTGCCTTGCCCACACAGAGCCCTGTGAAGAGGGGGCTGGAGAGGGACAGGGGAAGAGTGTGAGAGCAGTTAGTATCTGGCAGCTTGCTAGTGACCAGTAAGGAGGAATGAGCTGCAGGATCCACCACACAGAGCGGCAGCAAGGAGCTGCCAGCAGCAAGCAGGAGCCAGCACTGAAGGAGAGGGCAGAGGAGGCAGCGCAGTGAGGCAGTGACAGCAGCTGGTCCCTGCCATGCTGCCCACAGGTCAGCTTGGCTGGCTGCTGTCATGCTGGGCATCTCTGTGGCACTGAGGGAGAGCAGCAACGTGGGCAGAGAATGATGACCTTGGCTGGCAGAGCCAAAACCAGCCTAGCCTCAGGGACTGGAGCTAGAGACAGGGGCCAAAGGTGGGCAGGGCAGCGTGGGGGTCATGCCTTCAGGGGCACGCTCCGGAGGCCTCAGTCTCCCGGCAGGAGGGCACCAGCCGGACCCGCACGCCTCCTGCCCACCCTGTCCTGCCCAGCCAGGCTGCAGCCTCGCAGGCAGCCGCTCAGCCCTGTGCTGGGACCCCCCAGGCCCCCTGAGCCCCGCGCCCAGCCAGCCCTACCTCTGCCTGCCAGGCCAGCATGGACGAGGAGAGCGCGGAGGTGCGGCCGGCCCCCAGCACCGCGATGGTCTCCCCATCGTCGTCCACCACCTTGAAGTCCAGGTCCTCGTTGTACTTCCTCCGCTTCACCTGCCGGCCCGAGCGCCGCTTCTGCGGGACAGGGAGGGCCTCAGGGCGCGGGGGGCAGGGCACGGGGGCAGGGCACGGCCCCGCTGCTGCCCTCAGCCCTGCTGCTGCCCTCGGCCCTGCTGCTGCCCTCAGCCCCGCTGCTGCCCTCAGCCCTGCTGCTGCTCTCGGCCCTGCTGCTGCCTTCGACCCTGCTGCTGCCTTCGACCCTGCTGCTGCCCACGGCCCTGCTGCTGCCCTCAGCCCTGCTGCTGCCCTCGGCCCTGCTGCTGCCTTCGACCCTGCTGCTGCCTTCGACCCTGCTGCTGCCCACAGCCCTGCTGCTGCCCACGGCCCTGCTGCTGCCCACGGCCCTGCTGCTGCCCACGGCCCTGCTGCTGCCTTCGGCCCTGCTGCTGCCCACGGCCCTGCTGCTGCCCACGGCCCTGCTGCTGCCTTCGGCCCTGCTGCTGCCTTCGGCCCTGCTGCTGCCCTCGGCCCTGCTGCTGCCCAACGGTGCCCTGCTGCTGCCCACAGCCCTGCTGCTGCCCTCGGCCCTGCTGCTGCCCAGCGGTGCCCTGCTGCTGCCCACAGCCCTGCTGCTGCCCTCGGCCCTGCTGCTGCCCTTGGCCCTGCTGCTGCCCACAGCCCTGCTGCTGCCCTCGGCCCTGCTGCTGCCCTCGGCCCTGCTGCTGCCCAGTGGTGCCCTGCTGCTGCCCTCGGCCCTGCTGCTGCCCAGCGGTGCTCTGCTCCTGCCCACGGCACTGCTGCTGCCCTCAGCCCTGCCCCTGCCCAGCGGTGCCGAGCTCTGCCCCTGCCCACGGCCCTGCCCCTGCCCACGGCCCTGCCCCTGCCCAGCAGTGCTCAGCTGTGCTCCTGCCAGAGGTGGCCAGGACCTGCCCCTGGCGGCCAGCTGAGGGCCGTGGCCGGCACCTGGCTGTCGGCTGACTCTGCAGACTCCTCTGGGCTCTGTGCAGATGGGCTCAGGAGATCCTGATCCAAATCCAGACTGTCCACTGGGACCTCATTTTTCCTCTTCCCTTTCTTCTTCTTCTCCACAGGGGTGTCCTTGCTGCCAGGATGGACAGACAGTTAGATCTTGTCCTAGGGATGCTGGGGGACAGCCAGCAGGCACCCACACAGCGCTCTGCTCCTGCTGGAGCAGGCTGCTCAAGGCTCCTGCGGCCTCTCTCAGCACTGGGGACCCCCAGGTGGTGATGCTCAGGGAAAGGGTCCACCTGCTCTGGCCTGGTGCGGGGTGGACAGGGGCAGGGGGCTCCAACAGCCAGGGGAGCAGCCCCACAGGAGCTGAAGGAGATGGGGTTCAGCTCAGGGCCAGCCCTCACTTCTGCTTTGGCATGGGGAAGGGTGAGGTCAGGGCACTCTGGACACTTGCTCAAGCGTGGTGATGAGCTGGAAGGAACCAGGCCAGCCTCTCCCCTGCAGGCAGGGTGACCCTTCCTCAGGCCAGCAAGTCTCCAGAGTGAAAGCAGGTCCTGCACCAGAAGGCAGCAGCCTCTGCACCAGCTAGGAGATGGAGACAAGGACCTGTGTCCAGCACAGGTGCAAGAAGCATCTCCCACCACCAGCCCCAGCAGGCCAGGGCAGCAAGGAGCCTGCTGAGCAGAGCACTCACAAACACATCCTGCACCATTGAGTCAGGTGCAGAGCTCACTATCCTGAGGCCACACTAAACCTTTACCCCAGTGCTGAGGCAGAGGCTGCTCCAGCTCATGGTTTACCTTCCCTGGCACCAAGGCCAATGCTGGCCTTTGCCTTCAGTCAGAGGGAGCTCAGCCCTGTTAGTACCACAAAAACAGGGAGCAGACAGGTCCCATTGTCCCACCCTGGCAGCCACCACCACCTCCAGGGGCCCATGGGAGGCTGTGTCCCACTAGGCAACCATCCTCCACGCTCTGGTCACAGTAGGATTTGCTCCCAGAGACCCCTGTGAGTGTGAGCTGTGCTAACACACAGCCCAAGCCTGCAGCATGCTCTTGGGTCAGGGCCAGCCTGTCCCCCATGGCACCCAGCACAACCTGCCTGCACAAGGCAGGTGCCCAGGAAACACCAGGGAAAGAAACAAGCACTGCAAACGTGCCAGCCCATCCTCACCCTCTGCCAGGGCAAGCTGCCAAGGAGCTGGTGCCTGTCCCTGAGCAACCTCCCCTCCTCCACCCACAGCCCTGCCATCCAGCCCCTGCCCCTGCCCCTGCCCCTGCCCGGCTTGCCCAGCAGCAGAGCAAGCTCTCATTTCAAACCACACTTCAGGAGGGAGGCTGCTGCTCGCCCGGGGCCAGCAAACTCCAAGCAGTGAGAGATGTGCTGCTGAGGCCAAGCCCGTGCTGGCCCTGCCCTGGCATCAGTCCCAGGCCCTGGGAAGGTGCTGCCAGCGCTGCTCCCACCAGAGCAGCTCCGGAGTATTGATCTGTGAGTCACAACCAGCAGCAGCTCCATTCATGACCCAGCAGTTGGCTGTGATTAGAAATAATTGAGAGGAAATTACAGCACCATTAGCTGCCACTTAGCGGGCTCCCTGCAACCGTTTCAGCTGCACGGAGGCCTTACCCTGCCTGCTGCTCACCTCCCCCTCCCTGTGCTGCCTGGGGCCCCCAGCCCACTCCCCTGTCTCTGCTCCCTGCAGAGCTGCCAGCCTGCCACCCGTGGGTGCCTCCATCAGCAGCTGCTTCGCTGTGGGTGGGTTTGCTGCTGGCTGACCCAGAGGCCAAGGTGACCATCTGAGAAAGGGCTCAAAGAGCAGCTGTGGAGAGGGGAGGCTGCAAGGAGGACCTATTGGCTGGGCTGCCCTAGCAGCAGGGGCAGACCTAGGTCCTCTGGAAGGTGCAGATGAGCACTGCAGGCTTAGACTTCCCTGGGACATCAGAAAGCCGAGAACTTTGGCACTCCCATGCTCCACACAATGGCACTCATAGCCACCCTGGTGCCAGCTTCGTGGCCCTGGCCTCTCCAGGATCCAGCTGTCCAGGAGCTCTCAAGGAGCAGGGCTGTGGAAGACCTGGAGGTTGCTTCTTGTGCTGCAGACAGCCGTGGTGGGAGGGAGCTGGGCAGGTCCCAGGCTCTGGTGACCGTTTCCAGCAAAGAGCCTTCAAGAAGCTCTCCCAGCCTGCTGCTTTCTAACAGAAAAGGAGGTTTGCTGCAAGGTTCCCAGCTAGCTCCTGCACTGACCCCTTGGCCCACAGAACTAAACTCCCCCGATGGATTCTTTACAGCACAGGAGGGCAGTCTCAGCTGCCAGCCTTGGCTGCCAGCACAGCTCCACAGCAGCGAGGGGCAGGTTCAGCACAGGAGGGCAGTCTCAGCTGCCAGCCTTGGCTGCCAGCACAGCTCCACAGCGGCGAGGGGCAGGCTCAGCACAGGAGGGCAGTCTCAGCTGCCAGCCTTGGCTGCCAGCACAGCTCCACAGCGGCAAGGGGCAGGCTCAGCACAGGAGGGCAGTCTCAGCTGCCAGCCTTGGCTGCCAGCACAGCTCCACAGCAGCGAGGGGCAGGCTCAGCACAGGAGGGCAGTCTCAGCTGCCAGCCTTGGCTGCCAGCACAGCTCCACAGCAGCGAGGGGCAGGTTCTGCTGCCCGAGGGAGGCACAGGAGATGACAAATGCTCCAGCAGCCCCCCTGAGCCGAGGCAGGCTGCAGGCCCTGGGGCACGTGGGGACCCTTGCACAGACCTGGGCCAGGGTCCTCTCCATGTACCCTCCTGGGCCCTAGAACAGGGATGAGAGGCCCTGGGCCAGACGGCACCACACTGTGCTGCTGAGACACCTCCCTGAGCCCCCTCTGCCCTCCAGGACATTCGGCACAGAGGCCAAAGAGAGACCAAGATTCTTTAGTCCTCTTCTGGAGCTGGGGTCTCACAAGACCTCATGACCTGAGGGGCCCCTGCCTGCACTGCCTCTGCAAGGCCAGAGCTGATCCTGGCCTCCCAGCCGGCACACCCAGGCGCCGGCACCAGCAGCCTGCACTCCTGCAACAGTGGCCCAGCCCTGGGCACAGCAGGCAGAGAGATGTGGCCACACCAGCACTCACCTGCTCTTCTTGGGTCTTGCTCTAGGGGCAGTTTCAGAGCCACTCCTCTTTTCCTTAGGCTCCTTGGGGGCTTTGGGCTCCCGAGGTTTCCGAGGCTTCTTGGGAACCTCCCTTTGCTTGGGCTCCTTCGGCTTCTTGGGCTCCTTGGCCTTTTTAGGCTCTTTTGGTTCTTTAGGCTCTCTTCTCCTCTTTGGTTTCACCTCTGCAGCTGCTTTTTCTCCCCCTTCCTGCTCCCCCAGGTCCTTTTTCTTCCGTTTCTTCTTCACCCCCGTGCCCCCTCCCCCACTGTCCTGCATGCCGTTCGGGCTGCTCAGCCGCTCCTGGGGAGCCCCCTCGGGCTCCTCCTCTGGGCACTGGCACTGCCCACCCATGTCTTCGTCTGCCAGCGCCCCCTGCTGGGGTACCTCGTCCTGCTCCTCGCTGCTGGCAAAGGAGTCCTGTGCCTTGCACTCCCAGGCATCCGACATCGGGGAGCAGCTCAGCGCCTTCGCGCCTGGCGCCTGCGGAGAGAGGAGAAAGGCAGCGCTGAAGCTGAGGGCAGCAGGAACAGCAGCGCGCTCCAGAGTGACCTGCAGCCCAGCAGCGCGCTCCAGAGTGACCTGCAGCCCAGCAGCGCGCTCCAGAGGGCCCTGCAGCGCGCTCCAGAGGGCCCTGCAGCCCAGCAGCGCGCTCCAGAGGAACCTGCAGCCCGGCAGCGCGCTCCAGAGGAACCTGCAGCCCGGCAGCGCGCTCCAGAGGAACCTGCAGCCCGGCAGCGCGCTCCAGAGGGCCCTGCAGCCCGGCAGTGCGCTCCAGAGGAACCTGCAGCCTGGCAGCGCGCTCCAGAGGGCCCTGCAGCCCGGCAGCGCGCTCCAGAGGGCCCTGCAGCCCAGCAGCGCGCTCCAGAGGGCCCTGCAGCCCAGCGGCACGCTCCAGAGTGACCTGCAGCCCGGCAGCGCGCTCCAGAGTGACCTGCAGCCCAGCGGCGCGCTCCAGAGTGACCTGCAGCCCGGCAGCGCGCTCCAGAGTGACCTGCAGCCCGGCAGCGCGCTCCAGAGTGACCTGCAGCCCAGCAGCACGCTCCAGAGGGCCCTGCAGCCCAGCAGCGCGCTCCAGAGGGCCCTGCAGCCCAGCAGCGCGCTCCAGAGTGACCTGCAGCCCAGCAGCGCGCTCCAGAGTGACCTGCAGCCCAGCGGCACGCTCCAGAGTGACCTGCAGCCCAGAGGCGCGCTCCAGAGTGACCTGCAGCCCAGCGGCACGCTCCAGAGTGACCTGCAGCCCAGCAGCGCGCTCCAGAGTGACCTGCAGCCCGGCAGCGCGCTCCAGAGTGACCTGCAGCCCAGCAGTGCGCTCCAGGGTGACCTGCAGCCCAGCGGCGCGCTCCAGAGTGACCTGCAGCCCAGCAGTGCGCTCCAGAGTGACCTGCAGCCCAGCGGCACGCTCCAGAGTGACCTGCAGCCCAGCGGCGCGCTCCAGAGTGACCTGCAGCCCAGCGGCACGCTCCAGAGTGACCTGCAGCCCAGCGGCGCGCTCCAGAGTGACCTGCAGCCCGGCAGTGCGCTCCAGAGTGACCTGCAGCCCAGCGGCGCGCTCCAGAGTGACCTGCAGCCCAGCAGTGCGCTCCAGAGTGACCTGCAGCCCAGCGGCGCGCTCCAGAGGAACCTGCAGCCCGGCAGCGCGCTCCAGAGTGACCTGCAGCCCAGCGGCGCGCTCCAGAGTGACCTGCAGCCCAGCGGCGCGCTCCAGAGGAACCTGCAGCCCAGCAGCGCGCTCCAGAGTGACCTGCAGCCCGGCAGCGCGCTCCAGAGGAACCTGCAGCCCGGCAGCGCGCTCCAGAGGAACCTGCAGCCCGGCAGCGCGCTCCAGAGTGACCTGCAGCCCAGCAGTGCGCTCCAGAGTGACCTGCAGCCCAGCAGTGCGCTCCAGAGTGACCTGCAGCCCAGCGGCGCGCTCCAGAGGAACCTGCAGCCCGGCAGCGCGCTCCAGAGTGACCTGCAGCCCAGCGGCGCGCTCCAGAGTGACCTGCAGCCCAGCGGCGCGCTCCAGAGGAACCTGCAGCCCAGCAGCGCGCTCCAGAGTGACCTGCAGCCCGGCAGCGCGCTCCAGAGTGACCTGCAGCCCAGCAGCGCGCTCCAGAGTGACCTGCAGCCCAGCAGCGTGCTCCAGAGTGACCTGCAGCCCAGCAGCGCGCTCCAGAGTGACCTGCAGCCCAGCACAGCTCCCAGCACCCAGCTCAGCACCAGCAGGGGCCCTGGACCCAGTGGGACTGTGCTAATGGCCACCACACAAGGACACTGCCCAAGGGAGGCTGACAGGTTACTGGTGCAGTGTGTCGGCGGTGGTGTGGCGGTGTGGTGGTGACGGTGTGGTGGTGGCGGTGGCAGGGTGGCGGAGTGGCGGTGGGGCAGTGCTGGTGTGGTGGCGGTGGAGCAGTGGCAGTGTGGCAGGGTGGCGGTGGTGGTGTGGCAGTGGCGGTGTGGTGGTGGCAGTGGCGGGGTGACGGTGGCAGGGTGGTGGTGTGGCAGTGGTGGGGTGGTAGTGTGGTGGTTGGGCAGTGGCGGTGTGGTGGTGGCAGTGGAGGTGGTGGCAGTGGAGGTGGCGGTGTGGCAGTGTGAGTGTGGCGGTGTGAGTGTGGCGGTGTGCTGGTGTGGCAGTGGCGGTGTGGCGGTGTGGCGGTGGCAGTGTGGCAGTGGTGGTGTGATGGTGGCAGTGGCGGTGCGGTGGTGGCAGTGTGGCGGTGGGGTGGTGGTGGTGGGGTGGTGGTGGCAGTGGCAGTGTGGTGGTGGCAGTGTGGCAGTGTGGTAGTGTCCCTGTGCCATGCCCCCAGGCAGGCTCCTGCCTTGGCACACTGCATACAATGCAGGCCCCCAGGCCCCCAGCTGCTCGCTGCCCAGAGGCAGGGACTGTGCCTGCAGGGCTAGAGGAGGGACTCAGGGCTGCCTTGCAGCCTGCACTCCTGGAGGCAGAGCCCCGGGTGCCAGGTGGCGTGGGAGCAGCACCTTGCCCGCGCGCTACCAGCGCAGGGCCTGCCCCCAGCCCAGCCCAGCCCAGCGGAGCTGCTCCTCCTGCTCCGGCTCTGCCTGCGCTTCCTGACAGCTTCAGCACCGAACGGCAGAAGGCATCTGGCTGCCTCCCAGAGTGCTCTGCAGCACCAGCCCCAGCAGGAAGCAGCACAGAGAGGCCCAGCTGTGCAGCACCAGCAGCAGCAGTGCCTGCCATAAACAGGTGAGCAGCCTTGAGAGCAGCCTGAGCCAGCAGGGCTGGCAGGGACCAGAGATAGCCCTTGCAGGAGGTGCCAGAGAGAGAGGAAGGGACATGTGGCTGTGTGCAGCAAGGATGGGGAAAGTACCAAGCTGGGCTCTGTTTCAGCTGCTTTGCCATCCCCAGTGCCCCAGCACAGGCAGTGCCCAGCCCTGCCAGCACACTCAGCAGCCCACTGCACCCTCTCCTGTCTGGCTGCCATCAGGGGCTACTGGAGAGTGGCCAGGGACATGGTCAGCACTGGTCCCTCGTGGCACTGCAGAGAGCCAGCCCAGACAGGTCTGTGCCCATGGCCCTGGCAACATGAGCGGCCTGAACTCTGCCACCACAGTGGGACAGCACAGCCACCTCGTCAGCTCCTTCTCTTGCTGCACACGGGGCTGTGAGCAGAGGAGGCTGCAGCCACCCCCAGCCTGGCTCACCACCAGCTGGCAGAGCAGCAGCAGCCCAAGCCCAGCAGCACAGCAGGGCTGAAAGCTGCTTCTAGACAGCTGTGCCATGAGACACTGGCATGGCCAGACCCCTGCCAGGCCTGTCCTGCCGGCCCAGAGGCTGGGGAGCAGCTGCTGAGTGGCCTGGGAGGCAGCAGTTCCACCCCAAGCCCTGGTGCAGAGGTGCCAGTGCCTTGAGCAGCAATGCTCTGGCCCCACAGACAGACCTGCAGCACCACCTGGCTCTTCAGAGCTGCAGGGGAGAGTCTAAATGCTGACACCCTAGGGCTGAGGACAGAGCCCCTGGGAGCTGCTCTAGGTGCAGGGACTCTGTACACTCAGATTCCTGCTTTGGGCTGGAGGGAAGTGCTGGATGAAAGAGGCTGCCCCAGGGAGAAGACCCTGTGGCAGACCCATGCTGCTGGCATGCCTGGCATCAGCTGGACAGGCTGCACTGGCACCTCTGCCTGCACACAGCCACCTCCAGCACTCTGCTCCAGCCACCTGGGACAGGGGAGAGCAGCCATCACAGCTCAGGGACAAGCCACCAACGTGCCCCAGGCCACTAAAGAGAACCTCTTCTGGGCTAGGAGAAAGTCAGCACTGCCTCTGAGCCCACAGACTGAGCACCAAGGTCAGCCCCTGCCTTCGCCCTGCTCAGATCCTGCAAGCTAGGGCTCGGCTGGAACAATTGACTGGACTAACTACAAAGCTCCCAGACTCCCCAGAGCCTGCATCTCCTCTTGCCTCTGTGCTGAGTAGCAGCCAGGCAGAGACACCAGGCAGAAAGCAAATCTGCAGCATCCCTGCACAGCAGGAGGGTGAACTGCTCCTTGCCAGCCACAGCTTGTAGCCCCGAGCCTTGAAAGCGCTGCCCACTTGCAGGCAGACCACCTGGGGAGCAGCAGCCAGCCAGGATCTTGCAGTTCTGCTGGCCAGGGCTTCCCCAGGTGGAGCTGGGCTGAGCCCTGGAAGCAGCTCTGTCCCTGACAGCCCTGCCTGAGGGAGCTGAGCCGTGGTGGCTAGGCACAGGGACCTGAGTGCCTCTGGGTGCATGCAGCAGCGATTCCCAGCAAACCATGAGGAGCAGAGGATGCCAGAACTGGCCCAGGATTCCCACCAGCCAAGTGGGCCAAAGCTCCCTGTTAGGCAGTCTGCTGTCTGCATCCACAGCTCAGCCAAGACTGTGGAGCCCAGGCAGGTCCTGCTTGCCACTGTCAGGTCCACTGTCTGCAGGGAGCCTCAGGCCTCAAGGCATCAGACAAAGGTATCGGGAGGGAGGCCTCAAACCATGACCTGCTTGGCAGTGCCTGCCTCGTTACACTGCTCAGGCCAGCTGTAGAGGCCATGTTGGTGACTCCCATCCTGCACAGGCCTCAGCAGAGAGTGGAATGCTTCACACAACCAACCACAGGCTGCCAAGCTTCAGAAAATGCAGCAATCCTGCATCACCTGCTGGCTGCCAACAGCCCCTCCAGCCTCCAGGCAAGTCCCCCCCGGTGGGAGCACAGACCTCCCCCCCAGCACACCCCCCAGACCCAGCAGCACCAGCACTTGGCCATGGGATGCCCTACCGCAGCCTGCTGCGTCCAGCAGGGAGCACTGGCAGCAGGCAGCACCCAAAGCCTCTGGAGCAGGTCCTGCCAGGACAGCTTCCTCAAACACCAGGCAGCTCACGGCCAGGGCCTGCAGAGGCAGCAGGAGCAGAGGGAAAGCAGGCAAGGTACTGCCAGGCCCAGAAACCCTGCGGCACCTACAGCCGTGCCGGCTGCCCTGGGAGAGGGCTGCAGCACGACCCAGGCGAGCTGCTGCCCTCCAGAGAGCACAGATCTGCTGTCAGAGCCCACTGCTGCCTGCCAGGAACCAGCTCCTCCTGCTCCCCCTCCTGCCATGAGGCTCTGTTTCTTCTGGCTTCCTGTCAGCAGGACAGCCTCAGGAAGCAGTGCCAGGGTCACCTGTGCTCCTGCAGCACCCCACAGCAGCCCTGCAGCACCCCACAGCAGCCCTGCAGCACCCCACAGCAGCCCTGCAGCTCACCCACAGCAGCCCTGCAGCACCCCACAGCAGCCCTGCAGCTCACCCACAGCAGCCCTGCAGCACCCCACAGCAGCCCTGCAGCACCCCACAGCAGCCCTGCAGCTCACCCACAGCAGCCCTGCAGCACCCCACAGCAGCCCTGCAGCACCCCACAGCAGCCCTGCAGCTCACCCACAGCAGCCCTGCAGCACCCCACAGCAGCCCTGTAGCTCACCCACAGCAGCCCTGCAGCTCACCCACAGCAGCCCTGCAGCACCCCAGAGCAGCCCTGCAGCTCATCCACAGCAGCCCTGCAGCACCCCACAGCAGCCCTGCAGCTCACCCACAGCAGCCCTGCAGCTCATCCACAGCAGCCCTGCAGCACCCCACAGCAGCCCTGCAGCTCACCCACAGCAGCCCTGCAGCTCATCCACAGCAGCCCTGCAGCTCACCCACAGCAGCCCTGCAGCACCCCACAGCAGCCCTGCAGCACCCCACAGCAGCCCTGCAGCTCACCCACAGCAGCCCTGCAGCTCATCCACAGCAGCCCTGCAGCACCCCACAGCAGCCCAGCTGCTCCTCTGCAGCATGCAGCACACTGCCCCCATGCAGCCATGGCAGAGTACCAGCCACTGCCCTGGCTGCAGGGATCCCACTGGACTCAGGACTGCAAGTAAGGCATGGGAAAAGCCCTGACAGGTTCCATCCTGCTGCCCTCCCAAGCAGCTTCTCTCTCACAGTGTGAGAGCAGCTCTCCTCAGCCCATCAGCTCCAGGGTGACAGCAGGACAGCAGAGTGCCACAGAGGTACCACAGCAGTGGGAGGCTTTCTGCTGCTCCTTTCCGCCTTAACTGCTGAGCACCCCTCTGGCACAACCTGCAGGTAGCTGCCAAGCTCTCTGCCAGCTCTGAGCCATCTCCTCCAGGATGGGCACAGCCCCATGCAGGTACCCACAGGGCTGGCTCCCACACACACACTGCCTGGCTCTTCAGACCCCATTTCCATTCCAGTGTCTCAGATGGCTGCAGAGGTCACCAGGCAGCCTCTGCCCTGCTCCACACCATGAGAGCAGAGACATCTCCACAGAGCTGGTGTCCTATTCTTTAAGCAGTCACTGACTGACAGAGCTCTGATCAGGACAGCACCCAGCTTGAAAAGCATCTGGTGGAGAAGCTCCTCAGGTGGTTTGGGAGCCCTTGAGCACAGCACCAGCACAGCACCACAGAATGGTAGGGGCTGGAAAGCACCTGCAGAGATCATCCAGTGCAACCCCCTGCCAGGGCAGGCTGCACAGGAACACATCCAGGCAGTTCTTGAAAGTCTCCAGAGGAGACTCCACAACCTCCCTGGGCAGCCTGGCCCAGGGCTCCAGCAGCCTTAGAGGGAAACCTTTCACAGCACACAGCCTCTCCTGCGGGGCCCCTCAAGGCCCCAGCTAACCACACAGGTTTGCTGTTTCCAGGGTGGCTTGGAGGGGACTGGGAAGTAAAGACAACAACTCCCAGCTCTGGGTGGGTGCTACCCAACCTGAACTCTGGTACCACAGCCAAGCAGGATGAGATTCCTCCTCTGCGCTGTGCCTTGGCACTGCCTCTCACCTGGCAGTTATCTGGTGGGCCCTGCAGGATGCAGCTCTGTGCAATGTTTGCAGTGGGTTTGATCCCCAGAGGAACTCCCTGTGACTTCCAGTGCATACAGCACAGGATGGTGGAGCCCTCAGCAGCAGCTGCAGCATGAAGTCTTGTCCCATGCTTCTAACTACAGCCAAAGAGAAGGTCAGGGTGGAAAATGGTCTCCAACCTCTCCAGAGAGCCATGAAGGCGAAGAGAGAGCTCTTCCCACTGCATTAGAGAGCAAAGCCAAGCTCAGGCTGGGCCTCAGAGCTCTGCTTCCTTAACTCAAAACTCTTTTCTCTCCAGTCCCACTCTGACTCAACTTCCCATTTCTTACTCAGGAGGTGGGAGGCAAAGCAGCTTCTGCCTTGGGCTCAAAGGGCTCCCTGCCCTCTCCCAGTGTGCTGAGCTGTGAGATGCACTCAGCCCACCTGGCCCAGGAGGGCTACCCCTGCACCCCTCTGAGCCCTCCAGCACCATCCACCCCCTGCCTGCTGCAGGCTGGGCCAGACCTTCCTGCAGTCCCCAGCAGCAGTGGGATGCCTGCAGAGAAGCAGAAGCCCTGCACTTAGGGCTCAGGCTCGACTCAACCCCGCAGAGCTTTGTCTCATGTGAGAGCATCGATGGCAGAGGCTGCGAGGCTCCCGTGCTCTGTCCAGCGCCCAGCCGCCCAGCCTCCTCCTCAGCACCGGCTGAAGCCACCACGCAGGCTGCTGCTGTGCCTGCAGCCCGAGGTGGGCACAGCACACAGCCCTGTGCCCCCGGGATGGTCCTGCACCAGCCCAGCCCCCAGCGCGGGCAGCCCCCAGCGCGGGCAGCCCCCAGAGCGGGCAGCCCCCAGAGCGGGCAGCCCCCAGCCCAGCCCCCAGCCCAGAGCCCAGCCCAGCCCAGCCCCCAGCGCGGGCAGCCCCCAGCCCAGCCCAGAGCCCAGCCCAGCCCAGCCCCCAGCGCGGGCAGCCCCCAGCCCAGGCCCCAGTGCGGGCAGCCCCCAGCCCAGCCCAGCCCCCAGCGCGGGCAGCCCCCAGCCCAGCCCCTAGCGCGGGCAGCCCCCAGCCCAGCCCAGCCCCCAGCGCGGGCATTCCCCAGCGCAGCCCCCAGCGCGGGCAGCCCCCAGCCCAGACCCCAGCGCGGGCAGCCCCCAGCCCAGACCCCAGCGCGGGCAGCCCCCAGCGCGGGCAGCCCCCAGCCCAGCACCCAGCGCGGGCAGCCCCCAGCCCCGGCCCAGCGCGGGCAGCCCCCAGCGCGGGCAGCCCCCAGCCCAGCCCCCAGCGCGGGCAGCCCCCATCGCGGGCAGCCCCCAGCCCAGCCCCCAGCGCGGGCAGCCCCCAGCCCAGCACCCAGCGCGGGCAGCCCCCAGCCCCGGCCCAGCGCGGGCAGCCCCCAGCCCAGCCCCCAGCGCGGGCAGCCCCCAGCGCGGGCAGCCTGCTGCGTCCGGCACCACCGCAGCCTGCCCAGGAGCTGCCGCAGCAGCTGCATGCAGCGCAGGGGCTGCCGGAGTCCGGCCCCTGGGCGCCCACAGCCCTGCTCTGCAGCCCTTCATGCACTGCAGCAGCAGCTGAAAACACCCAGGTGCCAGCCCCCGGTGCCACCCCCCCGGTGCCACCCCCCGGTGCCAGCCCCGTCACGGCCGCGGGCGCCCGGGGCTCTGGGGTGGGTCCTGGCTCCGCTCCCGGCGCTCCGGCACCGCAGCCCTCCGCGGCCAGCGCTGGAAGCTCCTTCCCGTGCGGGGCCGGCGCTGGCAGCGGGCACAGCCCACCCCTTCCCCCGCCCAGGCCGTGCCAGGCGCCTGGGGGCGCTGCTGCCGCTGCCCCGGGCCGGCCAGGCTGCCCTCTCTGCTGAGCGCTCCCTGGCAGGCAGGAGGGAAGGGCCGTGGGAGGAGAAGCAGCTCTGCAAGCCTCGGCACCGCCAGGCAGGCCCAGGACCAGCGCTCCTGGCTGTGGGGGCAGGAGCTGGCACCCACGAAGCCTCCTCAGTCACGAGGGGAGTGACAGGTCTCACCAGTTAGTCACAGCCTGGTGACAAACCCACCAGGTGCTCAGGCAGCTCCCAAGGGCAGGATCTGTGCAAACACAGCCCCTGCCTGCGCCAGCAGCAGCCCCTCCTCAGCTGGCAGTGCCCTGTGTGCCAAGCCATCCCAGTGCAGGCAGGCAGGGTGGCACTGCTGTGAGGGGGCAGAGAGTAGCTGCCCCCAGCACAGCTCGCTGCAAGGCCCCAGCTCTCCAGCCCAGGCTCCACATCCACTGGCAGTGGACAGGGGCAGCCCCCAGCCCTGGGAGAGGGCAGAGCACATCCCTAACCTGCTCCTGAAGGAAGCTGGCAGCTCTCTGCCATCCAGCACCGACATGAAGGTGCCAGCACGGTGCCATTGGCCTAACCCTATGACAAGCATGACAAGCAAGATGCAGCTTCTGCTGGCAGGGAGACACACAGAGCCCTCTGGCCCTTGGCAGCCCTGGGAGCCACACAAGCATCTCACCTCCAGAGACTGCTCAGTGGAGCCTGGAGAGCAGCAGCCCTGCTGAGACCATGAGCAGTCTGTGTGCAAGGTGTGGGAGCTCCTGGGCTCAGGGGCACACAGACTGGCACCTCTGGCTTGCGAGGCTCAGCAGAGCACAGATGGCAGCTACTCACCTGGGGAGCAGCCATGCCTCCACCACAGCAATCAGGAGCCAGAGCACCCCCAGGAGCCCTGCCTGGCCAGGCCTTCTGCCAAGCACTGACCACTGCAGCCCAGCCCCTCCTGGGGACACCTCAGCACAGCCCCTGCAGAGTTGGTGACCCCAGGAAGGCTGCAGCCCACTCTGTGGCACACTGCAAGGACTGTATCAGTCTCACAGTATCACAGGATCACTAGGGTTGGAAGAGACCTCAAGGATCATTGAGTCCAACCTATCAACACAGACCTCATGACTAGACCATGGCACCAAGTGCCACATCCAATCCCCTCTTGAACACCTCCAGGGATGGGGACTCCACCACCTCCCTGGGCAGCACATCCCAATGGCTAACAACTCTCTTGGTGAAGAACTTTCTCCTCACCTCCAGCCTAAACTTCCCCTGGCACAGCTTGAGGCTGTGTCCTCTTGTTCTGGTGCTGGCTGCCTGGGAGAAGAGACCAACCCCCACCTGGCTACAACCTCCCTGCAGGGAGTTGCAGAGAGCAAGAAGGTCTCCCCTGAGCCTCCTCTTCTCCAGGCTAAGCAACCCCAGCTCCCTCAGCCTCTCCTCACAGGGCTGTGCCCCAGACCCCTCCCCAGTTTTGTTGCCCTTCTCTGGACACCTTCAAGTGTCTCAATGTCCTTCTGAAACTGAGGGGCCCAGAACTGGACACAGGACTCAAGGTGTGGCCTATCCAGTGCAGTGTACAGGGGCAGAATGTCTTCCCTGCTCCTGCTGGCCACACTGTTCCTGCTGCAGGCCAGGATGCTCTTGGCCCTCCTGGCCCCCTGGGCACACTGCTGGCTCATGTTCAGCCTACCATCAACCAGCACCCCCAGGTCCCTCTCTGCCTGGCTGCTCTCAGCCACTCTGCCCCCAGCCTGTAGCACTGCCTGGGGTTGTTGTGGCCAAAGTGCAGCCCCTGGCACTTGGATGTGTTCAGTCTCCTGCCCTTGGCCTCTGCCCATCTGCCCAGCCTGGCAAGGTCCCTCTGCAGAGCTCTCTACCCTCTCACAGCTCAACTCCTGCCCCCAGCTTGCTGTCAGCTGCAAACTCACTGCTGATGGACTCCATCCCCTCCTCCAGATCATCAGTGAAGATATGGAACAGGCTGGGGCCCAGCACTGCTCCCTGGGGCACAGCACTGGGGCCTGGCTGCCAGCTGGCTGTGGCACCATTCACCACCACTCTCTGGGCTCAGCCTCCAGCCACTTCCTAACCCAGCTCAGAGTTGCTGCTGGCCAAGCCAGGGGCTGACAGCTTGGCCAGGAGCTTGCTGTGGGGGATGGTGGCAAAGGCCTTGCTGCAGCCCAGGCAGACTCCATCCACAGCCTGCCCCACAGCCACCAGGCAGTGCCCTGGGCATGGAAGGAGCTCAGGTTGGTCAGGCAGGACCTGCCCTTCCTAACCCCATGCTGGCTGGGCCTGAGCCCTTGGCCATCCTTCAGGAGCAGTGATTGTCACCAGGATAATCTGCTCCATCACTTTCCCTGGCACTGAGCTCAGGCTGCCAGGCCTGGAGTTTCCAGACTCCTCCATCCAACCCTTCCTGTGGATGGGGACCACCTTGGCCAGTTTCAGTCACCTGGGACCTCTCCAGTGAGCCAGGACTGGAGGAAAATGATGGAGAGCGGCCTGGCAGCACATCTGCCAGCTCTCTCAGCACCCTAGGATGGATCCCATCCGGCCCCATGGACTTGTGAGTGTCCAAGTGGCTCAGCAGGTCCTGGACTAATTCCTCATGGATTACCGGGGCGCCACTCTGCTCCCCGACCCCATGGCCCAGCTCAGGAGGCCACTCCTCCTGAACTCCTCCTGCCTTGCTGTTAAACATTGAGGCAAAGACCTCAGCCTTTGCTCCTCTTCAGTCACAGTGCTCCCCTGCAGGCCCAATAAGTAGTGCAGGCTCTTCCTGTAGGGTTGATGTGTTTGTAACAATGCTGCTGACTGTCTCTCACAGAGGTGTTCAGCTTCAGCTCCAGCTGGGCCTTGGCCTCTCTAACCTGTTTCCTACACAATCTAACAGCTTCCTTAAACATACCTGGAGAAGCCTTCCCCTCCTGCCAAAGGTGATACAGCCTCTTTTTTCCCCTTACATCCTCCAGGAGCTGCTTGCTCATCCAGGCCCAGAGCCTTCCCCTGGGCTCCTCCTTCGGCACATGGGAGCTGCCAGTTCCTGTGCCTTCAAGATCTGTCCCACACTGCTGCCGGTTCTGAGAGCTCAGGAGCTGAGCAGCTCAGCCCCCAGCCCTCCCTGCTCACACCAGCACTCCCTTATCTCCCTCCAGGCTTTATCTGCAAGGGCAGTGAGACAGAGCAGCCTGGGAGCTGATCAAACCCCCCACGTGCTGGGGGAGGGCAGCTCTGCTCAGCTCCAGCCCCAAGTCACTGCTGCAACCCCACTGCCAGAGCAGCCAAACCTGCTGCAGCTCAGAGCAGTGCTGGGGACTCCTCACCCAGGCTTTGCCAGCACAGCAGAGCTCACTCACCCTGCCCCACACTGCCCTGCTGTGCCCCAGGCCTTCCCCTGCCCCCCAGCAGTGACCCAGCAGTGCTGGGGCAAGATCTGCTGCACTCCCTCCTCTGCACTGAGGCCTGCTCTGACTCAGCCCAGCAGCTCCAAGACACACTGCCAGGCTGTGCCCTTTGGGACACACTGCCAGCCTGTGCCCTTTGGGACACACTGCCAGGCTCTGCCCTTTGGGACACACTGCCAGGCTCTCTCCTTTGGGACACACTGCCAGGCTCTCTGCTTTGGGACACACTGCCAGGCTCTGCCCTTTGGGACACACTGCCAGCCTGTGCCCTTTGGGACACACTGCCAGGCTCTGCCCTTTGGGATACACTGCCAGGCTGTGCCCTTTGGGACACACTGCCAGGCTCTGCCCTTTGGGACACACTGCCAGGCTCTCTGCTTTGGGACACACTGCCAGGCTCTGCCCTTTGGGACACACTGCCAGCCTGTGCCCTTTGGGACACACTGCCAGGCTCTCTCCTTTGGGACACACTGCCAGGCTCTCTGCTTTGGGACACACTGCCAGGCTCTGCCCTTTGGGACACACTGCCAGCCTGTGCCCTTTGGGACACACTGCCAGCCTGTGCCCTTTGGGACAGGCTCTGCCCATTGAGACACACTGCCAGGCTCTCTGCTTTGGGACACACTGCCAGGCTCTGCCCTTTGGGACACACTGCCAGGCTCTCTCCTTTGGGACACACTGCCAGGCTCTGCCCTTTGGGACACACTGCCAGGCTCTCTGCTTTGGGACACACTGCCAGGCTCTGCCCTTTGGGACACACTGCCAGGCTCTCTCCTTTGGGACACACTGCCAGGCTCTGCCCTTTGGGACACACTGCCAGGCTGTGCCCTTTGGGATGCACTGCCAGGCTCTGCCCATTGAGACACACTGCCAGGCTCTCTCCTTTGGGACACACTGCCAGGCTCTGCCCTTTGGGACACACTGCCAGGCTCTGCCCATTGAGACACACTGCCAGGCTCTCTCCTTTGGGACACACTGCCAGGCTCTGCCCTTTGGGACACACTGCCAGGCTCTCTCCTTTGGGACACACTGCCAGGCTCTGCCCTTTGGGACACACTGCCAGGCTCTCTGCTTTGGGACACACTGCCAGGCTCTGCCCTTTGGGACACACTGCCAGGCTCTCTCCTTTGGGACACACTGCCAGGCTCTGCCCTTTGGGACACACTGCCAGGCTGTGCCCTTTGGGATGCACTGCCAGGCTCTGCCCATTGAGACACACTGCCAGGCTCTCTCCTTTGGGACACACTGCCAGGCTCTGCCCTTTGGGACACACTGCCAGGCTCTCTCCTTTGGGACACACTGCCAGGCTCTGCCCTTTGGGACACACTGCCAGGCTCTCTCCTTTGGGACACACTGCCAGGCTCTGCCCTTTGGGACACACTGCCAGGCTGTGCCCTTTGGGATGCACTGCCAGGCTCTGCCCATTGAGACACACTGCCAGGCTCTGCCCTTTGGTACCTGGCCCAGCTCCCTGCTGCTGCCAGCCCTGCAGATGTGGCCTGGCCCAGCTCCCTGCTGCTGCCAGCCCTGCAGATGTGACCAGGATCAGCCCCCTTTTTCTGCCAGCCCTGCAGATGTGACCAGGATCAGCTCCCTGCTGCTGCCAGCCCTGCAGATGGGGCCTGGCCCAGCCCCTGCTGCTGCCAGCCCTGCAGATGGGGCCTGGCCCAGCCCCCTGGTACTGCCAGCCCTGCAGATGTGACCAGGATCAGCTCCCTGCTGCTGCCAGCCCTGCAGATGTGACCAGGATCAGCTCCCTGCTGCTGCCAGCCCTGCAGATGTGGCCTGGCCCAGCCCCCTGCTGCTGCCAGCCCTGCACTCTCAAGCTGCCCACAGCAGTGGCAGCAGCCCTGTGGGCCTGTGATGAAATGCAAGCCTGCCCTGACTCCCGGGGCTTGGAGGGAAGTGAAAGGCTGCTCCTCCTCAGGGTGCAGACTCAAAGCAGGAGCATTTGCACCACTGCAGACAGACCCCCCTCAGACATCCTCTCTGGGCTGCAGCTCAGATCAGATTGGGATGTGCTGAGCTGCAGCCCCACCTGGAAATGCAAGGCAGCCCCAGCCCCTTCCCAGCACAGCCCAGCTGCAGCAGCTCACCCAGGCCCCAGCCTCCCCAGCTGAGAAGGGACAAGGAGAGAGGGTCACAAACCTGCTTCTCTTTTCTCTGTAGTTTCATTATCATCAAGTCTGGGATGAAAGTTATCCCTGCAAGACATAAAACAAGGTGACAGTCAAGGGGCAGCTGGACCTCAGGGGCTCCACTCTCCCATACCTTCCCTTCCAGAGGAGCAAAGTGCCCTCAGGGACAGGCCTGGGGACAGCTGCTCCGGGCAGGCCCCAGCCCGGTGCCCCCTGAGCCCCGCAGGGCAGGGTCCTGGCCTGGAGGGGCAGAGCTGGGGCCGGCAGAGACACTGCAGCTGCCCAGAGCTCCAAGCGGCCTGGGGCAGCCCTGGGAGCAGTGCTGGACACTGCCCATCCTGCAGCAGCCAGGGAAGCAGTGACCAAGGCAGCTGCTGCAATAGCAGTGAGAGATGGGAGGGGATGCAGGGCCTGGGGCAGGCTGCCAGCTGCCAGGGAGGAGCTGCTGGGCAAGGACAGGGCAGGCTGGGAGGGGAAGAGCCACGCCGGCAGACTCCATCTCCCCCAGCGGCTGCAGCAGCCCAGAGCAGTGCTGGGGCTGCCTCCCCGGGCCTGGGCCCCCCCAGCACAGGAGGATACTGCCTGAGTAGCCCTGGCCTGGCAGCTGAGAGCAGAGGGGGCTGCAGGCAGGGTGATGGCTGAGCCACCCCCCCGGCAGGAGGAGCTGCAGCTTCAGCCCAGCCCCCAGCCACAGCAGAAAGGCCTCTGTGTGACCAGGGCCCCACACTGCCCCCCAGGGAGGGGCACTGGCAAGGGGGCTCTGCTGATGCAGCTCCCCAGAAGCTCTCTGAGTCCAAGCCTGGCCCCAGGCTCCCAGCACTGGGGCTCAGCACCACAGCTCAGCACCACAGCAGGTGGCTGTACTCCAGCCTGGCCAGCAGCACCTCCTGCTGCCTGTGCCCAGGGCCTCAGCTCCCTGTGCCTGAGCAGCTGTGCTCCAGCCTGGCCAGCAGCACCTCCTGCTGCCTGTGCCCAGGGCCTCAGCTCCCTGTGCCTGAGCAGCTGTGCTCCAGCCTGGCCAGCAGCACCTCCTGCTGCCTGTGCCCAGGGCCTCAGCTCCCTGTGCCTGAGCAGTTGTGCCCGAGGGCAGGGACACCTCCCAGAGCACCCCCGGGCTGCCAGGCCATGCCAGGCCATGCAACTGCCCAGGCTCATGTCTCTGGGGACTGGGCAGAGGTTGGCACTACCAGGGCCAGGGGAGAGCCAGGCTCAGCACTGCTCTCCTGCCCACAGCTGGGCTCAGCTCCTGGGCACCAGCCCCACAGACAGCTTCAGAACCACAGCACCACGGAAGTGCCAGGCTGGGAAGACTCCTGGCACACGGCAGGGGCACTGCACTGGCACACAGCAGGGGCACCCCACTGGCACACAGCAGGGGCACCGCACTGGCACACAGCAGGGGCACCCCACTGGCACACAGGAGGGGCACCGCACTGGCACACGGCAGGGGCACCGCACTGGCACACAGCAGGGGCACTGCACTGACACACGGCAGGGGCACCACACTGGCACACAGCAGGGGCACCGCACTGGCACACAGCAGGGGCACTGCACTGGCACACGGCAGGGGCATTCCACTGGCACACGGCAGGGGCACTCCACTGGCACACAGCAGGGGCACCGCACTGGCACACGGCAGGGGCACCGCACTGGCACACAGCAGGGGCACTGCACTGGCACACGGCAGGGGCACTCCACTGGCACACAGCAGGGGCACTCCACTGGCACACGGCAGGGGCACCACACTGGCACACAGCAGGGGCACTCCACTGGCACACGGCAGGGGCACTCCACTGGCACACAGCAGGGGCACTCCACTGGCACACTGCAGGGGCACCGCACTGGCACACAGCAGGGGCATTCCACTGGCACACGGCAGGGGCACTCCACTGGCACACAGCAGGGGCACCGCACTGGCACACGGCAGGGGCACCGCACTGGCACACAGCAGGGGCACTGCACTGGCACACGGCAGGGGCACCGCACTGGCACACAGCAGGGGCACTCCACTGGCACACGGCAGGGGCACCACACTGGCACACAGCAGGGGCACTCCACTGGCACACAGCAGGGGCACTCCACTGGCACACTGCAGGGGCACCGCACTGGCACACAGCAGGGGCACTCCACTGGCACACGGCAGGGGCACCACACTGGCACGCAGCAGGGGCACCGCACTGGAACACAGCAGGGGCACCGCACTGGCACACGGCAGGGGCACCGCACTGGCACACAGCAGGGGCACCACACTGGCACACAGCAGGGGCACCGCACTGGCACACGGCAGGGGCACCGCACTGGCACACAGCAGGGGCACTCCACTGGCACACGGCAGGGGCACCGCACTGGCACACAGCAGGGGCACTCCACTGGCACACGGCAGGGGCACCGCACTGGCACACAGCAGGGGCACTCCACTGGCACACAGCAGGGGCACTCCACTGGCACACAGCAGGAGCACTCCACTGGCACACGGCAGGGGCACCGCACTGGCACACGGCAGGGGCACCCCACTGGCACACAGCAGGGGCACTCCACTGGCACACAGCAGGGGCACTCCACTGGCACACGGCAGGGGCACCCCACTGGCACACAGCAGGGGCACTCCACTGGCACACAGCAGGGGCACTCCACTGGCACACGGCAGGGGCACCGCACTGGCACACAGCAGGGGCACTGCACTGACACACGGCAGGGGCACCACACTGGCACACAGCAGGGGCACCGCACTGGCACACAGCAGGGGCACTGCACTGGCACACGGCAGGGGCATTCCACTGGCACACGGCAGGGGCACTCCACTGGCACACAGCAGGGGCACCGCACTGGCACACGGCAGGGGCACCGCACTGGCACACGGCAGGGGCACCGCACTGGCACACGGCAGGGGCACCGCACTGGCACACAGCAGGGGCACTGCACTGGCACACGGCAGGGGCACTCCACTGGCACACAGCAGGGGCACTCCACTGGCACACGGCAGGGGCACCGCACTGGCACACAGCAGGGGCACTCCACTGGCACACGGCAGGGGCACCGCACTGGCACACAGCAGGGGCACTCCACTGGCACACAGCAGGGGCACTCCACTGGCACACGGCAGGGGCACTCTACTGGCACACAGCAGGGGCACTCCACTGGCACACGGCAGGGGCACTGCACTGGCACACAGCAGGGGCACCACACTGGCACACGGCAGGGGCACTCCATTGGCACACGGCAGGGGCACCGCACTGGCACACGGCAGGGGCACCGCACTGGCACACAGCAGGGGCACTCCACTGGCACACGGCAGGGGCACCGCACTGGCACACAGCAGGGGCACTCCACTGGCACACAGCAGGGGCACTCCACTGGCACACAGCAGGGGCACTCCACTGGCACACGGCAGGGGCACCGCACTGGCACACGGCAGGGGCACTCCACTGACACACAGCAGTGCCACTCCATTGGCACACGGCAGGGGCACTCCACTGGCACACAGCAGGGGCACTCCACTGGCACACTGCAGGGGCACCGCACTGGCACACGGCAGGGGCACCGCACTGGCACACGGCAGGGGCACTCCACTGGCACACGGCAGTGGCACTCCACTGGCACACGGCAGGGGCACCGCACTGGCACACAGCAGGGGCACTCCACTGGCACACGGCAGGGGCACTCCACTGACACACAGCAGGGGCACCGCACTGGCACACAGCAGGGGCACCGCACTGGCACACAGCAGGGGCACCGCACTGGCACACGGCAGGGGCACCGCACTGGCACACAGCAGGGGCACTGCACTGGCACACAGCAGGGGCACTCCACTGGCACACAGCAGGGGCACTCCACTGGCACACGGCAGGGGCACCGCACTGGCACACAGCAGGGGCACTGCACTGGCACACGGCAGGGGCACTCCACTGGCACACAGCAGGGGCACTCCACTGGCACACGGCAGGGGCACCGCACTGGCACACAGCAGGGGCACTCCACTGGCACACGGCAGGGGCACCACACTGGCACACAGCAGGGGCACCGCACTGGCACACAGCAGGGGCACTCCACTGGCACACAGCAGGGGCACTCCACTGGCACACGGCAGGGGCACTCTACTGGCACACAGCAGGGGCACTCCACTGGCACACGGCAGGGGCACCGCACTGGCACACGGCAGGGGCACCGCACTGGCACACGGCAGGGGCACTCCACTGGCACACGGCAGTGGCACTCCACTGGCACACGGCAGGGGCACCGCACTGGCACACGGCAGGGGCACTCCACTGACACACAGCAGTGCCACTCCATTGGCACACGGCAGGGGCACTCCACTGGCACACAGCAGGGGCACTCCACTGGCACACTGCAGGGGCACCGCACTGGCACACAGCAGGGGCACCGCACTGGCACACGGCAGGGGCACTCCACTGGCACACGGCAGGGGCACTCCACTGGCACACGGCAGGGGCACCGCACTGGCACACGGCAGGGGCACCGCACTGGCACACGGCAGGGGCACCGCACTGGCACACAGCATTGGCACTCCACTGGCACACAGCAGGGGCACCCCACTGGCACACAGCAGGGGCACCGCACTGGCACACGGCAGGGGCACCGCACTGGCACACAGCAGGGGCACTCCACTGGCACACAGCAGTGGCACTCCACTGGCACACGGCAGGGGCACCGCACTGGCACACGGCAGTGGCACTCCACTGGCACACGGCAGGGGCACTGCACTGGCACACGTCAGGGGCACCGCACTGGCACACGGCAGGGGCACTGCACTGGCACACAGCAGTGGCACCCCACTGGCACACAGCAGGGGCACTGCACTGGCACACGGCAGGGGCACCGCACTGGCACACAGCAGGGGCACTCCACTGGCACACAGCAGGGGCACCGCACTGGCACACGGCAGGGGCACTCCACTGGCACACAGCAGGGGCACTCCACTGGCACACAGCAGGGGCACTCCATTGGCACACGGCAGGGGCACTGCACTGGCACACAGCAGGGGCACTCCACTGGCACACGGCAGGGGCACCGCACTGGCACACAGCAGGGGCACCGCACTGGCACACAGCAGGGGCACTCCACTGGCACACAGCAGGGGCACTCCATTGGCACACGGCAGGGGCACTGCACTGGCACACAGCAGGGGCACTCCACTGGCACACTGCAGGGGCACCGCACTGGCACACAGCAGGGGCACCGCACTGGCACACGGCAGGGGCACTCCACTGGCACACGGCAGGGGCACTCCACTGGCACACGGCAGGGGCACCGCACTGGCACACAGCAGGGGCACTGCACTGGCACACGGCAGGGGCACTCCACTGGCACACAGCAGGGGCACCACACTGGCACACAGCAGGGGCACCGCACTGGCACACAGCAGGGGCACTCCACTGGCACACGGCAGGGGCACCGCACTGGCACACAGCAGGGGCACTCCACTGGCACACGGCAGGGGCACCGCACTGGCACACAGCAGGGGCACTCCACTGGCACACAGCAGGGGCACTCCACTGGCACACGGCAGGGGCACTCTACTGGCACACAGCAGGGGCACTCCACTGGCACACGGCAGGGGCACTGCACTGGCACACAGCAGGGGCACCACACTGGCACACGGCAGGGGCACTCCATTGGCACACGGCAGGGGCACCGCACTGGCACACGGCAGGGGCACCGCACTGGCACACAGCAGGGGCACTCCACTGGCACACGGCAGGGGCACCGCACTGGCACACAGCAGGGGCACTCCACTGGCACACAGCAGGGGCACTCCACTGGCACACAGCAGGGGCACTCCACTGGCACACGGCAGGGGCACCGCACTGGCACACGGCAGGGGCACTCCACTGACACACAGCAGTGCCACTCCATTGGCACACGGCAGGGGCACTCCACTGGCACACAGCAGGGGCACTCCACTGGCACACTGCAGGGGCACCGCACTGGCACACGGCAGGGGCACCGCACTGGCACACGGCAGGGGCACCGCACTGGCACACAGCAGGGGCACTCCACTGGCACACGGCAGTGGCACCGCACTGGCACACAGCAGGGGCACCGCACTGGCACACGGCAGGGGCACCGCACTGGCACACAGCAGGGGCACTGCACTGGCACACAGCAGGGGCACTCCACTGACACACAGCAGGGGCACCGCACTGGCACACAGCAGGGGCACCGCACTGGCACACAGCAGGGGCACTCCACTGGCACACGGCAGGGGCACCGCACTGGCACACAGCAGGGGCACTCCACTGGCACACGGCAGGGGCACTCCACTGACACACAGCAGGGGCACCGCACTGGCACACAGCAGGGGCACCGCACTGGCACACGGCAGGGGCACCGCACTGGCACACAGCAGGGGCACTGCACTGGCACACAGCAGGGGCACTCCACTGGCACACAGCAGGGGCACTCCACTGGCACACGGCAGGGGCACCGCACTGGCACACAGCAGGGGCACTGCACTGGCACACGGCAGGGGCACTCCACTGGCACACAGCAGGGGCACTCCACTGGCACACGGCAGGGGCACCGCACTGGCACACAGCAGGGGCACTCCACTGGCACACGGCAGGGGCACCACACTGGCACACAGCAGGGGCACCGCACTGGCACACAGCAGGGGCACTCCACTGGCACACAGCAGGGGCACTCCACTGGCACACGGCAGGGGCACTCTACTGGCACACAGCAGGGGCACTCCACTGGCACACGGCAGGGGCACCACACTGGCACACGGCAGGGGCACTCCATTGGCACACGGCAGGGGCACCGCACTGGCACACGGCAGGGGCACCGCACTGGCACACGGCAGGGGCACTCCACTGGCACACGGCAGTGGCACTCCACTGGCACACGGCAGGGGCACCGCACTGGCACACGGCAGGGGCACTCCACTGACACACAGCAGTGCCACTCCATTGGCACACGGCAGGGGCACTCCACTGGCACACAGCAGGGGCACTCCACTGGCACACTGCAGGGGCACCGCACTGGCACACAGCAGGGGCACCGCACTGGCACACGGCAGGGGCACTCCACTGGCACACGGCAGGGGCACCGCACTGGCACACGGCAGGGGCACTCCACTGACACACAGCAGTGGCACTCCATTGGCACACGGCAGGAGCACTCCACTGGCACACAGCAGGGGCACTCCACTGGCACACTGCAGGGGCACCGCACTGGCACACAGCAGGGGCACTCCACTGGCACACGGCAGGGGCACCGCACTGGCACACGGCAGGGGCACCGCACTGGCACACAGCATTGGCACTCCACTGGCACACAGCAGGGGCACCCCACTGGCACACAGCAGGGGCACCACACTGGCACACGGCAGGGGCACCGCACTGGCACACAGCAGGGGCACTCCACTGGCACACAGCAGTGGCACTCCACTGGCACACGGCAGGGGCACCGCACTGGCACACGGCAGTGGCACTCCACTGGCACACGGCAGGGGCACTGCACTGGCACACGTCAGGGGCACCGCACTGGCACACGGCAGGGGCACTGCACTGGCACACAGCAGTGGCACCCCACTGGCACACAGCAGGGGCACTGCACTGGCACACGGCAGGGGCACCGCACTGGCACACAGCAGGGGCACTCCACTGGCACACAGCAGGGGCACCGCACTGGCACACGGCAGGGGCACTCCACTGGCACACAGCAGGGGCACTCCACTGGCACACAGCAGGGGCACTCCATTGGCACACGGCAGGGGCACTGCACTGGCACACAGCAGGGGCACTCCACTGGCACACGGCAGGGGCACCGCACTGGCACACAGCAGGGGCACCGCACTGGCACACAGCAGGGGCACTCCACTGGCACACAGCAGGGGCACTCCATTGGCACACGGCAGGGGCACTGCACTGGCACACAGCAGGGGCACTCCACTGGCACACGGCAGGGGCACCGCACTGGCACACAGCAGGGGCACCGCACTGGCACACGGCAGGGGCACTCCACTGGCACACGGCAGGGGCACCGCACTGGCACACGGCAGGGGCACTCCACTGGCACACAGCAGGGGCACTCCACTGGCACACGGCAGGGGCACCGCACTGGCACACGGCAGTGGCACTCCATTGGCACACGGCAGGGGCACTCCATTGGCACACGGCAGGGGCACTCCACTGGCACACGGCAGGGGCACTGCACTGGCACACAGCAGGGGCACCGCACTGGCACACAATAGGGGAGAAGGAGCTCCTGGCCAGGCTGCTGTCAGGCTCTGAAGGAGCAGAGGGACAAGCAGAGAGGTGAGGAAGGGCCATGGGCCAGCAGAGCATGGCTGGAGGTGTCCCTGGCAGCCACTCAGTGCTCACCGCCTGGCACAGCTCCTGCATTCTCCTGAGCCAACCTGCAGCTGACCTGGGGGAGAGCAGAGACAGGCCTGGGGGTGCCCTGCCCAGTGCCCACTGCCACCACCCCCTCCTCACAGGCAGCCCCACATGGAGCTGCTCTGGCCCTTGGCAGGCAGAGTGCCCAGGACCCCTCAGCACAGGCCACAGCCCAGGAGAGGCCTGCAGGCACAGGGCACAGGCAGCAAGGGCCAGGCAGGCAGAGGGCAGCAGAGCCTCCCAAGAGCCATGAGGAACACCACAGCTCTGCCTGCTTCTGCCTGTGCCCACAGAGCAGCTGGGAGGTGCCAAGCCCTGCACAGGCATTCCCTGCTCTGCTGACATGCCAGAGCCCAGCATGGGCACAGCAGGCAGGGCAGGCCAGCCCCATGCCCAGCAGCCAGGTCTGGGTCCAGGTGCTGCCAGGCACACAGCAGCAGTGCCCCCAGCACACAGCTGTGTCTCAGTGTGCCACAGCCCGCAGGGCTGGCACCATGAACCAGGCTGGGCTGCCAGCTGGGCCCAGAAGAGACAGAGAGCTGCTGTGGCCACGGGGAGTGTGAGCAGAGAGTGCTTGGCCTGCTGTGACACCCAGGGGTGAGAGCACACCCTGCCCTGAGGATGGCAGCAGCCCAGGGGCTGCACCCCCAGCACACTGAGCCAGCCTGGGCTGGGCAAGGCTGTGCCCAGCTGGGGGCCAGGAACCAGAGTGCCTGTGGCCACTTGGGAAGCCAGCCAGCAGGGCCCCTGGGGCCTGTTCAGCCCTGTGAGGCAAGCAGAGCCTGGCATGGCCTCAGCTGGAGCCCAGGAAAGGGACTCACTCCCAGCTGCAGGGTGCTGTGACCTGCTTGTGCCCACTGCCCCCAGAGCCAGCAGCTGCCAGCATCCTGAAGGGCAAGATGCCAGCCCTGAGGGAGCCCAGTGCAGAGAGGAGCACAGCACAGGGAGAGCAGCAGCAGCACCCCCCAGGCACTCAGGACTTTTCATCCCAGGCTCTTTTTGGTGCCCTTTCACCCCAAGAGGACTGCTGCCCAGCAGTGCTGCCAGCCTGCAGCATGCCCAGCCCCAGCCAGCAGTGCCTGCAGCTGCCCCAGCAGGACCTCACCCCGAGGCTGGGCAGCCTGCCCTGGGCAGCAAGCACTGCAGGCCAGCAGCCACAGGGAGCTGCCTCTGCTGTCTGCAGGCAGCTGTGCCTCCACACCAGCAGGCTGTGGCAGGGCCTCTGCAGAGCCTCTGCTGCCAGCAGTGATGCTTCCAGTTAAGAGTCTGGGGCACAGCAGGTCACCAGCCTCCTCCCTTGGATGTGTTGTAACTGCTCTGAAGGCAGAAGACATCCCCAGGCCCTGCCCTGCCCAGGCCCTGCCCAGGCCCTGTGCCTCCTGCCTGGGCTGCCCCAGGAGCTGCAGCATCTGTGCACCAGCCACAGCCATCAGGAACTGCAGAGCTGAGCTGAGCCCAAGCCAAGCCCCAGCAGGGACCCTGTGCTCTTCCCCTCCAGCAGGCTGCCCCAGGCCAGGCTCTCCTCTGCAGCTGCAGGATTGATTCTCCCCCTGCAGGGTCTGAGGTTCACCAGCATGCAGCTCATGGGCTCCCAGCCCCCCAGCAGGGGCAGGAGCTCTGGGACACCAAGCCCAGCCCACTGTGGGGGGCAGGGATGGAGCAGGTCTGTCACACCAGGGGGAGGCAGTGCTGGGACTGCATTTCAGCACTGCCAGTACTGAAGGGGCTCCAGGAAGGCTGCAGAGGGACTGTTCCCAAAGGCCTGCAGGGACAGACCCAGGGGCAATGGCTTCAGAGCAGAGCTCAGCAGATTGAGCTTGGATGTGAGGAACAAGTTCTGCCCCAGGAGGCTGCTGGAACACTGCAGCAGGCTGCCCAGGGAGGTGGTTGAGGCTCCATCCCTGGAGCTATTCCAGGTGAGGCTGGAGAGGGCCCTGGGCAGCCTGCTCCAGGGGAGGATGTCCCTGCTGGGGGCAGGGCTGGGACTGGATGAGCTGTGGAGCTCCCTTCCAGCCCAGAGCTCTCTGTGGCTGTGTGATCCCCAGGGACTGTGTAGCACAAAGCCATCACACAGCCTGCCCCTGAGGGGGACTCACAAGGCTGTGCCTGCTGGGCAGACACTGCCATGGCCCAGGGCCCCTGGCCTGGCAGGAGGGGAGGAGGCTGCTGGCACAAGCCCAGTGCCTCCCCACACACTGCACCTGCCACTGCCCCCCCTCAGAAGGTGCAGGCTCTCTGCTCAGCACAGTGGGCAGGCAGCAGGCTGTGGCTGCTGTGGGGCTGGGCTCCAGCAAAGCCTTTGGCACTGTCCCACAGCAGCCTCCTGGGGAAGCTGCTCATGGCTGGGCTGGGGGCACACTGCCCTGGCTTGGGAGCTGCCTGGGGGCCAGGCCCAAGGGGGGTGGGAATGGAGTGGATGCAGGAGGTGGCTGGGCACAGGTGGCACAGGGGCACAGGTGGCACAGGGGGGGATCCCAGGGCCCAGGGCTGGGGCCAGCTCTCTCTAACAGCTTTGTCCATGACCTGGACTAGAGGGTGAAGACTCCCTCCAGATGTTTGCAGGTGACACCGAGTTGTGTGGCAGTGCTGATCTGCTGGAGGGACCTGGCCAGGCTGGATCCATCAGCTGAGGCCAAGGGCTGGGTCCTGCACTTGGGCCACAACCACCCCAGGAAGGCTCCAGGCTTGGGGCACAGGGGCTGGAAACTGCCCAGCAGAAAGGGCCCTGGGGGTGCTGGGTGCCAGCAGCTGGAGGTGAGCCAGGGGGTGCCCAGGTGGCCAAGAAGGCCTCCAGCAGCCTGGCCTGGAGCAGCCCTGGGGTGGGCAGCAGGAGCAGGGAGGTGATCATGGCCCTGTGCTGGGCACTGGGGAGGCCACAGCTTGAGGCCTGGGGGCAGCTTTGGGCCTCTCACTCCAAGAAGGACACTGAAGGAATGGAGTGGGCCCAGACATAAGTCCTGCGAGCAGCTGAGGGAGCTGGGGGGGCTCAGTCTGCAGGGGGCTGAGGGAGAGCTCCTTGCTCCCCACCTGAGAGGAGGCTGCAGGCAGGTGGGGGCTGGGCTCTGCTCCCTGCTCTCAGGTGGGAGAAGGAGAAGAAATGTCCTGGAATTGTGCCAGGGGAGGGTCAGGCTGGAGAGCAGGGAAAGTTTCTTTGCTGGAGAGTGGTCAGGGCCTGGCAGAGGCTGCCCAGGGAGGTGGTGGAGTCCCCATGGCTGGAGGGGCTCCAGGGATGTGTGGCCATGGCTCCTGGGGCAGGCTTTGGTGCCCACGGTGGGGCTGGGCTGAAGGTTGGCCTGGGTGATCTGAGAGGGCTTTGCCACCCCAAACAACCCTGTGATGGTGTGAGCAGCTGAAAAGCCATCTGTGAGACAAGGCAGCCCTGTGCCCTCCCCCCCAGGGCAGCCCTGTGCCCTCCCCCCCAGAGTGCAGCCCTGTGCCCTCCCCCCCAGGGCAGCCCTGTGCCCTTCCCCCCCAGGGCAGCCCTGTGCCCTCCCCCCCCAGAGCAGCCCTGTGCCCTCCCCCCCCAGAGTGCAGCCCTGTGCCCTCCCCCCCAGGGCAGCCCTGTGCCCTCCCCCCAGAGTGCAGCCCTGTGCCCTCCCCCCCCAGGCAGCCCTGTGCCCTTCCCCCAGAGTGCAGCCCTGTGCCCTCCCCCCAGAGTGCAGCCCTGTGCCCTCCCCCCCAGGGCAGCCCTGTGCCCTTCCCCCCCAGAGTGCAGCCCTGTGCCCTCCCCCCCAGGCAGCCCTGTGCCCTTCCCCCAGAGTGCAGCCCTGTGCCCTCCCCCCAGAGTGCAGCCCTGTGCCCTCCCCCCCGGGGCAGCCCTGTGCCTGCTGCAGGAGCCAGGCCAGGCCAGGCCCTCCCCTGTGTGCAGCTGCTGCCCCCAGCCCCCCCCAGGAGCAGGAGCAGGAGCAGGAGCTCAGCACAGCAGAGCCAGGAGGTGTCCTGCAGCAGCACATGGCAGGGGCAGGTACCCAGTGCCCAGCACCCAGCTGGCTTCAGCCCTGGGCAGGGCAGAGCCTGGTGTGAAGCTGCCAGGCAGGGTAGGGCCTCCCCAGCAGGACTGACAGCAGCTCCCCAGGCCCCTGCCCTGCCCTGCAGCACCTCCCTGTCACTGCTCTAGAGCCCCACAGAGCCCCCAGGCGCCCTGGCTGTGGCTGGCAGCAGTGCTCACTGCCCCACTGCTGGGGGCAGGACATCCAGCAGCCCAACTGCCACAGGACACCAAAGGATTCCCAGCCTGTGGCTTGCAGAAGCAGCTGCAGAGCCTGCCTGGGAGGGGCAATGAAGGAGCAGCCTTCCAGGAGCAGCCTTGGGCCAGCACAGCTCCCAGCTGCCCTCCCACAGCCCAGGGCACCCCCAGGGCCATCCCCCCAGGCAGCCCCCAGGCTGAGAGGCAGCTTCTGGCCAGGTTTGCCAACTTGGAAGACAACAAAGCCTCCAGCAATGCTCTCTAAGATGAGTTTCACTTGCAGGCTGCACAGCCCTGGCAGCACAGCAGGCAGCATCCTGCCCTTCAGCCTGCCTGGGACAATGCCTGCTGCAGCACAGGCCTGCAGCACCCAGCAGAGCACCCAGTGCAGCAGCCAGGGGGGTATAGAACTCCCAGGCACCACCCAGCCCCCACAGCTGCCTGCCAAACCTAGCAGAGCTTGGTAGTGCTGGAGAGTAACTACCTCCTTGTAGTGAGCAGCCTGGGGTGCTGCTGGCAGGCCCTGGGGGGCTGCCTCACTCCTCATGGAACCACAGAGAGCTCTGGGCTGGAAGGGAGCTCCACAGCTCACCCAGTCCCAGCCCTGCCCCCAGCAGGGACATCCTCCCCTGGAGCAGGCTGCCCAGAGCCCTCTCCAGCCTCACCTGGAATAGCTCCAGGGATGGAGCCTCAGCCACCTCCCTGGGCAGCCTGCTGCAGTGTTCCAGAAGCCTCCTGGGGCAGAACTTGTTCCTCACATCCAAGCTCAATCTGCTCTGAAGCCATTGCCCCTGGTGCTGTCCCTGCAGGCCTTTGGGAACAGTCCCTCTGCAGCCTTCCTGGAGCCCCTTCAGTACAGGCAGCAGCTCTAAGGTCTCCCTGGAGCCTTCTCCTCTCCAGGCTGGACACCCCCAGCCCCCTCAGCCTGGCCTTGCAGCAGAGCTGCTCCAACCCTCCATGATTTCTGTGGCCACCAGGTCCATGTCCTCCCTGTACTGAGAGCTCCAGAGCTGGATGCAGTGCTCCAGGGGAGGTCTCCCCAGAGGATTGTCAGAACCACCTCCCTGGAGCTGCTGGCCACACATCTTTTGGTGCAGCCCAGGATGCCTTTGGCCTTCCAGCTCACCCTGGGAGCTGCAGGTCCTGAGTCAGCAGGGCCAAGGCTGTGCACACAGGACAGAAGCAGAGCACCCCCAGGGCAGTGCTGCAGTGGGCAGCTGGCTGGCTCTGTGCTGCTGTGTGCTCCTTCCAGCCAGCCCCAACCCAGGGCCCTGCCTGGGGCCAGCTGTTAGCTCCCCCAGCAGCTCAGGGAGCTGCCCAGGGAGGGCAAGCACTGACTGCTGCCTGGGAGCACTGTGGGCTGGGGCAGAGCAAGGGTAGGGGAGCCCAGAGGCAGCCACCTGGCCCAGCAGCAGTCTGCAGCTCTTGCTTTCCCAAGGAAAGGATTTCAAAGAGAGCCCAAACCTCAAACCTGTATTTTTGAGGCAATTTTCCAGCCTGAGAGGCTGCAGTTCCACCCCAGGACCATGCAGATCTTGCCCCAGAGGCATGCTGCTGACACCTCCCACCCCAGCCTGCAGCAGCTCCCAGACCAGGGGCACACAGCACTGCTGGGCACCGAGGGGCAGCCTGGGTCAGAGCTGGTAGCCCTCACCACAGGCACCCAGCAACCTGCTCTTGGCTCCTTTCCACTCAAGCCTTTGCAGGTCAGAGCAGCTGTTCCACACCCCACTGACCAGCAGCTCTCTTTGGGGTGCTCAGAGGCCCTGGCTGTGCCCCAGCACCACCTCACACCTCAAGAGGATACTGACAGGACACCAGAGGAGGCACTCAGAGGCCTGATGCTGCTGCAGTGGAGGCTGCACAAGCACTGCTACCTGACCTCCTGTAGGCAGCTGCTCCACAGAAGCCTTGCCCACCACTGCTGCACACCAGCAGCAAGGCCAGAGGCCAAATCCAAAGCTGGGGAGCTCAGGCTGCCTGTGCTGGCAAGCACAGTGCCAGGCTCTGAGAGGGAAGGAGGAAGAGGCCAGGGGCAGTGAGGTCAGGCTGCCAGCCCCCCTCTGACTGCTCCCCTGGGAAAGAGCAGGGCTCTGATGGGAGGAAAATCAAACTGCAGACATTTGCATCCAACACTGGGAGGCAGCAGGGCAGGAAGCCCAGCTCAGCCCAGGGAGCTGGAGCAGGGGCTGGATGGCCAGGCTGGGCAGGGGGGCTGGCAAAGCACTGCCACAGTGGGAGCTGCTGTGACACCTCACCTGGGAGAGGACTCCTCTGGGAGCCTTGCCTGGGGCTCAGATGTAGAACTAAGACTGGGCAGTTCTGGAGGTGCTGGGAAGGGCTCCCTAGAAGCAGCTGGGGGCTGCTCAAACAGCTGGGCTGGCAGAAGCACCCCAGGAGAAGGTCCCTGTGCTATGGTCAGCCAGAAGATTAGGGCTGGGATAATGCTGAGACAAAGTCCAGAGCTCAGCTGGATTGGGGTTGGAGAGGGGCTGCAAGAGCAGCTGGCAGCTGCCAAGCAGCCTGGGCTGGGAGGAGCCACTGCCCCAGGCCACGGGGACCAGGCTGCTCCTGGAGTCCCAGGGGCAGGGCTGAGAGAACCCAGAGGTGCAGCAGGGCAAGGGAGGCCTGAGCAAAGCAGGGGCTGGGAGGGGCCTCACCTGGGAGAAAGCTTTCAGGGGGGAAATGGCTGGGGCTGGGCCAAGGCTCAGCTGGAAAGCCAGGGCTAGGGAGTGAGGCAAGGCTGAGCCTCCTGCAGGGCTGGGGAGGGGCTGCCTGGGTGCGCAGGGCTCGGAAGCCTTCCCTACAGCCCGGCTGGAAGGGAGCTCCTGGGGCTGGGCTGAGAGCAAATGGTACCCTGAGCTCCAGGGGGGCTGGGGAGCAGCTGCCAAGAGACACCTTTCCCTGGGACATGGCTGCTTTAGGGCAAGCAAGGGTTGGGGTTAGGAGAGAGCCTGGTGCCACTGCCAGAGCCAAGCTGGGGAGGTGAGCAGGGGCTGGTAAGGGTCCTGGGCTGAGGGAAACCTTTGGCGTGGACAGAAAGCTTCGGTCTCTCTTCCCTACAGCTCTTCACAAGCAGTCAGGGTTGAGAGAGCTTCCAGCTGAGCCTGGGCTGGCTGTTTTCATCTGGCTGGTGGCTGTGGGGCCTGGTCTGCTGCCTGCAGCAAAAGCAGAGAGAAAGGCAGGGCCAGGGGAGCCTGGAGCTGCAGCTGGGCTGGGGAGGGGCTGCAGGTGATCTCTTGTACAGCAGGTCTTGTCACAAGGCCCAGCTCCACAATTTGAGTTAGGGCAGTTCTGATGGCAAGGGAAGGCCTGGAATGCAGCTGGAGCCTGGGGCTGAGAGGGACCTTTGGAGCTCAGCAGCCTCCTCCACAGCCTCCCCCAAACCAAGAGCTAGGGCTGAGCACAAGCCCAGAGATGCAGCCAGAGAGGGGCTGCCAAAAGGAAACAGCCAGGAGCCCTGGGCTAGGAGAAGCCTCTGGACTGCAGCCTGGCTTCGGGGCCACAACTACCAGCTCCAAGGAAATGAAGGCCAGGGACAGCACTGCAGGAGGAGAGCTGCACTGGAGCAGGGCTGGGAGGCAGCTGCCAGCTGCTTGAGATGGGAGAATCTGTGCCCATGGAATGCCTGGGGGTCCTTGTCTGAGGCTCAGCAGAATGAGGACTGGACCTGAGAGAAAGACTTCTCCAGTACAGCAGCACAGAGGCAGCCCCAGGCTGCTGCCTGCCCTCACTGGGGGGCAGTGGGAGCAGGGCACACTGACAGCAGCTGTGGGACTCCAATGGTGGTTTCATAGTTTCATAGTTTCATTCAGGGTTGGAAGGGACCACAAGGATCATCCAGTTCCAGCCCCCCTGCCATGGGCAGGGACACCCCACACTAGATCAGGCTGCCCAGAGCCTCAGCCAGCCTGGGCTTAAACACCTCCAGGGACAGGGCCCCAACCACCTCCCTGGACAACCCATTCCAGGGCTTCACCACTCTCATGGGGAAGAACTTCCTCCTCACCTCCAGCCTGAATCTCCCCACCTCCAGCTTCATTCCATCCCCCCTAGTCCTATCACTGCCTGAGATCCTGAGCAGTCCCTCCCCAGCCTTCCTGTAGCCCCCTTCAGATACTGGAAGGCCACAATGAGGTCACCTGGGAGCCTTCTCTTCTGCAGACTGAACAGCCTTAACTCCTTCAGTCTGTCCTCACAGCAGAGCAGCTCCAGCCCTCTGATCATCCTCCTGGCCCTGCTCTGGACACCTTCCAGCACCTCCACATCCCTCTTGCAATAGGGGCTCTAGAACTGGACACAGTACTCCAGGTGGGGTCTCACCAGGGCTGAGCAGAGGGGGAGAATCACCTCCCTTGCCCTGCTGGCCACACTTCTCCTGCTGCAGCCCAGGATCTGATTGGCTTTGCGGGCTGCAAGTGCACACTGAGAGCTCCTGGTGAGCTTTTTGTCCACCAGCACCCCCAAGTCTCTCTCCTGCCCTGCTGAGCCTGGCTCAATCTCCACAAGGCCAGGCAAAAGATCCATTTTTGCATCCTCCTGTAACCTCTTCCTCAAAAGCATCCACTCCTGCTGGAACCTTACAGAGAAGCCAGCCTGAGGCTCTGTGAGACACTGAGAGCCAGGCAAGGATTGCCTGTGCAGAGGAGCTCTAGCACAGGACACCAGCACCAGCCCAGACTGACCTACACTGCAGTGGAGCTCGGGAGAACAAGCTCCAGCCAGCCTGGCCCACCAGCCTGGTGCTCCCCACAGCCAGCCAGCTGAAAGCAGCCTGGGAGAGCAAGCAGAGGAGGTGCCCACAGGTTACACATGCCAAGAACAGGCACCAAGAGGGTCTGCACCATCCCTGCTGGCTCCCTGCTTGCCCTCCAGCAGACTCTGCAGGTGGCCTCTCCCATCTGCTGCTCCACTCGATTGTGCAGTGCAGCCCTCCAGAAAGCCTAGGGCCAGCTCCCAGGGCCCAGGACCAGGGCAGTGGGGCAGGGGGATGAAGCTGTTGGTCAGCTGTGGTCCCCTCACAAGGAGGACACTCAGAAGCTGAAGCATGTCCAAAGGGCAGCAAAGCTGCAAGGCTCTCTCTCTCACAGCCTGTGAGGAGCAGCTGAGGGACTGTGAGAGTCTAATAAGTTTGTCTCTCTCTATGTGAGTCAACAAAGATAAAGTGATAGCAGAGCCACTGGAAAGAAGGTGGAAAGAATCCTGTCCACCAATCCTGGATGCAAATCAGCTTGTGATTGCATCGTGATAACACGGGACTACAACAATGGACCCAAGGACCCAGCCATCACACCTTTAGGGCAAGATAATCACCACCTGTTTCCTGAGCCTTGTCTGGATGGAGACAGGGTAGACGGAGATTCCCCCCTCCTCCAGCCAGGGTCTTGCCCAAACACACAGATTTCCTGCCACTGGAATTCCTGAGGGACAATATTTGACTACATACCTAAGGACTAAAAAACCGTATAAAAGACTTGAGCAACTGCTGGTTTGTAGAGAGAAACAGAGGAGAGAAACAGAGGAGAAAAACGGGGAGAAAAACGGAGATGAAGGAAAACACAGGAGCCGGGCCAGGCCGCTGAGAAGAGAAAGCCGGGACGATGCTGCTCCGGAGGAAAGAAGCTGCCCGGAGGACCACAGCTCCAGCCAAGCCTCAGCATCCTTTCTCTACAGACCCAGGCTGCCCAGAGGAGCCTCAGCACTGTTCCTGTATCAACCCAACATCTCCCCAGAGGACCACAGCTGTTCTCCAGCAAAAGCCTCACCACGGTTTCTCTACAAACCCAACATCTCCTGCAGCACCTTTCCTCCACAGACTTTATCTTGGGGGGGATGAGGGGTGTGGTAATATAATTCCTTTCCTCTTCTATCTCTCGTCCCTCTCTCTCTCTCTCTTTTCTCCCTTTCCCTTCTTATGTCCACTTTCTCTATTTTCTCCCTCTTCCTTTCTTATGTCCACTTTCTTTATGTAATAAATAGTCTAGCTGTTGATACTTTGGCCTCGTTTGTGCCTTTAATTTCACAACACGGGAATATTTAAAAGAACTGTGTCTCTGGACCGAGACATCTAATGTCTCCGGACCTTGACAGGGACCCAGAGCTGTTCAGCCTGGAGGAGGCTGAGGGAGACCTCATTGCCCTCTGCAGCTCCCTGAGAGGAGGTTGGACTGAGGTGGGGGTTGGGCTCTGCTCCCTAGTGTCAGGTGACAGAAGAGGAACAGGCCTCAGGTTGTGCTGGGGAGGCTTAGACTGGACATGAGGAACAGTTTCTTCCCTGGAATAGCTGCTGGCAGCTGGCACAGACTGCCCATGGAAGTGGTGGAGCCTCCACCCCTGAAGGGATTTCAGAGATGTGCAGACATGGTGCTTAGGGAGGTGCTTTAGTCTTAGGTTTATGCTTGGACTTGATGATCTTAGAGGTCTTATCTAACCTGACATGATCACAAAACCAAGACATGACCTAGGGCTGCTCCTGTCTTTCCCCCCTGGGGCTACAGCAAGCCTTGCCTCAGCCCATCCCTCTCCCCAGCTCCTGCACCTGCCCCTCAGGTACCCACACAAGCACTACCAAGGATGGGCCCCAGGATGGCTTCAGACTGCAAAGCAGAGCCTCTTGAGTGCAGGCTGCATTCCCCCAGGGCAGCCCTTCACAGCTGGCCCTCTGAGCATGCTGCACAGCCAGAGGCTCCAGCAGCCCTCAGCCAGGGCCAGGCCAAGCACTGCAGGAAGAAAGTTTTATTCATGGCCTTTATCCCAGGAGCAGCTTTCATTTCCTGCAGGGAAATCACCTCTGCAGCATGGGGAGGACAGCAGGAGGCAGCAGCTCTGAATGCAGTCCTGCTTTTGCGGTGCCTTCACTGCCCAGCTCTGCTCCCCTGGATCCTACCTTCGAGCCCTGCCCTCTCTTCTCTGCCTGTGGTGCACCCAGACCCCCACCCCACGGCACAGCTGCAGCTGGAGGTGGCTGAGGCCAGCCCAGCCCCAGCACACAGGCAGCAGGCAGGCAGCAGAGCTGGCCTGGGCAGGTGTGAGCACAGCCTTGCCCAGCCCCAGGGCCTGGCCACAGGCTTGTCCCCAGCAGCCAAAGGGCCACAGACCCAGACAAAGCAGAGGCCTCAGCCTCTGCAGACACTGATGGCATGTGCCCAAGAAGGTTCCTTGCTCAGCACAGATGAGCTTTTTTTCCCTTTATTAGAGCACATCCTGCAGGCCAGGTCCACACTCAGCTGCCAGAGAGGGGCAGGTGGCTTCCTGCTTCAAAGGGGAGCAAGGCAGATGTTATCTGTAGCAATGAGCTGCAGCCAGGAAACAATACCTGCACTTCAAATGAAAATCAGCACCCAGCTGGTGTCCTTAGGGAGCCCAGATCCTCTTCAGACAGCTGAACAAAAGGGGCATGTGGCCTTCTCCAAGGGGAGAAGGAGGGAGCTGGATTCACAGAGCAAGCAGCGCTCACAGGCAAGGGGCACCCCCAGGCACATGAGGGCACATCCCCCCCTGTGCCAGACACTGGCAACAGCACACTCAGAAAGCTGCACTGCTCTTCTGCACCTTCTGAGGAGAGATTCTGCACCAGAGCCCCTCAGAGCTGCCTCAGCACAGAGCAGAGCCAGGCATCAGGAGCAGCCCCTTGTGAGCTGCCATGTGCATGGCCACAGCCATGACTAACAGTCACAGACACAAGGAAGTCACTGAGCACTCTGCATGTGCACAGCACACCTCCACCAAGCAACCAACATCCAGCTGCATTTGCTTCTCAGCAGGTCCCTGGGACACTCAGGTCCCAGGTCAGAAGACACACACCCCTCCCCCCCCGGCAAAGCAAAGCCTTGCACCGTGGCCCAGGCCTGGCCCCGCTCCAGCAGCTCCTCCCGGTGCAAGGCAGGAGCACACTGCCAGCCCTGCAGGCTCCCAGCACTGCCTGGCAGCCTGTGGAGCTGGGCTGGGCTCCACAGCTCACCAGGAGCTGCCCCAGCACTGAGAGCAGCACTGTGCCCTGCTCTCCCTACACTGCAGCCTGGCAGATGACCTCACTGTGGTTCCAAGGCACTCAAGAGCAGGGCCCCAGGCTCCAGGCTGGGGGGGCTCTGCTTCATCCAAGCCAGAGGAGTACCCCAGAGCAGCTCAGCTGGCTCCACACAGCTCACTCATGCTCCAAAACAGCTGGCCCTCTCCCCACTGGAGGTGCACCCTCTCTGGGCTGAGTCTGCCTGCCAGGCCTGCTCCCTGCAGCCCAGGCACCACGCTCCTGGCCCAGGCTCCAGAGGGGTGACAAGGACAAGGTCTCACTGCAAGCAGGCATTAAGAAGTGTCCAACCTCCACCTGTCAGCAGACCTTACAGATGAACAGTGCAAGCCTCTCTCAGCTCCTCAGTGTCAAGTGGCCTTTCCCTCTCTCTCCTACAGATGTGACTACAGAAAGGGTCCCTTGCAAATACAGATCCCAAGCAGGCCCAGCACTGTGCAGCCCCAAAGGCCAGGCAGGAAGGCAGGCAGGTAAGGAAGAGAGAATTGTGCAGCCATGCCATGAGCCTACTGGCTTTCAGACAGACAGGCCTGCTCTGCTGAACACCTCACAAAGGCTGTGTCTGCTCAGGGCCTGGGCACAGCTTGAAGGGATTAGTCTGAGGTACAGGGTCAAAGCCTGCTGCCCAGGCCAGCAGCAAGCCAGGCTCACAGAGTACAGCTGGATGCTCAGCACATCCTTGCTGCTCTGGCACCAGAAGATGAGCTACTCTGCCCTGAGAAAGACTGGCAGAGGTCAACATGCAGGCAGATGAGAAGCTCCAGACCTGTCCAGAGCAGAAGCCAGCACTCCCAGCAGCACAGAGCTGCAGGCAGCACCCACAGACACAGCACAAAGGGCCTGCTCAGCCCTTCCAGATAGAAGGCACCAGCAAAAGGTGCAGGCAGAGAGACAACCAAGAGCTTTCATCAGCCTGTCTCACAAGTGAAGGGGGTTCTGGGCTGGCAGGGACCCCCCTGCTGCCCCACACAAGCTGCAGAAGCAGCTGCTCGAGGGGCAGAGGAGCTGCTCCAGCCCTGCCAGCCCAAGAGCTGCTCTGCTGTCACCATGGCAGCAGCCCCTGGCTCAAACACCATGGAGCAGTGTCTCCTGCCTGACAAGAAACCTCCAGCCCTGAGGACAGGGAAGGGTAATCAGGAGCCCTTCCCAGCAGGCAGAGATGACACCAAGCCAAGTCAGGCACTATGTGAAAGCCTCCAGGCCTGAGCAGAGCTGAGGCATTAGTGCTGCTGCTCCAGCAGGAGCTCCCAGAGCCCTGCTACTTGGCACTGGTCAGAGGCAGAGAACAGCATCAGCATCTCGTGCCATGCCCCCTCCCACAGCCTGGTGAGCCTCCTGCATCAGCACACCGACCAGAAGTGTGTCAGGCCAAGCTGAATCAGTGTGCTGGGGGACAGGACCAGCCTTGGCAAGCAAGCACAGCTCACTCCCAGAGGAGCAAGGGTGCCTGTGTCTGCCTGAAGACAGCTGGGGGAAAGCAGCACTTTCCATTGCTTGCCAAGAGGTTTGTGAAACTGCCCTGAGCCTGCTGCCTTCATCACCAGGAGCACAAGAGTAGCAGGTGACAGGCCAGGACTGATAGGCTCTGGCAGGCTCTCCCAGGCAAGCTGGAGCAGAGACACTTGGGGCCTCGCAGCACCTGCCCATCAGGGTGGCCTCCAGAGCACTCTCCCCTCTCTGCAGCTTTCCTGCTGGCAAGGCAGGCAGCAAGCCCCAGAATAACCTAACAGGGCCCAGGCAGCAGCCACCCTCCCTGCCTGAGGTGAGCAGCAGGAGGCCTGAGCCATGCTCCTCTCCGGTGCACCAAACAGCAGAGGCAGAGACATCTGCAGCCCCCTGGTGCTGCTCGGCTCTCGCTACCTGATCAGCTGCCGTTTGCAGGCAGGGCTGCACAGACACGTCTCAGCCGGCAGAGCTACCAGAGCCTGAAGCCCGAGCGTCTGTGCTGCAATCCAGGGGGACTCAGGCAGCCACATTCCTGTGGGCTGCACGGGGAAGAGAAGGGGCTCTGCAGAGCCGGAGCCCTGCCACTGATGCTGAGAGGTGGTCCTGCTCACTCGGGGAGATGCGGGCAGGGGAGACGAGCGCTGACAAGGCAGCCGCCCGCAAAGCAGCGAAGGGGCAGAGCTGGGGGAGGGGGAAGGAGAAAACCCGCACAAGAGCGACACTTCTCCGCCTGGCTCCTCCCAGCCAGCTCTCGGCGAGCCGAAGGGAGGAGGGCTGCGTGGTCCAGCGAAGCCTCCTCCGCCGGGCGAAGCAGCCGGAGGCTCCCGGCACGGCACCGGCATCCCGAGCCCCTGCCCCCAGCCGCCCGTCCGCAGGCTGGCAGGAGAGCAGCCCCGAGCCCGGCTCCCGCCACAGCCTCCGCGGCAGGATGGCCTCCGCGGCAGGACGGCCTCCGCGGCAGGATGGCCTCCGCGGCAGGATGGCCTCCGCAGCTGCTCCTGCAGCCGCACGGGAGGCCAGGCTGCGGCTGCCGTTGTGCCCGGGGGCTCCGGGCACGCAAGCAGCCCGGCAGCAGCCGAGCCCCAGCGGCAGCCGAGCCCCGGCAGCAGCCCTGCGCAGCCAGCAGCCCATTCCCAGCCTCCCTCCACACAGCCTGCCTCCAGCCCTCCGCCGGGGGCAGAGAATGCAAATCCTGGGCTGCAATTTTTCCGAGTTAAAAATAACGCAGTGGTTTAGTCAGAGGCAGCGGCAGGGGGCTGGGGAGCCCGGGAGCTCCGGCACAGCTTCTGCCTCCCGAGCAGCGGCTACGGAGAGCTGTGTGCACAGGCTGGGGAAACAAGGCTCCCCCAGCACCCCGGCGGCAGAGGCTTGGCTGGGCGGCACAAGGAGCAGCCCCGTGCTCTCTTTCACAACAGCCCTGACCCTCCTGGCCGGCCCCCACCGCCCTCAGCAGGACACACGGCAGGCCCAGGGCACCGAGGCAGAAAGAAGCACACACAGAGCCCAAGACTGGGAGCAAACAGCCCTCGGAGAGGAGCCGGGGTCCTGGGGCAGCTCACACTGACAGCCAGCCCCAAGGAAGTCACAGCTGTGCTCCAGGAGATGCAGGAAGATATTTTCATCTTGGGGGAAAAAAAAAAGGAGGGGGGAAGGGAGGGGAATTAATTCTGTGGGGCCAGAGGAGCTGAGAACAGGAGGACACAGTCTCAGGCTGCGCCAGGGGAGGTTTAGGCTGGAGGTTAGGAGGAAGTTCTACACAGAGAGAGTGATTGCCCATTGGGATGTGCTGCCCAGGGAGGTGGTGGAGTCACCATCTCTGGAGGCGTTCAGGAGGAGACTTGATGGGGTGCTTGGTGCCGTGGGTTAGTTGTTTAGGTGGTGTTGGATGATAGGTTGGACTTGATGATCTTGAAGGTCTCTTCCAACCTCGTCTATTCTATTCTATTCTATTCCATTCCATTCCCTCTGCTGCTAAGCACACCCAGTGCAGGTGGCAATCCTGCCAGCCAAGCCACTGCCAGGACACCCAGCTCCACCAACCCCACAGCCTTGCAACGGGTAGGTGAAAGAGCCACAACCTCCCTGCCACTCGCCCCACGGCGCAAGGGATGCAGCAGCAATGCACAGCATTCCCCTTCCAAAGAGCCTGCTCAGCACCAGCACTTTGCTCCCAGGCCTTCACAGACAAGCTCTCAGCCATGCCAGGCCCCAGGCTGCTGTCCCTGCAGAGAGGATGCTGTGCTGGCACCAGTACAGGGGAGGCCAGGCGGGCTGGAGGCAGCCCCCGGTGCTGCAGCTTCAGTCAGCTGCGCTCGCTGCCTCTCACGGCAAGCTCACGTGGCAAACCCTGCAACAGCTCCTCTTTGGAGAGGTCTCAAACGGAGCTCCCAACCCAAAGCTGGAACCACAACGACCTTCAGCAGTTATTTCAAAGCTGCACAGTGCCACAGGGCTGAGAACAGAGGGCTCCCTTTGACTCCAGCAAGCACGGCAGCAAGCAGGGACCAAGGCACAAGGGGAGGGAAAGCCGCAGGAGGGCTGGAAACGCCCTGGGCTGGCTCAGTGAAGGCACAGCACAGAGCTGTGCCTGGCCAGCCAGCAGGCACACCAAGACGTGGTGCTCCAGCTTGTGGCTGGAGAGGGAAAACAGCTCTGAGCTCACCCTAAAATACTGGTCTCTACTCTCCTGCCTGTGCAGCTCACAGTGAAGGGAGGCACTGCTGCTTGGCAGGGCTGAGGTGGCTGTCAGCAGTGGGGGATGCACCTGGTGCTAGCCTGGCAGCCTTTCCTCCACCACTGCCCTGCTGTGCAAGAGCTGCCAGGAGCCAGCAGGTTTCCCAAGCCTCTGTCTGCTGTCTTCTGATCAGCAGGCCGAGCCCCACTTCAAACAGTTGCTCATAAGCCCCAGGCAGTGGATTTTAATCCTCAGCATCAAGGCAAAAAGCAGAGGGAAAAGAAAACAAATCTCCAGAGCTCACTGCCAAGGCAGAGAAGGGAGGCAGCCCAGGGAGGCAGCCCAGGGAGGCAGCCCAGGGAGGCAGCCCAAGCCTCAGAGCTGGCACCCAGCAGACCCAGGGCCCCCTCAGCAGTGTCGGGTCAAAGACTCATGGATGAGCACACCAGTGTGTGAAGAGGTGCAGCACAGAGGCCTGCAGCAGCTCCCCAGGGTGCCTCCCCACCAGCACAACCTGCCTGCCCTGCCAAGAGCATCACCAGCCCCAGCTGCTGCCACACCAGCAGAGCCCATCCCACTGACCTGCCACTTGCCAGGCCTCTGTTCCTCATTAAACACTAACACTGGTGTGGCATTCCACCCAGGCAACACTAACTCCTTGTCTGCCCACACTTAACAAGCCATTTTTCCAGTGCCAAGCTGTCCTTCCACTCATGCACCAGCCCCAGCAGCAAGTCAACAAGGAAGGACACGTGAACAGGCTGTGCCAGCGGCCACAAAGCCTTCCCCCTTCTCCCATCATGCTCCCAGCACTTGATTCCCTACTCTAAAGTAAGGGGAAAGGCAGTGCTGGCATCCCTGTGCTGCTGGAGAGTCCCAAGGTGCACTGAATACCCACAGAGCCCATGGCAGACTGCCCCTGGCAGAGCTGCCCACAGCTCTCCTCCTGCTCAGGTACTCACTGCGGGCAGGAGGCAGCAGCTCACAGCCTTGCTTCTGCCTGCTGGCCAGAGGGACAGCTTCACACAGCTGCAAAAACAGCTTGCAGGCAACCAAAAAGGTACCTGGTGGGCAACTCCTCTCCCCTAGTCTGGGACTGTACACCTGACCTGCTCCTCCACCAGGCATGGAGCTGTGGCAATGCCAGCAAGGAGCAGGGTGAGCAACCTGGCAGTGCAGGCCTAGAGCCTGCCATGGTGGTAGGCCATGCTCAGCAGAAGTGCAGAGCCAGCCAGCAGTGCAGCAAAACAGTGCTGTGCCTGCAGCATGGAACTAAAGCAGGGCACTGGTAGCTATAAACATGGAGAGTTATCTTGGGACAACAGGACATGCACCTGCATCAACAGCCTCAGGTGACATCAGTAGTGTGACCAATAACCTGTAACTCTCAGGAACCAATGAAGCTCTGCCAGCGATGCTCTCCAAGTTCATGTAAGCTGCAGAAGTTCCCTTGCTAGGCACTTCTACCTTTCCTTTCCTTCACAGTGTCACCAAGGTTGGAAGAGACCTCAAAGATCATCGAGTCCAACCTGGCACCACAGACCTCATGACTAGACCATGGCACCAAGTGCCACATCCAATCCCCTCTTGAACACCTCCAGGGATGTGACTCCACCACCTCCCTGGGCAGCACATCCCAATGTGAAGAACTTTCTCCTCACCTCCAGCCTAAACCTCCCCTGGCGCAGCTTGAGACTGTGTCCTCTTGTTCTGGTGCTGGGTGCCTGGGAGAAGAGACCAACCCTTTCCTGGCTACAACCTCCCTTCAGGGAGTTGCAAAGAGCAATGAGGTCACCCCTGAGCCTCCTCCTCTCCAGGCTTCACCTTGCTGTGCTGTGCTCACACCACAGGCCTGCAATCCTGGGGCAATACTCGATCACATTGGTCAGCTGGATCGATTCCCCTCTCTGTCGTCTATCTGGAGCCTCGTGTGCCAGGGAAGTGTGTGCTGTGCCAAGGGGACTGTGCAGAGCCTCAGGGCAGTGACAACACAGCCCTGGATCCACTTTAGATGGAAATGGGCAAAGCAGCTCTGAGGACACACTCTTGTGCTGGAAGCAGGCTTCCTTCTCTGAAGTGCCTGCCTGCTATCCCTGCACAGAAATGGACCTGTGGGCACAGCTCCTCCTGGACCTCCAGACCAGTGGTCATGAGGAGAGAGACTGCCCAGTAATGTAAGAAGAGTCTCTTGTGAATTGCTGGAGCTGGGAGAGCACAGGGGCTGCTGCCAGCTGCTTCAGAGCCTTCCTGCAGCAGGGCAAACAGCTCAGCTGCTCTCCAGCCCTCAAGAGCCATAGAGAGGTCTCAGGAGGAACCAGCACTCTGCACACTCCACACATTTTCCTGCTGCCTTTTACTGCTCAGACACAAGCACTTGGAACTTCACTTGGGCAGCTAAGTCCATCCTCAGGGTCACCAGCCCTGTAAAGATGCCACCAGGCACACAATTTAGCCCACAACACCTTCAGAATGAAAGGTGTGCAAGAGGCAGCTCAACTGGCAGACCTTGACTGCTGACTAATTCCAAGCACCTTTTATGAAGCTACTGCTAGAGAGCCACACACAGGAGAACACCAAAGTCAAGCTATCCCCAGGCCAAGGAATGAGATGGCATTCCTGGAAGCACAGATCTCCTCTTGCTGTTGTCAATATCCTGCACAGTAAACCCAAGCTGCCAGGAAACAGTTTTGCCCCGCTGCAGACAGCTCCTCAGAGGCAATCAGAGCCCTCTGTGGTCCTGTTTCCAACTGCAGAATGGGGATAAAAAGCAGCCCTCAGAGCAGAGGGCTCCAGAGCCAGAGCAGGGCTGCTCACAGGATGGAGCAGCACTTGGAACACACCTCCAGACTGGGCAGTAGGCACATCTGACACCCAGAGCAGCTTTCCAGCTGGGATGGCACAGCAGCAGTCACAGCTCAGAAGGGTGATGAAGACCCCGCTGCAGAGTCCTGCTGCAGTTAGTTCCTTCAGGCATCTCTGTCACTCTTCAGCAGCTGCAGCTCCCTGCTGCAGCCCTCCGTGCTGCATTCCCTGCTCTCCTGCCAGCCCCCTTGGCAGCTGTCACCTACTGGCTCCAAGTTATTCCCTGTTGCCCTCTTGCAACCACAGCAAAGTGAAAGGGTGGCCCAGGCTGTGTGCCCTCCTGCCAGCCTGCCCCTGCTTCACCCAGCCCACGGGAAGGTGCCCCAGGAAACACATCCAAGCCAGGGGCTGACTGAAACATGGCAAAGCCACTGGCAGCTGGGCTCCAAGAGCACAGCATCTGAAGTGTTTCCAGGACCTCCCAAGCAGGATGGACACCACTGCTTTGCCAAAGGCCTTGGCTGTGTACGAGCAACAGAGCAGGGAGGGGTGCAGAGTGCAGGAGGTGAGCTCAGGCCAGCCCTGCTTTGCCCCGTGGTCACATCTCACAAGCACAGGCACTGAGGGCTGCTCACAAGCTGCATCTCAACGTGTGAGGAGCAGGCAGCTGTCCTTTGGGCTGGGCAGCACTGGCCATCCTGGCCCTTAGGGTCTCAAAAGCCAAGGGACAAAGGAGCCCCAGCTGGGTCTGTGCTCTCTCTCACACAGAGAGGGCTGGAAGGACATTTTGCTACAGTGCTCACTCCCCAGGTGAGCCTCCACCAGCTTACAGAGGTCACTTGCTTGGTGTTCTTGCCTTGTTGGAGTGCAGCTCCTGCACTTGCCCTGTCAGTGCCCCAAACCCAGGCCACCACATCCCGGGAGAGGGCAGCAAGGTTGGCTGCAAGAGCCCTGCCTGTGGCAGTGCCAGGCACCGGGGGAGGCAAGGAAGGTGACATCCCCAACAGCCCCTGCCTGAGCTCACTGTATGCTCAGGGCACCTGCTCTGCCTGCACATGCTGAGAGAAACCAGCAAATCTCAGCCCAAAACAGCAACAGAGAGAAATCTCCTGTTCTGCAGGCCTGAGAACTGGCACACTGAAGCATCAGACCTGCTTCCCAACACGGGGCAAGAGCACCCTGCAGGAACAGCACCTCTGCCCCACAGCCCTCAGGGCCACATCCTTCCAGGAACCTCCAACTCCAGCTGCTCTGCCCTACAAGGGCTGTCACTCCCTCACAGCTACTTCTAGAGTCTTCCTGGTTAGTCTGAGTTTAACTCTCTGGGATACAACTTCTGCACAACCTCAGCTGAAGCTACTCTGAAGAACACTCTCCAGAGTTCAGATGCCCCCTGTAAGGAGACCTTCTCTCCAGGCACCTCAGCCCTTCCCTGCATTTGTGCCTTTTTCATCATCTCAAGAAATGCTTCAGCAGCAGAGGGAGAGTCAAAAGAGAGGGAGCCCAAAAGAAATTCATTGAGTGCTCATGTGTGGATGTCTGAGCATCACCAGCATTAGGTTGGGTTCCCCCTGCAGCTGCAGGCAGCTCTCTGATACCCCAAAGTCCTGCCCAGAAGTAAAATGCTGCTTTGGATAGAGTGCACATGGAGAGCTCATCCCCTCTTGCCCCTCCACAGGGAGCCCTTCAGTCAGAGGCCAGCACAGGGCACTGGAGAGAGCATCAGCCTGGCTGGGCCGGAGCCACTCCTGCAGGGGCTGGGGGCACAGCCCAGCTGCAAACACTGACTGCAGAGCACCACCTCTGCAAGGAGACCTGGGACCTCAGAGCACCCTGAGCCCCTCTGAGCAGCACACAGGCAGAGCTGCCACACACCTCTCCTGCAGACAAGCTGCATTCATTCCAGGTGCTGACACAGCAGACACCCACCATGCCCAGGCCCCTTGGGGCAAACCATCCCCATGGGGTCACTAGGCAGCAGGCAAGCACCAGACCACCAAGACTCTCATCTCTGCTTGCTTGGCAGGCCTAAAGACATCAGCCTCTGTGGGCATGCAGCAAGATGAAGGCCAGACAAGCAAACTGTGGACCCAGCTGCAGAGCACAGGCCCCACAGACCCATGTCTCTACTGCACACACCTCTCACAAGTCCCTGCCAACACGGCTTCCACATCTCCTCTCTCTCCATACCTGCATTAGCTGCTCCTTTTCTCACCCCTTCTTTCAGCAGCCATCTCTGGAGCAGCTAACATGCAACAAGGTCCAGAAATGCACTCTGCTCATGTCAGACATCTCCCTCTGCCAGCTCAGGGCAGCAGAAAGCACAGGAGGTAGAGCTGGACCTAGGAGCACTGACCAGAGCTCCTCAGATCCGGTGTCAGGCTCAGCAGTGACCAGCAGAAAGCAGCACCTGCAGATACCACACCTGCACTCAGAGGGCACTGTGCCCCTCAGCTGTGGGCACACCTGCACCCAGCCCAGCACACCAGCCCTGCAAGCCAGCAGCCTCACCTCACTGCAGGGCTCCTGGCGAGGCCGCTCTTGCTGCAGTGACAACTCCTGGAGTTCAAAGAGCCTGTGCCCACAGTCACCTACTCTCCTTCACCTTCCAGATTCAGCACCCCAGCCCTCACTTTCAAAGCAGAACGTGGGGCTGGCCCAGCTCCTCAACAGCAGTTCCTATTCTCAGGCAGACACTCTCACCCTCTAGAGCACGGAGGCGGAGCACTCGGCATGGCTGGCCCCAGCTCTCCAACCAGTTCTCTGAAGAAATCAGGGTAACCACAAACCTCAGCCCCTTCCCAGCAGGCACAGGCCTTGCCTCAGCCAGCCTCCCCACAGCCCCACAGCCCAGCAAGGAGAGCCTGCAGTGGCAGGGAACCTGCCTTTCTGTATGCACAGCAGCGCATGCCGGGAGAGCTGCGACACCCCGGTGAGGGGCACCCCACGGGGACAGCAAAGATCCCTGAGAGCCAGGGCTCTGCCTGCCCTGAAGCAAGCACCAGAGAAGCATACAAATAAGAGCAGAAGGCTGTGTTCCACACCCCACTGCTCTCCTTCCCAGGCAAGCCAGCACAGGGCACAGCCAGGATGCACCATGCACATATATAGAAGTCATCAAGAGCAAATGGCTCTCTCCTCTCATCCTCATTTCACAGGCACCAAACACTTCAGCTCCACTTTGTCACACCTGCATTTCAAGTTCAAGCAAAGCAGATGAAACATTCAGGGTTAAAGGTGCTCCATGCAAAAGACCTAGAGAAGCCAAGGCAGTGGCTCATGCAAAAATAGCACTCTCACAGCATGTCTACAGAGAAGCACCAGTGTTTATTCCTGTATCTGGGGCTGCCTTTCATTCTGCCTGGATGCACAGATGTAACAAGGCATCAATGCTGCCCAAAGGACCCAGACTTGCCCTACCCACACCTCAAAGAGGTGAAAGTCCCCACTCATTTTGCATCACCCTTGTTCCTGCATGTGGCACACCAGCACACAAGGCTGGAATTCACCTTCAAAGGTAGCCACTGAGCAGAAGTTAACGTGTGAAATGAAACCCAGAAAGGACATAAACCAACTCAGGACAGAGCAGAGGCCTGGTCCTGTGTGGCGGCTGCTAAGTTGAGGGCCTGGTTCTGAACTCCTGGCAAAAGCCATGCTGCCTGGGGAAGGGTGGGGGTCTCGTCCCTGGGGGGTTTCAGCAGCCCTCAGGGCAGGAGGTGCTGCAGTTGCTGTTCCCTGCCCCTGGCAGCAGAGCAGCTACAAGCGCTTTGTGCTTCCCCCCCCAGCGCTGGGCCCGGGGGGCTCTCCACACGCTCATGTTCCTGTGTGACACTTGCTTCAGGACCACCCAAGACACCCAACAGAGCCATCCTGCCCCTCCACTGCCTGCCTGTCCCTCCCCTGCCAACATGCACGTTGGTAGGGACATGCAGCCGACTCACAGGGCTGGGTTAGCATCAGCCTGACCCCAGATGCTGCCTCCTTTCACTCCGAGGCAAAGCAGGGCTCCAGAGACCCCATGGTTCTATAACCATGGTTAGGGGACACACAAACTCTTCAAAGCCATGCTTCCTAGTGTAAACTTTCACTGCTTCCAGCAAAATCTTCCCAGAAGGAAGCAAGGAGTTACCTGCACTTCAGCCCAGACCTCCCATAACAACTGAGCCAAAAGGCAGAAAGAGCCAGACCAGTGTCAAGACAGCTTCAGGTCTAAACTTCATCTCAACAGTCAAAGCACAGTTTAAAACAAACCAGACCCAACCCAAAGCCCCAGGAAAGCCCCAAAACAACCAAGCAGCTCACACAGTGCCTGTACTTGTGCAACATCAGGGCTGCACAAAGCTAGGGCTGCTAGAGAGGTGCTGGGAATGCCTCCCTCAGAGGCACAGGGAAACCAGGGCACCACACACCCCCCTTGGCCAGGCCAATGCCTCCCCATCGTGGCAAGACCCACACCCAGTGCAGCCCTGCAAGCACATCTCCAGTGCCCAGGTGAACAACAGAGGGCCTGGGACTTGGTTGCTAAAGGTCTCACTTTCCTTCCTGGACTGGAGAGTGCTGTGCTCCTGGCAGAGCAGGATTTGTACTCACTGCATGCTGGGAATTCCCTGGAGACAACGGGCTACAGCACAGAAACCCTTTAACCTCCAGCCAGTTCCTCCTCCACAGGGGGAAGGTTCTTGTACAAAGGACAGGTCAAGTGCTCTGCTGACCTTCTCCATGCCAACAGGACCAAGGCTCCTGCTCCCCTCCGAGCACCGGGCCCAAGGGCAGTGTAGGGCAGGAGCCCTGCTTCCAGGTACCAGACTTTCAGCTGACATCCCAAGGAGCCAAGAGTGCTCAGGCTCAGGCACCACCTTTCCCCAGGTATCTGTGAGGGACCTGCCTCAAACACCACAGCCCAGCCACAGCACCCCAAGTCCATTCTACTTCTTAGGCTGACTGGACACATCCAACATCCCAACACCCCAAATCAGTGGCCACACACGGCAGCTCGCTGGGCTGCACACCAGATTTTCCCATATAAGGGAAAGTTGGAGCATTGTCCTATCACACGGAAAACACTGCACCAGCCCCCGAGATTAGCAACCTCCACACCTCCCCTGCCGGCGCCGGCACCCGCGGCAGCACATCCTTCCCTTCTGCTGGCAGCTCGGTCACCTCGCCCCGGCTCTGCCGCTCCGGCCGCGGCTCGCTGGGGGCTGTCCGGGACCAGCAGTGCCCAGCACAGAATGCTGCAACACGAGGGGCCCTGCCCTTCCTTGGGAGATTTTGGTCCCACCACGCTGCCAACGCAGCCCCGGCACCACCAGCAGCCCCAGGGGGAAGTGACCTCTGCTTCCATGGCATGGCAGGGTGCAGAGGGCTCCCTACACAAACCCTGCGTGCTGCCAGCGCTCTGCCCGCAGCAAGTGCCGCTGCTCACCTGCACACAGACCGTCTGCCCTGGCCACCGCTTGTGCCCCCACCAACAGCTCTGCCTCTGCCCTCACAGGGCAGGGTGAAATCGCCAACACCAGAGACTGACTCCACTGTCCCCAGCAGGAGGCTGGGGATGAGAGGAGAAACATTTGCACTGCTATGTACAAGACCAACCCCCCCAGCTCTCCCAGCTGCCCCCGAAGCCCAGTCAGACATCCAGCACTGTGCTTGCCAGTGTTCCTTTAAGACCATTTCAGAGAGGCCTCCCTAGGCATGCCTGCTTCCCAGGCCCAACACACCAAGTCCACACTCCTGCAGCAAGGGCTGCACAGCAGTGCAAGGCTGATCAATCCTCCCCCCTCCCCACAAGGCAGGCTTCTGCTCGCCGACGTGCACAGTACCAGCTCTTACCTCTGCAAGCCCCGGACAGGCCAGCACACCCCAGCTCCATGCACAGAACAAGTGCCTGCTCTGCCAGCAGAGCTCTCAACATCCCACAAACAAGTGCACCTGCTTGTGCAAACTCCTCTTGAAAGAGCACACAGTGAAACCCTTTGCATCATCCACCTGTAAGAGTTTGTGTCTTTGGAGAAGCTCTTAAGAAAATATGAAAGATCTCTCAAAAAGACTAAACCTTAAACCTTACTGAGGCCACATTTCTAGAGGTGAGGGAAAAGGCAGAGATTTGCCTCTTCTTAAAGAAAGATGGTAAAAAGCAGGCAGGAAAATCAAAAGCCTCCTCCACCAAGCCACCAGAAATCAACAGACCCTGAAAATACCTGCAGCAGCCCCACTGGGGATAACACCCACACACCCAGGGCCAGCTGCTCCAGCGCCAAAAGCTTACACAGAGCCACTCTCCCCCCGTGCCAAAACACAGGACAAGGGAGTGAGAGGTAAACTCAAGCCATATGCCACCAAACCAGACAGCAAGGCTCAGAACAAGGCCACGAGGGACCCCAACACCACCCTCCACAAGATGTGCTGTGCCTGCACTGCAGGCACTCAGAAGCACCACAGGAGCTGCCTGAGTGGCACCAAGCTGCTTTTGAATGTACCCACACCAGCCCAAGCACGGAGCTGCCACTACCCTCTCAGCAAGAGGGAAGGCAGTATTTCTGCTTGAGGGAATGAAACAACAGGTAGACATGAGCAGCTGAGGGGTGGGCTTCAAACTTCACCAAAGTGAAAGCAAACCAAGATCAATCTCTGAGGCATGGCACTGACTTTGGCTTTTATCAGAAGAACAGAACATCCTTCCAGTTCTGCTGCCCAAGGTACTTGCAGACATTTTGACAGGCTGCAGCTCAACCAGCTGTCACGCTTTACAGCTTGAGGCACTGGAGGGACAACATCGATCAGCTTCACTGCTGCATGCTTCCCATCTTCACAGCACAGGAAACTCACAGGACATCCAGCACTGCTGAAGCAGACCTGCAAGTTCAGGCAGCTGGACCCATTCAGAGAGGAAGGGTGGAACTAGCTTTCCAAAAGCAAACAGACAGCAACATTAAGCTTTGTGGCAAAAGAGGAATCAGTCTTCCCCTAAACAACTGGAACCCAGTGGAAACCCTCAGCAAAACCAACCCGACTGGAGGCCAGAAGCCTCAAGAGAAGCAACCTATTTGCTCCAGGAAGAATTTACTCCCAGAGCAAAACCACGCTGTTATTGCTTCATCCTTCAACAGCTGGACCAAAACAACAATTTCCCTGCAAAGCAGCACAGCAAAGCTCCTGCATGGATGAGGTAAACAAAGGGCAAGAAGCAGTAAGGCTTTCCTGTGCCATCATCTGCGTGGGGCCCAGAAGCAACAGCAGCACTTCGCTCAGAGCTCCATGGTCCCTCTCCTCTGGCAACACCCCAATGCAACTGACCCCACACCACTTACAAAGACACAAGCAGCACTGGCTGCCAAACATCTGCACCCCTGCAAGCGAACAAAGGGCTCGGGGTGGACACCTAATAACTACAAACACATCCCTCTTCCCCCAGCAGACCTCTGCCAGGGAGCCTGCACCTCTGAGCAGTTGCTGGGCGATTCCTGCACACACCTACAGGACCCCGTGCTCCACCACAGCGAACGGTCTCCACCCCTCTCCCCTCATTCTCCAATCCCCAAAGCATTTGCTGCGTTTCCCAAGCAGTAGGTAAACAAGGGACAAACCCGAAGTTTGGGCTCAAAACACCCCAGCTCACTGAAGAAATACATCGAGCACTGTTCACAGCGAAATTGCTGAAAAGCTTCATCCCACGAAAGGTGGGCAGCAGACCAAGAAGCAGCAGCAGCTCCCCGTGTGCCGAGGCAGCCTGCCTGGCATCCGCAGTCCCCGACTTTACTGGGAGTTTAGCGTAGTTGTCAGGAAGGCAAATCGCTAAGGAGGGACCCCGCCGCTGCTCCCAGGCAGGGGCACCCGAGGCTGCCATACTAGAGATGCTTCCTCTTCATTTCCCCATATTCCGCTCGCGTGCGGCTCTCTTGCAGCGTTTACCCTACAGACCTCATCGATCAAGCCTAAAATCCACCTCAACGGCCTGCAAAAGTCACGGGGAGAGGGAGGATTCCACCGGGCAAGCAGGAAAGCAGGGCGGGCGCAGGGCTGCGGGGCGCCCGCTGTGATGATGCAGCGCGGACGAGACGCGGCTCCGACGTGCCTGTGATGCTTCTGTTGTGACATGGCTGCAATGTCACAACAGATCCGCGGCGGCTCCGCGCGCAGCAGGCCGGGAGGGACGGACCGGAGACAGGGCCGGGCCCGCCGCCGAGGGAACGACCCTTCCCCCGGAGCCCCCCCGCAGCATCGCCCCGGGTGCCCTTGCTCGGCAGGGGCCGGGCAGCCGCAAACCCGTGCCCCGGGGCCTCCAGCCTGCCAAAGGACTCGCTTCTCCCCCGCCCGCGAAGTTTAAAGACTTAATTATCGATTTTCGTGAACACTGCGGCCGGAGTGACAGCGGAGAGCTGCGCCCCGCGGGCAGGCTGCCGGCAGCCCGCATCACACACAGCGCTGCAGCCGCGCAGCGCGGCGCGGGGCCGGGGGCCTCGCTCCCCCCTTCCTGGCCGGGAGGAGCTTCCGCGCAGCGCCGGGGGAGAGCGCCCCGCCTCCGGCCCCCCGCACGCCCCGGAGCCGCCGCGGCAGCGGGGGGCGAGGCGGCCGGGCCCCGAGCTGCCGGCCCGGCGCCGGCTAGGCGCGGCCTTCCCTGGGCCTGGCGGAGGGGCCGCGGGATCCCCCCCGCCATCGATACCGTCGGCACCCTCCACCCCGCCGGCCCCTAGCCCCGGGACAAGGCCGCGGGAGGAACCCGAGGGGGCGCCACCGCTCCCCCGGCCAGGGCCAGCCCGGCCCCGCGGACGGAGCCATGACAGGGCCAGGGCCACCCCAGCCCCGCCGCCCGCGCCGCCGAGTTCATTCATAGCGCCGCCCCGACGCGGTCCCGCTGCCGCCCCCCCGCCCCGCCGCCGCCCCCGGCCGCGCCGGGCGGGCGAACCCAAAAGTTCGGGGCAGAACTTACCTAAAATGGCTCCTCGGCCGCCCAAATACAAACAGCTATTATTTGGTGAAGTTTAGCCCAGCACCCTGCAAGGACACCCTAACCTCGCCCGGGCACGCCTCCGCTCCGCGCTCATTGGCTGCCCGCCGCCACGCGTCGCCGCTCATTGGTCGGCTGACCCGTCAGCCGCGCAGCGCCCGCGCCAAGCTTGGCTGCAGCGCGCCCGCCGCTCGCTCCATTGTGCTCCTGTTTGCACCGATGAGAGCGCGGCGGCGATTGGCCGCGCCGCCGCCCCCGCGCGCCGCCCCCCGCCGCCGCCCCGCCCGCGCTCTCCACGTCCGCGCCCGCTGCGCGTTCCCCGGATGTGAGCCAGATTTCCCACACACCTTCCCCCGCCCCCGAGCGCGGGGCCCGGGAGCCTGCCCGCGGCGGCCAGCGCGGGGCCTTGCGGGGGGCGGTCCCGCGTGTGCTCGGACCCGGTACCCGCAGGCGCCGGCGCTGAGCGTCGCCTGAGGCCTCGGGAGGTGCGAAGGCGCCCGGGGCGGTGCCGCTTAGGCAGGGCCGGGAAGGCGCGGAGGCAGGTGTGGGGCGGCGGCCCGCCTGGCAGCGGGGCAGCGCCGGGGGAGCCGCTGGGGCAGAGCCGGACAAGGGCCGTGTGATCCGCCCATCCAGGAAAACCTCGGCAGCTCAGGCTGGCCTTCGAGGCAGGGCTTGGTTTGGAGGCCCTCAGCCAGCGCTGCTCGGAGTGCCGCTTCCTGGTCACGCAGCACCTGGGAGCTCTCCCCCGGCTCAGCACCTGCAGCCACACCTGCCGCAGCCTTGCTTGCGGGCTGGCAGCCTCCTGCCTGCCTTTCCTGCCTGCGAAGGCGTGAGCTGCTTGCCTGCTTGGGAGGAGGGCCAAGGCTGGCAGCGTGGAGTGGCTCCATCCTCTCAGCTGATACAGAATGCGCTGAGCAAGTCAGCTCTGGAAGGAAACGGCGAGAGCTGATGAGCTCGGGGCTGATAAACCGAGCGCAGCCCGAGCACAGCCATCCCACATGCTGGGCCCCAGGGGGATGCTGGCACTGCAGGCACTGCCTTGCCCAGCGGCTGGTGCTGGTGTCCTGCACTGCCCAGCTAGCACGGCCCCCTTCTCAGCTGTCAGTGGATGCTGTCCTCCTGGCTACACAGGCAGGCAGCAGCACTAGGCAGTGCTAGGGTGCTCTGGGTGTCTGTCCTTGCACACAGGTAGATCAAACAGGACACACCCAAGGGACACGCACACCTATGAGAGGTACAACCACACTTCCTCCTCCAGGCCTCCTGCACAGACCACGGACTACTGTGCTGCTCTTTCTGGCTATTTGCCCAAGGATAGGACTGCTGGCCACTGCTGAGCTCTCTCCTGCGTGCATTGCTGCGCTCTCTCTCACGCACGCTGCTGAGCAAACTGCTGCGCGCACTCTCCTGCGCGCTGCTGAGCGCTCTCCTGCGCATTGCTGAGCATTGCTGAGCTCTCTCGCACATGCTGCTGTGCTCTCCTGCACGCTGCTGAGCTCTCTCGCACACGCTGCTGTGCTCTGCGTGCTGCTGAGCTCTCACGTGCACTGCTGAGCTCTCTCCTGCACACTGCTAAGCTCTCTCGTGTGTCGCTGAGCTCACACCTGCGCACTGCTGAGCTCTCTTGTGTACATCACTGAGCTCTCCTGCACATGCTGCTGACCTCTCCTACACGTGCTGTTGCACTCTCCTGCATGCACTGCTGAGCTCTCTCACGCGCTTCTGAGCTCTCTTGCACGTGCTGTTGCACTCTCCTGCATGCACCGCTGAGCTCTCTCACGCGCTGTTGCGCTCTCTTCGGCGCTGCTGAGCTCTTCCGCACCACTAAGCTCGCTCCTGTGCACTGCTGAGCTCTCTCCTGCATGTCGCTGAGCTCTTGCACACACTGCTGAGCGCACTGCTGAGCTCTCTAATGCACGTCGCTGAGCTCTTCTGCATGCTGCTGAACTCTCTCCTGCACACGCCACTGAGCTCTCTCTGCGCCACTGAGCTCTCTTGCATGATGCTGAGCTCTCTCCTGCGCATCGCTGAGCTCTCCTGCATGTGCTTCTGTGCTCTCCTTTGCGCACTGCTCAGCTCTCTCCTGCGCGCATCACTGAGCTCTCTCCTGAACGCCACTGAGCTCTCTCCTGTATGCCACTGAGCCCTCTCGCACGATGCTGAGCTCTCTCACACACACTGCTGAGCTCTCTCCTGCATGCCACTGAGCTCTCTCCTGCACGCCACTGAGCTCTCTTGCACGCCACTGAGCTCTCTTGCACACTGCTGAGCCCTCTCACATGCACTGCTGAGCTCACTCCTGCATGCTGCTGAGCTGTCTCGCACACACTGCTGAGCTCTCTCCAGCACACCACTGAGCTCTCTCCTGCACGCCACTTAGCTCTCTTGCGCACTGCTGAGCCCTCTCGCATGCACTGCTGAGCTCTCTCCTGCACACCACTGAGCTCTCTCCTGCACGCCACTGAGCTTTCTTGTGCACTGCTGAGCCCTCTCACATGCACTGCTGAGCTCTCTCCTGCATGCTGCTGAGCTCTCTCGCACACACTGCTGAGCTCTCCAGCACACCACTGAGCTCTCTCGCGCACTGCTGAGCTCTCTCCTGCACACCACTGAGCTCTCTCGCGCACTGCTGAGCCCTCTTGCATGCACTGCTGAGCTCTCTCGCATGCACTGCTGAGCTCTCTCCTGCATGCTGCTGAGCTCTCGCACACACTGCTGAGCTCTCTCCAGCATGCCACTGAGCTCTCTCCAGCACGCCACTGAGCTCTCTCCAGCACTGCTGAGCTCTCTCGTGCACTGCTGAGCCCTCTCGCATGCACTGCTGAGCTCTCTCCTGCACACCACTGAGCTCTCTCCTGCACGCCACTGAGCTCTCTTGCACACTGCTGAGCCCTCTCACATGCACTGCTGAGCTCTCTCCTGCATGCTGCTGAGCTGTCTCGCACACACTGCTGAGCTCTCTCCAGCACACCACTGAGCTCTCTCGCGCACTGCTGAGCTCTCTCGCATGCACTGCTGAGCTCTCTCCTGCACACCACTGAGCTCTCTCCTGCACGCCACTTAGCTCTCTCCTGCACGCCACTTAGCTCTCTTGCGCACTGCTGAGCCCTCTCGCATGCACTGCTGAGCTCTCTCCTGCACACCACTGAGCTCTCTCCTGCACGCCACTGAGCTCTCTCCTGCACGCCACTGAGCTCTCTTGTGCACTGCTGAGCCCTCTCACATGCACTGCTGAGCTCTCTCCTGCATGCTGCTGAGCTCTCTCGCACACACTGCTGAGCTCTCTCCAGCACACCACTGAGCTCTCTCGCGCACTGCTGAGCTCTCTCGCATGCACTGCTGAGCTCTCTCCTGCACACCACTGAGCTCTCTCCTGCACGCCACTGAGCTCTCTTGTGCACTGCTGAGCCCTCTCACATGCACTGCTGAGCTCTCTCCTGCATGCTGCTGAGCTCTCTCGCACACACTGCTGAGCTCTCTCCAGCACACCACTGAGCTCTCTCGCGCACTGCTGAGCTCTCTCGCATGCACTGCTGAGCTCTCTCCTGCACACCACTGAGCTCTCTCCTGCACGCCACTTAGCTCTCTTGCACACTGCTGAGCCCTCTCGCATGCACTGCTGAGCTCTCTCCTGCACACCACTGAGCTCTCTCCTGCACGCCACTTAGCTCTCTCGTGCACTGCTGAGCTCTCTCACATGCACTGCTGAGCTCTCTCCTGCACACCACTGAGCTCTCTCCTGCACGCCACTGAGCTCTCTTGTGCACTGCTGAGCCCTCTCACATGCACTGCTGAGCTCTCTCCTGCATGCTGCTGAGCTCTCTCGCACACACTGCTGAGCTCTCTCCAGCATGCCACTGAGCTCTCTCCAGCACTGCTGAGCTCTCTCGTGCACTGCTGAGCCCTCTCGCATGCACTGCTGAGCTCTCTCCTGCACACCACTGAGCTCTCTCCTGCACGCCACTAAGCTCTGTTGCGCACTGCTGAGCCCTCTCACATGCACTGCTGAGCTCTCTCCTGCATGCTGCTGAGCTCTCTCGCACACACTGCTGAGCTCTCTCCAGCATGCCACTGAGCTCTCTCCAGCACTGCTGAGCTCTCTCGCGCACTGCTGAGCTCTCTCCTGCACACCACTGAGCTCTCTCCTGCACGCCACTTAGCTCTCTCCTGCACGCCACTTAGCTCTCTTGCGCACTGCTGAGCCCTCTCGCATGCACTGCTGAGCTCTCTCCTGCACACCACTGAGCTCTCTCCTGCACGCCACTTAGCTCTCTTGTGCACTGCTGAGCCCTCTCACATGCACTGCTGAGCTCTCTCCTGCATGCTGCTGAGCTCTCTCGCATGCACTGCTGAGCTCTCTCCTGCACACCACTGAGCTCTCTCCTGCACACCACTGAGCTCTCTCCTGCACGCCACTTAGCTCTCTTGCGCACTGCTGAGCCCTCTCGCATGCACTGCTGAGCTCTCTCCTGCACACCACTGAGCTCTCTCCTGCACGCCACTGAGCTCTCTTGTGCACTGCTGAGCCCTCTCACATGCACTGCTGAGCTCTCTCCTGCATGCTGCTGAGCTCTCTCGCACACACTGCTGAGCTCTCTCCAGCATGCCACTGAGCTCTCTCCAGCACGCCACTGAGCTCTCTCCAGCACTGCTGAGCTCTCTCGTGCACTGCTGAGCCCTCTCGCATGCACTGCTGAGCTCTCTCCTGCACACCACTGAGCTCTCTCCTGCACGCCACTAAGCTCTCTTGCGCACTGCTGAGCCCTCTCACATGCACTGCTGAGCTCTCTCCTGCATGCTGCTGAGCTCTCTCGCACACACTGCTGTGCTCTCTCCTGCACACCACTGAGCTCTCTCCAGCATGCCACTGAGCTCTCTCCTGCACGCCACTGAGCTCTCTCCTGCACTGCTGAGCGCTCTCGCATGCACTGCTGAGCTCTCTCCTGCACACCACTGAGCTCTCTTCTGCACGCCACTGAGCTCTCTCACACACACTGCTGAGCTCTCTCCTGCATGCCACTGAGCCCTCTCGCAGGCACTGCTGAGCTCTCTCCTGCACACCACTGAGCTCTCTGTTTACAGAAAGTTGTCTCATGTAGAATTGTCCTCCAGCCCCTTCCCATCACCCTGCTTACTACAGCCACCATGATGCTATGTTTTTGTTCTTGTCCTTCACTGGTGAACCTTTGGCCACACAGCTTCATCCATTGCTCTGTCCTAACAGCTGTCTTGTCCCTGTGGCACCCTGGCCTCTTGGGACAACATCTGTAAAGTGAAATTGATTGATACTCTATGACCCAAAAAGCAAAGCATCTTATTGACCACCTTTTGGTCAGCTACCCTCAAGACCTGAGGGTGGTTAAGAAACTCATTGCTATTCATGCAAAATAGGCAGGCCAGGTGTTAGGAGACAGCAAAGCAAGGCACAAACAAATCCCCTCCTGAATGAGAATTTGTCTGGCAAATACCATTTGGGAAGGCATTTTAGCCCCGTTACAGAGCTACAGAAGTGTTGGTGGGAAGGGGCTACTGGGGGGGTTGTTACAAATTTCCAAAGGCTCTGTCCCAGCACTGCATTGGTGACCAATATCAGATGAGGTCAGCCAAAGCTCTGCCTGCCTGAGCCTTAACACCCTCCACAACCAGAGACTCCTCTACATTTCTGGTGGGCTGAGTCAAGGCTGCACCATCCTCCCACAGAAAGGGTTTCCCACGATCCCACCTGAACCTTCCCAGACTCACTTTGTGGTTATTGCTGCTTAATGTATCAGGAGACACTTCCTTGTAACTGCCCTTGCAGTACCTGCAGGCTGCTGGTAGAGTAGGTCTCAAGTCCCACTTCAGCAGCAGAAACTGGCACTGCTGTGTTCAAGGGGCATCACTGAGACCTCGCTGGCTTTTTGGTGCTGTGAGCTCCCAAACTAGACACAGCAAATACAGAATGTGGGGTCCGATGATGGAAAATCATCTACCAAGTCAGCCTTAATCCAGGCTTCATCTCATTTTATTACTTATGGGGTGGGATTCTGGTGTTTTGGCCAAGGTGATTTAGAGCTGTCCCAGCAGTGTAGTTTCACTGTGGCAGCAGCACCCAAACAGGGTGCTGCACCCAAACTGGGGCCTTTCTCACCCGGTCCCCTCACAAGAGCACCACCAGCTCTGTTGTTGGGTGGTCCCAGCACCTTTTGCCACCACCACTGGCACCTCCCCCCATCCTCTCTGGAAAGCAGGATAAAGTCCTGACCTCAGCTATTCCCAAATCTTCCTGAGCACAGAGTGCAGCCCCCGTGAGTTCAGTATGCTCCATGGAACAGAGCTGGGCTCCCATGGAGCACAGCCTTGCTGCCAGCAGCCATCAGTGTGCAGTCTTTGAGGTCACTACCTCCTGATCTGATGTAATATCACAGTATCACAGTAGTATCACAGTATCACAGTAGTATCACAGTATCACAGTAGTATCACAGTATAACTAAGGTTGGAAGAGACCTCGAGGATCATTGAGTCCAACCTATCAACACAGACCTCATGACTAGACCATGGCACCAAGTGCCACATCCAATCCCCTCTTGAACACCTCCAGGGACGGTGACTCCACCACCTCCCTGGGCAGCACATCCCAAGGGCCAAGAACTCTCTCTGGGAAGAACTTTCTCCTCACCTCCAGCCTAAACCTCCCCTGGCACAGCTTGAGACTGTGTCCCCTTGTTCTGGTGCTGGTTGCCTGGGAGAAGAGACCAACCCCTTCCCGGCTACAAGCACCTTTCAGGTAGTTGTAGAGCGCGATGAGGTCACCCCTGAGCCTCCTCTTCTCCAGGCTAAACAATCCCAGCTCCCTCAGCCTCTCCTCACAGGGCTGTGCTCAAGGCCTCTCCCCAGCCTTGCTGCCCTTCTCTGGACACCTTCAAGTCTCTCAATGTCCTTCTTAAACTGAGGGGCCCAGAACTGGACACAGGACTGCAGGTGTGACCTAACCAATGCAGAGTCCAGGGGCACAATGACTTCCCTGCTCCTGCTGGCCACACTATTCCTAATGCAGGCCAGGATGCCATTGGGCCTCTTGGCCACCTGGGCACACTGCTGGCTCATATTCAGGCAGCTGTCAATCAGCACCTCCAGGTCCCTCTCTGTTTGGGAGCTCTCAGCCACTCTGACCCCAGCCTGTAGCTCTGCATGGGATTGCCATAGCCAAAGTGCAGCCCCTGGCACTGGGACTTGTTGAATGCCATCCTGTTGGACTCTGCCCATCTGTCCAGTCGGTCAAGGTCCCTCTGCAAAGCCCTTCTACCCTCTAACTGACCAACATCTGCTCCTAGCTTGGTGTCATCTGCAAACTTGCTGCTGACTGACTCGACGCCCTCATCCAGATCATCAATGAAGATGTTAAAGAGGATGGGGCCCAGTACTGATCCCTGGGGGACACCACTGGGGCCTGGCTGCCAGCTGGCTGTGGCACCATTCACCACCACTCTCTGGGCTCAGCCTCCAGCCAGTTCCTGACCCAGCACAGAGTGCAGTGGTCCAAGCCACGGGCTGACAGCTTAGCCAGCAGTTTGCTGTGGGGGACGGTGTCAAAGGCCCTGCTGAAGTCCAGGTAGACTCCATCCACAGCCTGCCCCACAGCCACCAAGCAGTCACCTGATCACAGAAGGAGATCAGGTTGGAGAGGCAGGACCTGCCCTTCCTAACCCCATGCTGGCTGGGCCTGAGCCCTTGGCCATCCTTCAGGAGCAGTTATTGCCACCAGGATAATCTGCTCCATCACTTTCCCTGGCACTGAGCTCAGGCTGCCAGGCCTGGAGTTTCCAGGTTCCTCCATCCGACCCTTCCTGTGCATGGGGACCACGTTGGCCAGTTTCAGTCACCTGGGACCTCTCCAGTGAGCCAGGACTGGAGGAAAATGATGGAGAGTGGCTTGGCAGCTCATCTGCCAGCTCTCTCAGCACCCTAGGATGGATCCCATCCGGCCCCATGGGCTTGTGAGTGTCCAAGTGGCTCAGCAGGTCCTGGACTAATTCCTCATGGATTTCCAGGGCACCACACTGCTCTCTGAGCCCATCGCCCAGCTCAGGAGGCCACTCCTCCTGAACTCCTCCTGCCTTGCTGTTAAACATTGAGGCAAAGAAGGTGTTCAGGACCTCAGCTTTTTCCTCATCTTCGGTCACCATGTTCCCCTCCAGGTCCAACAGGGAGTGCAGGTTCTTCCTGCCCTTCTTCTTAGTGTTGATATATTTGTAACAATGCTTTTTATTGTCTCTCACAGAGGTGTTCAGCTTCAGTTCCAGCTGGGCCTTTGCCTCCCTAAGTTTATTCCTACATAATCTAACAGCTTCCTTGAACATACCTGGAGAAGCCTTCCCCTCCTGCCAAAGGTGATACAGCCTCTTTTTTCCCCTTAACTCCTCCAGGAGCTGCTTGCTCATCCAGGCCGGTCGCCTTCCCCGCCGGCTTGCCTTCCGGCACGTGGGAACCGCCAGTTCCTGTGCCTTCGAGAGCTCCTGTTTGAAGTAGGTCCAACCCTCCTGAACCCCTTGGTTCATGAGGGCTGGTACCCAGGGGACTTTACAAATAAATGTCTGAAACAGGCTGAAGTTTGCCCTCCTGCAGTCCAAGGTGAAGGTTCTGTTGGTGCTCCTCCCTAGCTCCCTGCATATTGAAACCTTCACTATCTCGTGGTCACTGCACCCTAGGCAGCCTCCCACCATCACCTCTCCCACCAGCCCTTCCCTATTGGAGCACAGCAGGTCAAGCAGAGCCTGTCCCCTGGTAGGCTCACTAAACAGCTGTGTCAGGAAGCTGTCCTCCATTCGCTCCAGGAACCTTCTGGACTGCCTCCTCCCTGCTGAATGAAGTTCCCAGCAGATATCTGGCAGGTTGAAGTCACCAACAAGGACAAGATCTGATGATCTTGAGACGGCCTCCAGCTGCTTGTAGAACACTTCATCAGCCTCCTCATCCTGGTTGGGTGGTCTGTAGCAGATTCCAATCAGGATGTCAGATTTGTTAGGCTGCCCTCTGATTTTAACCCACAGGCTCTCAACTCCCTCATCTTCCACCTCAAGTTCTGTGGCAGAGAGTGACTCCTTAATATACAGAGCCACCCCTCATCCTCTTCTCCCTCACCTGTCTCTCCTACAGAGCCTGTAGCCCCCCAGTGCAGCACTCCAATCGTGGGTGCTGTCCCACCAAGTTTCTGAGATGGTGACTACATCATAGTCGCCCTGATGGATCAGGACCTCCAGCTCCTCTTGCTTATTGCCCAGGCTGTGTGCATTGGTGTACATGCACTGCAGCTGGGCTCCCCACTTCTCAACTGACCCTACCTTGTGCCCTGATAATAATATATATATAAGAATAAGAATAAGAATAAGAATAAGAATAAGAATAAGAATAAGAATAAGAATAAGAATAAGAATAAGAAGAATAGAATAACAGAGAAGGAAAAAGAAGAAAAGTAGTGGTAGTGCATTGGCCTCTCTGAAGAGGGACTGTGAGAGTTCCCCTGGGCCGCAGGCTGCTCCTCACTGTTCACGGGCGCAGGGAGCACGGCCAGCTCAGAGCTCTGGGCTGCATGGATGGCCACTCTTACCTGCATTGCTACCTGTGATGTGCTGTTTGGAGGCTACTGTGCTGTCTACCACATGCATGAACTTCCAGCAGGGCCCTGATTTCCAGAGGAGGAAGGTTTTACTGTTACATGCCTGCCTTGAAACCAAGGCTAACTGGAACCAGGAAATGCAAGTGCAAAGGAAGGGACATTCACAGCATCTCAGCCAGGCTACACTGGGAGCTGGGAAAGAAAGCAATGAGAAAATCAGATAATATGGTTCCTTAGCTTGCACATAACATCAGTGGGAAAGGCAGAGGCTGGCCTGCAGCTGACCCTCTTGCTGGGACATCAGCCCTTTGAGTGCCTGTGCTTTCTGCTGGCACACTAAAGCAGTAGAAAACCAACATCATTTGTGGCTTGGTGGTGTCCAGGCTGTACTGCTGCATGCAGAGAAGTCCTGAGGACTCTCAAGATCTGTGGAGAGTTGGGCAGAGGTTCCTGGGCTGTGTGACAAGGTTGGTGGCTGTGACCTGACCCCTGTGCTCTGTGCAGCTGGAGCAGTGACTGTTCTAGCACAGCAGCAGCCACTGCTGCACACCTGCCTGCAGGCTGCTGGGTGCAGCTCTGCCTGGGGCTGTCAAAAGCAGCGAGCTGGGAGCTTACCACAGGGGATGGAGCCCTCCTCTGCTGTCTGCTGTCCAAGACGGTGCAGATTTCACAGCAGGAGGTGCAGCCACCCCAGCCAGGGGTGCCTGGGCTGAGCCGAGCCAAGCCCTGCCTGCAGGCTGGGACACACCATGCTGCTTCTCCTGAGCAGGAGCCCCAGAGATTTCCAGCACCTGCTTACTAGGCAGGGGCAGTACCCGGGCACAGCTCTGTGCCACAGCGCCTTTGGCTGGGGCTGTGTGTGCCCAGGACAGGGCTCCACAGGCCTGGCAGCCCTTGGGCAGCCAGACACACAGCACTGGGCACTGGCTCCTGAAGGGATGGCTTTGGCTGCAGGAAGGAAGGAGCCCCTTGAGAGTCAAGAAATGCCAAGTGTTTCCAGGCCCAACGTGTCCTCTTGCAGAGAGTGATGCTCCAGTGCTGCCTGTAAGTGTGCCTGCCCGGGTGCTGCTGAGCCCAGGGTGCTGGAGTGCTGCCCACAGGGCTTGTGCCACCCTGCAACACAAGCCCAGGGAGAGAAAGACTTTCTCCGTGGTGGCAGCCCTCACCCAGGAGCAGGGCACCCACTCCACAGCTTTGGGAAGCAGCCTGCCATTGAAGGAGCAGTTAAGTGTTGATAGCCATTGGGGGCTTTGGTGTACACGAACTCAGGGCTTCATCCATCTCAGAGGGGTGCTTCACTTGCCTGCTCCTGGGGAGGCTGGCAGGTCTCCAGTGATCATCTGTGGACTCCTTACAAGCCAGTGGCTTTGCTGGGGCTCTGGACCTTTAATGCACAGAACTGTCTTCCTAGACTGTCGTGGATGTTTGTCTCAGCACAAGGTGAGTGAAAATCCTCTCTGTCATACATCTTCCCATACCAGAGGGCTGGGGCCAGACTGGAGGGAAAGATTTGCTCTCATCACCACCAAGTTGCTCTGTCCTACCTCCATCCAAACTCTCCTGATGGAGGCAAGCTGAGGACCAAGAGCCTTGGTTCTTCCATCCCTCTTTGGTGACCCACCATGAAGGAAGGCAGAGGAAGGTATTTGTCTAGGAGCTGTTCAGAAGCTGTCCTGCAGATTTAATAGTAGATGCAGAAGACTGTTCCCAAGTCCAGACCTTTGACTGAGATATGTAAACCCCTGTCAGAGACACATCAGGGGACAGTTCTGGTCTCACCATTCCCATTTCTTCTAGAAGCAAATTTCAAGACAAATGGCTAATGTGGCTACAAACCTGGACCAAAGCACCAGCGTGACCAAACTGGAGTCATGGCTGTGAGCAGGCCAGGTCCTGGCTGTAGTGAGGGGTCACAGCCAAGCATGGTGTGCTGTACATGGCAGTCAGCACAGCTCAAACATCTTCAAACATCCTCTCCCCATGCATGCCACAAGCACAACCAGAGAGTGTTGATCTGTCACTTCAGACTGGAATCTGACTGTGGCAGGGCTGTAGAACTGCTGAACCTCTGCTCTTCCTTCACCTCCAGTGATTCAGATGCTGGCAGAATGCTGTGTGAGCCTTGTGTCTGGGAGCCAGACTGTGCAGAACTGTCTCTGGGGGCTGGATACCACTCAGTTTCTGGCTGGGGGTTTAGAGAGGAGTCTGAGGAGCAATTGCCTGAGGAAATTTAAAGTCACATCTGTTAGAGCAAACCTGAATCTGTCTTCCTCCTCTAGAACTAGCTCCCTTAAGCTGATTCAGTTATGTCACAAAAGCAGTTTTGATGTAGCAAATATTTGTGCTGCCTGAAGCAAAGATCAATTGCTATGGGAAATGCTTTGGCTGAACCCATCCCTGCCTGCATCAACCATCTCCTGCTCTAGAAGGGGACATTCTCTAAAGCTGAGCATCTGAAGTCTGGAGCTGTGGGAAGGGTGTGCCAAAGTTCTGCTCTGGCACCAGAGACAAGTGGTGACAGCCTTGAGATCACAGCCCAGTGCTAGGTGCAGCCTGCCTGGGACCCACCGACAGTGAAGGCTTGACCAGGGCTCATTGCCGCTGCTGGCAGCTGTCCAGAGCAGATGTGTCTCCTCGTGCACAAATGCATTGGCTGCAGCCACAGGTCCTCCTCAGCAGCTGAGGAGAGGGGGCCATGTCAGAGGCAGGAGCTGGGAAATGGAGATGGAGGCTGTGTCACACCAGTAGCTATGTTTGCTGAGGTCTTCTGGGAGGATTTTGCTCGGCACAACTCAGTGCCAGGCAGTGACACCCAAGCAACCTGGGCAAGGGGGACACACAGGTCCAACTGCCAGGTCCCACTGGGGATGGGGGTGTCAGCTCAGCTTCTGCCATGCTGCAAAGCAGGAAAGAAACAGAGCCTGACAGCTGAGTGCCTATGGGGAGGCAGCAAAACAGAAAGGGGCTGGAGCTGGCCTGTCGGGTCAGGTGGGCAGGGAAGCCCTTTTCCACCTGCTGCAGCCACGGTCAGGTCCCAGCCAGATCCAGAGCAGCAGGAAGGAGAAGGAGTCACTGGGATGCGACAGCACACGTCCTTCCCTTCCTATCTGCTGAAACACAACTGTGCCACTGTGAAACACAGAACCTGCAGGCAGCTGGAGGGGAAGGAACAGGCTTTAAGGACCTGTGCGCTTGTAAGCATGCCGAGTAATAACAGTGACAGCATCAGGGCAGAGCTGAGCTTCTCGAAGACCAGGGGGGCAGGTCGGGTTCAAGCAGGCTCTCTTTCCAGTGCAAGGCCTAAAGGGCATCTCTGAACCCAGATGAGAGACTTGGATGCCTCTGCTCAGGCTTGTGGGCACTGCGGGACCCCTGACTTCAGCAGTCGCCTGCGCTGGCAGAGAGGGACCTGGGGGTGCTGGTTGATGGTAGGCTGAACATGAGCCTGCAGTGTGCCCAGGCAGCCAAGAGGGCCAATGGCATCCTGGCCTGCATCAAGAACAGTGTGGCCAGCAGGAGCAGGGAGGTCATTCTGCCCCTGTACACTGCACTGGTTAGGCCACACCTCGAGTCCTGTGTCCAGTTCTGGGCCCCTCAGTTTAGGAAAGAGGTTGACTTGCTGGAAGGAGTCCAGAGAAGAGCAACAAAGTTGGTGAGGGGTTTGGAACACAGCCCTATGAGGAGAGGCTGAGGGAGCTGGGGCTGCTTAGCCTGGAGAAGAGGAGACTCAGGGGTGACCTTATCACTCTCTACAACTACCTGAAGGGAGGTTGTAGACAGGCTGATGATGGTCTCTTCTCCCAGGCACCCAGCACCAGAACAAGAGGACACAGTCTCAGGCTGCGCCAGGGGAGGTTCAGGTTGGATGTTAGAAAGACGTTCTATCCAGAAAGAGTGATTGCCCATTGGAATGGGCTGCCCGGGGAGGTGGTGGAGTCGCCGTCATTGGAGGCGTTCAGAAGGAGACTTGATGGGGTGCTTGGTGCCATGGGTTAGCTGTTTGGGTGGGTTGGATTGGTTAATGGGTTGGACATGATGATCTTGAAGGTCTCTTCCAAGCTGGTTTGGTTTATTCTAATAAAGGTTTATTCTCGTGGGAACAAGGTGGCAGGCTCCTCCATGGGCAGCTGGAGTGGTGGCCAAACCATGCATGGGATCAGAGATGCTGTCCCCAAATACTTCTCGGCCTTGGCTCTGCTTTTTTGCCTGCAGGGTTATCCTGCCCCTGCTCCCCCCTGCCAGACTGCAGCAGGACCAGGAGACCTCCAGCCTATGCAGGGGACCCCAGGGATCCCACGGAGCAGGTTCACCTTAGCCTTGGTCTAGGGACTCCACAAGGCAGGCTTCGGAAACTCCCAGTTGAAGGACAGAGCTTTCCATGGATGTGGTTATTTGAGGGAATTCCCCTGCTCTCAGGAGCTTCTGTCAGATCACTCACATGATTGCTGTTGTACATTTGCCTGTGGGATTATTAAGTGGCTTCCCAGGCTTTGCTGCTGCAGACAATTGATGGCAGAGGAGATGGGGTGCTCCCAGGAACCCTGAGCTTCCTGGCCAGTCCCCTGTGCACCATGGTTCCCAGGTGCTGAGGTGCTGTTCGTGGGGCCTCTGCTGTGCTGTTGCTGTAAACCTGGCCACTGTCCAACCCTGCAGCCTGCCCATGATGCTGGGGTAAACTCTTGAGGCCCTGGGAGCCTCCTTCCCCACATGGTTCCCCCCCCACCCAAGGGAGGCACAAGGCTGTCCCCACGATGCAGCCCATCATACCCCACAGATGCATTCAGGGCATCATCCGCACACAAACTATGGAGAACTTGGTCTGTATCTTCTTTCACCGCTCCCCAGCAGCAGCTGCAGTCCCGGGCTGGAAAGCAGAGTCCTGAGCAGGCAGCTGAGGTGCTGCCCCATGGCCCCTCACCACGCAGACCCCACGCAGCTCTGCCGCAGCTAGAGACGGCAGCAGGAGCTGTTGCCTCACAAAGCCAGGGACACCCTGTGGGCAGCAGCTTTAGCTGGAAGGAGGAAAGTTTGCCCACAGCAGTTTCCCAGGGTTCCTGGTGAAATCCCCAGGACTTGCTTTCTGCTCAAGTTTTGTGGCTCCTGCTGCTTCAGAGCTGCCGGCAAACAGGTGCCTCCAGTCACTCCTCCAGCAGAGCAGAGTGGAAGGTGCTCAGCATGCTGCTCATCAGCAGCTGGGTCACATCCATCCCCAGCCTCCCACCTGGGCTCTACTCATTCTGTGCCTGCAGCTAAAGCAGAGAGGCTGGCCAGGGCCGCCCCTGGGCACAGCAGAGTTAAACTCCCAGCCCCCAGCCCCGGCCTTGGCCTTTTTTCTGTTCCCTGACTCCAACCGATTTTGCTTCCAGGCAGGCTCCCTGGCTAGTTTCCTTGTTCCCCAGGCTCCTGTTGAGCACTCAGCCTGCCATGGGTCTGCTGCCCACGAGGGCTTTTCTTTACCCCAAAAGGTCGTTCCTGTGACTTCTCCAGCCCTAGCTTCACTGTCAGTTCCCAGTGGAAGCTGGTTTGATACCTGACCCCAGCACCAACCCATGTGGCTCTGTGGTGCTGCCCCTGTGGTCCCTAAAGACCCTTTCAAACCTTTGGGACTTCAGGGATTAATCTGAGGGCTTGTGCAGTTGTCCTGCCTTTCCTTCTCCGCAGCCCCTGAAGCCACCCAGGCCTGTGCATTAGGGGTGCTCCACGTGCACGTGCCCAGGGAGGGTACAGTGCTTATGCCAGCTAGTGCCACCCTGCCTGGCACCCAGCTGTCCCAGAAACCCCAGCAATGGACATTCCAGCCCTCCCCACTCTCTTCTAGTGTCTGTGCTGCATTTCCTTGCCTTAACCAGCACAGGCATCTGCATCCATTCCTGCAGGCTGCTGCTGCAGCCCCCTCTGCTCTCCTGCCAATCAAGCAGCCCCATGCCTCGCCGGTTTTTCTTGCTGGTCATGTTTTCCAGGGCTCTGAAGTCTCCCGTGGATCCTCTCCAACGGGCCCAAAGGGCAATGTCCAGACACAGCTGCCTTCTCCTGCCACTGCTTCCCGGGCAGAGCTGTCTGCAGTGGCGTGGTGTTTGCCCCTCCCTTGCTGTTAGCCCCCCGCTCTGCCCTGCTTCAGCAGAACCCCAGCCCCTTCCCCCAGAGCCACTCCCTTGCTTCTGGCTGCCCATTTCTCCTCGGCACTCCGGCCGGTGGTGCCGGGCTGCTGCCGCTGGTGGGCTGTGCCCCACGGTGCTTCTCGAGCCTGTTTGTCAGCGAGGGTGGTTGTGGAGGGAGTTTTGGGGTTAGGAATGTGCCTTCCAGCGTAATTCCCACTCTTCATATCTTCCTATTTCGTCTCCAGGTCCCACATCCTACCACCTCCCCCAGCTGTAGCTGCAGGCTGGAGGCAGTTCTGTGAGCTGGGACCAGCACTCACTTTAGAGCTCGGTACGATCTGCAGCTTGCTTCTGAGCTTCCTGTGTGAACCTGTGTCAAAAGCCTGACAAACATCAAGACATGCAGGCTGCCCCTCCCCTTCTGTCACCGGAGGCCAGAGCAGTCACAGCATCTTTGGCTGGAAAAGCCCTTCCGGATCATCCAGTCAACTATTTCCCTAGCGCTGCCCAGGCAGGGGCTAAACCGTGGCCCTCAGCAACACATCCCTGCCTCTGTGAAACTCTTCCAGGGATGGGGATCCAGCCAGCTCCCTGGGCAGCCTGTGCCAGGCTTTGAGAACCCTTCCAGGGAAGAAGTTTCTTCTAATGTCCAGCCTAAACTTTGCCTGGCACCAGTGTCCCTGCCAAGGGCTTCCCCTTCCTACCCTGCAGCAGAAGCCCCTCTTTGCCTGTCCCCCCTGTCCCCACACTCTCTTTGCCTTGCTTGCTGATTCTTTTGCTTTGCCCTTCGCCTTCCTTGATTTTGCATGACAAGCTGAAGCATTTACATTCCAAGCTGCTGCCTGCTGCCCAGGCACCTGCCCCGAGCTCTGTCTTGCCATGGCCTTTGGCCTAGCTTGGGCATAGTCCCTCACAACCTCCCTGCAGCCAGGCTGGTGAGATGAGGATGGCAGAAACAGTCAATAGCAAGGGTAGGAGAGGGCTGGAGAATGGGACACAGGGTGCACAGGGGCAGGAAAAGACCCAGGTGGCTCGGGGAACTTGATGTAAGAACAAGACTTTGCCCATGAGGGCTGTCAGCCCCTGGCCCAGGTCTCTGGGGGGTTTGGGCTGTCTGTGAAGATATTTGAACGGTACCTGGAGCACCCTGGTCTGACTGGCCCTGCTCAGAGCAGCGTGTTGGACCTGGTGTCCCTCCAAGTCCCTTTCCTTGGTCCCAGGCTCTGCAACAAGGAGCTCCTTCATGCCTCGGCTGCACTCATCTCCCTTATTGCCCTCTGCCCTCGGCGTCCACTCCCTGGAGGTCAGAAGCAAAGGCAGAGGCTCTTCCTGCCTCTTCCCAAAACAAGTCACTCATAAGGCCTCAGGATTGTTGCTGGTCCTGCACCAGCCCCTTGGCCAGGGACGTCCTCCACCTCCACCGTGTCCCGAGCCCGGCATGTGCTGCCGGTGCCCCTCGGTGTGCGGCACAGCCGCCGCGGCAGGCCGGCAGCCAGGTTCTTCCCTCTGGATTGCAGCCCAGCTGTCCCCAGCGCTCAGCTGGCAAGCAGCACGTTCCTGTGCATCCTTAATCCCTGCCTCCTTGCGGAGCCAGCCGCACGCCGCCCATCGATATTCCACTCACGAGCAGCCACCGAGCCTCTCCTGTGCCGATTAAACCAGCGCCTTCAGCACGGAGCAAGACTTCCAGCTCTTTTTGTTTATACCGCCCCCGAGGGCCCCAGCAGCGCAGATGCGTCGGGCCGAGCCCAGCAGCTCTTCTGTACCCAAGGGCTGTGCTGGCAGTGCCACCTCGCGGGTCACCTGCGGCTGCTCTGAGCTGCGGGTGTGCGGCTACAAACGCATCTGCGTCCCAGAGCAGTGCCAGGCAGTCCCAAGGCAGAAAGGCAGTGCCAGGGCTGGCCACCCCTGCTTCCATCGCTGGGGAAGGAGGGAGGGTGGCCGGGGAGGAAAGCCGGGGAGGAAAGCCGGGGAGGGGGGCGAGCAGCGAGCACCCACGCTGGGCTCCGAGCAGCATCCGGCTCCGAGAAGCAGCTCCAGGCACTGCTGGAGACAGCTGCGGGGCAGGGGTGGTGCTGCCTGGGCACTGCCCGGGCACTGCCCGGCCCGGAGCTGGAGCCACAGCTGGGGGCAAGCAGGGATAAGGAGCCCGGGGACACAGCTGTGCTGCCTGCAGAGCGTGAGCTGCAGAAGGGCAGGCTCTGGGAAGTGTGACAGCGTATCAGTGAGTGTGAGATGTGCGTGTGTGTCTCTGTGTGTGTGTGTGTGTGTGTATACATGTGTGTCTCTGTGTGTGTATACGTGTATGCATCTGTGTGTGTGTCTCTGTGTGTGTATACATGTGTGTCTGTGTGTGTGTATACGTGTATGCATCTCTGTGTGTGTCTCTGTGTGTGTCTCTGTGTGTGTCTCTGTGTGTGTATACATGTGTGTCTCTGTGTGTGTGTATACATGTATGCATCTGTGTGTGTGTCTCTGTGTGTGTATGCATGTGTGTGTCTGTGTGTGTATCTGTGTGTGTGTATCTGTGTGTATCTGTGTGTGTATCTGTGTGTATGCGTGTGTATACGTGTGTATCTGTGTGTGTGTATCTGTGTGTGTCTGTGTGTGTATCTGTGTGTATCTGTGTCTGTGTGTGTGTATCTGTGTGTCTGTGTGTGTCTGTGTGTGTCTCTGTGTGTGTATCTCTGTGTATCTGTGTGTATGCGTATCTGTGTGTCTCTCTGTGTGTGTATCGGGGTGTGTGTATACATGTATGTATCTGTGTGTGTGTCTGTGTGTGTGTATACGTGTGTGTCTGTGTGTGTATCTGTGTGTGTGTATACGTGTGTGTCTGTGTGTGTATCTGTGTGTGTGTCAGTGTGTGTGTGTCAGTGTGTGTGTATCGGTGTGTATGCATCTCTGTGCATGTATCTCTGTGCGTGTATCTGTGTGCGTGTATCTGTGTGTGTCTGTGTGTGTGTGTGTGCCTGTGCGTGTATCTGTGTGTGTGTATCTGTGTGTGTCTGTGTGTGTGTGTCTGTGCGTGTATCTGTGTGTGTGTATCTGTGTGTGTCTGTGTGTGTCTGTGTGTCTGTGTGTGTATCTGTGTGTGTGTGTTGTTTCCCTGTTAGTCCTTCCCCGCCTGCAGCAGCTTGCAGCAATGATCTCCCCCAGCCCTGCCTGGCACTTCCCTGGCAGTGGCTGCTCCCTGTCGCTCTGTGCCGCAGCTCCCGTGGCCGTCGGGCGGCGCAACGGAGCCTTGGTGCCCGTGGGGAGCGCCGGGGAGCCGCTGCCGTGAAGGAGAAGCTGCTCCTCAGACAGGCGCCCGGGGAGAGCAGCAGCCCCCCTGGCCTGCCCGGCGCCCCTGCAGCTGCTGCTGGATCCCGAGCCGGGCAGCTGCCGGGCAGCAGCAGGGCACACTGGGCTGCCCTGTGTGCCCCCTGCCCGGATGGGTACTGGCTGTGCCCGGGCTGGTGGTGGCTGAGTGCCGCAGCTTTTGGGAGCCGCTGGAGCAGGGCTGGGACCGGGCTGTGTGTGTGCGGCACTGGGAAGCAGGCAGCACCTTCCCGTCGCAGGGACCTCTGCTGCCAGCCCTGTTGCATCATCTTGCCGCGGTGAAAAAAGCTCTTGGGACCCCCTGGGTCCAGGGGAGGAGCCAAGGCCTCAGCTCCTCTCCAGGCCAGGCTGTTTCCACAGCTTTCCAAGGAGTGTTTCCCTGTGCCCCCAGGGATGTGAGGCAGCTGTGGCCTGGCCACAGGGCACACACAGCATCCACAGCTGCAGAAGCAAAGCCAGAGCTGGGCATGGGGCAACGAGCAGCAATGGGACAAGAGGGGTTCAGGCTGAGGAGAGACTGGGGGCAGACCTCAAGGCTCTGCAGCTCCCTGGAAGGAGGATGTGGAGAGGTTGGTGATGGTCTCATCTCCGCTCAAGCTGCAGCAGGGCAGGGTTAGACTGAATATTAGGAAGAATTTTTCCACGTCAGGAGTGGTCAGACACTGGCACAGGCTGCCCAGAGAGCTGGTGGAGTCACCAACCCTGGGGGTGTTTTAAGGTTCTTTAGATGTGGTGCTTGGGGATATGGTTTAGGGGTCCCCTTTGTAGAGTAGGGTAAGTGGTTGGACTTGGTGATCCCAGGGGTCTGAGTGGTTCTGTGATTCTGTGGTGCTGGACATCTGCAGAGGTCCCATGATCCACCTTGAGATCCTCTGAGTCAGGGTCCCTGTCCTGATCCAGGGTCCCTGTCCTGATCCAGGGTGTCTGCTGATGACAACGAGGGGAGGAGCTAACCAGGGCCAGTTTTCAGGTCCTGTGTGTGAGGGCAGCAGTGCCCAGGCCCTGTGAGGGGCAGGATGCCCTTCTGGAAGCAGAGCTCAGTTTCATTTTCCTCGCTGCAGTGAAATCCTTTCCTTCTTTGGGAGATGCCAGCAGCAGTGCTGGGGGAGTTGGAGCAAGTTTATTCTGCATTGTTTTGCTGCAAGCCTGGGATTCAGCACAAGCATGCAGTGGAAACAAATGGCAGAGAACATTTCCAGTTCCCAGCTCTCCACCTGGCAGAGGGCTGAGCTGCAAATCTCCAGCTGCAAGCCCCTCACCTGCTGCTCCCCACCAGTGGGCACTGGGCTGCTGTGGCTGCTGATGCCTGGGGTGCTGTGGGGCCTGGGGTGCTGTGGGGCTTGGGGGTCTGTAGCAGGGGAGAATTAACTGAGTTTGATTAGAAATAGCCTGCTGCCAAGGGCTGCCTGGGAGGAACTGGTGTTTGTGCCCAGCTGCCCAGGGGTGTCTGGGAACACTCAGTGGGAGCCCAGAAGCTCCCAGGTGCACGATGAGGGTATGGCTGATGTGTCTCTAGGCCTCTTTGTTTATGACACTGAGGGGGGGTAGGAGTGTGCTGACATCCTGGGATGACTGCAAAAGACCTTCAAGCTCTTGCTCAACCGCTGATAGGCCTGAGGGAGGTGAAGATGAGGAAGGCCAGTGCTGGGCAGGGGGCATGAGACCCCCGAGGGGGCTGTGCGCATGAGCAGCAGGGTGAGGAGTTACCTAACACCGCTGTGAGATACAGGTAGGGCTTTGGCCCCAAGCCCCAGCCTCCTGCCACGTCCTGGCCTGGCCTCACAGGACCCTTAGAGAACTGACCATCGCCACTGGGGGGCTGCGGCTTCTCCGAGCCCACGGGACGAGGAGGGTTGGTTTCGCAGGGCTGCCTGCCTGGAGGGCAGTCGGTCAGCTCCGCCGCTGCACCACCTCCGGTACCGCTGCACCACCTCCGGTACCGCTGCACCACCTCCGGTACTGCTGCGGCTCTCACAGGGTGCTGAGGGTAGGTTAGCTGCGCTGCGCTGCGGCCAGGCTCTGCTGTGGGGTTCGTGGGTATCTCCCGGGGTCGTGCCCTGCTGTGGGGCTCCTGGGTATCTCCCGGGGTCGTGCCCTGCAGTGGGGGTCGTGGGTATCTCCCGGGGTCGTGCCCTGCTGTGGGGTTCGTGGGTATCTCCCGGGGTCATGCCCTGCTTTGGGGTTCGTGGGTATCTCCCGGGGTCGTGCCCTGCTGTGGGGCTCCTGGGTAACTCCCGGGGTCGTGCCCTGCTGTGGGGCTCCTGGGTATCTCCCGGGGTCGTGCCCTGCAGTGGGGGTCGTGGGTATCTCCCGGGGTCATGCCCTGCTGTGGGGCTCCTGGGTAACTCCCGGGGTCGTGCCCTGCTGTGGGGTTCGTGGGTATCTCCCGGGGTCGTGCCCTGCTGTGGGGTTTGTGGGTAACTCCCGGGGTCGTGCCCTGCTGTGGGGTTGGTGCCTTGCAGCGCTCTGGTGCAGCTTTTTGTGCTCAATAAAGCCGTCCCTCTGTGTGATTGATTGCTTGATTCCTTATCAAAAGGAGCTCACTGCAACAGGATCCCATTGCAGGCAGCACCCTGCAACCCAGAGACCCCTCAGGCACCCCACAGTCCCTGGCACCGTGCAGGCCTGGCAGATGCATGGCATCAGCTGGGTGTTAGTGGCTGGATAACTGAGGCAGGGCCACCACCTCCTGCCCAGCATGCCTGCCAAAGGCCCCGGGCTGCTGGCAGCATCCCCCTCCTGCCAGGCAGGGCTCTGCTCTGGGGGGCTTGGAAAAGTGACACCCACCCCACCCTGTGCTCTGCACTGGGAGCATGTGGGCACAGCCAGGCTGTGGGCATGGGCACACTGAGGGCACAGCCAGACTGAGGACACAGGCATGCTGAGGGCACAGCCAGGCTGTGGGCACAGGCACGCTGAGGGCACAGCCAGACTGAGGACACAGGCATGCTGAGGGCACAGCCAGGCTGTGGGCACAGGCACGCTGAGGGCACAGCCAGACTGAGGACACAGGCATGCTGAGGGCACAGCCAGGCTGTGGGCACAGGCACACTGAGGGCACAGCCAGGCTGTGGGTGTGGGCACACTGAGGGCACAGCCAGACTGAGGACACAGGCATGCTGAGGGCACAGCCAGGCTGTGGGTGTGGGCACACTGAGGGCACAGCCAGGCTGTGGGTGTGGGCACGCTGAGGGCACAGGCACGCTGTGGGCATGTTGAAGCAATGGCCATGCTGAGAATGTGGCAGCTCTGAGGGCATAGTCATGCTGAGGACATGGCCGTGCTGTGGGCACGGCTGTGCCAAGGGCTTGTTAAGCACCAGCCACCAATGAGGACAAACCCCAGAGCAAGGAGGATGCCAGCTAGCCCCAGGTCACTGCTGAGCCTGCTGCTGGCACAGAGGAAGGGTCTCTCCTGCCACGTTTTGTCCCTGCTGGGGAGACTTTCACAGGGTGACAGGGATGTGCTATGGCTGCCAGCACTGCCCCAGAGGAGGGAGACAAGGAGGAGGGGATTTACCTAGGCCCAAAGCAGAAGCTGCAGGTGAGGAGGAAAACAGGGACAGGGCAAGGAAAAGCAAACACAAACCTCTTCTGCCCTGTTCTGTCGGCAGCAGCGTGGGGGTCAGGCAGCAGGGCAGGAACCACCGCACGAGGAGCAGCCACCTCCAGCAGCTTTCCAGCAAGGGCAGCCTCCAGGGCAGCAGGGGTGGCTCCGAGGGTGCCAGCCTGCTTTGGTGACCCTCTCGTGCACTTTGAGGCCGAGGGGACCCTGAAGGAGCAACCAAAGCTCAGCTCAGGATTGCAGCACACACAGGACACCCCTGTGTCTCCACACTGTCCCCAGCCCCCACCCTGATGCACAAGTCACCAAAGGTAACCCTGAGGTGCCTGTCCCCCAGACCCTGGCTCCTGCAGCTGTGCAGGAGGGGGCTGGCCTGTGGCATTCAGCGAGCCCAAATGATCAGCTCAGCTGCTGCTGCCCTCCAAGCACGGGTGGCTGGCCCCTGGCTGCGGGCTGGGGCTCTGCTGCCGTGAGAGCAGTCAGGGTGGTGCAGCTCAGGAGCTGCAGCACTGTCACCACATGTGCCCCAGCCCCACCAGCACGTCCCTCTGTGCACCATTCCTGTGTGCCCCTGGCTGGTGGCAGCTCAGGGGTGGCTGTGTGCTGTGGCTGCTGCCAGGAGCCTGTGCAGGAGGAGGCAGGGGTCTGGGCTGGCAGCAGCTCTGATCTCCACTCCTGGTCTCTGTGTCCCTGGAGGGAAGGTGCTGACACAGACCTGTGTTGGGAGCAGAGATTGCTGCATTGGTGGTGACCTTTGCCAAGCACCTCCTGCTGCACCCTGTCTGCCACGAAGCCTGAGGAGGTGTCCTCTGCTCCAGCATCACCGCAGTGCCCTCAGCCCTGCTGTCACAAAGTGCTGCTCAGGTTGGTGCTGTCTCCCCACATTCACACAGCTGCAGTCTGGGGGGTTGTAGCTGACCATCTTGAAGCCAAACATCCTACAAAGGCTTCAGCAGAAGTGAGTCTGTGTCCAGGGGTGCCCACCAGCAGCACATCCCCTGGCATTGCCAGTCCACCCATCAGCCTCACACCACCATGGCCATTAGACTGTGTCCCCAAGTACCATGGCCACAATCTCAGGCCACTTCCTCTCCTCTCACCTGAGAGCAGGGAGCAGAGCCCAACCCCCAGCTCCCTGCAGCCTCCTCTCAGGGAGCTGCAGAGAGCAATGAGGTCTCCCTCAGCCTCCTCTTCTCCAGACTGAACATCCCCAGCTCCCTCAGCTGCTGCTCCCCAGCCCTCTTCTCCAGACCCTTCCCCAGCTTGGTTGCCCTTCTCTGGCCCTGCTCCAGCCCTCAGTGTCTCTCTTATACTCTGGCACCCAAAACTGAACCCAGGCCTCAAGCTGTGGCCTCCCCAGTGCCCAGCAGTGGGACAATCACCTCCCTGCTCCTGCTGCCCACCCCAGGGCTGCTCCAGGCCAGGCTGCTGGAGGCCTTCTTGGCCACCTGGGCACCCCCTGGTGTCGCTGCATAGGGGTCAGGGTGGGGACAAGGTGAGGGTCTGTGTGACAAGAGTCAAACACAAGCAGAGCACCTAGAAGGCCAAAGGCGACTGCTGGCTTCCAGCACACAGCTCCTACATTGTGTGCACTGCTCGTGGGGCTGCCTGCAGCTGGCTAAGGAGCTTGCCTCAAGATTCCCATGGCTCAGGGACAGCTTTGCTATGGTTTCTTGTCAAGTGACTCCAGGAGGCCTCCCATCTTATCTTGCAGTTTCTCATTCCCACTCAGTCTGTCCAGGGAGTGTCCAGATTCCCATGGGAGCACGGAGATGTTTTCTCACCAGAGCTCTTCCGAGGGTTCACAGATGCACCACAGCCCCCCAGCCCCTGGCTCACCTCCAGCTGCTGGCACCCCTTCTGCTGGGCAGTTTCCAGCCCCTGTGCCCCAAGCCTGGAGCCTTCCTGGGGTGGTTGTGCCCCAAGTGCAGGACCCAGCCCTTGGCCTCAGCTGATGGATCCAGCCTGGCCAGGTCCCTCTGCAGAGCCTCCCTGCCCCCCAGCAGATCAGCACTGCCACCCAGTTTAGTGTCACCTGCAACTTGCTGAGGCTGGTGGGCTGGATTATACCCCCCAGCAATGTGGAAATTTACCCCAAGGAGCAGATGACCACACTCAGGATTGTGGAAGCAGAAATGAAACTCCGTGGACAAAAGTGGACTGAATATGGAAGTACCAAAGGCAATAACCAGATATAAAACACACATGAATGTACAGTTTAGCACCAGCACAGTGCCCCCCTTGCACAAAATTCATCTTTCCCACTCCCATCTGGACAGAACAGGGCCCAGAGGGCTGTGTATTGCAGCTAACCACAGCTCTTTCTCTGCCTGCAACACCTTACAGCCTAACAGAAGGTGAGTCAGGCTGCATGCAAGGGCAGATGCAGAGAGAGAGGAGCCAGCAGCTAGCAAGAAACAGCTCAGAAAGAGAAAGAAACACTTGTGCTCAAAATGGAAGATGTTCAGCAGGCCAATGGAATGAGATGAACTTCTCTTGCATTGTTCTGTGTCCAGCCTCTAAAAGGTCCAGCCCCAGCCCCTGGCATTTAACCCTCTGGCAAATGTTTTTACAATCAGACTTCAGGCTTAAAACTGCAAGCCTGAGGGAGCCTCAGGCCTCTCATCCAGCTCCCTGATAAAGATGCTAAACAGATAAAGTTGCTAAAGAGAGCTGGCCCCAGCCCTGAGCCCTGGGGATCCCCACCTGTGCCCAGCCACCTCCTGCATCCACTCCATTCCCACCCCCCTGGGCCTGGCCCCCAGGCAGCTCCCAAGCCAGGGCAGCGTGCCCCCAGCCCAGCCATGAGCAGCTTCCCCAGGAGGCTGCTGTGGGACAGTGCCAAAGGCTTTGCTGGAGCCCAGCCCCACAGCAGCCACAGCCTGCCCTCAGCCTGCCCTGCAGGCTCCCCTGCTCCTAGCAGATCAGGTTCCTGAGGCCCTGCTGGCTGGCCCTGCTCTCCTGCCTGTCCTGTGTCTGCTGTGTCATGGCACTCAGGGGGACCTGCTCCATGGCCTTCCCTGGCACTGAGGGCAGCCTGACAGCTCCCTGGCTCCTCCTTCCAGCCCTTCTTGTAGATGGCATCAGCTTTGCAGCCCTCCAGTCAGCTGGGCCCTGCCCACTGAGCCAGGGCTGCTGGGCAGTGCTGGAAGGAGCCTTGGGGAGCACTGCCAGCAGCCCCCTCAGTACCCTCAGGTGTAACCCATCTGGCCCCAGCCATCTGTGTGTGTCTGGGTGGTGCAGCAGTCACTGCACCATCCCCTCTTGGACTATGGGGGCTTCATTCTGCTCCCCATCTCAGGGGGCTGAGTACCCACTGAGCAACTGGTCTGACTGCTAAGACTGAGGCAAATAAGGTGCTGAGCCCCTCAGCCACTTCCCCACCTCTGACTGCTCTGTTCCCCCTGCATCCACCAGAGGCCAGAGATTCTCCTTGGATCTCCTTTAGTTGCTGTCTCTGTAGCAGCATTTCCTGTTCTAGGGAACAGCTGCAGTCAGATTCATTTCCCACTGGGCTTTGGCCCTTCTCATTTTCTCCCAGCACAGTCTCAGGACAACCTGGCAGTCCTGCCAGGTGTCCTGCCCCTTCCTCCAACCACCACAGACTCTCCTTTTCCCCCTCAGTGCCAGCCAGCTCTCTCCATGCAGCCAGGCAGCTTCTTCCCCAGCAGCTCTGCTTTCAGCACGTGGGGACTGTTCCTGTGCCCTTCAGGCTTCCCCCTGAGCAGGGTCAGACAAACCCCTGGTGAGTCCTTCCCCTGCCTGCAAGCCAGTGGGGCTGGGGCTCTTCTTCCCCCCCACCATGGGCAGGGTCATGCTCATGGCCTTGGCCTGGCTGCCACATGCCAGTCATCACACCCCGCTGGCAGAGGCAGCTGGGGTGTCCCTGCACACCATGCTGCATGGCCCTGCCAGCGTGGAGCAGCTTCCTCAGACACCCACAGCCCAGCCTTCATCCCAGGGTCCTGGGGCAGCCTGGCACCAGCCACCCCCCAGTGTCTCCTCTGGCCCCCGCAGTGCCATTGTGCCATGGGAGAGCCCTGAGCACAGCTGTGCTCCACTGCAGTCCTGCTTGGCACCCCAGCAGCTGAGCAATGCCCAGGCAGTGGTTCCTGATGGTTGCACAAGTTAGGAAGGCAAGTGCTCAGGCCTGCTCTGAGGTGAGGTCTAACACCATGCCAGTGCTGGCCCTGGAAAGGGAGCTGCTGCTGGCCTGGGGGCTGTGCCAGTGCCAGGACACAGCTCAGCAGTTTTGCTGCACCAGGTTTCTGCAGGATTGTGAAGGGTGTCCCCCTGCCCCAGAGCCCCCAGGACCCTGCTACCTCACCAGGAACAGGCAGGGGATGGATGTCCACCATGGCTCTGGATCAAATACCTGACCCCACCCCCAGGGCCATCCAGGCTGCCTCACCTGCAGCCATGTGCTGGATGTGACCCAGGCAGGAAAGCTGAAGTATTGCCGGAGGAAAAAGGCTGCTGGTGGGCACCGTGCACTGCCAGCCCTGCCCTGGGCTGACCCCCAGCAGGGTGGGCAGCAGGGGAAGGGAGGGGATTCTGCCCTTCCTCCATGCTCTGCTCAGACCCTTCTGCAGTGCTGGGGCAGCTCTGGAGCCCTCAGCACAGCACAGCACCTGGTGGAGCAGGGTCAGAGGAGGCCACAGCAGTGCTGGCAGCCCTCGGCTGGGAGCCAGGCTGAAAGAGTTGGGGTTGCTCAGCCCGGAGGAGAGAAGGCTCCAGGGAGAGCTTCTGGTTGCTTTTCAGTGCTTCAAGGGCTGAGCAGAAAGCTGGGGACATTCTTGAGTAGGGCCTGCTGTGACAGGCCAAGGGGGGATGGTTTGTACTGAAAGAGAAAGATTGAGTGTGAAGAGAAGGGAGAAATGTTTGACCCTGAGGGTGGGGAGAGCCTGGCCCAGGCTGCCCAGAGAGGTGGGAGCTGCCCCAAGGCTGGCACCAGTGCAGGTCAGGGTGGATGGGGCTGTGAGCATCCTGCTCCAGGTGTCCCTGCTCGCTGCAAGGGGCTGGGCAAGGTGACCTGCAAGGTCCCTTCCAACCCAAACCAGTCTGTGGTGCTGTGAGCACCGTAGGCAGGGCTGGAGCTGGAGCTGCGTGGGGAGGGCTGCATCCCCCCTGGCCCTCACGGAGGCTGAAGTCAAGGAACAAACCCCAGCCTGGGACCTGCAGCTCCGTGCTTCTGATGGCCACTTTCACACCCTGGTGAGAGAGCTCTGAGCTTCTGAGCTTTCCCTCCCATCAAGGCACTGCACTTTCCCCTTACACCTCCCTTGTCACAATGCCTTTTGCTCTGTGTCCCGGGGAGATGTCCCTGCTCCTGGCTCCTGTGCACAAGGAGCCTGCAGTGCCTGCACTCCCTGGGAGCTCCAACATCGCGGGGCCGCTCCCGGCGGCCAGCCCTGCTGAGCCGCAGCCCTGCTGAGCCGCAGCCCTGCAATTCGTGCGGCCACCCCCATGGTCCCCTCCGAGCACGGCCAGCAGCTCCAGAACAGTCCTGTGACCGTTTAAATGTCCTTGCCCTGGGCAGGGTCCATTTCCCCTGTGCACAGCCCCAGCGCTGACCCTCCCCAGAGCTGCCGACGGCCGTGGGCTGTGCCTGCAGGGCTGGGTACAGGGCACTGCGGCCCCAGCTGCCCGGTGGCACCCAGCAGTGCTGCCTTCACCATGCCTCCAGCACCGACCCCCTTCGGACCAGCAAGCCGGAAGGAAGCATCCCTAAGGAGCCAGCCCGCAGACCCTGCTCATCCCTCCGGGCTGCTGTGGGGCTGTGGGAAGCCAGCTGCCCAGAGAGCTCTTCCCCCTGCCCTGAATTGCCCACAGGCACAAATGGCAGCAGCTGCTTGTGAGGAAAGGGCTGGAGTGAGCAGGATGCAGCCCCCAGCCCCATCCTGCCTGCGCTGGGAAGGGACTCAGGTGCCAAAGTCGAGGCCAGGAGCACCAGCTCCCCCCAGCAGCAGCTGCCATGAGCCCCTCGAGGTGGAAATGAGCTCTGGCACTGTGGGTGGCTGTGTGAGCACACCATGGTCTGCCAGACACAGCAGCTCCTGCCTGCTGCCAACACCTGCCTTGGCGCAGTTTGCAGCACTGCAGCCCAGCCTGCTCCAGGGCACAGCAGGCAGAGGGCAGTGGGCAGCAGGCAGGGCACAGAGGGTAGGGGGCAAAATGAACCTGGCTGCAGAAAACCCTGCAGATGCCACACTGGGTCGCTGGGGAGTGCTGAGGCAGCTCCTAGCACCCCAGGCTGACTCCTACTGACCAGCAGGCACCGGGGGCAGGAAAGCTCCAATGGCAGCAGGGGCCCAGGAGGCTCCTTGCTGCACCAACGCTGCTGCCCAGTGTGTGGCTGGTGTCCAAGGGAAGAGTCTCCACACAGCACTGTGCACAGTGCCCACCCTGTGCCCACCCAGCCACTCCCAGACTCCTGTCAGGTGCCAGGAGCTGCTCCAGGATGGCTGGGCTGGAGCTGGGAGTCACAGGTCACGTTCTGAGTAAGGAGGGCCCAGGCAGGGAGGATCTTATGGGAACAGGAAAAGGAGAGCTGGGGAGAACCTCCCCCCACTGCTGGTGCAGGAGGGAACCCAGCGACCAAAGGCAAGGAAGAGGCTGAGCTACTGCATGGCTGCTTTGCTGGCTGGAGGAGGGCTGAGGGAGCTGGGGGGGTTGAGGCTGGAGCAGAGGAGGCTGAGGGAGAGCTCCTTGCTCTCTGCAGCTCCCTGCAGGGAGGTTGGGGTGAGGAGGGGGCAGCCTCTGCTCCTTGGGGCCAAGGGCCAGAGCAGAGGCAATGGTTGCAGGCTGCCCCAGGGCAGGCTCAGGCTGGAGCTCAGGAGATCTTTGTGCCCTGGAAGGGCTCTCAGAGGTTGGCAGAGGCTGCCCAGGGCAGTGCTGCAGTGCCCATCCCTGGGGGGGTTCCAGCAGCTGTGGCCCTGGGGCTGAGGGCCATGGTTTGGTGCTGAGCCTGCAGGGCTGGGCTGAGGGAGCTCTGCCAACCAGATCATCCTCTGGTTCTGTGAGCCTGTGGGAGCAGCACCCCTGCACCATGCTCCCCCACACACAGAACCCCCTGACAGTCAGGAAATAATAATAATAATAATAATAATAATAATAATAATAATAATAATAATAATAATAATAATAATAATAATAATAATAAACAACCAAACCAGGTTGGAAGAGACCTTCAAGATCATCGTGTCCAACCCATCAACCAATCCAACACCACCCAAACAGCTAACCCATGGCACCAAGCACCCCATCAAGTCTCCTCCTGAACACCTCCAGGGATGGTGACTCCACCACCTCCCCAGGCAGCCCATGCCAATGGCCAATCTCTCTCTCTGTGTAGAACTTACTCCTAACATCCAACCTAAACCTCCCCTGGCACAGCTTGAGACTGTGTCCTCTTGTTCTGGTGCTGGCTGCCTGGCAGAAGAGACCAACCTCTGCCTCTCTACAACCTCCCTGCAGGGAGTTGCAGAGAGCAAGAAGGTCTCCCCTGAGCCTCCTCTTCTCCAGGCTAAGCAACCCCAGCTCCCTCAGCCTCTCCTCACAGGGCTGTGCCCCAGACCCCTCCCCAGCTTTGTTGCCCTTCTCTGGACACCTTTCAGCAGCTCAACCTCTTTCCTGACCTGAGGAGCCCAGAGCTGGACACAGGACTGCAGGTGTGGCCTGAGCAGTGCTGAGCACAGGGCAGGATGAGCTCCCTGCTCCTGCTGGCCACACTCTTCCTGCTGCAGGCCAGGATGCCCTTGGCCTTCTTGGCCCCCTGGGCACACTGCTGGCTCATGTTCAGCTGCTGTCAACCAGCACCCCCAGGTCCCTCTCTGCCTGGCTGCTCTCAGCCACTCTGCCCCCAGCCTGTGGCACTGCCTGGGGTTGTTGTGGCCAATGTGCAGCCCCTGGCACTTGGATGTGTTCAGTCTCCTGCCCTTGGCCTCTGCCCATCTGCCCAGCCTGGCAAGGTCCCTCTGCAGAGCTCTCTACCCTCTCACAGCTCAACTCCTGCCCCCAGCTTGCTGTCAGCTGCAAACTCACTGCTGATGGACTCCATCCCCTCCTCCAGATCATCAATCAAGATATGGAACAGGCTGGGGCCCAGCACTGATCCCTGGGGCACAGCACTGGGGCCTGGCTGCCAGCTGGCTGTGGCACCATTCACCACCACTCTCTGGGCTCAGCCTCCAGCCACTTCCTAACCCAGCTCAGAGTTGCTGCTGGCCAAGCCAGGGGCTGACAGCTTGGCCAGGAGCTTGCTGTGGGGGATGGTGGCAAAGGTGTCAAACTGATGGAGAGGGGCCAGAAGAGGCCAGGAAAAAGCTCAGGGGGCTGGAGCAGCTGTGCTACAAGGCCAGGCTGAGGGAGCTGGGGCTGTGCAGCCTGGAGAGAAGGCTCCAGGGAGACCTAATAGCAGCCTGCCAGTACCTGAAGGGGCTACAGGAAGGCTGCAGAGGGACTGTTTCCAGAGGCCTGCTCCTCCTGCCAGCTCCATGTCCCTCCTGCCAGCACCATGCCCCTCCTGCCTGCCCCATGCCCCTCCTGCCAGCTCCATGCCCCTCCTGCCTGCCCCATGCCCCTCCTGCCAGCTCCATGCCTCTCCTGCCAGCACCATGCCCCTCCTGCCAGCTCCATGCCTCTCCTGCCAGCAACCTGCCCCTCCTGCCTGCCCCATGCCCCTCCTGCCAGCTCCATGCCCCTCCTGCCAGCACCCTGCCCCTCCTGCCAGCTCCATGTCCCTCCTGCCAGCAACCTGCCCCTCCTGCCAGCACCCTGCCCCTCCTGCCAGCTCCATGTCCCTCCTGCCAGCTCCATGCCCCTCCTGCCTGCCCCATGCCCCTCCTGCCAGCTCCATGCCCCTCCTGCCAGCACCCTGCCCCTCCTGCCAGCTCCATGCCCCTCCTGCCAGCTCCATGTCCCTCCTGCCAGCTCCATGCCTCTCCTGCCAGCACCATGCCCCTTCTGCCAGCTCCATGCCTCTCCTGCCAGCAACCTGCCCCTCCTGCCTGCCCCATGCCCCTCCTGCCAGCACCATGCCCCTCCTGCCCGCTCCATGCCCCTCCTGCCCGCTCCATGCCCCTCCTGCCAGCTCCATGCCCCTCCTGCAATCAATCCACAGACTCATTTTCTCCAGCTGAAAGGCAGAGTCCTGCAGTCACCAAGCAGCAGAGCCCCGGGGCCACGGCCGAGCGCAGCCTGGGCTGTGCCAGGGCTGTGCCAGGGCTGTGCCAGGGCTGTGCCAGTGCTGTGGCACTGCTGCCTGAGCTGATGAAAACAGCATTTAAAAGAATCACAATATTTCTGTATTTGCATGTAAAGATGACATAATAAAGGATAATTAGCAGCATGTGAAGCAGTTCTTCCACTTAATTGTCTCAGTTTAGCTAATTAATTATCTCAGCCAACTGCATCACTCTGGCTAATTTTAGCAGCTCCAGCAGCTGCAAGGTCAGAGTGGGAACAATTTCAATTTGTAATTGGTAGAAACATGAAAGTGAGTCAGATAATCTTTTATTAGCTAATAATCATCATGAATCCATGGGCACAGGGCTGAGGCTCTCGGAGAGGCAGAAACTGCACCGAAGCCTTTGATCAGGGCAGCAAAAGTGCCTCCAGCCAGGGCCGGGGTTGAGCGTGGGGGCACTCAGCCCCTGCCTGGCAGTGCTCGTGGCCCAGCACCAACCTCTGTGGGGCTGTGGGGGCTGCAGCACCGTGGGAGGGCCCCCACAGACCCCAGCCTGCACACCCTGCTGTCAGCTGTCAGCTCCTGGCTTGGACCACAACACTCTGAGCTGGGTTAGGAAGTGGCTGGAGGCTGAGCCCAGAGAGTGGTGGTGAATGGTGCCACAGCCAGCTGGCAGCCAGGCCCCAGTGCTGTGCCCCAGGGAGCAGTGCTGGGCCCTGTGCTCTTTAACATCTTCGTTGATGATCTGGATGAGGGGATGGAGTCAGTCAGCAGCAAATGTGCAGCTGACACCAAGCTGGGAGCAGATGTTGGTCAGTCAGAGGGCGGAAGGGCTCTGCAGAGGGACCTGGCCAGGCTGGGCAGATGGGCAGAGCCCAACAGGATGGCATTCAGCAAGTCCAAGTGCCAGGGGCTGCACTTTGGCCACAGCAACCCCAGGCAGAGCTACAGGCTGGGGGCAGAGTGGCTGAGAGCTGCCAAACAGAGAGGGACCTGGGGGTGCTGATTGACAGCTGCCTGAACATGAGCCAGCAGTGTGCCCAGGGGCCAAGAGGGCCAAGGGCATCACGCAGTATCACAGTATCACTTAGGTTGGAAGAGACCTCGAGGATCATCGAGTCCAACCTATCAACACAGACCCCATGACTAGACCATGGCACCAAGTGCCACGTCCAATCCCCTCTAGAACACCTCCAGGGTCGATGACTCCACCACCTCCCTGGGCAGCACATCCCAATGACGAACGACTCTCTTGGTGAAGAACTTCCTCCTCACCTCGAGTCTAAACTTCCCCTGGCACAGCTTGAGACTGTGTCCTCTTGTTCTGGGACAGCCTGCTGCCCTTGGCCACTGCCATGCCCAGGTGCTGGCATGAGGTGTGTGCCCAGCAGCATGCCAAGCCTCACTGGCACTCAGCTCAAGGCCAGGGCTGGGATGCTCCTGCTTGCCACAGCAAGCTGCCAGCTCCTCCATGGCTCTGGAACATCCCAGTGGTGTCTGCAGCCCTGGGATGCCCTGTGGATGCCAAGGTGCCACTGTCACAGTCCAGGGACATCCTGGCAGCACCAATGTAGCTCAGGGACAGTCTGGTGGCACTGACATGGCTCAGGGACACATTGGCAGCAGCAGAGCCCAGGGACACCTTGTCAGAGTCTGCTTGGCCTGGGGGCAAGCTGTTAGCATCCACCACTGGAGTGAGTGTGCTGCAGGATGCCACAGCCCAGCTCCACCTTCAGCTCCTGCCAGGCATGGGGACCCCTGGCAGCAGCCAGAGCCCTTCCCAGGCAGTCACTGCACTGCAGCTCACCCTGGGCATCCTGTGCAGCGCAGCCTGGCACCAGCTGTGCTCGGGATCAGCCAAGCTGCAGTGGGAAATGGGCACTGGGTGCCACAGTCTCACAGTACAGTAGAGGTTGGAAGGGACCTCCAGAGATCAAGTCCAACCCTCCTGCCAAGTAGGATCACTCAGGGTAGTCCACACAGGAATGAGTGCAGACAGCCTTACAGGAGCCCAGCTGGCAAAGGGAGCTGGGCATGGGATGCTGCTTCTGCATCCCCACGGCAAAACTTCTGGGCTGCTCTGCTTGGCCAGGCTGGGCAGGACCTGGGCTGCAGCATGGCTGTGGGGTGCTGCTGGCTGTTGTGTGCAGCCTCTTCCATCCCCATCCCTGGGTTTGGTACCTCTGGGCTCACAGCAGTTGCCTCTCTGGTGCCTCCAAAACACCCTTAGGAGAAAGGACCCAGCAGGTGCTGGCTGTTTGCTGCCTCAGCACCAAAGCCACCTCAGAGCTGGCTCCCAGCTGGGATCCTGTGCCCTGAGGAAGCTGGGCAGCAGAGGAGCCATTTGAGGAGTCATTTGAATTGCCTTGGAGTTCCTGGGCTTGCTTGAAACCAAAGCCTGGTCACCATCCCCGACCTCCAACCCCCCTGCTCCCAGCCCAGGCTGTGCTGAAGAGGCACTTCCTGAGCTTTCCAGCCTCCCCAAACAGCTCAGCAGCAGCTGAGCCCTCCCCAGTGCTCATGCCCGGAAGGACCCTGCCAAGGAAAGGGAAGTGCCATCCCATCCCCTCCCATCCCATCCCCTCCCCTCCCATCCCCTCCCATCCCACTCCTGCTGCTGGCAGATCCGCAGGCAGCTGCCAGCAGGAGGGCTCCGGGGCTGCTGTAACTCAGGGCCAGGCTGCAGAGCTGCAGGCAGCTCCTGCTCGCCGGCACAGAGCAGGGGGAGGAGATGCCCTCCACACAGCCCGAGGCAGGCAGTGACTTCATCAACAGAACTGGAGAGAGCAGGGCTGGCAGTAGCTGGGGGTGCCAAGAACTGGGGCAGGATGAGCTCATGGCAAGCCAGAGTGCCTGGCAGGAGGCACTTAGCTGTTGGGTGAGCTGCCCCCAGCCTGCCCCCACGCCAGCCAAGGGCATTTCTTCAGGGACAAAGAACTTGGCCACTTCCAGCTGAACACCTGTGTGATGAGAGCCCCAGCAAAGGAGAGCACTGCTGAGGAGCAGATGGTGCCTGAAGAGCAGCTCCAGGCACGGCTGGAAACTGCACTCCACAAACTGAGAAGTGGGGAAAAGCTGCTGGGAAGGAAGGGGAAGAGCCTGGAGCGAGCCAGGAGCTGGGGGCAGGATGCCTGGCAGGGACACTCCAGGCTCCGGGGGAGGTGAGTCACTCTCCTGCTTCCTTTGCAGGGCAAAGCAAAGCATCAGGCCTCCAGAAACGACCCCAGAAAGGCCTCTCTGGTATCTGCCCTTTGCACTGCAGAAATTCCAGCCCCTGGGATGTCTGTGCTCCTGCAGGGATCCGAGTGGGACCTCCCCCGCAGCAGCCAGGTGAGGAGTTGGGGCAGCTGCACCTCCTGAAGCTACCAGGGGGAGCTGGTGGAAACCCCAACGCCCTCACTGCCCTGCTGGAGGTTTCTGGAAGGGGCAGCTCAGGGGTTTTGTTCCAGCCCTCAGGTGAGCTGCCCCACGGAGTGCTGAGGAAAGGCCAAAGGCAGCAGCACAGGGGAGGGGCAGAGAGCCACAGACAGCAGTGCAGCTGCTGAGGAACCACCACAGTGCCTCAGCAGCACACCACCAAGACACAGACAAGGTCCTGCCAGACCAAACGCTGTCCCCTGACCCAGGAAACCACCACGAGAGTCAGAGAGAGTCCCTGGGGGAACACTGACAAACCTGACCCTCTGCCACAGGGCTCCTGGGGCTTCCCCAGCTGCCCAGAGCTGGCCAGGTGCATCACTTCCCCAGGACAGGGCTGTCCTGCACTGCTGCCCAAGCTGAGCAGTGCCCTTCCCTCTCCTCAGCACACAGGAGCTGCCTGGTGCCCACAGCCTGGCACTGCTCTGGCTGCGGCATTACAGCAGCAGCTCCCTCAGCCCTGCTGGCAAGGGCAGTGCAGGGCCTGTGCCTGAGCTGCAGAGCAGTGCCCTGAGCAGCCAGAGACTGCTGCAGGAGCCAGGGGAATGCTGCAGAGGCTGTTTCCATCTTTTCACTCCCCATGCAAGGGGATTTCCTCCAGGAGAAGCTGCTGCTCCGTTACCATGGCTCCACCTGCCTGCCCCTGCCCTGGCTGCTCCCCTCTGCCAGAGCCCCGGGGAGCAGCAGAGACTGACAACCACCAGGGTGCTAGATAATCATCTTTAAAATTTATTGGACTAATTGTGTTACATTCAGCATCTGATGTGTTTCTCCTGGACAAAGAATTGGCATAAATACAAACAAGCCTTTGTGTGCCTTCCCTAAACAAAGAGATCAAGGACTGGAGAGGAGGGGACGCCGCTGACAGCTCCATATTTACATCTGCCTTTACTTTACAACTCAGCATCAGGAATATGTACAGAAAATACAGTAGGAACAAAGAGATCTTCTCTTGGCAGCTTCCAGGGATCCAGACACTGGCTGTGAGCTGAAGCACATGGGCCCTGGCCCTCCCTCCCAACTGCTCCTGCTAACACCCACCTGGACAAGGTCTCTCTGCCCTCCAGGACATCCCTCCACTCTGCCATCATTAAACCACATCACTTCTGTCTCAGAGGCTCAAGTTCAGCCCTCTCATCCCTCTGACCACGCAGGACCCCCTGGGACAGACCTGCCCTCACCTGTGAGCTCAGCCCCTGCCACCTGCCCAGCACAAGGGCTGCTCTGCCCCAGAGCCTCATGCCCTCGGTGCTGTCCGCAGGGACACCTGAATCCCCACAGGCTCCATCCCTGCTGTTGTCTGTGGGGTGGCAAAAGCCTTTTCAGAAGGCATTTCTCTTCCCAAGAGTCTCTGTCAGGGTACTGCAATGCCTGGCATCTCGAGGCTGTGTTGAACACAGTGCCAGGGCCCTCCCTTCCTGCACTGTTAGAAGGATGCCCTCACTTAGAGCAGAAACATGAACCCCACAGAAAAGAGCAAGTCTCACTTGAATTCTTAGGCCACAGCTGCAACCCAGCTTGTGCAGCAGTCCCCTGTGAAGGGCAGGCCAAGGTCACACAGCGGGGTCAGCATGTGGCCCCTCTGGAGCAGGGACACAACCCCAAGCCATGCAGGCTCTCAGCTTGAGAGCTGAACACAGCAGCTTGTGATGGAGTCTGGGTTCCTGAGTCACAGCAGCTTGCAGCCACAGCTGGAACAAGCTCCCCCTTGCTCTGACCCTTTGGGGAAAGCAGCTGAGGGCTGCAGCCTGGACCCACAGGAACCACCACAGTCTGACCTCACCAGGACAGGGATCGATTCCCAAATCTGTGTTTGACATTTGGTGGTGAAGCCTCAGAGGAAGGAGGGATGCTCTCTGCAGACACCTGCCTGGCACAGGCCTGCCAGGGGCCCTCACTGCCATGACCAACACCCAGAGGGATGCAGGGTTACAGTAACTGAGAGCTTGGTGCTGAGCAGCAGCCTCCCGGGGGGCTCGGCTGCCCCAAGCCAGGTCACAGCTAACCCTGCCCTGGGGCCACAAAGCAGCCACACTGCAACAAACACTGCTCCCCGGTGCTGGGACCAGCAGCCATGTCCCTCCTCCAGCAACCCTGATGGTGCAAGGTTCTTCCTGCCGATGTGGGTGCTGCCAGCTGTGAGGGGAGCCTGGACACAGCCCCAGACTGTTCCTCAGCTGAGCACCCTCCTGCCTGGGCTATGCAGGGACCCTGCGGGGCTGCCCCAGACACGTCCTGACAGCCCAAGGCCTGACAGAAGGAGCCTCTGCAGCCAGGGACTGCCCATCACACCCCCAGCCAGGGCAGGGGGGCCTTGTCCTTGTGTTACTGAGGTGTGCAGTGTGACACATGCATTGGCCATGCCTCTGAAACCAGTGGACTAACGTGTGGGTGGCCATTAATTAGATCCCATAGGTACATACACAGGATGGCTAAATTGAGTGTCTGTGCATTCAACTGACACTGCCAACAATCTGGCAGAGGAGTGAAGGTCTCCAGGCTTCCCATCCCAACTCTGCACTGCCTTGCAGCTCCTCCTGCCTTCTGCAGCCATCTTTGCAGTATGTGGTTGGTCTGGGTCGGAACCCAGGGCTCCTGAGCTGAGGCTGGCATGCTTGTCCCCTGCAACAAACACTGCCTGACCCCTCTGTGGCTGACATCCTAGAAGTCCTTTCACATCTGCTTCCAGAGGCCTGCTTCCATTAAATCTCTATGAAAAGCCAGGCCCAAGGACAGCAACAGGCAGCGTCCTTGTCAGGGCAGCTGCAGTGAAACAATTCAGACTCTTTCAGGTCAGGACTGATGCAAACAGCAACCCTGAACCACCACCACTCCATCACTGACAGCTGTTACTGCAATGCATTTTAAAAGGCTACTACACACTTTTGGAACAAGGTGGGAAGCTCCCACACCCCTGCACACACTCAGGCCTGGGCACTGGCTGCTCACTGGAAGGCAAAGGACCCCAGGAGCTGCTGCCAGCCACCAGGAACTGCCTCCGCCCAGCAGCACCAGCGATAGCTGAGTACTGCAGCACAGGCTGGGATTGCTCCAGGAGCCCAGCACAGCTTCCCTCTCCCCAGCACTACACCTGCAGCCCTAAACATCTCCTCCCAGCCTCAACATGTGAAATCCAGAGCCTGGAGCCGAAAGCAGAGCCAGGTGAGAGGACACTGCTGCTGCCCAGCACCAGAGAGCAGATCCCAGCCTGCTGCAAGCTCTGGCTCTGGAGGTGCCCTGCAGGAAGGGCAAGCTGTTCCTTTTCAAGCTGTTTGAGTCTGTTTGACAGCAGCTTCTGAGAAGTGTTGTAGAAGCTGAGGAAGCTGCTTTTGCTATAAATAGCAGGCAGGAGGCAGCCCCAGAACCATTTCAGTCCAATGGAGGCAAGCAGGAGATGCTGACCCTCGCTATGGAAACGGTGAGCAGGTGATGCAGACCCTTCCAAGAGAACGAAGTGGCTGCATTTCAAAACCCAAGCACACAATCAAGCTACTGAATTGAGTTGTGAGGTTTTGCACCAGACCTGGAAGTCCTCTCCTTGTTTTTATCTAACCAGTAAGAGCTCCTTTTGCACACTCAGGTCACCTCAGGTGCTGTTTGCTGTCAGCCTGACAAATCTCCTCTGTGGATGGACTTGCTCCAAGCCATGGAGGGAACTGCAAGGTGCTGCACCTTGGCTATGAGCTTCCTGACCTGATGTTTCTAAGAAACCTTCCTCTCCTTGCTTTTGGGACACAAACTGGTTATGAACAGTGACTGAGCTTCTGTTGAGCTCTGGAGGGGGCTGGAAGTGCCTCCTGGGGCCCTGCAGGGGCAGTTAATGCTCTGAAACACTCTCCTCAAAGGAGAGATCCTGCTCCCTTCTCCTGTACCAGGTGGTGTAGAGAGATGTCTGAAGGCAGGTTTGTCTGGAGTTTGTGTTCCATCCTTACAGGCAGAGATGACTTTGTTTTGATTGTTCTGCTCTCCTAGAATGAGACACTTAGCAGTTCCTAATTAGTCTGGAGTAGAAGGCTAGGTGCAGAGATTATGTTGCTAGCATCCAGGAAGACTGGCATTAAGTCATGTTCTGAGGGTGGTGAGTGGAGTGGACACCCCAGCTGCACGCCCGAGCTCACCTCTCGCTCCTCTCACACGCTGCCTGCTGACTCCAATCCCGTCCTGAATTCCAGAGGGCTGCGCGAGTCGGTCGCTGGCGGCGACCTGCTTCCCTTCCCGCAGCCACCGAGCCCTGACCCGACTGTCCCGGCGGGGCCCGACCTAGGGGTTGCAGCTCTGGAGCCCCACCTCCTGGAAGAGCGAGGTGTAGAACTGGGGCTCCAGCTGCCGGTTGCGGTACTTGTGGACGATGTCTGCGATCTTCTGTTTCCGGCGCACGTGGGGGGGGTTGTAGGAGTCGCTCTCCAGCCGCTTCCTGCGGCAGATGTTGATCACCGTCTGCCGCACCAGGAACCCTGCAGGGGAGCGGCGGAGCCCACGTCAGGCAAATCCCAGCCTCTGCCCCTTGGCTGCCTGCACGGCTAGAGGCAGCTCTGGGTTCCGTCCCACCTGCAAGCCCGGGGGAGCGCTCAGCACCACCGAGGGAGGAGCTTGGCTCCCCAAGCAGCTGCTGCCAGACAACCAGCAGCCCCGGGCTGCGAGGGGACACTGCTGTGAGCCACGAGTAAGAAAGGGCTAAGGCAGGAGAAGTTTCACCCGGCTGGAGGAGGGGGAGAGACTCCTCTGCTTTGCCAGAACCAAGCAACTGCCCATGGCAACACGATGGGGACCCAGGTGGGGAAGAACCCAGGGCAGCCAGTACATGAACTGAGCTGGGGCCCCTGGGACACCACGGGAGGGCCCTGCCTGCCTGCCTGCATGCAAGGATCCCAGCGTTTGCTTCTTCATTCTGCTCTGCCTCCTGAATTGCTCTCCCTGGGAGAGACTTCCAGTCCCTGTGGCTATAGTGGCACAGAGAGCAAGCCAGACCCAGTGTCCAGCCAGGAGCACAGGCCAAGGCAGGCAGCACACAGCTGACAGCAGGTGAAGGACCTCGGCTGCTGCAGCTTCTGAGCACTGCCTCTGTCCAAATCAGAAGGCACAGGGCAAGCAGCATCAGCCAAAGATCCAGCAGTGCCCTCTGGCAGTCAGCCAGCAGCAGCCCCTTGGCTTCCAGTGCTACACACCAGAGGCATATTTCTGATCTCTTTTATCCAAAGAGCAGGAATTTGCCCTCTCCTTCCCCCACTGCCAGTTCCAGCCCTCCCCTCCTCCCCACCACGCTGGCAGGGCAGCCTGGCTGGGCCACAGGCCGAGTGCTGATCACCTGCTCCCTCTGCTGCTGCTGCCAAAGGTGTGCTTCCCTTCTGCCAGGCCCAGGGAAGGGTTCCAGGCCATCTCTTTTGCAGATTGCTATGCTTATAAGAAGCCAATAACCCCCAAAGATGTCCTTTGGCTTACCCAGTGCTCTCCTGCTGACTATCATCCCATCCACCAGTGGGATAACCATGTTGAACTTCCCCGTTGCTCCTTGCAGTTTTATCCTGAACAAGCCAGTGTTTAAAGGATGGATGAAGATCACAGGAACTTCCTTCTCAGGAGTGGTAGACCTTAAGGGAAAAGCCACAGCTGTTCAATCAGTCTTGCAGCAGTTTCAATCAATCTACAGCTGACAAACAACCTCTTTGGGTGCTGAAAGGATGTCCTGGGAGTGACCCAGCAGCAGCAGCAGCACTCCTCAGCACCTCCTCTGGACCCCAGGGGGTTCTATCAGCTGTACTGCTGCCACCACAGAGCTGGGGAGTCCTGCAGACAGGGCCTCAAGCCTCACAACTCACATGCAGTGTTTGAATGGACCTCACAAGGGAGTAAGTCAGGAGGGAGGCTCATCACAGAATCCGGTTCCTTAATTTATGTTTGAAGCTCTGGGTTTTTTCCTCCAATAAAACAAATCCAGTGAAACTCAGCCTGTCTTTTTCAACAGACTGCCCCCAGTTTGCAGGGCTGCCTGGGAAAGCTGAAGGACACAAACAGTCTGAGTGGTGACTGCTGAAGTGCAGCCTGAGCTGCTGCCCTAAGGAAGCAGAAGAGCAGCTGTGAGGAGCAGCCTTACCTCAGGGAAGTGCTGCTGTTGGCTGTGGTTTCCACACCAGTGCTGGTCTCAGACAGCAGGTCAGGAAGAGGGAAGTTTTCTGTAAGGAGAGGATGCACTGAGCACAGCGTTGTCTGTGCTGCTTTGGTACAAGGGAAGATTACTGCTCATTGGGCAAACCCAGGCGGTGCTCCAGCACCGACACCACAGCTGCTCTCACACCCACACCAGGGCTGCTCTCACGCCCACACCAGGGCTGCTCTCACACCCACACCAGGGCTGCTCTCACGCCCACGCCGCGGCTGCTCTCACGCCCACACCAGGGCTGCTCTCACGCCCACACCAGGGCTGCTCTCACACCCACACCAGGGCTGCTCTCACGCCCACGCCGCGGCTGCTCTCACGCCCACACCAGGGCTGCTCTCACACCCACACCAGGGCTGCTCTCACTCCCACACCGCGGCTGCTCTCACACCCACACCAGGGCTGCCCTCACGCCCACACCAGGGCTGCTCTCACACCCACACCGGGGCTGCTCTCACGCCCACACCAGGGCTGCTCTCACACCCACACCGCGGCTGCTCTCACACCCACACCAGGGCTGCTCTCACGCCCACACCAGGGCTGCTCTCACGCCCACACCAGGGCTGCTCTCACGCCCACACCGCGGCTGCCCTCACGCCCACACCAGGGCTGCTCTCACGCCCACACCAGGGCTGCTCTCACACCCACACCAGGGCTGCTCTCACGCCCACGCCGCGGCTGCTCTCACGCCCACACCAGGGCTGCTCTCACACCCACACCAGGGCTGCTCTCACTCCCACACCGCGGCTGCTCTCACACCCACACCAGGGCTGCCCTCACGCCCACACCAGGGCTGCTCTCACGCCCACACCAGGGCTGCTCTCACACCCACACCGCGGCTGCTCTCACACCCACACCAGGGCTGCTCTCACGCCCACACCAGGGCTGCTCTCACACCCACACCAGGGCTGCTCTCACGCTCACACCGCGGCTGCTCTCACGCTCACACCAGGGCTGCTCTCACGCCCACACCAGGGCCGCTCTCACGCCCACACCAGGGCTGCTCTCACGCCCACACCGGGGCTGCTCTCACGCCCACACCGGGGCTGCTCTCACGCCCACACCGGGGCTGCTCTCACGCCCACACCGGGGCTGCTCTCACGCCCACACCAGGGCTGCTCTCACACCCACACCAGGGCTGCTCTCACGCCCACACCAGGGCTGCTCTCACACCCACACCAGGGCTGCTCCCGCACCCACACCAGGGCTGCTCTCACACTGACAGCGGTGAACAGGTTTGTTTTCAAGCTAAGCACTCATGGGCTATGCAGACACACCTCAGCCATCCTGAGCTGAATACAGTAGGTAAGGCATGGCCCAGACCCTCAATTCTCTCAGTCCTACAGGTCAATATCTCTACAGGAAGAGTACAAGCAGGAAGGAGGTGAAGTCCTTCAACTACAAAAAGAGCTCTCAAATAATTCTTCACCATCACCTTCACCTGCCCACAAGGCATCAGCCCCAAGAAGAGTGCTGGCCCTTTGAAACCACACCACATCCACTCTGCCCTTCAACCCTGCTTCAAAAACCAGCCCTGAAATCCAAGCTCTGCAGGCCCTCACCACAACCTACAACCCTGGTAAGAAGCAACTGGAAAATTAAGGTGCAGAAGCAGGAAGTAGAAACTTGGAGCCTGGAAGGGAATGTGGCACTTCCCATGGCCTTCCTTAGGGGCAGAACTGAGAGAGATGTTGAGAATCCCTCACCAAAAGGCATTTTAGACAGCAGGAGAGTGCCAGTGCATCCTCCAGCAGGAGGGATGTAGGGCCCTTTGCCATCAGAGCTGGGACACAGCAAGGACACAAAAGCTGAAGCTAGCAGAGGGAGAGCAAGGAAGGCTCTGGAAGTACTTCAGGATGCAGCAAGAGGGAGGGCAGACAGCTGGCACAAGGGCAACAGCCTAGACTGCAAAGTGACAGCTTAGCCACTGTCCAGGTTCAAAGATGTACCAGAGGCAGAGGCTGAGGCATCAAAGCCTCTGGGCTAGGAGCCACTCTCAGAAGCCCTCCCATGCCCCCTCCCTCCCCAGCCCAACTGCCACAGTTACTGAGGATCACAAAACTCATTTCTTCAGCTCCAGACTCAGAGCTCTGGGAGATTCCTACAGCTGCTGAAAGAAGCAGCCAGGCAGAAACATGCCTGTGTAGCACAGCTGCCTCTGCAGAGCTGGCTTTGGCTGCCACCCAGGAAAGAAGTAGGTCAGGGACACCAGTTTGGGAACTGAAGCAGCTGAGGGACTCCTGGAGCTAAGGGAACATCCTCTGGGCCAACATCTGGATAAGGAAGTGATGGTGCAGAACCTGATGTCCACCTCTGGATCCTAGTGAAGCTCAGGAGGATGTAATGTGGACAAGGTTAGCATCTTGGGAGGCTACACCCACACTTTACAGGAAGCTTCATCATGATCACTCCCACCCTCTGGGATGCTTCCATCTGCAAGGACCTGAGGGCTTCATTAAGGCCCACTCCTACTGCCAGAATGGGAACCAGCATCAGAAATCAAATCCTGACCTGGGCTCTTCTGACCAAAATGATTCAGAGTACAGAATTAACCAGGTTGGAAGAGACCTTTGAGATCATCAAGTCCAACCTCTCCCCCAGCACCATCTGATCAACTAAACAATGGCACCAAGGGCCTCAGCCAGGCTCTGCCTAAACACCTCCAGGCACAGGGATGCCACCACCTCCCTGGGCAGCACATCCCCAGGGCCAATCTCTCTTGCTGGGAAGAACTTCTTAACACCCAGCCTAAACCTCCCCTGGCACAGCTTGAGACTGTGTCCTCTTGTTCTGGTGCTGGGTGCCTGGGAGAAGAGACCAACCCCCACCTGGCTCCAACCACCTTTCAGGTAGTTGTAGAGAGCAATGAGGTCTCCCCTGAGCCTCCTCTTCTGCAGGCTAAGCAACCCCAGCTCCCTCAGCCTCTCCTCACAGGGCTGTGCCCCAGACCCCTCCCCAGCTTTGTTGCCCTTCTCTGGACACCTTCCAGCAGCTCAACCTCTTTCCTAACCTGAGGAGCCCAGAGCTGGACACAGGACTGCAGGTGTGGCCTGAGCAGTGCTGAGCACAGGGCAGGATGAGCTCCCTGCTCCTGCTGGCCACACTCTTCCTGCTGCAGGCCAGGATGCCATTGGCCTTCTTGGGCCCCTGGGCACACTGCAGGCTCCTGTTCAGCTGCTGTCAACCAGCACCCCCAGGTCCCTCTCTGCCTGGCTGCTCTCAGCCACTCTGCCCCCAGCCTGCAGCACTGCCTGGGGCTGCTGTGGCCAATGTGCAGAACCTGGCACTTGGATGTGTTCAGTCTCCTGCCCTTGGCCTCGGCCCATCTGCCCAGCCTGGCAAGGTCCCTCTGCAGAGCTCTCTACCCTCTCACAGCTCAACTCCTGCCCCCAGCTTGCTGTCAGCTGCAAACTCACTGCTGATGGACTCCATCCCCTCCTCCAGATCATCAGTGAAGATATGGAACAGGCTGGGGCCCAGCACTGATCCCTGGGGCACAGCACTGGGGCCTGGCTGCCAGCTGGCTGTGGCACCATTCACCACCACTCTCTGGGCTCAGCCTCCAGCCAGTTCCTAACCCAGCTCAGAGTTGCTGCTGGCCAAGCCAGGGGCTGACAGCTTGGCCAGGAGCTTGCTGTGGGGGATGGTGGCAAAGGCCTTGCTGCAGCCCAGGCAGACTCCATCCACAGCCTGCCCCACAGCCACCAGGCAGTGCCCTGGGCATGGAAGGAGCTCAGGTTGGTCAGGCAGGCCCTGCCCTTCCTAACCCCATGCTGGCTGGGCCTGAGCCCTTGGCCATGCTGTGAGTGCTGTGTGACTGCACTCAGGATGTCCTGTGCCACAACCTTGCCTGGCACTGAGCTCAGGCTGACAGGCCTGGCATTCCCTGGCTCCTCCTCCCAGCCCTGCTTGTGGATGGGCAGCACCTTGGCAGCTTCCAGTCCTCTGGGACCTCTGCAGTGAGCCAGGGCTGGTGAACAATGATGGAGAGTGGCTTGGAGCTCGCCTGCCAGCTCTCAGCACCCTAGGATGGATCCCATCCGGTCCCATGGACTTGTGGGGATCCAAGTGGCTCAGCAGGTCTCTAACTGCTTCCTCCTGGCTCACAGGGGACCTGCACTGCTCCCTGCCCCCACCTGCCAGCTCAGGAGGCCAGCTGTCCTGAGGACAACCTGTCCTGCTGTTGAAAACTGAGGCACAGGAGGTGTTCAGCACCTCTGCCTTCCCTCATCTTCAGTTACAGCATTCCCCTCCATGCCCACCAAGGAGGGGAGGTTGTCCTTGCCCTCCTCTTGCCATGAGCATCTTTGTAGCAGGATTGGTTGTTGTCCTTCACAGCAGTGCCAGGCTGAGCTCTAAAAGGGCTTTTGCCTCTCTGATGGTTCTCCTGCATGACCTTGCAACATCCCTAACCATTCCCTGGGTCACCTCTGCTTCCTCCCAACGATGCTATCTCCTCTTTTTCCCCTTAATTCACTCAGAAGCTCATTGCCCATCCAGGCTGTCTGCCCCAGGGCTCATCTCCAGCACACTGGCACAGCCTGCTCTGAGCCTTCAGGAGCTCTTGCTGGAAGCAGGCCCAGACCCCCTGGGCCCCTTTGTTTTTAAGGGCTGTTTCCCAAGGTACCTTCTGAGTTGCTTCCTTGAGTCACCTGAAGCCTGCCCTCCAGAAGCCCAGAGTGGAGGTTTTGTGCTGCCCCTCTCAGCTTGGCTGCATATTGAACACTCAGTTATCTCCTGGTCACTGCCCCCCAGACAGCCTCCAAGCACCACATCCCCCCCAGCCCTGCTCTGCTTGGATGAAGGAGGTCAAGCAGAGCCTCACAAGCAGGCTCACACAGCAGCTGGGGTAAGCAGCTGTCCTCCATGCACTCTAAGAGCCTCCCAGACTGCCTCCTCTCTGCTGTGTTGAGCTCCCAGCAGGTATCAGGCAGGTTAGAGTCCCCCATAAGAACAAGGTCTGGTGACCTTGAGACAGCCTCCAGCTGCCCATAGAATCATTCATCAGCCTCTTCACCCTGGCTGGGTGGTCTGTAACAGCCTCCAACCAGGATGGCTGCCCTGCTGGCCTTCCCTCTGATTCTCACCCACAGACACCCTGATCATCCTTGATCTCTAGCTCCATGGCATCTAGAGCCCCCCTGATGTACAGGGACACCCCTCCACCCCTTCTCCCTGGCCTGTCTCTCCTAAAGAGCCTGTAGCCATCAGTTACAGTCATGTGAGTCATCCCACCACCTCTCTGATGGCAACTGCATCATAACTGCATCCTCATTGCTCTCTACAACTACCTAAAAGGTGGTTGTAGCAGGGAAGGGGTTGGTCTCTTCTCCCAGGTAACCAGCACCAGAACAAGAGGACACAGTCTCAGGCTGTGCCAGGGGAGGTTTAGGCTGGAGGTGAGGAGAAAGTTCTTCACCGAGAGAGTCATTTGTCATTGGGATGTGCTGCCCAGGGAGGTGGTGGAGTCCCCATCCCTGGAGGTGTTCAAGAGGGGATTGGATGTGGCACTTGGTGCCATGGTCTGGTCATGGGGTCTGTGTTGAGAGGTTGGACTCGATGATCCTCAAGGTCCTTTCAACCTAAGTTATACTGTGAGACTGGGATAACTCTCCTGCCCCAGCAAGGCTTCCAGCTCCTGTTTGCTGCCCATGCTTTGTGCATTGGTGTCCCTGCACTTCAGCTGGGCTGCTGCTTTCACCCCTGGCTCCAGCTTACCACCCCCAGACTGCTGCCTGGGGGGGCTGCTTTCAGCCCCTTCCAGCCTAGTTTAAAGCTCTGCCAACTCCCTTCTCAGAACCCTTTTCCCTCTGGGGGATAGGCTGTTCCCATGTGCCAGGATCTTTCTCCCTCTCTGGGATGGATGCTCTCCATCTGCTGCCAGCTGACCTGGTGCCATAGAAAGTTCCCCAAGATCAGAACTCCAACATTCTGTTGGTGGCAGCAGCCTCTGAGCCACTTGTTAATGCCACCTGCTGTCCTGCTGCTCTCCGTGTTCCTTCCTGCAGCTAAGGTATTGATGAAAACATTACCTGAGCCCTGACCCCTCCACCAGTTCTCCCAGAGCCTTCAAGTCCTTTTTGATTGCCTGGGACCTCTGGTTGCAGCATCATCACTTCCCACCTCCATAGCCATCCAGGGAGAGTAATCAGAGGGCTGTACTAGAGCAGGCAGCCTTCTGGCAACATCCCTGACCTGGGCCCCCCGGAGGCAGCAGGCTTCCCTGGGGGAAGGATCTGGCCAACATCTGGGGCCCTCTGTTCCCCTCAGGAGGGACTCCCCAGTCACAATTACCCTCCTCTTGTTTTTTGAGGGAACAAGTCCTGCTGCAGGGGGCAGGCTGCTGGTTGGCCTTAGGCAACACCTCGGATGGTGTCTCTTCTGTCTCCTCATTCACCTCACCCTCAGCTCCCAGTGCCCCATGCTTGTTTTGCAAGGTGAGGGTTTTCCCTTGCCTCTCCTAACAGGGGCCTGTCTCCATTTCCTGCTGGGTCAACTCCCTCTGCTAGGGGAGCCTGCAGAGCCTGGTTCCTCAAATCCAACTCCCTTTCAACTTCCTCCTTCAGTTCAGCCACTAGGTTAAGCAGACAGGCAAGCTGCTCACACCTAGTGCAGGAGGAGTCTCCACTGCCCTCCATTTCAGGTGCCAGGCTCAGCCCTCTCTGCAGCCAGGTGCCTGCACCCCTGCCTGCTTATGTTTGACCTCGGTCCAGGTCCACACAGACCTTCTGCAAGCAGCTTTGCTGGGAGTTACAACCATCCCTGCCCCTGGCCACGGGACCTAACCAGAGAACACTTCAGCAGCGAGCCCAGAGGGCTCAGCACCTCCCTCTGCTGCAAGCACTGCCCCCTGCTGCAGCAGTCTGTGCCCAGGCCGCGCTGGCCACTCGGGAGAGAAACGCTGGCTTGGGGATGGGGAGGGGAATGTGCCACCCTGGTGCTGCCCTGGTGCTGCCCTGCCACACTGCTGCCCTGGTGTGCTGCCCTGCCACAGTGCTGCCCTGCCCCAGTGCTGCCCCAGTGTGCTTCCTCAGTGCTGCCACAGTGCTGCCCCAGTGTGCTTCCTCAGTGCTGCCCCAGTGTGCTTCCTCAGTGCTGCCACAGTGCTGCCCCAGTGTGCTTCCTCAGTGCTGCCCCAGTGCTGCCCCAGTGTGCTTCCTCAGTGCCCTGCCCCAGTGTGCTTCCTCAGTGCTGCCCCAGTGCTGCCCCAGTGTGCTTCCTCAGTGCTGCCCCAGTGCTGCCCCAGTGTGCTTCCTCAGTGCTGCCCCAGTGTGCTTCCTCAGTGCCCTGCCTCAGTGCTGCCCCACTGTGCTTCCTCAGTGCCCTGCCCCAGTGCTGCCCCAGTGCTGCCCTGCCCCAGTGTGCTTCCTCAGTGCTGCCCCAGTGCTGCCCCACTGTGCTTCCTCAGTGCTGCCCCACTGTGCTTCCTCAGTGCCCTGCCCCAGTGCTGCCCCACTGTGCTTCCTCAGTGCCCTGCCTCAGTGCTGCCCCACTGTGCTTCCTCAGTGCCCTGCCTCAGTGCTGCCCCACTGTGCTTCCTCAGTGCCCTGCCCCAGTGCTGCCCTGCCCCAGTGTGCTTCCTCAGTGCCCTGCCTCAGTGCTGCCCCAGTGTGCTTCCTCAGTGCCCTGCCTCAGTGCTGCCCCACTGTGCTTCCTCAGTGCCCTGCCCCAGTGCTGCCCTGCCCCAGTGTGCTTCCTCAGTGCTGCCCCAGTGCTGCCCCACTGTGCTTCCTCAGTGCTGCCCCACTGTGCTTCCTCAGTGCCCTGCCCCAGTGCTGCCCCACTGTGCTTCCTCAGTGCCCTGCCTCAGTGCTGCCCCACTGTGCTTCCTCAGTGCCCTGCCTCAGTGCTGCCCCACTGTGCTTCCTCAGTGCCCTGCCCCAGTGCTGCCCTGCCCCAGTGTGCTTCCTCAGTGCCCTGCCCCAGTGCTGCCCCAGTGTGCTTCCTCAGTGCTGCCCCAGTGCTGCCCCACTGTGCTTCCTCAGTGCCCTGCCTCAGTGCTGCCCCACTGTGCTTCCTCAGTGCCCTGCCTCAGTGCTGCCCCAGTGCTGCCCTGCCCCACTGTGCTTCCTCAGTGCCCTGCCTCAGTGCTGCCCCAGTGTGCTTCCTCAGTGCCCTGCCCCAGTGCTGCCCTGCCCCAGTGTGCTTCCTCAGTGCCCTGCCCCAGTGCTGCCCTGCCCCAGTGTGCTTCCTCAGTGCCCTGCCCCGGTCTTGCTCCATGCAACTGCTCTGCAGCAGGGCAGCCTCCAACCTGCCCTGCTGCCTGCTGCTATTCCTGCCCAGCTGCAGGACCCTGCTCTTGCCCTCCTTGCCCTTCAGGAGCTTTGCCTGCAGCCAGCTCTCAGCCTGCCCAGCTCTGCTTGGATGGCAGCACAGCCTGAGGGCTGTCAGCCCCCCCCCCAGCTTGGGAGCAGCAGAGCTTGCTGAGGGAGCCCTCAGTGCCCTCAGCCAGGTGCTTGGGAGAGCTGTTGAACACAAGTGGGCCCAGAGCTGATCCCTGGGGAGCAGCACTGGCCACAGGCCTCCAAGCTACCTCTGTGCCACTGCTGGCAGCCCTCTGAGCCCTGCTGTGCAGCCAGTTTGCAAAGCACCTCCTGGAGCAGCTCTGTGCCATGGCTCCTGAGCAGCTCTGTGAGGAGGTTATGGGAGACAGCATCAAAAGCTTTACTGAAGTCAAGACAGATGACATCCCCTGCTCTTCCCTCATCTACCCCTGTGGTCATAGTTTCACAGAGGATTATCAGATTAGTCAAGCAGGATCTCCCCTTGGCTACTCCTGATAACCTTCCTGCCTTCCATGTGGTTAGAGATGACCTCCAGGATGAGCTGCTCTCCAGGCAGGGAGATGAGGCTGACTGCTCTCTAGTTGCCTGGCTCCTCCTCCTTGCCTTTTTTGAAGGCTGGAGTGACATTTACTCCTTGCAGTGGTCAGGCTCCTCTCCTGTTCTCAGGGCTTTCCACAGACAACGGAGAGAGGCTCAGCAGCAGTGGCAGCAGCTCTCAGCACTCATGGATGCTCCCCATCAGGTCCCAAGGACTTGTTTGTCTTTAGCTGGTTTCTGAAACCCAGTCCTGACTGACCAGTGGAATGCCCACATCTCTGCAGTTCTGCTCCCTTGCTTCTGGAGACTGAGGTTCCTGAGGGCAGGCCTTAGGAGTAGAGACTGAGGCAAAGAAGGCATTCAGCAGCTCTGCCATCTCTGCACCATCAGCTCCCACATCTCCCACCTCATTCAGCAGGGCCCAACTCTGTCCCTGCTCTTCCTTCTCTCATTGATGGATTGGGAAAAACTCTTCTTGTTCTCTCCCCCCTCTGGTGAGATTCAGTTCCAGGAGGGGCTTGGCCTTCCCAGCTCTGTAATCCTACCAATTGATTAGATCTTTTTTCCACATATTGTAAACATCCTTTTTCTTTTTCAGCTTCACTAAGAGTTCTTTACCTATCCATGCAGATTCCTGACTTACCCATCCAGGTTTTCTGCTATGGAGTAGGTCAAGAGAGCTTCTCCTCCCCCTCTACTCTGCCCTGGTGAGGCTACATCTGGAATCTTGTATCCACTTCTGGGCTCCTCAGTTCAAGAAAGACCTCAGGGAACTGCTTGAGAGAGTCCATCCCAGAGGCACAGAGCTGCTGCAGGCAGTGGAACATCTCCTGTGAGGCCAGGCTGAGGCAGCTGGGGCTTGGGGATGGGAAGCAGAGGAGCCTGGGGGCTGCCCTCAGTGCTGGGGATGGAGATGTGCAGGGCTGGAGCCAGGCTCTGCTCAGGGATGGCCAGGGGCAGCACCAGGGGCACTGGGGGCAAGCTGGAGCAGAGGAGGTGCCAGGGGAACAGGAGGCAAAACTCTGTCCCTGTGAGGGTGCTGGAGCCTGGAGCAGGCTGCCCAGAGAGGCTGTGGAGTCTCCTGCTCTGGAGGCTTTCCAACCCAGCTGGCTGTGTTCTGTGTGACCTGCCCTGGGTGCCCTGCTCTGGCAGGGGGGTTGCACTGGATGATCTTTCAAGGTCTCTTCCAACCTCTAAAGTTCTATGATGCTGTGACCAAAGCCAGAAGGATGATGCACCCTCCAGCACAGAAGCAAGTGACAGAGGTAATGTTTTTTGAAGGCAGAACCAGAGATCCACTCAGAGGAGCCAGCAGCTGGGGGGACACAAACCCAAGGGTGCACACTTGCCTGGCCTGTTGAGCTTAAGGAGGTGCATGGCAGCATTTCAGCTCAAACAGCTCCAAGCCACTGATCCATGTGCACCCCATGGCCACCACTCACAATCTCAGAACCTTGAAAGTGGTGGCTACAGACATCAACAAGGATTTAGCACTGGAGAAATGGAGCAGAGGCTTCCCCCTGCTGCTAGGAGCAGCCCAGCCCTCACCCACCTATGTCGTCGTAGCGCTCCACCCACACCACGTAGACTTTGGTCTCGGGTCCCATGGGGGGAATGGTCCGGCCCTGAGGCACCCTCTTGGATCTGGAAGTAGGACTGAGCTGTTTGGAACACAAGGGAGAAGCAGCAGTTGCAAACACCATGAGTCCAGCAATGCATCCAACTTCCACAGCTGCTGCTTGTCTCAGGCCCTGGCCAGGGACTGAGCTGTGGCAGAACTGGCACTGAGGAACAGCCACCTGGGTCTGCACAAGGCTGACATTCAACATAAGTCAAGGCAGCCAGTCTTCAAAAAGTGCTTCAAGCTCTTCTTACTGCTCTCAGAGATGAAAAACTGGGGACTAAATAGCCATTGGGAAGTGAATTCCATAGAGGAAAGCAGCACCAGCAGCTCTGGTGTTCTGCTCTGCCGCCATACAGCATCACACCTGACACTCCAGACTCAGCTGGCACCACTGTAACCTGGAGAGGCATCAGAAGTGCTGACATCCACTCATCCTCAACCTCCAGGCAAGGTTTTGACTCTGAACTACCCTAGGGACTGCAGATATGGTTTCTGCATGCATCTCAGGGGTGCAGCATGCAGAGGGCAACCCCTGGGCATCTTTGTGGTTGATATGTAACTGATGTCAACTCCTACTGCAGGTGCAAGTCTGGGAGAGCCAAAGGGAAGGAAACAGTGCAGCACTGGCAGGGTGCCTCTGGGAAAGAGAAGTGGGGAGGGGGGAGAAGGAAGGAGAAGTGGGGAGGGGGGAGAAGGAAGGAGAAGTGGGGGGGGGGGAGAAGGAAGGAGAAGTGGGGGGGGGGGAGAAGGAAGGAGAAGTGGGGGGGGGGAGAAGGAAGGAGAAGTGGGGAGGGGGGAGAAGGAAGGAGAAGTGGGGAGGGGGGAGAAGGAAGGAGAAGTGGGGAGGGGGGAGAAGGAAGGAGAAGTGGGGAGGGGGGAGAAGGAAGGAGAAGTGGGGAGGGGGGAGAAGGAAGGAGAAGTGGGGAGGGGGGAGAAGGAAGGAGAAGTGGGGAGGGGGGAGAAGGAAGGAGAAGTGGGGAGGGGGGAGAAGGAAGGAGAAGTGGGGAGGGGGGAGAAGGAAGGAGAAGTGGGGAGGGGGGAGAAGGAAGGAGAAGTGGGGAGGGGGGAGAAGGAAGGAGAAGTGGGGAGGGGGGAGAAGGAAGGAGAAGTGGGGAGGGGGGAGAAGGAAGGAGAAGTGGGGAGGGGGGAGAAGGAAGGAGAAGTGGGGAGGGGGGAGAAGGAAGGAGAAGTGGGGAGGGGGGAGAAGGAAGGAGAAGTGGGGAGGGGGGAGAAGGAAGGAGAAGTGGGGAGGGGGGAGAAGGAAGGAGAAATGGGAGGGAGAAGGAAGGAGAAATGGGGAAGGGGGAGAAGGAAGGAGAAATGGGGAGGGGGGAGAAGGAAGGAGAAATGGGGAGGGGGGAGAAGGAAGGAGAAATGGGGAGGGGGGAGAAGGAAGGAGAAATGGGGAGGGGGGAGAAGGAAGGAGAAATGGGGAGGGGGGAGAAGGAAGGAGAAATGGGGAGGGGGGAGAAGGAAGGAGAAATGGGGAGGGGGGAGAAGGAAGGAGAAATGGGGAGGGGGGAGAAGGAAGGAGAAATGGGGAGGGGGGAGAAGGAAGGAGAAATGGGGAGGGGGGAGAAGGAAGGAGAAATGGGGAGGGGGGAGAAGGAAGGAGAAATGGGGAGGGGGGAGAAGGAAGGAGAAATGGGGAGGGGGGAGAAGGAAGGAGAAATGGGGAGGGGGGAGAAGGAAGGAGAAATGGGGAGGGGGGAGAAGGAAGGAGAAATGGGGAGGGGGGAGAAGGAAGGAGAAATGGGGAGGGGGGAGAAGGAAGGAGAAATGGGGAGGGGGGAGAAGGAAGGAGAAATGGGGAGGGGGGAGAAGGAAGGAGAAATGGGGAGGGGGGAGAAGGAAGGAGAAATGGGGAAGGGGGGAGAAGGAAGGAGAAATGGGGAAGGGGGGAGAAGGAAGGAGAAATGGGGAAGGGGGGAGAAGGAAGGAGAAATGGGGGAGGGGGGAGAAGGAAGGAGAAATGGGGGAGGGGGGAGAAGGAAGGAGAAATGGGGGAGGGGGAGAAGGAAGGAGAAATGGGGGAGGGGGAGAAGGAAGGAGAAATGGGGGAGGGGGAGAAGGAAGGAGAAATGGGGGAGGGGGAGAAGGAAGGAGAAATGGGGGAGGGGGAGAAGGAAGGAGAAATGGGGGAGGGGGAGAAGGAAGGAGAAATGGGGGAGGGGGAGAAGGAAGGAGAAATGGGGGAGGGGGAGAAGGAAGGAGAAATGGGGGAGGGGGAGAAGGAAGGAGAAATGGGGGAGGGGGAGAAGGAAGGAGAAATGGGGGAGGGGGAGAAGGAAGGAGAAATGGGGGAGGGGGAGAAGGAAGGAGAAATGGGGAGGGGGGAGAAGGAAGGAGAAATGGGAAGGGGGGAGAAGGAAGGAGAAATGGGGAGGGGGAGAAGGAAGGAGAAATGGGGAGAGGGGAGAAGGAAGGAGAAATGGGGAGGGGGGAGAAGGAAGGAGAAATGGGGAGGGGGGAGAAGGAAGGAGAAATGGGGAGGGGGAGAAGGCCTCTGTGGAGCAGGCTGTGCCTTACCCGCTGGGAGGGGTTCAGGCTCTCGGTGTGACTGGGGAAGAGCTCCAGGGTCAGGGACTGCTGCTTGGATACTCCTGGCAGCAGATCCATGTTGCAGTCACTCTCCTGGTCAGAGGTGTTGCTGTCCAGGGAATCAGCTGGAAGGGAGGAGGAGAGAGGAGGATTCTCTTTTGTTCTGCCCAACCCTGAAGCTGTTATCAGTGTGCAAGGGTTGGAAACCAAACCAAGCTGTGAGGTTTTGGAACCAAACATCAACAGAGTTAGGCTCAAGCCAGCACAAGCCCAAAGCAGGAAGTGGGCAGCTGCCTGCCAGTTACTCCAGGAACAGGCTGCACTGAAAGCACTCCCTATGGATTTAGAAGTGTCCCAGCCATTCCCTAGGGAACAGTCTCCTTGCTATGGCCAGCACTGCCCCACAGCCCTCACTGCAGAGGATGGTCACACGCTGGCTGTAGTGTGCCAGCTGCTGTCACCTGCACAGCAGCTCTGCACATTCCCCTCCATGTGCCCCACGATGGGAGAGGCAAGAAGGGAAGTTCACAGAGTACTGGAATGCGTTGGGCTCCAACCCCCTGCCATGGGCAGGGACACCTCCCACCAGCCCAGCTGGCTCAAGGCCTCATCCAGCCTGGCCTTGAACACCTCCCAGGAGGAGGAAGCCACAGCCTCCCTGGGCAACCTGCTCCAGAGCCTCCCCACCCTTGTACCAAAGAACTCCTTCCTAAGCTCCACTCCAACCCTGCTCTGCCTCAGCTTCAAACCATTCCCCCTTGTGCTGTCTCCAGACACCCTCAGGAAAGGTCTCTCTGCAGGACCCCTTCAGCTACTGGAGGGCAGCTCTGAGGCCCCCCTGGAGCCTTCTCCAGGCTGATCTAGGTTTTGCTTCTGAAAAACCCTCCCCAACAAGAACTGTCACTGTGGGGCTGTAGCCAGCATGGACACAGGGCTCTTACTCAAGGACTCCACTGGAGATGGGACAACAAAAGCTATCTCTGTCAGGGCATCAGCATAGTAGAGCACCTTCTTCTGCCCGTTGAAGATGCTTGCCCCAACGTCTTCTGAAGGAACCAGGTCATCTGAAATGGACAGAGAGGGACAGAGAAGGACAGCTCAGTCAAACAGGAGCTCTGCTTCACACACTGCCTCAGGAGACCTCCTTCAGATACAAGGTGCAATCAGGGAGCAGAAACCACACAGAACTCCCATTGCAAGGAGAAGGGTCCCCAGGCCAGGCCATGGCTACACAGCCCATGAGGAGAAGGGCATCTGGGGCTGGGGGAGGATTGCTTCTGAACACATCCCCAGTGCACTGCACAGCCTGCTTCCTGGGGCTGAAGAACATCTGCCACAGGAATGAGTCCAGCAGACTTAGCAGACACCACCACTCAGCTGCCACAGGAGTCCAACATTTTTCACTTCAGTCTGATGCTATCCTGAGGTTCAAGCCAGCTTCTGCTCTGCCAAGGAGAGTCAGACAAAGGCTCTCCCAAATCCAACCCAGTTCAAGGGAGCTCTTCATTCTCAGCCCCCACTCACTGCCTCATCACAGCTGCCCAGGGCATCAGCCCCTCACCAGCCCTATGGTGGAGCCAGGCTGTGATTACAACACTCCCTCTGCCCCCTTCCTTCCCCACCCTGCCTCCAGAGAGACTGGCAAGGACTTCAAGCTCAAGTATTTCCCTGGTCAGTTTACAGAAGGGCTCTTGGGGTGGCTGCCTCCAGGCCAACAGAGCAGTTACCTTGTCAGCAACTGTTTGTGGAAAGGATAACGCAAGAGCTTTCTCCTCTTTTAACTGCCATTAGCTACCTAAGTCCCACATCTGACTTCTTCAAATGGGTTGCTCATCTCCCTCTTCTAAAAAGAGTGATACTCTGTTCCTTCTCACAAGGAACAGCCTATCACTAGTAAAACAATATCTGTCACCAAATGTCCTAGAGCTATACCCAGAATTTAAAAAGTCGGGATTTTTATGACACATTTCCATGACCTGTTGCTCCTGTCCCTCTGATAGTTGTCTACCTTCCCCAGCTGTCTCAGTTTCAGTCATTGCCCTGTGATGTAAAATCCACTTAAAACTGTGGTGTGGAGTATCACAGTATCACAGTATCACTTAGGTTGGAAAGGACCTCGAGGATCATCGAGTCCAACCTATCAACACAGACCCCATGCCTAGACCATGGCACCAAGTGCCACGTCCAATCTCCTCTTGAACACCTCCAGGGTCGATGACTCAACCACCTCCCTGGGCAACCGGTTCCAATGCTGAATGACTCACTCAGTGAAGAACTTCCTCCTCACCTCGAGTCTGAACCTCCCCTGGCGCAGCTTGAGACTGTGTCCCCTTGTTCTGGTGCTGGTTGCCTGGGAGAAGAGGCCAACCCCCTCCTGGCTACAACCACCTTTCAGGTAGTTGTAGAGGGCAATGAGGTCACCCCTGAGCCTCCTCTTCTCCAGGCTAAACAATCCCAGCTCCCTCAGCCTCTCCTCACAGGGCTGTGCTCAAGGCCTCTCCCCAGCCTTGTTGCCCTTCTCTGGACACGCTCAAGTCTCTCAATGTCCTTCTTAAACTGAGGAGCCCAGAACTGGACACAGGACTCAAGGTGCGGCCTAACCAGAGCAGAGTCCAGGGGCACTATGACCTCCCTGCTCCTGCTGGCCACACTATTCCTAATGCAGGCCAGTATGCTATTGGCCCTCCTGGCCACCTGGGCACACTGCTGGCTCATATTCAGGTGGCTGTCGGTCAGCACCCCCAGGTCCCTCTCTGTTCGGGAGCTCTCCAGTCACTCCGACCCCAGCCTATAGCTCTGCATGGGGTTGCCGTAGCCAAAGTGCAGCACTCGGCACTTGGACTTGTTGAAAGCCATCCCATTGGACTCTGCCCATCTGTCCAGTCGGTCGAGGTCCCTCTGCAGAGCCTTTCTACCCTCTAATTGACTAACATCTGCCCCTAACTTGGTGTCATCTGCAAACTTGCTGATGACTGACTCTACCCCTTCATCCAGATCATCAACGAATATGTTGAAGAGTACAGGGCCCAGCACTGATCCCTGGGGGACACCACTGGTGACTGGCCTCCAGCTGGATGCGGCACCGTTCACGACCGCTCTCTGGGCCCGGCCCTCCAGCCAGTTCCTAACCCAGCACAGAGTGTAATGGTCCAAGCCATGGGCTGACAGCTTAGCCAGCAGTTTGCTGTGGGGGACGGTGTCAAAGGCCTTGCTGAAGTCTAGGTAGACCACATCCACAGGCCTCCCCACATCCACCAGGCGGGTCACCTGATCATAGAAAGAGATCAGGTTGGAGAGGCAGGATCTGCCCTTCCTGAATCCATGTTGGCTGGACCTGAGCCCTTGGCTGTCCTTCAGGTGCGCAGTTATTGCTGCCAGGATAATCTGCTCCATCACTTTCCCTGGCACTGAGCTCAGGCTGCCAGGCCTGGAGTTTCCAGGTTCCTCCATCCGACCCTTCTTGTGCATGGGGACCACATTGGCCAGTTTCAGTCACCTGGGACCTCTCCAGTGAGCCAGGACTGGAGGAAAATGATGGAGAATGGCCTGGCAGCACATCTGCCAGCTCTCTCAGCAGACAGGGAGGCCCCTGGCCCGCAGGAGCCCAGAAGCCATGCCTCACCATCACAGAGGTGCTCCTGCAACCCCAGCACAGCTGTTTAACAACTCTGCTGTGGCACTTGTGCAGGGCAACAAAAGCAGAGCACACCCCTGTGAACTGACCTCAGCCACACCTCAGCAGAAGCTGCTCTACAATCACAGAACCATTCAGCTTGGAAAGACCTCCAAGATCACTGAGTCCAATCATTAACCTAACACTGTCACCCCAGACCAGGCCACCCCAGAGCACAGGGCACTGCCTCACAGCTGAACTGACACAGCCACCTGCAAAGGGAAGGGAGAGGGCTCTGTCCCAGGCAACAACCAGCCTGGGGAACAGCACTGGCCACAGGCCTCCAACCAGACCCTGCCCCACTGACCACAGCCCTCTGAGCTCAGCCACTTCTCAACCCACCTCACTGTCACTCAGCCAACCCACACCTCCTAAGCTTGGCTGTGAGGATGTCAGGGCACACAGTGCCCAAAGCCTTGCTGATCAACACCCACTGCTCTCCCCTCATCTACCCAGCTGGCCACCCCATCAGAGAAGGCCATCAAATGGTCAGGCATGATTTCCCCTTGGGGAGGCCATGCTGACCACTGCTGATGAGCTTCTTTCCCTCCACACACTCAGAGATGACCTCCAGAAGGAGCTGCTCCACCTCCTCCCCAGGCATCTCCATCCTGAGTCCTCCCTCCTGCCCTTTCTGAAGGCTGCAGTCACATTGCCTTTGCTCCACTCCTCAGGCACCTCTCAAGAACGATGGAGAGTGGCTTAGCAAGAACCTCAGCAGCCCTCTCACCACCCATGGGTGCATCCCAGCAGGGTCCATGCAGCTGGGGGGGTCCAGCTTCTCCAGAGGAGCTCCAACCCAGCCCCCCTCGACTCAGGCAGAGTCTTCCTTCCTTCCTCCAGGCTTTCTCTCTTACCTCCAGGGACTGGGCTTCCTCAGGGCTGTGCCTGAGCAGCAGAGCCTGAAGCAAAGCAGCCATTCAGTGCCTCCACCTTCTGCCTCCTCTCTCACCAGGACACCTCTCTCAGCAGCCCACACTCTGCCTGCTCTTCCTTCTCCTGCTGATGTCCCTTAAGGAGCCCTTCCTGCCAGATTTCATTCCAGGAGGGTTTCAGCTCTCCTCCTTGCATCCCCACAGACCCTGGCAGTGTTCCCAGTGACCAGTCCCTTCCTCCACATTCTGGGAAGCTCCTGCTTCTGTTTCAAGTGCTGCAGAAGCTCCTGGCTCATCCATGCAGCTCTCTTGCCTGCCTTGCATGAGTTCTCCACCATGGGGATGACCAATCTCGAGCCTGCAGGAGGTGGTGCTGGATCCTGACCAGCTCTCTTTGCCTGCAGAGCATCTCCAAGGCCCAGTGAAGGGGAAGCAGAGCCCGAGAGCTGCTTAAGCAGCTGCAGCAGTAGGGGTGTTGCAGCTGATGCAAATGATCCAAGACACTGAAGAAGCTGGACCAGCCTGCCCAGTGCCTTTGCCTGGCCCCCAGCAGAAGGCTGAAGCTCTGAAGATCACTAAGGCAAGGTCTGGAGCAGTGACCCAGACACCAGCAGAACCTCAGGGAATGTGCTTAAGTGGTTCAAGGCAGAAACAAACCCAACCTCCAGCTCAGCAGCCTGGGATGGAAATTCACTGCCCTGAGGATCATTTGGGCTGAGAGAATGGGCAGAGGGTAGGGGATGACAAACCAAGAGGAGGACTTGCTCCAGTGGGAACAGCCAAGGAAGCAGGACAGCAGGACTGTGTGAGGCCTCCAACCAGGCTGACCTACAGACTGCAGCTTGCTTTCATTCCTTCCTCCCCAGCACAGCTACAAGGCTCCCTCCAACCAACACCTCCCTTCAGTCTGCTCACAGAACACTCCAAACCCAGCACCTCTCCTCCTGTGTCCAGTATGCAGCAGCTCCCCTGAGCACTGGCTGTGGATCATGTGTTAGAGACTCCTTGAGTCTGCTAAAATCAGAGCCTAGAGGAATTCCTGCTGCTTCCTCCCAACAAGACAGAGACAGCAGTGCTGCTCCCTCAGAGCTCCCTCTGACACTTGCACAGCCCTAGGAACTGGTCAGAAGGAACAGACCTGCAAGTTCCCAAACAGGTACTGAGGAGCAAGATGGTTTAGATTCCTTGTCTCCTAAAGGAGCTGAGAGAGTTCACTGTTACACCCTTGACTGTGTCTTACCTTGTTCAGATGCCTCTTCATCACTGCAGCTGTTGATGGACCAGCTTGTGGAGACGTGGCCAGTCCAGCCAGGGTGCTTCCCCACATCCACAGACCAGCCAAGAGACAGCAGGAACTCCAGGAAGTGTGGCTGGACAATTCTGGAAGACTCCATGTTCTTGAGGATCTGAAAGAGCCAGCAGCAGCACAGTAGGTGCAAGGGTCTCCAGGAAGCAGTTCTCTTCCTTCCCACTTCTCTGACTGAAACTGTGTGTCCCCAGCTTGGCTCTGCCCAAATATTGCTGCAAGGAAAGCCTGGAAGCAGACTTTCTACATGGCACTGCTGCCTGCTGCCCACATAGAGCCAATAGGGTTGGAAAAGACCTCAGGGATCATCAAGTCCAAGCTGGCATCCAGCACCTCCTGACAACTAATCCAGGGCACCAAGTGCCACATCCAATCCCCTCTTGAACACCTCCAGGCACAGGGACTCCATCACCTCCCTGGGCAGCACATCCCCAGGGCCAATCTCTCTGGCTGGGATGAACTTTCTCCTCCAGCCTGAACCTCCCCTGGCACAGCTTGATACTGTGTCCTCTTGTTCTGGTGCTGGCTGCCTGGCAGAAGAGCCCAACCCCCACCTGGCTCCAACCTCCCTGCAGGGAGTTGCAGAGAGCAAGAAGGTCTCCCCTGAGCCTCCTCTTCTCCAGGCTAAGCAACCCCAGCTCCCTCAGCCTCTCCTCACAGGGCTGTGCCCCAGACCCCTCCCCAGCTTTGTTGCCCTTCTCTGGACACCTTCCAGCAGCTCAACCTCTTTCCTAACCTGAGGAGCCCAGAGCTGGACACAGGACTGCAGGTGTGGCCTGAGCAGTGCTGAGCACAGGGCAGGATGAGCTCCCTGCTCCTGCTGGCCACACTCTTCCTGCTGCAGGCCAGGATGCCCTTGGCCTTCTTGGCCCCATGGGCACACTGCTGGCTCCTGTTCAGCTGCTGTCACCCAGTACCCCCAGGTCCCTCTCTGCCTGGCTGCTCTCAGCCACTCTGCCCCCAGGCTGTAGCTCTGCCTGGGGTTGCTGTGGCCAAAGTGCAGCCCCTGGCACTTGGACTTGTTGAATGCCATCCTGTTGGCCTCTGCCCATCCTTGCACTCTGCTTGGCAATGCCCTAAGCAACCAAGTTGCCTTTCTGCCATCATTGCCCAAGCCTGCTCAAGAGTTCAAACAACTGCTAGAGGTGGTAAGAGAATGTCAGGGGTTGGAAGGGACCTTGGAAGGTCACAGAGACCAACTCCCCTGCCAGGGCAGGGCACACAGAACACACCCAAGGAGAGTTTGAAAAGCCTCCAGAGCAGACTCCATAGCCTCTCTGGGCAGCCTGCTCCAGGCTTCAGCACCCTCACAGGGACAGAGTTTTCCCTTCCCTTCCCCTGGCACCTCCTCTGCTCCAGCTTGCCCCCAGTGCCCCTGGTGCTGCCCCTGGCCATCCCTGAGCAGAGCCTGGCTCCAGCCCTGCACATCTTTATCCCCAGCACTGAGGGCAGCCCTCAGGCTGCTCTGTTCCCAGCCCCAAGCCCCAGCTGCCTCAGCCTGGCCTCACAGGAGATGTTCCACTGCCTGCAGCAGCTCTGTGCCTCTGGGCTGGACTCTCTCAAGCAGTTCCCTGAGGTCTATCTGGAACTGAGGAGCCCAGAAGTGGACAGAAGATTGCAGATGCAGGCAGATGAGATCTCTCCCCTCAGAGGTGCACCACAGAACCCTTCAGTGCAGAATCCACATTGGCACCAAATGCTACAGAAGAAATTTCTGGACAATACTCAGCACTAAGCTGAGAGGAGATCTGAGGAGGAAGGCATGGGCGTGGCACTCAGCCATTGGGGGGCAGACCTCACCACACAACTACAGAAGAGATTTTGCAAGCCAATTCTCAGAAGGATTGAGCATGCACCTGAACCAATGTCCCACTGCCCTGCTCACTTCAGACCTTCACCCTGCCTCCTAGCACCACCTGGGATGCTTCCACACCCACAGGCAATTTTTACCCCATTATGACCAAGTGAAAGTGGAGACCTTCACCAGGCAGCATGCAGGAAGGCACAGGAGATGTGTGCTCTGCCCTGCCAGAACCCACAACACTGCAACACAGCCATCCTCTCTGGGCCACAGCAGGCTTTGGTTTGCAGCAGGAGCCTCTTTTATCCTGCTTTGTGTGGGGGCAGCACCCTGGGACAGGTGCTGGAAGGAAAGCTTTCAGCCAGGAGGCTCCTCAGATCCACACACTTCTGCCAGCCCATCCTAATGCCTCCTGCAAGGTTCAGCAGTGACAGCCATGCTGCACTGCAGCATCCCTGCTCCTGCTGAGCATGCTCAGAACAACCTGAGCTAAGGGCAGGTTAGGTACAGAGAGGGCTGGCTCAGGCTTTGCACAGCTGCTTTGCATCAGAGCCCATGCAAACAACAAACAAACAAAGACTTTCCAGCAAGACAAGGCCCAGGGGGTGCTTTCAGAGAGCATTTAATGATGTAAAGGTACTTTAGTTGTCCTCTAAACAAATGCCACCAGACCCTTCCCAGCTGCAAAAGCCACCAGCACAGGACAGTACTGGGGCCTGACACAACCACCAGCAGGCCAGATGCCACTTCCCAGGCTGTGCAGCACCAGACAGAACCCAGGTGCCACCACTGTGTGAAGGACAGCAGGTCCAGGCCACCTCTCAGCTCAGGCCCTGAGCTGAAGTGGCCAGAGCTCCCACAGATGGGGAACAGGAGCAGGCAGCCAGCCCTGCTCAAAGCTGGCTGCCTCCTCACCTGATGGTTAACAGTGACACTGAACAGGACTGAAGTCAGTCACAGCTCTTTCCAAGGGGGAACTGGGAGCTGAATCACCTCAGGTCCTCAGACACAAGTATGCTACTGGGGGCCCCCAACACAAAAGAGACAAGGGCCTGCTGAAGAGGGTCCAGAGGAGGCCAACAAAGATGATCTGGAGAAGCTCTGCTATGGGAACAGGCTGAGAGAGTTGGGGCTGTTCAACCTGGAGAAGAGGAGGCTCCAGGGAGACCTTAGAGACCTTGCAGGAAGGCTGGGGAGGAACTGTTCAGAAGGGGCTGTGGGAATAGGACCAAGGGCAAGGGTTTAACACTGGAGCAGGGCAGAGTTAGATTGGACATCAGAAGGAAGTTCTGCACAGTGAGGATGGTGGAACACTGGCACAGGCTGCCCAGGGATGTGCTTGAAGCCCTGTCCCTGGAGACATTCAAGGTCAGACAGGACATGTCCCTGGGCAGCCTGACCAGGTTGGAGGTGCCCTGCTGCTCCACAGGCCCCAGAGCTGGGGGCAGTGCTGCAGTGGCAGAATCCCCTCCCTGTGCTGCTGCTCTCCCTGCTCTGGATGCAGCTCAGCACTCAGCTGCCTGCTGGGCTGCCAGGGACCACTGCTGGCTCCTGGGGAGCCCTCTACACATAGCAGAAAGAGCTTACACCAATCCCCCAGGTGGGTCATGCTCTCCAGATGAAAAGAGCAGGCAGTGCCTTTCTGTGGCTCACAGTAAGCAAATGAAGCCCAGAGCCCACTCCTGGTGCAGCCAGCAGCAGTGGTGCTTTTCACTTGAGGAGTGTCACAAACAAGACCCAGGCTGGCTGGCACTCCACACTCTCACTTACCTCCTGGCTTGTCTTCTGGCCTGCCTTCATGTAGAAAATGAACACAGTATCAAAAGGACGACAGGGAAGCAAATCCAGGTAGCCAAGGTCATCAAAAAACCCAGGGAGGGCAGAGTCAAGTGCAATCAGGTGAGGAGGTAGACGACTGTTAGCAGGTTCCTGTCCAACAGACAGAGCCCAACAGCTTCAGCAGCACATCCTTCCCAAGGCAAAAGCCCTTTCTGGCTTCAATGATAATCCATTCAAACAAAAAGCCAACTCCCCTGCTCTGCTGAGCTCTGCTGCAGTGCAGCCCTGTGTCTGTCAAAGAGGAGCAGCAGGAGCCCAGCACACACTGCTGCATTCTGCTCTCCTTGTGAGGCACAGGCAGCACTCTGCCCTCATGTTTTGCTTCAAGACAGAGCCGGGGGCACAGCAGAGGCAGCAGGCACTCCCCAAACGCCCCAGCTATGCACAGGCAGATGTGCAGCCTCCCATCCATTCATACACCAATCACATGTGAACCACTGAGCCCTTCTAGACATCATCCCTGCAAAAACTCCACCACTTCTGCTGAGAGTTCTCTGAAAGGAGAACAACAAATCACAGGGAGAGTCCCCAGGGAAGAGGCAGAGCCTCAAACCAGGAAGAGGGATGATGTCTGTAAACTTTAAGGGGAAAGCTCTGCAAACTCTATGGACCTGAGGTGTCTGCATGGGAATGACCTCAGGGGTGCACACATGAGGGTGACAGCTGAGGCACCCACTGCAAAAGACACAACCACCCATTGGGAGTGCCCTCAGCTGGAGCCCCTTCCCAAGCAAGCTCTCAGCCCCAGAGGCCGGAGCCCATCGCTTGTGCTCATCTACAGCTCACAGGGCTGGGAGGACACAGAAGAGCTTCCCCTGACACAGCTCAGCCCTTTCCTTTGGCCAGGCCAGCCCAGAGGTGCTGAGGGCATCTGCACAACAGGGAGGAGCACCAGGTCACCTTCAGTGCCTCTAGGGAGAGGAAGCCGAAGTGGGAGAGGAAGAGGCGAGCGGTCTGGAACTCCTGGGCGGGCGGCGGGGGCCTGCACTCGGTCAGCGGGTCGGGGAAGCTCTTCTTGCGCCACTCCTCCTCGCTCTGCTGGTCGATGGACGTCTCGAAGACGATCTGCTGGGCCATGCCGCTCCGCAGCTTCTCGTGACGCTCCTCTAGCTGCAAAAGAGCGAGCGGCCAGCTGCAGGGGCAGCGCGGCGGCCAGCCCCGGGGGCAGCACGGCGGCCAGCTGCAGGGGCAGCGCGGCGGCCAGCCCCGGGGGCAGCACGGCGGCCAGCCGCAGGGGGCAGCACGGCGGCCAGCCCCGGGGGCAGCACGGCGGCCAGCTGCAGGGGCAGCACGGCGGCCAGCCGCAGGGGGCAGCACAGCGGCCAGCCGCAGGGGGCAGCACGGCGGCCAGCCCCGGGGGCAGCACAGCGGCCAGCTGCAGGAGCAGCACAGCGGCCAGCCCCGGGGGCAGCACAGCGGCCAGCTGCAGGAGCAGCACAGCAGCCAGCTGCAGGGGCAGCACAGCGGCCAGCCCGAGGGGCAGCACAGCAGCCAGCTGCAGGGGCAGCGCAGCGGCCAGCTGCAGGGGCAGCGCAGTGGCCAGCCCCGGGGGCAGCACAGCGGCCAGCTGCAGGGGCAGCACAGCGGCCAGCCCCAGGGGCAGCACAGCGGCCAGCTGCAGGAGCAGCACAGCGGCCAGCTGCAGGGGCAGCACAGCAGCCAGCCCCTGGGGCAGCACAGCGGCCAGCCGCAGGGGCAGCACGGCGGCCAGCCGCAGGGGCAGCACGGCGGCCAGCTGCAGGGGCAGCACGGCGGCCAGCTGCAGGAGCAGCACAGCGGCCAGCCCCGGGGGCAGCACGGCGGCCAGCTGCAGGAGCAGCACGGCGGCCAGCTGCAGGAGCAGCACAGCGGCCAGCTGCAGGGGCAGCACGGCGGCCAGCCCCGGGGGCAGCACGGCGGCCAGCCGCAGGGGCAGCACAGCGGCCAGCTGCAGGGGCAGCACGGCGGCCAGCTGCAGGAGCAGCACAGCGGCCAGCCCCGGGGGCAGCACGGCGGCCAGCCGCAGGGGCAGCACGGCGGCCAGCCGCAGGAGCAGCACAGCGGCCAGCTGCAGGAGCAGCACAGCGGCCAGCCCCGGGGGCAGCACAGCGGCCAGCTGCGGGGGCAGCACAGCGGCCAGCTGCAGGGGCAGCGCAGCGGCCAGCTGCAGGGGCAGCACAGCGGCCAGCCCCAGGGGCAGCACAGCGGCCAGCTGCAGGGGCAGCACAGCGGCCAGCTGCAGGGGCAGCACAGTGGCCAGCCCCTGGGGCAGCACAGCGGCCAGCTGCAGGGGCAGCACAGCGGCCAGCCCCGGGGGCAGCACAGCGGCCAGCTGCAGGGGCAGCACGGCGGCCAGCTGCAGGGGCAGCACAGCGGCCAGCCCCGGGGGCAGCACGGCGGCTAGCCGCAGGGGCAGCACGGCGGCCAGCCCCGGGGGCAGCACGGCGGCCAGCTGCAGGGGCAGCACAGTGGCCAGCCCCGGGGGCAGCACAGCGGCCAGCTGCAGGAGCAGCACAGCAGCCAGCTGCAGGGGCAGCACAGCGGCCAGCCCCAGGGGCAGCACAGCAGCCAGCTGCAGGGGCAGCGCAGCGGCCAGCCGCAGGGGCAGCGCAGTGGCCAGCCCCGGGGGCAGCACAGCGGCCAGCTGCAGGGGCAGCACAGCGGCCAGCCCCAGGGGCAGCACAGCGGCCAGCTGCAGGAGCAGCACAGCGGCCAGCTACAGGGGCAGCACAGCGGCCAGCTGCAGGGGCAGCACAGTAGCCAGCCCCTGGGGCAGCACGGCGGCCAGCTGCAGGGGCAGCACGGCGGCCAGCCGCAGGGGCAGCACGGCGGCCAGCCCCGGGGGCAGCACAGCGGCCAGCCGCAGGGGGCAGCACAGCGGCCAGCTGCAGGAGCAGCACAGCGGCCAGCCCCGGGGGCAGCACGGCGGCCAGCTGCAGGGGCAGCACGGCGGCCAGCTGCAGGAGCAGCACAGCGGCCAGCTGCAGGGGCAGCACGGCGGCCAGCCCCGGGGGCAGCACGGCGGCCAGCCGCAGGGGCAGCACAGCGGCCAGCTGCAGGGGCAGCACGGCGGCCAGCTGCAGGAGCAGCACAGCGGCCAGCCCCGGGGGCAGCACGGCGGCCAGCCGCAGGGGCAGCACGGCGGCCAGCCGCAGGAGCAGCACAGCGGCCAGCCGCAGGAGCAGCACAGCGGCCAGCCCCGGGGGCAGCACAGCGGCCAGCTGCGGGGGCAGCACAGCGGCCAGCTGCGGGGGCAGCACAGCGGCCAGCTGCAGGGGCAGCACAGCGGCCAGCTGCAGGGGCAGCATAGTGGCCAGCCCCTGGGGCAGCACAGCGGCCAGCTGCAGGGGCAGCACGGCGGCCAGCCCCGGGGGCAGCACAGCGGCTAGCCGCAGGGGCAGCACGGCGGCCAGCTGCAGGGGCAGCACAGCGGCCAGCCCCGGGGGCAGCACTGCGGCTAGCCGCAGGGGCAGCACGGCGGCCAGCCCCGGGGGCAGCACGGCGGCCAGCTGCAGGAGCAGCACAGCGGCCAGCCCCGGGGGCAGCACGGCGGCCAGCCGCAGGGGCAGCACGGCGGCCAGCCCCGGGGGCAGCACAGCGGCTAGCCGCAGGGGCAGCACAGCGGCCAGCCCCCGGGGCAGCACGGCGGCCAGCTGCAGGAGCAGCACGGCGGCCAGCCCCGGGGGCAGCACCATGGCCTGCTGCAGGGGCAGCGCAGCGGCCAGCACCGGGGGCCACCCCGCCCCAGCAGGGGGCAGCTCACAGCAGCAGCGGCCACAGCGCCACTGCCAGGACCTTCACCTCCAAAGAAGAGCAACCAAGCTGGTAGCAACCAAGCTGGTGAAGGGCCTTGAACACAGGCTGAAGGAACTGGGGTGGTTTGGTCTTCAGAAGAGGAGGCTGTGGGGAGATCTCATCACCCTCTACAACTCCCTCAGAGAAGGCTGGAGCCAGGTGAGGGTCAGCCTCTCCTCACAACACGACAAGAGGAAACAACCTCAAGTTGTGCCAGGGGAGGTTCAGGTTGGAGATTAGGAAATATTTCCTCACAGCAAGGGTCAGCAGGCTCTGGCACAGGCTGCCCAGGGAGGTGGTGGAGTCCCCACCCCTGGAGGGCTTTAAAGCTGTGTGAATGTGGTGCTGAGGGCTGTGGGTTAGTGGCAGTGGCTCAGTGACAGCAGTGGTATTGTGAGCTCTGTGTGGCTGGGCTTGACCTCCAAGGTCTCTTCCAACCTCCACAGTTCTATGGGTCCAAAACCTCACAGTGCTACCAAGTGAAGGTCTAAACACTGCCTGGTTGGGAGAGCTGCTGCAAATTCAAGTGTCCAGTACTGGCTACAGCTTCTCCCTTTCAAGTGAACAGAAGCTGAAACACATTTGGCACTATGAAAATGTGAAGTACTCAGACACAAACACTGCCCTCCTCCAGTGGGTCTCAGCAAAGCCCCTCCCACTTCTCCAGGAGCAGCAAAGCACAAGTCACTGCTTTCTAGCAACACTGGAGTGTTAAGACCTGCAGTAAAGCATGCTGTGCAGTGCCTCCCAAAACCATTCCCGAGGCACTGCCCCCTGCCTGGAGGCTTGCAGAGGTTCCACGGAGACAAAATGCATGTTTGACTATTTGCAGTAGAGCCTCAGTGTGTGACTCCTGAGCAGGGCACAGAGCTGGGGCACTGCTCACCTCCGCAGTCACGATCTCATGCAGGTCAGGGATGCTCAGGTCAGCCTTCACGAAGGGGATCTTGTCCACCTCCTCGGGGAAGGGGCGGTGCTTCACGCTGTACTTCAGCCCCACGTCGTTCCTGGGCGCTGGCCGAGGCTCTGGGACGAAAGTCTGGCACAGAAGGGGGCAGCTGTTACACTCCAGGCATCCTGGCAGCAGGCACTGCTTTGCTACACCATCTAGGATACCTCCCCTCCCCCCTCCCCATCAGCAGGACACCAACCCACCAGCATCACCGAGGAAATTCACTAAGTGCTTCAGACCCAGAGACCTGAACACAAAATGGGGCTGGGCACCATCAAAGAGAGAGCTGTGTCCTTGCACTCCTGCAACCCAGGAGCCCTGCTCACCAACTAACCTCCAAGCAGCTGCACAGGCCAGTACAAATGGCAGGGTTACAAGGCAGCTCCTTCAGCCCCTTCTAACTGGGCTGAGTAAAAGCCACCAACTCTTAAGAAGCTCCAATCCAGCCCTGCTGGCTGTGATGACCACTCACACTGAGAGGTCTGGAAAGCAGCAGCATTGTGGGCCAGGAATGAGAGGCACTGTCAGGATGGCCCTGCAGAATGCAGGCTAGCAGCATGTTGGCACACTAATGCATCATGTTCTGAGCTGCTGGCATGCAACTCAGCTTGTGAAGTTACCAATGCAAGCAGCCAAAGACTTAGCTGCAGGTTTGCAAGCACAGAAGGTCCAAGCAACCAAGACTCTTAACCTCGAGTGCTGCTCTATAAATCCATTTCCTACCAACTTCAAAACATTCAAGTTACAGATTGCCTCCAAGCTGAAAGGGTTCCCTTAAGGCTGGGGAGCAGGTCAGCAGCCAGGCCATGAGCACACCTGGGCTGGCACTGCCTGGCAGAGTGGCTCAGCTCCAAAGGCATCATGCAGTGTCCAACCAAAGGCTCTCTGCAGAGCAGCCTCATCCACATGGGACCCTGCCAGCTGAGGCTGACAGGCCCTCCTCCAGTGACACTGCTGCAGGCTACAGTAAGAGTTGGAAGGTTTGGAGAAGTGCACAGACAGGATTTGGCAGCAGCAGGCCATGCTCCACTGCACAGTGCAAGAGATTTCCTCTACAGTGAGCTCAGGGTGCTTCTGTTTCACTGCTCCTCCCCAGCTCCATTCCAGACTTCATCTAGATCACTTGTTTTTCACAGCAAGTTTACATCCACCATTGGCACACTGGCCTGTGTACCCAGAAGAGCTGTTCTCTCTGCAGCATCTCATTCCACACCTTCAGCCCCAGCTCCCTCCACTACAAGGACTTTGCCTGACATCCTAGAACCAGCACCAGCACTCCTGCCCCCACAGCAATGTGCTGTGCGTGGCCCAGCGCCCTGAAGGTGCCTTCAGGAGCAGAGGAGAATGTCCCCTCCCCTTCAACAGGTCTAGAAGGCCACAGCACTTTCACAGCCTGCATCTAATGTTAATCCCAAGCCAGAAAGAATCACCAGAGGTCTGTGACATTACCTACAGCCCCAGGCCCTGTGGCTTAGCAGCAATGCCTAACCAGCAGCTGGGGGGGGCTGGCTCACTTTAGTGGAACTGCTGCTGACCTTCTCTAAATTAAAGGTTACTTTACAGGCTTTGACAGAGACCTTTTGATTTGCTTTGGCTCCTCTTGGTAAGAGACAGAGCTGCTGGGCCCAGGCGAGTCGTCCAGACGTCCCACGGATCAAAACCGTGACCGAGGGGAAGGAGTCATCTGCAAAGCACAGGGCAGGAGAAGACATCATCAGAAACGGCCAGCAGGGCACTCTGCAGCCCCTGGCCTGGAGCATGGGCACCATGACATGGTGAGGAGCAAACCATCCTCCCAGCTGCTCTGTGGTCTGTTCAGTGGCTGCCAGCTCAGTTTCATCACCCAACTTCATGCAGATCTCTCTCCGCATTACCTCCAGGAATGAACAAAGATTGCTTGGGCCCTGTCTGTCCAGGCAGACCAAGGAGACAGCTTCCATGGGACTTCCAGGACTCCTGCACAAGTCCCACACAAATAGCAGCACAGGTTTTCAAGACCTCCTTGAACAGTGTTCAAGGCTCCCCTGAGAGAACAGGCTGAGAGAGCTGAGGTGGTTTGTCCTGAAGGAGAAGTGACTCCAGGGAGATCTTCTTGTGGCCTTTCAGTGCTTAAAGGGAGGCCACAGGGAAGCATCCTTCCCTGCCTTGGGCAGGGAAGGATGAGGGGTAACAGTTTCAAACTGGAAGAGGATAGATTTAAATTAGATCTAAGGAAGAAGTTCCTCACTGTGAGGGTGGTCAGGCACTGCAACAGTTTGCTCAGGGAGGTCATGGCTGCCCCATACCTAGGAGGCTGGATGGGGCTTTGAGCAACCTGGGCTAGTGGGAGCCCATGGCAGGGGGTTGGAACTGGATGGTCTTTAAGGTCCCATCCAACCCAAAGCAGTGCACTGTCCTGGTCTGAATGCAGTATGACCACCTTTAGAGCAGAAGGCTAGACAGCAGCTTCCTGAGCTGCCTTCCCACTTGCACAATGGTGATTTGAACAGTGCAGGGACTGCAGTCTTCCTTCTAGACCTAAGAGGTCACTGCTGTGAGCCACTTCAGAAGAGGGATCAGCATTATCCCTGCAGCTGTTCTTTTAGAAGTGACTTACAGACATCTTTTGTGCACATGAACTGCAAACTGGCCCCCGCAGGCACCCAGCACATGGATGCTCCTTCCCCAGTCAGGGCACGGAAGCCCAGGGTGCAGCAGATAGCCAAGTCCAGCCAGCTGCCCACAAGCATCCACTTCAGTGAACTGCCTCCAGAGAGACCTGCTGGAGATCTGCAGTGCTGCAACTAGCCTTGGGATTCAAAGGGGTCTGTAAGCAAGCTGTGTGCAGCAGGAAAAGGTAATCTAATCTGAGACTCTAAACGTTGTACAGGTTGCTCAGCAATGCATTCAGCAGAGGATGGGGACTGCTCAGCCAGCCTCAGCTCAGCTAGGCACTGGCTGTGGGTGGACCTGCAGCAGCAGCTCCCAGCACCAGCACTGGCTGCAGGATCTAATCAGGGAGGTGAGAACAGCCCAGACCACAACTGGAAAGCACAACTTCTCTGAGCCACTTCATGAAGTCCTGCACAAGCTCTGTTTTCAAGACTGGCATCTTGCTGGCAGATGAAGCAAACCTCCCTGTGGCAGAGCAGCAGATCTAACACACATGAGCCTGAAACTGAGGCAGCGCAGGAGAGCTTATCAACACACAAAGACCCACAGGGCTAGCAGTTATTCACTTGGAAGCATCACATCATTTGAGAACACCTTTTAAACTACAGATTCTTCCTGACCAAAACATGAGGCTGGAACAAGCCACACTCAGCCATGAAAGCCAATGACCTGTGAGAGAAGTCCCTCACATCAGGTGTGGCTGGGGGACAGGAGGTACAGGGCTAAGCTGTAACAGCTCCTGAGCCACTAACTCCATTTGATCTGAAAGTACCCACAGAAACACTGGCTAAGAGGCGGACCCAGAGAAAGCAAAAGCAAGTGTGCAAGCATACAGGTGCCACACCAAGCCTCTGCTGAGCACCCAGCCCTGCCAGGCCTACTACACTCTATTTTCACTCTCATGAGCAGCGTGCTTTCCAAATGGAGAGTGAGCACTCCCATCCATCAGCAAGAACTGCCATGGCAGCCAGCTGCAAGAATCTGATCTGACTGGGGGAAAGATCAGATTAGGACACATTAGGAAGAAGTAAATTCTTTGGACATTAGGAATAAGTTCTTCACTGTGAGGGGGGTGGAAGAGGCTGCCCAGGGAGGCAGAGGAGGCCCCATCCCTGGAAACATTTAAGATCAGACTTGATGGGGCTCTGAGCAACCCCAGTTGCAGATGTCCCTGCTCCCTGCAGGGGAGTTGGAGGAGATGACATCCAGAGGTCCCTTCCAGCCCAGTGCATTCTCTGGCCCTGTGGGCTGCATGAGGACAGGCTGACACACCCCTGACCATCAGCAGCGTGACAACCACCGGCACCACCGCAGCCCCGACCCCGCTGCACCCCACAGCCACACAACAGCCAAGGCCCTGAGCTGCGCCAGGGAGCCTTTGCTCTGCAGCTCCACACAGCGCTGTGGGCAGAGGGGGAGGGAAGGGGAGGCTGCACTCACTCTGCTCGTTGCCCAGGGGCTGCTCCAGCATGGCCAGGATGACGCTGTTGTCCAGCACGAAGTAGCGGAAGCTGTGCTGGTTGATGGTGGGCAGCCGCGAGTACCTGATCAGCGTGGCCTCGTTCACCAGGCTGCAAGGGGACGCAGGGCCACTGGGAGAGGGGAATGCTCCAAGCAACTGCATAATACTGCAAGCCACAAAAGAGGGCAGAGTTAGCACAGCAGACAATGAACTGCTCCACCCAAGCACAGTCCTTGGCTCGTGCTCTCCAGTTGTACCCTGGCGCTGCCACAAGCCAAGCCTGGCCCCTTCCAGCAGCTCCCCTTCAGCAGAGCCACCCACAGGACAACCACACAGCACGGGTCTCTGCCCACAGAAGGAGCTTCCTCATCTCACAGGTGAAAAGCTGCACCCTTCCACAGCTTATCTCCATCCTGATGAGTGCCTGGAGACAATCGCCCATCCTCAGCCCACTCTCACACCAGCAAGCAGGGCAGCCACGGCAGATGCACCACTCGAGTTCACAGAATATTTTGGGTTGGAAGGGACCTTAAAGATCCTCCAGTTCCAACTCCATGCCATGGGTAGGTAGCCAAGCTTGCTCAAGGCCTCATCCAACCTGGCCTTCAACACCTCCAGGGAGGGGGATCCACAGCCTCCCTGGGCAGCCTGCTCCAGTAGCTCCCCACCCTCATTATAGAGAATTCCTTATAGCCAGTCTCACTCTGCCTTCCTCAAGCTTCAGTCCATTCCTCCTCATCCTATCACTGCAAGCCTTTGTCAAAAGTCCCTTCCTGGCCTCCTTGCAAGCCCCTTTCAGGTACTTTGCCTTAACTTTAAGAACATTCAGGGTCACACAAGCAGGACTACCACAGATGGAACCTTCCCTGGGAGAAAGCCTCCAGATGTGGTCCAACACTACCTGTGTTGTTGAGAGGCTCCTAGGAGTACTGATTCAAATCATCTGAAGCTGTGCAGGATCTACCTAACAACATCAGAAACTAAAACCTGCTATGGCAGAAGGCAGCAACAAGTCAGGGTCAGACTGAAGATCAGATGGCCAAGCTGAGGACCTTCCTCCTAACACCAAGAGTCCTCCTCACACACTCTTCCACCTCATCCTCAGGACAGGTGGTTTCATCTCTCTAAATGAGAGCAGGCACTGCTGGGCAACAGTCAGGGTTTGCCTACAAGTTTAAGGAGCAGTTGGTTTTCCCTTGTTTTGACTAACAGTGAAGTTTCTAACACTGTGATTGCGGAGCAGAGCACAACAGCAAGCAGCTATTGCCTGTTGCTAAACATTCATCCCAGCCACCCCCACCTGCCACACTGCTCACCCTCTAACAAAGACCTTTCTCTAGAGCACAGCTCAGTTTTCCTCTCTGTGCTTCCCCTCCCAAACCCTCACATTAGCTGTTGCTGCCTTTCCATCAGAACCTTCCAAACCAAGGCCAGTGCTGTGGGCAGGAGACCCCATTCTGCACCAGCTCACAGCTCCTGCTGTGTTACACACCAGAGAGCCCCTACCAGCTTCCCAGTCAGTGGCACAGGCTGGGCCAAGGGGGAATGGAACAACAGATCACTGGGTGTCTGCAGAGCGGGCTGGCAGGGGCTGCAGGGAGCTGGGGCTTTGATCTCCAAGGGCAGGAAGGGGAGACAGCAATCACAGGGATGTTCTTCTGTGAAACAGCTAAGGCAGGGCATGGGACAATGCTGCCCAGGGGGCAAACCAGAGGGAGCCTACTGGCTGGCTTTTCAAATGCCCCTCTGACAAAGCACTTACCAGGTTAGTGTAGCTTCAGCAGCATCCTTCACTCTCATGGATGCAGGGTTTGGCTCTTTATCTCCTTTGTACTTGACCTCTTGCTCACTGTTTTTGGATTTACTCCCTGAAATGCCCAGCTCCACAATCTCCAGGACCTCTTTTAAACAGTCCTAAAACAGAACAGGAACCAGCCTAAGGCAGGAGAACCCTGAGCCACATCTCCAAGAGCTCAGTGGAACAGCAATACACCACAGATGAAAATGAAGGTGAGCTCAGAGGTGAAAGTGGGAGGTGGTTCTGAGAGGGTGGGATGAGCTCACCTGGGCTGCAGGGAGGGTGTCTGCTCCACCTACAGATCTCTGCTCAGGTTTGTATTCAGAGGGTGAAAGAGCTCTGCTGAATGCACAGAGTGTGTTTCCTTACACAGGTACAGGGCTGCCCAGAGGGCTGCTGAGAGTGCAACCAGAAAAATGGAAATGTACTCCAAGGGAGAACAAATGGAGCACTCCAGAGCCTCTCTGCAGAGCTGCTAATTAAGTTCTGAGCATATTCAGAATGAAGTCATCTGGAAAGTGTAAAAAACTCCTTTTCCAAATCTTTCAGTTGCCAACAGCTTTCACAGACTGCACTGGGCTGGAAGGGACCCTCCAAGGGCATCCTGCCCAACCCCTGCAGGCAGCAGGGACACCTCCAGCCAGAGCAGGCTGCCCAGGGACACAGCCAGGCTGATCCTGAATGTCTCCAGGGACAGGGCCTCAACCACCTCCCTGGGCAGCCTGTGCCAGTCTCTCCCCAGCCTCCCTGTGCAGAGCTGACTCCTGAGCTCCAACCTAACTCTGCCCTGCTCCAGTTCCAAACCATTGCCCCTGATCCTGTCCCTACAGCCCCTCCTGAACAGACCCTCCCCAGCCCTCCTGCAGCTCCCCTGCAGATACTGAAATGCATCTCTGAGGTCTCCCTGGAGCCTTCTCTTCTCCAGGCTGAACAGCCCCAACTCTCTCCAGCCCTCTGCTCATCATCTGCCCTCCTCTGGACCCTCTCCAGCAGCTCTAGGTGGTTCTTGTGCTGGGGGCCCCAGAATTGGAGGCAGTGCTGCAGGTGGGGTCTGAGCAGAGGCAGAGGGGCAGAATCCCCTCCTTTTGATGCAGCCCAGACATGGTGCCTCTGGATGGATCCCTGCCCTCCACTGTGTCACCACACACTTGGACTGAGTGATGCTTTGCTGGGTTTCTAGAAATCTCTTTCCTTGGTGAAACCAATGATGATTGTCACTGTGAGCAGCAAGGGGGCTGTGTGAAGGCTAGAAGCCACTTTGGTCAGGTCAGAGCTGGGATGAGGTGTGGCTTTTAGAGGCCCTGGGGCTCAGTGAAGTGTGCCTGCAGCAGCAGCTGTGCTACATCAGTTACTGCCAGATTGCTATTGCCAGACTCTGGTTTTTCAGCTGTTTTGTCCTTCTCTCTTTCTCCAGCTTCACTAACACCAAGGTTTTCTTAGAACCATGAAAGCTAATTTTCAAGCTAAAACCACAATTCAGAACTGGTTTGCACTGAAACTGATTGTGACATCCCCAGCAGGCTTCTGAAACAGAGCTGGACACAGCACTGCTGGTGAGGTCTCCCCAGAGGAGAAGGGCAGGATCCCCTCTCTCCATCTCTGGCCATGCTGCTCTGGATGCAGCCCAGGCTGCCTTCTGGGCTGCAAGTGCCCATTGCTGGCTCATGTCCAGCTTCTCACCCACCAGGACCCCAGCAGTGAAATCCACCACAGCACGGCAGGCAGTGTGAGCTTGCAGCCCAGAGGCCAATGGCACCCCAGGCTGCATGAAACAGTGTGGCCTGAAATGGAGAGAGATGGGATCTTGCCCCTCTGCTCTAGGGAGACCTCCCCTGGAGCACTGCATCCAGGTCTGGAGCCCTCAATACAGGAAGGACCTGGAGCTGATGGAGAGGGGGCCAGAAGAGGCCACAAAAATGCTCAGGGGGTTGGAGCAGCTCTGCTATGAGGACAGGCTGAGGGAGCTGGGGGTGTTCACCCTGGAGAGGAGAAGGCTCCAGGGAAACCTTAGAGCTGTCTCCCAGTACCTGAAGTGGCTACAAGAAGGCTGCAGAGGGACTGCTCCCAGAGGCCTGCAGGGACAGGCCCAGGGGCAATGGCTTCAGAGCAGAGCAGATTGAGACTGGATGTGAGGAACAAGTTCTGCAGCAGGAGGCTGCTGGAACTCTGCAGCAGGCTGCCCAGGGAGGTGGTTGAGGCTCCATCCCTGGAGATACTCAAAGTGAGGCTGGAGAGGGCTCTGGGCTGGCTGCAGGGGGTTGGACTGGATGCCTTTTGGGGGTCCCTTCCAGCCCAGCCCACATGTCATGCCCAGAGGGAGCAGTGAGGCATGCAGAGGGGGCTGTGGCCCTCACCTTCTCGTCCAGCATGTCGGGGTGCTCGGTGAGCCAGACGCAGAGGCACTGGAAGGCAGCGACGATCATGGAGTGCAGGTCGCGGGAGTGCAGCGGCGCGGGGCGGCTGCACTGGTACACGATGTAGCTGCAGACGGAGCTGATGGCGCGCTGCCGGTCGGCGCTATCCACCAGCACCCGCACCTGCAACGGCACACAGCCCCTCAGCGCCCCGGGGAGAGCCCTCCTGCAGGGCTGAGCACAGCCCCTCAGCCCCCCCGGGGAGAGCCCTCCTGCAGGGCTGAGCACAGCCCCTCAGCGCCCCGGGGAGAGCCCTCCTGCAGGGCTGAGCACAGCCCCTCAGCGCCCCGGGGAGAGCCCTCCTGCAGGGCTGAGCACAGCCCCTCAGCGCCCCGGGGAGAGCCCTCCTGCAGGGCTGAGCACAGCCCCTGAGAGCCCCCGGGGAGAGCCCTCCTGCAGGGCTGGGCACAGCCCCTGAGAGCCCCCGGGGAGAGCCCTCCTGCAGGGCTGAGCACAGCCCCTCAGCGCCCCGGGGAGAGCCCTCCTGCAGGGCTGAGCACAGCCCCTCAGTGCCCCCGGGGAGAGCCCTCCTGCAGGGCTGAGCACAGCCCCTGAGCCCCCGGGGAGAGCCCTCCTGCACTGCTGAGCACAGCCCCTGAGCCCCCGGGGAGAGCCCTCCTGCAGGGCTGAGCACAGCCCCTCAGCGCCCCGGGGAGAGCCCTCCTGCAGGGCTGAGCACAGCCCCTCAGTGCCCCCGGGGAGAGCCCTCCTGCAGGGCTGAGCACAGCCCCTCAGTGCCCCGGGGAGAGCCCTCCTGCAGGGCTGAGCACAGCCCCTGAGAGCCCCCGGGGAGAGCCCTCCTGCAGGGCTGAGCACAGCCCCTGAGCACCCCCGGGGAGAGCCCTCCTGCAGGGCTGAGCACAGCCCCTGAGAGCCCCCGGGGAGAGCCCTCCTGCAGGGCTGAGCACAGCCCCTCAGTGCCCCGGGGAGAGCCCTCCTGCAGGGCTGGGCACAGCCCCTCAGCGCCCCGGGGAGAGCCCTCCTGCAGGGCTGAGCACAGCCCCTCAGTGCCCCGGGGAGAGCCCTCCTGCAGGGCTGAGCACAGCCCCTGAGAGCCCCCGGGGAGAGCCCTCCTGCAGGGCTGAGCACAGCCCCTGAGCACCCCCGGGGAGAGCCCTCCTGCAGGGCTGAGCACAGCCCCTGAGAGCCCCCGGGGAGAGCCCTCCTGCAGGGCTGAGCACAGCCCCTCAGTGCCCCGGGGAGAGCCCTCCTGCAGGGCTGGGCACAGCCCCTCAGCGCCCCGGGGAGAGCCCTCCTGCAGGGCTGAGCACAGCCCCTGAGAGCCCCCGGGGAGAGCCCTCCTGCAGGGCTGAGCACAGCCCCTCAGCGCCCCCGGAGAGAGCCCTCCTGCAGGGCTGAGCACAGCCCTTGAGCCCCCCCGGGGAGAGCCCTCCTGCAGGGCTGAGCACAGCCCCTGAGACCCCCGGGGAGAGCCCTCCTGCAGGGCTGAGCACAGCCCCTGAGAGCCCCCGGGGAGAGCCCTCCTGCAGGGCTGAGCACAGCCCCTGAGCTCCCCCGGGGAGAGCCCTCCTGCAGGGCTGAGCACAGCCCCTCAGCGCCCCGGGGAGAGCCCTCCTGCACTGCTGAGCACAGCCCCTGAGCCCCCCCGGGGAGAGCCCTCCTGCAGGGCTGAGCACAGCCCCTGAGCCCCCCCGGGGAGAGCCCTCCTGCAGGGCTGAGCACAGCCCCTGAGAGCCCCCGGGGAGAGCCCTCCTGCACTGCTGAGCACAGCCCCTCAGCGCCCCTGGGGAGAGCCCTCCTGCAGGGCTGAGCACAGCCCCTGAGACCCCCGGGGAGAGCCCTCCTGCAGGGCTGAGCACAGCCTGCCCTGGAGAGCCGTGGCAGCGATAAGGACTGGGCTAAGCTAGGGCAGTCACGCGGTGTCTGATGAGATGGATGATTAGCTAAGGGGATCGATTACACGTTGTGCTTATCCTATCTTAGACTGAAGTCTTACCTCTATCCCAGCCCTGAGTTGTGTCCCCCTTCCCCTCACTCGTGTGTTGGGGGAACAGGCAGCCCAGCCTGCACTGAACAGTTACACAGGGCAAGCTCTTGTGACCGCAGCTCAGCGGCTGTGGCTGCAAAGATCTTCCCCAGGGGTGCCCCGTGACAGGACAAGGGCACAAACTTGAACGGGGCAAGTTCCAGCTAAACAGAGAGGAGGTGGTCTCCATCTCTGGAGCCATTGCAAACCCATCCTGTGCTCCCTGCTGTGGGTGGCCCTGCTCTGGCAGAGGGGTTGGACTCAATGATCTCCAGAGATCCCTTCCAAGCCTTACCACCCATTCCGTGGTCCAACAGTGGTGGGCACTGAAACTTCAAGGAAAGAAATGCTGCACTGAGCTGCCACCACACTGCATGGCTTGGTTCCAGCAGCAAGAGTGGCACCAATATGGTTTGGTAAGAAATTGGTATTTGAACCTGAAGTTTTCAGCACAAGTCTCTTCTGTAGCTACAGCGACACATTCTGCACCTCGAGAGCCTCCTCCCCGCCAAGCCACTGCCCCAGGGCTCTGTTCTGCTCACAGAGCTCTCCACCTGACATTCTGGCAGCACAGGAACTTCCACCAGTGAAAAAAGGCACCAAAACCTCCTCCTCCAGCAAGCAGATTGGCAAAACACCCCAAAGCACACTGCAGAAGCCTCTCAGCCTCCAGGGAGTGAGGCTCCAGCCTGGGGGCCAGTGCAGGGCCTCCTGCACAGGGGGGTGAGGACCTACAGCACAGAACTCACCCAGGGACTGGATTCCTCTTCTCTTTTTCCTCCAGTCTGTGACTTGCCACAGGAACAGCCAAGTTGAACCTGGGGTTTTCTACTCTACAGCAAGTGCCCCTGACACACAAAGCTTTCCTTTCCCTCATCCCTGTGGATGGTCTTGCAGGTGACAATGCCAGAGCCAGGCAGCTGACTACACAGGAGGGTGGGCAGGGGGCAGCAGCATTCCCCTCAAGATGAGCTCCTGGCAAGCAGGTTGGTGAAGCAGCATTCATGCAGGAAACAGGGGGCTTTAATTTACCAAGCCCCACCCACAGCCTGGTGCTGAAGGGACACCAGACAGGTTAGCCCCTACCCCGAGAAGAGTTTTGTCACCTCCAGAGGCACAAGAGAACTGATCCTCTGCTCTGCTGTTCTGCAGGGACCTCCTCCCACCCTCTGTGCCAAAGGGTGAACACAGCCAAGATGCCCCAGAGGAGCTGCTGGTGCATAGCAATTATACAGACTACAACATTCACTGTTAGCCTCAGGTGGCACCTGAAAAGATCATCTATTTCCTCATCCCCACCTCACTGCCAGCCCAGAAAAGAACAAAACAAAACCCCAACAACCCCCCCAAAATCAAACCCTGGCTGAACCACATGAGCTGCCAGAAGCAGCAGGATGTGCTGAAGTTGTGCAGGATGCTCTCTGAGAGCAAATAACCCCACACAAACTCACTGAAGAGCCTTCCCCAATGGAGCCCTCAGCTCACACTGCAGAAGTAGACCAAACACCCAGTCCAGCACTGCTCAGTGCTGACTCCAGGCTCCAAAACTGCCTGAGATGCACATTTCAGAGATCTGTCAAGCTCCTGGGGGAATGGTGCAGAAGTGCTGAGCTGTCAGGACAGGACATTGTGGCTGCTGTAAAATACATTTGGCTCCAGCTAGCAAGCACCATCGAGTCCAGCTCTGGGAACAAGAGCCCTCAAGCAGAAGAGGGCATTTTGCTTCTCAACAGTAACAGCCCCTCCCCCCTACCTGGTAGCTTTAGCCCAGTTATCTGCTGTTGGATCAAGGAACTGTCTGCTGACAAAGCTCTAAAGAAGGTGACACCCCCAGGTCAGAAGTGTGGGGCCACTTCCTAAGCTCAGAAAACTCTTCCCAAGATGAGAGGAAGTGGAAAAGCAGACACATTGCCTGCAGAAAGGGCACTTGAGTTATTTGATGCTCTGGCATGTTTGCAATCTGCCAACCAACAGCAGCAATCTCTCTTCTTCCTCCATCTGGTTGCACAGTGAACACAGAGCAGCCACCCAGACAAGCAAAAAGATGCAAAGGGTTAACACTGGGGCTGGGAACCAATGGCCCAGGCCCCCAGATTGCCACTGGAAGCTTAGCAGCTCTTTGGTGGTTTTTTCCCCCAAGGTGCAACTCAGCATGACAGATGCATCCCCCATGGTGCAAAGCAAACAAACCCCAAGGCCAGGCATGTGGGAATCCAGGAGAAAGGTTAGGATCCAGCCAGCCAGCATCGTGCAGCACAGCCACAGCTCTCTGAAACAGCCTCCTGAGCTGCCCTGCCAGCCTCCAGCACTGCCAGGGCAGACAGCACTGGAGACTGACAGCAGGAGGGGAAGCACAGCAGCAGTGCTCTTCTTTCTGGTGCCCAACCAGAGCTACTGCTCATGAAGATGTGCAGGGCGGTGTTAGGAGGATGGAGCCAGACTCTGCTCAGGGATGGCCAAGGGCAGCACAAGGGGCACTGGGGGCAAGCTGGAGCAGAGGAGGTGCCAGGGGAAGAGAAAGGAAAACTTTGTCCCTGTGAGGGTGCTGGAGCCTGGAGCAGGCTGCCCAGAGAGATTGTGGAGTCTCCTGCTCTGGGGACTTTCCAACCTCACCTGGATGTGCTCCTGTGTGACCTGCCCTGGGTGATGCTGCCCTGGCAGGGGGTTGGACTCAGTGATCTTTGGAGGTCCCTTCCAGCCTCTGCTGGTCTGTGACTGTGTGAACTTGTGCTGACTAACTCAGAGGTCTGGTTGGTGGTGTGCCTTTCCCCTACACAGGGCTATAATCATCCTTGGAGAAGAGGCCAGAGCCCACAAAACTTCACCTCTCTCACCTTTGCCAGTCCAGACAGAAGCTCCAGTGCAGCCAGGGAGATACTCATGTCCTGCCTCCACTGTGAGTTGAGTCTCTGGGTGACCAGGTGAATGCTGCGTATCAGCAGGCCAGCAGCTGTATCTGTATGAAGAGCTAGGATATAACCCCAGAGCACACCATGGGGAGGGAAAACAACCACGGGTTAGTGACAACCAGCAAAGCACAGCAGGAGGCAAAGCAGCCACATCACACACAGCACACCGCCCGTGCACTGCCCGCGGTGCAAGTGGGGCCAGGCCCCCTGCAGGGGCACCAGCAGGCACTGCACACACTCAGGGTGGGTGCCTGCACAAGGCAGCTGGACAATCCCAGCCCCCTGCTGCTCTGCAGCAGCACAGCAGCCAGCCTCAGGCCTTACTGCTGCTGGACTTCAACTGATGGCCTGTAGCCTCAGGAACACAAACAGTAAAGTACCTCAGACTTTAGTGCTGGCAGAGCTGGGCATCAGCACTGAACTAGGAGGGCAGGACCTTCACAGGCTGTGCCAGCAGTCACCCATTTTGCCTACCCTTTATCCTATAATCCTGGTATTTAACCAAAGTTGTACTGGTTAGACCAACACAATGAAAGAATCACTGCTGGAGGAAAAGGGGGTGATTAGTCCTGGACCTTAATGTTCCCTGAACCTCTAGCTCAAAATGTATTGGGCATCACCTGTTCTCACTTCAAATCATCAGGAACAGCAATACTGTGTCAGAACTGAGGGAGCAAAGGGATCTCAGAAACAAACCTGCTGGGTAAGTGGCTAGGGAGAGATAAGAGAGCTATGGCAGCTGGGGACTGACCTCCCCCAAACTGACATCACCACATCTACAACCAAGAGCTAAGGGCAGTGTTCCACCAGCAGCAGATGCCCCTCTTTGCTGCAGTTCAGCAGGAGCACCAGACCACCCTGCTCTCAGTTTTCTCTTGTTTGAAGCAGAAAGGCAGAAATCTCTCTCACACATTTCTCACAGCCTTGCCTTCTGCACACAGCAGATGTTAAAAACCCAAGAGAGTCATCATATTGTTATTAGAATAGATTTGAAGGGATGCCATGGTTTGCAGGCCCAGTAACACAAGTACTAAATGCTTCCTGTAGCCTCCTGAGTGGGTATTTTCACCAGCACTTCCCAATGAACACCCACAGGGATTAATTGCACCTCAAGTGGTATGCTGGCAATCACCACTTTGATCATCACAAGCTAACAAATCCTGTAGGGCAGGCACCAGCATGTTCATCTGGAACCCCAAGGCACTAACATCTTCCCTGCCAATCTCTTTCCTTAGTCACAGACCTAGAGAAAAGCCCTCACAGATGTGTGGCTGGTGAGAGCAGACCTGCCAGCCTCTGCTGCAGCAGACCAGAGGCGAGCTGTCCTCACAGTCACTGGGCAGCAGCAGCTAAACTGATGAAGACTAAAGCAGCAAATGGAACTGCAGGATCTCAACATTCAGGTAGCTTCAGGAGTAGATGGATTTCATCACAGAGACTCAAAAATGCACAGTACAAGACACAGCAAACTGCAGTTAATGACTAATTCTTGTTATAACAACACATCACAAGCACTCTGCTCCCTTCCTCTGGAGAAACAGGAGTGCCCCAAATGCACTTGAAATGAAGTTTAAGAAGAGGTGCTGCAGAAGTCAGGGAAGCGTTTGGAATGCCACCAAAATGAACCAGCTGACACTTGCTGTGTCCCATGTCAGAGGTGCTCATCATGCACCTGTGTCCTGGGGAAGGGAAGGAATTGTCACTGGCCCCTATCCAAGCCAGGTCTGGAGAAGATGAGGACATTCCATCACTGTCCCAGATGAGCATCCCAACATGTTTACCTTGGTTAACTCATCTAGTGTCTACAAGCATCCTGGCCTGGCTCAGCAGGAGCAGGGCAGTGACGGTACTCCTGGACTGGGCCCTGGTGAGGACACCTCAAGTCCTGGGTTCAGTTTTGGGCCTCTCACTCCAAGAAGGACATTGAGGGCTGGAACAGGTTCAGAGAAGGGCAACAAAGCTGGGGAAGGGTCTGGAGAACAGGACTGGGGAGGAGCAGCTGAGGGAGTTTGGTCTGGAGAGGAGGAGGCTGAGGGGAGACCTTCTGGCTCTCTCTCCAACTCCCTGAAAGGAGGTTGGAGCCAGGTGGGGATTGGTCTTCTCACCCAAAGAATGAGTGACAGGACAAGAGGGAAAGGCCTCAAGTTGCACCAGGTGAGATTTGGGATGGATATTGGGAGATTTCTTCCCTATAAGAGTGGTCAGGGATTGGAACAGGCTGCACAGGAAGGTGGTGGAGTCCCCATGCCTGGAGCTGTTCTAGAAATGTGTGGCCATGGCACTTGGGGACTTGGTGGTGCTGGGTTGAAGGCTGGACTGGATGATCAACAGTTCTGTGACTCTCTGACTATTGTTCATGAGAGCTTTGCCTCTTGAAACAAGAAGTACCAGAGCAGCTGCAGACACCTTTCCCCTAAGCTTCTCCTCTCTGCCTTGTCAAGTGAGCATGCTCCAAACCCCCCCAGCCGAAGGGCACATCCAAGCACAGGCTGGCGGTGACCGAAGGGGCTCTGCACCCCCACAGGCAGGTGTGAGCCCAGCCTGGCACAGCAGGGCAGGCTTTGTCCAGAGCTGTCCTTACCATAGTCCCTGAGCAGGGCCTGTGCTGGCCTCTCGCTGTCGGGTGTGGTGGGCTCGGTGCTGCCGCCGCTCGCGGTGCTGATGCCGCTGTTGGTGCGGCTGTGGCTCTTCAGCAGGTGGCTCTCACCGCCATTCTACAAGGGCAAAGGGGGGTTGAGCTGTGGGAGGGCTGCTGAGCTCAGCTCCCTGCACCAGAGGATGGCCTCAGACACAGACCAAAAGCTGCCCACGCCTCAGGATTCCCCCCTGGGCCTGAGCTGGGACTCACCGTTTCCATCTGGCAGCCGATGGCCTCCAGCAGTGCCGAGTCCTGGACGATGTTCAGCATTGCTCCTGCAGAACCAGACACAGGGAGGTCACCAAAGCCTGCAGCAGAGCACTGACTGCTAAGAGCTCCAAAGCAGCACTGGAGGTCTAACACACAGCATAGCCATCCAGGTTTAGAAGAGCCATCAAAGCTTCAGCAGTCACTGGAGCTGCCTGAGGCTCAGCCAGCTGCTGTGAGCTGGCACTGACTGCCTTCAGCTACTTGGACCAGGAGTTTTCCAATTCCTCAGCTCAGAGGCATTTTGGTTTCACCAAGGGGCTGCAATTCCTCCTTTTCACAGAATGGCTCAGATTGGAAGGGATCTCAGAGCTCACCTAATCCAACCTCCCTGCCAGAGGCAGGGACGTCTTTCAGCTAGACTTGATTGCTCAAGGCCTCATCCAGCCTGGCCTTGAACACCTCCAGGAAGGAGACATCCACAGCCTCCCTGGGCAACCCATGCCAGAATTTCACCACCCTTGTACTGAAGAACTTCTTCCTCAGCTTCAGTCTAACCCTGCTCTCCCTCAGCTCCAGTCTAACCCTGCTCTCCCTCAGCTTCAAACCATTCCCCCCCTTGCCCTGTCTCTAGACACCCTGTAGGATCCCTTCAGCTATTGGAAGGCAGCTCTAAGGTCCCCTGGAGCCTTCTCTTCCCCAGGCTGAACACCCCCAGCTCCCTCAGCCTGTGCTCACAGCAGAGGTGCTCCAACCCTTGGCTCATCATTGTGGCCTTCTTTCCTCCCTTCAGATTGTGCCAAATTGAAAAGCTGAGGTTACCTTTAAGAATTTTGCACCATTGAGAAGCTGTGGCTTTGCAGAGAAAATGAACAACAGCTTTGACTAAACATGAACCCAGCTTCCTAAATCCTTGGATCCTTGAACACAGGTTGGAAGGGACCTCAAGGATCATCTGGTCCAACCTTTCTTGGGATAAGCACAGTCATAATTTCTCCCCAGACCTCTCTATTCCCATCTGTAAGGATGTTGTTTCCTAATGAAGGGGTTGGAAAAAGCCAATGAAGGATGAAACCAAAGGGCTGTCCACCTCCAATCACTCAGTGAGGCACTGAGGGAGAGCATGGCTGCCTTCACCTCCGGCCTCCTGCTCAGGTGTGCAGCCCAAAAAGCATGAGGTGGGGATGGAGAAGTTGGTGCACCTGAGTGGGGGAAAAACTGCCCATAACCCAAAACTCTTAGGAAAAAATAACAATCAATTACAAACCCAAACCCTGCAGACTTTTGCACAAAGCAATAGTGGTTAATTGCAATTCTGAACCTCTCTATTGCAGCCCACGACGGGCTGCCAAGAAGGGATCTCGTGTACCAAACCACCGGGAGTTGGCTGATGAAGTGTAAGCCAGGACCCTGCCCCATTCCCCCCATCACACACACACATCTCAGATGCTGTAACCACTAATTTTTTGCAGTCCCAGCATTCCAGCATGCAAAAAACCAAACAAAAATGTTGCCTGGACTCAAGAGGTCAGCTCATAATCTGAGGTGGGACACATCAAGATCTTCTCTGCCTGGGAGTTATCCACAGCCTCTCACTTTGGGTGCTTCGTTTTCCATCAGTGCCCAAAGCACAGCACTGCAACAGCTGAGGCTCAAAGTGCTCTCATGTGAGGCTTTTCAAGGCCAAGAGGTTACACAGGTGACAAGCCCCCAGGAATTTCACCTTTCTTATGGCAAAGCAACACATTACCAGTACCACACATCATCCCAGGCCAGAGTAAGGCAGACACTTGTGTAACACAGCTAACCAAAAGCTGCACTGACCCAGGATCATCTGAGTGTTGTTGGGATCTGTTTCTGTCTGCAGAGCTCCTATTAGGATATTCACAAGCCTCAGCTTCAAGGACAGGAAGGTTACTGGCTTATCATAAATGGAGCTGTCATCATTGCTGAACTTCCCTTCCAGGACAACCTGAAGGAAAAAGACCTTTGTGTCAGTATCAGTCCCAGATCACTCCATGCCCTTGGCTTCTGCAGTGAATGCACACAGCATCCACTGCTGCAGCTCCTACAGCAAGCCTTACCTTTGCAGACTTGCTGTAGGAGCTCCAGTGTCTGGTAGGTTAAGGGAAATCAAAGGTTAATTGGAATAACCACAAAGAGTCCTAAGGGTATGGGCAACATGTCCCAGGATGTTGTAAGCTGTCATTCTCTTCCATTTCCTGGTACCCCTCTCTGAGGGAGGTGCACAGCCAATACCTCACTCTCCTCTCTTTCCTCAGGCAGGGCACAGGCTCTTTCCCCATGGTCTGTGGGGCAGGTGGCCTTCTGGCTGCCAGGGAACTTCCAGCCATGCCACAAGGCCTGGAGAAGCCTGCAGTGGGCCTGCTCTAGTGGGGGGTGGTTTGGCTGCTCTTGGGTCTGCTGAGGCTAAGGAGGGTGGAGATTTCTGGAGGGCTCTGGCCTGACAGGCCCAGGTGAGGGCCTGAGCCTGGTTCATCAGTGCAATCCTTTCATCTGAATACCCTTTGAATAGATTTGTAAACAGAAATTCCATTTAAGCACCCACTCAGTCTGGAGCATCTCCAGGGTACTCCTTGGGACAGGGGTAAATATTCTTTCCTGTCCTTTTGCCCTGGGCAGCTGGTGGCTCAACACTAGGACACAGGGAGAAACAGAACACCAGGTACCACCCACAAGTTATCCAGACCCCACTCCAAAGCAGCCAGGAAAACAAAGGTGGAACTGCCAAAGTGGTCAATTACTACCTCAGACTTTATGGTTCCAAAATGATGGGGGAGAGGCAACAGAGACAGCAGGATGTTAATCGAAGCTCTTCTCAGCTCTGTGGGGTTTACATAGATTTTAAACTTGGAGAGCTCTCTGCAAATCAAAGCACCACACAGTTATTCCACTCTGCACAGGCATCTGGAGCCAAATCTCATTAAGTTAAACCTAAGCCCACAGCCACCCAGTGGTCCTGCCTGATCTGCAGTACACCATGCAGCTGTTTCTTTCCAGGAGCAGGACTGTTCTTTACTTCAAACAGCAGCAGCAGCACAAAGAGCTCATCCCAGGGATTCTGTACCCCAGGTACCAGCAATGAGCTGATGAGAGCATTGCTCACACCCTGCATGCTCAAAGCAGGGCTTTCAGGCATGAGCTCAGTGCAGCTCAAGGCCACCCAGCAGTACCACAGCCCCAAAGAGCAGCCTGATGCACTCAGTGCAAACTGCTTTGCAAATGATCAGCTTTGCTCAGGAGCCACCAGCAAACTTTTCTACTTAAAAGACCTATCCAGAAGTAGCAGTGGCTCAGGTTTAAACCCAGAGAATGAAATGCAGTACCCAGACAAAGCAGATGATGAAGCAGCATCTACAGAGTAGTGCCCTCAGCAGTGTGCTCACTGAGGTGAGGGCTTCACGGACTCACAGAATGCTTTGGGTTGGAAGGGACCTTAAAGCTCATCCAGCTCCAGCCCCCTGCCATGGGCAGGGACCCCTCCCACCAGCACAGGCTGCTCAGGGCCTCATCCAGCCTGGCCCTGAACACCACCAGGGAGGAGGCAGCCACAGCCTCCCTGGGCAACCTGTGCCAGTCTCTCCCCACCCTCACTCTAAAGAACTTCTTCCTCATCTCCACTCTTAATCTCCTCTCTCCCAGCTCAAAGCCATTGTTCCTCAGCCTGGCACTCCCAGCCCTTGTCAGAAGTCCCTCTCCAGCTTTCTGGTAGGACCCTTCAGGTTCTATCTCCTGGTTTAAGGACAACTCCACTCTCAGCAGACTAAAGAAGCAGTTTTCCTGTTTCATGATGTGTCAGGTTACTCCAGTGAATTCAGCACAGCACAGCACTGATCCTGTGCAGTTCACTCCAAAATCAGTGGGCTTTCAGTCTGTCTGAGGGGAATCCTTCTTGTCCCCACTGCTGCAAACACTGCTGTCCACCAGGGCCTGTGGAGACAGCTCACACACCCTTACTGCTTGGAAGAAGACTGCACTCAATGAAATTGAAGATTAGAGCTTATGAAGGGTCTCTGTGGTCATCACCAAACACAGCCACACCCTGGGGCCCACAGCACAGAACTCCTGCAGCGAAAACTACTCCAGGCTGACAGAAACCCCAGCAGACAAACACCTCCCCACACTGCTGCTATGTTTACATGGAAATAGCAAATCACCTGTCAGGGAGGATAGTCTCCAGAGCCGAGATGAAGTAGGGAACCACAACATCAATCCCTTTCAGGTCACAGCAGAAGAGAGGAGGGGAGTTCAGGATGACACTGGCGAGCACAGGGTGGCAAACAAAGTCTGCTATCTGCAAACCCTGAATTAAAAGCATGTAAAATCTGACAGAGAGAGAGAAGATTCAGTCATTTGCACATGAAAGGCAGCAGCACCCCACACAACAAGAGTCTGCAGCCACCCTCTGACCTTTTCTACAGAAAACAGGGAGTTTCCAAATCAGGGCTAGAAAGTGTTTGCATGAGCATCCCCTTCAAGGGACTTCAGCAGAAGCAAGCCCAGCTGCCCAGACAGTAAAAACCCTCACAGGGCACATTGGATTTCAGGTTAAAAGCCAGCACAGCTTCACTGCAACCTCTGGCTTGGCTCACACTGACTGGGAGCCATGCAAACACAGCCCAGCTGCCTGCTAACACCACTGGGATCATGCACACTCCCACTGCTCCCCCACGTAAGGATGGGAGCAAAACCTTGACTTCAACTCCCAACACAAGAAACAGGTGGAAGCTCTCAGGGTGGGGAGCAGGACAGGACAGACTGACCAGGGCTGTGGAAAACCAGACCAAACACAGGCAGACAGAAATGCAGGCAGGCAGGGCCCGCAGGCCTGTGGTGAGTTTCTCTGGCAGCTTATTTCACAGAACTTTGCTACCTCCTTTACTGCATCCTCTTGGTTTTGTTCCTTTCAAAAGGCTTCCAAACACAGGGGAACCTCACTGCCTGGGCAAGAGAAACACAGACTGCCCAGGCACATCACTACCACATCCAGCAAACAAAACTTCAGCCTCCCAGGAAGCTTTGATGCCACCTGGGACAAATGCATCTGAACAGTTTGAGAGTCACCATCTCAGACTGTCTCTGCCTGCAGCCTTTGCTGCTTCCTTTTGTAACAAAGATCTGGCAGAAAAGGTGCTCTGGGAAGGGCAAGATTGACCTCTTCTGCCCAAAACTGAACACAGCTGGGGTTCAGAAGACAAATGCTTGGAATCATGAAAGGTTAGTGAATGTCCAGAGAGGAAAAACCCATACCACCAGCACGTTCCAGCTTTGTGCTAGGCACCACAAGACCCTGCCTGGGTCAGGGAGGCCTGCAGCCTCAGGGCTGCACATGGACTGCTCCCACCTCATAAAATTCAGTGGCAACTTAAAAGCAAAACACAAGAGAACAGACCCCAAGAAACCAGAAGGTAGGAAAGTCTCAACAATCCAAAGCTCCTTCCAGCTGGGAGGCACTTCAGGGCACTTCCCTTCAGCTGGAACTGGAAGAAAACCCACGAGACCCAGCATGGTGAGAAGTGCAAGGCAATGGCTGATAGCCAGGGCCGGCCGAGCCAGCCAGGGCTGGCTGAGCCAACCAGGGCCGGCCGAGCTAGCCAGGGCAGGCTGAGCTAACCAGGGCAGGCTGAGCCAGCCAGGGCCGGCCGAGCTAACCAGGGCAGGCCGAGCCAGCCAGGGCAGGCTGAGCCAACCAGGGCCGGCTGAGCCAACCAGGGCCGGCTGAGCTAACCAGGGCAGGCTGAGCCAGCCAGGGCAGGCCGAGCCAGCCAGGGCAGGCTGAGCTAGCCAGGGCAGGCTGAGCCAACCAGGGCCGGCCGAGCCAGCCAGGGCAGGCTGAGCTAACCAGGGCCGGCTGAGCTAACCAGGGCCGGCTGAGCTAACCAGGGCCGGCCGAGCCAGCCAGGGCAGGCCGAGCTAACCAGGGCCGGCCGAGCTAACCAGGGCCGGCCGAGCTAACCAGGGCAGGCCGAGCCAGCCAGGGCAGGCTGAGCTAACCAGGGCAGGCTGAGCTAGCCAGGGCAGGCTGAGCCAACCAGGGCCAGCCGAGCCAGCCAGGGCAGGCTGAGCTAACCAGGGCAGGCCGAGCCAGCCAGGGCAGGCTGAGCTAGCCAGGGCAGGCCGAGCTAACCAGGGCAGGCTGAGCTAGCCAGGGCCAGCCGAGCCAGCCAGGGCAGGCTGAGCTAACCAGGGCAGGCCGAGCCAGCCAGGGCAGGCTGAGCTAACCAGGGCAGGCCGAGCTAACCAGGGCAGGCCGAGCCAGCCAGGGCAGGCTGAGCTAACCAGGGCCGGCCGAGCCAGCCAGGGCAGGCTGAGCTAACCAGGGCAGGCTGAGCCAACCAGGGCCGGCCGAGCTAGCCAGGGCAGGCTGAGCTAACCAGGGCCGGCCGAGCCAGCCAGGGCAGGCTGAGCTAGCCAGGGCCGGCCGAGCTAACCAGGGCAGGCCGAGCCAGCCAGGGCAGGCTGAGCTAACCAGGGCCAGCCGAGCCAGCCAGGGCAGGCTGAGCTAGCCAGGGCAGGCCGAGCCAGCCAGGGCAGGCCGAGCCAGCCAGGGCAGGCTGAGCTAACCAGGGCAGGCCGAGCCAGCCAGGGCAGGCTGAGCTAACCAGGGCAGGCTGAGCTAACCAGGGCAGGCTGAGCTAACCAGGGCAGGCCGAGCCAGCCAGGGCAGGCTGAGCTAGCCAGGGCCAGCCGAGCCAGCCAGGGCAGGCTGAGCTAACCAGGGCAGGCCGAGCCAGCCAGGGCAGGCTGAGCTAACCAGGGCAGGCCGAGCTAACCAGGGCAGGCCGAGCCAGCCAGGGCAGGCTGAGCTAACCAGGGCAGGCCGAGCCAGCCAGGGCAGGCTGAGCTAACCAGGGCAGGCTGAGCCAACCAGGGCCGGCCGAGCTAGCCAGGGCAGGCTGAGCTAACCAGGGCCGGCCGAGCCAGCCAGGGCAGGCTGAGCTAGCCAGGGCCGGCCGAGCCAGCCAGGGCCGGCTGAGCTAACCAGGGCCAGCCGAGCCAGCCAGGGCAGGCTGAGCTAACCAGGGCAGGCTGAGCTAGCCAGGGCCGGCCGAGCCAGCCAGGGCAGGCTGAGCTAACCAGGGCCGGCTGAGCTAACCAGGGCCAGCCGAGCCAGCCAGGGCAGGCTGAGCTAACCAGGGCAGGCCGAGCTAGCCAGGGCAGGCTGAGCTAACCAGGGCAGGCTGAGCCAACCAGGGCAGGCTGAGCTAGCCAGGGCAGGCTGAGCTAACCAGGGCCGGCCAAGCCAGCCAGGGCAGGCTGAGCTAACCAGGGCCGGCCGAGCCAGCCAGGGCAGGCTGAGCTAACCAGGGCAGGCTGAGCTAACCAGGGCAGGCTGAGCTAACCAGGGCCGGCCGAGCCAACCAGGGCCGGCCGAGCTAGCCAGGGCAGGCTGAGCTAACCAGGGCAGGCTGAGCTAACCAGGGCCGGCCGAGCCAGCCAGGGCAGGCTGAGCTAACCAGGGCAGGCTGAGCTAACCAGGGCAGGCCGAGCTAACCAGGGCCGGCCGAGCCAACCAGGGCAGGCTGAGCTAACCAGGGCCGGCCGAGCCAACCAGGGCCGGCCGAGCTAGCCAGGGCCGAATGAGCCAGCGGCAGAGGGCTCTGCAGAGCAGGCTAGGGCAGCACAGCAAGGGGCAGGCGCTCAGTACCGGGACAGGTAGGCCGGCAAGATCTCCTCCCCGGTCTTCTTGCTACAAAATATCCTGCAGAGCGTCCCGCAGGCCTCTGCCCTTCCTGCCTCGTAGTTGTCCGGGAAGTCGGCGGCGTCGAAGGCAGGGTTGGAGGCCACGGTGTCGGTGGAGAGCTGGGAGCCCTTGCGGCGGAACTCCACGCTGGCTTGGGTGGCTATGGCTGGGGAGAGAAAGGGCAGCGCTTAGTGCTGGGCCCGGGGGACACAACAGGCTCATGGGACCCTGGACACAAAGATCAAGTCAAATTTAGCAGTCATCATGAAGCTCTTGGCTCACTAGGTTGGAGTCCATGCCCCTTTTAGAATGGTGGGGGGGGCACTGTTTCCTTTATCAGGCTGACAAGAAGTGACCTTCGTATCCTAGAGCCTGTCCCAACCCTCTGCTGCACAAAGACATTTCTGCCCAGCTGCAGCTTCCTGCCCTGCCTGGGGGACAAGGACCCTCACAGATCAGGTTGGGCGGGAAGGGACCTTGACTATCACCCAGCTCCAGCCCCCTGCCATGGGCAGGGACACCTCCCACCAGCACAGGCTGCTCAAGGCCTCATCCAGCCTGGTCCTGAACACCTCCAGGCAGGAGGCAGCCACAGCCTCCCTGGGCAGCCTGTGCCAGGCTCTCCCCAGCCTCACTCTCAACAATTTCTTCCTCCTCTCCACTCTCAGTCTCTCCTCTCCCATCTCAAAGCCATTGTCCCTCCTCCTGGCACTCCCAGCCCATGTCCAGAGTCCCTCCCCAGCTCTCCTGGAGCCCTTCAGGTTCTGGAAGCTGCTCTAAGGTCTCCCTGGAGCCTTCTCTTCTCCAAGCTGCACAGCCCCAACTCTCCCAGCCTCGCCCCACAGGGGAGGTTCTCCAGCCTCTGATCATCTCCGTGGCCTCCTCTGGAGCCTCTCCAGCAGCTCCAGGTCCTTCTTGTGCTGGGGGCCCCAGAGCTGGACCAAGTACTTCCCCTGGCTCTCATCTCCAGAGGAGTGCATTTAAGGAACCATTCACATGGTGCCATTACTGCAAGCTCCAAGCAAGTGCTCAGTTTTCAGCAGGCCCACTCACCCCTCACACTCTCTGCACACCAGCTGCTCTGATCCCTTCTTGTTGCATGAACACTTAGTAAAACCAGTAACCCAAAGGTTCTGAGGGCCCCCATCAGAAAGAGAATTTGCCAAAATCCACTCCCCCAGTTTGGTGCCCATCTGCTGAGACTGCAAATGCAGCTGGGGTCAGGCAGCTTCCACACAGCAGCCACCCTCTCCCACTCCCTGTCCCACACTGTGCTCACAAAGGCTCCCTGCAGGATGGTTCTGCCAGTCCAGGCCAGTTAAATTCCCATCTTTCTACTCTCCCCTCCGACAGCAGCACCAAGAGCACAGGAAGCAGGAAGCTGCTTTGCTTTGCTGGCTCCACCCTTCCCTAGAATCATGGAATTGTTTGGGCTGGAAAAGATCTCTAAGATCATCCACTCCAACCAGCAACCCAACCCCACCATGGCCATTAAACTACATCCCAGAGTGCCACAGCCACAGGTTTCTGGAACACCTCCAGGGATGGGGACTCCACCTCCTCCCTGGGCAGCCTGTTCCTTCCCCCAGGATGTCAACCAAAACCACCTCTCCTGCTCTCCATGGAGGGGGATTTGCCCCCTTGGTTTTGGTGTTTCCCTGAGACAAGCTCACTCTTGGGTCACTGATGGAGGAAAGAGCAAACAACTTCTTACTTCTAGCTAAGACTACCCTGATTTGCAGGACTCTTCTAAGCTACAGAGCCAAGCAACAGGCAATGCATGCTCCCAGCAGGATCACACCCAGCACCAGGGAGCTTCCTCCACCTCAGGCCTGGCCCACTGAAGAACATCAGGCCCACCATCAGTCTTGGAAACAAAGGCCCAGGAGCAGCTGGAACGCTTCTGAAGTTATGGGGGAGGGCTGGTTGTTTGGCTGGGGGCTTCTGGGGGGAGTTTGGATGTTTTGGGGTTTGGTGTCTGGGGTTTTTCCCCCACCCCCCCCCTCATTTTTGTTTGTTGGTTTGGTTTGGGGTTGCTTTGATGTTCTTGTGGGGGTTTTGTGTGGTTTGGTTGGCTGTTGTTGCTGTTTTTAAGGGACCATCCTAATGCCAAGTGTCTGCTCAATTGGTTTTTCTTGTGATTGCTTCTTTCACCTGCTGTTACCTTCCAAATTTTCATGACAGAGGCAGCAAATAAGCACAAATCTTTATGCATCTTCCCATGAGCCATTTTTTTTTGTCCTGAAGAAGCTACCCAGCAATATATTGTAGTTGGAAAATAAAACACTACATGCAAATGCATACAAACCAAACACTGGGTCTGTAAAATAAGCTTGAAGGAAAACAAAAGAACCAACAAACCATGGTTAGTGCAAAGTCCTGGAACTCATGGCATGACCACAGACTAAAGGACAGAAAAGATGGGACTGATTCAGGCAGATTAATTTGCTTTTGCCAACAATCCTCCCCATTCAAAACCACACACACAAAGAAAAGTACAGCTCTTTTCCAAGTAAAAGTGCAAAAGCTACAAGGGACAATGAGGATGGAGCTGCCAAAGGGAGGATGGGTGATGGGAAAAGAAAAGCATGACTGCAATTAAGGCAAAGCTACAGGTTCCTACTTACAAGATTTATAAGAAAGAAGAATTTGGATAAAAGATGCTGCAAGATAATAGAAATAAAATGGAAACAAATCAAAGGACAGCAGTAGTTATAGTACTTTTAAGATGGTGAAATTGTAATATAATTTCAGAGGCTTTTAGCTTCTCTACAGAACAGATCAAAAGCTTTATGCTCCAGCAAGCTCCTTAACCACCCAGGACACCAGCGGCAGGCCCAGCCTTGGGACTGGGAAAGCACCATGCAAAGGCAGGAACAAGAGCTGAGCTGCAGTGCACACCTGGCCCTCACAGGGATGGATTAACCCTTCCCAGCTCGTGGACACTGCCCTGTGCTGCACCAGGCTCTCCTAAGGCTTCTGTGCCTCGGGGGGTGGCTGGGGGGGAAGGTCACTTACCTGCAGAGGCTCCTCACAGTGCCGCTCCTGCTTCCCAGCCCTCAGCTCCGGAGGGCATTACAGCTCTCTCTTCCCTAAGCCAAGCTGCTGACAGCCAGCACACCCAGGCATGCCTGCTCCTCACCACCAGCTCAACCAAATAAAAGGTACAACCCTGCCAGAAATACCAACATCCCCAAAACGACCTCCAGAGGAAGCAGGCAGGGAGGGCTCCAGTAGCCAGGCAGCAGGAGAGAGCACCACCACCTTGTAGGGAAGAGCTGCTGCTGTGTGTGCAGGCTCTGACCAAGCCCCTCACTGACACTCAAGATGTCCATGGTCAGGGGTTCTTACAGTTTGCTTCTAGCCCAGAAACACTGTTTGGGACATTAATATTAATGACAGTAGGGCCAGAAGAGATGAGGGCAAAACTATGCCCCAGACTCTCCCACTGCCAACAGCAGCTGGGTGCTGCCAGCCACCCACCTAGGTGAGACTCCTGCAAGCTGCTGTAAGATGCAGCTGGCAGGTTTATTACAGCCTGCTCTAGGTATGAGGACTAAGAATGACCCCAGCTCACTGGGATTCAGTTGCTGGAGTGCTGCCAGGAGGTATTCACCAGTTCCTCCCAGTTCTCCCGAGGTGAGGACAGGAACTGACAGCAATGTGCATGGCATGGCCAAGCTTCTCCAACCGACAGCTCCTGCCAGTGAAACTAAACCCAGCACAGGCACAGCCCTGAGAGCTGCCACACCTGGGGGTGTCTTCATAGAGGCTACACAGTGAGGTTCTCATGAAGGCATCACCTCAAGAACCAGTCACAGGGAGCTACTGATGCCACACTAGTAGGCAGATAACTACCACACAGCCAGCTGATTGCAAAGACCACACCAGCAGGACCCAGCTCTGCATTCTTGAACAGATCATTCTTCCTCTTGCCACAACACTGAGTAATGCTCATTAGCTGCCTGCTATAAAGCTTCACCATCAAGGTCTCAGTGCAGAAACTCAAAGCTGATAGAGGATGCAAGATTGTTGGTTTGCTTCACAACCCTCTGGAGGACAGAGCTCAAACAGCAAACAGGGACTGCTCTCCAGGTGGCAAACTCCACCAGGACTCAGACCTAAAGAGATGACCTCCAGCTCATCTCATGGGAGAGAACACTCCTCTCTGTCTCCAGACAGATAAAACCCCCAGCAACCACAACCATGAAACAACTACACTCATCCTGAGCCAAGCAGCTCACCAGTGAGGATCACAGACACCTGCCCAGCAGTGGGGCAGCAGTTACACTGACACATCCACAGAGGAGCTGAGGTTGCAAAGACCCCCTGGAGATTCTACAGCCAGCTTCCCCAGGCAAGGGAGGGTCAGGTGGAGCAGCCACCCTTCCACCCTTCACCTCAGAAACTACAGAGAGCTGCACATTTTCTTCCACCACTTCCACTTCCTTTCTAGGTTAAGGAGTTCAAGATGACTTGTGAGACTCCAGGTCAAGGACAAAAGCAAGAGCAGGCAGGTAGCCTTTTACATCAGCCTTGATCAGCTGCTCTGTGTTTCCTAAAGCTCCTCCAAAACACTTGTAAGATGGGAGGAGGACACTGTGCTAGTGCCTGAGCATTGGCCACTCATTTGCAAGAGCAGAACTCAATTCTGAATTGGAACTTGAGACCAACACAGCTCACCACAGGGTCACTTGTCAGGCACTCACCAACACCTCTACAAGTCAGGGCCCATGGGCTCTCACAGAGAATGTGTCAGATGACAACAGAAGAGTGAGAAACATGCACCAGAAAACAGTGTCCCAGGCAGGAGACTTCTCTGCTGGACCAAGGAGCAATCTGTATCACGGTATTTCAGCTTTCAAAGTGGGCCTCAGGCCTCCAGCCAGAAACAAGACAGAGCAAATCACAGCAGAAAGCTCTGAGAGAACTAATCTGTAACTGCAGGTTAGAAGAGTTGAAAGCTGCTGAGATCTCACAGAGCTGCAGTGCCAGATCTGACCAAGCACTCATGTGAGCCAGTGGGAGACAATTCTGCCCAGCAAAGCAGACTTTAAGAGCAGAGATCTCCCAACCACAAACCATTTAAAGCATCTCTGAAAAGAGTGATGCCTGCTGGAGCTAATGCAAACATCACCAGCAGTGAGCAGTGTGGTAAGAACACTCCAGCTGGCAGCAGCTGTACCAGGCTAGAGAGGGTAGCAGAGGGGCCTTGGCACAGGCACAGCCAACAAGCAGCAGATTTAGTGCTGTCCTCTTTCCTAAGGGCAGTGACTGTGGCAGCTAATGGTCCCTTCTCTGCTGCCCTCTTCGAGCCTCATGCAAGCTGGGCAGCATGAGCAGAGGCAGGTGGGTGGCACCACAGCACAACCCTCCTGCCCAGCCATCCAGCACAGCTCTCCCACCCTACACTGGCTGAAAAGACCTCACCTTACAGGCATCAGGCTTCAGACAGAGTCCCAGAAGAGAAGCTTTCCAGTTTGGACTTCAGTCTGATGTAGAAGACCCTGATGCTTCAGTTCAACTGCAGGAACCTAGCCCATGACAAAGTCTTGCTGCATCTTCTCACCTAACACAGAGGCTGAGCAACAGGACCCAAGCCCAAAGCAATCAGCTTCGGGTGCCTCTCTTCAGGGTTTCAGCAGTAGGAGTCCACCTTCCCTTTGCTCTCCTTCCAGCAGCCTGCCCTGGCACAGCTGTGGCCAGCACTTCACACAGTGGTGACACCACTTGTGGCATCCCCAAAGAGCAGCATGCACCTGACCAGACTCCCCAAGCTCACTCTGTCTTGCAGGTGGCCAGCAGCAAAGCAGGACCCAGCAGCCAGCCCTCTGGCTCTCTCCCAGCATCATTCACTCAGATCCACTGCTGAGAAGTGGCAGAAGGTGAGACACACCAAGCCTGGTCTCACTGTGGGCAGCTCTGAAGAGCATGGAGGAGGAACAGAATGGAGCTGTTCCCAGTCTTCAGGAAGCTGGCAGGGCAGCAACAGGACAGTTTGCTGACTGCTGTTAGGCATTTAAAGCACTCCATGTGAGGAGAAGGCCCTGGAACCCCTTCAAGGAAGGTGCTCATTGTGATTCTGGATGACAACTTCTGCTGGAATCACAATACCTCTGCTTGCACCTGATGCTGTTGCACAAGCAGCATCTCAGCTGAGAGCCTTTTCAGGTGAAGCACCTCACCAGGACTGCTCAAGACACCACTCATGGCAAAATTCAAGGGATCCAACCACAGAACTCCTTCAGCTGCACATGGAGCTGAACACACTCTCAGCTTCTGCCTTTCTCCTACCCAAGCTCAGCTATTTCTTAGTGTGCCTTTCAGAGGACCTTGACCCTGCTACCACAGAAATCCACCACTGAGTACTTTTAAACACCCTGTGCTGCATACCTAAAAATACCTTTAGCAGACCCCAAATCCTAAACCCACTGCCCCCACACAGGGATTTGTGACCCAACAAGAGATCATCATCAGTTTAACCACTGCTGCCAAGTCCCAACTTGCTACAACAAACCTCTTCCTCCTCCTTTCCTTACCCAGGCCAGTGAGCCCATGCTGGCTAGATCTCTTCCAAAAGCTCACAGCAAACATTCAGAACATCACAGGAGGAACAGAAAATGCAAGGAGTGAGGGAGCCTATTCTTGTCTATTATCCCCAAAAGCAAGAGAGCTCCAAAGCCTCTCTGAGCAGAGCACCAATTCTGCTATTGTGTCTCAAAAGATCCAACCCCTACAGCTGAGCAAAGCACAGGGCACAAACTAAACCTAGCAACCAAGGACTGAAGACAACCAAGGTCTGAAGCCATAGATGGGAACATGGAGCAGCCCTCACTGAAAGGCAGGAGCTGCTCTTGCTGTTTTAGGAGCTCCTGTTGTCTTAACACCCTCCAAAACCAAGCAGGACCACCACTTTGTGCAGCATCTGGAGGGAGCTGTGACAACTTTTCAGACACTAAAGAGCCACAATTAAAAGCTGCCATTTCTCAGAGATACTCAGGCAGATTTCAAAGCAGGAACTGGACTCTTGTTATATATACACATAAAAACGTCACCAAATGTTCCCCACTATCATAATTGGGACTGCAGTGCTAGAGCAAGGGAGTGCTCCTAAAGTCATTCCATTAACTTTCAAGCCCCAAACACCTGCTCAGCTAACACCAGGTGCTGGCTCAGCTGGGAGGGGTTAAGCACAGCACAGCACTTCAGCTGCTGGCATCCTTGATGCCCAGTGTGTGAATCTTGCAGGTAGGAAAAGGTCACTGGAAGGAGAGCCAAGGTAAGCCTGGTGCTCAGCGATATTTACCAGTCATGCTGCTGTCTCTGTTGATTCCATTGTGAAGTTTACAGTGAACAAAAGCTGCATCAAACAACCAGGATCCAAAGAGGTTCAAGATGCTGTTCACCTTTGGCCTGCGTGGAGCCGGCAGCGGCCGCGGCTCAGAGCTGGTCTGGTTTGGGCTAGAGAGCGGAGAAGTGGAGGAGGGCTGGTGCTGCCCTTTGGAGGGGTGTGCAGTGGTTACCTGTTGGGACAGAAGAGAAGTCAGCTCTGGAAGCGAGGAGACCGCCAGGAGGCCCTCAGGAGGGCCAGCCGCTGCCGCGCCGCGCAGGAGCCCTTACAGTGCTGGTCTTCATGGTGGCCTTGTTCACAGTCACGGCCCGGTGCCGGCGGTTGTGGGGCGGGGTGGTGCTGGTGGCGGCGCTCTGCGGCATGCTCAGCCGGTTCACCGGCGTGGGGGGGGCGCTGTCCGCGCGGGGCCGCGAGATGCCTGCGGAGCGGGAAACACAGCGAGCTGCAGACGCGGGGGGCTGCAGACGCGGCGGGCTGCAGGGGCTATCGGCTGGGCAGACACAGCACCTGCCCCCCCCCGCCCCCCAGAACAGCAGCAGTGAGCAAAACACTTCCGCTATTAGCAGCACTTGGAGCAGAAGCAAAGCAAGCCCTGCTTACAGCAGAAGATTCAGGCTGAAAGTGAGGAGGAAGTTCTTCCCCATGAGAGTGGTGAAGCCCTGGGATGGGTTGGCCAGGGAGGTGGTTGGGGCGCCGTCCCTGGAGGTGTTTAAGGCCAGGCTGGATGAGGCTCTGGGCAGCCTGATCTAGTGTGGGGTGTCCCTGCCCATGGCACGGGGGTTGGAACTAGCTGATCCTTGTGGTCTCTTCCAACCAAGAAGCTGGGGACTAAAGAGCACCAAAGACAGCTCACTCCTGCTGACATTTAGCTGCCTCTCATCTTGGCCTTTCTTTCCCAATTCCCACAGCCTGTTCTGAAACCTGTCCAAGCCATCTGACCCTTCAGAGACACTTTGGCTCACTGAGTCAAGATGAAAGCCTTCCACCACCAGTTCTCTGCCTGCTGAACAGCCACCCACAGCCAGCTCAAAGGCTGGGGCAAGAAAGTGCAGCAAGCTCCAGGAAGCAGCAGGACATTGGAGCCTTCCTCCCTGCCACTACCCTCACACTCCATGTGAAAACGAAGCATGGAATTGCAGCGTGGGTGAGGATCTGACCTAGCTTCCTGTGCACAACAGGCCCCTGCTGTTGCACTCCCCAGGGAGCGCTCTGGCTGAGCCTGCCTGCTCTGGAAGGAAGAAGCAGTGCAGCCAAATGCACACAGTGTGGGCAGCAGCAAAGCCATGGCCTTTGGCTCTGGGGTAGAAGGCAATGAGCTCACCCACCAGCCTTAGCTGAAGGGCTCCACACTGCAGCTCCACAGTCTGCCTGAGCACACTCCACATCCACACCTACACTGTGAATCTGATTTCACCCAGAGCTCTCCTCCAGCCTGCAGCTCTTTGCTTTGCAACTCCAGGTGGACTACCATTACCCCAGGAGATTCAGCTGGACACAGGAGACCTTCAGCAGTCTCTGAAGGAATCACCTTTTAAAAACTTGTGTTGACAGCAAGGCTGCTGGCATGCTGACAGGGGACCTCAATCAGAACCCATCACAGCCCCACCACTGCACCCAGACAATGAGGTGTGTGTGGGACTGCTGTCACCCCTGGGGGAGCGACTCTCAGGCAGCCAGATGAGAGGATGCCCACACCACTGGTGAGGTGAAAGAGCCAGATAAGAGCCCCAGCCTATTTTCAAGGTCCCAGAGGAATTCCCCACACCAGCTATGCCAGGCATAGTGCAGGCTCTGCAAAGCCAACAGCTGCTCAGCCACTTCCTCTCCCTCCTCTGCAAGCAGCACTCCTCTGGAGCATTGCACTGCCAGCTGACAAGGAATTACTAGCCACACTCTCACAATCCCTTGGAAGGAGATGGTATCTCCTCAGCACACACTTAGCAGCTTAAAAAGATTAAATAATTCAATAAAAGACACTTCAGAGGAAGCCTTTTAGTTGGACTTTTTCCCCCCAGTTACTGTTTCAGTGCAGACTGCCCCAGCCTGTTATCAGAGCCTGAGTGAGACAGGGAGGCTGTTTTCATTAGGCTAAGCCATGTATTTGCTCTGTACTACCATACAACCTCCTTCAGCAAGTCAAGGCAATGCTTGACAGACCACTGAGCACTTTCAATCTCACCCCTGGTATTAGCAAAAAGCAACCACTACAATTCATTGAGCTTGCAGGCAGATAGCTGGAGGAACACTGGACACAAGCCTCAGGCTTGAGTGTCAGTGCTCAGGAAAAATGACCATTTGCTCTTTCACATCACTTCCCTGTTTAAACAAAGCCTCTTCTACAGGAGTGACATCCCCAGGGGCAAACATTTGTTGGCAGTGAGGAATCAAGTCCCTATACAGCTGTTCCTTGCAGTGTGTTTCGCAGAAGCACAGAATCTCTTTCTAATAGGAGGGGTCTTACAATCCAGTCACACAGGAGGCTCTTCAGGTGTTTTGCTTAAACAGACTAAAATATTCTGGGTCTAAACACAAACAAACAAGCAAGAGACCAAAAACTCCCCAAAAAACCCCAACCCACAGCCTGAAGAGCTGACAGCTGAATTCCACAGCCAGCTGTGCTTTCTGAACACAGTTGTGGTATCTGCTAAAGTCTTCTGCAGTCTCACATCAGCTCACACTGCTGGCAGCTGACAATTAGTGTTTGCAGACATTTAAGCCCCAAAGCAGCAGGAGAGTTTGCTCCTCAGTCTCCAGTAGAGTGCTGAAGAATTATTAAGCCTGAAGCAGAGTAAGAATCATCTTTTACATTTCAGGTACTCTATAATGCTACTTCCAACTGACCAGACAGGGCTTGCAGCTGCTATGCCCTTCAGCCAAGTCTGAGCTGCTTTCTTAGAGCAAACATTAAGCACAGCTTTCCTTCTCAGCAGTGTGAGGCACCCCCTAAGTCTCCTCAGGAAGAGCCTCGTGCACTGCCAGCTCTTTACAAGAAGAATCCCAAAGGAATTTGGTTTTGGAAGGAAATGGCTGCATGGTGATGATGCTAAGAAATGAGGTCTCTGGGGCACTCTGGAGACAGGTTCCTAAGGAATTGAATACAAAGGGAAAAGGCCTTCTTGGGCCTCTCTTTGGGTGTCTTCAGTAAATTCAGTCTTCTGACAGCACAATTCTACAGCTGGGGTCTTGGCCCTACTGGGGTTTATATAGAGCCTCTGTATAAGGCCTAAAATTGTGCCAGGGGAGGGTTAGGCTGGAGATGAGGTAAAAAATATCTCTGCTGCAAGAGTGGTCAGGGATTGGCAGAGGCTGCCCAGGGAGGTGGTGGAGTTCCCATCCCTGGAGGGGCTCAAAAACAAGCAGATGTGGCACTCAGGGACATGGTTTAGTAGTCATGGAGGTGTTGGGTTGAAGGTTGGATGTGATGATCTTAAAAGAGTTTTCCAACCCAAACAATTCCAAGACCCTAGAGTGACCAGAACTCTGTAAAGCTGGCCCTTGCAAAGACCTGAAGTGAAATGCAGGACCTGCAAACCCAGGCACTGCATACAGCTGGCTCCACCAAGCTTGCAGGCAGCAGTCAGTGCTCACAGCATGTGGAAAGCAGAGGGTGAGACAAGAGAAAGAAGCCTTGTTTGGTGGGGAGATGGCTGGCTTGATTTGACACTTCAGACTCATTTTGATTGCATTGTATTTATTCTAGTATTGTATACACAGATGGTCACTTGAAAGGGACCTATGTGCCTCACCTACCAACTCCAGGACGCACAGACAGCATTGGGTTGGAAGGGATCCTTCAAGGGCATCTTGTCCAACCCCTCTGCAGGCAGCAGGGACACCTCCAACTAGAGCAGGCCGCCCAGGGCCACATTGAGTCTGATCTTGAATGTCTCTAGGGACAGGCCTTCACCACATCCCCTGGACAAGCTGTTCCATGACTTCACCACCCTCATCGTGCAGAGCTTCCTCCTGATGTCCAACCTAAATCTGCCCTGCTCCAGTTTCAAACCCTTGCCCCTTGTCCTGTCACCACAGTCCCTCCCCAGTCTTCCCTTCAGGTACTGGAAGGCTGCTCTAAGGTCTCCCTGGATCCTTCTCCTCTCTGGGCTGAACAGCCCCAACTCCCTCAGCCTGTCCCCACAGGAGAGGTGCTCCAGCCCTCTCATCATCTTCATGGCCTCCTCTGGACCCACCATGGCTCTGCTCACACAGAAGACAACTTTCAAGAGAATAAAATGACAACTGAGTTTCTACTTCCAGCTTTGCACAGGAGAGACAAAAGCTTTACCTAGGAAGGCATCCACCAAACAGCTGATCCCACGCATGGCACGGAAGAAGATCTGAGGCAGATGTTTAAGGCAGGGGTACTGGTTCAGCTCTTGAGTCATCCCACTCACATTCAGAAACTGCTCCTGAAATTTGGGGGTAGAGCTAATAATGGCTGGGTTACTCAAATCCACAGGATTGCTGCACAAAGAGAGCAGAAGACACTTCAGTCAGCTTGAGAACAGCTGCCAAGACGTTAAAAACACCTGGAAGATGCAACAGCTGAAGGCATTTGATCAGCATCAGCACAACCCGGATCCAGTGGCAATGTACTGTTAGCTGTTACTGCATCACAAGAGGTCAATTTTCCCTTCCTGAGCTGGCAGTCATTAACTGTCTCCATTCCAAGCACTAGCCAAACACACTGAACAGTGTTTCAAGATCCAGTGAAGCACAGCATACAGAACAGTCCCTCTGCTGCAGCAATATTCAGTACTCAGGAGGTCTTCTGAACTCTCACAGGTCCTTACATTGCTAAAGTTGTTCTCCAAGGTAAGCAATGAGTTAATTTTGCCAGCACAGAGGGAGAAGAAAGGGAGTGGGTTGCAAAACCTGCCTGATACAGACCCTGTGACAGCGATTTCTGCCCTGAAGAGCATAGTCCTTGAGACAGGACTGACAGGAAGGAAGGAAAGGAGCAGAGGGTTTTTCAGGCAGGAAGCAAACTTTCAGCAGGCTGATGGTTTAGCCTTACACCAGCAGATGATGGTTTCTGTGACAGGTGTCCTGCTCTGGCCCTTCAGAGCATTCATGCAATGCCACTGCCTTCTGGGGTGTGCTGAAGGCAGAGCAGCCTGAATTGACAAATGCACTTTCCTCACAGGAGCAGAGATACACCCAGTCCAAAAACCACCTTTGGGAGGGTAAGCTGAACTCCCTGGAGCACAAATGGGAGCAGCAGCCATCTCTCAGAGCTATTGCTCTTTGCTGTCTCAGGAAAACAAAACTGTACTGAAGGTCTCTTTCCCAGATCCCCCAAATAGCTACAAACTTCATGAAATGAAGCAGTTCACATTCTGCAGGGGTCAGAGAGTTCAGAGCTGAACTTCCCATTCACAGCCCTGCCCCGCAGCGCTGCAGGGCACCAGGACAACTTCTGCTCTCGATTCTGTCTGGTGCTGAATCCTCACAATCTCCAGAGGCCTTTTCCCCTGCCCATGCCAGCTGCTAGAAGCTCTGCCCTGCCTGAGGGAGGGGTGGCTGCCACTGCAGTACCTCAGCATGTGTAGAAAGCGAAACCAGGTCTGTGCCACACACTCGTTGTCCATCTCGGGAGGGATCAGCCCGGCGTCCTCGTCGGGGATCTTAAAGGGCGGGAAGGAAGGGCCGTAGGTGAAGCGCAGCAACCTGCAGGGCAAGCCAGGCACAGCTGTCACCACTGCACACCCCCTGGCAACTGCAGCCCCCCACAGAGCAGCAGGGCTACAGACCACCGAGCCCACCCCCCTGCCACAGCAGGAACCCCCAGGGCAGGTCACACAGGAATGCACCCAGCTGGGTCCTGAAAGTCTCCAGGGAAGGAGACTCCACAACCCCTCTGGGAAGCCTGCCCCGGGCCTCCAGCAGCCTCACACCAAAGCACTTTATTCTCATGCTGAGATGGAATTTCCTGTGATTGGGTTTACACCCACTGCCCCTTGTCCCATCATTTGGCATCACCAAAAAGTGCCTGGCACCTTCTTCCTGACACCCATCCCTCAGATATCCACAGACACTGGTCAGATGCCCTTAGCCTTCCCTCCTCCACACTAACCAGCCCCAGGTCTGCTCAGTCTTTCTCCACAGCAGAGATGTTCAAGACCCTCAGTCACCCTCACAGCCTTCCTTGGACTCTCTACAGCAGGTCTCTGTCTCTCTTGAACTGTGGAGCCCCAGACTGCACACAGTATCGCACTGTGGTCTCCCCAGGGTAGAGCAGAGAGGGAGAAGAACCTCTGCAGGGGAGCCCACAGGCACCAACACCACACCCCAAGTTCTCCTACAGATCCCCACTCCATACAACTCTTTAGCCTCTTAAAGCTACACAACCTGAAGCCTGCTCAAAGTCCAACCAAATCCAAGGGCTGTTAAGGCACACCCCCTCACAAGCAGCTCTCTTCTCTGGTTAGCCATGTGGTCACCAAGAGCCACACTCACACCTGCAAGGTCTAAGAGGAAGGAGAAAAAAAGCCAGGAACTGAAACCCTGATCCTCAGGCCTCTGTGCCCAGCGCTGCAAGGGCAGCAGCACAGCACCTGAGGATGCAGCTCTGGCATCTTCAGCTGACACCAGCACTGAGCAGCGCTGCCTGCCACCCCACAAGCAGCAGGGCACTTGCAGCCCAGAGCAGCAAGCTCTCCAGAACAGAGGCAGCATGTCTTGGAGCAGCTGGGAGCTGCAGAAGAGTGAAGACTCAGTGGGCAGCTGCTGGCTATTTGCCCTCTGCTTCAGCCCCAGCTGTGCAGAACAGCCTCCCTGGCAACAAAATCCTGCTGCTGTCCCAATGGATGGAAGAGATCTGAGCTGCACCTCCTCAGTATCTGAGCATTACAGAAATCATTGTTTTGTCTTTCCCTAAGCCAAGCTCACTTCTGGCACCATTCCAGCTCAAGGAACTACAGCAGCTGCCAGCCAGCCAATGATCTGCTGGAGGGTAGAGAGGCTCTGCAGAGGGACCTTGCCAGGCTGGGCAGATGGGCAGAGGCCAAGGGCAGGAGACTGAACACATCCAAGTGCCAGGGGCTGCACATTGGCCACAACAACCCCAGGCAGTGCTACAGGCTGGGGGCAGAGTGGCTGAGAGCAGCCAGGCAGAGAGGGACCTGGGGGTGCTGGTTGATGGTAGGCTGAACAGGAGCCAGCAGTGTGCCCGGGGGCACAGAAGGCCAAGGGCATCCTGGCCTGCAACAGGAAGAGTGTGGCCAGCAGGAGCAGGGAGCTCATCCTGCCCTGTGCTCAGCACTGCTCAGGCCACACCTGCAGTCCTGTGTCCAGCTCTGGGCTCCTCAGGTTAGGAAAGAGGTTGAGCTGCTGGAAGGTGTCCAGAGAAGGGCAACAAAGCTGGGGAGGGGTCTGGGGCACAGCCCTGTGAGGAGAGGCTGAGGGAGCTGGGGTTGCTTAGCCTGGAGAAGAGGAGGCTCAGGGGAGACCTTCTTGCTCTCTGCAACTCCCTGCAGGGAGGTTGTACCATGTGGGGGTTGGGCTCTTCTCCCAGGCACCCAGCACCACAACCAGCCTGGGTAGCCTGCTCCAGCCTCACCACCTTTATACTGAAGAACTTCTTCCTCAGCCCTTGAGCCTGGTTTTGTGCTCTGTGCAGTCACAGGACAGGCACAGGCTGACACTGCCTCTCTGCACACCTCTCCCAGCAGCATTTCCCAGGTGCTTTTAAGGGGAGCTCTCAGCTTAAGGCTAACAACCAGCTCAGAACACTGCTCACTGCAACACTTGGAAGCCAGAGCCTCACTGCAGGGCAGGTTCAGGCACTGAGCTGAGTGCAGCTCTGCCTCCATCAGGTGCAAGGCAACACTGCTGAGCAGCAGAGAACAGCACTGCAGGAGCTGCAGCCTGCTGTGCACCAGCAGAGCCCAGCTTGTTAGTCAACAGTGGAGGCTGCGGCGTGGGCACAGGGCTGGAGCCAGAGCTGTTCTTTTCAGCTCACTGAATCACAAAGTAGCTTCTGTGAGGCAAGGCTGGCTCCAGGCTGCTAAAAATAGCTGCAGCAGCAGCGTGGGAACCCACACAACTTCTGCTGCAGCTTCATCTCCCACAGGTCTGACAAGGAGCTGCACAAACCTGGGGGGGGAATAAATCTATCCACACTTGGAGTTTAGATAGGGAGCTCAAAAGCAAAAGCCTACAGAGCTGGAACCAAGCCCTGCAGGAAAGCATGCTGCTGACATCCCCACAGTGCAGCAACTCCAACCCATCCTGGAACTCCCCAAGAAACAGGGAGAGACCTCCCAGGAGAGCTGGGAGGAGGAGACCCAGACCCCTGCTCCTCAGCAATTCATTAACTGAGTTAATGTCTCCCCCAAGCGGCTGAGATTTGTCCCCCAGAGCACCTACCACAAAGACTCCCATCCTGAGGACACAGACTCCCCTCACTGCCCAGGGCCTCCCACAACAGCAGCCCACAGATCCTGTCCCATGCCCAGCACAGCCTGGCACAGCTCTCCTCTGATCCTCTCTGGAAGAGAGGCCACTGCCAGAGGAGAGCCTGCAGCCAGGCTGTGGCCCCAGGCCAGGCAGCTGCAGCATGGCTTCAGCTCCAGGGCAGGAGGGGCAGCAGCCAGGAGTCTCCTCAGCAGCCTGCAGCTGTGAGGAGCACCCAATGAGGCTGGTGGTGACTGCCATCCAGCACACAGAGCACAGTGTCCATGGCTCACACCTCCCACCAGGCAGAGTCACAGAGATGGAGACTGACACAGGCTGAAGGGCCAAGCATCCACAGGATGCTGAGAGCAGGCAGCAGGCAGCCCAGTGCAGGGCTCCACTGGCAGGAGAAGACAGCAAAAGCCAAGGCACTGGCAAGGCCTCACTTGGTTTGGCTGCTGCACTTTTGAATTGCTATGCATTCCACACAAGGAACATCAGAACCACATGGAGAGCCAGCACCACCCCAGGAAAACCATGGGGGAGCCACCACCACCCCAGGAAAGGGCAGGGAGAGCCAGCACCACCCCAGGAAAGGGCAGGGGGGAGACACCATCATCCCAGGAAAAGCCAGGGGGGAGCCAGCAGCACCCCAGGACAAGCCAGGGGGGAGCCAGCACCACCCCCAGGCAAGCCAGGGGGGAGCCAGCACCACCCCAGGACAAGCCAGGGGGGAGCCAGCAGCACCCCAGGACAAGCCGGGGGGGAGCCGGCAGCACCCCAGGACAAGCCGGGGGGGGGAGCCAGCAGCACCCCAGGACAAGCCGGGGGGGGGAGCCAGCAGCACCCCAGGACAAGCCGGGGGGGGGAGCCAGCAGCACCCCAGGACAAGCCCGGGGGGGGAGCCAGCAGCACCCCAGGACAAGCCAGGGGGGAGCCAGCAGCACCCCAGGACAAGCCAGGGGGGAGCCAGCAGCACCCCAGGACAAGCCGGGGGGGAGCCGGCAGCACCCCCAGCCATGTCTGTGCATGGGATCTCTCCTACCTGGACGTGAGGGCACAGATGACCTTGCTCCACTGCTCCACCACTGCAGGGTGATGTCTCCAGTTGGCCACCATCTCTTTGGCAGTTTTCCAGTAGGGAGGAGTGGGGAAGCAGCGTGTGCAGGCCAGCAGCCACACCTCGAACAGCACCCCGATCAGCTTCTCTGCCAGGCTCTCAGCAATGCCACCTGCCAGCAGAGAGCACGGCCTGCTGAGCCTCCAGCCACACAGCCCCAGCTGCCTCCCCCAGCAGCTGGCACCAAGTGTGGAAAGGCTGTTGTGAACCGCTGAAGGGGGGCTCCTGACTGCTCCCTGGGGACACAGAGCCCTCCCCTGGCAGCAGCCCCAGCTGTGAAGCCCAGGCACTGAGCTGTGCCACTGAGGGGTGCAGGGAATTCACTGGTCCTGGTTTCTGCTGCACTCTACTGGTACTGAGGGCTTTGCTGAAAAGCAGGCCTAAGCTGGCAATACTCCCTTCCAGCAGCAAGCCACAGAGCAAGACTCAAAGGGGCTTCAGTGAAAGCAAGAGGGAACAGCACTGCCTGAAGCAGCTGCCCAGGAGCTGTCCAGAGGCTCAGCTCAGCAAAACTGAGCTCCAGAGCTTCCAGCCCTCTCTGGCAGTGCTTCATGGCAGTGTGGCAGGACTGGGAGCCAGCTGCTGTGCTTCAGTGGCTGCCAATGGCTTCTAGGAGGTTGCCCTCATCCCCCTGGCAGCTCAACATCAAGCAGAGGCAAAGGTTTGGGCAGCAATTGAAGGAAATGAAGTGGAAGAGGAACCTTGCACAGTTGGAGCTGCCAGAAGAGTGTCGTTGATCTGGAGGAGAAACAACAGCAGAACCTCCCAGGTCTCCCTGGCCATGGTGGTGGACTCCCGAGCCAGCTTCTGCACAGCCTTCAGCACCTGCAAGCACAACCTGACCTGGCTAGAGCCTGGGTCTGGCCTGCAAGAGAAGGAAACAACACTTGAGCCATGAGGGGGTGCATGCAGTCACATGAACCGAGCAGTCAGAGAGCAAACAGCAGTGCTGCTGGACAGGAGCCAAGAACAGAGGGCAGCCTGCTCCTCTCACACCCCCCCACCCCCCTGTCTGGGTGAGCACAAGAGGCAGCACTCAGCACCACAGGTGAGCACTGACAGGAGCAAGCACAGCCTAAAGAACGTCTGAAACCAAAGAGAGGATGGAGCTAGGGCAGCACTGCACTGCTTGTCACCTCTGCAGGTCAGAAGGGAAGAGGCAAAACCAGGAGAAAACTTGGTTAATAAACTCATTAAAGTTCTTCCAGGTCCTCCTGCCTCCAAATGCAGACCCAGCTCTCAGCCCCAGGCCTTGCATCTGCGGATTCACAGACTCATGGATTACAGCAGGTTGGAAGGGAACCTCAAAGGTCATCTTCTCCAACCCTGTGCAGGCAGTGGGAACCCCCTCCGGCCCAGAGCGGGGGACCCCTCCGGACCAGAGCGGGGGACCCCTTCCCGCCCCAGCGGGGACCCCCTCCGACCCCAGCGGGGACCCCCTCCGACCCAGAGCGGGGGACCCCTCCGGACCAGAGCGGGGACCCCCTCTGGCCCCAGTGGGGACCACTCCAGCCCCAGCGGGGAACCCCTCCGGACCAGCGCGGGGAACCCCTCCAGCCCCAGCAGGGATGCCCTCTGACCAGAGCGGGGACCTCTCCGGCCTGACCTTGAATGCCTCCAGGGATGGAGCCTCCACCACCTCCCTGGGCAGCCTGTGCCAGTCTCTCACCACCCTCCCTGTGCAGAACTCCCTCCTGATGTCCAGCCCTGCCCTGCTCCAGTTCCAAACCCCTGTCCTTTGCCCTGCTGCTGCAAGCCCTTTCAACAGCCCCTCCCTTAGGAGAACAAAGCCCAAAGCCAGGAGAGGGTCATCAAGCAGAAAAATGAAGAGAGAGGGAAGGGAACAGGTTGATCCCATCAAGGTTTTCCCAATGGTTAACAGCCAGTCCCTGAGTGACTCAGCAGGGACAGTCTGAGTGCTGCAGAGGCAGCACAAAGCAGCTCTCTGCCCATCAGTTCACTGGGACAAGGCAGAACAGGGACCAAACAGCAACAGGGAATGTTTGGACAGTCTGTGAGACACTGGGAAACAAAGCTGGGGAAGAGCAGCAGCTGAAAGGGCGAAGGAGGAGATTACAAACTCAGGCCTGCAATAGATGAAATGTTTCTGCATCCCTCTCACCACCGACTGGAAGGGATGGCACAAAAGGATTAAAACAATCATCACAATACCAAGGGAGAGGACTCTGCCCCTCTGCTCAGGCCCCAGCTGCAGCACTGCCCCCAGCTCTGGTGCTCCCAGCACAAGGAGGACATGGAACAACAGTGCAGAGTGGTGGTCAGTGGTGACAAGTCCAGCTGGAGAGCTGTGACCAGTGGAGTCCCCCAGGGATCAGTGCTGGGTCCAGTCCTGTTCAGAATCATCCATGCCATTGATGAGAGGGCAGACAGACAGAGTCTGCTCAGCAATTTGCTGATGACACCAAACTGGGAGGCTTGGCTGAGACACCTGAAGGCTGTGAGGCCATTCAGAGGCTGGGGCAGACTGAGAGCTGGGCAGAGAGGAACCTCATGAGGGTCAGCAAGGATGAGAGCAGAGTCCTGCAGCTGGGCAGGAAGAAGAAACTGCAGCAGGACAGGCTGGGAGGGGATCTGCTGGGGAGCTGCCCTGGGGAGAGGGACCTGGGAGTGCTGGGGGGCAGCAAGTTGTGCCTGGGACAGCAATGAGCCCTGGGGGCCAAGAAGGCCAAGGGGGTCCTGGGCTGCAGTCAGAGTGTGGCCAGCAGAGCCAGGGAGCTTCTCCTCCCCCTCTGCTCTGCCCTGCTGAGACCTCACCTGGAACATTGCATCCAGCTCTGGGCTCCCCAGCTCAGGAGGGACAGGGATCTGCTGGAGAGAGTCCAAGGGAGGGCTGCAGGGATGCTGAAGGGACTGCAGCACTGCCTGGGGAGGAGAGGCTGAGAGCCCTGGGGCTGTGCAGTCTGGAGAGGAGAAGGCTGAGAGGGATCTGATCAATGGCTATCAATAGCTGAGGGCTGGGGGGCAGGAAGGGACAGGGCCAGGCTCTGCTCACTGTGCCCTGGGACAGGTCCAGGGGCAATGGATGGAAACTCCAGCACAGGAGGTTCCAGCTCAGCATGAGGAAGAACTTCTTTACTGTTAAGGCTCCCAGAGGCCTGGAGCAGGCTGCCCAGAGAGGTTGTGGAGTCTCCTTCCCTGGAGCCTCCCCAGCCCTGTCTGGATGTGCTCTGTGTGACCTGTGCTGGGCTCTCTGCTCCTGTTCTGACAGGGGGTTGGACTCAGTGATCTTCAAAGGTCCCTTCCAACCCCTAAGATCCTGTGAGCCTGAGGAACTGCTGGAGAGAGTACAGAGGAGGCCATGAAGATGCTCAGAGGCTGGAGAACCTCCCCTGTGGGTCAGGCTGGGAGAGTTGGGGCTGTTCAGCTTGCAGAAGAGAAGGCTCCAGGGAGACCTTAGGGCAGCATTTCAGTATCTGAATGGGACCTAGAGGAAGGCTGGGGAGGGACTGTTCAGAAGGGCTTGGTGTGACAGGGCAAGGGGCAGTGGCTTTGAGCTAGAAGAGGGGAGAGTGAGACTGGAGAGGAGGAAGAAATTCTTTCCAGTGAGGCCGGGGAGACTCTGGCACAGGTTGCCCAGGGAGGCTGTGGTTGCATCCTGCCTGGAGGTGTTCAAGGCCAGGCTGGATGAGGCCTTGAGCAGCCTGGGCTGGTGGGAGGGGTCCCTGCCCATGGCAGGGGGCTGGGACTGGATGAGCTTTCAGGTCCCTTCCAATCCAGCCCTTTGAATCTGAGCATTACCTCCCACTGGACTCTGCAGCATCAGTAGCCTGCTACCAAAGCCTACCTGCATGGTGCAGTGATCCTGCAGAGCAAGCACCTCCACAACACACTGATCCACTGGGCAGAGCCCTGCTTCTCCTAGAGAGCTCACACCAAGAGCACTCATGGCCAGACACCCTTCAAAGGTGCTGTAGTGCAGCACTGCAAACACCACTGCAGACCCAGGCTGCCACCTCATGCGAGACTGCAGCCTGCTGCTCACAGCCTCAGAGCCGTGCCAGATCCTCACAGAGTCTCTGCAGGACAACAAAGCTTGGAAGGAGGGAGAGGAGAGCAGGCTCTTGTCCTGCTTTTTCTTGAGCAGCAGCAGAGCAGGTAGGTTCATCAGAAACATCAACCTTGATGGGCTTCACATGTTCAAAGCCCGTTTCCAGACTTGCTTCACCAGTACTTTACAGTCTAGGAGAAGGAGGCTTCCATTCAGGAGCTCCATGTGGGATACTTCTGAGCTACCTCACCAAAGGCAACTCTCAAGTCCCCATCCTGCTCCAAGCTCCTCTTGTCCACAAGGTCAACTGAATGGCAGACTTGGGCTGCAGCACTTTGCAGACTCATGTCTAGGGAACTACTGGAGAGCGTTAACAGAGCTACATGGGTGCTGGAGGGCCTGGAGCATCCCTTGTGAGGAAGGGCTGAGAGCCCTGGGGCTGTTCAGTCTGGAGAAGAGAAGGCTGAGAGGGACCTGACCAATGCCTGCAAGCACCTGAAGGGAGCTGTCAGGAGGAGGGGGCCAGGCTCTGCAGTGGTGCCCTGTGACAGGCCAAGGGGCAGGGAGGTAAATTCAGCCACAGGAAATTCCATCTCAGCAGGAGGAGAAACTGCTTTGGTGTGAGGCTGCTGGAGGCCTGGAGCAGGCTGCCCAGAGGGGTTGTGGAGTCTCCTGCTCTGGAGAGCTTCAAGACCCAGCTGGGTGTGCTCCTGTGTGACCTGCCCTGGGTGCTCCTGCCTTGCAGGGGCTTGGACCCAATGATCTCCAGAGGTCCCTCCCAAGCCCTGCCCTTCTGGGGTTTCTACAGAGCTTGGCTTTGTGCTCCCACACTCCTGTGCAACAGGAACTGCTCTCACAAGAGGCAGAAGTCACCACAAAAGTCTCTCCTGGTCCCTCAAGCAACTCCAGGCACTTTAGCTGCACAGAAGGCCCTGGTGCCTGCATCTCAGTCTCCTGGGGAGGGGAGGCAGCAAGTCCTCATGCTCTTCCTATGCTTTCAGCAACGGTTTGTGGCACTGAACCTTCATCTGCCAGCTGTAACTGCTACTGCTAATTCACCTGCAGCGCTTCCTGAAGCCTGCAGGGCTGACAGAGACAGGAAGCAGCAGGGAACGCTTACATACATCGAGAAGTGCTCCTTCCTGGGGGTGGCAGAGGGTCAGTGCTGGGGGGAAGGATGCAAGCAGCTCTCCTCTGTCAGCACCAAGGGCTGTGCATGCCAACACTGGATGCAGCTGAGCACTCAGGCTACAGGGATTTACACAGCCTGCTCTGTGCCTGGGGTGGGCATGCTCCTGAGATACTGTTCAGCTGCTCACTTAAGGCAGCTGCACTTCACACCTCAACTCTGCATCCTCCTCAGGGTCTGAAACCCTCACACCAGGGCCCCCAGCATGAAAAGTCAGGGGATGACAGCAAGAACTACTTAACAGAGCAGTGAGTGACTGAGTCTCAGCTGTGCCAAGGTTCCCAGAGAGCAGACTCTGCTCTGCATGTATCAGAGACAAGCCTCTGCAGAAGTCCAGCCTGGAAGCATTCCTTCCTCAGACCCATGCTGGTGCCCTGACCCCCCTTTGATGCCCTTTTCAGCACAAGCTAAAGCACTGACAACCAAGCTGGCAGACTTTGAAGTAATCAGCAAACACCAATTAATTCCTCATCTGAGCTACTACTCAAAGCCCTTTATCAACAAACCCTTTGGGTGAAGCCAAGCAACTGAAGGGCTTCAGTTGAAGGCCACCTGCAGTGATGCTCTTGTACTTCCAGACACACAGCAAGCACTGATCTGAAGCCATTTCATTCAGTACTGAAGTGCTGCTTCACAGGGCACCACTGCACAGCCTCCTCTCCCTGACCCCACAGAGGTGCTCACCAGCAGCAGGCACACTTGGTACAAGCACAGCATGTCTGAGCACTCTGACAAGATCACTCTGCCCAGGAGCTAGAGGTACCTGCACCTCAGCATTACCATGCAAGGATGTCTCCTGGAACACTGGGCTGTCAGACAGGCAAGCACTGCTCTGCAGGATCCTTCCTACACTACCAGTGACAGACAGTCACCATCAGGAGGCCAAATCACCAGGCAGCAAGGTGCAAGCTACCTCATGCATGACCATCCAGCACATGAGAAATGTGTCAGGACTTAGGCAGCCAAGGTGTGGGACTGCCATGGTGTGCTCCTGGCTGCCTCAGTTTTGCACAACACCAAGCCTGTGATGACACAGCGATGCTATTTAACCTCTCCCCCTGTCCTCCAGCCATCTACCTCCAGCCCTTCTGAGAGCAGTGAATATTCCAGTCTACAAATGATCTGTAATTACAACCACCTAAACACCACAGCAACAACTCATTTGCTGCTGAAAACTACAAAGCAGGTTTGGAAAGACACCTTCCTCCCAGCCCTGCAGTGGCAGCAGACAGATCTTACTCAAGAGCCCCCACAGCTCATCAGGCCTCTCGGACGAGTTCCCTGCCAGCTACAGCTCCAAATCCCTGACTCTCCTCAGCATCCCAGCCCCAGCACTCACCTTGGGACAAAGAGGTTTTGGAGATGCTTGAGAATGCTCTGAACATAAAGGTTTGGCTCCTTAATGACTGGTAGAGGGATGGAGTCCTTAGGCAGCACGAGGGCCATGATCCAGTCCGTGTACACATCCACACAGTACTTGACGGTGTCGCCGTCCAGAGGCAGGGTCAGCCCGTAGCAGACCACCTCCATCGTCCATTTTACCTGCCCAGGCACAGAGCAAAGTCATCAACAGCAGGTATTAGCCAGAAAAGAACCATCCCAGCACACTGCTGTGGACTCCAAGTAACAGCAGTTAGGTGGTGTGAGCAGCTGTACCTAACAGAGGCTGCCAGGCCAGGGCAGCTCAGCGCCTGTGTGCCCGGTGATCTCCTAACGCTTGAGAGCAAAGGGCCTCAGGGCTGCCCCCCTGCCCTCCCCAGCCTGACCTGACACCACAGCTGCCCTGCTGCAGGCCTTTCAAATGCCAGCCAGCACTTGCCCTCTACAAAGGACACATACTGTTGCTCCCAAAGTGAATCACAGCATGGGCTGGGCTGGAAGGGAGCTCCAAAGGGCATCCAGCCCAAGCCCCTGCAGTAGGAAGGGGAATCCTGCTCTGGATCAGGTTGCCCAGAGGTCTGTTGGGCCTCACCTTGAATATCTCCAGGGATGGAGCCTCAACCACCTCCCTGGGCAACCTGTTCCAGTTTTCCACCACCCTCCTGGTGCAGAGATTGTTCCTCACATCCAAACTAAATCTGCCCTGCTGTAGTTTGAAGCCATTGCCCCTGGGCCTGTCCCTGCAGGCCTTTGCAGACAGCCCTTCTGCAGCCTTCTTGTAGCCCCTTCAGTACTGGCAGGCAGCTCTAAGGTCTCCCTGGAGCCTTCTCTTCTCCAGGCTGAACACCCCCAGCTCCCTCAGCCTGTCCTCATAGCAGAGCTGCTCCAACCCCCTGAGCATTTCCGTGGCCTCCTCTGGCCCCTCTCCATCAGGTCACTAATTAGGCTTCATCTGTTAACTGCTAAATTGTTTGATGGTTTCTGTGTTGTTTTGGGGCTCTGCTTTCCCCTGAGCTTCCTGCTACAGCAGCTGAGCAGAGCACTCCCTCCCAGGTCATGGGGCAGCCTCTTGCTACCAACTGCCTGTTCACAGAAGCCTTCTCTAGGTTACTAACCTCAAGACACTGCTCACTTCCCAAAGCTGGGCTGCTCAAGAGGACAATAAAAGCAGCTACAGGAGTCACTGCCACCCCTCTGGAGCAGTGAGGAAATGCACTCACTTCTTTGTCTGTTTTCAGCAGGCTCTCACTCCCAACAGAGGATGTGATCAAAGCTTGCCCGAGGGGCCGCACCACGGCATTCGCCACCTCTCTGCCCACGCTTTCAGGGTAGCTGTGAAGGACACTGGTGTTCCCCTGATCATTCTGAATGACAAGGTGCAAGGACCTCCACTCAGAGTACATAGTGCCTCTATGCCACGACCCAGAGACCTGGGGGACAAGGAAGGAGAAAAGGCAGAGTTAGTGAAGGGCTCTCAGTGCCATCACCAAGCCTGAGGCAGTGCCAGGACGCTGCCCCTGCCTGGCACTGTCAGACACCTGGAGACTCACAGCAGGTTCCAGCAGCTGGCTTCCAGCCTTGGTGGGTTTCAGTACAGCTGTGGCTCTGGCTTGGGAAGAGAAGAGTCAGTTTCTGCCAGAGGCCGGCAGCCCAGCTTAGCACTTCAGACTGCAAAGTGACTTCACCTCAGGCAGCTCCTGCTTGTGCCACCCTTGCAGGTGGAGCAGGAAAGATGCTCTCAGTTCCACCACACCTTTGGCTACATCAGGCTTTTTGTTTGTACCAGCAGGGGCTCCAGCTCAGACCTCGTGCCCCTGTTCAGCTCAGCAGCAGTTCCAAACACACACCAGGAAGCTTTCAGGGAAACCTCAGTCAGAGACAGCAGCTCAGCCCCTTGCACATTCATGAAGCATTTCTGCTACAGCTGAGAGCCTGCCTGGCTGCTGCTGGAGAGCACACTGGGGCTGCAGTGATCCCAGGAGGGACTGCGCCTCGGTGGATCATCAGCATAGACCCAGATCACCCCAGAGCGGGGGCACCGAGCCCGAGGCGGGGAGGGGGTGGGGGGGGCCGGGGTGGGTACCCAGCCCGAGCAGCATGCCCGCTGCAGACCCCTGTGGCATCCACACACAGAGCCGCTCCCTCCCCAGGACTCAGCGCACAGGAAGGCAGCGGAGAGCGCCCCAGAAGCAGGCAGGAGCAGAGAGCTCTCCTTCCAGCAACTCCCCCAGCACAGCTGCACTCCTGCCTTCCCCCTCCAGCTCAGGGGACCAGGCTGACAGGAACACAGCAGGATCTGGCAGTGGTGGGGTCTGGGGCAGGCAGAGGTTGGCATGGTTGTGAGACTACAAGCAAGGGAGGCACACTGGAAGCAGCAGAATGTAAGCTCTGCTTCCAGAGTCAGAGCAAGCAGCACCAGGCAGCAGCGAGGCAGAGTGTGTGCCAAGGCCAGCAGCTGGCCAGGGGATGGCCACCCAGTGTCACCAGCAGGCAGCTCAGCAAAACCTGCCAGGCACTGCCAGCTTTCTCTACAGGTCCAAGCATTCAGAACACTAAGTCAGCACAAATGTTGCTTCTGCTGAGGCAGTTCTTAGCTGGATCAAGATGTCTTTAGCTGTGCCAACACAAAGCAGCAGCCCCTCTGCCAGTGGCAGGCTCCCAGCAACACCAAAACTGCTGCTGGGCAGGTGGCAGCAGGGCAGCCTAAGCCACCAGACCTGGACAGCACTGTCTCCCTCCTCTGCCTCCAAGAGCAGCAGTCTGTTATCAGTCATCTGAGCCAGCTGACAGAGAAGGCAAAGAGGGCTGGCAGGGGAGAAAAGCAAAGTGCTGAACAGCCACAGCTTGGATCAGCTCAAGCTGGCACCCAGAGCCAGACACTGGAAGTCCATCCCACAGGGAATGGTTTGAGTGCTTCTCTCGGCCCAAAATCAAACAAGAAGCCAGGCCTGGCGATACACCTTGCTATTGATAAGCTCCATTTAAAGAGGTCTGCTATCCAGCTGACTCCCTGAGCATTTCTTTACACCCAAAACCTGCACAAAAAGCCTGGTGGATCCCTTCAAGGGAAGATGAAAGGCAAGGCAGCAAGATCTTGGTCTTCCAAACTTGTCTCTTTCTGGTTTAAGGCAACCATCAGGTGAGCTCATCTGATAGCCACAGCCCACAGGAGCACATCCTCTCCATTCTTCAGGCATTCTCTCTCCTCTGGGGCTGAGGCAGGGGCAATGCTCCTGGCACTGCAGTCCCAAAGCCCTCAGCCTCAGAGCAAACCATCAATGCCAACACAATAGCTCTGGGGACACAGAAGCCACAGCAAAACCAAAGGACAAAAAAGACAAAGCCCAACCCACCCACCCAAAAGCAAGACAGCCTGCCCCCCCAGCCCTCAGCAGGGCCTTCAGGCCACAGGCTTCCCCACTGCTACCTTCTCCTCATGCATCCTGCACCCCATCCTCCCCTTTCTGTCCCATCTGAGCATTGTGTCTGGAGTGGAAGAGGCAGGGACAGAAGTGAAGCATCACTCACTTTGCAAGATTTCTCTTTCCTCAAGCCCACAGCACTGCCTCCAGCTCCAGAGCAGTGCCCTGGCTCCCTTCCAGCTGCTCTCAAGGGCAGAGGCACTCATTCTCCCTGCCTCCCACCTGACAGCCAAGTTCATGACACTCATGAGCCCCATGTGAGGGGCACTGGTCTAAACAAAGGGATGCCAGCTGATAAGGCAGTGTGTACTGCACTGCACCTCACTGCACCCCAGCTGAAGGGCTCAGCAGCTCATGGCAGAACTTACCCACGTGCTGAGAGCTGCAGGCATGCTTGCTGTGGCTGCCCTGACTCCAGAGCCAGGTTCTGAAGTCACAGCACAAGAACACTGCAGGCAGCACCTCTGCAGGAGCCTTCTCTCCCAGACAGCAGAAGCTCTCAGAGGGCAGATTCCCAAAGCCCTCACTGCACAAGGGCAAGGGAACACACAGCCACCTGCCCTCATGCCATGCTGAAGCAAAGATGCAAGGTCTGCTGGGTGGCCTTTCCACAGCCCTGAGCAGGGCAGCACTTCTGGCAGACAGGATGGAGGGAACAGGCCGTGTTCAGAGGGGTGCAGCAGCAGGGCAGGGTCACCACACACAGCCTGCCCTGATCAGATGTGTGTCCTGGCAGTATTCAAGAGCTCCTTGGGGCCTGCCATAAGAGACACTTCTGTCTTATCAATACCCAGGGACCACTGAAACAAGTCCCTGCTTCAGAGAGAGAATCCTTTGGAGGTGGCATTCCCCAGGGCATTGATCTACTGGACACCAACACCTTGCAGCAGTAAGCTTTGGTTTTCAAGGACTGGAAGTTACTTTCCATTTTAGACTCCAACTGCAATTTGAACTGGCAGGTGGTGCCCACTGGTAGGGCTGGGGGGCAGGCAAACCCACCTCTAACTGCACACCAGCTGAACAGGGCTGGAGTCTTCCACTCTGCATCCATCACCATGTGCTGCCTGGCAGGCTCCCACTGGCAGCTCTGTGACCTGCTTTGGGCAGAGGCACCTCCTTCCTCACAGCAAGGCTCCCCCCTCAGCAGAGGCTGCCCCTGTCACACTACTCAAACAGCAACAGCACACTGGGGGCAGAAAGGGGGAGATGTGGCTGCCCCAGCACACAAGCAGCACACCCTGGATTTCACTGCTGGTTGTGCTATGCTCTTGCATTCCAGCTCACTGGCCCAAATAACATCTCCTGTTTCATGCAGCTGAATAGTCCTACTTCACATAAACATCTTAGTGAGGTGCAGATCACTAGGGATGCCCAGAGTGACAGGCAACCTATTTAAGAGGAGGAGTGGGAAGAATAAATAAAGGCCTGAAGTTGCTCAAGCAGTTTCACACACTCTAAAGTTTAGAAGAAGGTCAACATTTGTGTTCCTGGAGGCTGCACAAAATGAAACATCCCCAGACCTCCAGACAGAAAGATCTGGAAAGAAACTGTCAGCATTAACCCTGGCAGAACCACTGAGAGGTGGGGAATGCAAGTATTTACCATCCACTAGGAAGCTGAGCACAATTCCCTGGTGTGGCAAACATTGTGGCTGTCCATATGTCCCCACCAGATGAATCTTGGCTGAGGAATTTTAGTGGTTTTTACCACACAGGCCACTGGACCTGGATGTCCAAGCATTTAAGATCAAATATCCTCAGTTCAGAAGCACTACAGCAGTTGGTGAGCATGAAGAACTCCACAAAGAGAGATACTTAGGTTCCGTTTCCAGCTCTTCAAGGACTTCATATGAACAGCTACAGCCAAAACGTTTAGACTCCCAGATAGGTAAAGCTAGACAGTGAGAATCCCCTAACAACAGACCCACAGGCTGCAGGGACCCTGCAGGGACATGCAGCAGCTCAGAGCCTCAAGGGGAGGAGGACACACTGGAGTGTGTGCAGGGGGCAGACTGGAGAAGCAGCACTGGTGCAGGAAGCAGCTCCTCAGTGTGTGCTGAGCACAGGAGTGCTGGAGGCAAAGGTTGAGCCCCTGACAGCAGCAGCTCTGTGTGCACAATGAGGGCCTGCCTGCAGCACACAAGGATGCAAAGCACAAAGACAAGCTCCACCAGCAATGGATGCTTCCTGGGGCTTATCAGAACCAAACACAGCATAGAGGCATCTGTTATCCATAGATCAGATGCAAACACCATCAGCAGAGAGATGCCCAAGGAAGGATGAAGACCTAATGAAGGCAGAGAAGCACCAGCATGAAGTCCTGGGGATGATCAGAGGGCTGGAGCACCTCTCCTACGAGGACAGACTGAAGGAGTTGGGGCTGTTCAGTCTGCAGAAGAGAAGGCTCCCAGGTGACCTCATTGTGGCCTTCCAGTATCTGAAGGGGCTACAGGAAGGTTGGGGAAGGACTGCTCAGGATCTCAGGGAGTGATAGGACTAGGGGGAATGGAATGAAGCTGGAGGTGGGGAGATTCAGGCTGGAGGTGAGGAGGAAGTTCTTCCCCATGAGAGTGGTGAAGCCCTGGGATGGGTTGTCCAGGGAGGTGGTTGGGGCCCTGTCCCTGGAGGTGTTTAAGGCCAGGCTGGATGAGGCTCTGGCCAGGCTGATCTAGTGTGGGGTGTCCCTGCCCATGGCAGGGGGGTTGGAACTAGATGATCCTTGTGGTCCCTTCCAACCCTGACTGATACTGTGATACTATGTTACATGCAAGTATCTGACAGGACCCAAGCCACTCAAGCCCTGCCACCAGTCCTGACAGCTGCTCTCCAGAGGCGACAGGTACTGCCAGGAAGCCATCTTGCCACTTGTCTCCAGGCCAGAGGGGTTCAGAAGCAACCCCTCAAGCCAGCTGAGGCCTGTGACACTTTGAGCATGGACAAAAGTCATGTGCCCACTTGGGACACTGCTGCACCTCTGCCCTCCAAGCTTCTGCAGGAGGTAGCAACTCAGATCTTGCCAACTCAGCACCTCTCACAGGAAGGCCAGCAGGACAGAAGCACAGACCCTTGCAGGCAGCTCAGCTTTGGAGCCCACCGGCTGGGGAGGCTCTGCCTCAAGCACACAGCATGTGTAAAGGCCACCAGGCTGCAAATAAACAGGGCAACAGTTAAAGAGAAGACCTCTCTGAGAGAGGCTCAGAGAAACACCACCAGATGGCTGGCACTCTGTTAAAGACTCAGTGGAGAGGTATGGCAGGATCCCTGTGAGATGACAACAGTCCAGATTTAAGGAGGAAAGAGATCAGGCAGAGGGAAAAGCAGGAACTCAACCATTCTTTCCCAGGCCATTCAGTCACAGCATCACTGAGAAGAAGAGAAGATAATGACAGGTCCCCTACCCAGGGAGGATGACTTTGTCCAGTTCTATCAGCTAACAGACATCTCAGACAGGGAAGGCCTCAAACACAAGGTCCCATTTAAGCTGCAGGGCTGGGATCTCAGTGTCCCCAGCACTCCTGCTCACTGACCTGAGAGACCCCACCACCATTCCAGACCACCAGAGCACCACTGGCCACCAGCCTTCCCGAAGCAGGAGGCAGGGCACCTGCCCCAGAGCTGCCTGCCTCAAAGCTGCAGCACCAGAAGATCAGCAGAGCCCTAAGCAACAGCACCCTCAGTGCTGTGTGGTTTGGTTCTGCTTTCCATCTTCATTGCCCAGGCATCAGGGCTGCTTTGATGCTCACCATCATTCTTGTTTTTAAAAGCAAGGTTGAGAAAATTCCTTTCCAGGCAGATGTTTGGAGACCTTGAGGAGCTCCCACATCCCCCACTGGTGTCAGCAGCTGCACAAACAGCACTCCCCTGCCCCGACAGAGAGTACCCATCTGTACTCGAGGGTGGGTTTTCACGTTTGCACTTCTTCTTCCTCTGTCCAGCTCCTTGTGCAGCTCTACAAACTGCAGCCAGGAAGGGCTCTCCTGCAGCTGATGGCTGCCTTCACCCGGGGACGCAGCCTTGCTGTGCCTCCGCTGTCACTCAGCACTTCCCAAAAGCGATCTGCCCACAGGCCCCGGAGAGCAAACGAGACCAAGCACAAGCACGGGAAAGCACACTCACGGCCAAGCCCAGGAGGTCTGCAGCCAGGGACTCAACGCGCCACCAGATCGTTTGTCACAAAGTCTGCAGGGCAGCAGCCACAGAAACTTTTCCCCGCTCAGGGCCGCGCTCCTGCCCGCGGGAGCCGGCACACGGGGAGCAGGCAGCGCACCGCCTGCGGCCGACACCGCACACCTGCTTCGGGGACCCGAGACGCGGCTCAGCACCACTGCCTGGGGCCAGGGCACAGGCCCGGGAGGACCGCGAGCCGGTGCGAGGAGGCCCCCCGCGGCCCTCTCCCGTCCGCCCTGCGGCTGCCCCGCGGCACCGGCCGGCCCTCCAGCACCGCCGCGCCACCCCGCCCCGCGGCAAGCGCGCCCGCCGCCCGCTCCGGCCGCGCCCACAGGACCGGCTCCGCGGCGGGCACCGCGGAGGGCAGCGCGGCCGAGGCTCCCGGGCGGTGCCCCGGCCGCCACAGGCCCCGCCGGCGGCAGGAGCGGGCCGGGCGCGGGGCAGCGCTGCCGCGGGAGGGCCCGTGCCGCCTCACCTGCGCCGAAGGGCCCGGCGGGCATGTCGGAGCAGGGCCGGCCGCTGCGCCCTCAGGCCGCCGGCTTCATAGTGGCCGCAGCGGCCGAGGCGACACGGTGGAGACGCCACTCCGCGCTGCCCCGCTCAGCTCGGCCCCGCTCCCCGCGGCCGCTTCCGGCAGCGCCACAAAGCGCACGGCGGGCGGCCAGGCCTTCCGCACACTGCGCATGCGCACGGCCCCGACGCCCTATAGCCCAGGCCCCGCCGCCGCTGGCGCCAAATAAATCGCGGGAGACGCTGCGCGCGTGCGCGGAACGCGCGCCTGCTCTTAAAGCGCCCCGAGCCGCCCCGAGGCTCCGCGCCGCAGCCAGCAGGGGCTCGTTGGCCTTCCCCTGCCTTCCGTGCGGGGCTGCTCTGCACACAGCACCTGCGGCTCCCGTCCCCAGCTGCTGCCGTCGCCGTGAGACAGAGCCGGGACTAGTCCGGGCTGAGCCCTTGCAAGCAGGGAGCTGAGAGTGGGCAGCCAGCGCCTTTTCTACTGCTGACAGGTCCAAGGAGACTGAAGGTCTGTGCGGTGCTCGGGCAGCCCGGCTGGCCCTTCCCCGTGCTCGGGCCCTGCTGCTGCCTGACGCCCCCTTAGCTGCAGCCAGGGCCAGCTAGTGGGGAAATGAAAGTAAGGAGCAGCAGCGCTGTGTGCCCTTTTTGAGGGCTGTGGGCAATGCCTCCCTGTCCCACCCTGCTCTCATTCGCTGTCTCTCCTGTCCCTCGGTGTTCAGCTTTCTGTGGACTCTGGAAGGACCGAGCCCCTGCGTTAGGAGCCACCTGTGTTCTAACAGCCAGGAGCAAAGGCAGCGCTGGGCACCGCGGGAGCTGTGCCCGCAGCCAGGCGCCGTTTCGCACGGCATGGCCAGCTGCAAGGGCAGCAGGTTCCGCCCGGCAGCGGGCATGGCTGCGGCAGCATCGCCCCTGCTGTGTGTCCCCATGGAAGCACATCGCCTTCACCTTGCCTGCCATGTCTCTGACCTCGCCGCTCCCTCGCCGGCTGCTCTGCAGGCCCCTTCGGCAGCATCCACCTGCGCAGCTCCATTGTCAGGGCGGCCGGAAAGCATCAGCCCAAACAGCAGCCTACACAAGAGATGTTTGCTGCCTCCTGCGTCCACTGAAGCAACCCTTGTGTCACGGTGCAAACTGCAGCGAGACCTCTTGTCCTGTGCACCCTCTGAGCAGCAGGCTGCTGAGGACAAGCTGAGCTCTCCAGTAAGGATTTGCCCCTCTGCTTCTACAGTCAATCTGTTCCACCTGTTTGTTCTGCACCCTGGGAGGGCTGGCAGGGCACAGCCTTTTGTGGCACCATGAAGCTCTAGTGCCCAATAACTACATAAAAAGGGGCTCAGGAGGGAGTGAGCTGCTGGGGTGGTAGGCTCAGCAAGGATGGAGGAGGCTGAGTGGAAAGGGAGCTCAGTGCACGAGCAGAGGCCCAGAGAGCTGATGTCCACACATACAGGGACATGATGCAACTAAACCTGTGCTGAGCTGGCTTGCAGGTCTCAAACCATCTCCTGAGCCCCTCTTTCTCTTGGCCCTTTGCCTGCTATATGAGAGGTGCAAAGGCTCTTCCAGTCTCCTGTGCTGAAGCTTGTCAGTGGCAGAGGAAGGGAACTTGGAGCTTGCTGGCAGCAGGCCATGACAAGCCACCTTTCTGCTCCTGTCCTTCGTGGTTCCTATCTGTGGTTTTCAAATCTACTGTGCATGGGCTCAGAGCTGCCTGTGTGCTGCCTCCCCAGCTGGGTGAAGTTTGCCCTGCTTGGGATCTCAGTGTTTTATCACTGGCTTCATGCACCTTACTGTTGTCAGTCACAGAATGACAGACAGACAGACATGGTTTTCTAGATAAATGCTTTTGTCTCCACACACTGCACTCTTCCAAGCCCCACTTGTAAGTGTGCTGGGAGGGAAGTGGGTTAGAGGTGTCTGCAGAGAACAGGAAGGAGAGGCTGCTAAGTGTTGCCTTCTCTGTGCTGCAGAGCTGCTGCAGAGCTCTACCACAGCTCTGTCACAGAATCACTGTGGTTGGAAAAGACCTTCAAGATCATCAAGGCTAACTGTTAGCTAACGGTACCAGGACCACTCCTACCCCAAACCCTTGAGCACCCTGCCTGGATGGCTTTTAAATACATCCAGGGCTGGGGATTCAGCCACTGCCCTGGGCAGCCTGTTCCAGTCTTTGAGAACCTTTCAGAGAAGTGTTTCCTGCTGTCCAACCTAAACCTCCCCTGCTGCAACTTGAGGCCTATCAGCTGTCCTATCACAAGATACTTGTGAGGGAAGACCAACCCCCAGCTCCCTGCAGCCTCCTCTCAGGGAGCTGCAGAGAGCAATGAGGTCTCCCTCAGCCTCCTCTTCACCAGACTGAACACCCCCAGCTCCCTCAGCTGCTCCTCCCCAGCCCTCGTCTCCAGACCCTGCCCCAGCTTGGTTGCCCTTCTCTGGCCCTGCTCCAGCCCTCAGTGTCTCTCTTATACTCTGGCACCCAAAACTGAACCCAGGCCTCAAGCTGTGGCCTCCCCAGTGCCCAGCAGTGGGACAATCACCTCCCTGCTCCTGCTGCCCACCCCAGGGCTGCTCCAGGCCAGGCTGCTGGAGGCCTTCTTGGCCACCTGGGCACCCCCTGGTGTCGCTGCATAGGGGTCAGGGTGGGGACAAGGTGAGGGTCTGTGTGACAAGAGTCAAACACAAGCAGAGCACCTAGAAGGCCAAAGGCGACTGCTGGCTTCCAGCACACAGCTCCTACATTGTGTGCACTGCTCGTGGGGCTGCCTGCAGCTGGCTAAGGAGCTTGCCTCAAGATTCCCATGGCTCAGGGACAGCTTTGCTATGGTTTCTTGTCAAGTGACTCCAGGAGGCCTCCCATCTTATCTTGCAGTTTCTCATTCCCACTCAGTCTGTCCAGGGAGTGTCCAGATTCCCATGGGAGCACGGAGATGTTTTCTCACCAGAGCTCTTCCGAGGGTTCACAGATGCACCACAGCCCCCCAGCCCCTGGCTCACCTCCAGCTGCTGGCACCCCTTCTGCTGGGCAGTTTCCAGCCCCTGTGCCCCAAGCCTGGAGCCTTCCTGGGGTGGTTGTGCCCCAAGTGCAGGACCCAGCCCTTGGCCTCAGCTGATGGATCCAGCCTGGCCAGGTCCCTCTGCAGAGCCTCCCTGCCCTCCAGCAGATCAGCACTGCCACACAACTCGGTGTTGAGAGCCAGCTTACTGAGGGTGCTCTCTGTATTTGTTCATCCAGATCATTGCTAAAGATGTTAAGCACAAGTGGTGAGCCCTGGGGCTCCCCACCTGTGCCCAGCCACCAGCTGGCTCTCCCTCCATTCCCCAGCACTCTCTGGGCCTGGCCATCCCCCAGTGCTTTCCCCAGCAGTGCCCACCCAGGCCTAGGGCAGCAGTTGTGTCCTGAGGATGCTGAGGGGAGCAGTGCTGAAGGCTCTGTGGCAGTGCAGGCAGAGAACATCCCCAGCCTGTCCCTCACCCCCTGACAGGTCACCTTGGCATGGAAGGAGATGAGGTTTGTTAAGCAGGACCTGCCCTGGCAGCAGGACCAACCCATGCTGGCTGGCCCTGCTCACCTGACTGTCTGCAAATGCTGAGTGTGGCACTCAGGATGATTTGTTCCATGATGTGTTACCTGCACTTGTGGATGAAAAGAGCTAAGGGCTCCCTCTCCAAAGCCAAGACACAGCAGGACTGCTTCCAGTACTTCCCATGTTGAACCTTGCTGGGCATCGAGGGGCCACCCTCCCAGGTGCTGCCCACGGGGCACAGGCCTGGCCCAGCTCTGTGCCACGGCAGAGCCCAACACAGTTTGGGCTGCTCACAGCCCTGGCCACAGGATGCAGTCTCTGAGCTGTTTGGTTAGTGCTGGTGGCAGGATCCTAGCATGGAATGCAGAGGGGAGCAGAGTGCAGGTGTGCCCAGCTGGCACAGCCATGGGCAGCCTTCAGAGAACCATGGAGTCACAGAGTGGTTTTGGTTGGAAGGGACCTCTGCAGGGCAGCCAGCCCAGCCCACTGCAGTCAGCAGGGACATCCTCTGCTAGGTCAGACTGGAGCTGCTGAGCACTGAGCCACTTGCTGTGGGAGTTACAGGTGGGATGAGTGCCTCTGGGACTTAGGTGCTGAGGGGGCAGAGGGTCTGGAGGAGGAAAACAGCAGCAGCACTGCCCAGCCATCGGTAATCAGAGAGGCAAAGGGGTCCCTGGAGGCAGCCCAGCACAGCCCATTTCCACACCAACCAAGCTGTGAAGTTTGGCAGACACTGGAAGAAAGGCTGGCACTGCAGCTGCTGCATGCCTGGCACCTCAGGGCAGCAGCCTCCGGTCAAACACTTCAGGTGCTCAGGAGCTATCTTGTCTGGCAGCTGAGGACCCTGTCCCTCACCTGAGGGTCAGGGTGACAAAGGTCCACAGGGCTCTGCAAGGCCCTCAGGGAGCCTTTCCCCTCGGCATGGAAGTTCAGGCATGCTTTGAGAGCACCACTGGTCCCTGTGCTGGGGAGGGCAGTGGGGAGCCTGCTTCTGTCCCTGTGGAGGAGCCAGGAGGCAGTACAGGATGGGTGCATTCAGCCCACAGCCAGGCAGCTGTGGCAGCTGCTCTGTCACCTGCTGGCCTGGGAAGTCCCTGGCAGTTATCCCAGCTCAGTGGAGGTGTGGGGGCCACACTGCCCTTGGGAGCAGAGTGATGAGTGAGCCCCTCCAGGGATGGGGAGAAGCAGGAGGAGTCCCCACCCTCAGCAAACTCCCCCTGTGCACTGAGTGCAGCCTTTGTGGTCTGAGGTGCAGCTGCCCTGGCTGACCCCAAACTGCTGCAGCCTGCAGGCCATGGCTGGCCTGGGCTTCTCCCAGCAGAGCCAGGACAGTGTTCCACCCTGTCTGATTTACAACACACCTAACTCACTGCTGCTTCCCCTGTCTCTCAACATGCAAATACAAACACACAGAGGTATCTGGAGCTCACAGCTGCTGTGTCTGGTTTGGTCCATGAGCTCTGGTGAAGATGCTGATCTTGGGGAAATGTCAGGGCCCCAGCAGCTGGGGTTTATTCTCCACTGCTCTGTGTGGTTCTGTAGAAGTGGTGCCAGGCAGTAGCACACACAGCTGGCATCATACAGTTCCAGTTCCTGGCTATTCTCACCCAGAGGCAAGTCTTGAGGTGCACACCAAAGCCTTCCCTCCTCCTGCACTATCCACCAGGTACACCCAGGTCCAGGCAAAAGCAGCCCCATGAGCCCCAAAAGCAGCTTTGCCTTGGCTCAAGCCAGGAGCAGCTGTTTTCCCCAACATAATCTCATCTGCACCACAGGGACTTCATCTTCCTACAGAGCAGAGACACTGATGGAGCAGAGGCAGCTGGGCTGGTGGATCCCCTGGTGTTAATTAACCACCCAGGCACAGCCCACAGGCTCTGCACCCAGGCCCTGAGCCTGCCTCAGCCATTTCATTTTTGTACTATTCCACTGATTTGTGCTTCCAACAGGGGCTGCATCTCCACCCCCTGGGGCAATTTGTTCCAGGTGTAGAGGACCCCCTCCAAGTGAAAGCAAACTGTGGCCTGCACTCTGCTGCCAAGAGATCCCGAAAGGTGCACTGGAGATACCACTTGTGACACAGCCACTTGGCTGCCCCTGGCTTGTCATGTCCAGCAGGGCAGCACACAGTGGCAGTGTGACCTTGCCCAGCCCATGTGCATTCTGTACTGGCCAAACAGGGCTGGCAAAGGGGGAACAAATCTTGCCAGACTCCAGCTGCAGCCTGATGGCACCGGGCTGCTTGGTGCCCCAGAGCCACACATTCCTGTGCTTCTGATGGGCCAGGCCACTGCCCCCACACAGGACAGCAGACTTGGTGGTCCCTCTGCTCCAGCTGGCTGGAGGCAAGGCCCCTCTGGATCTGCAGGGTACCTGTTGCCTGCAGGTGGGTCTGGCCAGCTGGGACTCGGCCTCCAGGGTTATGACTCACGCTCTCTACCCACCTCGGGGGCTGCCCACTGGGAACTGGCACAGGATCTTTCCTGGAGGGCCTCCCTCTGGGATTGTTTTACCCTGCAGTTCAGGCACCTGTGTTTGTAAGACTGGAATAAGTTTGCTGTTCCATTTCCTCAGCTCTTCCCCATGGCTGCACAGGAGAAAGCCCAAGGAGCCTTGTGGCTGAGGTGGGGAGTGGCCCCTGTGCTCCCGTGGGCCAGTATCTGATACACCTCACCCAGCAGCTCCAGCCAGCTGCCCAGTGGGTTTCCAGCAACAGATACAGCAGCCTGGGGGAAGGGACACTACCTGCATATTGACAAAGGCAAGCAGCCATGGCACCCCCCTTGGTGCCTCATCATCTTTCCAGCTAAACAATGCTAAGTGTTGGCTTACAGTGGGGGTGTGATCAGTACCCACTTGTGCCACCTGGCTCCAGTACCTCTGAGCTCATCTGGGTCTCAGTGGTGCATGCAGGTCACCCAGCTCAGCAAAAGCAGCTCCTGCCCAGCTAGTTCCACCAGGTTCTGAGCACCTCTCTTGGTGGTTGGCCACTTGCCTGGGCAGTGCAGGGCACTGTCTCTGAAGGGATACTTTTCCTCACACTCAGCAGGAGCTGCCCCAGAGGGACAGTGCTTCTTCTGCAAGACCCCTGCCAGTGCCCACTTCCCTAGCTATTGTTGCCAGCTGCCTGGCCTCTCCCCGTGGAGGTGCAAGCCGTGGGCTCCACTACCCCAGCAGCAGGGCAGCCAGACAGCCACTGGGCTTCCTGCCAGCTGTGGCATTTGCTTCTCTCAGCTCACCTTGGGACAGAGGTCGAGTGGTCACCTCCAGTTCTTCTGCCTGTGATGTCCCTGCAGGACCTGCTCTCTTTTGGTATTTCATCATGTCCTCTTGACATGAAACATGCACTGCTGGAGTGCCTGTGGGGACTGGAACAGCAGGAGCAGATGGAACAAAGGAGGCTCTGTGCAAGTAAGCTCAAAGCCTTGGAGTGCACTTTAAAGACAATGTACCATCCAAGCCCTGACCTTGCAGCTAAGGAAGTAGAAACAATCCAGACCAGCCAAGGGAATGTATGTGTGTTAGTGCAGTGCAGCAGCAGCAGTTGTTCTCTTCACCCATACATCATGTCAGTGTTGGAATAAGCTAATGACAGAGCTCTGGTCCTTGTAACTCCCGTGTGTTACATCACTGAGCTTGGGGCAGGTGCATAAGGCCCTCAGATGCTCAAAATAAATGTCTTCAGTAATCACATTGCAGCCTGTGACCAATCTGCTGTGCCAGGTGCCCAGGTGTGCTGGGCCCCATTACCCTTCCTCAGGGGCTGAGGTAACTCCAGGACCCTCTGCAGGGGTTGCAGCAGCTACACCATATCCACCAATGGTTTGCTCTAAGCTGAAAGACCCTCCAAAGACATGGCAACACGAGCAAGCTGGTGGAAGCGCCCCGTGGCTATACCGAGATACCTTGGCTGCTGTCATTCAACAGAGTAGGGATGAAATCCACATCATTAGAAGAGAGTTGGTAGCACCAGAACCTCCCAGCACAGAGCACAGCAGAGTACCACCTCTGAGCCCGTGCCCAGAAGCAACAAACTGCACTAAAGCAATAAGCTGCAGTGGTGAAGCCACCCCCAGCTTCCAAAGCAACTCTAGGAACAGAGAGCAGAGAACTGCACCCAGTGAGCATCCTGCTCACGTCACCACCACAGTGAGCGCTTGGCATGACCCACTCAGCCCCCTTAGAACTGCAGCCCTTTGAGACTCTCCAAGTTCTGTGACTCCCTCACCTGAGTGTCAGTGTAAGGCAGACCCCAAGTAAATGCTGAGCACCAAATAAAGCTCATGCCAGGGGCTAAACTCTAGCAGTTGCTCTATCACCCAATGATCCCTCCCCAGCAGAGAAGCAGTGAGCAAGTTTTAATGACCAGAAAGTCCCCACCTTTAGCAGGTTTGGGCCAGCCCCCATCTTGTAGGGTCCTTGTCAGGGGAGTCCTTGTCAGGGGAGGGGCATCTGACACACAGCACCCAGGAGGATTGGTTCCATAACCTTCCCAGAGACTGCAGGAACACTGATTGGCCTCTGAGCTCCTGCATCCTCCTTGAAGCCTGTCCCACAGGTGGGGGTGCCATCAGCCTTCTTCTTCTGGGACATCTCCAAATCTCCATGTTCCATGACTTCTCAAAGATTATGGAGGGTGGCCTCACCATGCCACCAGCTCTGAAGCCCCTTGGGTGGGTGGCGGCTGGGCCTGTTGAGTTCTGGGGGCCAAGCTCCTTGGGGCAGCTTTAGGCTATGCCTTTAAAATTCAGCTGCAGATCTTGAGCAGGGAAGTAGAAAACTGTAAACAATTCACTCTTGGGTGTAAAAAGGAAAACCAAAGATTACTCTGAACAGATTCATTGGGCAGTTGTTCCATAACATCTTTCACATTTCACTTCCATTCCCATTCCTTTTCTTTTCTCCTGTGGTCTTGGCTGTTCTGCTTCGCTCAGGGAGATAAATAACTGCTCCTGGCTGGCCTTGGAGACAAGAACTAACATCTCTTCTTCTCACCAACTCTTTTCTTCTGTTACGGGGGGGAGGAGACTTGGGGGGAGGGGGGGGGGGGAGGAGCAGCTTCCCTGCTCTCTGGGAACCCAGAGGGAGTACAGGGGGGTTCTATGTTATTTTCTGACTGTAAGCTATTGTAACTCCTGCATATTTTGTGCATATTCATTGCATTCCATTCTGGAGTGTAGTTCTTGCTTGTAAATACAGCTTCATTTGCTTCAACTGAGTTAGTTGGGCTTAGTCAATGGGAATGGGAAACTCCAACCCACCACACTCCTGTAGCAGCTCCCACACCAACACTTCCTTCACTGACAGTGGGGCTGGGTTTGCATACCCCTGGGGTTTTGTTCCCAACAGTGCTGGCAAAGACAGAGGTGGAGAAAGCAGTGAGAGCCTCCTGCCCTCTCAGCACGGGTGGTGGCTCAGCATCTCTCCTGTTTAATAGCAGGACAATGTTTCCCTTCTGGTCCTGCTTGCTGTTTACTGCCCTGGAGAGCCCTTTCTTGCAGCTTTTGACATCTCTGGCCAATTTCAATTCAAGCTTTTGCTCTATAACTGTGTCTCTTGGCAATGTAGTTCTCAACAGGTGTCTGTCCTCTTTTCCATCTCTGGTGCATTTCCCTCTTGGTTTCAAGCAGGCCCAGAAGGTCACAGTTAAGCCAGGGAGGTCTCCTGCTCCCACTCCTTCCCTTCCCTTTAAAGGGCATGAACTGGTTTAGTGTTTCCAAGAGAGCACTTTGTAGAGCCCCCAGCACTCGCTGGCTCTTCCACAGAAACTTCCCACAGAAGCCCCCAGCTGAGCTCTGGGTGAGCTGGAGTTTGCTCTTCTGAAGTCTAAAACCTTGGTCTCAGTGCCAGCCTTCAGCATGCTCAGCAGGATCCCACACTCCAGAACCTTGTGATCAGGGCAGCCAAGGCTGTCACTAACCAAGGCATTGCCCAGTAGCTTCCCTTGCCTGGTGAGTAGCAGGCCCAGCAGTGCCTCGTTCCTGGTTGGCACCTCCAACATTTGCTGGCTCTGCCTGTTTCTTCCCTCAATCCCTGCAGCTGCAAGCTTAGAGGAGAACACTGCCTGTGCTCTTGATCCCTTAACCATCTCAAGGCTCTTGGACTTACAGCGACTTCTTCACTGCCTATGTAACAAAGCAACAATGGATAATAAGGTGAGAGCCATCCCAGGGGAGGAAGCTTTCTTCTAACACCCTTGGGCCAGGCTCCAGGGAGGCAGCAGCAGTGCCCCCCAGTCCTATAGTCCATGGATCCACAGTGCTGGGCCTTGAATCCACAGCTCAGTAAACCTGGGCATGCCTTTCACCCAGCCAGCCAGGGTTAGGGACTCTCCACTCCTGGTCACTCCTGGTTCCAGACTAGAAGCCCCTTCAGCAAGCTCTGGAAGAGAGGTGGTATCAAGCCTTCTCCCCTTGCACCTGTAGTGATGATGCCACCAATGTACAGCAGATGTTCAGGGGCATCCCTCTGGGTCTGTCCACAACAAATGGCAGAGCTGTGCCTCCACCAGTGGGACAGTCAACCACAGAATGTTAGGGGCTGCAAGGGACCTCTGGAGATCTTTCAGCCAAAGCAGGGTCACCCAGAGCAGCATCCAGGAAAGCTTTGAATGACCCCAGAGAAGGAGACTGCACAACCTTTCTGCTCCAATATTCTGCTGGACTATAGGAGTGGGGGGACAGGTGTAAGGTGTCCCCTAATGCTATCAGGGTACAAAGGGAGGGACATGTGGTCATGGTGTTTATCTGCTCAGTGACAGCTGTGTGCTGGCCCCAGCTGGCCAGGAAGCAGCTGGATGTCCATGGAAAGAGTGCAAAACCTCCTGCTCTGCTTTGCTTGCTTCAGCTTCACTTCTGCTTAGACTCCTCCCAGTGGACCATGAGGCCACTGCAGGGCACTGCTGCTGCCTCCCCGGAGCCTGGCCCAATGTTTGTGCCCAGTGCCTTGTCCTGTGTGTTGGTGGATTGATTGATGTGCTGTGGATTGACTCCAAGTGTACTGGGCACCTTCCACATGAAAGCAAACTGTGGCCTACACCCTGCTGCCTCAGCAGCTGAGACAAATGAACTGGCAACCAGCTGCAGCACAGCCCCTGGGCCCCAGTTTGCCCTGGAGCTCCAGCCCATCTGCTGTGGCAATGCTCAGCGGTAGAGAGCCTTTGTCAGGTGACAGGAGGGGCTTCACACTGCCCACAGGGGTGAGCAAGCCTTCCTGATCACTGCTTGGCTCCCCAGCCAGCAAGTCAGCTCAAGGATGGAACCAGAGCACCTGATGGTGCAGCACTGCCACCAGAACACCAGCTGGGCACACTGGAGTAACCTCACAAATGGAGGGCTTTGTAGCCATCCTCTCCTTAGCTCAGGTCCCTTCTCATGGCTGTTACCTGGCAGTCTAGACTCACCAGTTAACCCTTCCATCACATGTGTCTCAACAGCTTGATAAGATAAGGAGAGGTAAGGAAAAACTTTCCTTGTGAGGGTGACAAAGCACTGGAGCAGGCTGCCCAGAGAGGCAGATACTCAAGCCCCACCTGGCTGTGTTCCTGTGTGCCCTGCCCTGGGTGATCCTGTGCTGGCAGGGGGCTTGGACTGGACAATCTCTCAAGGTCCCTTCCAACCCCTCATGTTCTATGATTCTGTGATAAGGTCAAAGTTATCACCAGCTGGGATGGTGACTTGTGGTTCTCCCACTGGGAGCCAGCACAGGCAGGAGGCAGAGCAGCCACAACCCAGGGGGGAAATGCAGAGATGAAGTTTATCTTTGTGACCTTGCTGAAGCTGTGCTGGGCAGGGGCCCCACGGAGCTCAGGCTGTGCTGCAGGCTCCCACCTGGAGGTTTCACTGCATTGCTGTGCTGCAGGCTCACACCTGGAGGTTTCACTGCAGTGCTGTGCTGCAGGCTCACACCTGGAGGTTTCACTGCATTGCTGTGCTGCAGGCTCACACCTGGAGGTTTCACTGCAGTGCTGTGCTGCAGGCTCACACCTGGAGGTTTCACTGCAGTGCTGTGCTGCAGGCTCACCCCTGGAGGTTTCACTGCATTGCAGGGATTCTCACAGCTGTGCTTTACCACATGCACATGGCCTGTAGGCTGTGTAAGAGGTGCCTCCAGAACCCCAGCCCTGCATCTGGCCAGGAGCTCCCAGTTGTGGCTCCAAGCCAGCTGGGTGGCCAGCCACTGTTACTGGTGAGGCTTTGGAGTCTGAAGCACAGGCACCTCACCCACAGAAGTGGAAAACCAAACTCCCAGGAGCAAATGTGTGGGATCAATAGCCCTGAGTGGATTCCAAGAGAAGCCCACAGCAGCACTCAGCAAACTGTCTTCATTCAGGTTTGGAACCACAGTTCTCAAAGGATGTCAGAGACAGGCTGCTGGCAGTCAAAGACCAAACCCAAACCCCTTGCTTCAAATTGAAGATCTTTCCACATGCTGGAGAATGTCATATGGCCACCAACAGGGCCATGAACTCTGGCCCACCAGTGACATTCTGAGAGGTCCTGTTGTGGTTCACATCACCTGCAGCAGTAGCTGGGACAAGAGATCACTTCAACTCAGCTGAGAATGGGGAAGGAAAAATGCAGTTTTCAACTCTTTCTCTGAAAGCTCCTTGCAAAAATCTTGCCTCATTTTCCACTCTCACCTGAGATGCTTTGGTCTGGGGTCCCTGCTTTCTGCTCACCCAGTGACTGGGCACAGGGAGCTGCAGGCTGTGGGGTGCACTGCCCCTTGCACCCTGTCTCCTGCCCCTCAGGCTTCTCCCCAGGCTGCCACCACCCACGGCCCTGGCAAAGCAGGCACTGACACAGCTGCCAGGGACCAGAAGCCTGGCCAGGACAGGGTTCAGCCCTGGCCTCACCACTGCCCAGCCAGGCCCTCTGCTCTGTCTCTGGGACACAGATGGACTCCTGCCCCTTCTTGCTGGGGACTTGTCACACAGACACCCACAAACCAGCCAGCAGCTGCCCCCAAAAGCTGTGGGTTCACCACAGTTGCTCTTTGTCAGCTCCCAGCCCTTTGCCCTGTGTCCATCAGGCCCTTTGTGTTTATCAGGGGGGTTGTGCCTGCACAGACCACAGCCCCTCTGCTTTGCCAGCAGGGCACTTTGCTCTCTAGATACTCCTCATGGCTCAGCACTATCTCACTTGGAACACCAACGTGCCCTTGTGGCCCAGAAGGCCAGTGGCATCCTGGGGTGTCCAGGAGGTCTAGGGAGGTTCTCCTGCCCCTCTGCTTTGGCTGGGTGAGACCACACCTGCAATACTGCATCCAGATCTGGGTTCCCCAGTTCAAGAGAGACAGAGACCTACCGGAGAGAGTCCAACAGAGGCTACGAGGATGAGTGGGGGACCTGAACATCGCTGCTATGAAAGCTGAGAGCCCTGGGCCTGGTTAGTCTGGGAAGGAGAAGGCTGAGAGGAGACCTTACCAGTGTCTGTAAATATCTCATGGGTGGGTGTCAGGGTGAAGGTGCCAGGCTCTCTGCAGTGGTGCCCAGTGATAGAACAAGGAACAAAGGGCACAAGCTGGAACCCAGGAGGTTCCACCTCAGCAGGAGGAGAAACTGCTTTGGTGTGAGGCTGCTGGAGGCCTGGAGCAGGCTGCCCAGAGAGGCTGTGGAGCCTCCTGCTCTGGAGACTTTCCAGCCCCACCTGGATGTGTTTCTGGGTGCCCTGCCCTGGGTGACCCTGCTCTGGCAGGGGGCTGGACTGGAGGATCCCTGGCACTCCCTTCCAGCCCTCACCATTCTGTGCTTCTGTGATTTTCTCCATGTTTCTCTCAGTTCCAGTTTTTGGCACAGTTTCCATACAGTTTCCTGGCAGAGACACTAAGCTCCATGGGCTGTAGCTCCTCTAGGGAGCAGAACTGCACTGGCCATGCCCCATCCCTCTCCCATCAAGAGTGCTTCACGGTTACATAAGCAGGTGGATGACTCACTTCTTGTTTAGTCTGCAGCAGCCAGGATGAGCTAAGGCCAGCAGCTTCTTCTTATGAGCGGTATGTCTTAGGATTTCTTCTGCTTCACTTTGAAACAGATTTTCTGGCTGACTCATTCCCCAGAAAGAAAAAAGCCTCAGTCAGGGAATAACCTGAAGCCACTCTGTAGTAAACAGCAACACACAGCTTCCTCTGGCACTCTGAAGGCCTTGCTGGTTTGCCTCAGCATGCACCTCCCTGCACTGGCACAGGGAACAGCCATGGGGACAGCTTCACCTTGGGCCTCTGGGAGCTGACTGTTACAGCTGAGTCCAGCTGCTCCTCCCAGGGTCTGCCTGGCACCCAGCAGGGCAGAAGGCCTGGGAGCATCATCCCATCCAGAAAGTGACTGCTGCCCATAATTGTCTGCTTCAGAGCCAGCCCCAAAACCATGAGGAGCAGGACAGCTCCTGCCCAGCTGTACTATTAGAATAAACTTTATTAGAATAAACCAAACCAGGTCGGAAGAGACCTTCAAGATCATCGTGTCCAACCCATCAACCAATCCAACCCACCCAAACAGCTAACCCATGGCACCAAGCACCCCATCAAGTCTCCTTCTGAACACCTCCAGTGATGGTGACTCCACCACCTCCCTGGGCAGCCCATTCCAATGGGCAATCACTCTCTCTGTATAGAACTTCCTCCTAACATCCAACCTGAACCTCCCCTGGCACAGCCTGAGACTGTGTCCTCTTGTTCTGGTGCTGGCTGCCTGGGAGAAGAGACCATCATCTGCCTGTCCACAACCTCCCTTCAGGTAGTTGTAGAGAGCAATAAGGTCACCCCTGAGTCTCCTCTTCTCCAGGCTGAGCAACCCCAGCTCCCTCAGCCTCTCCTCACAGGGCTGTGTTCCAAACCCCTCACCAACTTTGTTGCTCTTCTCTGGACTCGTTCCAGCAGCTCAACCTCCTTCCTAAACTGAGGAGCCCAGAACTGGACACAGGACTCAAGGTGTGGCCTAACCAGTGCAGTGTACAGGGGTAGAATGACCTCCCTGCTCCTGCTGGCCACACTGTTCCTGATGCAGGCCAGGATGCCATTGGCCCTCTTGGCTGCCTGGGCACACTGCAGGCTCATGTTCAGCCTACCATCAACCAGCACCCCCAGGTCCCTCTCTGCCTGGCTGCTCTCAGCCACTCTGACCCCAGCCCAGCCTGTAGCACTGCCTGGGGTTGCTGTGGCCAATGTGCAGCACCTGGCACTTGGATGTGTTCAATCTCCTGCCCTTGGATTCTGCCCATCTGTCCAGCCTGTCCAGGTCTCTCTGCAGAGCTCTCCTACCCTCCAGCAGATCAACTCCTGCCCCCAGCTTGCTGTCATCAGCAAATTTACTGATGATGGACTCAATGCCCTCATCCAGATCATCAATAAAGATGTTAAAGAGCACAGGGCCCAGCACTGATCCCTGGGGCACACCACTGGGGCCTGGCTGCCAGCTGGCTGTGGCACCATTCACCACCACTCTCTGGGCTCAGCCTCCAGCCACTTCCTAACCCATCGCAGTGTGCTCCCGTCCAAGCCAGGGGCTGACAGCTTGGCCAGCAGTTTGCTATGGGGGATGGTGTCAAAGGCCTTGCTGAGGTCCAGGTAGACTCCATCCACAGCTTGCCCCACATCCACCAGGCAGTCACCTGATTGTAGAAGGTACAGCACACAGGTGTTGTGCTTGGCTGAGCAGCACAGGCATGTCTAAGCTTCAGGAGCCCAGGTACAAGCTAGAGCATTTCACCAGCTCCTTATTACCCTGCACCATGCACTTCTTACAGGCTCTCTTCTGTCACTCATGCTTTAATTCACTGTTTTACACACCCTGAGCAGACCCCCAGGACAAAGGCCCAGCCCAAACTGCTCTGTCTGCAGTTCATTCTGTACACATATTCCATCAGTTTCCTGGGGATCATACACCCCAAAGAAGTAACAAATCCTTCCTGGAGCTGACAGACCTGGCATCATAACCATTTCTCTGTGTATCTGGATAGCTTTAGCCTGGGTGTTTTGGCTCCTCCCCCAGCCTGCTCTCCTGCAAGGAGACAATACCCCAGCTGCCTTGTGAAGAGTTTTGGTCTCTATCATCACCCTCATGTTGATTTTTGTGAGGAGAAGACGAGAAGCAGCTGCCCTGGGTGATGTGCTCACAGCCCCCATGACAGTGCACGGCAGGCATTCACTACTTCAATTTCCTTTAGTACTTACTGGTTAGTGAACAGAGGAATTAAGTAATGAACATGTAAGCATCTGCTGAAGAACATGCAGGGGTTGTAGCAGAAAGAGGGATTCGATGTGGGCTGGTCCCTGGGCTGGAAGACAAGGAGGCAGCACTGCTGTGCACAGCGAGCATGTGCAGGGCCCAGCCGGGGCAGAAGCAGGGGCTGGGGCTGAACACCAGCAGAAGGGTCCTCCACCCCCCAGGAAGCTGCTCTGTGCCTCTCCACCACCCAGCAGAAGCAGAGCAGCCCAGCTTGGTACCACAGCTGGTGCCAGGCAGCAGCACTGCCCCACGCAGTGCCCAGGCCATAGCTGGCACCATGGTGTGGGAAGTGCTCTTCCACGTGCCAGGGGAACAGGATCAGTGCTCTGTGCAGCTCTTGTACTCTTGTGAAAGCCCCACAGAGACACACGTGGAGCACTGGCTGTGACAGACAAGGTCTGCAAAGAGCAGCTGTGCAGCCCTGGCCTTGGAGCACAGCCTTACAGTGCTCTGCATCACAGGGATGGAGCAGCCTTTGGAGCAGCCAGCTGGGGCCAAGGGCACACCACGCAGGGAGCTCCCCAGGGGGGAGCAGGGCAGTGCTTTGGGAACACATGCCCTGGAGTCAGGTCCTCCTGCACAGCTCAGCTTGCAGGCTTGCCACTCTCCCCTGTCCCTGGCCTCCCAGTGCAGCAGCCTGTGACAAAGATGAGCAATCATGACTCCTGCAGGCTGGGAAGGCACTTGAGAAGCACGGGTGGCAGGAGAGCCCCTTCCCAGCAGCAGCTGCAGGCTGCCTGCTTCCTGCTGTGCTGTTGCAGAAGCTGCCAGAGGGAGAAGTGTTGGATTTTGAACTGCCTGCAGTACTGGGCCACTCAGAGCAGCCTCCTAGCTCAATGTGATACTCTGATGGGAGGTCTTGTGTTGAAGCTGGTGCTCCTGGCAGACACCCTCTCCTTGGAGAGAGCTGAATGCAGATATGCAGGGAAGAAGTTTTACCTTCTCTGATGGCATTAAAAACCAACAGTGTTTGGGAAAATCCCACTTGGATTGGTCAGAAGAGAGGCTGGCAGAAGCAGACTGAACTCTAGCTGCTCTCTTCCAAACAACTTTCCTCTGAGTGCAAACACTGAAGGCATTTCATTGCACAAGTGCTGGGTGAGGGTTGGGTTGGCTTAAGCCAGCTGTGTGACTCTGTAGTGACCAATTCTGTCTTTCCATAAAGCTAGGCAAGTAATTCATTGAACTGCAAGACAATGTAAGTTCAAGATTGCCTTAACATTCTGAACTACAGACCTGGATGTGTAGTAGCTGCTTCACTGCTGCTGATCTCCTAGGCTGACTCAAGCAAGCTGCAGACTTTGGCAAGAAAGAACATCCAGCCAAAGCTTAGTGAAGGGTTTAGGCTGGCATGAGAAAGCCTACAGTTACCCTCTGCTTGTTCAGAAACAGACAACCACCCCTGCTCTCCTGCCATGGGGGCAGCTGGCCCATCCACAGCCCATTCAAGAGCTGCCTCAGCAGCCCCACGGCCTTGGTGCCTTAGCCCAGAGCCACTGCTGTGCCCACACTGTGCAGCAGCAGAGGAACCCCCGGCTGCCTTCACAGCCAAGCACCTTCTGCCCCTCCATGCCCACCACATGCTTGTTCCTGTGTTGGATCCTCCACACAACAGCAGATGGCTTCTCATTTCCAGCAGGAGCTCTTTTTATGCCTTCTCTGATAAAACCAGGAAGTGACTCTCCCATGTGAGGACTGCAGAAACAAAGACACAGGTCAGCCAAAAGGAGGTTGGGAGGAGGTACTGTCAGCCTCCTTAGTGCCAGTGCTGCTGCCTTTTGCAGGCTCCTGGGCTGCCATACTGGTGCAATAATTCATGTTGACAGTAGCAGGCTCAGCACAGGCACCAGAGACCCAGCCCCACCTTCCTGGGCTGGGGAACTACCGCACCGACCACGCAGTCTTGCAGCAGGGAGCTGCCCTTCCCACCTCTGCTGGGCAGCCAGCCAGCCAGCCAATCTCAGCTGCAGAATCCCTAGGAATTCAAGCTGTGCTACTGACTCTTCCTGCACAGGTCCACACTCCCCCTCTTCCTTCCCCTCCTATTCTTGGTAGCCCAGGTAAGGTATCATGGAGAGCTGGAGCTAGGCTTGGGGATGTGTAGAGACGAAGCAGACACCACTGGGCAAGTTATTCTTCAAGAGCTTCTATAGGGAAGAGTCTCTCCATGAACTTGCCTGAGGAGTTAGGCTCTCAACTGAACCTGGGTGTCATCTTTAGGTCTGCTCTGCTCAGCTTTCCTGGATATGATGGCATGGTGCCCCTGCCCTGGCCAGCTCCCCCATCCCTCAGGAAGCAGCCAGCTCTTGCTGTTCTCTTATGGATCACTCACCTTGGAGCCTGTTTTCTTGTTGGCAGTTCCATAAAATGGGAAGGTGTCTGGGCTGAACTAGGAAACTTAAGGGAGAGATGGTCCCCACAGCCCCTGAATGCCAGTGCCTAGCCCTGGCAAAGCCAGGCAATGTATGCTGAAAAGGAATGTGTGTGTGGCAGGGCTGCACCAGCCACAGCTGGCGAATGGAGCCCTGCCTGTCCCCAGGAGCCTGCAGCACCGTCTGACTCTGTACCGCTGAGCTGACTCTGCCTCCCAGGAAGCAGACTTGACCTGCTGTTCAGCACCATCACCTGCAGTGAGCTGGGCCACTGAGGCGGCTCACACAGATCTGCAGGGTGGTCATCAAAGGCTCCCTGAGGCTGGGCAAAAGCTGGCTTCATTCCAACACCAGGGGCCAGAGGAACCACCAAGGTAATTCACCTTGCTACCAACATCTGTGACGCGTCAGAAGACCAAAGAGCTGCACTTGTCTGTCTGCCTGCCTGACCACAGGGTGGGAGAAATACTGATGGATTGCTGGAGATGACTGACGAGTGGAAAAAGGCAATCAAGAGCCGGTGCTGGGGGAGCTGCTTCAGACACGTGACGAGAGGAAGGGCTGAGGATCAGAGGGAAGCAGAGGGGAGCACTAGGCACCCAGCGATGCTGCGTGGGTCTCGGATGGCCCCAGTGGCAGTGTGGTCCGCTGCTCTTCCTTCTTCTCTACTGGGAACACACTTGGAAGTAGTTTACCCACAGGACGGTGTCGGCGCTGCCCCCTCCTCCGCTGCTGCTCCGCAGCTCTCCGACTCAGCGCGCAGCCGGGCAAGGCGCCCGGGGGCCACTGGGGGGCAGCAGACACCACAGCAGGGCCTGGGATCGAGACAGCGACTTCAAACGGCCGGGGCAGGGCCCTAGCGGAGGTGAGGCGAGAGGCGCGGGGGTGCCACGCTGCCCTGGGAACCAAGCGCTTCCACTCGGACCCTTCCTAGGCAGCAGGAGGCGGAGGATTGTTGCTCCTGCTCGGGGCGCAGCTGCAGTGCTCGGCCTCGCCTGGCCCTCGCTGCCCGCAGGGAGCGGATGCGACAGGCGCTAACGGGACCTCGGGCAGGGCTGCTCGCACTTGCCAGAGCCTCCGGTAGGGCAAGAAACAAGCACGGCCGTTTGGCCTACCACGAATTTAGTCATACCTCTAAAGGAAATAAAGCCAACAAGCAAAGCAAGGGCAACCCAGGACAAGTTTCAGCTTCGGAGCTCCCCGAGCCCGCGAGTCGCCCGGCCCCGGCCCCGGTAAGCCGGGCTGCAGCTCCCTGCGCTGCGCGGCTGCCCGCACGTCGCTGACGCTACACACCGCTGACCGGTGTGCAGCCGAGTCTCCGGCGGCCTGGCCGCACCGAGCCGACCGGGAAACCTTGCTCCTGCGCGGAGCCCTCAGGTGATCGCTGTGAGGGCGAGGTGGGCCGCAGGGAGGAGCCGCGCTGGCAGCAGCCGCGCACCGCGAGTCCGGGAACGGTGGCGCCGTGACGGCAGACGGCTGCGCCAGCTGACAGGCGCTCGCCTGCGAGGTTTGGCGCCTCCTCTCGGCCGGCCGGGCCGCTGTAGGCCGGCAGGGGCTGGGTCGTCAGGACCCAGCGGCGGCGGTGCGGAAGGCACTGCCCCCAAGATGGCGCCCGCCGCCGCCCGCCGCCATCTTGTTTGTAGTCTCGCCCGCCGGCCCCCCGCGCAGGCGCGGCGCAGGCGCAGCGCGCCCCACATGCCGCGGCGCCGGAGCTGCTGAGGTACCTGCCGCGGTACCTGCCGCCCTACCTGTCGCCCAGGTGAGGCCCGCGGCTACCGGGCGCCGCGGTCAGCGGCACTCAGGCGCTTGCCGGCCGCTCGGCAGCAGGTGCCTTAGGGCGGCTCTGCGGGAGCTGGAGCGGCGCGGCGGGCGGGCCGGGGTCAGGGGCTGGCGGCGGCTGCAGGCACCGCCTGTCCCGCCGAGCCCTGCGCCCCGCCGCTGCCGCTCCCTGGCCCCGCGGCGCCGCCGGCGCTGGTTGCGCTGCGAGGGCTGCTGGAGCGGGGCGGGGGCTGTGCGCCGGGCGGGTGCCGCTGGGGCGGCCGCGGAGGCCGGCGGTGGCTGCTGCCTGTGCCCCGCCGAGAGGCCGCCGCTGAGGGCTGGTTCGCTCCGCTCCGCTCCCGTTGGCAGCGCCGGTACCGCTCCCCCACCGACCTGGGTATGGCAAATGCTCTCTCGTCACGCCGGGCTCCGCCGGGAGAAGGAGAAGCGCCTGGAAGCTGCCCCTGGCTGTGCCGCGGGGAGGGCTCTGGGCAGCGGGCTGGAGCGCTGGGCGTCCGCCGGCCCTCGCCTGTGCCTTCGCTTTTCGTCAGTTCGGTTTCTTTTGCGAATGGGAAAGGGATCGCCTGTAAAAGATGTTTTTGTTGACTTGCATCATCGCTTTAGGTCTGTGCCCATTAATTTTTTTCCTGTTGAAGCCCCAGGGAGCGGTTCAGAACGCCGTAGCAAAGTGAGGTGCTTGTGGTGCCCGAAAAGCCATCGTGATGCAGCACGGGCAGGGCAGCCTGGCACACACGGGAGGCTGTGCAGCACCGCCGCGGCCCTGCTGGGAGCTGTGCGGAGCGCTTGCACTGCCACACTGTGATTGAGAGCCTGGGGTCTTGTCCGGTTTTGAGTCCTGTCAGGTGTGAGGAGTCTGGAACCGCTGCGTGATCGAGTTGTGATGCAGTGTGCTCCTGGCCTGTGAATTGCTGTCGTCGTCTGTAGCACAGCCGGGGGGGGCCAGGAGAGGTCTGGCAAGTGTCAGGGGGTTGCATATGGGAAACTGAGAAGAGTTGTTGTGCTTGAATGCTGAGGTGATGAGAGGTGGGAGTTACAGGTGGGGAAGAGTTCACTTCTTCCTGTGTCAGGCACACTGGCAGCCTCCTGTGTTCAGCTCATAGGACTTGGGGGTTGTCCCTTTGGCTTTAGCCGTTCTGTGGAGACAAGAGGACGAGTCTTGCCGATCGTGGAGCCTCTCAAACCATGTGTAGCACCAGTGTGACGGTCTGTGGTGAGAAGTGAAAAGGTAAAGCCTAAGAGCTGAGTTTACAACTAGTGTGGTGCTTCCCCAGCACAGCAGTTGGCCTGGAGCAGTGAAGCAGAGCTTACCAAAGATGTCTCTGGCTGAACTTGGTGTAGGCTTCTGAAGAAGGGAGGCAGTCACTAGGATTCCTTTGGGTTATTTGCTGTAGGACTAGGATTGTGGAGAGGGCTCAGGCTGGCAACCACTGCTCCAATCTCATGTATGGTGTGGGATTTTGATACTTGAACTGTGTGGCACATGAGGCATTGGGACTTGTCTTGAGGGCAGAGGCTTAGTGTGGGCCCAGCTTGGCTTGTGTTGAGAGGTCCATGAATGCAGAATCTCCAAATGCTATAAAATGAAAAACTGCCAGAAGCAGTGTTGCTGAGGGCTGTAATGACATCCTTAACTACTCATTTTGTACCTGAGGTTAAAAAGTAACCGAGCAAACCTGTTTAATTTGTTTCCCTCATCTTGGCTCACTGCAGCAACCCTTTGGCGCTTCCCTTCGCTGCTCCCGTTTCACCTTTGCCATCCATCATGGGCTCTGCCACTGTTAGTTCAAGCAGTTTGTTGGCAAGCATGGGTGTAGTGGTACCTCTGGACTTCACAGGCTGTGCACTCAACATGGATTTTGGTTCCTCAACAGTATTTTGCTAAAGATGTTTCCAGGGCAGTTTTCTTAAGCATTCCTCTGTTGCATGCTGAAGGCAAATGGAAGAGGAAAGCAGTGAGATGTAGGCACTGTTACAGTAAGAAGCTCAAAGCGTTGTGGAGAAAGCAAATCAGCTCTAAAAAGGTTTTGGGGGTTGTTTTTTCATGTGCAACAGAACAGGGGGTTAGGATTTTGATTATTTAACTGCCACTGTCACCACTCCCAGCTCGGCCACCGCTGCTGCTCCCAGGAAGGAGCTGAAGCCAGGCGCTCGGTGAGTCCTGTTCTGCAGGCAGTGCTGACACCCGCTCCTACCAGGGTTTATCTTGTGCTCATCATCTGTCAGCTGTGCCTTGGAGACAAGTACACCATTTGTAAGCCTGGTGTTGGACGGTTGCACAGCACTGGGTAAGACTATTTCTGTCTGATTACAGCACTCTGCTTTAATCCCTGCAGTTACAGAGAACAGAGAAGTGTTCTGTGCTGCTTCTCTGTAAGTGTTGGAGGCAGCGTTCCTGGCACACCTCTTGATGCATCCTTGTGGCCTCATGTGAATGTTTGTGGTTTGGGAGGGGTAATAAACTGTGGTATTGCTTTTGTCTGGGAATCCTCAGCATTCTGGCCAGATCAGGTCACTTACTGAGCAAAGCAGTTGTAATTTGGCCCAGGATGGGCAGGAGTAGGTGACTGTACTCCTGCTGTCAGATCAGAGTTGAGAAAAGAATCTCCCTTGGTCTTCAGTTCTGTTCTTGTAAATGCTGGGATGGGTTTTTAGTATTCTGATTGGTCCTTCAGCTTTGTCTGGCCATGTCCCATGGCCTCTGTCACTGGGGCAAGCAAATCAGCACTGTGGGTAGCACGGGAAGGAGAAGCTTTGTTTTCCTTTGGCTGTTGTCCTTACCAGGCTCGGATGCAATTCTGTATCTACAACAGGTTTTGGGTTGCCATGAGGGTGTTCCTTGCTTGGATCAGCACAAATGCAGCAGAGGTTGTAAATATGAGGCTTAATTCTCAAGCAGCCTTTAGTCAGGTGTAAAGCAGTCTGTCTTTGTTATTACCAGATGGATCAGAAATGTGACCCTGGCCCTTTTTCTGTCACAAGAGTTGGAGCTGTGGCTTTTCTCTGTGTGGTCACAAAAAGGATAAAGGCAGAATGCTGTTACCTTTTCACCTGTATTTTGATGATCAAGCTGCGTGTTCAGTCTCAAACTGACCTGAGGACTCGCTGGCATGCAAAAGGGCTGATCCTGTTCGTTGCTCTCTTGTACCACCTCCAGTTCAGGAAATAAGCAGGACAGTAATGCAGCCCCTCTGTGTCCTCATCTGCCCAGACAGCTTTTGCCAGGTAAGCAAGCCGAGTGGGTTCAGAGCAGGGCTGAGCAGTACCTGAGATGATTGATCTTTGCAGTGTAAGAGCAGCCAGAGGGGCAGGTGAAGCCATCTAGCCCACTGCTCTTTTCTGGCAGTGACCACAAAAAGTCTGGGAAAATGATAGAAGCCCTTTCCTGACAGCCCTCTTGTCTCTTGTCAGCCAAAGGCTGTCAGGAGGTAGATGTCTGCATTCCTCGTGTTAATGGATAATGTATTTTTCCTCTGTGAACATGCCCTTGTCTCCAGTCCGTTTAAATGTAGGGCGCTGACACATCCCAGGGGAGACCTCCTAGGGCACCAATAATGTTGTAGGTGCCAGCTACCTCTGCCTGGTTCCTTTTGCACTTGACAGCTGCTAGCTTCATTTCTATCTCTTTGCTTTTGTCCTGTTTGGAAACAGTGAGCAGCTCCTCTCTGTTTATCTTCTCCGTGCATCTGATAGGTTTATTGGCTTCAGTCATGTCGCTGCAGGAATCTCTTGTTTCCAGGCAGTACTCCTCCAGCCTAATTGATTAATTCTCATTATTTGTTTGTTCAAACCTTATTTCCTTTTAAAAACTATTTCCCCCTTGCATTATGTCCTCTTGAACCGAAGGAGCCAGGCTGCCTCCTGGGCTGAAGCTGCAGACGTTGTGTGGATTTTTGGGGTAGTTTGTTTACTAACCATTTCCTAGCAATAGGCTGCTGGTTTGGGGTTTACATGTGCAGTGGCAGTGAGCTGATGCTTTTCTCGGTCTGTCGTGGCTCTAGCAAGACTTAGTGAATGTTAATGACTGGCCTGGAGCACATCACTCTGTGACATTCAGATCGTTTTCCTTTGCACTGCTGCCTTTACTCACGCTGCATTTCCTCTGATGTTTTAGCTCCCCGTGTTCACTCTCAGGGCTTGTCTTCAGCTAGCCCTTCTCCTTCCCGTCAGAACAGCTTGTGTCCTCAGGAGACCTTCACTCTGCTCCTCGCCCATCTCCCAGGTTGTTTATGGATGCAGGGTGTAGCAGAGCACTGCAGAAGGCTCCCGGCAGCCTCCCGCCCTGGGAAATTCGACCATCTCTGCCTGTCCTCTGCCGTCTGCTTTCAGCTGGCTGGCAGCGCGGCCGAGGGCTCCACTTGCCCTTTAGCTGCCCAGGCTCACTGCTGTCTGAGCATCCTCTCCTACTGCGGTCTCCTCGCTGCTGTCAGCGCCTGCCCCCGGGCGCCCTGCCGCCGCTGCCCCCGGGCGCCCTGCCGCCGCTGCCCCCGGGCGCCCTGCCGCCGCTGCCCCCGGGCGCCCTGCCGCCGCTGCCCCCGGGCGCCCTGCCGCCGCTGCCCCCGGGCGCCCTGCCGCCGCTGCCCCCCGGGCGCCCTGCCGCCGCTGCCCCCGGGCGCCCTGCCGCCGCTGCCCCCGGGCGCCCTGCCGCCGCTGCCCCCCGGGCGCCCTGCCGCCGCTGCCCCCCGGGCGCCCTGCCGCCGCTGCCCCCGGGCGCCCTGCCCCTGGGCCCCCTGCCGCCGCTGCCCCCGGGCCCCCTGCCGCCGCTGCCCCCGGGCCCCCTGCCGCCGCTGCCCCCGGGCCCCCTGCCCCTGGGTCCCCAGCGCTGCCTGCCGCTCCCCTCCAGCACTCCTGTGCAGTGAATCCGGGCTGGAGGCAGGGCTGGCTGGAAAGGGACCCAACAGCTCCTCAGCTGGTGCTGATTTGCTGTGCTGCTGTAGTGTTCAGCGGTGGGTTCTCCATTAGGATCATTTCAGACAAGTGCCTGCTTCTGTGCTGGCTGCTGCTGGTGAAAGTGGTGACCTTCCAGGTTCAGCTGTAGTCTAGAGTGAGGGCAGTGCCTCTGGACCAAGCCTTGCACTTCTGGTTGCAGACTGGCATGGATTTGGTGCTGCAGTTGGAGCAATCTGACTGGGTACAGAAATTGCAGCTGGGTGCTGATCAATTTCCTGACTGCTGCCTGGAGCTTTCCCTGCGCTGAGGCAGGAGGAGAAGTCTGGTGGTGGGTTAGCATCTGTAGCTCTTGGAACAAAGGCAGTGAGTGAGGAGGGGTTTGGTGCACTCCTGCCAGTGACCAGCGCTCTAGTGTTACTCTTTATCCTGTGCAGGGACTTCCTTCTCACTTCCTGGCAACTAATTGCATCATAAATACTATTTTAATGCTGTAACTGGAAATTCTCAGATTTGGCTGCTGCTGCCCTGGTGGTGTCCTGTGAATGGTGGAATTCTTGGGGATTTGTGTGCATTTAAGTCTCCCAAGTGCAATGGGGATGGGTCCCTGGTGAGAGTTGTAGTCACCAAATGAGCTTTTCAGATGGTTCTTGACAATTCACCCCCAGAGTCAGCAGCTCTGCTGTTGTACCTCACAACAGTGTGCTGGGGGGGTTAGCTCATCTTTGTGCAAAGCTGAGGTTAGATGCTTCTGGCCTGAACACTTTCCTTTGGCTGCAGTGAATGTGAACTGCTTTGCTTGGCCAGCCAGCTCGGGGTGGGGGTGAGGGGTGTCAGCTTGTGTCGCAAAGGCAGAGCTTGCTTTGGGCGATCGGTGGCTCTGTGACCTGGGCTGCTGTGTTTTCTTCCAGAGCAGGGGGCCCTGCATGTGGGTTTGTGCCTTGTTTTCCCGGTGGCAGTAGGTGGGGCCTTGGGCTGTGGTCGCTGAGGCTGCGTGGCCTGGCTGCTGTGGTCTGGGGCATCCACAGCAGGGCGCTGCAGAGCGGAGCAGCCGCGCTCAGCCGGCAGAGAGGCGCTGGGAGCCGTCGGGCCCTGCCTCTGCTGCTCTGCTCACTCAGTTCAGCTCATTCTGACCTGCTTTGCAGCAAAGAAGTTGTTACAAATTCAACATCTTTTCCCCTTCAACTTGGAGGAGGAGGTTACCCAACCCATTTCTTATGGCCCCCAGGAAAGCCAGAGATGTTCTTAGTTATTTTTCCTCTCATTTTGCCATGCAAAGGAGCTTTGTCCCCTGGCTGAGACAGGCACAGGGCTTGCACATGGATTGGCTCAGCCACAGGGCAAGATTGTACTTTGCTGGAGATCTTTAAGGTGAATGGTTGATTGGAAAAAGGAAATGATCAATGAGAGAGTGCCTGTGCCCTAAATATGTTGCCTCCTTGGAGCAGTGGATGGGTGGCAGGCCCAGCAGGTTTGCCATCCCATTCAGCTTCGGCTAACAAGTCATTTGCCAGATCACCAGGTGCCGTGCTGGCCTGGTGGGTGGCCTCTCAGTACTGCCCCTGCAAGGAGAGCATGGTAGTGTGAGGTCTTGGTGCATGGGGAGCCTGGGAACACCTTGGAGCAGGGAGCTGAGCTGTGACCACAAGTCTGCTGGCTTCTGTTTGGCAGCAAGAAGATGGCTTTTAACAGGCACATGCCCCTCCTCAGAGCTGTACACAGCATGGTGCCGCTGCAGCTGCTGCAGCTGCTCTTACACTGTGGGGAGAAGGAAGAGGCAGGAGTTGTGGGGCAGGCTGTCAGGATGTCTGCTTGCTGAAGCCTTGTGCTCACCTGTGTCCCTCTGCAGGTGCTGCCCTGTGGCGTGGCCTCCCTGCCTACCAGCACCACCTCTCTCGCCTGGTGGTGGTGGGTACCATGCTCTGTCCTGCTGCTGGGACAATCACAGAGTCACAAACTGCACTGGGCTGGAAGGGACCCTGTGGTGGGTAAAAATCACCCCCAACTAATTTGGAAGAGCTCTCCCCAGAATAAATAGCTCAGGCCAGCCCAGTTTGGGATGGGAGCAAATGAAGCTCTTTTTCAGAGCAAACTGAACTCTAGAAATCTGAAATGCAATGAACATGTAGCAGATCTACCACAGATGCACAGGAGAGGTTTAGTTACAATTTAGAAGTGACACAGAAGCTCCTCAGACCCCGCTGGATGGATCCAGGGAACACATTCACCTCCTCCCCCCACCGCCTCCCTCCTTCCCATTACCTCACACAGGAGTCAAACCAGAGATACCCCTGGCAAGGCCATGGGGGAGAGAGAGAGGAAAGCTGCAAGCAGAAGTGACAGAATAAGAACAGAGAGAGAGAGAGAACTGTTTCTGCCTCTGCTCTGTATCCCACTGGCAAGCCAAGGAGTTCTGTAGACCTTAGCATTATTTTCCTTTTACTTCCAATGAGGTTTATTTCACTTCTGGTCTTTGCAGTCAGGATCTAGGCTAAAGTTCCCCCTTCAACCAGTAACAGACCCTCCAAGGGCATCTTGTCCAATGCCTCTGCAGGCATTGGACCTCCACCTAGAGCAGGCTGTCCAGGGCAACATCAAGTCTGATCTTGAATGTCTCCAGGGACAGAGTCTCCTGGGCAGCCTGTTCCAGTGTCTCACCACCCTCACTGTGCAGAGCTTCCTCCTGATGTCCAACCTAAGTCTGCCCCACTCCAATGTCAAACCATTGCCCTTCATCCTATGCCCACAGGCCCTTTTGAACAGTCCCTCCCCAGCTTTCCTTTAGGTCCCCTTCATATCTTGAAGTGCAGCTCCAAGGGCTCCCTGGAGCCTTCTCTTCTCCAGACTGAACAGCCCCAATCCAATAGTTGTGGCTGGGGGTTCAGCATGGAGTCATCTAGGGCTGTCAGCTGCAGCTTTTCAGTTGGTGGCCCATCATCATGAAGGTTCAACACATCTGTAACAGCCAGCCAGAAGGGCTGGAATCCCCCAGCAGGGTGAATGCAGCAGTAGAGAGGAGGCTGCAGCTTTGAAGGTGTTCAGCTCATCTCAGGCTCCAAGGGCGAGTGAAGGCACTTTGGGTTTGGGAGAGCTCTCTGTTGGTTTTACTTGGTCCTTTTCTCAGAAGCATATTCTAAAAACCCCACCAAAAGGGACAAGTGAAGCCTTGATCCCCAGGAGGAGTGGAGTTGGGGTCTGCATGCTGCAGCAGCTCAGCTGTACCCCAGCCTGGGGGGCTTTGCCATAAGCCAGCACAGGCTCTTCGTGCTGAGCGGAAGCGCTGCCCCAGCTGGGTGTCCCCAGGTGTCTGTCACCTACTGGACACATCAGTTGTGCCTCTCTGCTCCTGGCCTCAGCTGGGGCCAGCCTCACCAAGCAGAGCTGGGGTGAGTGGGCTGATGTCAGGGGGTCATGAAGTGTTTCTGACCTTCAAACAAACTCCCAACCCTGCTGCCAGTCGAGCTGCAGTGCTTGTGTGACCTGCTCCAAAGCTCTCTCACATCTCTTCTGCAGCGAGGGCAAAAGCCATCAGCGCTTCTCCTGTCTACCAGAAGGAAGGAGGGGGGCATCAGGGCTGCCACCCTGGGCTTCCAGAGAGCAGGCTTTGGTCTGTTGTAGAAGGCTTGGTTGACAGAGTTCCTTGGGAGGCAGTCCTGGAGGACAAAGCAGCCCAGGAAGGCTGGACAGGCTTCAAGAAGGAAATCCTGGAGGCACAAGAAGAGGCCATCCCCACGTGTCAAAAGATGAGGCAGCAGGGAAGAAAACTGGCTTGGCTGGTTAGAGCTCAAGTGAAACTTGGTGGGCTTGGGAGAAGGGGCAGGCAAGGTGGGAGGACTACAAAGATGCAGAGGTCATGCAGGGAGACAATTCAAAAGGGGCTAAAGCCCAGCTAGGACTTGGCTAAGTCTGTGAGAAAATGCTACTATAAACACAGCCACAGGAAAAGGAGGGCCAAGGAGAACCTACATCCTCTACTGGACACAGGGGAGCCATGGTGACAAAGAATGAGGCTGAGGGTCTCAACACCTTCTTTACCTCAGTCTTTAAGAGTCAGCTCAGCAGTTCCCTGGGTACCCAGCCCCCGTGCTGGAAGGTGGAGATGGGGAGCAGAATGAGCTCCCATGATCCAAGAAGAAATGGTGAGGGACCTGCTCTGCCACTTACACACACCAGGCTGTGGGGCTGGGTGGGATCCACCCAAGGCTGCTGACAGGCCTGGTGAGGGTCATCTCATCCCCAGGCCCCATCCATCATCTCTCAGCAGTCCTGGCTGATGGAGCAGCTCCACTTGACTGGAGGTTGCATGTGACACCATTGATAAAGGCCATAGGGAGCATCCAGGGAAGTACAGAGCTGGCAGCCTGACTTTGGTGCCAGGGGGGTCACAGAGCAGAGGTTCAGGCTGGAGATTAGGAAGAATGTCTTCACTGGAAGGGTCACTGGGCACTGGCAGAAGCTGCCCAGGGAGGTGGTGGAGTCCCCATCCCTGGAGGCATTTGAAAGATGCTTGGGTGAGGTGCTCAGGGCCATGGTCTGACAGCTGTGTGCAGGGAGATGTTAGGTCATGGCTGCAAACTGCTCTCAAGGTCTTTTCCTCAGGCAGTTCTGTGGTTCTACAGCCTCAAGGTTTGTCTCTGCTCTTGCAGCTGGAGGAGGGTCCTGTCAGAAAGGAGCTAGTGGAGCTCCCAGCCAGGCTGCTCAGGTCATTCCCTCTGCTTGAGTATCCCCTTGGCTGGGTGGGCTGCAGGTGGTGGGAGGACAGTGTGCAGAGTGGTGGCTCTGCTCTCGTGGAGGGAGCCACCTCAGGTGGGATTCTTTCTCAGTGCCTGACTCCACTCCCTGGCACTGTGCCAGTCTTCCAGGTTTCCACCCCAAACCTGAAAGGAAGTCAGAGAGCTTTGCTGATGTGATTTACCTGGGGAGTATTCTGGTTCTTCTGAGCTTCTGTGGTGGCTTGCCACTGCTGGAGGTGCAGGGATGAGAAACACTCCTGCTGCCCCTGCCCCTCAAGGAGTCCTTACTTTCTGAAGCCATTGTACTTGGGGTGCTGAATAGAAGGTTTGGGGGGGTTATGATTTCAACGAAGCTGACCTGACTAGGTGTGGATGCACACAGTCCTTCTGGCTCCTCTCCAGCTCGAGACACTCATGCCAAGGCAGTGCTGGAGACTTCTTGTGCCCTTCTTACCAACTCCATTTGCTGGTTTGGTTTCTTGCCCATGCTTGTGGGCCGTGAACTGAGGCAGTCTGTGTGATGTGTACCCTGGTGTCATCCTCAGGAGCTCTGCAAAGGCAGAGGAGTGTGGCAGGGACTCCCCAGTTTTGGGTAGCCTGCTGCTCACTGTGCAGAGCTTTGTTGGCTTCATAGCAACTCCTGTGCCCAGGTGTTTCAGCAGCTCTTTGACACCACAGAAGCAGCAGCCTGGGTGCCAGGGCTGACTGGTGGGGTGTGGGCTAGAGAAGCTTCACCAGTGCAAGGAGCCCGTGGAGCCCTTCTGCTGGTGCCTCAGCCCTGGCAGGGAGGAGTGGCTGCATTGTTACTGCCGGGGGGTGTCACAGAGCTATGGTGCTGAGAGCTGCCTGAATGCCTTGGGTGTGCTGCCGCTCTCACCAGCGCAGAGACCTCTTCAGAACACTTTGCAGAGCTCACACCGCTTGGTTCCTCGGGGGAGGAGCCTGGTGCCTGTTCCACATGAGTGCATTCTGCTCCTGGCTTCAGGTGGTAGCACATGAGATGCCCTCCCTGGTCATGTTTCTTCTTGGCACTGCAGTTCCCCTAAAGACCTCTCAGAAGTCTGTCATCCTGCTTTCACTAACCAGAGGGAGCAGAGTTGCTGGAGGACACCCAGGCTCGATGGATGTCAGCAGTGCTGTTGGTGGAGCAGAGGATGCTCTGGAAGGTGTTGTGAGCTGGGTGCTGCTGTGCCCTGCAGCTGGGCTCCTAGCAGCATGCTCAGCCCTGCTGGCAGGCAGTGCTGCTCAGAGCCCAGCTGCTCTGCTCCTCTCTCCTGAGAAGTTGGTTTGGGCTAGGAAGAAAACTTCTCTTTTTTTCCTGGGGTAAGACATGTTTTGATGAGGTTGCAAAACAAGCAGAGAGAGCCCAGCTTTTCAGATGGTGTGGCACAGCTGAAAGAGGCATTCCCTCAGCAGGAGGTCAGTTGGGGGTTTGTGGTCAGTAGTAGGGAGGTAGGGAGGTAGTGAAGGTTTTTCCTTTGGCCTTGGAGTGCTATGTCCAGCTCAGGGGCCCCCAACATAAGAGAGACATGGAGCTGCTGGAGAGGGCCCAGAGGAGGCCACAAAGATGGCTGGAGGGCTGGAGAACCTCCCCTGTGGGGACAGGCTGAGGGAGTTGAGGCTGTTCAGCCTGGAGAAGAGAAGGCTCCAAGGAGACCTTCAAGAGCTGAAGGGGACCTGCAGGCAGGCTGGGGAGGGACTGTTCAGAAGGGGCTGTGGGGATAGGGACAGGGGCAATGATTTGAAACTGGAGCAGGAGAGATTTAGGTTGGATATCAGGAGGAAGCTCTGCACAGGGAGGGTGGTGAGAGACTGGCACAGGTTGAGGCCCCATTCCTGGAGACATCCAAGATCAGACTTGCTGGGCAGCCTGCTCTAGGTGGAGGTGTCCCTGCTGCCCGCAGGGGGTTGGACAAGACGCCCTTGGAGGGTCCCTTCCAACCCAGTGCCATCTGTGAATCTGAAAAAGAGAACTTCTTCCCCGCCCAGTTCTCCTCCACCTGGATTTTAATTGCTTCATTCTTCTTGAACAAACCCAGCAGTTTCTTGACAATGAAAGCAATCAGAGAGCCGGGGAAGCCTGTTGGGTGTTTGAAAAGGAAGGGAAGAGCTGAACGCAGCTCATTGTGTGCTGGGGAACCTTGGGCTGCATTCAGGGTAGAACAGGAATATGAAATGAAGACTTTGCATAAAGGCAGGAGAAATACTGCCAGCGCTCCATTTTCATAAAAGAAGAACTGTTTAGGCAGAAATATGATTTAGCCTTTTATAGAGGGCTCCAGAAGAGCAATCTCTGTGCGTGCTCAGAGTTGGAGAGGAGTTGCAGGGGAGAGGTGGCTGGAAACACACATGCCAGAGAGCCGAATTCCTGACCTGAGCATTAACTGCCTGAACTGAGCAGTGCTGCAACCACAGCATCTTGCTTTTTCTGTAGTGTGATTCCTTTGATGTGATGCATGAATGTTTGCTCAGCTCTGCAGCCTTCAGCTGTCATTCTGGCCTGTGAATTGATGGTGAAGCTGACACTTGTGCTGCTATTTTCATCACGTCTCACGTTAGAGTGCGCTGCCTGGGGAGGATCCAGCATCGCTCCCCTGGGTGGCCTCAAAAGGATCTAAGGGAGTGCAGGCTCAGTATTGTCACAGCTTCCCATACAGAAAGGCTCAGAGAGTTTAAATCCTGAAATGTTTCTTTTTGTGAAGTCTGAAGTATTTTTATCCTTCATCAATCACTAGACTCAAATTTTCCTTTGCTTTGGTAAGAGAATCCCAGCTCTCCCCTGCAGCACCAAGTCCAAATGACATCTCAGAGTCTGGAGCCTTAGCTTTTGAGCCTGGTGCTCACCTGGCTGTAAATCAAGGGACTTGTCCCTCACTTTTGGCTGCTGTGTCCTTGCAGCAGGGACTTGTTCCACCCTTCTGGCCCTGTGTCCTTGCTGCACCTCCAGTGTAGCTGCATGGATAAGCACAGGGGAAAGCTGCATTCCTGGGGCCTGGGTGGCAGCTATGGGGCCTCTGAGCTCCCACTGCAGTAGCAGCTGAAGGAGGATCTCTTTGGTTTCTTGGGGCAAACTGGCAAGGTCTGCAGTGACTTCTGCACAGCTGCTAGGGAATCCCATCCTGGTTTTGCCTGGCACCCCTGTACACTCAGCACTTTTAGGGGACAAGCAGTCCCATCAGCATCTGCCATCTCAGCATCTGCCTTAATTCCATTTGGTGATGCCCTCACTGCTGGCCTGCTGAGGAGCTTGGCTGAGCAATGCTGTGCTGTCTTTCTTCCTCAGGGGCTAGATGAAGAGCAGCAAGTTTTATTACTGGTGATTAAACTGGAAGAGGGCAGAGTCAGGCTGGAGATGAGGACAAATGCTTGACAGTGAAGGTGGGGAGATGCTGGAAGAGGTTGCTCAGGGAGGCTGTGGATGTCCCCTCCCTGGAGGTGTTCATGGCCAGGCTGGATGAGGCTGTGAGCAGCCTGGGCTAGTGGGAGGTGTCCCTGCCTATGGCAGGGGGTTGGAGCTGATCTCTAAGGTCCCTTCCAACCCATTCCATGAATCTATGATTGGATAATAAAAGGTAGAAAACAGCTTACAGTCTGTCTGCAGGGCAGTGGTGGGGAGGGTTGGGTCTCTGTTCTATTCCAGCCTGGCTGCAGAGTCATTTCAGGGGAGGTGACCTTGGTGCTCTTACCTCCTTTGTTTCTCCCCTGATTACAGCCTCATTCAAAGGAAAGCCAAGGGTTTTAAACTCTGTCTGAGGTGAATATTTAACAGGAGGAGAGTTCAGGTGCCAGTGTGCTGGGCTGTAATGGGAAGGGTTGGCCCATTGCACACAAAATTATTCAGTGCTGACTTGGAAGCTCCCAAGGGGCATGGTACTGCCCAGTCCCAGGAAGTGTGGCATGGGGCAGGAGTCCTACAGAAAAAGTGGCTATCCTGTGTTGGGCAGGAGGATCTGACAGAGGAAGGAAGCTGATCTCTTCTGACTTGACTGTGTTGAGCAATATCAGTATTGGAAGTGTTAACTGGAAGGCCCAAGAAAACTGAGACCACAGCCTGAAAACAGACCAGGAGGAGCTGCTGGAGAGAACTCAGATCATCACATTGCTTGGGAAAGAAAGGAGTGCCTGAGCCTGCAGTCCTCCCCCTGAAGCTCTTGGCCAAGTGGAGGAGGACTGTAGTGGGTGGACACTGTTTGCAGCCAGCAAGCACTCACTCAGGGTCGGTCACACACCAAGGCAGAAAGTGTCCATGAAAGGGCTAAGGAAAAAACCAAACAACAAACATTGAGGCCAGCTTGAGATCAAGGGAAAATAAATCAGATAATAAAACCCTGTTTTAAACAAAATTCCCATTCCTGGGAGTGGTGGGAAGCAGAGTTGTCTGCAGGTATGTGGCAGTGCCAAGGCACGTTTCTACAGGAGGAAGTATGAAGAGTCCAATGGAGCAGTGAGATCTTAGGCATAATCTACTCTGGAGCTCATTCTCAGCATAATTCTGACTGGAAAAGGGAGAGAGAGGTGACAGCAGAGCAAGGGCATGGAGTGAGCAGAGGACTTTGGCACTTTGCACCTTGGAGAGGAGCCAGTGGGAGGACACAAGAAAGTAATAAAGCTTTATGAAAGCATGAGTGGCAGAGGAGGTGAGCAAAGATTAACTGGCATGTCTGAGAGTGTGGGGGCTGCTGGGAGCCCAGGCAGAGCTTTCCCTCCAGCTTGGACAGAAGGAAGGTTGATTTCACAGTGTGCCTTCACTGCCCTGCAGATTGCCAGAGTCACCCAGAGGCCAAAGGCAGAAGAACTAATGGAAGAGAAGTGACGATATTTGTTTGGTGATGAGAAAAAAAAAGTAGTAAATAAGAGTTAGGTTGAGGAAGTGTGGAGGAGGCCTCTGGCACCAGGAGATGGAACAGCCTCTGGAAATCAGTGCAGGGAGGGAGTGCCCCTGGAGAGCAGCCCCTGGGGGTGTGCGCTGAGCAGCTCGGGAGTGGCTCTCCCTCACAGGGGAAGCCTGGAGCTCATACCAGGCACTTTGGCCACAGCGTCTGAGTGTGTGGGAAAGCAAAGGGAGGATTGGATGATGGTGGAAAAATACTAGTGATCAGAGCAGGAAACACTGCACCAGTGCAGGGCTCATCACTCCTGAAGATCCAGGGAAACTGGGAGAGGTCCTGAAAGATGGCCAAGAATGAGTAAAGGCTCCTTGTAGAGTGTAAGTGGATCAAAACTTCTCAGTCTCACACAGATCTCTCTGAAGTGCTCTGATGGCAGCAGCATGGAGCATGGGTGAAGCCATTGTTTGCTGCCTCTCCTGATGGGAAGGGTGAAGGCCACCAAGGGAGAGCAACGGATGGCAGGTTCAAAACAGTGTGTGGGAGCAGGACCTCCTCCTTTCTCTTTGCCATTTTTTAATCTGTTGGAACAGTTCCCTGGATTTAGGCTGATTTATTCTGCAGTTAAAGCTTCATCAGATTACTGTTCAGAGGGCTTTGAAAGCTTAGCTCCAGAGCTCTGTTCAGAAGAGAAATCCCTTTTCAGTGCTGGAGTAGGGATATGAAACCTCAGATCATTTTCCCTGGACACAGTGAGTGCAACTTCTCAGTCAAGTGTTGTGCTCAAAAGACCATTGAAGGCAGAGGTTAATAGAAAAGGTTGGGTTGGAAGACACCTTAGAGATCATCTGGTTCCAACCCCTTGCCATGGGCAGGGACACCTCCCACCAGTCCAGGTTGCTCAGGGCCTCATCCAGCCTGGCCTTGAACACCTTCAGGGGAGGGGCATCCACAGCCTCCCTGGGCAGCCTGTGCCAGTCTCTCCCCACCCTCACTGTCAAGAATTTCTTATCCATCTTCAGTCTCAATCTTCAGCCTCTTCCAGCTCAAAGCCTCCCTCTTCTCCAGGCTGAACAACTCCAACTCCCTCAGCCTGTTCCCATAGGGGATTTTCTCCAGCCCTCTGATCATCTTTGTGGCCTTCTCTGGGCCTACTCGAGCAGTTCAGTGTCTCTCTTGTGTTGAAAGCCCCAGAGCTGGACACAGAGCTCCAGGTGAGGTCTCATGAGAGCAGAGCAGAGGCAGAATCTCCTCCCTTGTGCAGACCAGAGCACAGAGCCTAGCCCTGTGGCTGGTATTTTGGGCTTGTTACTGGAGTGTGAAAGCTTCTGTGACAGCAAGAGCTCATGTGTCCTCTTTGAAAGACAGCTGGGACGGAGGCACACCATCACAGTGTTGTTTGGAAATTGTCTCCTAGGCCTTAGGGAAGGACAGCAGAGAAGGTTTTAAGTTGCTGGAGACAGTTTGTTCTCCCAGTGTCCAGATGCTTCTGTTTGTGGTTTACCTGTGGTGGTTGTCTCACCCACTCACTGACAGCAGCAATTTCTCATCAGTTTAGGCCCATGCAGAGCACCCTGCTGAGCACCACTGAGCTGTAAGAAGAGCTCAGTCACTCCAGCTGCTTGGAGAGTTGTGCTCTGAGCTGTGCTTCACCTCTGCTTCTGACCTGGAGAAGGGCTTGCCACAAAAGCCTCTCCTCATTGCTGCCAAGCACAAACACAGGCTGGGCAGCCCTGAGGAGGAGGACTTGGGGGCCTTGGTTGATGAGGAGCTCACCAGGAGCTGGCAAAGTGCATCTGCAGCCCAGAAAGCAGCCACATGCTGGGCTGCACCCTCAGCAGCGTGGCCAGCAGGACGAGGGGATTCTGCCCCTCTGCTCTGGTGAGGCCCCACCTGCAGTGCTGTCTCCAGCTCCAGAACCCCCAACATCAAAAGCAGATGGAGCTTTGGAGTGGGTCCAGAGGAGGCTGTGAAGAGGATCAGGAGTAACAGGACGGAGATTGGAGTCAATCCAGCTGACAATGTGATCGAGTATTGTTCCTTTATTGCTCCAGCATTGCAGGCCTGTGGTGCAGGCCTGTGGTGCCAGTAGAGCAGAGTAAAGCAAAGCGTAGGAGAAGGGAAAGGAAAGGCAGAAGTGCCTAGCAAGGGAACTTCTGCAGCTTACATAAACTCAGAGTGCCTTGTTGGCATGGCTTCATTGGTTCCTGAGAGTGGCCACACATCTGCTGTTACAGGTTATTGGTCACACTACTGATGTCACCTGAGGCTGTTGATGCAGGTGCATGTCCTGTTGTCCCAAGATAACTCTCCATGTTTATAGCTACCAGTGCCCTGCTTTAGTTCCATGCTGCAGGCACAGCACTGTTTTGCTGCACTGCTGGCTGGCTCTGCACTTCTGCTGAGCATGGCCTACCCCCATGGCAGGCTCTAGGCCTGCACTGCCAGGTTGCTCACCCTGCTCCTCGCTGGCATTGCCACACAGGAGGCTGGAGAACCTCTCCTGAGTTGGGGTTGTTTGACCTGGAGAAGAGAAGGCTCCAGGGAGACCTTAGAGCAGCATTTCAGTATCTGAAGGGGACCTAGAGGAAGGCTGGGGAGGGACTGTGAGAAAGCATTCTGCAGTCAGCTGGGTTGTTGTTATTTTACCTTTGTGGATGATTCAGAGGAATTGCATCACTGGGGCTCAACAGAGAACTAATTCTGTTATGCTCTTTGGTTGCTCTTAGACCTCTTCAGCATTCAGCTAAAACTCATTAAGTGAAATTGCTGTGGAGGAAGCTCAAAAGAGAGCCCTCACTTTAGTTCCATGGTGGTGACTTCAACTAAGGATATTCTTTGCAATTGGATTTGGCAGCTATTAGTGCCACAGTTCACCTTAATGACATGGGATGGGGAGACCTCAGAGCAGCCTTCCAGTACCTGAAGGGGTTCCAGAGAGCTGGGGAGGGACTTTTGACAAGGACTGGGAGTGACAGGATGAGGAACAATGGCTTTGAGCTGGGAGAGAGGAGGTTGAGAGTGAGTGTGGGGAGAGCCTGGCACAGGTTGCCCAGGGAGGCTGTGGTTGCATCCTGCCTGGAGGTGTTCAAGGCCAGGCTGGATGAGGCCTTGAGCAGCCTGTGCTGGTGGGAGGTGTCCCTACCCATGGCAGGGGGTTGGAACTGGATGATCTTTAAGGTCCCTTCCAACCCAACCATGAATCTATGACTGTCCTCCTTTAGAATGTTTTACATCTTTTTTTCAGGGTGCCTTCAGAATTCCTTGCAGCACTGGGCAGGGGGTGGGTAACTCTCTCTGCCCTGTGCCCAAAGGCTACGGTCATGGAGCCTGGAAAGGGATGGCAAAAAAGTACCATTGGAGTGAATAAAATCAGTCCTGAGCTAACTGAGGCTCTCATTTTATTGCTGAAGTGACTGCATCAGCAGCAGTGCCTCCAAACTAAGTTGTGTTTTCAGGGTTAGTGTGGGAGGAAGGTGTGTGTGATCTCACAGCCAGCACAGAGCAGACCCTGGTGCCTGGCTTTGGTCATCTCTCTCTGCGTGCCTGCTGCCAAGCTCTCCTCTCTTTACAGAAGGTGTTACCAGCAGGCTGTGCTGGGGCCAGGGCTGCTGCTCAAATGCTTGTTGTTTGCTAAGGGCCTTGCACTGAGGAAGTCCTTCTCCAGTGCTGGGTCCTGGAAAGCTGTGGGTGCTGAGAGCTGCTGAATTTGGCCTCTGCAAAGAAGGCTTCTTCGATGTAGCCTCCAGAGTGTGCTACTTTTGTTTTGTCATAGTGGGATGAAAGAGTTTTCTGTGTAGGAAAGGTGAAGGCGTTCAGAATTTCTGTGATTGGCAGGGAAGGAGAGGGGCAGCAAACCAGCCTGCCTGGGCAAGGCTGCCTGGGCAAGGCTGCCTGGGCAGGCCCCATGGGTAAGCTGTGAGCTGAGGATGAGCAGCAGTGCTGCGGAGCACAAGGGAAGCAGCTTCTGCAGCGCCTGGGCTGTGGGTGGAGAGCTGTGTCCTTGGCTGCTGTTCTGCTGTGTCCCACTGGACACCTCCTGTGCAGCTCTTTACCTGCTCCTATTCTGGAAAGTTTGAGCTGCTTGTGGAGGCAGGGATCCATTTCTCATTAAACTTGTTGTTTAATGGGACATATTAACATCTGCCCTGGAAAATCTCCCAGGAGCTGAATTCCTTCAGTGTGAAGTGTCTGCCTTGACTCCTGATTCATTATTCAGTAGCTTTGGAAAGGGAATTTTTAAGCAGTGCTGCTGTGTGGCTGTGGCAGTCACTGCCTCTGGGTTTTCTTCTGGCTTTTACTGTGCTCTGTGATGGTTTCAGGCGCACAGTCTCCTTGTTCCTACAGCTGCCTTCCGCTGCTGCGAGGGCGATTCCCTTTGGATGAAAGGAAGCATTTTTGTGATGAGAGTGGTGTGCAGTGCTGGAGTCTGCACCCTTGGTAAAGCCCTGAGCATCTGGATCCAGCTTTGAAAGTACTTCTGCTTGGGGAAGGAGGTTGTGCCTGATGACCTCCAGAGATCCTTCCCAGCCTACATTGGTTCTGTGGCTGCATTCGGAGCCCGTGCATGGAAAGCTCCCAGTGGCTCCTCTGCTGTCTTCAGCTGCAGTGGAGGCTGCCAGCAGACTGCTGACAAACTTCCTCTTAGTATTTCTTGCATGAAGATTCAGTTGAGGTTTCATGCAGTCAGCTTTTCCTTCCACTGGCAGGTTGGTGTGCTGTGCCTGCCTCGTCCCCTGCTGTTTCCAGTGAGTCACAGGGGGAGTTGATCCCTTGTGACAGAGCCTTTCTGAACAGGGAAAGGTTAAGTGTGAAACCTGGGGCTCAGCTTCATCCAGAACTGGAGTGCTGAGACTGAGTGTCCAGTCCTAAGTGCCCAGTGCTGAGACTAAGTCAGCTGTGCTGAGATCTTGAGCTACTTCAGAAAGAAGTAGAACCTTTAGGAGTTAACATCCTCAGGGCTTTGTTTACTTCCTGGCCCAGCTGGAGTGCTCCTGGGGCTATGGATTTCCACTCAAGATAGGGGATGTGAAGCTCTCCTAAGCCTGGGAATGTGTTTGCTGTGTCCCAGGTATATGAAACTGAATTTCAGTGACTAGGAATCCCCTTGGCTTACACTGCTGCTCCTTAATGGAGCTGGTCTGGACTTTGGTGTGGAGGACTTTGGGTGAGGGAAAAAAGAAAGATGACTTTGACCTGAGGGTTATTGCACATTAAGTGTACCTTTGTAAAGCACTGCTGGTGGCATGAGCTGCTTAGGGTCCAGCTCTCTCCCTGGAGAGCTCTGGCTCCTAGCTTTGACCACCTAAATGTTAACCTGAGCCAGTGTGGCCATGAGTGAGGGAAGAGGGATGGAGGGAGAGGGAAGCAGAAGTTCTTTTCTGTTTAAAATGCCAACAGGGCTTGGATATGGACAGACAGGATCTCACCAGGGCAGGAGACACTTCCAAGTCTCTCAGGCTTCAGCAGATTTTGTGCGCTGATGGCACAGGCTTTTGAAGGATCATCTAACCCTGCCAGCCCCTAGAGCCTCTGGAACCTATGGGGAGCAGCCCCCATGCAATGAACAGCAGCACTTCCATGGATCCCAGAGCTAGTATGAAAGCATGCTGAGTGTGGGGTCACACTGAACAGGAAAGCAGCCCTTGGGAGCAGAGTGATGAGTGAGCCCCTCCAGGGATGGGGAGAAGCAGGAGGAGTCCCCACCCTCAGCAAACTCCCCCTGTGCACCGAGTGCAGCCTTTGTGGTCTGAGGTGCAGCTGCCCTGGCTGACCCCAGACTGCTACAGCCTGCAGGCCATGGCTGGCCTGGGCTTCTCTCCCAGCAGAGCCAGGACGTTGGCCAGCTCTGAGGAAAGCCACACCAATGGGTGGCAGCTGCCACCCAGCTTCAGGCATCTGCTTTATCACCAATGCTGCAGTGTTTAAGCAGAGGTCAGTGTACATCCTGGTGCCAGCCCAGGCCTGCTGCAGCATGGCTGTGGCCCTGGGCAGGGGATTTGAGCAATTTGTCTCATTGACAGATGGATTTTACCTGTAAGGGAGGGAGGGCCAGCATCTGGTTTGGGCTTCTTGGCCCCCTTGTGACACAGCTGATGGTCAAATACATCTCTCCACTGCTGCATTTCCCCACAGAGTGACTTGATCTGGTGACAGGGAGAGGGTTGGCTGTCCAAAAACTGCTGTCTGCCTCTGGTTGGGAGGTTACAGGCTGAGGCTGTTCCCCAGTTAAGACTAACTGGCAAGCCCAGGTAACAGGTGAGAAGGTAACTCTGGACTTTCCTTGCAGCTGAGCAGCCTGGGCACTGCCAAGGAGCTTCTCTGCTGCTTTCTTACTTCAGTATGTGGAGAAATGCAGGATGAGAGCTTCATGTCAAGTGGGTTGGACAAAGGTGGGCCTGAGGGAGACACTGTTTGGCCTGCCCAGAAGTGGGTCTGGCCTCCCAGTTCTCCAGCAGTGGGGAAAGCTGTTTGGGAGGAGCTGTCTGCTGCTTCTCTCCGCTGCTCCCTCAGGATCCCTGGAGGTTGGGCTGTGAATACTGGAGGGATATCCATTTGTCCCCTCAGCTAGTGGCTCTTTAGGGAGCTGTCTCTCTGAATGAGTCAAACCATTCTTCTCTCCTGCAAGAATTTCTCTCCAAACCCTTGCATACTCAAGCTGTGTTGGCAGACCTGAATGGTGGGGCCTGTCCTCCTCTCCCTCTCCTCACTCCCACCATCACCCTGGCTCCACTGCTCACAGAGTGAGCTGCCTGCCTGCAGAAACCTCTGCATTAGGGGAAATGTCCTCCAGCAGCAAGCTTGCCACATGCAGCAGGAATAGAAATGTTCCTTTAACTGAACCTCCCTGAGCTTTACCTTCCAGACACGTTCCCAGGTGCTGAAGCACTCTATTTCTGTGGGTGCTGGAACTCCAGTGCTCTGCCTGCACCATGACACGTGCTGCTGTGGATGACCCTGGCAGCTCTGGAAGTGATTGCTGGGTACCCACAATGCCTCTGCCACTCCACATCTTGGTGGCTGTGTGGTGTCAGCACCTCTGTAGCTGGTTGGGACTTGTCTGAGTAACAGAGAAGGCAAGCTGGTAACACAAACTGTCAGTCTGAGCATCCTTTGCCAAGGGGCCATTTACATTCTTTCTTTTAGTCCTCTTGTTTTGCCATTTGGAGTTGACTTCCTGTGCTTTGTGGTTTTTCCTGCTCTGCTCCCCTGGACAAGGTTCCCACTTCTAAATCCCAGCCAGTCCCAGGACAGTCTCCTTAAGCACTGAGCCAAGCAGGGTTTGTCTTTGTGCCTCTGTAGTGGCACAGAGGTGACCTGGGCTTTCCATGCAGCATTCATTTTGAGCAGTCCCCAGGGTCCTTCTAGTTCTCATTGTTGTTGCTTTTTGTATTTCTTCACATCTGTTGCTTTGCTGGCTCATGTTTAGTAAGTTTCTTTTCCTGAGACTGGGTGTCCCTCAGCCAGATGTGTGGCATTTACTCTCACTGTGTTCTCAACTGAAAGGCAGATCTGCCACTGGTATCCCCCAGAGGATCCTTCCAGTGTCACCTGTTCCACAGGGTAGTGCTTCCCAGCAGCTCTCCCAGGGCCCTGCTTCAGCTGGCTTCTGAGGCACAGGTCCCTTGGAGCCCTCGTGTGCCCAGTGTCACTTCAGCAAAGGGCCTGGCAGAAGTCCATGCCAGTGAGCACTGGGGTTCAGCAGCTGGGCAGATGTGGCACACTCAGCAGCTTGGTGTCCTGCTTTCCAGCCTGTGCTCAAGCACTTCCAAACCTGGGCTTGCAGGGGACAGTGCTGGCGGTGGCTGGGAGCAGATGTGGCCAGCTGCTGCAGCCCCTCTGGGAAATAAGGCCTCATTGCCTCTGGCCCATGCTGATACACAGTGGCTGTTCATTTGGAGCCTGGTTGCTTGCACCCAGGAGCACCAGGAAGGCTGTAGAGGGAACTACTTTGTGTACTTGCCTGTGTGTTGCAGCTTGGGCTGCAGCATTTGGAGCGGACTGCAGAGCTCGCTGCGTGTCCAGGTCTCCTTCCATGAACTATTCCTGTGTTCATGGGGCTGCCTGACAGGCTCACTCGGGTCCCTGGAGCAGCAGGAAGCTGTCCCACCAAAAAAGGCAGCATTAAATCTGCTCACATGGCAGGCAGGCCAGGCACTGCCCAAGGGAGAGCTTGGGGCAGGGCTGGGGGGGCATGGAGGAGTAGAGCAGAGAGCTGGATGGAGCTGGTGTTCCTGAGGGGTGATACTGGAACCTGGAATAAGGTCCTGCAGCAAGGCAGCTTGGATTAGCAAACTGTTTTGTCTCAGTCTGTAGATGCTTTATCTGACCAGACTGGATTAAGCACAGCTTGGAGCTAAGTGCTGGCCCCTGCCTGTCACCCAGCAGCATGGTGGGCACAAACTTCAGCTGCTCCACCACTCAGCCCAAGAGTTACCTGCATGGTTTCCTGCAGTCAGGTCTCAAAGCAAGGTCTTTGTCCTTGACAGATTTAGAGAAGAGGTGGCACACGAGTTGCTGAAGAAGCCTTTCATCAGTGAAAAGTGAAAAGTAGGCCTGAAGACAGCAGTGGAGGGGGCAGGAAGCAGATCTGCCTTGCTGTTACGTGTCACCATTGCCCTGGTGCAAGGGAAGGAACTCCTGGCTGGTGTGGGGAGGGAGTGCAGGAGCATCCCCTTGGCAGCAGCCCACAGTTACATTCAGTGAATAAGGAAACTAGATCCTGAGTTGCTTCTTAATTGCCCTCCATCCATTACTGGGTTTAACTGTGTTGGTTTGGGGTGCCTCTCCTGTGCTGGCCAGCTGCCTGAGAAAGGGCAGAACATTCAGCCTGGCACACACAGGGATGTTTTCTGCTTGGAAGTAAATGCATAGGCTGGCAGTACTGGAGGGGACAGCAGAACAAGAGCTGTGATGGGTCTGAAGTGATGACACCATCCTGGAGAAGAGGCTGTCCTTCAGATGCTCAGGATGGGCAATAAGCCAAACTGAAGGAGCTGGTCTGGGAAGCTCCAAGCCACACAGGGAAGGGACAGAGGCATTTAATGAATGAGAGAGAAGGGGGAAATGCCACTTAACAAAAGTGAATGGTAGCAGTTCTTCAGGCAGTGCCTTCTGAAAGTGTCCATAAAGGCTTGGAGTGTCCCTTTGGCAGGCAGGCTGCAGTGAGGGCAGAGGAAAGCAGGGAAATCTCTGCTCATCTCTTCTCTGATGGGTATTTGCTGGGATAAAGCAATCCCCATGGCTGATGGATGCCCTGGAATTGAAGATGATATATTGGATCAGCTTTTGCCTGCAAGGATGCTGTTTTCTGATCTCCACATCCATTCAAGTTGAAGTGAGAAGCAAAGTTTGGTTTTGCTGTGTGGAGCTGTGGGTAGAAGGGACTCTGATGCCCAGAGACAGCACAGGAGTCAACTACCTGACTGTGGGGGGCTGAAATTTCCTCCCCAGGCTGGCAGCAGAAGCTGTTGTGTTGTCTCAGCTGCTGAGGAGCAGGATGTATTTGCTCTTGCTGAGCTTTGCCCGAAGCTGTGATGGTTTCTGTCATGTTAAGCTGCTCACATGCAGGCTGTACTACCTTGCAGTGGAGGTGCTGAGGTGTGACCAAAGCCCTTGGTGCAGTTCCTGCAGGCCTGGCAGTGTGTCAGCACAGCAGGGTGCAGGCTGCACAGCTCCTGGCTGAGTGAGCACACAAGGTGGAAGGGAGTTTTGCTGTTGAACTGGAAGGGACTCTGCAAAGCTCTCTGTAGGCTTGATCTGGGTACCACAGCTGTATTGCAGAATGGGAGAACTGAGGTCTGGCTGAATGCTTCCATAGCTGTCCCATAACTTGAGTGGTCGTGCCTCCACCACAGCAGGAGGGCTCCCTGGGTGTAAAGGGTCTGCCAGTGCAATTTCAGCTTTGGTAGCCAGAAAGTGCAGCTTTCTTCACAAGATAAAATCAACCTTGCATTCCAGCAAATGGAAGTACACTGCTGGCTGATAAAAAGAATTGTTAGTCTCATTTTGTAGAATCACAGAAGTGCTTGGGCTGGATAAAGCCCTGCAAGATCACCCAGTCCAACCATCAACCCAGCACCACTGTGGCCACTAAACCATGGCCCCAGGTTTCTGGAACATCTCCAGGGCTGGGGACTCTGCCACCTCTCTGGGCAGCCTCTGCCAATCCCTGACCACTCTTGCAGCAAAGAAATTGTTCCTCATCTCCATTCTGTCCCTTTCCTGGCACAGTTTCAGGCCATTGCCTCTGCTTCTGTCACCTGAGGCTAGGGAGCAGAGCTCAGGCCCCACCTTACTGCCACCTCCTTGCAGGGAGCTATAGAGAGCAATGAGCTCTCCCCTCAGCCTCCTCCAGACTGAACACCCTCAGCTGCCCCTACCCAGCCCTGTTCTCCAGACCCCTCCCCAGCTTGGTTGCCCTTCTCTGGACCCACTCCAGCCTCTCAATGTCCTTGGAGTGAGGGGCCCAAAACTGCACCCAGGATTCAAGGCATGTCCTGCCCAGTGCCCAGAGCAGGGGTGCCATCCCTGCCCTGGTCCTGCTGACCACACCATTGCTGATCCAGGCCAGGCTGCTGTATCATTTCCGATCCCTCTTGCTCAGGAATGCTCTGATTTGCTTACTGAGATGCTTGGCCATGTTTGTTGGGTTTTTTGCCCCTGTCAGTGTGGGAAGGTGCAGGCAGTTCACAGGAAGCAGAAATGAGCCTGACAACTAAAACTGCAGAGGGAAGGGAAGGCCCTGCTGGGGAGCAGCCAGCCTCAGTCATGAGCTGTTGCAGAGTGAGCTGCACCTGAGAAGATTCCCCTGCTGTGTGCCATTGGAGGCTGTGCACTTGCAGAGCAGCTGGGTTCAGCTGCACCTCTCACCTCCCTGTGTGCCAGAGCTCAGTGGTGCCATCGTGGCACAGGGAGAGGAGCTGCAATGAGGGCAGTCCCAGCAGAGAGCTGCCAGTGTTCATCTGGAGCCTCCAGTGACCCTCACCCATCCCCGGGTGGGGTCGTGCAAGGAGGTGGCTCTGTGGAGGGGAAAGCATTTCGTACAGACCCATTTGAACTTGTCCTTCACCATACAGCTGGCAAAGAGTGGCTCTGTGGTTCTGTGTGGGCCATGGGAGCTGCTGACACTGGAGAATGCAGGGCTTGCTTTAGAGGGCTGCCACTGGGCAAGAAAGGGCCATGGAAGCATGGTGAGAATGAGTGGTGGAATGGCCACTGCTTATGTTGTCTGCAGGGGGGAGAACAACTGAGGCACAGTGCTGCAGAGGTGCCATGAGCAGAAGAGGCTTTTCCAGAGGCTGTTTGCATCATTTCCATAGGAGAATGTGTCATTCTAATCTGTTTTGACTGTCTCCACTCTAAAACTTCTTGGAGTGGGCTGTGCAGGGCAGCTCAGCATGGCTCAGTGTTTTCATGGGCCCTGGTCAAGTAACCCTAAACGATCTGAAGGCATTTCCCTTGCATTCCTGCATGATCAGCCCTGGAGTTGATGCCTGTTCACTCCTAAAGCTGCTGGCTGAGCTCAGGTGCACAAGTGGCAGAGGGATGCCTCTTGCAGTTACAGCTCCAGAACTGATGGGAGGCTGAGCACAAAGCCTGTTGTTAGATGCAGTGGCATGGAAACCCTCCAGAGAGCAGCTTCAGCAGCTGCCATGTCTGCCCTGCTGCAGCCCAGAGGCACTGGGAAGCCACTGGAGCCTGTGTGCTGGCACTGTGCTGGTTAAGCAGAACCTGAGTTCCCTCTGCAGGCTCAACGTTTGTCTCGGAGGTGGAGCAGCCTGTGGTGCATTCCCAAGAATCCATGAGCTGGAACACAAGGGGAGTGACCTCGGGGAGAGTGAGGGTGGAGCCCGTGCCTGTTGTGCTGCCAGCTTGCCCTGGCAGCCAGCATTTCAGCATGGAGCCATTGAGGCAGTGTGCCAGTGCTTGGGAAGCTCATGGCTGTCAGAAGGCTTCCCAAGGGTCTGGGGGCAACATTACAGGAGTTCCTAAGGGTCTCAAGGGCCCTCAGTGAAACCTGCTCTGCTTAGGATGCAGAGGCTGTGGTCTGCCTGAGCAGGTGAGGAGCCTTGTGAGCCAGCTTGTCCTCCAGCCTGCTTGAGGAGCAAAGGGGCACAGGGGGCAGGAGCCCCTTCTGCCCCTGGGCTGCCAAACAAGGGAGCAGGTATTCAGTGCCACCTCTCGTGGCATAGCTTGGTAACTGCCTTGGGCACTTAACATCCAGGGCAGGAGAGTAATGGGCTAGAGAGGGAAGGAATTGGAAGCTGAGGCAAATGGAAATGAATGGAGAAGAATTCTCAGCCTCTGAATACCAAATGTTGTTGCTCTGAGCTGCTGAGTGGTGTGGAGAAGCTGCCCCTCCTGAAGAGAGCAGCATTCCAGGAGGGGCCCAGAGGTGGATTCCAAGCCTGCAGCGTGGCAGCAGCCTCGCCGATGGGAGCTGGAGCCAGCACGTCCTGGGCAGGGCAGAGCCACAGCACTGTGACCTTCCTGCCTTGACTTCAGCCCAGCTTCTCCTTTTGTGTATTGGAATGATGCCACCTGAGGCAGCTCTCCCCTGGGGTCAGCCTGCACGTTTCAGATCTCCTTTCATGGTGGCTTTCTGAGACTCACCTGCCTTGGTCTGGTGCAGCCCCCTGATCTCTGGTCCCTGTGCTAATGGCTCACCAAATGGCTTTCCTCAGTTCCTGCCTCCCTGGTTTCCAGAGAGCATACAGTCTGAGCCTTCAGGAAGCCTTGGGAAGGGGATGGAGTGTTTGGGTATATTTATAGGCATCTATAAATGGGGACCAGAGGAGTGCTGCAGAGCAGGTGGTGCTGAGACGAAGGCAGAGCAGTGTCAGATTCACACACTGGGCATTCCAGGCAAACCTGCTCTGCCTGTGGATTGTCCTGTGCAGAGCTCCTCTGTGCTCTCAGTATGGGGTGCTCTCAGTTGGGGTGTTTCAAACTTGCTCTCAGCTCAGGAAGTGAGATGTTTGGCCCTTTAAACAACAGTAGGAGTGCAGGGATTGTTTCCTGGGCAGCCACAGCTGCAGATCTGTTACAAGAAGTCCTTAAGCTGTCTGGAGCAGAGGGCAGCGGAGCTCAGCAGTGCCCCACCCTTCCCCCTGCCTTTGGAGATGTGCTGAGAGCATTCTTCTGAGAACCCTCATGGCCTGCGGGCAAGTGTGCCCCTGGCCATCGTTCAGCCAGGAGCTGTGGTGCTCTTGCCATAGCAGGGTGCTCAGGAGTCCTGTTGGCTGCTGTAGAGCCAGACAGATCCCTTGCTGGGGGGGCCCAGGGTAATCCCCTACAGCTTGCTCAGACCTTGGGAAGCAACAAGAGAGAGCATTTGCCTCAAGAGCATCCTCTGAGAGACCTGGAGTCCTGAGGCTGTGCCAGCTGTTTTCTGGAGAAGCTCAGGAGAGGTCTGGGGAGAGCTATGTCAGCAATCCAGAAGCAGCTGCTTGCAGGCAGCGGGGGGCACCCCCTGCTCCTTTCCTTCAAAGAACCTTCAGAAAGCTTTGAGTGCCCAGGAAAGGAAAAGCCAGCTAGGTGAACAGACTAGAGTCCAAAGGAAGGGAATTTGCCCTCTGGCTGCCTGTGCAGCTTTGAGCGCCATTTCTGCTTGCAGCTCAGCAGCTTTCACAGACTCACAGAACTGACCAGGCTGGAGAAGACCTTCAAGTCCACCCTACCACCCAACACCATCTGATCAGCTAACCATGGCACTGAGTGCCTCATCCAGACTGGTTTTAAATACTGCCAGGGACCTCCCCAGGCAGCCCATTCTAATGGCCACTCACTCTTCCTGTGAAGAATTTCTTCCTCACCTCCAGCCCAAACCTCCCCTGGCACAGCCTCAGACTGTGTCCTCTTGTTCTGGTGCTGGCTGCCTGGGAGAAGAGCCCAACCCCCACCTGGCTACAACCTCCCTTCAGGGAGTTGCAGAGAGCAAGAAGGTCTCCCCTGAGCCTCCTCTTCTCCAGGCTAAGCAACCCCAGCTCCCTCAGCTGCTCCCCCCAGGGCTGTGCTCCAGACCCCTCCCCAGCCTTGCTGCCCTTCTCTGGACACATTTGAGCATTTCAATGTCTTTAAGTGGCTTCCTGGCTCACCTCAGCTCTCAGCACCCTCTGGCCCCTTTTGAGGTGCTGCAGCCAGGCTGGGCCTGCTCCCAGGCAGCCTCACTGCAGAGCATGGCTCTCCTCTCCCTGTGTGCTTCCCAGGCAGTGGTGTTGGCTGCCTCAGCCCCTTGCTCTGGAGCAGGGTGTGGAGCAGCAGTACCCAGAGGAGCAGCAGCAGGTTAATGACAGTGATGATCAGAGGGCTGGAGCACCTCTCCTATGAGGACAGACTGAAGGAGTTGGGGCTGTTCAGTCTGCAGAAGAGAAGGCTCCCAGGTGACCTCATTGTGGCCTTCCAGGATCTGAAGGGGGCTACAGGAAGGCTGGGGAGGGACTGCTCAGGATCTCAGGTAGTGATAGGACTAGGGGGAATGGAATGAAGCTGGAGGTGGGGAGATTCAGGCTAGATGTGAGGAGGAGGTTCTTCCCCATGAGAGTGGTGAAACCCTGGAATGGGTTGTGCAGGGAGGTGGTTGGGGCCCTGTCCCTGGAGGTGTTTAAGCCCAGGCTGGATGAGGCTCTGGCCAGGCTGATCTAGTGTGGGGTGTCCCTGCCCATGGCAGGGGGGTTGGAACTAGATGATCCTTGGGGTCCCTTCCAACCCTGAATGAAACTATGAAACTATGTTCTTTGTGAGTGTTTGGTTTCATCAAGAGACCAAGGATGAAGTGGAGGCTGGTGAGGTAAAAGCATGAGATAAACCTTGCTTTGAACACCAGCTCAGTTTCTTCTTACTCTGCTTTAACAAATCAGTTGCAGAGCAGTGCACAGGATGTCAGCTGTGGCTGTCTCCTCTCTGCATTTGCCACACTGCAGGGGCTGCAGGCTTGGATCAGCAGCAGGTGCTGACCCTGGGCAGGCTCATGCAGGACACATCCCAGGGCTCTGGGGGAGTTCTTGTCTGTGTACAGTCCAGGGGAAGCCAGCAGGAGTGTGTGCAAAGCTTGAGAGAAAGTCTTGAGCAGTGTAGCAGAGAGCAGGTGGTTCCCTGAGCTGCTCTCTGGTCACCCAAAGCCTGGCAGAGTCCTTGCTGCTTCACTGCAGCCTCTGCTTCAGACAAGAGTGGTGGCTGTGAGCCCAAAACAGCTGAGCCCCCAAACTTACTGAGCCTAACTCAGCATTGCCTTGGGTGAAACCCCAGAGAGGTGTGGCTGCAGTGTTCTCACCTCTTTGGACAGAATGGACAACTTCTTGATCCCTTGGGTGGCTCTAGGGATAAACAGCACTGCCCTGCCTGCCACCAGGTGCAGTGGGTGCTCCTCAGGGGAGCATAAGAGAGGAATCTCATCTCTTCTCCCTGGGATCAGGTGATAGGATGAGAGGAAATGGCCTGAAATGTGCCAGAGGAGGGTTAGGTTGGAGAGGAGGAAAAGTTTCTGCACTGCAAGCCCTGTTGGGGGACTGGCAGAGGCTGCCCAGGGAGGTGGTGGAGTCCCCATCCCTGCAGGTGTTTGAGGAGAGTGTGGCCATGGCACTTGGGGCCAGGGTTTGGTGGCCATGGTGGGGCTGGGTCGATGTTGGACTGGGTGATCTTGGAGGGCTTTGCCAACCCAAACAAGCCTGTGATGCTGTGAACAAGCTCTCCAGACAATAAGGTGGTGGTTCCAGCACTCTGTCCTCTGCTGCAGATGAGCTTTGTGAGACTTGTTTGAGCTCCTTTGGTGTCTGTAACCTTGTGGGATGTGGTTCTGGAGACCACCTGCTGCCCCTTGAGTCCCAGTCAGCCCCAGGGCACACAGCAGGTACCATTCTGCAGCAGGAAATACTGAGTAGTCTCCATCACAGCCTGTCAGAGCCACAGCAGCTGGCTCTGAGAGCTCCTTGTGGGGTGAGGAGGATGGCAGCTGTGGATTACCTGGAGGCTCAGGGCTCCTGGGGCTGATGCTTCACAGCAGAAGCAGCTATGGAAGATGGCTTTGGAGTTTCCCAGAACAAGGGCCCTAAGAGAGGGCAGTTCCCTTGGCTGAGTTTCAGAGGCAAAGGCATCCTGCTTGGTTTTGTGCCAGGCTGGCTTCAGCCACAGCAGTGTGAGTCCTGGGGGAAGCAGGTGACAGGAGAGCTCGGCTGTGGCAGGGCTGAGGGGAGCCTCTCTTCCCTGGGGCAGTGCATGCTGGGGTGAAGGGAGCTGTGCAGTTCTTCTTCCCATCCTTCCCTTCCATGGTTGGCAGCAGCAGATTATCTTGGAGAAAGCCTTTGGTCTGCAGCAGTTCTGCAGAGCCTCTTGCTGGCACATTCAGCTAGCAGCCAGTGAGCCTGTTCCTGTCCTCACTCATCTCCAGGACTGCTTCACTTCCCCTGCAGCACTAAACAGAGCACTCCTGAACGGCTCAGTCATCAGCTCCTGCTGCCAGAGCCCTCCCCATGCTCCTCCTGTTTGTCACCATCCCTCTGGCCAGGGAAGCAGCTGAAGCCTGTGCTGTGTTTTCCCCTTCTCCATAGCTCTCAGTACTGGAAGCTCTCTCTGGCTCTGTGCCAGCAGTGCTTGCCCAGCCTCAGCTGCTGCTGAGCACCTTGTTTCCTTCCTTTGGTGCCTCTGCACCGCCTGGGGGATGCTGCACAGCCAGCAGTGTTACCCTGGGCCTGTTCAGCTGGCCCAGGACTGCCTGGGGGATATCTTTGTGTCCCATCCCATAAACCCAGGGCTGCCCTGGGTTCTGCCAGCTGGGTGCTTGGATCTCCACACCTCTGTCCCCATGTGCAAATGCAGTGTTGGCTGCATGGCTCATGGGTTGCAGGCACAGCAGCCCTGCCCTTGGTGGCTGAATGCAGTGAGGTGGCAGCTCCTGGGTGCTGGGGGCAGCTCCTGGGTACTGCTAGGGGCAGCTTTTCACTCTCTGGCCCACTCATCCCTGGGCATCCTGGGTCTGAGGTACTGGCAGTGCTTGGAACTTGATCCAGGCATCCTGGAGCACTGTGTCCAGTTCTGGTGCCATGAGCATGAGAGGAATATTGAACTGCTGGAGCAGGTCCAGAGAAGGCCACACAGATGATCAGAGGGCTGGAAACCCTCTGGGGCCAGGCTGGGAGAGTTGGAGCTGTTCAGCCTGGAGAAGAGAAGGCTCCAGGGAAACCTCAGAGCAGCCTTCCAGTACCTGAAGGGCTCCAGGAGAGCTGGGGAGGGGCTTCAGACAAGGGCTGGGAGTGCCAGGCTGAGGAACAATGGCTTTGAGCTGGGAGAGGAGAGACTGAGAGTGGAGAGGAGGAAGAAATTGTTGAGAGTGAGGCTGGGGAGACTCTGGCACAGGCTGCCCAGGGAGGCTGTGGCTGCCTCCTGCCTGGAGGTGTTCAGGGCCAGGCTGCATGAGGCCTTGAGCAGCCTGTGCTGGTGGGAGGTGTCCCTGCCCATGGCAGGGGGCTGGAGCTGGATGAGCTCTGAGCTCCCTTCCAGCCCAACCCACTCCTGAATCCTCAGAGGCAGGTCTGAGCTTTCAGGGGCAGCTTCCAAGGCAAGGCTGTGGCAGGGTCAGGAGTGACAGTGCAGCCACAGCTGCTTGTCCCTGCAGCGACAGCTGCTTGTCCCTGCAGCCACAGCTGCTTGTCCCTGCAGCCACAGCCGCTGTGTTGCACCAGGAGCCAGCTTCTTTCAAACCTCTGGCTTCAGTTTGGGCACCTGCAAGTCTAATGAGGCAGCTCCAGGCTTCCTGTGGCTCCCATTTTTGTCCTGCTGTTTCTAACAATCTGCCTTTGTTTCAGAGTCACTGTCTGAGGATTAGTTGGCTCCATTCACAACACCATGGATGAGCTGCAGGATGTTCAGCTGACAGAGATCAAACCACTCCTCAACGATAAGGTAAAGCTTGCTGCATCCTGGCTCTGCAGGTCTGCTCTGGCTGGCTTGGAGGCTGTGCAGTAGCCCTGGTTGCCACAATCTGGTTACAGCTGGAAGCACCTCAAGTGCTGACAGCAGTTAATGCTTACCCACTGTGGTAGCCACCACCAGCCCCCCTTCCAGAGTCTCAGGGGACACAGAGCACCTCAGTTCAAGTAGGTTTGGGGTCCCAGTCAAGCAGTGCTGTGCCTGTGCTGAGGGCTTAGCAAGGATTTACAGAGCTGGGAAGGTGAGACCATCCCTGCCCTGCTGGAGCTGGAGAGCCTCCAATGAAAGCTGAGGCTTGTTAGAGACCCCTGGAATGCATCCAAATGCTGCTTAAATTACCCTTCTGTGTGGTGACCCCCCCCAGCCTTGGTTACCTGGATTAGTCATGAGAGCCATTTCCTGCCAGTGTCTGCAGAGCCAGCCTGAGGCAGTGCTGAGCCTTTGGAGGATCACTGCACTGCAGCAGCTGGTTAAGGCTTTCACTCCATCTCCTGTGAGTCCTGCCCCAGACTTGAGTGCTGAAGCCATTCTGAGCCATTCCAGCCAGATCTGGAACCTTCTGTCTGCACCTTGTGGTTAATGAGCTGCTGGAGACAGTTCAGGGGAGGGCTACAAGGGTGATGAAGGGGGTGGAGCATCTTGTGAGGAAAGGCTGAGAGCCCCGGGGCTGAGAGAAGGCTGAGAGGGGACCTGATCAATGTCTGTAAATGTGAGGGGTGGGTGTCACAAGGGTGGGGCCAGGCTCTCTGCCTGGTGACAGGAGGAGGGGCAATGGAGGGGAACTCAGTCACAGGAAACTCCATCTCAACATGAGGAGAAACTCTGGTGTGAAGGTGCTGGAGCCCTGGAGCAGGCTGCTCAGAGAGGTTGTGGAGGCTCCTGCTCTGGAGAGATTCCAAGCCCAGCTGGATGTGTTCCTGTGTGACCTGCCCTGAGCAGTCCTGTTTTGCAAGGGGGTTGGATTCAATGATCTCTGGAGGTCCTTTCCAGCCCCTACCATTCGGAGGTGGGGGGTGTGGTCACTTCCCCTACCTCCCAGCCAAGGCTGATGCCATGTGAAACAGCTGCTGCTGCTTTGCTGCCATCAAGAGCTGGCATGTGCTGCCACAGGGCTGGGGTACTGCACCCACTCACTGTGTGCTTGCACCCAGAGGGGGTGAGATTCTGCTCTGGTTTGTCCTGCTTGGCTTCTGCCCATCGCTGGAGTGTGCTGGGACAGCTGTGTGGTGTCTGGGACAGCTGATCACTGAGCTGACTCCTGCAGCTCAGCTGCCTGCTCCTGCAGCCTGCTGCTGCCTGCTGGGCTGCCACCACAGCCTGAAGGGCAGCTTTTGAAATGTTTCTAAGGAGAGTGAGTCTTGGAGGAGAAAACTCAATGGAGGGCAGCAGATCAAACAGAAAAGCTTCAGGAAGGGTTTGTGGCTGCAGAGTGAGAGGTGAATCTTCACAGCACAGGCTTCTAACTGCAGTGCCCCAGCTCTTGCTGATGCTTCTCCTGCACCTTCCCATGTTCATGAGGACACATGGCCCTTGCTCCAGTGAGCTGGCCTAAGCAGGAGCTGCTGAAGCAAATGGTGCCCAACCAGAGGAGTTTGCACTTTGTAGGTTTGCAGCCTCCTTGTCAGGTCCCATCAGGCCCTCACTGTGGTGTCATCTGCACAGCCACATCCCTAGTGTGTTCCTTAGCTGCCTTCCAAGAGGAGACCAACACCTCAGTGTGTGCCTGTGGTGGAACCCCTGGCACTCCTCCAGAGAAACCTTCTTACTGAACTTCCTCTCTGAAATGCCTGTCCCAGTGCACACAGCATGGGGAACAAGCAGGAAGGACAAGAGGTGTGGATGGTGAAGGCCTTCATCTGCCTGCAGCCATGGTGGGATGGCAGATGTGGCTGGCCATGGGCTTGGTAAGAGACCAGCAGGGGGGAGTTGCTCTTTATGTGAGAGCACAGCTGGAGTGGGTTGAGCTCTGCCTAGGGAGGGAAGGAGGAGTTGAAAGGATGCAGGTAGGAGCTGAGGGACAGGCTGATGTGGGGAAGCTTGCAGTGGGTGTTTGCTAGGGGCCACCTGATCAGGAAAAGGAAATCAAGGCCTTCTACAGGCAGCTGAAAGTAGCCTTGCAGTCACAGGCCCTGATTCTTGTGGGGGACTTCAGCCACCCTGCTGTTTGCCGGAAAGGCAACAGAGTGAGGCAGAAACAGTGCAGGAGCTTCCCTCAGAACACTGATGATAACTTTTTAACACAGGCAGTGGAGGACCCAGCAAAGAGAGGTGCTGAGCCCCAGGCTATCCAACAGAGAATGGCTGGCTGGGGATAGGAAGGGTGGAGGCAGCCTTAGCTGCAGTGACCATGAGATGCTGGGGTTCAGGATCCTGTGAGGAAGTAGCAGGGTAGTTAGTAGGATTGCAGCCCTGGACTTCAGGAGAACCAACTTTGACCTCTTCAGAGATCCACTTGGAGGAATCCCATGGATTGGGACTCTAGAAGGTAGAGGGGCAAAGAGAGCTGGTCAGGATCCAGCACCACCTCCTGCAGGCTCAAGATTGGTCATCCCCATGGTGGAGAACTCATGCAAGGCAGGCAAGAGAGCTGCATGGATGAGCCAGGAGCTTCTGCAGCACTTGAAACAGAAGCAGGAGCTTCCCAGAATGTGGAGGAAGGGACTGGTCACTGGGAACACTGCCAGGGTGTGTGGGGATGCAAGGAGGAGAGCTGAAGCCCTCCTGGAATGAAATCTGGCAGGAAGGGCTCCTTAAGGGACATCAGCAGGAGAAGGAAGAGCAGGCAGAGTGTGGGCTGCTGAGAGAGGTGTCCTGGTGAGAGAGGAGGCAGAAGGTGGAGGCACTGAATGGCTGCTTTGCTTCAGGCTCTGCTGCTCAGGCACAGCCCTGAGGAAGCCCAGTCCCTGGAGGTAAGAGAGAAAGCCTGGAGGAAGGAAGGAAGACTCTGCCTGAGTCAAGGGGGGCTGGGTTGGAGCTCCTCTGGAGAAGCTGGACCCCCCCAGCTGCATGGACCCTGCTGGGATGCACCCATGGGTGGTGAGAGGGCTGCTGAGGTTCTTGCTAAGCCACTCTCCATCGTTCTTGAGAGGTGCCTGAGGAGTGGAGCAAAGGCAATGTGACTGCAGCCTTCAGAAAGGGCAGGAGGGAGGACTCAGGATGGAGATGCCTGGGGAGGAGGTGGAGCAGCTCCTTCTGGAGGTCATCTCTGAGTGTGTGGAGGGAAAGAAGCTCATCAGCAGTGGTCAGCATGGCCTCCCCAAGGGGAAATCATGCCTGACCATTTGATGGCCTTCTCTGATGGGGTGGCCAGCTGGGTAGATGAGGGGAGAGCAGTGGGTGTTGATCAGCAAGGCTTTGGGCACTGTGTGCCCTGACATCCTCACAGCCAAGCTTAGGAGGTGTGGGTTGGCTGAGTGACAGTGAGGTGGGTTGAGAAGTGGCTGAAGGACAGAGCTCAGAGGGCTGTGGTCAGTGGGGCAGGGTCTGGTTGGAGGCCTGTGGCCAGTGCTGTTCCCCAGGGGTCAGTGCTGGGTCCAATCTTGTTCAACATCATCAGTGACCTGGGTGAATGCAGAGCACTCACCTGAACAGCCCTGTGGTGTTCTGCAGCAGAAGGCCTCTTGCAGGTGGTGGTTGGTTGCGTTGATGCAGGTTTGAAGTTACAGAAAGCATCTGTTAGCAGGGAGAGACCCAGAGTGGCTCCAGAATCATCCTCAGCACTGTGTGGGAGGTGTGCTGTGCCTCTCCCTTTTACACTCTAACAGAGGTAGAGCCTTGGGGAGCTACCACCTCTGAGGTGCCACCCTTGGGAACACTTTGAAGGTTGAAGTGATGCACCCAGAGCTGGTGGAGCAGGTGGCTGTGGTGCCATTAGATGCTTGCTGTGCAGCTGAGCAGAGGCCAGCAGCCCCAAGCTGGCAGCTGACTGAGCTCATTACTGACCAGCCCACTCCAGAGGTGGAGGTTTGAGCCAGCAGGGATTAAGGACCAGAAATAGTGCAGTAAAACTCTTAAGGTGCTGCTGGGGAGGTGTGACCCAAAGGCTGCTGTGCAGAGCCAAAGAGCTCTGCTGCCTCAGCACTCAGTGACATGAAAATGGGTCATAGCTTGTTCACTTGTCTGAGCTGTAGGAAATGCCCCTGGAGACCCCTGAGCCCTGACTTTGTGTCAGACCCAAGTCAGTGAACAGTTGCTCCTGCTTGTTTGCTCCTCCAGCCTGACAGCAAGTGCAGGCAGCAGAATCCCCTGGATGGTGTTTGCTCACCTCACTCAGGGTCACTGAAGGCCCTGACTCCATACTGGGAAAGAAAATCAACTTCAGCTGTGCCCATTGATTGCAAGAGTGAAAGTGCTTCCTGTAGGCTGGTCAACAAAGTCACCCCAGGGAAACTTTTGTCCTCTCTGGTCCATATCCTGGCACCTTTGGCTCCTGTTAATGCAGCCTCAATGAAAGGTACTGCAGGGCAGCTGCTTCCTTCAGGAGAGTGAACTGCTGGCCCTCAGCCTGGCTTGGGTCACTCTGGCCAGCTCCTTGCCTTCAAGGTGCAGCTCTCACACCTTCAGAGTCCCCAGGAGCTTGCCTTAAACTTTCCCAAGTTAAGGGGATGTGTGAATGGTTTAAAGTCAGGCTTTGGTGTGTTAAATAACCTGGAGCCAGGCCATGGCAGTGCCAGTGCTGCTTGCATCACCGTGCCCTGCCCACGAGCCAATGGCTGCACACCCTTGTCCCTGGTGTCCTTTCCTCCCTGCTCTGGGCACCTTGTGCTTGCCTCAGTACCAGTTCAGATCAGCCTTTTCTTCACCCAGCATGCGCCAGCCAAGCCCAGGGCTGGGTACAGAATGCACTCCTTTCTTCAGAGGCTTTGCTCTAGTCCTTCAGCACTGTGGCACTGGATGACTGAATCGAGCTTCTTCGCAGCCTGGTGGCTCACAGAACAGGAGGGGTTGGAAGGGACCTCTGGAGATCCTCAAGGCACTGTGAGACAAGGAAGCTCTGATGTCTGCATTGAACAGAGATGGGAGAGAGAGCTGACAGAGTTGTCAGAAACCTCAACCAGCTTCAGGATCTAAAGCTAAAATAAGCAGGGGCTGCTTTGTGCTTTCTTTCCTCCCTCTGAAGCAGTTGGTGCTTTGTGTCACATCACTTCAGAGCACTGGCACAGCTCAGCACCTGGCACCAGGGCAACTCTTCAGAGGTTTGGAGGAGTGCAGGCAGCCACCCGAGCTCCTGCTGAGGTGGCAGAGCTCTGTGGGCAGGGAAACAGGGCCATTTGTTTACACACCAAGAGGAGTTAGGGTGCCCAGCTAGAATAAAGGTCTGGGGTGTTTCTGCTGTGCAGATGTGGTGCCAGCTGTCATTTTAGTACTGAGGTGCTGTGCCTAACACACAGAGAAGGTCTCGGGTGTTTTGCTCAGCCTTCTGCAGCAGCTGACAGCTCTCTGGTGTAACCACTCTGCCCCTGGTGGCGCTGTGAAGCACAGGGGCATAGAGGCAAGGTACTGCAGACCTCTGAGCTTGCAGCACACCGAATGTGTGCTCACCTCTGTGTGTGGTGTCACCCTCTGGCAAAGTCAGTTGTGAGCAGCTGAGCCCAGTTCCCCTGCACTCCGGCCTCAGCGCTGCGTTGGCTGCGGGCGGCACCGAGCGCACGGGGGGTGCTGCAGGGCAGCTGACTGCATGGCTGCCTGCCTTCTGCTCAGTACCTGAGATCCCCATGGCATTCTCTCAAGAGTTTTGCATTCAAGTGGACCAGAGAAGACCCAACCTCATAACCAGCTTGGCTGTGGTCAGGTTCCTTCCTGTGTGCCTTGTCCCTGCTGCAATGTTCTCCAGTCCCGGCTGCAGTGGCAGCCTTAGGACAACAACCAGCAGCCCTGTAGGGGTCTGACACTTGGCTGCTGTCCTGGCTGCAGTCAGGCCAGACTGTGCTGAAGCAGAGGTCTCAGGGGGGTGTTGCTGATGGTGTTGGGGGTGTTGTGGGGTACAAGGCTGAACTGGTTTCAATGTTTGTCTCTTCTCTGGTTTTTATTAACAGAATGCAGCTCGCAACTTCCAGGACTTCGACTGTCAGGTAAGGCCCCTGCAGCAGACAGGGATCTGTGGGTGGACTCCTCAGGGCCCATCAGGAATGCTGAGAGAGAGATGAAAAAGGTCTGCATCTTAATTCTCACTCCTGTTAAGGTTTAATCAAAGGAATATCTTCAGGTGGCAGAAATTAGCCTTCACCCTTTCACCCAGAGCACCTTGCCCTGCGCTCTGACCTGGACTGCCCTGCCGGTGCCTCACAACATCTCACAGATGCCTGCTCTCCTGAAAAGCAGCTTCTTGGAAACATGCAATATGCTGAAGAGCTGCAGCTCTGTCACACCCCATCTGGTTCACTGGCTAGGACAGAAGGAGTGTGCATGCTCTATTTGTTTGGAGAGGAGACGGAAGCCACCAGGCTGCCCCAGATCCTGCCCCGCTGCCTTGCTGGGCCTGGCAGCAGCGTGGACATGAGCCTGAGCCCTCGAGCTGCTAGAGGAGAAGTCCTATTAGAGGCATGCACCACAAGGGCCCAGGTGGAGGACACTTCTTTGTTGGGCACTGCCATTCCCTGGGGCAGTGCTCTTTTACCCACTCAGCTTGTGACAGGCAGCCAGCTGCTTGCTTTCCTCCAGCTGCAGGATGCTGCTGTGCCTGGAGTGTTCTGCCTAGCATGGGATGGGCTCCTGCTGCTCTGCTAACTTGTGGTGTGGCTGGGGAGGGTAGAGCTGCTGACATGTGGTAGCAAATCTGTTGATGTGGATGACTCCAGAAAGCCTTCTGCAAGCCTGTGGCGTGGAATCAGTTCAGTCCTAAGAAGATAGTTTGTTTTTTTTTCCATCTCTTGGTGTCAGACACTGGAAGTACACCCAGCCAGGCAGGCACGTGGTACTTAAGCTTGATTCATTGTGAGTTTGACCACTGTCTTGGAGCCTGACAGTATAAAAATCACTTATCTTTGCACATTGTAACTTCAGGGTCTGCTCTTGGAAGTGGCAACAATTCTTCTGTCAATGATTCTTCTGCTTTAACAAAGGTAGAGAATGGGTTTAGAACACCTCCCTCTCCTGGTTGTCTCCTGGTTGTTTCCATCTGCCTTTCTGCATCTTCTCCATCTCTTCTGCAGGCAGAGTGTGCTGCCATGTTGGGTGGGAAATGGGTAATGGCACAATGCTCTTGAGTCAGAGTGCTGGGAGTACAGGCACTGCCTACCCAGGCCCTGCTGCCGTGGCTGGAAAGAAGATAAATCAGTGTCTGGATGTGGTAACCTTCCCTGCTGCTGCTGAATGACCTAACACAGCTCTGGGTTGCCCACGCCTGCTGTGTGTGAGCAGCCTGGCCTTGGGAGCTGGAGCAGGGTGGGAAGGTAGGCAGGAGGCCCTGTCAGAGCTATGCATCTCTGCTGCCTTCTCAGCTTTGCCCTTTCCCTCAGCAAGCAAAACCTCCTTACATCCTTCTCTGAAAACCACCCCAGAGCTGAAGCTGTGCAAGGCCCAAAGGAGCACAATGCTGCAGCCACCAGCTGCTGTGTGCTCAGCTTGTCCTGGCACCCTTGGCTTGGCTCCCTGTCCTCCCCTGAGCTGCAGAAGAGCTGTCCAGCAGCCAGCCTGGGGCTCTCAGGGGTGCTGGGCTGGGCAAGGATGGGCTTGTTGCTTCTCCATGCTTCAGTGTGGATCAGCAGTGAGCTGGTGGCCATGGCAACAGTTGGGCAGGAGACAAGATGTTCCTTCTGGGAGCCTCTTGGTAATTCATTTGGAGTATTTCTCTTTTTTGTAGCAAGAAGTTAAGATGTGTCTTGTAAATGTTGTCCCAGCTCCATCCTCCAGCACCTCTCTCCACAGTGTGTGGTTTCAGGGCACACCTGGCTTGTCCCCTCATCCCACCTAAGGGCTGGATGAAGTCTCTCTTTGGAACCTGGCAGAGAGGATTTGTGCTCTATTGGGTCCTTGGATTTTCTGCCCCAGTTGCTAGTTCCAGGAGCAGTTCTTACTGGGTTGTCCTGGGACAAATTACTGCAACTTTTTAACCTGGCCCAGCACACCCAACTGCCACCACTGGGACCCTGTGACACAGGAGGACTTCACTTGGCAGGGGCTGAGAAAGAGGCATTTGGAGCAAAGGGCTTCAAAGCAAGGGAGATCCTGCTGGGTCAACAGAGACTTAGAGCAGTTAGGCTGGGGCAGGGGCTCAGTTTGTCCAGAGCTTCAGGGAGGTGGGGAGGCTTGGGGGGGATCTGCATTTTACAAAGCAGCCACAAACTGACCACAAACTGGAGAAGGCTGAGAACTGGAAAATGGTTTCCAGCTGCAGTGCAACAGCAGTAACATCTGCAAGGGACCTGGTGAGCTGAAGACAACATTTAGGGAGGTTGTGGGATGAATTCTATCATCTTCTAACAATATTCTCTTCCAGTACCTGAGGGGAGCCTGCAGGAAGGCTGCAGAGGGACTTTTCATGAGGGTGTGTAGAGACAGGACACGGGGGAATGGTTTGAAGCTGAGGGAAAGCAGAGTTAGACTGGAGCTGAGGAAGAAGCTCTTCAGTGTGAGGGTGGTGAGACTCTGGAACAGGTTGCCCAAAGACCCTGTGTGTGCCTCCTCCCTGGAGGTGGTCAAGGCCAGGCTGGATGTGGCCTTGAGCATCTGAGTCTAGTTGAGAGGTGTCCCTGCCCATGGCAGGGGGGTTGGATCTTAGAGGTCCCTTCCAATCTGAGCCATTCTGTGATGTTTGCATTAGGAGAGCATCCATGATGCAGGACCTGCATTCCAGACCTTTCCTTTTTCCTTATCACCCAAAAGAAATTCTTTTAAGTGGAGATAAAGCTGTGGCTTTGCATGGGGCTGACCATATCCTGTGCTGTGCTGTCCAGGCTGCGGTCAACAGGGTGAGGATTGTGGGGAGAGCTCTGGCAGGCCCAGCTTGAGCTCCCCAGGACAAGACACTAGCATACAGGAGTGGGTCTTGAAGGATTTCAGCTGGTGCTGTTCTGTGCCCTCAGCACCTCATGGGGTGATTTGCTGTGAGCTCTGCCGTGGAGCAGTGACACTGCTGGCCTCAGCCTTTGCTCATCCTGTGGTGCCTCCTGACCTCCTCCTGGGTGGAAGCTGGAGTTCTGCAGCTGATACGTGCTTCTGCCTGGGAGAGGTGGTTGGTGTCACCCCAGCTCACCAGCATGTCCTCAGCACTGTGACTCCCCAAGCTGTGCAGTGCCAGGCACATGGCTTGGGCCAGCTCCCTGCTCTGCAGCCTTGGCACAGGTCACCTCTCAAAGCAGCAGACATTTAAGGTCTGTAAAACCTTGGGTTTGGGGACAGTGGGTTATGCCACTGGGAAGTTTGACTGGTTGCCCCACATGTTCTAGTTCTGAATAATGGTCAGGATCAGGTCTGGGCCAAGTCCACAGAGCAAGCATCCTCTTGCTTCTGGAGTTTTACTCTGGGTGAACTTGGCATGAGGAAGCTTTTAGCTTCCCTCATACAGCTGACTTTCAGATATAGGTGTCCTGGGTTTCTTGAGCTCTTCATCTGCAAGCAACCACAATTAACCCTGACATAGAACAGCTTGCCTGGGCATCAGTGACAACAGCCCCCCTAGTCTGGTAACTGTTTGCAGGGGGGATAAAAAGCAGAGCTAGCACAGTGCTTTGGAGGCCTTGATCAATATGGATCTGGGTTATTCTCAGAAATCAAATGTATTAACCTAAATCTGAGACCTACATTTCACTTGAAAGCTGTACCAACCCTAATGAAATCTAGGCTTGGCTTCTTCTAATGTCCACAGGCAGATGGTGGATTAAATGGTCTGGGCTGGTGATGGACAGATGGTGTGCTGACCTGCACAGCTGACAGAGCTGTACTTACGCTTTTATCGTCGGCTGCAGTCCCTCTTCAGCTGCTCTGAGGAGCAGGGGTTCTGTGCTAGCTTAAATGTCTCCCCTTTTCCCAGGTTATTTGTTTTAAATTCCACTGAAGGAATGTTCTGCTGTAGCTGTAAATCTGTGTTGTGTTTCAGTCTGAGAGAAGCAAGGGTTTGAGCACTTCCCCTCTGCTGCCTCCCCACCCCCTCGGAGGGAGCAGCGTTTCGCTCTCCAGCACACCATGGGCTGGAGGTGGGTCTGGGATTGGGCAGAAAGCTTACAAGGTGTGGAAGAGGTCAGCTAAGTAAGTGCAGGACATGCAGGGTTCAGCTGAGACAAAAGGCCAGGCCTGCATGAGCCCGTGGAGGAAAGGAGTGGAGGGCTCTGTGCTCAGCGGCGTGCTGTGTCTCGCTGGAACGGCCGAGCTGCTCGGTGCTGCCTGAGCCCAGGGAAGCACAGCACAGCGCAGCACGTGGGGGGTTAACAGCAGGCCTCAAGGAGGACTTTTTGCCACATTTTTACTGAAAGCAGAACCTTTTGTTAAGCCCATGGTGCAGCTCTGGAGTTCTTCCCCCAGGGCATTTTTAGAAGCTTTTCAGTCTGTGTTTTCAGCACTTTGCTTCTCCTGGCCCCTTCCCTTTGCACCCTTTGTGCTGCAGGGCACAGGAGCTGATGGCACTCTGCTCTTGGGAGCAGATCCCACCCTGGGCATTTGCTGCTATCATGGACACGGATGCCAGCTCTGCACTCTTCAAGGAATCAGTAAAGTCACCTTGTGACTGGCATTGAATGCAAGGTGGCTTAAAGCATCCTCTGTTTATTGTAGTGAAACCTGGAAGGTTAACACTCTGAGAAGGGTTTGCTTTCCCCCTGGCCAGGACAGGAGCTGTTCTCAGCAGCACTGAAACATTCTCTCTGGGATATTGAGCACTGTTGTTCTTCTGCTGTGGACAATGGCTTCTTTTGTCCTCTCCCTCAAAGTGCTGGAATGAAATGAATTACAACAGAGATGTTTTGGTCTAGAAAGCTGGTTTTAGTGCCAGCTAAATGGGGAGCTGCACCTAGCCTTACTAGAACTGGTGTCACCCTGAGGGGCTGGGCTTGCCTTCTGCTGGCTTCACAGCAGGAAATGCTGGGAAGCTGACAATCCTTAATGTGGATTTTGGTTTGGAAACTTTGTCATTACTCATTTTCTTGGGAAGCACTTCTGATTCTTCCCATTACTGACCTTCCACCTAAGAGCTGTAAAGCTGCAGTGTTTGGTTTGGGAAAGCCTTCACCAGCTGGCCTTGGACTGAGAGGTGGCTTTGGCTGCAGAGGTGTGAGCACAGCCCTTCCATGGGGGCTGCTGCAGCATTGCTTTTGCTTCCTGCATGCTTGTGACAGCAGTGTGCTGGAGAGGCTGCGTATGCAGATGTGGGATTTGAAGTTCCTGTGCTTTCTTTTGTTCCTGCCAGTGAGTTTCACAGCAGAGCAATGTCTGTGCCCTAGAGAGAGGCCTGTTTGCCTCCTTCCAGCCTTCAGGAGAGTCCATGGTGGTTTCCACTGGCGGCGACTGATCTGTTCCCATCCCTTACGCAGCACCCACCAGTGGCATTGCAGAGCAGCTAGTGAGTAAGTGCAGTGCCAGTTACAGCTCAGCATAGCTAGGCTCAGCTCTAGCTCCCAGGGACCTTGGAGCTTTGGAGGCAGAGAACATGGCCCTGCTTTCTCCTGGGCAGGCTTTAAGATTTTCGTGCTCTCCAGCAAGGTACTGAGAAGTAGCTTTGAGTTTCCTGCAGGTTGCCATTAGGGGTTGAAGTGATCTGAGCTCTGACAGTCACAAGTATTTTCAGACTTGCCTGTGTAGTAGCAGATTCAGCTCTTCCCTCTGTAGGATCCAGTTTCACAAAGGCTGTGTCCCTGCAGGCTGTGGCACCCTGAGCCCAGTGTCCAGGGAGAGGAGGAGCGCTGGAGGCACCAGCCTGCTCTGTTTGAAGCCTGATACTCTACTGACTTAAATGAGTGTGCAGGAAAAAATCAGCCTGCTGCCAGGCTTGGGCAGCTGAAAGCTGATCTGCAGGTGGTTTGAATCACCTGAACTATTACAGGACAAATGTCCTGCTGTAGCTGGGGAAGGGGAATTTCACCTCCAGGCAGGAGTACGAAGCACTGTGTAGTGCTAAGCGTGCCGAGTGCCTGACTCTGACCTTGGATATTGGACTTGGAGTGCAGGACACCTGTGGCTTCTTGTAACACATGGGCAGGACAGGAGATGAAGAGCATCTTGCTTCATCTCCATCATGCAGATGTGGTCATGAATTGCTTATCAGCCTCAGTGTTGTGTGGCTGTAGGAGCTGGTGCTTTGGGAGCACAGATCCAACCTGTCAGCTGTATTCACCTGGCTGCAGAGCCAGTCTCTGTTCTCTTGTCTTTTCTCTCTGGGCTGGCACAGGGCACTGAAGGGCTTACAGCTACTCCCTGGGTCTGTCCACCACTACCAAGTGCCTTTGAACTGGAACACACACGTTGGTATGTACAGCAGGGGGCTGGGGGTAGCTCAGCAGCATCTTGATGCTTTTGTGTAACCAGATTATGTACCTCCTGCTGCTGCTGCTGCTCTTGGTTCTCACCCAGTATTTCTCTAATTTAAGACTTAATCCAATTACACAAAGTACTAGAAACCATTGCCTGCTTGCACAGATCCTGTTGGGGTTTCTATTAATACATTTCTGCTCTGTATGGCAATGAATAATTTAGTTCAAGATGTTGCTTTAGCTCTGGTTTGGGCTTGCTTCCCACTCAGCCGGCTCCTGCAGCTCCACTGCTTCCAAAATAGCTTTGCACAGAGAGGAGGTGGGAAGCACTTAACCAACTGCATGAAGGTTGGGCTGATGTGATGGGAAGAGTTACCAGGTGCTGGTGCTTTACAGTCCTGCTGTGTTTTCCTCTTGGCTCACAGGCAGTTTGTGTTGTTGTGGAGTAATGTGCAGAAGTTTGAGGGCAGCTGTTGCAAAAAGCAGGACAGTGAAATCTCTGCTTTAATCTGCCTGTGGTTACTGCTGGGATCTTGCCCCAGAAACATGCTGCAGTGGTTTCCCACCTGTGCCAAGGCTGGCAGAGATTACATGAAGTAAACAACAGCTGTAGCTGCAGTCTCACTGGGGAAGGGGGAAGCCTGACCAGAGTCACCTGCCTCTCCTCACAGCAGAGCAGCCAAGGCAGCATTCTGAACTAGGACCTGCATGTCCTTAAGCTGAAAGCTTTTGTGGGGTGTTTGTAGCCCTCTGCTAGGTCCAGGCATTCCACAAGCCTGAGGGGACTGAACAGACACCTTGCTGCTCTGTGTTCTGCCCGATCAGACTACAGACCCCATGAAGGGAAAGCATTTCACAGATGTGTTCTTCATTGTTGGTCTCCAAAGAAAATCAATTCTCAGTTTTCCCAGGGAATTCACTTTGAACTTTGAGCAGCTCTGTGGAACTCCTCTGGTGATGCAGAGCAGCTAAGCAGCAAAGCAGCTTAGCAAATGAGTTGTGAAAAGCACTGCTAATATGAATTCTTATCAGTAATCTGTCCCACTGTGAAACAAATGGTTTGCTTCAGCCTCTGATGACTTCTGACACCCAGCTCTGGAGCTGGAACTGGGACTGCTGCAGTCAGCACCCAGCTGCCTCTGTGGGCTCTGTGGGAGTCTCTGGAGCTGCTGGTGGGTGCCTCCTTCCTTCCCTCACAGGTGGCTTTTCTTAGGGTGGCCTCTGTCAGTGGCACTGTCACTGCTTCTCTTTCTGGCCAAAGGCAGGGGGTGGCACTCAGATGTTTCCCCCCACTTGAACCTTTGGCCACTTGGGCATGTGCCCACTTGCTCCACAGGCAGGCCCACAGCACATCCAGACTTTGGCAGTCATGGTTGGGTGTGTGTTTTCCTGTCAGTTTAAGAAGCATTCAGGGATGCTGAGGCCAAGTGGGATAACATCCCTGCCTGGCTGGATCTTCTGTAACCCCTCAACCAGAAACACCAGTCTCTGCTTGTGTTTTAAAGCTGCTGCTTGGTTGTGTCTCACCACATTCTGGGGTCTGAGCCCTCCTGGTTCACACACACTTACTTTTCTAAAGGGTAGGGCTCTCTGGCTGGGAGCAGCAGTTCTCAGGAGCTGGGCCTGTAGGACAGCCAGCAAGAACCACAGGCTCTCAAAGTGGGCACTGGTGACCTTTCTCTGGATAATGTTCTGCCCACCCCTACCTGCAAGTGTAGCTTACCAACCCATCTAAGGCCAGGGGGTGCCTCTGCACTGAGTGAGCACTCACAGTGCTGCCCTTCCACCCAGAGGGGACCTCCTCTGGCTGCAGGGTCCTCTGCTTGGCTTTCCTGATGTCATGCAGCAGTGAACCCAGCCCTGCCTTCCTGCTCCCAGGTTGCCATGAGGGCAGAGTGATGAGAGAACACACTTATTGATGGCACTTCTTAGCCAGCCAGCAGCCTGCTGCACCCAAAATCTCAGTTTTGTTCTGCCTCTGCCCCTGGTTGTTGTATTCTGGCCTGAGAGCCCAGAAGAAGGTTGAGATCCCTCATGGTAGACCTTGACAGCAGAACACTGATAGCTAGGTACAGTGCAGAGGAGAGGGTGGGCACAGGGGGTGTTAAAGGCTGTAGTTCTGATTTGGCTCCAGCTAATGCCAGTGAGTAGCTCAGGTCCCACTCAGAGTGAAATCCCAGCCTAGACTGGAAAGGTTTTCTCTGTAATTCTCTGAGTGAGTGCCCAAACTGGTGGTCAGAGAAGCCACAAGGCTAGGAGACAGGCCAAGGGTAGGAAGCTTCAGCTGCTGTGTCAGCTGGACAGTTGTGGCTGTGGGACATGACACCAGGGCTCCGTTTTAGCTGCAAGCTTCTCTGGAGTCCCAGGGAGGAGAAGGAAACCTGTTCAAAGCAGAGCCTTCAAAGAACTCTGTGATGGCAACCAGGATGCAGAGCAGAATCCTTGGGGGAAAATGGAAAAGCCCAAGGCATTGAAAACTTCCCTGAGTTGCACTGCAGGTTCAAAAGAACTGCCCAGAAAGGGAGAAGCTGATGGAAACAAGCAGAGAGCTAATGCCCACCCTCTGTCACAGCAGGCAGGGGAGGGTGCAGGGAAGGCAGCAGGGAGGCTGCTGAAAACAAGAGCATTGCCCCAAATGCTAGAGAGAATGGAAGCATTGGTAAGCTCCCCAGGCTGAGTTCATGACCAGAACAAACCAGGCAGGTGGAGGTTTGAGAACTTAGGGCAAAAGGGGAAAAAAATATAGCAGTTCTGTTGCAGCCCTAGCAGAAAGTCCTGAGGGAGCCTGGAGCCTGCTGCTGACTGCTCAGGGCCCAGCAGCAGCAGCCAGGGAGGATCCAGCCAGAGCAGGAAACACTCAGGTGAACTTTTTCATGCAGGCTTGCCACAGGGCAGCTCACAGAGGCTCCCCTGCTGGAGGGCTCCTGGGGAGTCAGCAGAGTGCCTGTTGCAAGGGCTGGAGCAGTTCTAAGATCCATGCTTCCATAGCCACTTGCCAGGCCTGGATGTGTCAGCCCAGGAGCTCTAACTGTGTTAAGAAGTAGTTGAGTTGTTAGGTGAGAGTCTTTGCTGCCCTGTTGAAGCTGCTGGGGTGCCCCCAGACTGCAGAGCTTCACCTCTAACAGTTCTGAAAGCAGATCCCAGAGGATTTCTGGCAGTTCCCTGGCCAGCTGCAGCAGACTGAGCACCACTGGCAAGGGTGCAGGGGCTGAGTGCTGTGCCTGAAGACTGGGAGCCTGTCAGCAAGAGTTTGGAAGGGAGGATGTGCTGCTCTGCAGAGCTGCTGGAGTCCTTGGAAGCAGTCAGTAACCATGTGCATAAAGGCAGTGCAGCTGCTGCAGCCTCCTGGAGCTCCCCAAAGACAAGAGGGACTTAGATGGGCAGAGAAGAGATCCTTCCATGGGTGAAAGATGTGTTGTTGGGATCACCAGGGGGGCACCTGAGAGGCGTTGAGAGCACCAAAGGGGCACCTGAGAGGTGTTGGGAGCACCAGGGGGGCACCTGAGAGGTGGTGTTGAGAGCACCAGGGGGGCACCTGAGAGGTGGTGTTGAGAGCACCAGGGGGGCACCTGAGAGGTGGTATTGAGAGCACCAGGGGGGCACCTGAGAGGTGGTGTTGAGAGCACCAGGGGGGCACCTGAGAGGTGGTGTTGAGAGCACCAGAGGGGCACCTGAGAGGTGTTGTTGAGAGCACCAGGGGGGCACCTGAGAGGTGGTATTGAGAGCACCAGGGGGGCACCTGAGAGGTGGTGTTGAGAGCACCAGGGGGGCACCTGAGAGGTGTTGTTGAGAGCACCAGAGGGGCACCTGAGAGGTGTTGTTGGGAGCACCAGAGGGGGACCTGAGAGGTGTTGTTGAGAGCACCAGAGGGGCACCTGAGAGGTGTTGTTGAGAGCACCAGGGGGGCACCTGAGAGGTGTTGTTGAGAGCACCAGAGGGGCACCTGAGAGGTGTTGTTGAGAGCACCGGGGGGCACCTGAGAGGTGTTGTTGGGATCACCAGGGGGGCACCTGAGAGGTGGTGTTGGGAGCACCAGAGGGGGACCTGAGAGGTGTTGTTGAGAGCACCAGGGGGGCACCTGAGAGGTGGTGTTGGGAGCACCAGGGGGGCACCTGAGAGGTGTTGCTTAAATCTGCTTGCATGGTCTGGGATGGTTGGGGCAAGAGCAGACTCGGTCTGCCCTTGGCAGTCTGAACCGGTGCTGCCCCCTGGGTGAAGCCATCCTGCAGCAGGACAAATAAGGGCAGGCTCAAGACTGAACATGGCAAGAGATGAGTGAAAATGTCAGCTCAGGGCTCCTGGCTTTCAGCAAGGCAAAATGGGTTCCTGTTTGTCAGGAACAGAGAACAAAGCCTCCTGTTGTCTGCCCTGCAGATCCACCACACCCACAGGCGTGGGACTGCTGCCAGCCCCTCGGTCAGGAAGGGCAGAGCATGGTGGGGCAGCCTTGGAGAACAACAGGATGGTCAGGACAAAGCTGCTGTCCAAGGAGTGCCCAGAGAGTGCAGGGCACAGCAAGGGCAACTGGGGGGGAGTCATGGCACTGCTGTGGGAACAGGGTCAGTTCACCATCTTTCAAGCCAAGGACAGGCATCTCCTGACAAACCCAGGTACAAGGTAGGAAACAAAGAGGTTCTGCATCCTGCCTGCTGAAAAGCTTTGACTCTTCTGGTACAGAGTGAGCAGGTGCCAGAGATTGACAGGAGGCAGCAACTGTCTGCTGCTCAGAAGAGAAAGGTGTCCTGAAGATCACACCTCCAGTTCAGGAAGTCCCTTTTCACCTACAGGTTGCTGGAGGTTGGGAAGATCAAGGGAAGCTGTTGGAAGCTGTGAGTGTTTGAGGTGGTATCACTGCCCACATGCTCTCTCTTCCCTTTCCACCTGCTTTTCAAGTCAGACTAGGAGGCCTGCTGGACCTTTGGTCTGCAAAGCTCCTGATCCTTCTCCACCAGTGCTCCTTTGTCCCTGCCCTGAGCCACTCTGTGATTCTGTGACACAAAGCAAATGTTTGGCAGGGCCAGAGGGTGCTGCCTGCAAAGCTGCTGTCCTCCCAGCACCCATGGAGTGCTCTGGTACCCACTGTGCTGGGTTACCTGCTTTGGGTTTGGAAGAGGCAGTAGTGATGTAATGAAGTGCCTCTCTTTGGCCAGCTGAAGGCAGTGGTTGTGTCGTTGCCATCCCTGTCCTGGGAGCGGAGCTCTGTGCTGAGCATCTGCCTCCTGCTGCCCTTGGGCTCTGTGCATGGGGAGCAGCTGCCTGGGAGAGCAGCACTGGCAGGGGGGGAGGCCAGGTGGCAGTGGTGTGACATCTGAAGATGGCTTTGCTCTTTGCAACCATAGCTCAAGATGAAAACCCTAAAGCTTTGGGGCAAAGGTTCAAAGAGGATAAAATGCACTGGAACACTGGACATGGAATTAGCTGCAGGGAAGCTGGGGGCCAAACTCAGTCTGCCCTCTGGAGGCACGCTTGAAAGAGAGGCAGCATGGGGTCGTGATGAGTGGCTGGAAAAGGGGATGCAGAGACCCTGCCTCAGATGTAGGGAAAGCCCCTTACTGTGGGAAAAGGCTTTAACCAAGCAGAGAAGGGAGCCTGCTTCTCAGGGCTGGGATTTCCACTGTGCCTGGGAACTCCAAAGAGAAAAGCAGCAAACACTAAAGCAGTCCCTGTCTGAGGCTCTGCCATTGTCTAGGGCAGAGTAAGAAGTCTGCAGACTGAAAGGATTTAAAGTGCAGCTTGCTGAGATTGGTGAGAGAGGGATTTCTATCTGCAGTGGATGTTCCCTGTATTGGAACCTGAGCTGGTGTCCAGTGGTGCCATGAAAAACCTCCTCTCCCTCTCCCCCTGTCCCAGCTTGCAGTCTGCAGAGTCCAAGGAAGTGGAAGAGCAGGGATTGAGTTTTAGTTTAAGAGAATTGTTCCTTCTCTGCTACAGAGCTGAGACAGAAGCTCAGCTCTGGAACTCTGGCATTCTGAAGCACTGTGAGGTGCTTGAGCAGCAGCTCTGGAGAGAGGTGGGGGTCTGGTTCTGGGACCTTGGCCACTCCTCTCCCCAGTGGAGGTGTGCAGTAAGCTCTGATGGAGTCCCAGCGGACTCTGTGCTGCTGATTGTTGTCACCATCAGCAGCTCTTGGGCTGCTTTCTGGCTGCTCTCACAGTCTGCACTTTGGGCTTCTCTTTGTTGACCTTTTGCTGCTGCATATGAACCCCTCTGTGGTCCTCTGGAAGTGAGATGGCCTCATGCCCAGGGCAGGATTCTTTCTTCTCCCACCCCCTATGCTCCCCTTGGGCTCTGAGCTAGAACCAGCATCTGCTGGACATCTCTGTGAGCTTCCTAAGTCTCTGACCTAGCAAAACCACAACAGAACAGGCAGCTGGATAGTTTCCTGACAGAGCAGTGAGTTAAAGCTGGTGATGGAAGAGACCAACAACTGCTAGAGCTACCAGAGCCTTGCTTTTGGTGCCCCTCACCCACCTGGTCAGCTCAGATGCGTAAGGAAGTGCAGCTGGGGGTTGCAGGCTCTGGCTGCTTTGGCACTGGCTGGGCTCTTCCACAAGTTTGCTGCTCCATGCTTCCAGAGTGCTCTGGTCCATGGTCCCCAGGGGCTGGGGCAGCTGCCAGCCTCAGAGGCATGGCTGTGTCCTCTTGCAGCAGCTTGCCCCTGGACAGGACATTCCCACGGGTGTAGGCTGGAGGCACACTGGAAAGAGACTTGTGGGCTGTGGGTTGGAGGGAGAGGAAGGCAGCTGGGCAGTGAGGGCTGGACAGGGGCAGGGGAGCTGCATTCATGGTGCCCTGAACCCCTAGAAACAGATGGACACATGACACCCAGCTTCAGCTGCAGAGCAGCAACATCACTGCAGGCCATTGAAATAAGATCTGGGTCACAGGAGGCCACAAGCCCAAACCCTTCCCACAGCTGTGCCTGCTGTGGGCTGGAGGGGCAGAGCCGACAGAGCCGTAGGCTGCACGGCTGCGATGAGCCACCGGTGTGGATGGTAACAGCAATGTTAAAGCACAGATGAGGCCTTGCTGCTGGCCCTCAGGGCTCCCTGTGGCACAGGCAGCACACATAGCAGTGCCTCCTTCCTCTCTCTCTGCAGGAGCATGACATCGAGACGGCTTTCGGAGTGGTGCATGTCACCGTGCGCGGCACGGCCAAGGGGAACAGACCTGTCGTCCTCACCTACCACGACATCGGCCTCAACCGTAAGCACTCCCAGCACCCTGCCAAAGTGCTTGCCTGGGGGAGTGTGCTTCTCAGCATGGGCACCAGTGGGCCTGCTCTGGGGCTGAGGCAGCTCCTTGCAGGTCTGCAGGAGAGCGACCTGCGGCATGTCCCTGTCTGCTCCAGCAGCCCTGGAAAGGTAGCAAGGTGGAAAGAGCTTCACCCATGAGAGTGCTCCAGCTGGTAGGGCAGGGTGGAGTGGAGTGGAATGGAATGGAGTGGAATGGAATGGAGTGGAATGGAATGGAATGGAATGGAATGGAATGGAATGGAATGGAATGGAATGGAATGGAATGGAATGGAATGGAATGGAATGGAATTAACCAGGTTGTAAGAGACCTTCATGATCATGGTGTCCAAACTATCATCCACTACTACCGAATAGAATAGAATAGAATAGGATAGACCAGGTTGGAAGAGACCTTCAAGATCATGGTGTCCAACCTATCATCCAACACCACCTAATCAACTAACCCATGGCACCAAGCACCCTGACAAGTCTCCTTCTGAACACCTCCAGTGAAGGTGACTCCACCACCTCCCCGGGCAGCCCATTCCAATGGGCAATCACTCTCTCTGTGTAGAACTTCCTCCTAACCTCCAGCCTGAACCTCCCCTGGCACAGCCTCAGACTGTGTCCTCTTGTTCTGGTGCTGGCTGCCTGGGAGAAGAGACCAACCTCTGCCTGTCTACAACCCCCCTTCAGGTAGTTGCAGAGAGCAAGAAGGTCTCCCCTGAGCCTCCTCTTCTCCAGGCTAAGCAACCCCAGCTCCCTCAGCCTCTCCTCACAGGGCTTGTGTTCCAAACCCCTCCCCAGCTCTGTTGCCCTTCTCTGGACACCTTCCAGCAGCTCAACCTCCTTCCTAAACTGAGGGGCCCAGAACAGGACACAGGACTCAAGGTGTGGCCTAACCAGTGCAGTGTACAGGGGCAGAATGAGCTCCCTGCTCCTGCTGGCCACACTGTTCTTGATGCAGGCCAGGATGCCATTGGCCCTCCTGGCCTCCTAGGCACACTGCAGGCTCCTGTTCAGCCTACCATCAACCAGCACCCCCAGGTCCCTCTCTGCCTGGCTGCTCTCAGCCACTCTGCCCCCAGCCTGCAGCACTGCCTGGGGTTGCTGTGGCCAAAGTGCAGCCCCTGGCACTTGGATGTGTTCAGTCTCCTGCCCTTGGCCTCTGCCCATCTGCCCAGCCTGGCAAGGTCCCTCTGCAGAGCTCTCTACCCTCTCACAGCTCAACTCCTGCCCCCAGCTTGCTGTCAGCTGCAAACTCACTGCTGATGGACTCCATCCCCTCCTCCACATCATCAGTGAAGATATGGAACAGGCTGGGGCCCAGCACTGCTCCCTGGGGCACAGCACTGGGGCCTGGCTGCCAGCTGGCTGTGGCACCATTCACCACCACTCTCTGGGCTCAGCCTCCAGCCACTTCCTAACCCAGCTCAGAGTTGCTGCTGGCCAAGCCAGGGGCTGACAGCTTGGCCAGGAGCTTGCTGTGGGGGATGGTGGCAAAGGCCTTGCTGCAGCCCAGGCAGACTCCATCCACAGCCTGCCCCACAGCCACCAGGCAGTGCCCTGGGCCTGGAAGGAGCTCAGGTTGGTCAGGCAGGCCCTGCCCTTCCTAACCCCATGCTGGCTGGGCCTGAGCCCTTGGCCATGCTGTGAGTGCTGTGTGATTGCACTCAGGATGTCCTATGCCACAACCTTGCCTGGCACTGAGCTCAGGCTGACAGGCCTGGCATTCCCTGGCTCCTCCTCCCCGCCCTGCTTGTGGATGGGCAGCACCTTGGCATTGTATGTGACAGAGCTGCCACAAGGCATCTGTGCCCTGGGGGTTGGGCATTGAACAAGTCCCTGTGAGGCTGTGGAAGCATTGCAGCATTTCTAGGTGGCTCTGTTGCTCTTCCCACATCTTGCCAGCCAAGATGCAGCCTGAGTCTCACAGCTGCTCCTCAGTGTGTACTGTGAGAGCCCAAGTGCTGCGGGGCCCTCTTGCCCTGGCATGCATGCTGGGTGGGGGCCATTTGTCTGCCTGTCTTGCAGCTGTGGTTGCAGGGGGAGTGGCACAGCTGCAGCACAGGGCAGGGGTGGGGCAGGTGTGTGCTGTGGAGGGTGGGTTGCAGTGAAACTGCAGGAAATGGCTCATGGCTTTGTTTTTATTGTTGTAGACAAATCCTGTTTCAATGCATTCTTTAACTTTGAAGATATGCAAGAGATCACTCAGCACTTTGCTGTGTGCCACGTGGATGCACCAGGCCAGCAGGAAGCAGCTCCCCCCTTTCCCTCTGGGTAAGAACTCTGCAGAGACCCTTCCCATTCCAGGAGTCCTCTGGGCTGAGCTAGCACCCAGTTTGGCCAAGTGGGACTGCCAGGCTGAGACAGCTTTCAGGGGCAGAGGAAGCTGGAAAGTGAGGAGGCTTCCCAAGGGACATTCAGGAGCTTTCCTGTCACTGAGGCATGGGTGAAGCCCTCTCAGCTTCTGAGCTGAGCATGAGCCCAGCACTCAGCAGGCTGGCTCTCGTCCCTCTCTCTCTCCATCTGTCCACAGAAGTAGTGGCTGCCCCAGAGCCCCCAGCCCTGTGGTAGTGCTGCTCTGAGGGATGAACTCTGGGCAGCTGGCTGCAATACAACAGCAGCACTACCAAACAGTCACTGCTGCATGGTTCAGCTGCTCCTTGGATACAACTGGAAGGTGACTGCTGTCAAGCTGTATTTGGAGGTGTTTTGATTTCACTCTCTTGGTTTTCAGGTACCAGTATCCCAGTATGGATGAACTGGCTGAGATGCTGCCTGCTGTTCTGACACACCTGAAGTAAGTCAGTGAGGGGAAGTGCAGTGAGGCAGCTGGCTGCAGCCATTCCAGCACCCACCTCTGACTCTGCTTGCAGCATCTGATTTTTTTCCCAAGAGGCTTGAGCATCTCCTAACCTGTGTAACCCTGTCTGGGTCTTATGCTGGGAATATTGTCTGCCACAGGAGACAATTTATGGCTGCTGCATCATTGCTGGCTCATTCTGACAAGGAGCCATAAGTGAACAGCAGGACACAGAGGGGAGAGAGGCTTTGCCTCTAGGGAGGCTTTGGCTGTGAGTTTGTTAGCCCTGCTGATTGTGCAGTGCCTCTCTTTCAGCCTGAAGAGCTTCATTGGCATTGGACTGGGAGCTGGTGCTTATGTCCTCAGCAGGTGTGCAGTAAGTATCTCTTCATCTCCCTGGCACTTACAGGAGCTGTGGTCTTCCACTGATCAGAGAGCATTTGTAGGGCATTGGCAAAACAGCAGCAGTAATTAGAGCTGGCTGGTAGGGAGCCATGGGAGAGGTACTTCACATCCAGGTGGTAAAGAGGAGCAGCTAGAGTTGGTCTGAAGCTATGCCAGTGATGGAAAGATTCTCAGGGGATGACTTGGAGGCAGTAGAGCCTGTCTTGGGGAGGAGGTGCAGAGGAGGACACAAAGATGATGGAGGGCTGGAGCAACTCTTATATGAAGGTAGGTTGAGAGAACTGAGGCTGTGAAGGCTGGAGAAGAGAAGGCTCCAGGGAGACCTTGGAGCTGCATTTCACTGTCTGAAGGGGACCTACAGGCAGGCTGGGGAGGGACTGTTCAGAAGGGGCTGTGGGGATAGGACCAGGAGCAATGGGTTGAAACTGGAGCAGGAGAGATTTAGGTTGGACATCAGGAGGAAGCTCTGCACAGGGAGGGGGGTGAGACACAGGCACAGGCTGCCCAGGTAGGTGGTTGAGGCATCCCTGGAGACATCCAAGATCAGACTTGATGAGGCCCTGTGCAGCCTGCTGTAGCTGGAGCTGTCCCTGCTGCCCGCAGGGGGTTGGACAAGATGCCCTTGGAGGTTCCCTTCCAGCCCAATGCCATACATGAGTCTGTCCTGGCTGCTAGGAATATCCAGCCTCCTGTCTCCACAAGTGTGGTGGGTGGAAGGTAAGGCCGAGAAGCCTCCTCCCTTCCCCCTTGTAAGGTAAAGGGAAAGAAACTTGAAGGGAAAGAAAAAAAAACCTCACAAGCTGAATTAGCAAAGCAGTGGAGCTATATTTACAAAGCAATGTAGGGAATGCAGGGGAATATTTACAAATTTACAATATCTACAATATATACAAAGATATACAACAGAGCAACACAGAAATGAGAGTAAGCCCCCTCGGCAGAGGGGTCCCCCACCTCCGCTCTCCCCTCTCTTCCCCCCCTTTCCCCAGAATGGGATAGAAAGAGAAAGAAAAGAGAGGAAAAAAAAATGTTAGAAGCAGTTTGTGTTAATTGGAAAGGAGTTAATATACAGGCCTGGTATCTTGTTTTCAAGGCCGAGGCCTTGGCAGAAAGCCCAGCACAGAAAGCTGCTGCACGGAGAAGAGGCGGAAGCAAGACTGAAGATAAGGTGCTGGAAAAACCCAGTATAGTCCCAGCTCAGAAGGTGCTTCCTCCCACTTTACCAATGAAATAGTTTAGACTATTCCTTCCGTTTACCAACTTCCGTCCACCATATTCCCTTTCTTAAGGGGGCAACGTCAACCGGCCACAACAAGACTCACTGCACTGCTGTCTGCTTTTTCCAGTGCTTGTGACCCCAGAGAGTTGATTTGATGATGTGCTGGGCAGCAGCACTGCTGAGGAATGTGCTCTGTCCCTGAAAGGAAGGAGATGTTGCCCTCCAGCCTTTGATAAGAAGGTGCTGGCTTTGTCCTGTACATTTCTGTCTTGCACAGTGTTTATGAGGGTGTGAAATCAGTGAAGGTGCTTTAGCAGACCAAGAATTTGCATTGTCAGAGAGTGTTAAAAAAAAGAGTACAGAAAGCTTCCATTCTCAGTCCTGAGGGCAGAGAGCTGCTGGTGGTTCAGGCTGTTAATGCTGCTCAAAGCCACTTCACCATAGTTTCATAGTTTCATTCAGGGTTGGAAGGGACCACAAGGATCAGCCAGTTCCAACCCCCCTGCCATGGGCAGGGACACCCCACACTAGATCAGCCTGCCCAGAGCCTCATCCAGCCTGGCCTTAAACACCCCCAGGGACGGGGCCTCGACCACCTCCCTGCACAACCCATTCCAGGGCTTCACCACTCTCATGGGGAAGAACCTCCTCCTCACATTCAGCCTGAATCTCCCCACCTCCAGCTTCATTCCATTCCCCCTAGTCCTATCGCTCCCTGAGATCCTGAGCAGTCCCTCCCCAGCCTTCCTGTAGCCCCCTTCAGATCCTGGAAGGCCACAATGAGGTCACCTGAGAGCCTTCTCTTCTCCAGACTGAACAGCCCCGACTCCCTCAGTCTGTCCTCACAGCAGAGCAGCTCCAGCCCTCTGCTCATCCTTGTGGCCCTTCTCTGGACACGTTCCAGCACCTCCACATCCCTCTTGTAATAGGGGCTCCAGAACTGGATGCAGTACTCCAGGTGGGGTCTCACCAGGGCTGAGTAGAGGGGGAGGATCACCTCCCTCGACCTGCTGGCCACACTTCTGATGCAGCCCAGGCTCTGATTGGCTTTGCGGGCTGCAAGTGCACACTGAGAGCTCCTGGTGAGCTTCTCCTCCCTCAGCACCCCCAAGGCTCTCTCCTCAGGGCTGCTTTCCAGCCAGTCCCTGCCCAGCCTGGATTTGTGCCTGGGATTGCCTCGACCCAGCTGCAGGACCCTGCCCTTGGTCTCATTGAACCTCCTGAGGTTGGCTTGTGCCCACCTCTCCAGCCTGTCAAGGTCCCTCTGGATGGATCCCTTCCCTCCAGCTGTCTGCTGCACCACACAGCTTGGTGTCATCAGCAAACTTGCTGAGGGTGCACTCAGTGCCACTGTCCATGGCACCCACAAAGATGTTGAACAAGACAGGTCACCTGCACCATGCAGCTGCCCTTGCTGCAGAAGGTTCCCTGCTTCCCATTTCCTGCAGTCAAGGCTGAGCCTGGGGCAGTGTGAGGCACTAGGGTTTGCTTTTCCTTGCCTTTTGCAGTCCTGCTAGAGAAGATCATGCCAATAGGCCTTTGTCCTCAGCTCAGTGCCAGAAAGCCCTTGCTGGGCTGCCTGGACTGCAGACAGTGTCCTGCTGAGGACATTGTTCTCTTCCTTTCTCTTGGTGCTCTCTGTGCAATGAGCAGAAGCTGCTGTCACATCCCAGCCTCAGAGTGAGCCTGGAGCTCACAGTTCTCTGCTTGGTGTAGGTTCCTGGCTTTGTGTTTACAAGCAGTTCTCAAAGTATTTTGTCCCCCCCCTGAGGTACACTGCAGGCTGCTGGGGATGACAAGGTGGGGCAGGGAAAGGGGTGGCTGCAGGCTAGGTGCAGCCCCTGTGGCTGGGTCTGTCCAGGCTTCTGCTCAGGCTGCAGGCACCTGTGAGGCTGCAGCACCAACTGCTCTGCTCTTTGCCAGTTCCCTGGGGAGCCTGCTTCTTCCTTGAGGAGCAGAAGGAGCTGCTCTTCAGGCACAGGAGTTTGCCCAAGTTTGCAGGATTAGAGCAGGGAGTTACTGTCCATGGGAGCCTGAGCAGGACCTGCAGCTTCAGCACAGCAGAGGTCAGCAGGAAACACCACTGTCAGTCTTGGGCCAGGCTCTGAAAAGGCCTCTGCTTGCCTGGCACAGAAGCAGCTCCCCACTTGGTCTGTGCCTGCCCAAGGTGTGGGTGAAGCACCCTCTGAGTGTCCCTGTGCTCTCTCCCCACAGCTCAGCCACCCCGACCTGGTGGAGGGACTGGTTCTCATTAACGTTGACCCATGTGCCAAGGGCTGGATTGACTGGGCAGCATCCAAGGTGAGAGCCTCCTGCCCCTGCACAACTCCACTCCTGAGCTGTGTGGAGAGCAGGAAGAAAAAGGACAGAGCACAGGAATTGCCTGATTTGTGGCAAACCCTATCCAGTCTTGTTTGCCCCTGCTGTGCTCAGTCTCCACCGGTGGAGCAGGGGTGGGTGTGATGGGATGTGAATGAGAGAGAAGTCCTGCTGAGCTGCTTGGAGATGAGTGGCTGTGGAGCACTCAGCTTCCCTGAGCTTTAGTACTGATGGTTGCAGGCTTCATCAGGCTGGGGGCTGAATGGATCTTCTGATTCCTCTGTTGTTCCAGCCACTTGCAGTTGTTGAGGGTTCCTGGTTTCTGGGAGGCTGTTGAGTGTGCACAGATGTCTTTGGAGCCTGGCATGCCCCTCATGAGCTCCAGCCTTTTGTCCCTTACATTGCTTGAGTAGTTCCTTTACTTTGAAGCTGCTTTGACATTTGTAATGAGTCTGCATTTTGCAGTTCCTCTCCCTGCTCCTCATTAATGATCACTCTCCAGTTTTCAGGCTGGACAACCAACATAGTGGACATCGTCCTGGCACATCACTTCGGCCACGTAAGTACCCAGCCCCTGCCTCTGCCTGGGGCTGGAACTTCTGCAGATGCCTGCTCTTAACTAGCTCAGGCTCATCAAAGGAGGGTTGGCACAAGCAGTGCCATCATCAGGGTCACATCAGGAATTGCACTCTGGGGAGCATGTGTGTCCTCAAGCTTGCCCTGACTGTCTCCAGACGTGCTGAGGCAGTAGCATCCCCCACGCTGCTGCTGCTTTGTGGTGCCCAGGCAGCAGCAACAGGTGGCAGCCAGTGTGTACATGGAAGCACTGGCTAGGGCACAGATCACCTTGGAGTTCACAGGGGAGTATTGCATGTGTCCAGATGTTGAACTGCTGCATTCTGCTCTTTGTCTTCTCCTTCAGTTTCAGCAGAGTCAAAGTAGCCCGTCCTGAAAACTCTGGGCACAGCAATGCCTGTGCTTTGGGACTGCCAACTTCCTGGGCTGTGCCTCAGCACACTGCATGTGACATGCAGCAGAGCAGGCCTTGACCTGGGCACACACATCAGCACTGGGAGGAGCCACAGAGCTTCCTCCTTACAGCACATGCTGATCTCTTCCTGCTTTCAGGCCCCTTCATTCTGTGCTGTGCTTCCTGGCATCCCCTTTTCCCTCTGGCTCCCACTGGAAGCAGTTTCTTCACACTTCCACTGGTGCCAGTCTTGGGGCTTTGCTTCTTTGACATTAAGCATAGGCAGGAGGTGTTCCTTGTAGCTGCATAAGCATTGCTGAGGCTTGGGAGCCTGTCTACAACTCCCTGAAGGGTGGTTGTAGCCAGGAGGCAATCAGGCAATCAACACCAGGACAAGAGGACACAGTCTCAAACTGCACCAGGGGAGGTTTAGGCTGGAGGTGAGGAGAAAGTTCTTCCCAGAGAGAGCTGTTAGCCACTGGGATGTGCTGCCCAGGGGGGTGGTGGAGTCCCCATCCCTGGAGGTGTTCAAGAGGGGACTGGACGTGGCACTTGGTGCCATGGGTTAGTAGTCATGAGGTTTTGGGTGAGAGGTTGGACTTGATGATCTCTGTGGTCTTTTCCAGCCTTATTGATTCCATGAGTCTGTGATCCTCCCACCTGCAGGAGCCTCTGTGCTCCTGCAGCAGCAGGTGGAGGTGCAGCCACGCTGCCACAGTGCAGGGTGCAGCAGCCGTGGCGCAGCAGCATTCCTGCGGCCCAGGCACCACTGCAGGCCTGAGTCACTGCCCTCTGCCATAGCCTGCAGGACAGTGGTGGGTGTGGAGGCAGTTGAGTGCTTCAGTGCTTTGTAGAGGCTGGTTTCTGTCCTTGTGAAGGTGGTGTTCCCTGCCTGTCCATTCTGCTTCTGTGCAGGAGGAGCTGCAGGCAAACCTAGATCTGATCCAGACATACAGGCTGCACATCGCACAGGACATCAACCAGGACAACCTGCAGCTCTTTCTCACCTCATACAACAGGTACAGTGTGTCTGCTGCAGTGCTCCCATAGCTCCCTGCCTTCTGCATTCTTCTGTTGGATCTTAGGAGCCTTTGTCCTAAGCCCAGGTCAGCCCTTATGCCTTGATGGCCCTCAGCAGATGTCTCTGTAGGCAGGCTGCCAGCTTGCCATGAGCTGTGGATGCTGTTTTCTGGCAGGACTGCTGGGGCTCCTGGTGTGGCATGGCACAAGAAGTGATAACCTGTTGCCTGGGTGCAGAAGGCAGCACTCCTGCTTGGCTTTTTGTGCTCCTGCAGTGAGCACTTTCCTCTGCAGATTTGCTGGAGACCTCTTCTGCTTTGTCTTTCAGCCGCAGAGACCTGGAAATCGAGAGGCCAGTCCTTGGCATCAACGAGAACACTGCAAAAACACTCAAGTGAGTTGCTCTGAGGAGCCTCTCAGTTACTGCCTGTGAAAAGCTCTGACTGCTTCTCAGCAAGAGCCCTACAAGCCCAGGGCTGCTCAAGACTGTCCCAGGCTGTGGTGCAGTGCTGTCAGCTAGGGTGAAGCAGAGGAGAGGGGGTCAGGGTGTCACTAAGAACACACTGAGATCCCTCAGCAGGCAGGGTCAGAGGAGTCAGTGTGTGCAGGCAGCAGTGACAGTCCCTGCTGAGCTGTTAGTGTGCCTGCAGAGGTGGGGAGGCAGTTTGTTTGGTGCCTTTCATTTTCCTGAGCAGGATCCCTGGGTAGAGGCTGGTGCTGCCCAGGAATTGTGTGGCCCCACAGCCAAACCCTCTAGGTCTTGACTGACCTCAAAGAGGTGAATTTTCCTGCCTGGTCTCCAGGCAAAGCCAATTGTGCTGCTCTCAGTCATGCAGGCAGCTGTAAGCCCCAGGGCACTGTTGAAGGACTCACAGGGATCTGCAGACCCTGTAGATAATTCTTGTGGAAGAATTGTTTGCTCTCTGTGCCAGTGGGTCCTCTGTCTCCTCGAGGTGGTACTGCACTGGCTCTGAGGTCAGTGCCTCCAGTCTTCATTTTTGTCATCTAATTAGCACACAGAAGTGGTGTCTCCAGCTGCCCCTTACCTTGCTCTGCAAGTGAGCAGTGTGAATTGCCAGGCACTTGGGCAGTGTGTGTGTTGCACACTGAGTGTTCTTCCACAGCCATAGCACCTGGGAAATGGCTCTGGAGCTCAGATTTGCCAGCAGAGGCTTTGATATTTTGACATCTTTCAGTATATTCCCCAACATCCTGTGTGTTTCTCTCTAAAATCCAAAGCAGAGTGCAGTGCTGAGCAGCAGGCAGGCTCAGTGCATCTGCCTGCACTGGCATTCCTGAGGTGCTGCTTGCTCAGAGCAAGCTCTCTCTGGCAGCCTGCTGTGGTGTTTCTCCCAGCCTTAAGCACACCCTTGATGTGTGTGCAGAGGGTGTGCTTGCAGGGCCACTCTGGGGAGTGGTGCAAGCCCCAGACCACGTTCTCAGGCAACAAAATGCCCTGACCTGGTGGCTGGCAGGGGTTCTGCTGAGCAGTGGCTGCTGTTTCACAGAGCTCAGCCTGCCTGCAACCCCCTGCCTGCAGCCCTGTGAGCAGTGTCTCTCTCTTGCATTTTGCCAGGTGCCCTGTCTTGCTAGTGGTTGGTGACAACTCCCCTGCAGTGGAAGCAGTGGTAGGTACTCAGGAGCCCTCCTCCTGTGACATTAGCCCCACAAACCACTTAGCAGCCCTGCCTCCCCCAGCAGTGCTTGGCCTGGCTCAGAGCTGGGCACAGAAGGTGACTCTGCCCCAGGTCCCTCAGCCAAGGCATGGGAGGCTCTGTAGCCCTGCAGGACAGCTCTGAGATGAAGGTGGCAGGATCCAAGTCCTTGTGCCCAAGCATCTTGTGTGATGCATAGAACCCCTGTCAGGAGCCTGCATCTTCCCCTGAGCTCTGCCAGGCTGCTCCCTGGAGTTTAGCTCCAGTTTGGAATTGCTCTTCTCTTGCTGTTGTACTGAGGCCACCTGAGGTTCCACACTACCCAGTTCCTGGGCTGGGGAGGCACTTAGTGTTCAGGTCTCAGAGAAGTAAGGGGGAGGGGGTTAGCAGAACTGCCACCTTGGACTTCTGCAGGGCAGACTTTGGCCTGTTCAGGAGACTGACTGGCAGAGCCCCTTGGGCCTCCTGAAGGACAGGGGAGCTGAGGCAGGCTGGGCAGGCTTCAAGAAGGAAGCCTTAAAGACAAGCCATCAGGGAAGGGGCTTGGCTGTCTGGAGCCGGGGAGCAAAAGGAGAGTTGGTGACCTTTGGCAGAGCTGACAGAGCCACTCAGGAGGGCTACAAAGATGCAGTGAGGCTGTGCAGGGAGAAAATCAGCAAGGCCCAACAGAGCTCAGCCTGGCTGCTGCTGTTAAAGACAATCCAATGTCTCTGTAAACACAGCAGCAGCAGGAGGAGGAGAAGGGAGAGTCTCCATCCTCTGCTGTGTGCAGGGAGAACCATGGTGAGAAAGGATGAGGAAGAGGCTGAGGTGCTCAGTGCCTTCCTTGCCTCACTCCCTAGCAGAACTCCTTGTTCCCTGGGCACCCAGCCCCCTGAGCTGGAGGACAGGGAGGGGGCCAGAATGAGACCCCCATAATCCATGAGGAAATGGTGAGGGAGCTGCTGCTGGAGGGCAGGGAGGCTCTGCAGAGGGACCTGGCCAGGCTGGATCCATCAGCTGAGGCCAAGGGCTGGGTCCTGCACTTGGGGCACAACCACCCCAGGAAGGCTCCAGGCTTGGGGCACAGGGGCTGGAAACTGCCCAGCAGAAAGGCCCCTGGGGGTGCTGGGTGCCAGCAGCTGGAGGTGAGCCAGGGGGTGCCCAGGTGGCCAAGAAGGCCTCTAGCAGCTTGGCCTGGAGCAGCCCTGGGGTGGGCAGCAGGAGCAGGGAGGTGATGCATTTAAAAGCCATCTAGGCAAGGTGCTCAAGGGTTTGGGGTAGGAGTGGTCCTGGTACAGTTAGCTAACAGTTAGCCTTGATGATCTTGAAGGTCTTTTCCAACCACAGTGATTCTGTGGTAGAGCTGTGGTAGAGCTCTGCAGCAGCTCTGCAGCACAGAGAAGGCAACACTTAGCAGCCTCTCCTTCCTGTTCTCTGCAGACACCTCTAACCCACTTCCCTCCCAGCACACTTACAAGTGGGGCTTGGAAGAGTGCAGTGTGTGGAGACAAGAGCATTTATCTAGGAAACCAGGGGAGAGTGTAGGAATTTCCCAAGCAGTAGCTGGAGCCTAGGAGCTGTGCCTGGGGAGCTGCTGCAGGGCTCCTGCTGGTTGCCTTGCCATCACTCTGAGCCATTCTGCAGGTCTGATTTTGCTGGGACACTGTCCCTGAGGGTTCTCACTGCTGCCCTGGCACAGCTGGGGGATGGGTTAAGGTGTTCTGGGTCTTGCCTTGCCTGTCTGGCTGCCCAGATTCCCAGCTGAGGATAATTTTCCTTGCTGGGGCTGTTTATTTCTGTAGGGCCCTCAGCTGTTCTGAGCAGGCTCACCCAGAGGAGGTGGCCTGGGCCTTGGCTGGCACAGGGATGGAGTGCTCTCCCTCCATGCTGCACTGCACACTCCATCCCTCCCAGTCTTTATGCCAGAGCCCAGAGTGCTGCAGGGTTTGATAGTGCAGCCCAAAATAAGGGGATGGTTTGCCCTGAGGTCAGAGCAGTGCCATTCAGTCAGGACAGGGTCCCCTGGGTGGGGGCAGCTGCCTTTCCTCCCTCAGCTCGCAGTCCTTGTTCTCTTCCTGCATGCTCTCAGCTTTCCTGCTCAGTCCTTGGCCCCAGAGAAGCTCACACTCTTTGGTGCAGCTGCCTTGCATTTTCCTTCTGTTTTCTGTGTGCTTCCTTGTCCCTCTCTCCTCCCTTTGTTTCAGGTGGAATGCAATTCACGTCTTGACCCAACCAAAACCACCCTGCTGAAGGTGAGTGCTGCTCCAGAGCTCCTCCAGCCTGCACACACAGCTGGGGCCAGCTCCACTCAAGCGTTTTGCCTTCTGCACAGTTAGCTCTAATAAGTCTGTGGACAGTCATCCATGGCTGTGTTCTCTCCTGCATGTAGGCAGACTTTGGAGAATAGAGCTTGTCAGAGGGTCCCTGAATCCCTGCTCTGTCATTTTCAGCCGGCAGGGAAGGCCTGCAGAGGGTCAGCAGAGGTGCCCTGCCTCCAGCCTGTGGTCTGCCACCAACAACATCACATTTTCTGCCTTCCTACCAGTCCTTCCCACCCTTACCTGTGGCTCTGCAGTGTAGGGAAGTGACAGGTTTGGGAAGAGTGGCAGAAGGAGCCAGGACAGTGGAGGTTGTTCCTAGGCTTCCTGGCCTGAGGTCCCTTGGTAAGGCAGCCCCCAGGGTGCTGGGCTGCAGCAAGAGGCTCCCAGAAGATGTCTCAGCAGGCTTTGCTTTGGCTGTAGAGAAAGGATGGTAGAAGCAGTGTGAACTGGTGCCCAGTGGGGTGGGCAATGCTAGCATGGCTCTGAGGTTGTCCTGGGGTGGGAAGGAGGAGTTCAAGCTGCCCTCTGTTTGCTGTTGCAGATGGCTGACTGCGGGGGCCTGCCACAGGTGGTTCAGGTGAGAGACTCCCCCCAGTGCTGCCCCTGCCCTGGGGCTGCACAGAGCCCTGGTTCTGCTCCCACTAAAGCTCTGCTTTTTCTTCCCACAGCCTGGCAAGCTGACTGAAGCCTTCAAGTACTTTGTGCAGGGAATGGGCTACAGTAAGTGGCAAAGCCAGCTGTCTGGTCTGGGGAGGTGTTGTGAGGGGAGCAGCCTTCCTGGTCCATCCAAGCCTATGGGCACCTGTGTCCCCAGCTGTCAGCTGGTGTGGCTGCAGAGTGCTGCAAAAGCAGCCAGTGAGCCCCAAGCCCTAGCAAAGCAGTGCTGGTGGTCCCTGATGTGTCTTTAATGCCCAGTGCTTGCTGCTGTTGGTAACACCTCCTGAGTCCATCTTTGTGCCAGTCCAGAACAGCATGCTGCCAGGAGCAGGCCTTCTCCAGAGAGAGAGGAGTTAGCAGCACAGCATCATGGCTGTGATGGCTACATCACAACAGGCCACCAAGGGCAGTGGTCACCATCCCTGCAGATGTGGTGTACATGTGGGGCTGAGGGACATGGTTAGTGGTGACCCAGCAGTGCTGGGACCCGGATCTTAAGGGCTGGCAGATGATCTTCCAAGCAAACTGGTGCTATGAGAGCTCTTGCCCTTCTCCTCAGACATACCTCACCAGGGGTAAGCAACATCCCAAGGTGAAACTCTCTAATGGTAGAAGAGAGCTGGGTGGCTTCTGAGATGCCTGGGGAGCCCAGAGGGAGCTGTGCTTCCATCCAGTACATGCCCTGCCCTAGGGCTTCCTGCTTGTGCTCAGAGAGACAGCATTGTCTTTGTGTGTCAGACTGGCATCTGTTCAGCTCCCTGCCTTCAGTGTTCCAGGGACTGGAGGACTTCAGTAGGTTCACATAGCTGGTTAGCCACTAAGCATGGCCACCGTGGCAGCTGTGAGGCTCCCAATGGTCTCCCCATGGCCAGGAGTTCTATACCAATTCACGGTGTCAGGGCTCAAAAGAAGCTGCCCTTTCCTTAATGCCATGTGTATGTGACATGAGCAGAGTAGGAGAATCCATGCTCTCCAAGGCTGGCCAGAAGGGCCTGGTCCTGCAGAGCAGAGTGCCCTGTCAGGGGGCTGCTTCGGCCTCACAGGTCTGTGTCCTGTGTTCTGCCTCACTCAAATCAGCCAGCAGAGCAAGGGCTGCAGCAGCACCTCAGGGCTCCTGCACATAGGATGCACAGCGCTGAGGAAGGGCAGAGGCAATTTTCTGCCTCCAGAATTAGTAGCTAGTACCAGAATGGTTTTCCCAGCTTCAGTGGGCAAGGCTGTGTTGGCACTGCTGAGCTTGCCCAGCAAGGCCTCCTGTCAGGGACAGCAAGAGGAGGCAGTCAGCACTGACAGGTCTAGAGGTGTGGCCAGCTCCTCACAGCTGCTGCTGTGCCTCCTGCACACTGCCTGGAGCTGGGGCACCTCCTGGGTCTGGTCCCATTCAACATCTTCATCAATGCCATTGATGAGAGGACAGAGTCTGCTCAGCAGTTTGCTGATGACACCAAACTGGGAGGCTTGGCTGAGACACCTGAAGGCTGTGAGGCCATTCAGAGGCTTGGGCAGACTGAGAGCTGGGCAGAGAGGAACCTCATGAGGGTCAGCAAGGATGAGAGCAGAGTCCTGCAGCTGGGCAGGAAGAAGAAACTGCAGCAGGACAGGATGGGAGGGGATCTGCTGGGGAGAAGGACCTGGGAGTGCTGGGGGGCAGCAAGTTGTGCCTGGGACAGCAATGAGCCCTAGGGGCCAAGAAGGCCAAGGGGGTCCTGGGCTGCAGTCAGAGTGAGGCCAGCAGAGCCAGGGAGCTTCTCCTCCCCCTCTGCTCTGCCCTGCTGAGAGCTCACCTGGAACATTGCATCCAGCTCTGGGCTCCTCAGTTCAGGAGGGACAGGGATCTGCTGGAGAGAGTCCAAGGGAGGGCTGCAAGGCTCCCAGAGCCCTGGAGCAGGCTGCCCAGAGAGGTTGTGGAGTATCCTTCTCTGGAGCCTTCCCAGCCCTGTCTGGATGTGTTCTTTGTGCCCTGTGCTGGATTCTCTGCTCCTGCTGTGGCAGGGAGGTTGGACTTGATGATCTTTGGGGGTCCCTTCCAACCCCTAACATCCTGTGACCTGCCTGTGCTGCCTGCAGGCAGGAGGTGCTGTCCTGCAGGAGGCTTACAACAGAGGTCTGAGGCTATGAGCTCCTGGAGAGGCAGGAAGTCCTCTTTGTGTCTGCAGTTGGAGTGTGCCCCAGTTTCCTTGCCGTGGGAAAATGGCCTCTGTTGGATGGTTGTGTGTGCAGGGGGGAGGCAGGGTCACCAGGTACATTCCAACTTCCAGCTACAGGCATTGAAGCCCCTGGCCCTGAGGGGATTCTGAGTCACTTGGCACCTCCTGAGGTGCTCCCCAGCAGCCGTTGTGAGTGTGGGGAGCTTGCGGTGCGGCGTGGCAGGGCAGTGGCTGGGAGTGCCAGGAGCAGTCAGTGCTGGTCCCACACCACAACTAACCAGCTCTTCATGTATTCATCCTCTCCCTGTCTCGTGCTGCTTCCAGTCCCTTACGTGCAGCTCAGCCACCTGAGCACTGAGCCAGGTACCTCCCACCGTGCGGCTCTGCGGGTGCACTGCTCTGTCTCGGCATGTCCTGCTGTGCTGCCTGCTGCTGGGCCCTCACCTCCCATCTGTACCGTGTTGGGTGTTGCATGCCTTCAGCCCCGTGGGTTTCTGGGGTGGTGAGGCTGCCTTTCCAAAGGTCACCTTGCACAGCAGCTGCCTGGGTGCGCACAGACACGGCCGCGGCCCGGCCGGGGCTCGGAGGCACCGCTGCGTTTGCTCTCCCTGCACCTTTGGAAGTCAGGCCTCGGGCATCTCGCTTCAGCCTGCAAAGGCCTCACCTCAGGAGTGAAGAGCGAGTTCTCTTCCTGAGGGGAGAGCTCTCCTGTGCTTACCCTGAGGCATAGCTGAGCGAGCGTGGTCCTGGCCGCGGGAGCCTGCTCCTGCTGCAGCGCCGTCTGCTCTCTCCCGCAGTGCCCGCGGCCACCATGACGCGGCTGATGCGCTCCCGCACCCACTCCTCCTCCAGCGTGGGCTCCGGCGAGAGCGGCCGCAGCCGCTCCCACGCCAGCAACCACGGGGACGGAAGCGCTGGGACCCCGGACGGAATCGACCTCCAGGATGCATCTCAGACCATGGAAGTGTCCTGTTAGGCAGGAGCCCCTCCTCTGGATCCAGCCAGCTCCGCTCACCCTCGCCGCCCCCACTCCGCATCTACCATTTCATCCCACGTGGCATTAACTGTTCTGACTCGTGCATGCCCATCTGAGCTGCCACCTCCTCGGTAGTCTGTACTTGGCATTACTTTGGTCCTCTCTGTGTGCCCTTGGCAAAAGAGCCTCTTCAAACCTCGTTAACATTCCGTGTTCTTGGTGAGTCAGGTTCCTGTACCCCTCCTGTCCGCGCTGTGTCGACCCAGATGACAGCCCTGTCTCTCCCATCACTTAAATATTATTTCTGTGGCTTTGTGAGGTTTAGAATTGCTTCCTAGTTGTGCTTCTGCTAAAGGACCCTTGTGGTGCAGTTGGTGTGGCATCTGTGGGACAGGGGAAAGCAAGACCATGGTGGTGTGAAACTGCAGGTGCTGGAGCAGGCACCGCTCCTTGGCAGAGCTGTGCCTGGAGCACAGAACACACCAGAAGGTCTCTGTGTTCCCAGGACTCTTGGTGTGCCAGCCAGCCATGGAGACAGCAGCTGATCAGAAACACTGTCTTGGTCTCATCTGTGTGTGTGTTAGGAAGGAGCAGAGGGATTTCTTACCTGAGCCTCCAAAAGGCAAAGCATTCAACAAGGACACTTATGCTAACTGCAGTGCACTAGCAATCAACTACAAGGGATTCAACTCCTGCAGCAGCCCTGGCTCTGCAGCAGCCCTGGCTCCACACCACCTCTGCTCAGCCTCTGCTGCCCTCCAGAAGGGCCAGATGCAGTTAACTCACTGTTCTGCCATGGCACAGCTGAATCTTTAACATCAAGCAGGTTGTGAAATGAGCAGCAGTGCCAGGTGGAGATACAGCAATCTCCCATGCTGCCAGCTCTGCTTCCCGCTGCTGCCAGCCCCAGGCAGGGTGTGTCTGCACAGGGTGCTCCTGGAGGCTCAGAAGTACCAGGGGGCACAGAGGGTGGCGGCAGGCACACGGTGAGCCAGGCCAGCAGTCAGCAGCTCTGCAGGCAGCGGTTACTGGCCGTGGCAGTCACAGCTCTGCTGGCTTGTTGCATCTGGAGCAGTCATGGAGGGCAGGGGGAAGTGCCTGCTGCCTGCCAGGGTCTAGCTGCTACTGGGAGGAAAGGGAGTGGTCAGGCTACTGCAGGGCTCCATGGATGAGCAAAACATCCTCTCTTAACTGCTGAGCAGTCCTGACTCACTGGGAGACAGCTCCTCTGAGGGTTGTGCTTATGTTCTGCTCCATTTCAGGTAGGGAATGGGACTGGGAGGCTCTGCCTGAGGGGGACTTTGTACCAGATATTAAATAAAGCTGTAACTGAGTTTCATTGTTGGCCTGGCTGCTGCTGTTTGTCTTGGCACGTCCCAGCACCCTGCTGCTTTTCTTGGTTCTTGGTGTTTCCTCCTTCCCCTGGCTCCTCATGGGGAGGTGGCCCTGTGGTCCAGGAAGGCACTGGAGAGACTGTGTCTGTAAAGACACAGAAGGAATCTCACAGCTTTGCTGGAGTGGAGACCAGACACCAGGTTTGCTGCAGAACAGAAGCACTGCCTCCCAGACCAGGCAGGGAAGGCAGCCCCTTCCCTGGTGAGCAGTGCTCTGCACCAGTGCCTGCTGCAGCCTCACACAGAGGCACCCTGTGCCTGGGGGCTTGTGGTGGCAGGAAGCCACAGAGGAGGCTGTTAGAAGGCAGCTGAGGCCTGTCCCCATCAGCTGCAGGTGAAACAGCATGCAGCAGCCAGGCCTTGAGGGTCTGCTTTCGACTCCGCTGCTTTCAGAGCTGGCTGGGGGTGAGCAGGGTCACAGAGCAACCCAGAGGCTGCACTGCTGGAGCCTTGTGCTTACACTTGCTGAAGGCCTTTGTGGAGGGCATGGCACAAAGTGAGACAGGGTGTTCTTGTGCCCAGCGAGGTGAGAGTTGAGGCCAAGTGAGCAGCCATGGAATGAACAAACGTGCAAGGCTGGGGCTGGGAGAGACAGACTGGAGAGCAGGCCCCCAGGTGAGGGCCAGCGGTGCTGGATGCCAATACCCAGAGCAGAGCTGCTGTGCACCCAGCACAGTGCTGTGAGGCCAGCTGCCTGCCCTCCCCCTGTCCCCTGACACAGCAGTGGCCCCAGAGCAAGGCTGGCACGGTGCTGACTGGCAGTGCCAGGAGAGCAGGGCACAGCCAGGGCTGCTCGTGGGCACGGGCAGCGGGAGAGCTCAGAGCTGCAGGCTGCCTGAGGCCGGCCCCAGGACACTGGGAGGTAACCAGCTTGGACTGGGACAAGAGCTCTGTTGCCATGAAGGCAGCTCTGCCACTCGTCTCTCTCTCACCCAGCCAAAGCCCAGTCCATGGCCACAGTGCCCTCAGCGACTGTCTTGTGCCCCCAGCTGATGCCCCCCGCGGGGCAGAGCTGAGCAAGCCGCTGGCTGAGTGAGAAAGAGAAACCCCAGCGCGATGTGCACGGCCCAGGAAGCAGCAGCAGCCCTCAGCCCTGCCTCCTATCACCCCTCACCGGCAGCAGCCTGCTCTGGCGCCCAGCCCGAGTCAGCCACGCAGGGCTGGCACTGCGGAGCTGCACAGGACGAGAGGGACCACCCCCGCCCAGAGGGGGCCGCGGGGCAGATGCCAGCTCCCGGCTGCCTGGCCCTGGTGGCTCCCACACTACAGCAACAGCAGGAGGAGGCAGGTCAGTGAGGTGTGTGCCCTGCTGGGGTGGCTGCTGAGCCCAGGGCAGGACTGGGTCACACAGCTTCAGCTCTCTGGGGCCGAGGAACTAAAATAGGCAAAGGGCTGTCCCCATAGCTCCTGTGCTGCCCGTGGGGAGCAGCAGCATGGGGCACTGGGACAGGGTGCCCCCCAGAGCAGGGCTGGCAGCACTTGGAGGGTGAGCACAGGCACTGTGGGGATGTGGGTGCCCTCTCCTGGGGAGGGCCCCCAGCTGGGGCCACAAGTACCCAGGCTCATGGCAGGGGTGGGTGGAGTGGTTTCCTTGCAGGGCTCCATGGGGAGCTGCCCACCAGGCTCAGAGCAGAGCCTCCTCTGGCTCTGACTTTCTTGGGTCCCAGTGTGCTGGCATAACCCTGTAGCAATGCCCTGTCCTGGGGCACAGGGGGGTGACTGCAGCCCACGAGCCGGCAGTCTGACCTGGCTGTGCACTGGGCTGATGGCTCCACAGGGTAACAACCCCAGTGCCCAGGACAGAGGACTGGAGCCAGGCCTTATCTTCCTCTTACACCGCCAGGCAGCAGCAGGTGAGGCCAGGCCCAGGGGCCCATGCTGCCCTGGGGGATGGGGAGCCTGCCCAGCCGGGAAAAGACACTGAGCATGCCAGAGGTGGCTGCCAGCACCATGCAGGCCCCACTGCCCACACAGGCAGGTAAGTACCTGGCAGCTGCCAGCTTGCTCACATCAGTCTTGCCCCAGTTGGAGATGGGTGAGGGCAGCAATGTCTCACCTTTCCCACAGTCCCCAGAGACTTCCTGGCCCTGGCCCTCTGTGACTTCCCCTGCGGTGTGGGGGCAGCTGCTGTCCTGAGGATGGGGGAGCAGCTCCGTGTCCTCTCCGAGTAAGTGTCCCCAGCACTCCTGACCAGCCCACAGCTGTGGTGGCACCCAACCTGGGCATCCCCTCCCCACACCCAGGAGCCTCAGCCTCTCAGGATGGCTCATCCCACTTCCCCCTAGGGACGGGGAGTGGTGGCATGTGGCATCTGAGGTGTCTGGCAAGGAGTGCCACGTCCCCAGCAGCTGCGTGGCCAAGGTCAGACACAGGTAACCGCGGGGAAGGGTCTGTGCCCCCTCACACAGGGGGCCTGGCCTGCCTCAGGCAGTGCACTGCTGCACCCCGAGCTGTCCCCTCTGCCCTGCCTGGGGCATCCCTGCCAGCAGCTGCTGCCCGTGCAGGTGGCTGTATGAAGGCATCAGCCGGCAGAAGGCAGAGGAGCTGCTGCTCCGGCCGGGCAACCGCAGCGGCGCCTTCCTCATCCGGGAGAGCCAGAGCAGGCAAGGTGAGAGCCCCTGGGCCCTGTCTGCCGTACCCTCTGCCTGCCAGCCCCACTGGGGTGCTGAAGGCACGAGTAGGACCCCAGCAGGGCTGATCCTCCAAGCTTCACACGTGGTGCCCTGTCTGGCAGGTTCCTGGTACTGCTGCTCCCCACTTTGTGCTGAGCCTCTGTCTGCCAATCCCCCCCCACCCTACCCCAAACCCACCAGCAGCCTTCCTGCAGCTTTTGGTTAAGCAGAGAAGAGGCTCAGCCTCTGAAATACAAACAGAACTGCTGAGGAGCTGGTGCTGGGCTCCCCAGTGGGCACAGTGCTGCATGGGAGGGGGCCGCAGGGCTTGGTGTGCACAGCTCCTGGCAGTGGAAATTGGAGCACAGAGCCACAGCACCTGGTGCTGAGGGTGCCTGGGACATGGTGGGCAGCTACTCAAGATGACTCCACGTGCTGGCGCTCTCCCAGCCCCTGGACTGTAGCTGCTCATGGTGCTGGCACAGGGGTGCCAGCCGTGCAGCCCCAGCAGGAAAAGGCGCTGCTGACCATCACCCCCGGGGCGATGAAATTGTGAGGGTGGAGAGCCCGGGGCAGCAGCGCCGTGCAGGGTGGGTGCCCACAGCAGCCCGAGGTGCCCCTGCCCTGGCAGGCTGCTACTCGCTGTCGGTGCGGCACGGCGGCGGCGCCGGCTGGGACTCGGTGACTCATTACCGCATCCAGCGGCTGGACAACGGCTGGGTGTACATCGCGCCGCGCCTCACCTTCCCCAGCCTGCAGCGCCTGGTCCAGCACTACGCCGGTAAGGCTCCCCCGGCACCCCTGCCCGTGTCCCGCAGGGATGGAGGGAGGGGGAAAAGGTGGCAGCCAGCCCCCGCCTGCCCCAGGGCCCCCGGGGGTGGGAGCCCGCCCGTGACGCTGGCGGCTCCCTGCCCAGAGCTCGGGGAAGGGCTGTGCTGCTCGCTCGGGGAGCCCTGCGCCATGGACGGGCCGAGGCTGGCCCCGCTCCCGGCCAGGCCCGCGGTCGTGAAGAAGCCTTCACTCAAGTGGGATCAGATCGACAGGTAGGGACGGCTGGGGAGAGGGCGAGGGCTGCCCCTGCTGCCCTGCCAGGCAGCCCGGGGCGCCTGAGGGCTGCCTCCTGAGCGCTGCCTCCTGAGCGCTGCCTCCTGAGCGCTGCCTCCCGCCCGCCTGCCTGCTCTCGCACAGCTCCCTCCTGCTCTCGGCGCCCACGGCCCCGCTGGACGAGGACTCCCCCATCAGCCCGGGCCTGCGGGAATCCATCAGCTCCTACTTGCTCCTGGCTGAGACTGACGGCGGCGAGCAGGACCCTGCAGGGAAGGGGGCAAAGAAAAGCTGAGGGCAGCGCCCCCTTTGGCCACAGCCCCGCAGGGAATGCGCAGCCCTGCTGCAGCCACCGTCGGAGCAGCTTGGCCTGGAGAGCATCGGACAGCTGTGACCGAGGGGGAAACAGGCAGAGACTGATGCTGGAGGAAGCCCAAGCCAGGTGCTTTGTTATTTGAGCACCCCAAGCATCACCCAGCACCCATGGGAGGAGAGAGCAGAGACTGTACCTGGAAGGAGCCCTGCCTGCCCCAGGGGCTGCAAGGGGTCCCCACCACCTTCTGTGCTCCCACAGCAGCATGGGCATGGAATGCAAATGCCCTGGAAGCCAAAGCCTGGCCCAGGCAGGGGGCAGCCTGACCCTTTCACACCCATCCAGTTCATACACAAACTTCTGGGATGGGGCTGCTCCGGGACAGGGCCAGTGACAGCAGCTCTCACCCACCTTCAGTCACCCTTCTGCTTGTTAGGACCAGCAGAGCACAGCCAGGAGGAATCCAGCCTCTCACTACGCCCAAAGCAGCTGATTTTAAACCTGAGAGCTGGATTGTGCTGGCTCCATGAAACATCATCCTGCTTCAGCAGGCAGCACAAATCACTTCCTACCCTTCACTGAGGAGCATCTCCTTCATGCTGCAGCCTGACCTGCAGCTGCCACCCACCACAGCCTGGGGGTTTCGCTCCTGTTGTGGCCATCACACCCAGCCCTGCCAGCAGCTCTGCTCCTTGCCCAACTCAGGGCAGATTAATGAGCACCAGAGGGTGAAGAAAGGTTGAACCTCACAACTGCCCTTCCACAAACAGTGGGAGAAGAACTGGGTCCAAGCCAGGGCTAGGGGAACCAAAATGGGAGAATGCAGCCACTTGGGTCCAACCCCCAGACAAGCAGGGGCCTGAAGAGGAGCAGGAAAACTTGACAGCAACAGCCAGAGCCCCTTATCAGCAAAGCAGGGCTGGGGCAAGCACCTGAAGCTTCCTCTGTGGTGAGAACTGGTGCAGAAGCAATTTCACTGCTTGGTGACATCCTCTCCTTCCTCTGCACCCAGAGGCTGCTGCAGCAGGACAGCCTCCCCTGCTCTGCAGGTTTCCTGCCTCTCTCACACTCTAATCTCCTATTCATTTTCCTGTCTGGTGAGCTTGCTCTTGACACCCACCACTGCTTTCTCATTTCCTTACACACCTGCTCAGCCCCTGGCCTCAGTATCTTCTCAGCACAGGACACAGGTCAGGGTTTATCATCCCTCAACCTTGACCTTGCCCCCAGGCAGCTGAGCCAGCTGCTGCCACCCACAGGGGCCCTGAGGCAGCCCAGAGTGTTTGGCTCCCTTAGGGTTTGCCATTAAACTGCACTGTCTGACCAAATGCTTCTGGGCCTCCTTCCTCCACCTCCAAGCTGGCTCCTGCTTGGTGGTGGTTCTGCTTTGGACTGGAGGCAGCCACAGTCGAGAATCTCCTCTGCTGCTTGTATCCTAGTGACTGCTGGGCTGGGCCCCACCTGGCTGGAGAGCCTGTTTGACTGCTCCAGCACCACCAGCCTCCAAGCCTCCCTCCCAGCCCCATGGCAGCTCTTCTCAGCTCCAAAAGCTCCTTCTGGCCACACTTCACTCGTGCTGGGAAACATCTTCACAGCCCCTCCCCTGAACAGGGTAGCAGAGGCTGCTGCTAGGGAATCCCAGGGTATTCAGCCCCGGGTGCTGCCATCCCTGCTCCCTGCCTCCCAGTTAAGCACTGCAGCCCCAGTGAATCTCTTGGGCACAGAGCCAGTTGCCAAAGCAGAGTTCTAACAGCTAGAAGAGACAAGGCCCCAACACCTCCCAGCAGCAGCTCTTGCTGCTGAGACATCAAAGGCCCTGAAGGGACAGGAGGAGCCCCACTTGGTGCCAGGGCAGCAGAGGACCTGCCAGCTGCCTCAGCCCAGAGTGGGTGGCAGTGCCTGCCCTCACCAGAGGCACTCAGGGTGCCCAGGATGCTCACAGGGACAGGAGCTTCTCAAATGCTCTCTGCTGTGCCAGGGCACACTGAGCTTGCAGAACAGTGCCCACTTCAGCCAGGTCTGGCTCTGGGCAACCTGATTTAGTGGGAAGTGTCCCTGCCCATGCCAGAGGGATTGGAATTCGATCCTTGAGGTTCCTTCCAACCCTGACAATTCCGTGAGCAGCCACACTGTGGGCAGCACTGACCTGGTCAGCCAGCTTGGTCAGCAGCTTCCTCTGAACCACCAAGCATTTGGCCACATTCAGAGGGGCAACCTTGCCCTGTGAGCCCACCCCAGCATCTCAAACCACACTGAGCACCAAGTTCCCAGCTGCAGTGTGGCAAGCAACAAACCCACACTGCAGCTGGCACTCGTGGCCATGGGGACTCAGCACTTCATGACAGGTCCTTCCATCTAACTGAGACCCACCATGGCCTGAAAGCTCAGGAGGTGCACACACCTCCTCTCCTCACCCTGATCCCAACACCTCCAGCATCCCTGAACCGTGGGGAACCCCCAGAGCTGCAGCATTGCCTGTGGCATCCTGCAGCCCTCACTGACCACACAGCTGGGGGGCACAAGAGCAAACACCCTGCAGGCAGAACCTGGCCAGCTCTGCTGCTGTTCTGCTGCCTGCAGGCACACTCCAAGAGGAAACCAAGGTGGCATTTGCTGCTCTTAGCTGCCTGTCTGCCCTCAACAGGGACTTTCTTGGTCAGCTGTGGCAGGTGATTTTGAGGGCTGAGGTCCCTCCCAAGGGTCTGTGCTAACCAGAGAGGAGCTGCATGTAGCCTTTTATTCCTTTCACACGAGAGCTGCTGTGCAGCACAGGCTGTTCAGCCTGGAGAAGGCTCCAGGGAGACCTTAGAGCAGTGTCCCAGTACCCACAGGGGCTCCCCAGAGCTGGGGAGGGACTTTTGACAAGGGCTGGGAGTGCCAGGATAAGAGACAATGGCTTTGAGCTGGGAGAGGGGAGATTGAGACTGGAGAGGAGGAAGAAAATCACTGGAGTGAGGGTGGGGAGACTCTGGCACAGGCTGCCCAGGGAGGCTGTGGCTGCCTCCTGCCTGGAGGTGTTCAGGACCAGGCTGGATGAGGCCTTGAGCAGCCTGTGCTGGTGGGAGGGGTCCCTGCCCATGGCAGGGGGCTGGAGCTGGATGAGCTTTGAGATTCCTTCCAACCCAACCATTCTGTGACTCTCTGTATCTTTGAATACAGAAGGCTTAGTAAGAAGAGATGAGACCCTCCCTCTGTAGCAGCCTGGGGTGCTCAGCACTGCCTGTGCAGAAGCCTGCCCAAGTGCCATCCACACTGCCACCATCTGCTGGTGCTCCAGCAGCAAGGAGGAGACTCCAGCAGCAAGGAGGAGACTCCAGCAGCAAGGCCCAGGTGAAGGAGATCCCTGGCTGGGCACTGAGCCATCACAACAGGTTTGTTAGAGAGCAGTGGCAATATGAGGTGGTTGTGCCAGGTCTGTAGGCTGAGGAACCTCAGGGTGAATCTACCACGTGAAGGCTGACAGATGCTGGCAGCTGCCTCCTGCTGTGTGTGCTCCCACCAGCCAGAGCCCTCCTGCTGCAGGACACAGGGCTGGGCAGAGCACAAACCACAGACTGCCAGGGGTTGGAAAGGCCCTCCAGAGATCCAACCCCTGCAGAGCAGGGCACCCAGGGCAGGGCACCCAGGGCAGGGCACCCAGGGCACATCCAGGTGAGGTTGGAAAGGCTCCAGAGGAGACTCCACAGCCTCTCTGGGCAGCCTGCTCCAGGCTCCAGCACCCTCACAGGGACAGAGTTTTGCCTCCTGTTCCCCTGGCACCTCCTCTGCTCCAGCTTGCCCACAGTGCCCCTGATGCTGCCCTTGGCCATCCCTGGGCAGAGCCTGGCTCCAGCCCTGCACATCTTTATCCCCAGCACTGAGGGCAGCCCCCAGGCTCCTCTGCTCCCAGCCCCAAGCCCCAGCTGCCTCAGCCTGGCCCCACAGGAGATGTTCCACTGCCTGCAGCAGCTCTGTGCCTCTGGGCTGGACTCTCTCAAGCAGTTCCCTGAGGTCTATCTGGAACTGAGGAGCCCAGAACTGGCCCCAATATTCCAGGGCAGAGCAGACCTCATCCTGAAAACCCATTCTGAGAGGGCAGTGAGGGCCCTGAGCTTGCCAGCAGTGGAAGAAGCCTCCCCAGGTGCAGCAGGACACCCTCTGCCCCCAGGAGCCTCACAAGAGTCTTGTACTGAAAAGGAAATGAGGAAGGCAAGTCTGCAGGCCAAGGGAATTCACTTGTTTGCCTCCTCCTGGGGAAATGGAGGGAAGAGCTAGACCAGAGATACCTGAGAAGAGATGTGGCTGCCTGGGGGCATGGCCTGGCCTCTCAGGAAGGCCTGGGAGCATCCTCCCTAGGTCTGCTTGCAGGACAGCCAAAGCTCCTTCCTCGACACAGCAAACAGCTTCCACAGCAAGGCAGCAGCTCCCAGAGCACATCACAGCCACAGCTCAGCCTGCAACAACTGCTCCCTGCACACTGCACTGAGCAGTGCTGCCTCCCTCTGCTCTGCCATCTCCAGGGTGCAGCTGGCACTGCTCCTACTGATGCACATGCCCCTGGCAGCTCCCTAGGGAAGCCACAGCTGCAGGTCCCTGCACCCCTGCAGTGAGTGGCCTGGCTTCCCCCAGTGCCTGTGTCTGCCACAGCAGCTCCCAGCAGCTGCAGTGCTGCCCTGTGGTGCCCCCAGCAGCTGCAGTGCTGCCCTGTGGTGCCCCCAGCAGCTGCAGTGCTGCCCTGTGGTGCCCCCAGGTGCTGCAGTGCTGCCCTGTGGTGCCCCCAGCAGCCCCCAGGTGCTGCAGTGCTGCCCTGTGGTGCCCCCAGGTGCTGCAGTGCTGCCCTGTTGTGCCCCCAGGTGCTGCAGTGCTGCCCTGTGGTGCCCCCAGCAGCCCCCAGCAGCTGCAGTGCTGCCCTGTGGTGCCCCCAGGTGCTGCAGTGCTGCCCTGTGGTGCCCCCAGCAGCCCCCAGGTGCTGCAGTGCTGCCCTGTTGTGCCCCCAGGTGCTGCAGTGCTGCCCTGTGGTGCCCCCAGCAGCTCCCAGCAGCTGCAGTGCTGCCCTGTGGTGCTCCCAGGTGCTGCAGTGCTGCCCTGTGGTGCCCCCAGCAGCTGCAGTGCTGCCCTGTGGTGCCCCCAGGTGCTGTAGGGCTGCCCTGTGGTGCCCCCAGGTGCTGCTGTGGTGCCCCCAGCAGCCCCCAGGTGCTGCAGTGCTGCCCTGTGGTGCTCCCAGGTGCTGCAGTGCTGCCCTGTTGTGCCCCCAGGTGCTGCAGTGCTGCCCTGTGGTGCCCCCACCACTGCCCTGGGAGCTGACCCTGAGCCAGGTCCCCTCCTCCTCAGCAGCATTTCCCAGCCCCAAGGCAGGACACAGAGCAGGCTTTGGGAACAAAAGGCAGCAGCTCTGCCTGGGAGGCTCCCTGGGAGGGGATTCCACACCTCAGGATCAGCTCTGCCAGCTGCAGCAGCTGCAGGGTGGAAGGAAGCCAGCCCAGAGCGGTGCTGTTGTCAGCAGTAACTGCCACAGAGACTTTGCTAAGACTTAACCAACCAAACCTATTTATTTGTTCCAAACATCAAGATACAGAAGTGTTCAAGTTTTGCAACTATTGCTTCAGAGCCCCCCTGTACAGCCCCCCCAGCTCCACAGTGCATCCAGGCCCTCCGTGGAGCACCCACAGTGCAACCTTTGCTCCTCTGCCCCAGGCTCTGCCCTGCCCGCGGCTGGGACGGGCCAAGGAGCTGGCAAGCAGGGACAGAACCCACTGCAGACAGAGCACACAGGACTCTGCTGAGCAGGAGCCTACTCTCCTTTCAATCAGTATTTTCAGTCTCCCTGCAGAGGCCTCCCCAGCTCCTCAGGGCAGCAGGTGCCCAGGATGTGCCACGCCGCTCCCCCAGCAGAGCCTTCTTCCCTCCCCAATCTTAGGGGCTGCCCTGAGCAAAAGCAAACCAGCAGGGCCAGGGTGCAGCCCAGAGCAGCTGCTGGGGATTGAGCAGCTCCCCTCGGGGGGAGAAGCCTGCTGAGGGGTTCAGCTGCTCCCCCAGCCTCCAGTGCCCCTGCCCTGCCCGCTCCAGCTCAGCCCTGCTCTGCAGGCCTCTGCCCAGCGCCACCTGAAAGCCCCCAGACTGCCACAGCTGCCTGGGGTGCTCCTCCTGCTGCCTCTGGCAACATGGCCACCTCCAGAGCTGCAGAGTGTGCAGGCTGGCACCCACAGGCTCTGTGTGGGCCTCCCCTCCAGAGCAGGAAGCCATGCTCAGCCTGCAGCCACAGAGCTGCTGCTGCACACCTGCTGTGCTCACTGGTACCAGGCAGGGCCACGAAACACAAGGAACAGTCCCTGCACCAGAGCCTCTGAGCAGCCCCTTTGGGGTTTGCTGCAGCATCCCCTGTGCAGCTCCCACTGCCCTGCAGCAGCACTGGGTGCTGCAGATGCCCTCTCCCCCTGGCAGCATGCCAGCCCTACAGAGCCAGGAGCCAGCTGGTAGCCTGCCCGTTCTGGGCCCTTCAAATGACAGCTCTTTGGTGACACCACCACACAACCCAGCTTTTCCAGGCCCTCCTCCCCCTGCACAGCACAGCCTCTGGACCATGCAGGGAGGGCAGACACTGGGGAAGGAGTCTCAGCCATCACCTAGGGAGCTAAGACCTGCAGCTGAGACTTCAACCCCTCGACCCTCAGCGGCTCCGAAGGGACTGTGCCACCTGCCCTGGTGCCTCTCTCACCAAGCCACACAGCAGCCAACAGAGACTGGGGGCAGGCAAGGACCCTGGCTGCCCACGGGGGCAGCACCTCATGCATAGATCTGGAGGCTTTATTTACACACATACAAAAGGAACTGCTCCCCCCAAGCTCACATTCACAGAGTTCAGTCTGTACAACGTGTCCAAAGCACTGCAGAGTCAGCTCCAGAGTACTGAAGAGAGCCAACACCTCCCAACAGAAGTGGAATGGCAACCAGCCAGAGAGAGCAGGAAGCTGCCCAGCCCCCAGCCCAGCCCCAGCCCCGAGCACAGCTCCAGGCCCCCGCGGGGCCGTCCCGCCAGCCCTGCTCCAGAGGCACCCTGGGCAGCAGCTCCCTGCACACCTTCTGGGCTCCCCAGCAGCCAGCCCTGGGACAGTGAGAGGATAAACATGGAAAACAATCATTTATTCTGGAAATAAGTGCAACCCACCTGTGACCACCTGAACAGAACAGCAGTGGGGGTTAGGCCATTCTTGGCTTGCCAACCTCCACCTAACACTTGACAGTTAAGAGCTGGACATTCATACTTACTAAGTCTGAAAACTGTTCTACCATCTCCTAGTGATTAAATACTGTGTGCTAGTAGGCATAAACCAGAGGAATAAAACAGAACACAACTCACTTAAACTATGCAAAGTTATTTACAACCTCTGTCAACTAAACATATTTGGCTCTTAGAACTCTTGTTCTTCAGTGGCACAATTTTAGTCAATGCAATGATGAAGAATCCTACTGCTTCCATAAGCAACTTGTAAGGAGTGAATATTGAAGTGTAATTTGCCAGCCAACACCTAGCTCTGAAGACAAGGGTGGGACCTGTCCCCTGCAGTGGTGCCTGCCTAGCGAACCCGCAGTTAGGAGCAGGTGAGAGAACCTTTGGGCTGCTCTTTGAACAGCACTCCACAATCCCTGAAGTCAGTCTGCATCCCATGCAACCAGCATGCTGATCTCTTGTAAGTAGGCAGAGCTGTTCAGAAGAGAGGCTCCAGCTTCAGCCAGTCCCAGCCTGCAGCAGGCCCAGCTCTCACGTCGAGCAGCACAGCGCGATCTGCTGCACCTTGCCCAGGTCCGTTATCAGCTGCTTGATGCAGTGCTTGAGCTGGGGCAGGCGTGCCAGGGGCTCTGGTGGCTCCAGCTCCCCTGTGTAATCCAACCAGCTCTCCAAAACTGCAAAGGAAAACAAAACTGTCACCACCCAGCTCTCAGCAAGCAGCCTGCAGGCAGCAGGGACATCCCCAACCACAGCAGGCTGCCCAGGGCCACATCCAGCCTGGCAATGAATGTCAGCAGGCTCAGGGCCTCCACCCACAGCCCTGGGCAGCCTGTGCCAGTGTCTCACCACCCTCACTGTGCAGAGCCTCCTGCTGTCCAACCCAAATCTGCCCTGCTCCAGTCTCAGAGCCCTGCCCCACTGGCAGCTCAGGTTTTGGAGCAGGATGTTACCTACCATCCAGCTCCTTCTCAATGAAATCCATCCTGTGTATGACTTCATCTTGCAGAGACTCCACGTGAGCCAGAAGATTGAGCTGCCACTGCAGCTGCGAGTTCACAACTCCTTCCTTCTCTTTTTCCAGCAGCTTCATCTCAATAGCTTCCTCTGGAAAGCCTTTCTTGGAAACAGACTCTCTCACCTAGCAGAGACACACACACTGATCTTGGTTACAGCAGCAGGCAGCTGCTGAGCCAGGCTGGCCAGGGCCTCCTTGCCCCAGCCAGCTGCTCAGCTCATCTTAGAGGGGGGGAGTACAGAAACACACATAGGGAGAGCCTGTACACAGGTGTCAAGGTAGCTTGGGCAAGAGGATCTGGGCTTGCAGAGCTGCTTGTGCAGGTACTTTGCACCTCACCAGCAGCTTGTTTTCAAGAGAACACAAACATGCAGCCAGCACCCTGTCAGCTTCCAGCTGGAAGAGCCTGCAGCTGGTCTGTGCATCCCAGGGAACACTGCAGCCACTCTGAACATGACTGCAACCAAGTGAAGAGCAAATGCTTTGGAGAGGGGTGAGCAAGGAGTTTTGCTGGAGGAAACCAATTTCAGCTCTGCTAAAACCTTCACTGAGGCATCTAGAAAAACCCACCAGCAGCACTGACACAGCCTGGCTGCACTGTCAGCAGGGCTGATTCCACTCCCCCCCCTCTGCCTACTGTCCTGCTGAAATACAGCAGGGGGTAGCAAGCTGCTCCCCCAGGCCTGGAGAACTGCAGTGTCTGCCCTTCTGGGGCAGGGAGCAAGCTCAGCTGGCTGGAAGAGCAGCAGGGAGAGCACAAGCCATGCTCTGACGTGCATGCTAAGCAGAGCTGGTCAGAGGGGAGCTCAGTACTGCCTACTGACTTTAGCATTGGGGTGGAGGAGGGCAGGCCTCTGACAGAGCTGGAAATGAGAACTAAGAGCTGATCAGAGGACAGCACTGCCCAGGGGTGAGCCTTCTGGAAATCACCTCCCCACCCTGACATGCTGCCTGAAGAAGCTGGAACTGATTCAGCCACTGTAACTATTAAAAGAACCATGGAAGGAGGATGGAGTTAGCTGAAAGCTGGGACACCAGTGCCTGTGGCAGCACTGTACCTGCTGCCCTGCTCTCTCACCCGTGGCTGCTGTTTGTTTTCACACTTAAGACATGAAGTAGGGGGCAGTGAAATGCCAGGGGACCATCAACAGGTTCCACAGAGGGTGCAGATGATTTCAGATACAGAAATTCTCTCTTCAAACTAGATTTTTGTTACTGGTGTTTGAGATGGAGAAGTTGATTCACAGATTGCATTGCTGGAAGGGATCCTCCAAAGGCATCCTGTCCAACCCCTGCAGGCAGCAGGGCACCTCCAGCCAGAGCAGGCTGCCCAGGGACACAGCCAGGCTGACCATGAATGTCTGCAGGGACAGGGCCTCAAGCACATCCCTGGGCAGCCTGTGCCAGTGGCTCACCACCCTCCCTGTGCAGAGCTTCCTCCTGATGTCCAACCTAAATCTCTCCTGCTCCAGTTTCAAACCATTGCCCCTGATCCTGTCCCCACAGCCCCTCCTGAACAGTCCCTCCCCAGCCCTCCTGCAGGTGCCCTTCAGCTCCTGAAATGCAGCTCCAAGGACTCCTCATAGTCTGTCAGCTCCTTTGTCCTGGTACCTTAAATTTCACCCTAGAGGAGAAGCCCCCCAGAGCTGAACACCCTGCCCTCAAAGCAGCCCTGCAGAGGAGGCTCTGCTCATCCAGGTACCTTCGAGTACGTCAGCTTGGACTCGGTTTCCATCTTGCATATCTCTCGGTCCAGATCCCAGCCAAGCCTCTCTGACAGGGCATCCTCCCCATTCTCCCTTAGTCTGTTCACTCCATCATCCATGGCTGACCCCCTTGTTTCCACCACCAGTCTCTGCTCAATGGCAGGGTAGTATGCCCGAGGCTTCTGGTAGCAGTGCTCGCTGGTGATGTAGGACTCCTCGGCGGCGGGGCCGGCCGAAGGCTTCTCCGCTGTCCCGTTCCAGGCTCTGTAACTTGCTGCCTCCTCCTTGCAGCAGCTCTCCTCAATGTGAATGATGTGCTTCCCATGAAGTTTCTCATCCACTGTAATGTGCTTCCAGGGGTGGCACCAGAGCTTTAGGTCAGGATGTTCTTTGTTTCTGCTCAGAGAAGGGAAAGCAGAACAGCCGAATGAAAAGGCCCAAGAGGCTGAGCAGGCTGCTGCCAGCCCGAGAAACCAACCCAGAGCGCTGCACTGCACTGCACTGCTGCCAGGGAGACATGCCCCAGGGCTCCCTCTCCTCACTGCACACCTCCCACACTGCTAACTTCCCTGTTCCACAGCATGGCTTCATTAGAGAGCCAAGTGCTGGCACAGGGAAATGCAACCACAGCCGAGGACCCAGGGGGGAAGGGTGGTGATAGAGAATTTCTTCACTATTCACTTTCCTTTAGCTCCCAAGGTGCTGAACAAACTCCTGCCTGGTGTCTGGCACACTATGGTGACCCCCTTGCTCCTCAGAAAAGCTCCTCTAATTGTTTTCAAACTGACTAACATGGCACTGATGGCAGCAGAAGGCACAGCCACAGGACAGCAGACTCCCGCATGGGCTCAGCACCCAAAGGCTGTAACTGGCAGTGCCCTGCCACAGCTGCCAGGCATCACAACAGCAGCAGAGAGGTGAGCAAAGCAGACTGCCCCTGACAGGCAGCTCAGCTGCTACAGCCTGCAAGAACACAGGGGAAGCAAATCCTGACCCTAGAGCACCTGCCTTGGGCTGTCTGGAACCATCCTCTGTGCTTCCTTGTGCACAAATGGGCTCAGGCCATTGAGCTGGACCAGTCCCTCATCAAAAAACCCATGACCATTAGAGGGTAGGAGGCTCTCCAGAGGGACCTGGCCAGGCTGGGCAGATGGGCAGAGGTCCAGCATGATGGCATTCAACAAGTGCAAGTGCCAGGGGCTGCACTTTGGTCACAGCAACCCCAGGCAGAGCTACAGGCTGGGGGCAGAGAGGCTGAGAGCAGCCAGGCAGAGAGGGACCTGGGGGGAGTGGTGGACAGCAGCTGAACAGGAGCCAGCAGTGTGCCCAGGGGGCCAAGAGGACCAAGGGCATCCTGGCCTGCAGCAGGAAGAGTGTGGCCAGCAGGAGCAGGGAGCTCATCCTGCCCTGTGCTCAGCACTGCTCAGGCCACACCTGCAGTCCTGTGTCCAGCTCTGGGCTCCTCAGGTTAGGAAAGAGGTTGAGCTGCTGGAAGGTGTCCAGAGAAGGGCAACAGAGCTGGGGAGGGGTCTGGGGCACAGCCCTGTGAGGAGAGGCTGAGGGAGCTGGGGTTGCTCAGCCTGCAGAAGAGGAGGCTCAGAGGAGACCTTCTTGCTCTCTGCAACTACCTGCAGGGAGGTTGGAGCCAGGTGGGGGTTGGGCTCTTCTGCCAGGCAGCCAGCAGCAGAACAAGAGGACAGTCTAAGATGAGCCAGGGGAGGTTTAGGCTGGAGGTGAGGAGAAAGTTCTTCCCAGAAAGAGGAATTGGTCACTGGGCTGTGCTGCCCAGGGAGGTGGTGGAGTCCCCATCCCTGGAGGTGCTCAGAAAAGGACTGGAGGTGGCACTGCAGCCATGGTTTAGTCAGGTAAGAGGTTGGACTCGATGATCTCTGAGGTCTTTTCCAACCTCATTGGTTCTATGGCTCTATGATTTCCTGTCCTAGGTAGCTGCTTTCCAGTCCCTTCTACAGCAGTCTCTCAGGAAACTGCAGTGGAGCCCAGCTGCCACAGGCATGCAACACCTCTGCCTGCAGTGCTTGCCTGCCTGTGGTGTCCTTGGTGAGAAGGCAAAGCTGTGTTCCTTCACCAAAGCTTCCCACTCCAGCTCCACAGGTATGCTACACCCAAAGGCACTCTCTTGCTCCAAGAGCAGAGGCTAACCTACAAAACAGCAGCTCTGCAAGATGCTGCAGCAGCCACAAGGCTAAAAATGCCAAAGCTTCAGACCTGAGCAGCCCTCTCACCGCTTCCTCTGACGCTGGCGCTCCTGCCCGCTCTGCCCACATCACCTCCGAGCCCTGGCCAGCTCCCTGGGACACTGAGCACCTCATTTCAGGCAGCTGTGAGCTCATCTCCACTGACCAACAGCAGGATGCTGCCTCTGATTCAGCACTGCTAAAATTTTTTCTGATGCACATCATGACAGAGAAAGCAGAGGCCAGAGCCCAACAGGACAACACCTCACCTTCAATGAGCAGCCTTCCAGTGTCTGAGAGGGGCCCACAAGGAAGCTGAGGAGGGCTTCTGACAAGGGCTGGGAGTGCCAGGGCGAGGAGCAATGGCTTTGAGCTGGAAGAGGGGATACCAAGACTGGAGACTAGGAGGAAACTCTTTAGAGTGAGGGTGGGGAGAGACTGGCACAGGTTGCCCAGGGAGGCTGTGGCTGCCTCCTTCCTGGAGATGTTCAAGGCCAGGCTGGATGAGGCCTTGAGCAGCCTGGACTGGTGGGAGGGGTCCCTGCCCATGGCAGGGGGTTGGAACTGGATGAGCTTTAAGGCCCCTTCCAACCCAACCCATTCTGTGAGTCTCTGAATTAAACCAGGTCACTGCAGCATGGGAGAGTAAAGGAAGAAAGTTCAGAAGCACCACATCCTCTCCCAGTGCTCCATGCCTCAGTACTATGCAAATCTCACTTTACTCCACAACTGGAAAGCCACAATCTAAGGTCCTGCTGTTAAAGACCCAAGGAGTGGTCTCTCAGCATTTCTGTTCCACCCTCTCCAAAGAGCAAAGAGCTCACTCACAGATCTGACTGAAGGATACCACAACAGGAAGCAAAGCTTCATGTTCCAGTTGCTGCTCTCCTGCTTCAGGCACTGCTCCACTGCTTCAGCATGCCAAGCAGTGGCCCTGCTGCATCACCACAGAAGAGGGAAAAAGCTCTTCAGACCACAGGAAAAACTCAAAGCTTTGCTCTCCAAATTGCTGCTGCTATGCAATTCATCTGCTGGTAAGTTGTCAATAGGGATTTGAAGAGACTTGTGCTCAGGCATCAGAACTCAGGCATGACTTGCAGCAGAAGATGTGCAGAAGCCCTGCTGCCTGCAGGGACTGCAGCCTGTCGGTTTTTCATGTTCATCTGTGATAACCTCTGCACAGAAACCTGCTGCTGAAGCTGGCACTGCTCTCCCATAACAGTGACTGCAATGGAGGAGGCACGTGCCACAAGAGTGCTGCCATGGGCTCTGCACCTCCTGACTGCTCAGATCTATCAGGGAGAGGCTGCTGGAGTCACCTCTTCCCTTCACACCTTCCCAACCTTTACACCCCACACATTAAACTGTTCAAGCAGTCAACTCCTTCCCCAAGATCTCATAAGCAGCTCCAGTGATGATGTTATATACATCAACACAGGCACAGAGCAATGAATCTGAGCCTCTGGCTCTGCTGTTTGAAGAGGAATTCCTGCTGAGCAGATGCCCAGAAGGACTCCACTGCTGCTTACTGTAGGATGCTCATCTTCAGCTGCAGGCCGTGCAGCACTTCTATCACCCTCTGCACATCGCCAAGGAGCTGGTGAGTGGCTACTATCTTCTTAGCATTCTGGTGGGAGTAATTCTCTTCCAAAAATGCCAAGCCATGCATGTGCCCATTGCTTAACCACTCCTTCTCGTACCAGTACTTCAAGCTGGACCTCTGACCTGAAGCAACAGTAAGGAAAGTGTTAAACTGAAGCATCAGCTGTGGGACATCAACATCAGTGACAGTAATTCAAAGCCTTGCAACAGCTTCTTTGGTATCAACAGCACCCACAAAGATGATGTAACAGCAGGCAAAAGCCTGAACAGATGAAGAGCTTGGTAACATGGGAGAGGAGAGGAGAGCCTTCATCAACATCCTCTGCCCAGATGCAGAAGCATTCAACCTCCCAATTTCACCTGAGGATATCCAGGCCAGGTGACTGCAGCTGATGTACAGAGCAAGGTATCACAATGTCTAACCACAGTTAGAGAAGGAACCTGTGGCTGGAACAGAGCTTGCCAAGGACAAAAAGGCAGTGAGCTTCCCTTCTCCAGTGGCCCTGCTCTTCAGGATATCACATGTATTGTACAGCCATCCCAAAGCCAATCTGAAAGGAATCAGTGGTGAGGGCCTGATGGAGACCTTGCCTTGTCAGGCTATCAGTTATGCTAATTCTAGCTTAGGAAGCTGGAGTGTCAACAACAGCTGGAATGAAGGGATGTTAGATGGGATAAATGAGTTACTGAAGACAACTTAAGCAGCCACATGAAATGGCAGGAGGAAAGCCTGGAACTTGAGATGCTGAGCTGCAAAAACACCGACAGAAAACCCAAGCCAACCCCCCCTGTACAATGTATTGCTCCAACAGATGTGCTCAGAGGTTCTCAGATGACAGCTGAGAAACACCACACCATCCACTGGCCTGCAGCCAGCCTGCTCAGCACACCTACAACAGAGAATGCTGCAGCAGGCTGGGGCAGCACACACAGTGAGCAGGTTAATGACTGCAAGCTCCAGCAGCAGGAGATGCTGTTCTAGAAAGAGAAGGCTGCAGGAGAACTGAGCAGAGCAGCTGGTTGTGTGCTTCTGGATGGCAGCTACAGAATGTCAGCAGAATTGTTTCTGGGCTGTGGCCTGTGTGAACACCCCTGCACAGGAGGGCCATGGAAGCTCAGGACTCTGGCTCAGCAGAGCAGCAGTGGAAGGTGCTTGTGAGCACAGGCAGCTACTCAGCTACACAGAACCATACCCAGTGTTTTCTGGCAAGGTCTCCAAAAGCTCTCAAACAGAAAGCAAGGCAGGGAAGAGTGAGCCTTCAAGCCCTGCCAGCTCAGCCTTTCAGGCAGATATGCTGCAGCAAGCAAGAGACCCTTCAGGTGTGGTCAGCATCACCTTGGGGACACTCCTGCAGGAGACACTCCTGCCATACCTTCATTACACCCCCCCTTCATTTTTGTGTTAGAGAGGCTCCCAGCTGGGACAGAGACTGAGCTTCAGTTCACAAGAATAAAACCATGACTTTTGGAAACCCCTGGTCACCCACACACCACTGAGAGTCTCCAGCTGAGCCCATCCATGTCACTGCTTCCCTAGCTCTCTGCTCAGACCCTGCTTGCTTTCTGGCTGTAGGAGCTCAGAGAAGACACTGCCCAGTCCACAGAGGGATGCTCTCTATGGCTTCAAGGAGTCTGTCACAGCCTCATGTTCAAGCAGGGGTAGACTTTCGCAAATCTCCTACAAATGGCACCCAGCTCAAATCCAACCTGTCTGAAATGCCAGCTGACAGCTGTTACAGTTTGTGGGCACAGTGACACCAAACCTGCTTCTCTTTCCAGTCATGCCAGTGGTGCTGTCCCAGCACTAAACCAGAGAGAGCTCCTAAGGCAGGAGCAGGGAGGTGATTGTCCCCCTGCACTCAGCACTGCTGAGGCCACACCTTCAGTACTGTGTCCAGTTTGGGGCACCTCAATGCAAGAGTGCTGGAGCCAGTGCAGAGGAGGGCAAGGAAGGTGGGGAAGGGCCTGGAGAATAAATCTTATGAAGAGCAACTGAAGGAGCTGAGGCTGCTTAGTTTGAAGAGAAGGCTGAGGGGAGACTCCATTACTCTCTACAGCTCCCTGGAAGGAGGTTGTGGAGAGGTTGGAGCTGATCTCACAGGTAATTAGTGACAGAACAAGAGGGAATGGCCTTGAGCTGCAGCAGGGCAAGATTAGACTGGACATTAGGAAGGATTTTTCCACAGCAGGAGTGGTCAGGCACTGGCACAGGCTGCCCAGGGAGGTGGTGGAGTCACCAACCCTGGAAGTGCTTCAAGGTTGTTTAGGTGTGGTGCTTGGGGATATGGTTTAGGGTGAACTTTGTGGAATAGAGTCAGTGGTTGGACTTAGTGACCCCAGGGGTCTTTTCCAACCTGTGCTTCTGGGAGTTTGCAGCAGGGCTGTGCCCAGTTCTGAAAGCAGCTTCCCTGCAGATCTGGAAAGCCTGTGGAGCTCATTTCAAGCCAACAGTAAGTTCACTGACACTGAGGAGCCACTTTTGCAGTCAAGAAGTAGGGTATGTTTTCCTTTTCCAAGACAGAGACAAAAAGTGAGCCCAAGTGAAATAAACTAAGATAAAATAAGATAAATGCAAGTTTCAGGGTCCTCAGAGCAAGAGTTCGAGTAACCCAACCACCCAAAGTGCTGGCTGCAACCAGTTCTTAGCAAAAGCAAACCAAACACAGATAGCTCAGGTGTGAGGATCAGCTTCTGTCTGCATTCAAGGTTAACTGAAGTGCACAACTAACTTAGATGGGAACAAATGCAAGCAAAAGCTCCTGAGAAGAGGGTTGGAATCCTGGATGCAAGCTACTGCAAACAGTCTGAAACAAATGTGCAAGCATCTCACAGCTCAGCTGACTGAATGCAAGCACTGTGAGGGCCAACAGCAGCAGTGCATCAGCTGCACAAACTCAGGAGCTGAGCTAGGAAAGAGCTGGATGTTGTACACAGCAGAAGAGCCAGCAGAGACCACCCCCAAGTATGGCAATACACCAGGAAGGTCTCCTGATCAAGCAGAGGTGCCATGGTCTCGTGGAGTTAGGAGCAGGGGCTTGAGTCCAAGCCAAATCCATGCCCATGTGGTAAGGCTTCACAGCCCAGAGCAGGAGGTCAGGCAGGCAAGAGCCACACAGGAGTATTTCACCTGCTGCACAAGAGGGACTGAGGAGTTTCAAACACAGGGTTGCTTAATCAACTCTGACTGCATGCCCCAAGAGCACCACCCAGAATCATCCTGCTGGCAGCAGTCAGATGGGTGAGACCCACTGCTGCTGGGACTGCTTTGAAAGGCTGCATAAGCCTGGTGCTGCTGGAAGCAAGCTGCAGTCACATCCCATAGGATGTTTCCATGGGGAGGCTTCACTTCAGCTCCCTGAGTGCTCTGAGGTTCAGTTCCCACAGCTGGGCAGCACAATCCTTGTGACAGCAAACATGTGACAGATGGCCACCAGTGAAAGCATTTCCACCCCTGCCCAGCTGCAATTCCAAAGGGTGACTCATGCACATCCCCAGGAACCACACTGCTGCAGCTGCAGCTCCACTCAGTTATCTGGAACAGCAGACACAGCTATGGGAGGAAAACATGAACAAGAGGTGCAGTCTTTATAACACACATCAACTACTACAGCTACTACAGATATAAGAAAGGCTCTGAGTAACCTTCAGTTTCTGTACCTGGAGGATCTTGGCAAACATAGCAGGTGTATTTCTCAGGTACATTATCTTCCAGTAAGCCCATACAGACTCCATGCTGCCAGCACAGACACTCTTCACACTGTTTAAAGTCAAGAAGTGCACATGAACAGAAATGAAGCCTCCAGGAGCTCAGCAAGATTCCTTCCATTAACAGACATCATCTACACCTTTTAAGACAGAAGCTGTATTAGTACCCACTCCCCTCTTCCAGCTACAAGCACTGAGACCACCAGGCTGTGACAAAATTGGGACCCTTCCCACACCTCCTTCACATGGACTGGTGAATGATAGCAACTGCAAAATGAAAGCAGAAAGATCCCAAAAGGTGCAATAATAATCCCTCTGGAACTGAAAAGCTTTCCTGAGATGGGTAAGCAGGACAGAGTTTGCAGACAAGCTTTCTTTAGCTGAAGGTATCAGGTTCTCTGAATTCAAAGGATTTCAACCATTCAATTCACAGCTCACAGGATGTTAGGGGTTGGAAGGAACCTCCAGAGATCTTCCACTGCAGCCCCCTGCCAGTGCAGACCATAGAATCCAGCACAGGTCATACAGGAACACCTCCAGAAGAGCCTTGGAAGTCTTCCAGAGGAGACTCCACAACCTCTCTGGGCAGCCTGCTCCAGGGCTCTGAGACCCTCACAGTGAAGAAGCTCCTCCCCATGTTGAAGTGGAACCTCCTGTGCTGTAGTTTCCATCCACTGCCCCTTGTCCTATCACAGGGTGCAACTGAGTAGAGCCTCTCCCTGTCCCCTCCCTCTTGACCCCCAGCCCTCAGCTATTGATAGCCATTGATCAGATCCCTCTCAGCCTTCTCCTCTCCACACTGCACAGCCCCAGGGCTCTCAGCCTCTCCTCCCCAGGCAGTGCTGCAGTCCCTTCAGCATCCTTGTAGCCCTCCCTTGGATGCTCTCCAGCAGGGATCTAAAATGCAAGGGCTGTCACCCAGGATTTGCTAATTGTCTGCTTTCCTGGTCCCTAAGGTAGCTCTGCCTACAGCAGACTGAAGTGCAGCTGCAATCAGACTCACTTCACAACCTTCCAGCACCCTTCCAAGAGTGAGCACTCAGCCTGGCAAGGACTGGACAGCCCCTGGCCCTGCCCTTTTAGCACCTTGTTTAAAGTGCAATCACACTACTTAAGGCCAGGAAAAAGTGGCTTCAACAGAGCAGGCAAAACTACCCACATGTAGACTCCACAGCTCCCTGAAGCTGGAGTGAGGAGGGGGCAGCCTCTTCTCCTTGGTGGCAAGAGACAGAGCAGAGGAAACAGTTTCAAGCTGCACCACAAAGCTTCAGGCCCCATGCTGGGAAATGTTCCTGCACTGGAAGGTTTCTCAGACACTGCCCAGGGCAGAGCTGGAGTCACCATCCCTGGGGATGCTCAAACAGCCTGTGGGACCTGGTGCTTAGGGACATGGTTTAATGCTGACCCTGCAATGCTGGGTCAAGGGCTGGCCTGGGTGAGCTTGGAGGTCTCCTCCAACTGCTTGTTTTCTATGATTCTTTGTCCTGTGGCATCACTTCCTCCACACAAGTAGCCAAAACTTCCACCAGCCCAAGCCCACTGAAAGGAGGGACATGATGAAACATGGATGCTGTCTTCTACAGCAGAAGCAAACTCTTTGGCTGTACTTGTGCAGCAGAGAATATCAGTACATTCCCCCTGCTCCTGCAGAGAATCTCCTGCTCACTTCAGATGCTGTCTGTAGAAGTTACCCAGAGATCAGTGTTTTAACTTGAAACAAGAACTGACCCCAAAGACAACAGCTGATGCAACTCTCTAGACTTCAGCAAACAAAATCCCTGGGAAGCAGGCTTGATGTGGTCTCAGGTTTGCTTTAGAAATGTTTTAGATGTTCTGGAGAAAAGAAGACTCCAGGGGGACCTCAGAGCTCCCTTCCAAGGAAGGCCACAGAGGGCTAAGAGGGTCTAGAAACAGGACAAGGAGCCCAGCCTGGCTGACAGGTGTCTCTGCCCATGCTGGGCAGGTTGGAGCAGATGATCTCTGAGGTCCCTTCCAATCTGAGCCATTCTCTCAGTCTGATCCTATGGCAACTCCACACAGGAATACCGAGTCAATTCTGCTGTGAAACTGTGCTGTCAGTTCAGAGTCATGATTTTCACAGGCAGGGGCATAACAGATCCTAACCTTTCTTGCTGGGAGCACAAGTCTCAAGCTTGCTGCAGGAGCAAAAACTTCCAAACTGAGCAAAGCCAAACACCACCAAAAATCTCAGACACTGCTCCTCACCAGCCTGCAGAGGTGCCAGCTTGAGAAACACCTGTGTGAAGCACCACTTCTACTGATGCTCTGATCTGCTGCCTTTCCTCAAGCAAATGAGACAGAAGGGATCACTGGGTTCTGAATACCTCACTGCATTAAATTAGTGCCTGAGGTGTGGAGAAGTAAAGCTGTGGGAACAGGAATGCAAAGGGTTAGGTTTCTGAAAGGGGGAACTAACAGTGGGTTAAGAGGCCTACATGAGTAAAGAGACCTAAAGCAATAAGGAACTCGTTCCAAAAGAGGCTGAGAAGCCATCCTCCTTTCACAAAGTGATTAGCAGGAGCCAGGGCAAGGTTTCCTAAAATGAAGAAAGCAAATGCAAAAGAGTGAAGTGCTGCTGAAAGCCAGGAGGGAGCCCCTGGCCCCAGCTCCACCTGCATGCCATCAGTGCTGCCATATGGCAGAACTGCATGCGGTGATTTTCCAGGCAAATCTGCAGAGAGCTCCACTGCAGCATCCCAGCCTTTCCTACTTGACTCAGGGGCTACTCAGATACCCCCTGCCAGGGCACAGGTCCTTCCTTCTGGCTGCATGCTCCAAATGCCAGCGTGGCTGGCAGGCTGCAGGCCACTGCTCCGGGCATCTGTTACACAGGAGCTGTCCCATGCCCAGCCCATGGGAGGGAGATTCAAAGCAAGCCAAGTAAGGGATTTCTGAAGAGGAAAACCAGGCAGAGCCATGCACCAATACCTAAGTTTAGGTTCAAAGATGAAAGCACTGACTGCACCCAGCTGGCATGGCTGTAAAGCAGAGCAGAGCTGAGCTATCCTGAGCTCCTCTTCAGCCCTCACCTCCAAGGCCACCAAACACAGCCCCAGAATTCTCTGCAGCACACAAACTCACTCATCCCTAGCTATAAAAGCAAAGGCAAGGGGCAGTGGCATTTTCTCTGGAGGTTTCTGTCACACCAGTGCTGGGCTGCTGCTTCAAGCAGGCTCCAGAAACTGAAAGCAGTGAGCTCCCTGGCAAGCTGCAGAGCCTGGCAGCAACCAGCACTGATCCAGGAGCTTTCCAGGCTGAGCTTCTCTCGAGGCAGGGACCTACATTAAATGCAGAAAGCACTTCGGTCTCCTGGAGTCATGCATGGTATTCCTCATGCCCTTGGAGACAATTCAAGCCATGTTTGAGACAAAGGAAGTTCTTCTGCAAAATCTGCAAGTTGGACTTTTGAGGCTTTAACTGTGCAAGACTTTCACTCACCCTCAAGGCTCCCCACCCCTTCAGGACACAAAGGTGCAGCTAGTGTCTAAGATCAGCTCTTTTCCAGGTAATTTCCAATTCAGGCACATTGATGGCAATGAGCACAGTGCCAAGAGGAGCTGCCTTGCCATTCTCCCTCTTGGAAGAGGGCTACGTGGGCTGGGAGGAACGAAGCCCAGCCACGGGCAGGCACCAACCGCTCTGGCTCCGAGCTCCAAGGATGAGCCAAGGCAGCTGCTCAAACAAGTGCCCCAGAGTCAGCCTACCTCTGACCTACCTTGTCAGAACATAAGCAAGGGCAGAGTGAACAGCCCAAGTGACAAAAGGTTTCTAAAAACCCATGGCCTGAGCAGGATGCCACAGCTGCAGGAAGAGGACAACGTCATCTCGAGTCCTTTAGAGCACACACGATGAAGTCTGACACTTCCCAAGGGTCAAGGTCTGAGCAGCAAACAGGGAATAAACCTTCCCTCTTGGACAACCACACAGGATTCTCACTCAATAAAATCCAAGGGAAGTGTCAGTCCTGGTTGTACTCCTCTGAAAGGCTGCAGATGGATCACCCTCAACACGATTCCTGATGCCACAGCTGTGGAACACAGATCTCTGCTCTGCATTACTGCTCCGCACCTGAAGAGCTAACTCAAGCACAAGTCGGTGTTCATCTTTTCCAGGCAGGCAGCAAGGAGTGGAGAGCACAGCATTTGGTTCCTTCAGCAAACCATCTGCCTAACCTAACTCCCCAAAGTCCTGCTAGCAGCTTCTTGCTCCCCAGTCTTGTTGCTGAATGCAGGCACTCCCCACACTGCCTGCCTGCATCTCTTTTCCAGAGAGGCTACCTGGCTCCATGGGTAACGCTGGCAGAACACAGCTGAAGCCTGCAGGCTTTGCCATACACTCAGCACACCCCAAACTAGTTCAGCCTAGAAAACTGTTCTCAGCAGCAGCCCACAAAGCTTGTATGGAAGCCATCCACAGCCCAGCTGAGAGCTCTGCACTCTGCAGAGCCTGGTGTGGAGCCTCCTTTCTCCAGGGAATGCCACTGCAGACTGTCTCTGGGCAGGCCATGGAGCCACCTCCTCAGAGGGCAGCCAGCTCCCTTTATGCCCAACTGCCAGGCTGCTTTTTCTCCTACACACTCAGACACCAGCTAACTGCTCTGGACCACACTCCATCACTGAACCCTTTCCTAACGCCCATCTCATGCACAAGGCATCTTTTGCCCTGGTTGCCAGGCTCTAACCCTAACACAAAAGGTGTGCATCAAAATGAAGTCAGGACTAAAAGGGTCACAGCTCTCAGAGCAGGCTCCATAAAACAGCATGGAAAGCAAAAGGAACTCTCCTGGGAAGTTTGTCCTGAGTGGCTACACTCAGCTGCTGAGGACAGATCCACCTCAGCTGTGCTCCCAGCACTGCTAGGAGAACTTCAGACCCAGGTGGTTGATGTGCAGGGCAAAGCAAACTGTTTCCACTGCTCTGCTGCAGGAGCCAGCCGCTCTCCGCACTGCCATTTGAGCAGTGCACCTCCTCTCCCCCTCAACAGCTTTCTGCCTCCCACTCAAGCAGTAAATGCCACAAACAAGTCAGCAGTGTCTGTGAAGGTTTGGATCAGTTGCAGCCTTCCCCCCTAGTTTCAAACAGGAGGGAAAAAAGAAAGAATAAGGTTGAGAGTGAGGTGCCAGGAGATGTCCCAGGAGGGGGGATTCAGACCTCACAAAATGCAGCAACAGAAAGTCTGCAGCAGGGCATTCAGAAGCTGTGCTGGGCTGAGCTCCATGGGACACAGCAGGACTTCTGCAGTCATGCCACATCCTCTCACAAACTAAACAATCTCTTCCAGGCAAGGCAACAAAACTGCCTTCAGATCTGCAAGGAGCAGAGCTCCCAAGCTAAGGTTTGGCTTCCTTATGATTATTTTGTGAGACCCCCTCCTCCAATCCTGCCTCCAGGTCTGCTGTCCCCAGCCTAAGGAGGACACAGAGCTGCTGGGAGCGAGTCCAGAGGAGGCCACAAAGATGATCCAAGGACAGGCTGAGGGAGCTGGGGTTGTTCAGCCTGGAGAAGACTCCAGGGGTACCTTAGAGCTGCCTTCCAATAGCTGAAAGGAGCCTACAGGAAGGCTGCAGAGGGACGTTTTATGAGGACAAGAGGGAATGGTTTGAAGTTGAGGGAGGGCAGGCTTAGACTGGAGCTTAGGAAGAGGTTCTTCAGTATCAGAGTGGTGAGACACTGGAATAGGCTGCCCAGGGAGGCTGTGGATGTACCCTCCCTAGAGGTGTTCAAGGCCAGGTTGGATGAGGCCTCGAGCAATCTGGGCTAATTGGGAGGCATCCCTGGCCATGGCAAAGATCTCTGAGGTCCCTTCCAACCTGAGCCACTCTACATGAAGAGCAGACATATGGGCAATGGTTTCCTGATGATCTGCAAACATCTCAACAAGCAAACAGCCAGAGCAGCTCCAAAGAGCCTTTTATCAAGCCTTAAGCAGGAGAGATAATTGGCAGTGCTCTGGAAACAGTTTTCTGCACAGCTGGTGCAGAAAGAGCACAGCCACAGAAGAAGGGCAGGAGGCTCTACACAGACCAGGGACTTGGGAACTGCAGCATGGACAGATGCAGTTCTGCCTCTGAGCTAACAGCTCAAGTGGAAGGATCTTTTTGATCAGACCCAGAGGACTCTTACATTTCAGTCAAGCTTCCTGCTAAGGAGAGAAGTGGAAGGGCACCAGCCTCTCATGGCTATTTGCCCAACCTGAGGCAGTGTGACCAGTGCTCAGAGGCAGAGGGAAGAAAGGAGGCCAGAAAACAAGGCAGTGCTTTTCCAGATGTATTCTCTAAGCCTAGGAAGGGTTGATTTGTAGAAACATGCCAGTCCATAGTGCCAAGCCAACAGTTACTGGGTTGTACAGAGCTGCCCCAAATCCCCTCAGATTAACTCCCCCAAACTCTACCAAAAGGAAAGCTTTGTACCTATCATAGCAGCTGCTCCCCTGACAGGTGACCTTGAAGATGTTCATGGTTCACAGGACAACAGCAGTTTATTTCCTGTACAGAACACACCTGTGCACATTCCTGCACTGACACCTTCCCCTGCTTCCCTCCCACTTCATACCTGGATCATGAAGTCATTCTCTTCCTTCACTTCACACACGCAGCGAACTATCTCCAAGTCGCTCTCCTCGGCCTCCTCCTCAGGGTTGGTCACATCCACCTCCTGGCTGCAGTCATCGTCACTCCACAGCAAGCTGTCCAGAGAGGACTCACTCAGGGTGTCATCCTCTGCACAAGAAGCAATCAGATCAAACCCCAGGTGATTACACAAAGGTCAAATCCCTCTCAGCCCAAGACTCCACACCAAGCACTCACAGACAGGTTTCTCAAAGCAGAAGTCCATCACAGAGCTCCAGCGACATCCCCACAGCACTGAGCATGCAGGCAGCTGCCAGGAGCTTACTGTCCAGTGAACCTGATCACAAGAGGTTTTGTATCTGTATCAAGAGCTCCTTACACCCCCCCCCAACCTTCCAGCCCCTGCCACTGCAATGGTACTGCCTACACACAGGGCCTCAGCCCACAGGCACAGCCTCTTTAGACAAGGAACCACAAGGAGCAAACCTGGATTTAAGAACTCCAGGAGACTCATCCCAGCTTTTGCACAGGATGATCACTGGGTACTGAGTGTAGAGCTCCCAGAGAGAGAGAGAGAGAGAGGAGGCTTCAGTTTCATGAACCACTCACCCCCCACAGCAACATCCTCCCTACAGGCATGGTCACAGTCCAAGACACAACTCAGCTGTTTCGGGAAGGATGATTTGTGTGTGGTCTGCTGAGGACACATTTATCATTCAGGGGCAGTGCACTGCCCAGGATGTTCTTGCAGACTTCACCCTCACTGCTTCCAGCCCTGCTGCATCTCTGGGGACTGAGTGAAACTGCCAAGAAAACCTTTACTGATGGAGATGCTAAACCAAGCTGCTCACCAAGAAGGGCAACGCGGCTCCAGCTGCCCTGGGGACAGGATGGGGGACAAGACAAAGGACCTTAACGAGCCAGAGGGGAGTGGAAGAGCTCAGTCACTCTGAAGTAGACTCTGGTCTCTCATCTACACTGGGAAGAACAATTTTAGCTGCTCAGCCCCTAAAACAAGACTGCAGAAAGCAAACCACCAGGCTGTGCTATGACCTGGGCATTACTTCAAACCTTGTGTGCCCCTCAGAGCCAGGGGGGAGATGCTCTGGGAGGGGCAGCTGAAGCACACTGCACTTTCATTCTACAGAGTTTTATTTACACTACATCTTCCTTATCTAGGCTTTGGGTGGTGGTACAAGTCCTGCAGAGGTAAAAAGCAGCACAGCAATGTGAAAGGGATGAGAGAAAACTGTTTCCAGTAGCTTACACTGCCTTCAGTATCTGTGAACTGATCAAAAACGTCAGAGCAACAGATGGACAAGTTACTGAACCTGCTGGGCTGCATCCAAAGAGGGAGACCAGAAGCACAGGGAGAGGAGAATCTGCTCCTCTGCTCTGCTGAGACCCCAGCTGCAGCACTGCCTCCAGTTCTAGGGCCCCCAGCACAAGAAGGACCTGGAGCTGCTGGAGAGGGTCCAGAGGAGGCCACAAAGATGATCAGAGGGCTGTGAGGAGAGGCTGAAGGAGTTGGACTTGTTCAGTATGGAGAAGGCTCCAGAGAGATCTTAGAGCAGCCTTCAAGTACCTGGAAGGGCTCCAGGAGAGCTGGGGAGGGACTTTGGACAAAGGTGGGGAGTGACAAGACAAGGGACAATGGCTTTGAGCTGGGAGAGATTGAGACTGAGACTGGAGAAGAGTCTTGACAGTGAGGCTGGTGAGACTCTGGCACAGGCTGCCCAGGGAGGCTGTGGCTGCCTCCTGCCTGGAGGTGTTCAAGGCCAGGCTGGATGAGGCCTTGAACAGCCTGGGCTGGTGGGAGGTGCCCCTGCCCATGGCTGGGGGCTGGAAGTGAGTATCTTTAAGGTCCTTTCCAACCCAAACCATGCTATGAAGCTATGGCTGATGTGCTCCAAAACCACAGCTGAGCAGACTGCAGAAGCTGTTTTAAGACATTTTCACCATTGCACTTCAGCAGTCTTCAATGTTTCCTCCTTTCCTCCTTTCCCTATGCAATGAAATTAACTGAAGTTTCCCTACACAAGAAAAGAGCAGCAAACCCCCCCAAAAAGAACACAAACCAAACCCCCCAACCCCCAAACCCTCCATCAGTTCAACCTCCAATGGCCACCATCAGTTCTCTGTGCACTGAGGAACTGACTGCTCCTGGGCATCACCCAGCTGGCACACACTGCCTGCCTCCTGCAAACTGAGAGCTTTAAGAGTAACAGAGAGAATGAAATGCTTGGCCTCCTTTTGTGTTGCCCTGGCTTGTGCCAGCAAGGTTGATCAAGAAGTGAAACATCAGGGAAGCTGGAACACAGCAGCCACACTTTGATGAGCTCTGTTTATGAAGTAACTGTAAAGACACCAACAAAGAGCTCCTCAAGAGCTTCTCATCCCCCTGGAGGTCTTGATCCTGTTCACCCTGTATCAAACAGTTGGAAGGTTTGAAAAGCTTAATGGCTGCAGTCTGACCCCTGTTACCAGAGCTCTGCAGGTGCTGCCAAAAGGTGCAGGGTGGTTTTGAGTCCTGAAAGAAGGGCAGCAGTCTTAAAGCTTCCATGAGAGTAAAGTCAAAGCAAATCGCCAGCACTTGCTCTGGCAGATGAACTGGGCTCATCTCCTTCAGGCAGGGGAAATGAATCATGCACAGAGCTGCACACCAGCAGCCAAGGTCAGATCCTGCACAGCAGCTTTGTGGCTGTCAGTGCAGCTCACAGATTCACTGGTAATGAAAGACAGAGCCAGCAAAGCAGGGTCATCTTACCATGGGCTTTTGATTTTCCTCTGTGCTGTCCAGAATCAGAGCAGGGTAGCAGTGCACTTGTCTGGGCAAAGGACTTAGTTGAAGAAAAGCACTTTGTGCCAACTGCTTTGTCAGGAGAAAGCTCCTGCGAAGCCTCTGGGACCTCCTCACTGCCAGAGTACTCTGTGAAACCAGAACAAAGTGTCACCAGGAGACATCTGCAGGCAGAACCAGCTGACAGGAGCAAATCCCAGCATCATGCAGGCCCACAGCAAGCACAAAGAGCTCAGTGACACTTCCACCTCCAGGAGTTCCCTGTGCTGCAGAAGGACCTGCAAGCCTTCTAGAGGCAAGAGAGCTCTTGTTTGAGGCAGCTGAGTCATCCTTCCCTGCTGACTGAAGTGAGAAAGAATGAGAAGCCTAACTGTCCTGCAGGGTGACCCTGTCTGCTGCTGCTTCTGCATGACAGGCACTTCTGCAGCAGCACTGTGAGCTGGGCACCCCCTCAGTGCTCACTGCTGCTCCTACAGGCTACAGACTCCTGGTCTCACGGAGGGAGGGCACAGAAAGCATCTCCGACCGTCCTGGGGCATCCACACAGCAGGCTCCAGGAATGGGGAGCAAAGCTCCAGGAGAGCTCCTGTGTGAGCTAGCCCCCAGGGCACAGCCTGGGCAAGTGTGGCTGGAAACTGCCTGCGGGAAAAGGAGCTGGGGGCTCTGGTCAGCAGCTGGCTGAGCAGGAAGCAGCAGGCACCTGGCTGGCCCAGAAGCACCCTGGCCTGGCAGCAGTGGTGGCAGCAGCAGCAGCAGGGCTCAGCCTCCTGCACGGGGCGCTGGGGAGGCTGCACCTCAAATAACTGGGCCTGGGGCTCCCACTACAGGAAGGACACTGAGGTGCTGGAGCAGGTGCAAAGAGCAGCAAGGAAGCTGGTGACGGGTCTGGAGAACAGGGCTGGTGAGGAGCAGCTGAGGGACCTGGGGGTGTTGAAGGGAGACCTCATTGTTCTCTACAACTCCCTGGAAGGAGGCTGAAGCCAGGGGGGATGGTCTCTTCTCCCAAGTGACAAGCAACAGGACAAGAGGAAACAGCCTCAAGTTGCCTCAGGGGAGGCTTAGGTTGGACTTGAGGAACAATTTCTTCCCCAAAAGCACTGTCAAGCCCTGGCCCAGGCTGCCCAGGGCAGGGGTGGATTCCCAATCCCTGGAGGGGTTTAAGACTTGTGTAGATGCAGTGCTGAGGGCCATGGTTTAGTGGTGCCCTGGCAGTGCTGGGTTCACCCTACCTTAAAGCTCTCTTCCAACCTCAGTGATGGCTCTGAACCCCTGCCTGCCAGTGTCCCCCCTGAGGGAAGCCAGGCTGCAAGCCTGATAGGTCTGCTGTGGTTAGTCACCCTGTGCCACACCAGCACTGCCACCCCCAGCAGGAACACTGCACCTCAAGCACAAGCAGCTTCTCCTGCCAAGCACAACTCAATGCCAACCACCCAACAGCAGCAGAGCTGCCAGAGCCCCAAAGCAAGCAGAGCTGCCAGCAGTACTGCCCAGGCAGGGAGCTGAGGAAGGGGACACTGGGGGAGCCCTTGCCCCTGCAGAGCTTTACCAGGCTTGGGTCTCCTCTTCTTTTTTTTTTTCTTCTTTGACTTAGGCCTTCCACAGTCTTTGGGTTTGCTTTCTTTGCTCTTCTCATGTTCCACAACAGCTGAAATCAGACAACAGCCCCACTTAATGCTTCAGACACAGACACACTTACTCTGCTTAGCAGTTGCACAGCTTCTTGGTTTCTTTGGACAAGCAGTGCAAGCTCAGAACACTTCCTGGTAGGAGCTCCCAGCACTGCCAGGGGCTGGCTGAAGCCCTGACCTGACCCCCACACAACACCCCTCCAGCAGCACTGGGAGAAATCAACTGTGTGTCAACAGCCATTCACTGCTGAGGAGCTTCAGAGGTGACTGAGAAAGGAAACCTTGGGGGAGTTGTGATCCCCAGCTGCTACCTCACTGTGCTTGAACACTGCAGTGCTACTGTGACACCAGCCCCAGCCCCCAGCCTCCAGCACAGCTCCTCAGCCAAATCCTCTGTTCTACCTGAAAATGGAGTAAGAACCAGCTCAGCTGCCCTGAGCTGCTGCTCTCTCATCCTCTCTTCTCCAGTCTCTTTTCATGGAGACAAAAACCCATCCTAGCTGTGAATGACTGGGGGAGAGCTGTCAATCTCAAGACCATCCTCAAAGCATGCTAGCAGAGCCCTTGCCATGAAGTGCAAGCCCAGGCTGTGTGTGCAAACCTTTGTTTTCCACATCCTAATGTCCAGGCAGGTCTCAATCTCCCCAGAGAGACTCCCCAACCTCTCTAGGCAGCCTGCACCAGGGCTCTGGCACTTTCCCTTCAGATGGAACCTCCTGGGCTCCAGCCCACACCCACTGCCTCTTGCTGCTGGGCACCACTGACAACCCTCTTGACACCTGTCCTTGAGGTCTTGCTGAGCATTGCTCAGACCCCCCCTGGGGCTGCTCTTCTCCAGGCTCAACAGCCCCAGGGCTCCTCCCAGAGCTGCTCCAGGCCCCTCAGCATCTTCACAGCCTCCACTGGACTTGCTCCAGCAGTTCCCTGTCCCTCTTGAACTGCGAGCCCAGGCCTGGAGACAGCTCTCTAGGCGCAATCTCAACAGGGCAGAGCAGAGCAGGAGAGGAACCTCCCTCCACCTACTCACCACAGCCCCTCCAATACACCCCAGGATGCCACTGGCCTCCTTGGCCATGAGGACACATTGCTGGCTCATGGGCATCCTGCTGTCCAGCAGCACTCCCAGGTCCTTCTCACAGAGCTGCTTCCCAGCAGCAGGTCACTGTCACCTGCACTGCTGCAGGGTTTGCTCCTCCCCGAGTGCAGGACCCCACACTTGCCCTCAGAACAGAATAGAGTTAACCAGGTTGGAAAAGACCTCAGAGATCATCCAGTCCAATCTCTCCCCCAGCACCATCTGATCAACTAAACCATGGCACCAAGGGCCTCAGCCAGGCTCTGCCTAAACACCTCCAGGCACAGGGACTCCACCACCTCCCTGGGCAGCACATCCCCAGGGCCAATCTCTCTTGCTAGGAAGAGTTTCTTCCTCACCTGCAGCCTGAACCTCCCCTGGCACAGCTTGAGACTGTGTCCTCTTGTTCAGGTGCTGGCTGCCTGGCAGAAGAGCCCAACCCCCACCTGGCTACAACCTCCCTGCAGGGAGTTGCAGAGAGCAAGAAGGTCTCCCCTGAGCCTCCTCTTCTCCAGGCTAAGCAACCCCAGCTCCCTCAGCCTCTCCTCACAGGGCTGTGCCCCAGACCCCTCCCCAGCTTTGTTGCCCTTCTCTGGACACCTTCCAGCAGCTCAACCTCTTTCCTAACCTGAGGAGCCCAGAGCTGGACCCAGGACTGCAGGTGTGGCCTGAGCAGTGCTGAGCACAGGGCAGGATGAGCTCCCTGCTCCTGCTGGCCACACTCTTCCTGCTGCAGGCCAGGATGCCATTGGCCTTCTTGGGCCCTTGGGCACACTGCTGGCTCATGTTCAGCCTACCATCAACCAGCACCCCCAGGTCCCTCTCTGCCTGGCTGCTCTCAGCCACTCTGCCCCCAGCCTGTAGCACTGCCTGGGGTTGCTGTGGCCAAAGTGCAGCCCCTGGCACTTGGATGTGTTCAATCTCCTGCCCTTGGCCTCTGCCCATCTGCCCAGCCTGGCAAGGTCCCTCTGCAGAGCTCTCTACCCTCTCACAGCTCAACTCCTGCCCCCAGCTTGCTGTCAGCTGCAAACTCACTGCTGATGGACTCCATCCCCTCCTCCAGATCATCAGTGAAGATATGGAACAGGTTGGGGCCCAGCACTGCTCCCTGGGGCACAGCACTGGGGCCTGGCTGCCAGCTGGCTGTGGCACCATTCACCACCACTCTCTGGGCTCAGCCTCCAGCCACTTCCTAACCCAGCTCAGAGCTGCTGCTGGCCAAGCCAGGGGCTGACAGCTTGGCCAGGAGCTTGCTGTGGGGGATGGTGGCAAAGGCCTTGCTGCAGCCCAGGCAGACTCCATCCACAGCCTGCCCCACAGCCACCAGGCAGTGCCCTGGGCATGGAAGGAGCTCAGGTTGGTCAGGCAGGACCTGCCCTTCCTAACCCCATGCTGGCTGGGCCTGAGCCCTTGGCCATGCTGTGAGTGCTGTGTGACTGCACTCAGGATGTCCTGTGCCACAACCTTGCCTGGCACTGAGCTCAGGCTGACAGGCCTGGCATTCCCTGGCTCCTCCTCCCAGCCCTGCTTGTGGATGGGCAGCACCTTGGCAGCTTCCAGTCCTCTGGGACCTCTGCAGTGAGCCAGGGCTGGTGAACAATGATGGAGAGTGGCTTGGAGCTCGCCTGCCAGCTCTCAGCACCCTAGGATGGATCCCATCCGGTCCCATGGACTTGTGGGGATCCAAGTGGCTCAGCAGGTCTCTAACTGCTTCCTCCTGGCTCACAGGGGACCTGCACTGCTCCCTGCCCCCACCTGCCAGCTCAGGAGGCCAGCTGTCCTGAGGACAACCTGTCCTGCTGTTGAAAACTGAGGCACAGGAGGTGTTCAGCACCTCTGCCTTCCCTCATCTTCAGTTACAGCATTCCCTCCATGCCCACCAAGGAGGGGAGGTTGTCCTTGCCCTCCTCTTGCCATGAGCATCTTTGTAGCAGGATTGGTTGTTGTCCTTCACAGCAGTGCCAGGCTGAGCTCTAAAAGGGCTTTTGCCTCTCTGATGGTTCTCCTGCATGACCTTGCAACATCCCTAACCATTCCCTGGGTCACCTCTGCTTCCTCCCAACGATGCTATCTCCTCTTTTTCCCCTTAATTCACTCAGAAGCTCATTGCCCATCCAGGCTGTCTGCCCCAGGGCTCATCTCCAGCACACTGGCACAGCCTGCTCTGAGCCTTCAGGAGCTCTTGCTGGAAGCAGGCCCAGACCCCCTGGGCCCCTTTGTTTTTAAGGGCTGTTTCCCAAGGTACCTTCTGAGTTGCTTCCTTGAGTCACCTGAAGCCTGCCCTCCAGAAGCCCAGAGTGGAGGTTTTGCTGCTGCCCCTCTCAGCTTGGCTGCATATTGAACACTCAGTTATCTCCTGGTCACTGCCCCCCAGACAGCCTCCAAGCACCACATCCCCCCCAGCCCTGCTCTGCTTGGATGAAGGAGGTCAAGCAGAGCCTCACAAGCAGGCTCACACAGCAGCTGGGGTAAGCAGCTGTCCTCCATGCACTCTAGGAGCCTCCCAGACTGCCTCCTCTCTGCCGTGTTGAGCTCCCAGCAGGTATCAGGCAGGTTAGAGTCCCCCATAAGAACAAGGTCTGGTGACCTTGAGACAGCCTCCAGCTGCCCATAGAATCATTCATCAGCCTCTTCACCCTGGCTGGGTGGTCTGTAACAGCCTCCAACCAGGATGGCTGCCCTGCTGGCCTTCCCTCTGATTCTCACCCACAGGCACTCACCCTGATCATCCTTGATCTCTAGCTCCATGGCATCTAGAGCCCCCCTGATGTACAGGGCCACCCCTCCACCCTGTGAGAAATTGTTTCTAATACCTGGCTTTGGCAGGGGGAATTGCTGGAGGCCCTGGGGTTTGATCCTTGGGCTGCTTGGTTGGTAGCAGTCTGTGCTGTGGGGGTTCATCCTTGTGTGCTGGGAGAGAAAGGTGAGGTGCCAACATGTCTGAAGCCTGGCCAGGTCAACAGTGCAGGTTTTGTCCCAGCCCTGATGGAGAGGGGTGGGAAGGTACTGGGGAAAGGTATGAGAGGTGTGTGGGGAAGGGTATGAAGATGGATGTGACAGCTGTGCTGTTCTGGTGCCTCTTGCACCCTGCCCTGCACCCAGCACTGCTTTGCCTTTATTTGATGACAAACTGCCTGTAGTTACAATTCAGCAGTGAGCTGGTTTCTCACAAGCCCTTCTCCCTGGCCTGTCTCTCCTGAAGAGCCTGCAGCCATCAGTCACAGCGCTCCAGTCATGGGAGTCATCCCACCACCTCTCTGGGATGGCAACTGCATCATAACTCTCCTGCCCCAGCAAGGCTTCCAGCTCCTGTTTGTTGCCCATGCTTTGTGCATTGGTGTCCCTGCACTTCAGCTGGGCTGCTGCTTTCACCCCTGGCTCCAGCTTACCACCCCCAGACTGCTGCCTGGGGGGGACTGCTTTCAGCCCCTTCCCCCTTCCAGCCTAGTTTAAAGCCCTGTCAATGAGACCTGCCAACTCCCTTCCTAGACTTCATGAGGTTCTCCTCTGCCTGTCCAGCTCTCCCTGGATGGCAGCACAGCCTGAGGGGTCTCAGCCACTCCTCCCAGTTCTGCATCAGCAGCAAACTGCCTGAGGGTCCATCTCTGCCCCTTCACCCAGGTCACTGATGATGTTGAACAAGACTGGACCCAGCACTGACCCCTGGGGAACAGCACTGGCCACAGGCCTCCAACCAGACCCTGCCCCACTGACCACAGCCCTCTGAGCTCTGTCACTTCTCAACCCACCTCACTGTCACTCAGCCAACCCACACCTCCTAAGCTTGGCTGTGCCCAAAGCCTTGCTGATCAACACCCACTGCTCTCCCCTCATCTACCCAGCTGGTCACCCCATCAGAGAAGGCCATCAAATGGTCAGGCATGATTTCCCCTTGGGGAGGCCATGCTGACCACTGCTGATAGATCTCAAAGACAGCAGTTACTGGGAACAAGGTCAAGCCTCTATAGCAGAATTTCAGGACACTTACACAGCTCTTGAAGCAAATTACCCCAAGGCAGCCCAGACTACAGGAGTCATCACAAAATCCATGCTGGAAGGAGGAAGGATGTTGCCATGCATCTCAAAAGGGTTCTGCTCTGAGTGCTTAGCTCATGAAGCCACTCACTGTCCCATTTAGAAACCTATTCCCATTTCTGGTGATGGCAGAGTAAGTACCTGAAGACACTCTCTATTGTACCAAAGCACTGAGGAACCCTGGCTGGTCTGTGAGCACTGTGGCACATGGCAGCAGAGGCAGTGTGAGCCCTGTACCTGTCCATACAAGCTCCCCAGCTCTCAGTCTAGAGCTCTCTATGGTGCAAGCAGCTCACTGGGCGAGGCTGGCAAGCTCAGTCCCATTTCACAGCTGACATGAGCTTGCAGCAGACATGCTCCTGAGCTCTTCAGGAGAGCCTTCGCCTCTGTAACTCCCCATCCTCCCAGTCCCTGAACCTTGCCTGCTCCTCTGTCACTTAGGTTCCTCTTTCAGCACCTTGTTAGTGACAGCTGCTCAAGCCATGTGCTGCCAGCAGCCACTGGCACTGCTGGCAGCCTGCCACCCAAAGGCACAATGGCTGGCAGCACAAAAGGCAACTTCCTCCTTCCCTCAGCACTTGGGGGGGAAGAAAGGAAAGATTCCTTTTTAAAGTCTCAGCACAGATCTTCCCAATCCCTTCTTTCTTCCCTCTGACCTCAACTGCTGGTCCTCCAGGATCCTCTGGACAACATTTCCTTCTCCCTGCCCACAGGGATGCAAGTTCTGCCAGTTTAGCCTTCCAGAATGGCAAAGAAAGAGCAACTGAGAACAACACTGGAACAAGGAGTAGATGCCTCCTCCCTGGAGATGTTCATGGCCTTAAGCAAGCTGATTCAGTGGGAGGTGTCCCTGTCCATGGCTGGGGGTTGGAACTGGATGATCTTTAAGGTCCCTTCCAACCCAACCCATTCTGGCAGTCTGCAAACCTCAGCAGGCTTGGGACTACTTAAACATTTCAGAGTTGAACAGGATTGAGAGACACACAGCAAACAAACCAACCAGCAATAACCTTCTCATGCCCTTTTACACCTTGCAAACATTAGCCACTGACTGGGCAGAACAAACCCCAGCAGGCAGGGCAAGGACATCCACAGTGCCCTGAGTGACTGCCTGCAGCTGCTGGGAGGGCGCAGTGCAAGCACACTGCTCACGTCCCATGCTGCACAGCAATACACAACAGCCTCAAGCTGTGCCAGGGGAAGTTTAGGCTGAAGGGGAGGAGAAAGTTCTTCACTGAGAGAGTTGTTAGCCACTGGAATGTGCTGCGCAGGCAGGTGGTGGAGTCACCATCCCTGGAGGTGTTCAAAAGGGGATTGGAGGTGGCACTTGGAGCCATGGTTTAGTAGTCAGGAGGTGTTGGGTGACAGCTTGGACTTGATGATCTCTGAGGTCTTTTCCAACCTTATTGATTCTATGATTCTAAAACCCAGCTCTGCAGGAGGAGGTGAGCTGAACACTTCCCAGCAGCATCTCCAGCTCTTTACAAAGCTCCCAACTTGCCCAAGCTCCCCCCAGGTGTAACTGCCACCCGAAGCCAGAGGCACAGCCGTACCATCCTCAGCCCCCGCTGCGTCCGGAGGCCTGCGCAGCGCTCTGGCTACGCGGCTCTTGCCTTGCCCTCCAACAGCGTGCCGGGGACTGCTCAGGGCACTCACAGGAGCTGAGCTTCTTCTCCTTTCTAGCTTTTCATCTCTATATGGGGTACTCCTTAGGGCTATGTGTAGAGGAGCATCTACAAAGAGAACAAAGACCAAGTCCAAGCTTTAAATACTCTCAGAACAGAAGCGGACTTCAGCAGCTGCAGAGGAGCCTCTGTGAGCAGCCCTGCTGCTGACCTCACAACCCCAGCAAGCTGACCACGGAGCAGCTCTGCCACAGAAACTGACTGGAAGGCTAAAACTTGAGATGCTTCTGCGGCTTTGTTGACTTCCCCCCCCCAAAGAAACAGTGGAAGCAAATGCACTCCACAAAGCTGAGGCTTAGAAGAAAGATGGCAAGAGAGACAATGCAGCGTGGCAGGTGTGCACCAGGTCATCCTCACTGTCACTCCCTCAGAAGAACAGGGGCCCTGCTGGCTCAGGGGAAACCACAGCCTGCTCTCACAAGTGTGCTGGGTAAGGAGGCATTTGGAAGTGGCACAGAGCAGCTCTGCACAGCTAAGGAAGGGCAGCTGAAGGAGCATTTCAAACAAGAGGGGGCTGCAGGACTACAGGAGGATCACTGCCTACAATTCATCCAATCCCAAGCCGCAGGCACAGCTTCACCTGAAGCTCTGTTCACTATTCAGGTCAAAGAGCTCCTGCTGAAGAGCCCTGCTCATGGAAGAAAAGGTGAAGCTGCCAGAGCACTCTAGCTGCATGGCACAGAGGACAGCCAGAGCAAACAAGACAAATCACTGCTCTTTGGCACTATGACATCAAGGATCTCAGCCAGCCAGGCCCGCGAGCCGAGGTGACAGCCTGCTGAATTCCATCAGGAATGTCCAAGTCCATCCTCATAAGCATCCCAAAAGCTCAGGGGGTATGAAATACAGCCTCCTTGTCTGCTGGCTTACATGGGAGCCAGGTTTTCACTGGGACACATCTAGGGGAATAACTGCATGCAGTACCTGAAGATGACTGAGAACAGAATGAAGAGAGTCCAAGAGAGCAGACTGAAGAGCAGAGCTGGCAGCAAGTACTCAGCCCTGAGCAGCAGTCAAGTGCAGGCTGCACCAAAGCATGTTAAGACACAGCAATGCACAGCCTGTAGAATCCAGCTCATGTCTTCAGGCAAAAGAAATTCCAAGGTACAGAACTCTAAAGGCCATCAGATGACTTCTTCCCTGGTCCTCTCACTCTGAGGGTGCATTTAGAACTGAGAAAAGCAAGAAGGGGAACCCTTTGTAACTACTTCTGTTACCAGGGGCTTGCCTTCCAATCCCCTGCCACAGCAGCCACAACAGGAGGCAGCAATGAGACCCAACTCAAGACTGTCTCATAAAGGTTCCTTTGTGCCCTGGCAGGCAACACACTGCTGTCTCTCCCTGGCTGTTTGTTTACCTCAAGAGCTGCAAGACTCTGGGAAGTGGCATATTTTGTCCACTAAGAGTTCTCAAAGCCAGAAGATGCTCCCTCCTAAGACATGTGGAGGTGCTGGAACGTGTCCAGAGAAGGGCCACAAGGATGATCAGAGGGCTGGAGCTGCTCTCCTATGAGGACAGACTGAAGGAGTTGGGGCTGTTCAGTCTGCAGAAGAGAAGGCTCCAAGGTGACCTAATTGTGGCCTTCCAGGATCTGAAGGGGGCCTACAGGAAGGCTGGGGAAGGACTTCTCAGGATCTCAGGTAGTGATAGGACTAGGGGGAATGGAATGAAGCTGGAGGTGGGGAGATTCAGGCTAGATGTGAGGAGGAGGTTCTTCCCCATGAGAGTGGTGAAGCCCTGGAGTGGGTTGTCCAGGGAGGTGGTCGAGGCCCTGTCCCTGGGGGTGTTTAAGCCCAGGCTGGATGAGGCTCTGGCCAGGCTGATCTAGTGTGGGGTGTCCCTGCCCATGGCAGGGGGGTCGGAACTAGATGATCCTTGTGGTCCCTTCCAACCCTGAATGAAACTATGAAACTATGAAACATCCCAGCAGGCAGCAGTCCTACACCCAGAACACTTGAGAAGGTCCTACAGTGTGGGTGTGGAGTCCTGTGCTGATGCCAAGTTCAACTAAGCTCTCTTCCAGCCTAATGGCAGAGGGGGCTCTGCTGTGTTGGGTGCTGCTGTTGGCCTGCTGGCTCTATTTTCACACAGGGCTATTCTTGGGGACAGAACCTCTGCCATCTGAGGGCTTCCATCAACTGGGCTGACAGACAAAACTTTTCTCCATGTGACAAAGTTTCTGGAAAATAAGATTCAGGGAGTTCCTAAGCTGGGAGCCCACCTGTGCTAACCTCCCTGAGTGCAGACTGCCAGCAGGCAGTGCAGGCTGAGAAGCCATGGAACCAGCCCTCCCAGAGCCTTCCCCCCTTGCTGACCACTACACAACTCCATCTCAGGAACCCCAAAACCCCAATGAAAAGATATACACAAACCAGATAACCTTCTCCAGGCTTCCTCACCTTCCCCTCTCCCAACAGCTCCATTCAGTTTCTTGACTTAACACCTGAAGAACTCTGTGACCACCTTTACCCTACCCTGTTTCAAAGGGCAGGAGAAACCTGGGTGTCCTGTGGGCTGAGACTCAGAGATCCATGGAATGGGTTGGGTTGGAAGGGACCTCAAAGCTCACCCAGTTCCAACCCCTGCCATGGACAGGGACACCTCCCACTAGTCCAGCTTGCTCAAGGCCTCAGCCAGCCTGGCCCTGAACACCTCCAGGGAGGAGGCAGCCACAGCCTCCCTGGGCAGCCTGTGCCAGGCTCTCCCCACCCTCACTGACAACAATTTCTTCCTTATCTCCAGTCTCAGTCTCTCCTCTCCCAGCTCAAAGCCATTGTTCCTCAGCCTGGCACTCCCAGCCCTTGGCCAGAGTCCCTCCCCAGCTCTCCTGGAGCCCTTCAGGTACTGCAAGGCTGCTCTGAGGTCTGCCTGGAGCCTTCTCTTCTCCAGGCTGAACAGCTCCAACTCTCCCAACCTGGCTCTACAGGGGAGGGTCTGCAGCCCTCACAGCATCTCCATGGCCTCCTCTGGAGCCTCTCCAGCAGCTCCAGGTCCTTCTTGTGCTGGGGCCCCCAGAGCTGGAGGCAGTGCTGCAGGTGGGGGCTGAGCAGAGCAGAGCAGAGGGGCAGATTTCCTTCCCTGTGCTGCTGCTCTCCCTGCTTTAGATGTAGCCCAGCACACAGCTGCCTTTGGGTACCACTGACCACTGCTGGCTCACTGGGAGTCTTCTACCACCTGACACACCCAGGTACTCCTGGCATGAAGACACTTTACACACATGATCAGGGCAGAGCCAAGGGCAGCAACTTGCCTGATTGAGGTTGCCATCATGTACCCACAAACCAAACCTGCAGCCTGATGCTGCAGAGTATTTTTCATGTGCCCAAAGGAGGTTTAACTCCCACTGCAGCAAACACCTCAGGGGAATGCAACTGCCCTAGGAGCCTAAGGGGGTCAGCTGAGGAGGTCCCTGCCATCATGGCAGCTGTGCTGCAGGCAGTGTTGAGTCTGTCACTGAGTGCTTATGAAGGGCATGAAGAGCTCAGCAGCTGCCTCAGTGAAGGCTTTGATGGCACCTCCTGCACATACACATCAACTCTCCTCCTCAGTTACTTCCAGTGAGGTTCCAGCTGCCTGACAAAGCCTCAGCACCTTTCAAGCACAGGAGCCCTTGGAGGCCTGATGCGAGGTGCAGCAGCTGTGTGAGCACTCAAGGCTGCCAGATGTCAGGACAGCTGTTCAGCACAAAGGCAGGGACTGGCTTCTGTCAAACATTGACTTGAAAAGGCTTTACTACAACATCAAATCCACCAACTCACAAAGGCTCCAAGTCAAGACAGTTCACATGTTCAAATGGAGACTTGCAGGTACAAGGAATGAAACCACAGAACACAAGGGGCTGAAGGCACCTCCAGAGATCCTGCAGTCCAACCCCCCTGCCAGAGCAGGGTCACCCAGGGCAGGGCACACAGGAACATGTCCAGGTCTCAAAAGTCTCCAGAGAAGGAGACTCCACAACCTCTCTGGACAGCCTGCTCCAGGGCTCCAGCAGCCTCACAGCAAGGAAGTTCCTCCTCATGCTGAGAAGAACCCTCCCAGGTTTGAGCTTGTGCCCATTGTTCCTTGGCCTAGCACTGGGCACCACTGCAAAGAGCCTGGCACCTTCACCCTGACACCCACCCCTCAGATATTGACAGACATTGGTAAGAGTCCCTCTCTTCAGACTCAAGAGCTCTCAGTCTCTCTTCACAGGAGAAATGAAGCTGTTCCATGCCTTGCAGCCCTGGAGTGCTCTAGGTCGAGAAACAACAAAGAGCCTTTATTAAAGGCACTATGCAGCCCTTCAGGTAAAGGAGCAGGGACAGAGCTGAAAGAGAAAATTAGCACCTTCAGAAGAGGCTGTCTGCTGTGTCTGTAGGCCCCAGCATGGGAGCACAGACTTCAGCAGAGAACCAAGGGATTCTGCAGGGCAAGAGGAGGGACCATGAAGGAAAATGCCTGAAGGTTCATGCATGTGACCAGGCATTGCTGCTCCAGTCCTTCCTTACTGCAACAAGCTGCCAGAAATTCCAGCAGACACCACACCCATTCCACTTCCATTCACTTCCACAGATGACCTCAGCCTGGACTGTCAAACTGCAGCAACTCTTTCTGGCAAGGCAGAAGTTTGAGAAACCTCCTGCAGCCCATGCTCAAAAAGCTTGGTTTGAGCTTCTGCATCCTCAGACCTTTGTGCAGCTCTCCAGAAGCCTCTTCTGGTCCCTGTGCAGCTGCTAGCAGCAGTGCTTGCCTTGTGTGTGACTGCCCAGGCAGTACTTGGGTTTCATTTGAGCTGCATGCAAAGTACAATGCACAGAAGTCAGCAGGTCTCAGGGCATTAACAGAAAACTCTCCCAATGCAACCTCCTGGCTTTGCATTACCGAGAGCCAGAGAGGGCTCCAGGCACAGCAGCTCAGGTGCAGTGCACACAAAGTTACTCTTGCTAGGCATGGGCAACAGCACCTCCCAAGAAGAAACCTTTGCAGGACACAGAAGGCAGAGCAAGGCTGGATGTGTTCTGCTGCAGTCAGCTATGGCTCAGGACACAACTGGCCAGACCCTGTCACTCTTAAACAGAAGAGTAATGAAAGCTCAAGGGGAAAGCCAAATCCAGCCTGGAACTCAGCAAAGAGGAAGCTGGATTTCATAACCCAGGCTCAGCCTGAAGGCAGCATAGAAAGGTCAGTCCAATGCTAAGCAAGACACCAGGAGGAAGCACTCAGAGAACAAGATGAAGAGGAGTTGCCAGGATTCTGAAGGCTGCAAAGCAGCTGTGACTTGATGGTTAGGGAAGGACTCCCTGTGCCCAAGGCTTTATCCTTTTCCACTGCTCAGCAGCTGGGTGAGGAAGTTTTTCAAGCAGAGCTGTACCAGTTGCCTGTGGTAAAGACAGGACTCTTCCCACAGCCCCAGCAATGAGAGCAGTGAACACTGGGGACACTGGCACTGAATTTCCAGCCAGGTACACTCCTGAGGGCAGAACATGAAATGGAAAGACTAAGGAAGAAACAGGAGAGGTCCAGAGTCACACAGACTGGTTCCTCACTGCAGGCAGCACTCTTTGAGCACCGCCTAGGCATTTGTCAAGCCAGAGGAAAGCAAAAAGCCCAAACAAGAAAGCAGTCAGAACCTCAGGGAACTGCAGTCCTGAAAGGGAGGGCAGAGGCAGAGCACTCCAGCAGCTGTGCCAGACAGCAGCTGCAAGGCTGGCTCCCTACAGCCATGAGCTGCATTGCTAGATGAGGGAACTTCTTCAGCTCATGGCATCTTCTCTGAGCCAGTGCTCAAGCACACTGTGCTTCCCCACCAAGAATGTGCTGATGGAGCCCCAGAGAGACTCCTTCAGGCCAAAAGAAAAGGAGTCACACTGTGACACTGAACTTGTGCTCTCCTGCCCTGCCTGCCTGCTGCTGTTGAAAACAAAGGAGGAAATCAGCACCATACTTACACAATGAACCAGCTGCGGCCCGTCCTCTTTTTGACCTCTCTTGATTAGCTTTTTCAGAAGCCAGAGAAGCTCTGGTTTGGATATTTCTTTGCACAGGGTTCTGCTGTGATTCTGCAGCCTTCTCCACTCCATGAAAGTATTTCATGTGGTAATGCAGTAACTTGGCTTTGCGGAAGGATTTGGAGCAGTCCAAGAACTTGCATCTAAACTTGTGATCCTGGTCAGCAGCTGCAGCTCTCACTGAGGCAAGCAGATCTGCTCTCCTACAAGACTTTGTTACTGCAAGAACAAAACATGCATTTGCTGTATTTATCAAATGGTCTCCTAAACTCAGAACACAGAAGCCAGGAAATGGGCATGCACTGCAACAGGTCAGCTAGGAGAGGCTGGGACAAACCTGCAGCGCTGGCTCTGTGCTCAGACCAGCAGCCTCTAAGGGGAAGCTCTGCAGCTGTGCTCTTAAGCACTGCCTGCATGATGTCAGTGCTTGTAAGAACCAGCTCTTGTCAGCAAATGACACCTTGCTTCCATCAGTCCTTTGCCCAAGAGCTAACCCCTGTGTACACAGTACTGCCACAGATCACAGAACGTTAGGGGTTGGAAGGGACCTGCAGAGATCACCCAGTCCAAGCCCTGCAGAGCAGGGCACCCAGGGCCACAGCCAGGAGGGTCATGAAATCCTCCAGAGCAGAGACTCCACAACCTCTCTGGGCAGCCTGCTCCAGGCTCCAGCACCCTCACAGGGACAAAGTTTTCCCTTCTCTTCCCCTGGCACCTCCTCTGCTCCAGCTTGCCCCCAGTGCCCCTTGTGCTGCCCTTGGCCAGCCCTGAGCAGAGCCTGGCTCCAGCCCTGCACATCTTCATCCCCAGCACTGAGGGCAGCCCCCAGGCTCCTCTGCTCCAAGCCCCAGCTGCCTCAGCCTGGCCTCACAGGAGATGTTCCACTGCCTGCAGCAGCTTTGTAAATCTGTACTGGATTCTCTCAAACAGTTCCCTGAGGTCCTTCTGGGACTGAGGGGCCCAGAACTGGACACAGTATTCCAGACGTGGCCTCAGCAGGACAGAGTAGAGGGGGAGGAGAACATCTCTCAACCCACTCACCACAGCCCTTCTAATGCCAGCAGGGCCAAGGAGGGGATTCTGCCCCTCTACTCTGCTCTGCTGAGCCCACAGCTGGAGCTCTGGGGCCAGCTCTGGAGCCTCTGTGCCAGGAAGGCTCTGGAGGGGCCGGAAGGTGTCCAGAGCAGGGCCAGGAGGAGGAGCAGAGGGCTGGAGCTGCTCTGCTCTGGAGACAGCCTGAGAGAGTTGGGGTTGTGCAGGCTGGAGAGGAGAAGGCTCCCAGGAGACCTTCTGGTGGCCTCCCAGGAGACCTTCTGGTGGCCTCCCAGGATCTGCAGGGGGCTGCAAGCAAGCTGGGGAGGGACTTTGGAGGGGGTCAGGGAGGGATAGGACTGGGGGGGGATGGAGCAGAACTAGAAGTGGGGAGGTCATTGTGCCCCTGTACTCTGCTTTGGTTAGGCCACACCTTGAGTCCTGTGTCCAGTTCTGGGCCCCTCAGTTTAAGGAGGACATTGAGACACTTGAGCGTGTCCAGAGAAGGGCAACAAGGCTGGGGAGAGGCCTTGAGCACAGCCCTGTGAGGAGAGGCTGAGGGAGATGGGGTTGTTTAGCCTGGAGAAGAGGAGGCTCAGGGGAGACCTCATTGCCCTCTACAACTACCTGAAGGGAGGTTGTAGCCAGGTGGGGGTTGGTCTCTTCTCCCAGGCAGCCAGCAGCAGAACAAGAGGACACAGTCTCAAGCTGTGCCAGGGGAGGTTTAGACTCGAGGTGAGGAGAAAGTTCTTCACCGAGCGAGTCATTCGTCATTGGGATGTGCTGCCCAGGGAGGTGGTGGAGTCCCCATGCCTGGAGGTGCTCAAGAGGGGATTGGACGTGGCACTTGGTGCCATGGTCTAGTCATGGGGGCTGTGTTGATAGGTTGAACTCAATGATCCTCGAGGTCCTTTCCAACCTAAGTTATACTGTGAGACTGTGATACTGTGATTGAGCTTGGATGTGAGGGAGAAGTTGTTCCCCAGGAGGGTGGTGAGAGCCTGGCACAGGTTGCCCAGGGAGGTGGTGGAAGCCTCATCCCTGGAAGTGTTTGCAGCCAGGCTGGAGGTGGCTGTGAGCAACCTGCTGTGGTGTGAGGTGTCCCTGCCCATGGCAGGGGGTTGGGACTGGCTGAGCCTTGAGCTCCCTTTCAACCCAAACCATTCTGTGATTCTAATGCAGCCCAGGATGCCCTTGGCCCTCTTGGCCACAAGAGCACACTGCTGGCTCATGGGCACCGTTCTGTCTAGCAGGACCCCCAGGTTCCTTTCCCCTGCACTGCTCTCCAACAGCTCAGCCCCCAGCCTGTATTGGTCCAGGGGGTGGTTGTTCTCCAGATGCAGGACTGGACCCTTGGCCTTGCTGATGTCACTGGAGCTCTCCCCACCCAGCTCTGCAGCCTGTCCCAGCTCTGGCTGAATGGCAGCACAGCCATGGGGGTGTCAGCCACTGCTCCCAGGCCAGTGGCACCAGCAAACTGGCTGACACATATGGGTCAGATACAGCATCTGAGGCTGCACACTGGAGTCTGCCTTGCCTCAAGTGCACAACTGATTTGCTCACAGCTGGTTACAGCTTTGGTGCAAGGACTCTCCAAGGAAAGTTCTGCTTCATGCTTGCCACTATTGTGCTGCCTGCCTGGGGATGCCTTCCCCTCCCAGGGCAGGCTGGCTGCTTCCAGAGCACAGCAGCAGGATGGCACAGAGAGGTTTTCAAGCAACACTGAAATTTGTTTCACTTTCCAAGCAGCAACTAAAGAATGAAAGTAGGCAAAAGGAAGATTGCTGGTATCAGTTACCACAGTTAATTAGCTGCTCAAAAACTCCAAGGGAAGGCTTTGGACTCAAATGAAGAACATTTGAAAGCAAATGGGGCAGGCTGTGGATGGAGTCTGCCTGGGCTGCAGCAAGGCCTTTGCCACCATCCCCCACAGCAAGCTCCTGGCCAAGCTGTCAGCCCCTGGCTTGGCCAGCAGCAACTCTGAGCTGGGTTAGGAACTGGCTGGAGGCTGAGCCCAGAGATTGGTGGTGAATGGTGCCACAGCCAGCTGGCAGCCAGGCCCCAGTGCTGTGCCCCAGGGAGCAGTGCTGGGCCCCAGCCTGTTCCATATCTTCACTGATGATCTGGAGGAGGGGATGGAGTCCATCAGCAGTGAGTTTGCAGCTGACAGCAAGCTGGGGGCAGGAGTTGAGCTGTGAGAGGGTAGGAGAGCTCTGCAGAGGGACCTTGCCAGGCTGGGCAGATGGGCCGAGGCCAAGGGCAGGAGACTGAACACATCCAAGTGCCAGGGGCTGCACTTTGGCCACAGCAACCCCAGGCAGAGCTACAGGCTGGGGGCAGAGTGGCTGAGAGCAGCCAGGCAGAGAGGGACCTGGGGGTGCTGGTTGACAGCAGCTGAACAGGAGCCTGCAGTGTGCCCAGGGGGCCAAGAGGGCCAAGGGCATCCTGGCCTGCAGCAGGAAGAGTGTGGCCAGCAGGAGCAGGGAGCTCATCCTGCCCTGTGCTCAGCACTGCTCAGGCCACACCTGCAGTCCTGTGTCCAGCTCTGGGCTCCTCAGGTTAGGAAAGAGGTTGAGCTGCTGGAAGGTGTCCAGAGAAGGGCAACAAAGCTGGGGAGGGGTCTGGGGCACAGCCCTGTGAGGAGAGGCTGAGGGAGCTGGGGTTGCTTAGCCTGGAGAAGAGGAGGCTCAGGGGAGACCTTCTTGCTCTCTGCAACTCCCTGAAGGGAGGTTGTACCAGGTGGGGTTGGGCTCTTCTGCCAGGCAGCCAGCACCAGAACAAGAGGACACAGTCTCAAGCTGTGCCAGGGGAGGTTCAGGCTGGAGGTTAGGAAGAAGTTCTACACAGAGAGAGTGATTGCCCATTGGAATGGGCTGCCTGGGAGGTGGTGGAGTCACCATCACTGGAGGTGTTCAGGAGGAGACTTGAGAGGGTGCTTGGTGCTATGGGTTAGTTGATTAGGTGGTGTTGGATGATAGGTTGGACACCATGATCATGAAGGTCTCTTCCAACCTGGTCTGTTCTATCCTATTCTATTCTGCCTACTGTGCAAAGCTGAGCTGTACCTTTCCCTGTCCTGGTGAGCTCATATCTCAGAAACCTTCAATCAACAAAGGAAACATCTGAACCACACAATTGCCTGACTGGAAAAGACCTTGAGATCAATTCCAACCACAACCTTGCACACAGCTGTCAGACCATGGCCCTGAGCACCTCACCCAAGCATCTTTCAAACGCCTCCAGGGATGGGGACTCCATCACCTCCCTGGGCAGCCTCTGCCAGTGCCCAGTGACCCTTCCAGTGAAGACATTCTTCCTAATCTCCAGCCTGAACCTCTCCTGGTGCAGCTTGAAGCCATTTCCTCTCAGCCTATCACTTGATACTAGGGAGAAGAGGCCAACCCCCACCTTACTCCAACCTCCTTTCAGAGATCTGCAGAGAGCAATGAGGTCTCCCTCAGCCTCCTCTTCACCCCCAGCTCCCTCAGTTGCTCCTCACCAGCCCTGCTCTCCAGACCCCTCACCAGCTTTGTTGCCTTCCTCTGGACCTGCTCCAGCCCTCAATGTCCTTCTTAGGAGTGAGGGCCCCAAAACTGAACCCAGTTCTCAAGATGTGGCCTCACCAGTGCCCAGTACAAAGGGGTAAAAGCCCCATGCCAGCTCCTGCTGCTCCAGGCCAGGATGCTGTTGACCTTCCTGGCCCCCTGGGCACAGACTGGCTCATCTTCAGCTGACTGAACACAAATCAGGTTCCTGGCCCCAATACTGAACAGCACAAGAGAGAGGCAGGGATGTGCAAGCACACAGATGGAGGCCCAGGCACTAATGTGCACAGAGCATTACAGCTGCCCCTCACCAGGGAGGCAGGAGGCCAGGAGGCAGCAGTTTTCAAAGCAGTTTTCAGACAGACTTTTCCCTTCTGTGTTACCAGCACTAAAACATTACTTCCATTTTTCCAAGTCCTTTCTAACTTGCAGAATGTCTAAACCTAAGGCCCAGAGCTGGCAACAGTGCTGCAGAGCTGAAGGTATGCAGCACAGGAGTGACAACACAGACACTGCATTAGGAGCAGCTGGAAAGAAGCAACAGGAAGGGAGCCAGAGCCAATCCAACCAGAGGAAGTGCAGAAAGAAGAAGGCTTTCCACAGGTGCACAGAGGCAGGCAAGGCACTGAGTGGGAGTGCTGCAGGCAGTGTCACCATGGTCATGCTGCAAGAACACAGGACAGCTTGGTCAGGACAGCTTGCAGCAGCAGAAATGGGGCTTCTGAGCTGCATGTTTCAGGGTTATGGCATAGTGAAGAGAAGCATCCTGGAGAGCTGCATCTGAAGCACATCAGGTCCTACTGCTGTGCTAGGGCAAAGAAATAAAAGCTGAGGTGATCACAGCAAGCAAGCAGTAATGGTTCTGTGGAGGTTGATGGACAGGGAAGGATCAAGGAGCCACCTGCACATCAGACTGCAGACAAGGAAGAAGAGTCAGTTCCTTTGAGAGGAAAATGCAGAACAACTTTGTCACTGCTTTGTTTCACAAAGATAATGGCAGGGGGAAAGGCAGACACTTGGGCACTGCCACCCCCAGAAGGTGACAGGGATGCCACTTCAGGCAGCTGCAGGGTAAGACTGCAACAGAGCCAGAGAACTGGATCACAGCTGCAGAATGCCCAAGTCTGCCAACACCAAGAGGGAAATTCACTGCACACCAAGAGCTGCACTCAAAGAATGAGAGCATGGCTCAGGAGCAGTCACTGGATGGCCTCAAGTGCAGAAAGGGTTCCTTGATAGTAAAGCTAAAAAGCAGCCCTGGGGACAGACAGGAGACTGCAGGGGGCAAAGGGGTCCAAACACACATAACAAAGATGACAAGGGAAGCTCTGGGACCATCACACAACTGTCATGACGAGGCCCCTGAAGCTCAGAGCACCTCCCCTCCACAGAGAACATGCAGGGAATGGCTTCTAACTGCTCAGCTACGAGTTAGAAGAGGAGCACAGGATCACAGAAGCTGAAGTTTAGAAACAGAGATAACCAAGACATGGGGAAAGGCAAGGGAAAGCAGCCAAAACCTTCCTGCAATGTGCACAAGGAACCTCTTCAGACTATCCCCACACTGCCCCATCACCACCACTTCCTTCTTCACCAGGGGCACAACAGAACTCCCCACTGCCAGGCACTGCAGGAAGCTGCTTCCCAAGCCCCCAGCAGAGAGCCTGGGAAGAGCCTGCACCCAGCCAAGGGCTCTGCAGCCAGCCCACTGCACCACCTTCTACAGGGGAGGACTTCCATCCCTACAGACACAGCTCCTGCTAACCACATCCCATGCTACTGAAAGTGCTTTCTGTGGTGAGAACGCTTCTTCAGCTCTGCAGGTGCATTCCAGAGGAGCTGGCTGGGAGCTCTCCCTGAGCCCAGCTAACACTGCACAGATCCAGAGCTGCTGACAGACCTGCCACCTGCTCTCTTCCTTGTCTGTAACTGACACTTTCCCCTGGCATTCAGTGAGTCATGACAACCTGAAGCACTCAGGGTGCCTAACTTCCAGTACAGAGAGGAATCCCAGCCCTTCAGCAGTCAGGTCAGCAGCCCCTCTCCCTTCTCACTCTGCTCTACTACAGAACCACAGGACAGTCTGGGTTGGAAGGGACCTCTGAAGGGCACCCAGTCCAACTCCCTCTGCAGTCAGCAGGGACATCCTCCACCAGATCAGACCAGAGCCCTCTCAAGCCTCACCATGAATATCCCAGGGATGGAGCCTCAACCACCCTCCTGGGCAACCTGTTGCAGGGTTCCAGCAGTGCTCCTCACAGTGCAGAACTTGTTCCTAACACTGATCTGAAGCTCTCTTTTCAAACCATTGCCCCTGGTCCTGTGCCTGCAGGCCTTGGCAAACAGTTCCTCTGCAGCCTTCTTGTAGCCCCTTCAGGTACTGGCAGGTCACTATTAGGTCTCTCCAGAGCCTCCTCCTCTCCAGGCTGAACACCCCCAGCTCCCTCAGCCTGGCCTTGTAGCAGAGCTGCTCCAACCCCCTGCTGGTTTTTGTGGCCTCCTCCAGACCCACTCCATCAGCTCCAGGCCCTTCCTATGTTGAGGGCTCCAGAGCTGGACACAGCACAGCAGGGGAGGTCTCCCCAGAGCAGAGCAAAGTGGCAGAATCACCTCTCTGGATCTGCTGGCCATGTCAGCTGAGGTTCAAGCTTAGCAGTGAGTTTCCAGCCAGATGTCCCCATGTCAAGCTTCTGAGTCCACAGAGTTGTATTTTCTTCCCCTCCATCACCAATTCTTTGTTTGAATTGACTGCTACTGGAACAGGAAGGGTTGGCAGCAGCACAGTATCTTGCCTGAAAGGCTGCCATCCTGAGACATCTTCTGCAGGACACTGGTATGCCAGCCAGCAGCGCATGCAACACTAAGCACTGCCCCCAAATTAAAGGTGGCCCTGCTGTAGAGGGCTCACCAGTAGTAAAGGGAGAGGAGATCTCATGTGTGCAGTTACACAAGGGTGGTGGAAGAGCACATGTGCCAGCAGGAAGGTAAAGCAGGGATAACCAAGCAGGGTGCAAGCTGGCACACACAGATCCCTCTTACAATGCTAAGCAACTGTAAAGCCCTCCAAATGTTCTGTTCCACTTAAAACTCAATTTCAGTAGAGCAGAAACTGGGCAATTTGTAGTTCAAGGTCCCCTGGCACTGCTACTACCTGGGCAGGTAATCAGCAGTGGAAAACACCAGGTAAGTGCAGTCCCCAGGCACTGGGGAGCAGAATATAGATGTTACTGAGCCACAAACGTGAGTTGTCTGACTCAGTTCATCACTTTGCACCAAAGCCTCAAAATAGTGCCAGGCTGAAGTACAACAGAAGGCAAACCCCAAGGCTACAGAAATGCACCCAGGATTCCCACACATCAGTGCTACCACAGACCTGAAGCAGAGCAGGAACAAAACCCATCACCTTTTAAGGTGTTAGTCCAACTCCACCCAGCATTACAACCATTCAGTGATACCCTGCCCACAAGCACTTGGCATCACCACTCACAGGCTAGAACATGCCACACAGTCAGTTCAAAATCAGGAGCTCTGCTTTTTGAGACTGCTGCCTCTTTCCAAAGCACAAACCACACCTGAGCCTCTACACTGAGAATATGCCCACAAGCAACAGAGATAGTCCCATCCAGCTGTGGTTAACATTGCAACAATGAAGGGCTTTTGCCAGTGGCACACACAAGGACAAACACATTAGCTGCCTTAAGAAATGGCAATATGAAATATGGAATCAAAATCTGAACCTGCAGAAGGAGAAGGCTCTTGAGCTCTGAGAGTAACAGAGCCAGATTCAGGGTCTTCAGCTTTTTCTTCCTGCAAACTAGCATCCGTGCTGAGTGCTGTGCTGAGTGCTGTGCTCCCAGGAGAACCTTCTTCACTGAAACTTTGGTCAGATTCAACAGAAGCTTCTAACTGGACTAGAAAGGAGGAAAAAATTTTCACTGAGTAAAATGGAGAGGAAGGCATATTCCAGACCACTGCTCTGTGTATGCATCACAGTACCCATCCGTGCACACACCGACTGGCGGTGTCAACACTTCCTTCTGTGTTAACACAGCACAGCCCTCTACATTTACAGCTGCTTAGCAACATGCAGGCAGGTAACTCTTTCTAGCCTAAAGCAGGACAGCTCTCCCCACACCATTGCCAGAGCTCCCCCTGAACAGGAAAGGCAGTGAAGCACAGGGCAGGAAGTGGGAGCACTCTCTCCAACCGAGCCTAAGAATAGAAGTTTATCAAGTTCAATTCAACTCTAAGTTTAGCATTTGGGTTACTTCCTCAATCTAAAGTGTTAAAACTCTGCAATTACCTCACCTTCACAAGCATAACTTGCAGCCCTTCCAGAGAGTACAGGAGGAACAACCACCACGGTTCCTCTAAGCTTTTACAACCTAGGGAGCTCTGCTTTTGCAAGACCAGTTATCCCTCTACTGGAAAAACTCCCAGCACACACAGGGAATGCCAGGGTTACTTGGTGGAGAGGGAATCCAAAGCAAAGGGCAATCAGGGCAGCAGAGAGCTGTCAGAACACTGCTGCTGAACTAGTCCTCACTGCAGAGAGAGAGCCTGCAGGTGAAAATAAAAGGCTTGCAGCAACTAGATGACTGCCATGCCACCACAAACCCAGAGTACAGCAGGAAGCTGCTTACCCTTCCCAGATTCCTGTTGGTTACATTCTGCATCTTTCAAAGGCTGAATTGCTGCTGAAGCTGTGACATGATCTGTAGTGAAGATTTCATGGCTAATACTAGATGAGAGTCTGGAAGATCGCCTCCTGACCTGGTCTCTTTCAGGGTTATCTGAAGAATTCTTCAGTTTTTCCTGAGCTGGGACAGACAGGTGGAATGGTATTGTGCAGCTCCAAGATTTCTAACAGCTGACAAGCTAAAGCTTTTCCCTCCCAGTAACAGTTTGGAAGCAAGTTGTTTAAGGGCTGAGGTTAACAGCAAAAGCCTTGGTGGTCAGACCTGCCTGGAAGACCTCCAGCCCCTGCAGTGGTTCTAAACCAGGCTTGTCTCAGAGCTCCCTGAGCTCTTCATGAAGCAAGATCAGCATCCTGCTGGTAAACCACTGCTGTGAACAGCAACTACCCCACAGTCACCAGTAAACCCACAAGCTGGGAGGCAAGTCAGACACATGAATCAGTTTGCCCCTGAGCTGGATGAGGTATGTGCAGCGTGGTCCCAAGGAAGGCAAAGAGGCTTCACATCTCCACTTCCTTGTTCCCAGTACTGCTGGAGAGAAGGGAATTCTCCTTCCTCATCAACACATTCAGGCTCTTCAGCACCACTACACAGCACACTAAGTAAAAGCTATGGGATTGCAGTGCCATTTAGAAGTTCCTTTGCCAAGCAACATGATAGATCCTCCATCTAGCATCTAAAGAGCTCCTACAACTAGAAAAAAGGCTTTTATAGCCTTCTACATATTGGAGGCAATATAATCAGTGCCTGCTCTATGGCTGTGAACAGGACTCGTGCCTCCTTCATCCAAATCCAGCTTCCAGGCCTTAGGAGGGCATCCCTGCACCATCGCGACATATGAGTGGCCGCTTCTAGGGAAAGGAGTCCTGCATCTCAGCTGTTTCATGTCTCACAGTTCAAAGTTAACACCACAGACATCCCCCCACTTCAGCTCCACTGATTTCCATGTCTAAATGCTGTGAAAGCTGAGTATCAAAAGTACTCACACAAGTGTCTGTCAATCCTGGGACGCTTGGAAGGGACTTCAGCTCCTTTAGGGATTTTTCGGCGTCTCAGCTCCAAAGTTATGGGCTGCAGAGTCTGAGAGCTTGGCTCTACACATTCAAATGGAGAACAAAAATGGACTGGATGTGAAGCTGCAAAACTCTTTACACACAAATTCCCAAGCCTTGCAAAGGAAAACACTGAACTCGCATAAACAGTGTCACCTGGCTTCCCAAGCCTATGCAGTCCCCTGCATCCCCCTTGCCGACCTGCCTGACAGTGCATGAAGGCTGCTGGCCTAAGGCTCATCTGGCCAAGCCACTGAGGCTCCAAACCCACCTCACAAGTATGCTCTCAAGCCTGAACAGAGAGAAGTTACCAAGGTACAAGTTCACCCCTTGGGCTATGAGAGCAGGAGACTGCCCCTGCTCCGGGTTGTGCTGGCTCAGCCCCGTACCCGTTGGTGTCACTGGCGGTCTCCCACGCTTCCGTTTAGCTTCTTTTGTGCTTTCCTGGGGACTCTTCACCTTGTCATTTTCAGGCTTCTTCTCAATTTCTGTATCTACTGAATATTCCATATCATTCTCTGATATATTCTCTTTATCTTCTTTTCCATTCTTGGACAGATTCTTCTCGCAGACCTTGCCCTTTTCCGAGATGACTACCAGTTTGCCTTCTTTATCAGGCTGCTTGACTCTCCTCTCAGGCTTTAATGTCTTTTCATCCTTGTCTTTCTTTGCATTACCTGTCTTCCTCTGCTCTTTAAATCTCTCCTGCTTTTCAGGAGATGATGGAATTTCATTACCTCTCTCCTTCGGCTTCGCATTCCCCACACCGTTCTAGAAGGAAGAGAAGGGCAGATGAAAACTGGGCCCCTGCCTCTGCATGCAGCCCTGCAGCTCTGTCCAGCTTCCCAAAGGACAAAAACATCCTACTGCAACCCACAGACTAAAACTTGGAGGCACCTGAGCTGGTCAAGGACCTATGCAGCTTCAAGAGCACAGTGCACCACACCCACTCCCTCACAGCCCAGTGAGGCGTTTGCTGTCCCTTCACTCTCAACCACAGGTCAGGTCCCTACCAGCCCACACAGGACACTGAGGAAAAAGAGCAGGAGTCAGGAGCACAAAGAGGGAAAAACACACAAATCAACTGGATGCAAGAATTGTTCTCCTTCCACCACAGCATCTCACTGCAGGCAGGGCAGCACTGAGCGTGTCACTCCCACTGCTACTGAACCTGCTCAGTAAAGAGCTAGGTGAGGACACTGCCATCAGCAGCCTCCCCAGGAGCCCTGCGACAGGCACTGCACACACTGCAGTCTGAGAGCAAAACCCCACAGGCTTTTTCCTCCTGGCCAACAGGCTGCTGCTGATCTCACATTCTCATAGCTCTGTCAACACCAAACCTCAAAGGGGTCTCTGCTACTCCATGTCCCTTGTGTTTTTTGGTCAAGACCCACATCAACACCAGCAGGGACAGATGCTGACAGTGGATTTTTCCCTTTCCAGCCATCCTGGCTGCAGGCTGCACCAGGACTTCTCTGCAGTGACAAAGAGAAACCTTCTAACTTTGTGCCTGGATCAGTAATTTATATTTGGTCATGAGGCAGCACTACCTTTAGTTGGACAAACTTCCCTCTTCTTGCTGCCTGATCACTCGAAGCATTAAAGATCACCTGCGCTACTTTCCAGCCACAGCTCTGCAAGGCACAACCAGCTGAAAGTCTGAGGGAGGATCAGAGGACAAGAAAGGCCAAATGCCTCCTGGTGCTTCTTTGGATACAGAAAGTGAAGTTGATCTCAGTTATACAGAACTCTGACATGAAGACTCTGCTTGCTCTGCAGCTTGCCTCTTCCCAGCCCAGCTGTCCTGTCTGCAGCTGGCTCACACCAACTGGCACTTCAACCACTGCCACTCTGCAGGCTACTGACCCAGGAAATACTCCAGATGCAGCAATATGGTTGAGGCACAACCTGCCCCACCCTCCACGGTACTGTTTTAACAATTCTCAGCACAGAGGGGAGTGGAAAACAAGCACAAATGAAACAAGCATTCCTTTAAAGAAGGCAGAGGAAGGGCCATGGAGAAGGCCAAAGTGCTCCATGATTTTGTTTTCCTCAGTCTTCACCACTAACTGCTCCAGCCACACCACCCATGTCTCCATGGCACAATGAAGAACCAGCCACCACAAGACCAGGTTCCAGACCATCTATGAGCCTGAAGGAGCACAGGGTCATGGGAGCTGATGAGATGCACCCACAGGTCTGGAGGGCATAAAGGGTACTGGAGGGTAGGTAAAGTGGCATCAAATGTGAGGGGTAATGGCAGTGGGGTGAAGGTTCTGTGGACTGTGACAGGGGAACCTTCCCCCCTCTTTGGGAAACCATGGAACCACAGACAACTCAGTCCCACCTCTGTGTCCAGGGAGCCTATCCTGCTGGAAACTGCTAGGACACACAGAAGGAAAAGGTTGGTGACAGCCAACACAGCTTCACTAAGAGTAAATCCTGCCTGTTCCATTCAATAGCCTCCTGTGACAGGGTTACAGCACTGGCAGACAAGGGAACAGCAACTGATGCCATCTACCCAGACCTGGGCAAAGCCTGTGACACTGCCCTGCACAACATCCTGGAGAGAGATGGAGTTGGTGGATGGATCACTCAGTGGCTAAAGGACTGGCTGGGTGGTCAAAGAGCTGTGGTCACCAACTAAACATCCACTGAAGACCATCAATGAGTGGAGCTCCTCAGTGGGCAGCACTGGGACCAGCACTAATTCACATCTTTGCTGTCAGTGGGGACAGCAGAGTGCACTCTTAGAGCGAGTCTGCCGACAGCACCACGATGAGCAGCAGCCGACACAGCTGAGGGATGGGAGGCACCTGACAGGCCTGAGAGGTGGCTCCATGCAAGCCTCAGGAGGTTCAAGAAGTTCAAGGTCCTGCATCTGGGTCAGGGCAACCCCCAGTATCAACTCAGGCTGGGAGATGAAGGGATTGAGAGCAGCCCTGCAGAGAAGGGCTTGGGGGTACTGGTGGGTGAAAAACTGAACATGAGCCAGCAATGGGCACCTGTGGCCCAGAAAGCCTAAGGCAAGACTAAAGGAGAAGGTTTCAGCATTACAGAAACTGGACATGGTTCCAATGTCTTATGTTCCAGTGCTGTGTTTTACCTGTCATTCACTGTGTTCACTGACAGCAGCAATTTCTCATCAGTTTAGGCCCATGCAGAGCACCCTGCTGAGCACCACTGAGCTGTAAGAAGAGCTCAGTCACTCCAGCTGCTTGGGAGAGTTGTGCTCTGAGCTGTGCTTCACCTCTGCTTCTGACCTGGAGAAGGGCTTGCCACAAAAGCCTCTCCTCATTGCTGCCAAGCACAAACACAGGCTGGGCAGCCCTGAGGAGGAGGACTTGGGGGCCTTGGTTGATGAGGAGCTCACCAGGAGCTGGCAAAGTGCATCTGCAGCCCAGAAAGCAGCCACATGCTGGGCTGCACCCTCAGCAGCGTGGCCAGCAGGACGAGGGGATTCTGCCCCTCTGCTCTGGTGAGGCCCCACCTGCAGTGCTGTCTCCAGCTCCAGAACCCCCAACATCAAAAGCAGATGGAGCTTTGGAGTGGGTCCAGAGGAGGCTGTGAAGAGGATCAGGAGTAACAGGACGGAGATTGGAGTCAATCCAGCTGACAATGTGATCGAGTATTGTTCCTTTATTGCTCCAGCATTGCAGGCCTGTGGTGTGAGTAGAGCAGGGTAAAGCAAAGCATAGGAGAAGGGAAAGGAAAGGCAGAAGTGCCTAGCAAGGGAACTTCTGCAGCTTACATAAACTCAGAGTGCCTTGTTGGCATGGCTTCATTGGTTCCTGAGAGTGGCCACACATCTGCTGTTACAGGTTATTGGTCACACTACTGATGTCACCTGAGGCTGCTGATGCAGGTGCATGTCCTGTTGTCCCAAGATAACTCTCCATGTTTATAGCTACCAGTGCCCTGCTTTAGTTCCATGCTGCAGGCACAGCACTGTTTTGCTGCACTGCTGGCTGGCTCTGCACTTCTGCTGAGCATGGCCTACCCCCATGGCAGGCTCTAGGCCTGCACTGCCAGGTTGCTCACCCTGCTCCTCGCTGGCATTGCCACACAGGAGGCTGGAGAACCTCTCCTGTAAGGACAGGCTGAGGGAGTTGGGGTAGTTTGACCTGGAGAAGAGAAGGCTCCAGGGAGACCTCCTTGTGACCTTTCAGTACTTCAAGGGGGCTGTGACCGTTTGAGGCGGTGCCTCTAACAAAGGGATACCATGGCCCAACGTTTGCAAACGAAAGACAGATCTAAACTAACGTCATTGGTGGAGAGGCAGAAGCACTGCCTTAAGTTTGATTCCCAGTGGGACTAGTCTCAGTCTTGCTTTCTCCCTTTGCAGCTCACAGCTTTCTGGGCCCTTGGCCAGGCTTGACCTTGAAGCAGATAAAGCGTGAGGCCTCTTCTAACATTCTAACACACAACTGCTTTTTAATTAACAGTTTCTCTTTTTTCTCTCTTCCTAACCCTCTTTTGGGGAAAGGGGGAGAGAAGGGGGAGCAGGGGTGGGGACCCCCTTAGTAGAGGAGGGAACTCTCATTCCTGTGTGACTTTGTTGTGTATTTCTGTATATATTGTAGATACTGTAAGTTCTGTATGTATTTCCCTGTGTTCCCTAAACTGCTTTGTAAATACACAGCACACCCTCCTTTGCTAATCCGGCTCTGCTTTTTTTTTCCTTTCAATTTTCTTCCCTCTACTCACAGGGGGGGAAAGGGCCTGGCCTTTCCCCCAACCCTATGACAGGGGCCTACAGGAAAGCTGGGGAGGGCCTCTTGCTCAGAGTGCAGTGACAGGATGAGGGGTGACAGTTTCAAACAGAGAGGGGAGATTTAGATTGGAAGCAAGGAAGAAAGTCTTTGCTGTGAGGGTGCTGAGACACTGGAACAGGCTGTCCAGAGAAGTTGTGAACATCCCACACGTGGAATGCCAGGCTGGATGAGGCCTTGAGCAGGCTGGGCTGGTGGGAGATGTCCCTGCTCATGGCAAGGGGGTTGAAGTGAGATGATCTTGTGTCCCTTCCAGCCCAAAGTATGCTGCCTTTGCTGTATGTCTCATGAAAATAGCTGGGCAAAGGGGAAGAAAATATTTCACCTTCTGAGGTGTCTGAGAAGCACTTTTGAGAGGCATAAATCTGCCTTCTGCAGATTCATTAAATGCCACAGCTATGGGAGGAGCTCCAGTGGGAACTCAAAACATGAAACCTCAAGAAACAGCCTCAGACATTGTTTCATCAGTTGTGCTGCTCACAGACCCATTCATTTGTATCAGGTATGCAGTGCTGAACGCACAGGAACCACCTTCAGCAAGGTGTTCTTGAGCAGCTGGACCAAAACCACAGTGAGCTGAACTCCCTCTGGATGTTACCCAACTCTCCACAGCAGCCTGTCCTTGCACAAGCCTGTGCACACTGCAAGTGGTTAGCATGCTGCTGTCACTCACCCAGGGACAGCGCTCAGTGTCCTGCAGAAACACACCCCCAGCCTCCACTGCTCCCCTCAGGCAGCAGCTGCTTTGGAGGCCAGCGTCCATCTTCACAGCTCCAGTTTCTCCTGCAGGAGAACAGGAGCAGGACACTTGCCCTCCACTGCCACCATGCTGCTACATGAGTGCTGGGCCTGAATCCACACCTCAAGAACCCCAACTCACAGCCAAACCTTGAGCTCTTCAGTGCTTTGATTTTGGGGCTCTCTTTGTGTTTTGGTTTTCTTTTCTGATTTCCCTCTGCTGCAGCTCCCTGAGCTCCCCAGCAAAGTCTCTGGGGGTTCTCTGGGGATTTCTTTATTCCTTGAGGCAGAATGAAGTGTCCCAGCAGAACTCCTCTTGGGTTAACAGAAATCTTCCCAGCCAGTGCTTGAATGGAGAGGAGAACTTACACAAAACCCACCCAAAGCTACACAGAAACATGCAACTGCCTAAAGGAGAGACAAAATATTTTGCCTCTCTTATGGAGAACACTCAACAGATTGATAGAATGGTTTGTGTTGGGCAGGACCTTAAAGCTCATCCAGGTCCAACCCCCTACCACCTCCCACCAGCACAGGTTGCTCAAGGTCTCATCCAGCCTGGCCTTGAACACCTTTGGGGAGGAGACAGCCATAACCTCTGCTAGTGTCTCACCACCTTCACTCTCAAGAATTTCTTCCTCTTCTCCAGTCTCAACCTCCCCTCTCCCAGTTCAAAGCCACTGTCCCCCATCCTGTCACTCCCAGCTCTCCTGGATCCCTTCAGGTAGTGGATGGCTGCTCTAAGTCTTCCTGGAGCCTTTTATTCTCCAGGCCAAACAGCCTAACCCCTCAGCCTCCCACAGGGGAGGTTCTGCAGCCCTCTGATTATCTTCATGGCCTCCTCTGTAGGACCACGTTCCTTATCGATCAGCTTCATGTATTTAGAGTTCTATCTGGTATAAGTTTTACTCATGGTGATGAAAGACTTTCTCAGCTAGTTCCTTTGTGAGTATTTGTCACCCCTCAGCCAGGCACAGCCACAGCCAGCTGAAAGCTGTCACAAGCACTTTCTGGCAAATCTGAGTCTTCCTCTTAGACTGCAGATGGCCAGAGCAGGACAGCTCTAAGGAATGCTGTGCCTCTCACCAGCAGCCTCAGACTCAAACAGTACCTCTTGGAATCTCTATTTAATGCTTGTGCTGAAGAGATGGATTCCATTTCTTTGCTCAAAGTTCCAGACAACTAAAAGCAGAAGGTTACCCAGGGAGGCTGTGGATGCCCCATTCCTGGAGGCTGGATGAGGCCTTGAGCAATGTGGTCTAGTGGAAGGTGTCCCTGCCCACTACAGGGGGGGTTGAAACCAGATGATCTTTTAAGTCCCTTCCAACCCAAAGCATTCTGTGAATCTATGAGTACAAACACAGCCTACAGCCACCACACAAACATGTGGCCAGATCTCAAATTCTGCAGCAGGCACCTCAGAAATTTTAACCAAGTTGCACAGGCCCAGAATTTGTCAGTCTGCTCTGCAGGAGTGCCTGCACAGGGAAACTGAAGCAAGAAGCAGTACCATGTCCATCTCATCCCCAGCAAAAAACAAATTCTTCTAGGAGTTTGGCTTACTACTGCCTTCCAGCAAGAGCTACAGACTAAAGCCACAGCACTGAGCAGCTGGAGAGTCTGGAGAACAACCAAACCACAGAAGCAGAACACGGATTAGTAGAAAAGATCATCCTCCCAAAGCTCTGAGGGGAAAGATTGCTAGATGGCTTCCCTAAAAGCCTGAAGACAATCCAGGGGGTACTTTGGGACAGAAGTTTCTGTCCCCTTCAGAGTCCCCACCCTTTGATTTTTGAGAAGCATGTATCTAAACTAATCCCAACCAAGTGAAACAACCCAAGCCTGTTCCCATCCCCTACCACCAGCTTTACTCTGCACATTCTGCACCTTAGGAGACTCAGGATTTCTTTAGTTCCAGAGAGACATTCACAGTGTCATCAAGGTTGGAAGAGACCTCAAAGATTATCAAGTCCAACCTGTCACCACAGACCTCTCCCTGGAGCCTTTTCCTCTGCAGGCTAAAGAGCCCCAACTGCCTCAGCCTGTCCCCACAGGGGAGGTTCATCCCAGCACGAACCCAAGAACTCTGCAAACTACCCCAAGGAGATCAGTACAACCTTCTCCTTTGCACAGCTCTGGTTTCAGATGCATGTTAACAACAGAGATGGTTTGTTCACTTCACATTTTAATTCATTACATCTAGCCACCCGAACTGTGCCTTTGAGCTGGCACCAGCAGCACAAACACAATACTCACCTGATCTTTGGAAAAAGCTTTGACATGAATGTTTTTGACAGTCTGGACTACACCATCATAAAATTTCACAGTGTATGTACCTAAAATTGGAAAATAAAGCAAGAAGAGTTTAAAGACCAGAAGTTACCTAACAGTTTTTGCTAACAGCTCCAACACTCTAGCTCCTTATTTAGCTTTCTAAAAGCTGCCTCATCTGTGTTAGAAACTTCAACAGCAGAGGTCTTGCCACAGGCCAGGTAAGGGAGAAGGGCAAGTTACCAGAAATAGCCATGGCAAGCATAAAGGTGCAAGAGCAGCTGAGAGTTGCTCTCTTCACAAAACCCAACATGCTTGTGGTGGAATACTCCACATGGACTTTTTCTTCTTGACCTTACAACATATCCTCAACCTAAAGCAAGCACGGCATGAGAACAAATCCCTCACACTTCCTTTCTGATGTTCAAAGCATTTTTGCAGCTCTGACACTACATTTGCAGTGGCTACGTGCAGCTCCTAACAATAAGCTTCAGAAGAAACACATCTTCCCAAACATATGCTGAAAGGAATTGCTGAGTGGATACCCCAGCAGAAAGCTCTCATCTTGGGAAAGGGGTAAGAGGTTAGCTTCAAACATTAGAGGCAGACTAAGACACAGAACTGACAAGAGAAGTTTTCACAGTTGTCTTCTGTCTCTGTGCTAAAGAAAGCAAAGCTGGAATACAACCAGAGCTGTGCTCCTGCCAAGTAAGAGAAAAGCAGAAGCGAGGCCTTACCATCTTTGTTAACAGCAGTAACTTTGGCTGGGTAGAAGCGACAGTCAGACCAGCAAGCCAGCACCTGGTCATTGATGTGAAATCCCTGCAAGACAGCAGGTCAGAGAGTCACTGAAACATGCAGCTTCATTAACACATCACAGTGATTCCTTCTCCAGTATTTACATGAACAAAAAACTTACACAGGAGGCAACACAGCAACACTGAAGCATTGTAATGGTCATGACTTGCACAAATGCACATGAAACTGTTCCATACTCCAGTGTCCTCATTTCTACTTACTGCACAACCTTCTTCCTCATGCAGTCCTTCCTTTCTTAACTGTATTTTCTCTAAGGGACGCAAGTAAGGACTGTCCCAGCAAAACCATTCATCGTATCTATGGTTCCAGCGCTTGAAATGGATAAGCACTTTCCCTTCTTCATAGTCAATCTCCTCAATGTGAGCTGGGTACCTGGTCAAGAGGCAGATTACAACATTTCAATTAAGAGTAAGGTGAACTGTCTCAGACACTTAGCTACAGTACAAAACATGACACAAATGGAGCCTTCTGCACCATCAAAAGCAAAGTGTCTGCAGCTCTGCTTGTTCAGGTTTGATGGCGAGTCAAGGAACTATACCAAACAACCTTCAGTACTGCATGAGCTTGGTGTTACTTTATCTATCACTTGTGTAAGCAATAGAGAGGCTACAAAATGGCTAAGAGCTCAGCACAGGATGAACAGGAAAGCAAACACTGGCTCTTGGTCTGTGGTGGAAAAAAATAATGAAGAGAACTGGAGAGCAAGGAGGCAAACAAAGCTTCCCCAGAGCTCAGTTTCACACACTGACAGAATTGAGAGATCAGCTCCCTCTTGGCAAGAGGAGCTCCTGGAGGCCATCAACAGGCATTACCTTCCCTGTGTAACAGCAAAAGTCTAGCAGGCACACTGAGCCTGAGAGAAGGTTCGTGCTCTTAGAGTTAAATTTCATCTGCAATGTCCTGGATCTTTTAACTAACAAAGTCTCAGTGTGGTAGGGTCAAATCAACTCCTTTCTGAGCAGGAGGCCCTTACAAACTGTGCATTTCTTTAATTGCATTGGTAATTTTTAACCTCAGTATTTCAGAATCGCTCTCCCAGCTGAAGAGAGCATCACAAGCACTGATGTTTTCCCCTCCACAGTAACAGTGCCAGGAGGAAAATGTTCATTTGGCAGTGTTTTCAGTTCTTTGTGGATAAAAGACAAGGCCCCAATGAATTCTTAAAGAAAAGGATAAGGAGAAAGCAAAACCCAAAACCATAAGGACTCTTCACCCGATAAATCACACTTAAAAAGACAGAACAAGTGGCAGAAAGAAAGCAAGGATCAAAAAGATCAAGCTAAAACAATGCCCAGAGAAGTCAGGATTCAGATGGAAATGCAGCAGACTACAACCCTCCGGATGAACACAAAAGCTAACCACGACTGAAGCCCTTCAGCAGGTCTCAGACACACCCAGCCAGGACTTGCTCTGAAAGAGCTGCACTGCAGCCACAGCCCAAGGCCCTGCCACCTGCCTCAAGCTAGGAAAGAAATCACTTCCTTGGTGTGACAGAGTGCTTTGCATATGGAGGTGACTCCAAGCACTGTGCTGCACAGGTTCCCAGAGAGGAGCTTTCAGTCCTTCCAGCTGTGTTAGTTTATCCTTGGCTGTCACAGCAACTGCCTAGCACCAGGGACAGGTAACGGCAAAAAGCAGTACCCAGTGCCCTACAAAATGCAACAAAGCAGGGGGAGGAATTCCCAGATCCCTTCCACAAGAGACTAGCCAGAAGGACATGCTCTAGCATCACCTGCACCTGTCCCACCTCACCTTTGAAGACTCCCTCATGGGAAAGAGTTGCTGCCTTATGAAGACACCTGACAGAGAGACCAGAGTTCAGCCTGCTTGAGAGCCAGCGTGGGTGAACTGCAGCTCTCAGCAAGCTCCTAGACCATCTACCACCAGCTCTGAACACAGCTTCTCTTTCTGAAGCAAACTTACGCTCAGTGCTCTTGACTGGAGAAGTGAACAGTTGTGTTAGACCTATCCAAACGCTTGGAGAGATCCCTCCCTCACATCACCACCTCCCTTCCAGACACAAAACACACTGCTGGCGACTATGAAATAAAGAGCCAAGGCTCACAGGCTCTCAACAGCTCTGACCGCTGCTCCCTACCAGCGCAGGCTCCCCTCCTCCAACATTTGGAGCCCAGCCCTCAAAGGCTGTAGCAAGCATGCCACATCAGGAGGTGCAGGTCCTCACACACCTTGACAGGAAAGGAGTAATGCAGAACATCAATACAGCTGCACCAAAAAGCCTGCCGGTGCGCTGCCCGAAGAGCCCGCGAGCGCGCCACCCCAAAAGGCCCGCCACCAAAGAGCCCGCGAGCGCGCCACCCCAAAAGGCCCGCCACCAAAGAGCCCATGGGTGCGTGGCCCCAAAAGGCCCACGACCAAAGAGCCCGCGGGCGCGCCGCCCCAAAAGGCCCGCCACCACAGAGCCCACGAGCGCGCGGCCCCAAAAGACGCCCGCGACCAAAGAGCCCACGAGCGCGCCGCCCCAAAAGACGCCCGCGACCAAAGAGCCCACGAGCGCGCTGCCCCAAAAGGCCCGCAAGCGCGCCACCCCAAAAGGCCCGCAACCAAGAGCCTGCAAGCGCGCCGCCCCAAAAACAGCCCGCCACCAAAGAGCCCGCAAGCGCGCCGCCCCAAAGGGCCCGCCACCAAAGAGCCCGCAAGCGCGCCGCCCCAAAGGGCCCGCGACCAAAGGGCCCGCAAGCGCGCCGCCCCAAAAGGCCCGCCACCAAAGAGCCCGCGAGCGAGCCGCCCCAAAAGGCCCGCCACCAAAGAGCCCACGGGTGCGCGGCCCCAAAAGGCCCGCCACCACAGAGCCCGCGAGCGCGCCGCCCCAAAAGACGCCCGCGACCAAAGAGCCCGCGAGCGCGCCGCCCCAAAAGACGCCCGCGACCAAAGAGCCCGCGAGCGCGCCGCCCCAAAAGGCCCGCCACCAAAGAGCCTGCGAGCGAGCCGCCCCAAAAGGCCTGCGACCAAAGAGCCCGCGAGCGCGCCGCCCCAACAGGCCCGCCACCAAAGAGCCCACGAGCGCGCCGCCCCAACAGGCCCGCCACCAAAGAGCCCGCGAGCGTGCCGCCCTAAAAGACGCCCGCCACCAAAGAGCCCACGAGCGCGCCGCCCCAAAAGGCCCGCCACCGAAGAGCCCGCGAGCGAGCCGCCCCAAAAGGCCCGCCACCAAAGAGCCCGCGAGCAAGCCGCCCCAAAAGGCCCACGACCAAAGGGCCCACGGGCACGCCGCCCCAACAGGCCCGCCACCAAAGAGCCCGCGGGCGCGCCACCCCAAAAGGCCCGCCACCACAGAGCCCGTGAGCGCGCCGCCCCAAAAGACGCCCGCGACCACAGAGCCCGCGAGCGCTCCGCCCCAAAAGGCCCGCGACCAAAGAGCCCGCGAGCGCTCCGCCCCAAAGGGCCCGCGACCAAAGAGCCCGCAAGCGCGCCGCCCCAAAAGGCCCACCACCAAAGAGCCCGCGAGCGCGCCGCCCCAAAAGGCCCGCCACCAAAGAGCCCGCGAGCGAGCCGCCCCAACAGGCCCGCCACCAAAGAGCCCGCGGGCGCGCCGCCCCAACAGGCCCGCCACCACAGAGCCCGCGAGCGCGCCGCCCCAAAAGACGCCCGCGACCACAGAGCCCGCGAGCGCTCCGCCCCAAAAGGCCCGCCACCAAAGAGCCCGCAAGCGCGCCGCCCCAAAAGGCCCACCACCAAAGAGCCCGCGAGCGCGCCGCCCCAAAAGGCCCGCCACCAAAGAGCCCGCGAGCGAGCCGCCCCAAAAGGCCCACGACCAAAGGGCCCACGGGCGCGCCGCCCCAACAGGCCCGCCACCAAAGAGCCCACGAGCGCGCCGCCCCAACAGGCCCGCCACCACAGAGCCTGCGAGCGCGCCGCCCCAAAAGACGCCCGCGACCACAGAGCCCGCGAGCGCTCCGCCCCAAAGGGCCCGCGACCAAAGAGCCCGCGAGCGCTCCGCCCCAAAGGGCCCGCCACCAAAGAGCCCGCAAGCGCGCCGCCCCAAAAGGCCCACCACCAAAGAGCCCGCGAGCGCGCCGCCCCAAAAGGCCCGCCACCAAAGAGCCCGCGAGCGAGCCGCCCCAACAGGCCCGCCACCAAAGAGCCCGCGGGCGCGCCGCCCCAACAGGCCCGCCACCACAGAGCCCGCGAGCGCGCCGCCCCAAAAGACGCCCGCGACCACAGAGCCCGCGAGCGCTCCGCCCCAAAAGGCCCGCCACCAAAGAGCCCGCAAGCGCGCCGCCCCAAAAGGCCCACCACCAAAGAGCCCGCGAGCGCGCCGCCCCAAAAGGCCCGCCACCAAAGAGCCCGCGAGCGAGCCGCCCCAACAGGCCCGCCACCAAAGAGCCCGCGGGCGCGCCGCCCCAACAGGCCCGCCACCACAGAGCCCGCGAGCGCGCCGCCCCAAAAGACGCCCGCGACCACAGAGCCCGCGAGCGCTCCGCCCCAAAAGGCCCGCCACCAAAGAGCCCGCAAGCGCGCCGCCCCAAAAGGCCCACCACCAAAGAGCCCGCGAGCGCGCCGCCCCAAAAGGCCCGCCACCAAAGAGCCCGCGAGCGAGCCGCCCCAACAGGTCCGCCACCAAAGAGCCCGCGGGCGCGCCGCCCCAACAGGCCCGCCACCACAGAGCCCGCGAGCGCGCCGCCCCAAAAGACGCCCGCGACCACAGAGCCCGCGAGCGCGCCGCCCCAAAAGGCCCGCGACCAAAGAGCCCGCAAGCGCGCCGCCCCAAAAGGCCCACCACCAAAGAGCCCGCGAGCGCGCCGCCCCAAAAGGCCCGCCACCAAAGAGCCCGCGAGCGAGCCGCCCCAAAAGGCCCACGACCAAAGGGCCCACGGGCGCGCCGCCCCAACAGGCCCGCCACCAAAGAGCCCGCGGGCGCGCCGCCCCAAAAGGCCCGCCACCACAGAGCCTGCGAGCGCGCCGCCCCAAAAGACGCCCGCGACCACAGAGCCCGCGAGCGCTCCGCCCCAAAGGGCCCGCGACCAAAGAGCCCGCGAGCGCGCCGCCCCGAAAGGCCCGCCACCAAAGAGCCCGCGAGCGAGCCGCCCCAAAAGACCCGCGACCAAGAGCCTGCGAGCGCGCCGCCCCAAAGGGCCTGCCAGCGTGCCCCCCCAAAAAAGGCCCACGACCAGAGAGCCCATGGGCACGCTGCCCCAAAGAGCCCGCGAACAGGCCAAGGGCAACTTAAAAGCAATTCACATTTATTATTTCAAAACCCCTTAAATCCACAAACCCCTCCAAAAAGAAGAAAAAAAAAAAAAGCCTATTCAAATGAAAACACCAAAACCCCAGCAAGGAGCCACCAAACTGCTGAATGATACACAGAGCTGAAGCCTGGCTAAGGCCTTCAAAGGAGTACAACCACCACTGGGGATGGTCCAACACATCCTCCCCCAAACCACAAAGGATGCACCCAGCATCCTCCATGGGCCATCAAGACTGCCAATTGATCCGGGGGAAGAAATCCTCACCTGGTAGTAATGTTTTAGCTGACACACCATGAAAACCAAGCTGAAATCAACCAACCTTTTGCACTACACTGGGAGGTCACAACAAGCAGCTTTCCAGCTCAGTTCAGAAGGAATGATGAGCTTGTATCTTTCAAGGCCTCATACCTGGGCTAAACAGCAAGGGAAAATCTCCACGGTGCCCAGCCTGCTGGCACTGATTTTAGTAAGAATCCAAGCAAAAATCAAAAGCTCAGAGAGGAGTTAGCAATAACCGAGACAAGAGCAGCCTGAAGTTGTTACAGCACAGCAAATGGGTTTCCTGCAGACACAAGTGTAAAACCATCCTGCTCTGGGAGGAGCTAAATCACTGGAAACTCAGAGTGCTGACTGAAGAAGTTCCCATCCCTCAGTCCCAAACTAGTTAATTTCCCTCCTCATCTCCTATGCACCAAAACTGAACTGCTGTGAACTCACTCCATCTAGGAGGGCCATACCAGTACTTATCTTTCCTAAGAGCTCTGAAGATGCAAAATTCAACTTGCATTTTGGCAAGGAGCAGACTCTGCAGTGCCTCCTCTTCTGGCATACACCAGTGGTTGTCCTCTTCAGTAGGGCTGCCACGACATGCAAACAACCTGCAAATCCTGAACTACCATTTCAGGGAGCAAGCTACTGCCACACAAGGCAGGTAAATGGGGCTCCAAGATGAAATCTTTTCCTACACACTATTGCTACTGGAGGAGCAGTCCTCACCCAGGAACTGACTGGTGTGTTTGGTACCAAGCACACAAATCAAGGCCAGCCCCCTGACCAAACCAGAGCTTCTGCCCCATTTAAGTGCCAGCACAGTACCAAAGCACACGCAGGAAAAGCTTAGACCTCTGAAGGGACAGCCCTGGCAAAAGCAGCAACAACAAAGTTCTGTGTCCATGTAAATGGAGCATGCAGGAACCACCCAGTGATCCTGTTCACTCAGCAGCAGGTCAAAGGAGCAGAGGGAAAACAAGTCTGCTACCCACTACAGCTCCAAAGCTGGGGAGCTGGCAGCCTGGCACCACTGATCCTGCCAAGAGAAACTAAGACTACTCCTCTTCCACATTTTGGTTCCAAACTCCAAGAATGGAAACAGATGCAGATCACCAGTCAAGGAAACAGGGACTTTATGAGAGAGGTTTCAAAAGCTTTGCAAGCAAAATAACCTCCCAAAACCAACTAAGTTGTGAGACAAAGAGTTGCAAGACACTGCGCATAAGACAGTGGTTTTGCAAAACCAAAAAGCATGGCTTGGCCCTGGCCATGCAGCACATTCAAAACTCAGACTGAGGCAAGGGATCTGCGCAATTATTGGTGTGGGATTCCCCCCACCCCAAGTCATCCCACTTCAGAGCTGTGCACACCCATGCTTTGAGGCGCTGCTCTCATCCAGACACACCAGCAATGGGACAGCCATGGACATGAGTTGTTAGCCTCATTCAAACACCATCTTCACTAACTGCATCTTTAGGAAGCCTTCATTACAGAGAGCTCAGGAAATCTCCTGTGTGGAGGTGTGAGTTTTCTGCACCATAAGCAAAGCACAAGAACACAAAAGACGCCTGCAGCCTCAGCCCAACCCCCTACCTGCACACCTCATGGTTACAGAGGAAAGTCAACAAAACATGCAGCTGTGATTTCCTCTCTGCCTATCCTCTCCATAAGCAGCCATGCTCACTCGTTCCCACAGCTCCAGTCACCTTGTGTCTGGGAAGCAGAGAAACACTCTGCACGCAATGAGATGTTTTGGAATGAGTCCCTTGTGTCTAAGGCAATGCTCCATCCTTCTGGGACATCCAGATGGCTCTCAGCACTTCTGCATGCTTAACCTGCTGGCAGCTTCCAGAGCCTAAAGCATGAATCTCTCTAACCCACAGAGACTTTGAAATGAAAGTCAACTCAGGCTAACTTCAGGAGATAGGAGACATCTTACAGAGCTGGCAAGACCAAATTCATTGCTCTATTTAAGCAGTCTTTGACTCCAGCAATTTTCATTGCATGCTTTGTTCACTGAGCATCATTAAATGCCAGATTTTTAAGGTGACTTCCTAAAACAGACAGAGTTGGAAGGCTCAAAGTTAGCCCAAGCAGCTTTGAGGCCCTCTTCCCCCTTCCTCTTGCAGTGATTGGTCAAGAGAAGTGTTCTTCCTTACAACTAACACCTGCACAACAGGCTCCAGAGCAGACTTCTTAGCATGGAATGTGTTTCTGCACCCAGTCCTTGAGTTCTATAACCTGACCACTATCAAATGAGCCCAGACCATAACCGTTTCTATCAGACCTGGAAGCCTAAGATCTCACAACAGCAATGCACAGGAGGTAGTGAGGAACCACCCTGGGTACTCCACACTCCAAAGAACGTCTCTCTCCATAACGTCTGTTCTGCGGGCTGCGCATAGCACAGAACCTGAAGCGTCAGTCTGGAGGTCCAGGGGCTGAAGTCCCACCAGATGCACCAGCAGTCCTACTGCTCAGACACAGCACCAGCAAGATTCTTTTCAAGGACCAGCACAAGACATCAGCACCTAGGGCCCATTACCACCACCTTCTACACGTTATCTACTTTCCTACAAACCAACGACCAGGACTCTAAATACTGTAAGGATACAAAATATTTAAGATAGTAAAGACTTAAAGTGAATAGAATATGAATGGTTTTAAAAAAATACCAGTTTTTTAATCTGTCACGGGCTTCCAACTGGGCTCCCACCTCAAAGTTGATCCCTCTTCTATTCGGAGGATGTTTTGTCATTTTGTAATAGCAACACTGCTGATTTTAGTCCCCTGAAAAATGCAATTAAATAGCAATCACTAATCAAGACATACACAAAATAAGCTTATGCACCACAATCCCCAACAGCTGGATGTTCAGAGACTTCTGAAGCTTGGGCCTGCAGAGGGTACAGGGGGCAATGAGCTCTTCAGTGAGGGCTCCCAAGTGACAGCGTGCGGAGCCGTTCACAAAGGCGTTCAAAACGCTTGTACCCGACCGGGAAAGGTTGAAGCTCAACCTTTCTCCACTGGTCCCAGGTCCAGGCCAAACAAAACTCTGCAACCTGCTGTTTAGTCACAGCCCAGACAGGTGTTTTGTAGGAGTCTCTCCCCCCTCCCAGGAATCCAGTAAACAGAAGTGGGCACAATGGAAGGCAGTAACAATCTTCAACAGCCACCTCAGCAGTGAGACGCTCAGGAACACCCTGGCACCTCAGCACTACACATGCAAGAGTTCAAAGTCAGAGAGCTGCAGTTTCTTTAACCCAGTTCAGGAGACTGTCTGTACTGCTTGCATGTTTGTATCACTTGCTTCCCTCTTCCCCACCACCTGACCCAGCAGACAGTCTTCACTGGGACATTTCCAACAAGCAAAGGTTTAACAAATCCGGCCCAGAGAGCTTCTCTCAGGATACCTTTAGCTACTGAGCAGACTTCCCACTGCTGCTCCCCAAACTTCTGTCATTCAATTTCCACTATTACAAGATACAAATTAGGATCATGAGGCTCATGAGATCCAAACATACAATTCAGTTCCATCTGATACCATCTTCCTTACAGCAAGGCTGCACCTTGAAGGTTTAAAGGTGTACAAAATGGATGGAAGCTAAAGGCAAGCAAACGTGCAGCCTCGCACCGCCAGAGCAAGGAGACAAGCACCAACTGAAAGAAGCACTCTGAGTCATGCAAGTCACCACCAGCAATGGCACCAACTGAGCTGCATCTGCACAAGCACTAACATTACTTTAGGAAGAATTACTCTGAGTTCAAGCATGCTTCAGAAATCAAAGACCTTTGGGAAAGTCCTAAAGGCTCTATCACACAGAACAGCAACTCCACCAACACACCTTTCAAACCAGGCCCTTTGCCCAGGGCTGCCATGGAGGCACCTTGAGTATCACAGCCACAGTGCAAAGAAACCTCTCTACCAGAAGGTTATCTGCTGCCTTCCTCCACAGCACTGCTCTCAAACTGATCTCCACTTCCATTGAAGCAGCCTGCAAGACTATGGGAGGAATAAAAAACTAAGTTCTTGCCTGTAAGCTGAAGTCACAGCAGTGACTCACAGCAACTCAGCCACCCAGGGAAGGAGAAACAGCCCAAGTCACTGCTCTAGAGTATTGCTAACGGTGCGTTCACCCACAGGCAGCTGAGCAGAAAGTTTAGAGGAGAGAAGTCCTCTGGGGGAAAAGGTGGGATCACTGCTCTCTCCCCAGAGTTTTCTTCCTTCTCCCCTGCAGCTATGAAACTGCTGGCTTTGGGCTCTCCCTCACACCCTGTGACTGCTCCAGCAGCCTCAACGCTCAACAGGGCTTTGTGTGCAGCTAATTTCAGGAGCAGCTTCCTCAGATACCTCACAGGACACTGCACAGTATCAAGTAATCAACAGAGGAGCTCAACAACTTTACTCTGAACAACACAGCCTTAGATCAAGACTGAAACCACAGGCCAGAGCCTTCACTGGGAGCCAGCACACAGCTCTTCACTAACAAGGCCATGTCGAGAGTTCAGTGCTCAAAGCAAGCACTGAACACAGGACCTTGCCCCTGCTTCCAGACTGTTTCAGCCTCTGTCCTCTCCTGCAAGGACTACCTAAGAACCCCTACAGCAAACAGCCTGGCAATAAAATCAAGACTCACAGTAAGAGTTATGCCCTGGGAATGAGAACCCTTCATCAGAACATCTCTTGTAAAACTCTCTTCATTAAGAAATTAAATTTGGTACTAACTTCATAACCAAAGTAAGCCATGACCAAGCCTTTCATCTTGGTACCCCCTGGAATCCTGCTGTGAGCTGGCAATGCTTGCAGGCAGCCCAAAGGCATCTGTGTGCTGGGCTGCACCACCACAAGTGTGAGCAGCAGCACAGGGAGAGGATTCTGCTTCTCTGCTCTGCTGAGACCCCACCTGGAGCTCTGGAGTCCCCCAACACAAGGACCTCAAGTTGTTAGAGAGGTTTCAGAGGAGGGAGCAAAGATAATTTGAAAGTTGGAGAACCTCCCCAGTGGGGACAGACTGGGAGAGCTGGAGCTGTTCAGCCTGGAGAAAAGAAGCTTCTGAAGTGACCTCAGAGAAGCCTTCCAGTACCTGAAGGAGCCACAGGAAATCTGGAGAGGGACCTGTGGTGACAGGACAAGGGGCAATAGTTTTAAGCTAGATCAGGGTAGATTTAGACTGGGCATTAGGGAGAAGCTCTTTGCTATTCGAGTGGTGAGACATGGGAACAGGTTGCTCACAGAAGTTGTGGTTGGCCCTTGCCTGGAAATGATTAAGAGCAGGCTGGATGAGGCTTTAAGAACCTGGCCTAGTGGGAGGTGTCCCTGCCTGTGGCAGGGGGTTGGAACTGGATGATCCTTGGGGTCCCTTTCAACCCAAACCATTCTATGAATCCTTGAATCCATATTTCTCAAGTGCTCAAGATCACAAAGACAATTAAATCAAGAGGTAGCTATTAGGCCTCCCTCCAGGCTCTTCTCCAGAACTTCTTATTCCACCTATGAGGATTAGGCCCATTGCAGGAACAAATACTTCAAGACTTAGACAGGACATTCTAAATCTACATCACTGGAAGTACACAATTCTGTTGTTTCCGAGGGAGAGCCTTTTCCTCCCCATAAAAGTCATGATGATGTCAGCCAGGTTTTAAAGACCTTTCAACTATTCAGATACTTGCAGGTACCAAGCAGGAAGCACATTTACACTAGGCAGTGCAGAGCAGAATTCACTCCCACAGGCCTTGCTACGCAGATGTGGCCATTCTTATTCTCTTGCTCTGTCAGTGCTTAGCCCCAGGCCTGGCACATCAGTGAATTCCAGTGGAGTTCCTCTGGAAACTGGACAAATCTTGCACATTATCATGCAGACAAAACCCAAACAGTTGTGGTAAGTTCTCCTTTCCACTAGTAACAGCCTCTAGTCTGTTACCTCTGGAAACTGCAGAATTACTGCAGCCTTTCTCAAAGCCTCACCTCCCTTTGCAAACTCTTTTCCAAACCACTGGCAGTCCCTACTACCACACCAAAACCCCTGCCCCTACAGCAGGCCCATTTCCAAACTTGGTCCTGTGTCAATTCAGGTCAGAAGAAAGGCAAATCACTGCCACAGCTCAGTCTCTTATCTCCTCCATTCTTTAGTGCTGGACCACTTCTCGGCCAGACCCAGGGCTTTCCCTCCCATTTTATCAGAGCACTACAGAGGCAAAAAAGAGGAACTCCACAAAAAGCTGCAGTTCTCCAACTTGATCAAGGGGCATGGCAAACTTTGGCAGTTGGCACAAATCTAATGTTCAGTGCAAAGCAGCAGAAGTTCTGTCCTGGACGGTGAGCCTGCTGTGGGGCTTCCTACAGCACCGGTGGGTGCTTCAGGACGCTCCCAGCAAAACCAGGAAGTAAAAGCAACTAGCAAGAGACTGTCCTGTGTTCACTGGAGATGCAGCCCAGGTGTAACTGCACTGGGACACTGGAGACAGCCCCAAGATTTGAGCTGCAGCTCCTCACCAAGCAACAAGAGGCAAGCTTGGTTCAGCTCCTTTGCATACAGCAGCCGAGCAGCTCCTGCACCAGCCCATGACTCCACAGCCTAAGCTGACTCTGCCGGTCACTCCAGCACCAGTGTTCCAAACAGTGTTGAAGCTCTCAAGGACTAAGTCCAAGCACATTTTGCACATCAGGCTTTTATTACTCTGCAACAGTTAGTTTTGACCTTTACTTATCCCCTTTGTGCACATGATAGCCAGCCTGGCATCTTCATCTGCGGCAGGAGGATGGAAGCCTCACCCAGCTCACCCCCTACAACATGCACGCCCCCAGCGGCAAGGGTCAGTCCAGAGCAGGCCGCGGTCCCCACCACAACGGGAAGCCCTCGCCAGTGGATGAGCACAGCCATGCTGTGCTGAAAGCACACACCTGCAGACAAGAAAAAGGCAATGGCCAGGTCAGACTGCACCACAGCTCTTACAGACACCTTCACATGACAACCCCCACGGCAGCTCAGCGAGGCTCAGCACCAGGCTCACAAACAGTTAAGCACCACTGCTACAGACTGCTTTGGCATCGACCTGGGAAGCTGATCACAAGAGACTTTTATTACCTGAAGACAAACCCAATTCTGCCTATACCAGGTTTTGCCCACGACAGCCTTGCTGCCATGCAGTGTGCCTGACCGTTACTCTACACATAAAGCCCAGAGCTGTTACATCATTAACCCAAACCCAGCTCTGTGCCAGCTATTCACCTAAGGATCCCCAGGCTCCTGCCTCGTGTTTTGGTGAAGGACACCATTCCACAACATAAGGAAGAAGCTTCAGGACACACAAAACAGTTTCAGAAGATACCCTTAACAATGGTATCTCAAAATACAGTGCCCCAGATCTTCAGTCAAGTGTTTGGTTTTCTTAATGCAGCAGGAGCAGAAATAGGGAAGGTTCAAAATGGGCATTAAAGACCACTAGAAACAGCAACAAATTCCAAGGAATGCTACATCACCACCTTTTCCTATCCATAAGACATTCCAAACAAGACACTGGCCTACATGCATTTCTTATTCACACCATGCAGGATCCTGAGGTAGATCTTGCCCAGCTTCCCAGATTCCACCAGCAACTACACAGGCAAGCTGAGTGAGCAACACAACCCTGAAACTCCATCTGGTACAACTTCTGCAACAACACTGCTGCTTTCTCAACACTGAAACCTTCCCTAAGAGTACAAGGCTCAGTATTTCATTTCAGACTCCTATTTTTCCTCTAGGAGTAGACTAACAAAGCTGACACCAGGAAAATTCTACATTTCCTCCCCTCTTTGGGCAGAAACCAAGGCTTGCTCAAAGCGCTCCATGGCAGAAGTGAAAAGGGTCAGCAAACGTGAGCTACCCTCCCCAAATGGAGATCCTCACACCCTCCCTAAGGCTACAGGGCATGGAGAAGGGCATTGTCATCCTCTCAACATTCCATGCATCTGTGCTGTCAATTCAAACTGATGCTGAGACTAGGACAGACGGTGATGGAAGCAGAGTTGTCAAGATGGGCAGCTCAACAGAGCAGGAATCAATGCTTTTCTCTAGCACCACCTATGTGAATTACCAAGTGCAATTAAAGAAATGAACACTCCTTGATGGGCAGAGTTCTCTTCAATCACGTGAACATCTCCCATTTAGCTGTTCTGGTTTTCCCTTCCCCCCCACCCTCTAACACACTGAAGGGAAAAGGCAAACACTCAAAGATGGCACAAGGGAAAAGAACACATTGTGAGAAGTGTGTGTGTCACATGAAATGAAGCCATCTCTTCCTAAATAAAATGCCATTCAAGGGAAAGCTACTTGAACAGAACTGCCATTTTTTTTCCTCCACCTGAAAATGCACAGTCCCTGTTTTAAGAAATGTAGGGATTGAATTCAGAGAAGCATTATCCAAGAACTAAAGCAAAACTTCAAAAGCTTAATGAAACCTACAATGAACAAACCCAGGGGCCCATGGTTATACTCACCAAGAAGAAACTTGCTGCTTATATGGCTGCAAGCATTCCAAAGGCTGCTGTACAACTACAGGCAAGGAAAAACAGAAATCATGTGAATGCTGAGACTCAAAGTAGTCTCGAGTTCAACCCCACAGCCAACAATATCCTAACCATGCAGTAACACCTGTAGAACATCAACTGAATCTGCAAATCATTTAATACAGAGGGTCAGGCAGGCTACTGTGAGCCCAATTAGAGAACCTCATGGACACAGAGACTCCCACTACCCACCCACATGACACTTCTGTGGTTGGTTTATCCTCCAGAAGCCACCAGGCTCATCCTGACTCTGAATTTGGTGCACCAAAGATCTCAGAACAAGCCCATTAGCTGGGCAAGTAACCAGTGCAGCTGCCATCCTCGCATGTCCTCTCCTACGAGGACAGACTGAAGGAGTTGGGGCTGTTCAGTCTGCAGAAGAGAAGGCTCCAAGGTGACCTCATTGTGGCCTTCCAGGATCTGAAGGGGCCTACAGGAAGGCTGGGGAGGGACTGCTCAGGATCTCAGGTAGTGATAGAACTAGGGGGAATGGAATGAAGCTGGAGGTGGGGAGATTCAGGCTAGATGTGAGGAGGAGGTTCTTCACCATGAGAGTGGTGAAACCCTGGAATGGGTTGTCCAGGGAGGTGGTTGGGGCCCTGTCCCTGGGGGTGTTTAAGCCCAGGCTGGATGAGGCTCTGGCCAGCCTGATCTAGTGTGAGGTGTCCCTGCCCATGGCAGGGGGGTTGGAACTAGATGATCCTTGTGGTCCCTTCCAACCCTGAATGAAACTATGAAACTATGTCAGCAGCTCCAAAGCCCAGGTACTGCCTGCAGACTGAAGAACAAGCCAGTGACTGATTCAGTGCACCACATGGGCTAAGCTGCACTTAAAGGACATTCCAGCCTACAGGCAGTTCTCTCTTGTGCTTTGACAACTGACCATTCCAGGTGGACTGACAGCACAGACCATAATGACTTCACCACCTTTTCCAATGGACTGCTAAACAGGAGAACAAGAGTTTCTACTGCTGCTTGTCCTTGGCCCCCTCTATCCTATTTAGGTTTAGTTGATTAGGTGGTGTTGGATGATAGGTTGGACACCGTGATCTTGCAGGTCTCTTCCAACCTGGTCTATTCTATTCTATTCTCCCTTTCTTGTTTTGTTTTCCCTCTGTTTTTCAAGTTGCAGAAACTCTTAACTGCCTTCTCCACCCTTCCCAGCAACAACTATTTGGCAGAGGAGGCTTTTCAATAAGGCTGCAGAACAGTCAAAGACACTTAAAGGCATTCAGTCTGTCCCAAATCTAACACCATCTTTTCCTTCCAGAAGTTTAAGGAGAAGTGACACTGAGGAATGTCCACAGATATCACTGCCTCCTTCCACTGCCCAAACAGTCTGGAACTGAGGACAGAAGATAAACCAAGAAAAATCTCAGTTCTGAAACACCAAGCACTTGAAGCAGTCCATAAACAGCCCCAAGTCTGGGTCAAAGGGTCAAAGTGCCTGAGTGTTCCAGATTTGGAAGTACATCAAAATCCTTTTGCAGAGTGATTCACACAACTGAAGTCATCCTGTCTGATGCAACATCCCATTCCTCCTCCTGCTGCTGGACTTCTGCTGCAGTGTCATGCTGCCCAGCAAACACCAAGTCATCTCTCAGGGCAGGTTATGCTAACAACCAATCACAGCCCTGGGCCAGACAGAAGACTGCAAGAAGCTCAAATCACAAAGATTCTTACTTGAACAGGGGTTTTCAAGATACATCATGGTTACACCAATGCTTCTGGCCTATTTGAAAGTATCTTTGGAACTATTCAGAGACAGGGGGAAAAAAAACACAACAACAAATGCTTCTTGCTTTTAGAAGCTATTCCAACTGCCAGGAAAAAAAAGCAGCCTAATGAATCAGGGGGAAAAAATGCCATGAAACATGTCTTTCATAGCAAAAGCTTCTGGCAGCTTCAGACTCTAGACATGGATATGGATTTAGATCTTAGTTAACAAAGAATACATTTAGTTTGATAGAGATTTTAAGGTGCAAATTATCTATCAGCAAGAACTCTCTCAAGGAAATTAGGAGTTCAAATGTTTAACAACTGAAAGTCCTGCAGGTAGTTCCAGCAAGCTTCTGAGCCAAGCTGTTTCTTACGGCAGCACAAATGCCAAGTGCTCAGCACAGCGGTGTGTGCATCTAGCCACGTGAACAAACCCAAGCCACAACCACCACAGCAAGGCCTCTCCTGTCCACAAAGACATCCTCCTCAGAGGGATAAAAAACTACATCCATCACATGGCAGAGGGGTCTGCCTTTTGGTAACACAAGGAAGCAGCTAGAGGAGCTCCTCCAGAAGTGTCTTCATCCACACAAGACCTCTCCAGACTGCAGAAGTGGCAGAAACAAGCTGCAGCCACCTGAACTGTTCTGAGAAGCCAAACTCAGCCCACAGCCTGGGCACTCCAATGCCATTTGTCCTGTCTTCCTACCTGAACTGAAGCTGCACAAAACCACTTCACAATGCACCCAGTGACTGTCCTCCACAAGACACTGCTGCCTTGCCTGATGGGTACCTATAAGCTCACACTGCCTCTGTGAACTGAAAACCAGGAAGAGAATGGAGCAATTCTCACTGTGATTCTATACTCCTTCAGAAGCAAACCCAAACCCCACAGAATTCCATGGACAAACCTACAGTGAGACTGGACTGTATTTAAACAGCTGGTTTAGGACAGCGCTGCAGCAGCCTAATGCTGAACCTGAACAAGGTGCAGACAGAGTATCTTTGTACCAGAGAGGAAAGGAACCACACATGAGCTCAAAAACTCATGACCATGTCAGCACTGTGCAGACAACAGGCTGCTCAGAACACACCTTTGAGAAACAGTAGGGCTCAAGAACAGGACTTCCCTTTGCCAGATGACTGACAGCAATCACATTCTGCCCATGGTTTTTTAAGTCAGTACAGAAGTTGAAGTGGCTCTGAAGTACTACCACTGACCTCCTTTCTGAAAGCAATGCCTTGGTCTTCAGGAGAAGGCCACATTTGAGAGAGAAATGCAAAACTTCAGTCATGTTGTCAGCAAACTGACCAATGCATGCCTCAGTTTTGACTGCATGTCCTGTGCCCAGCTTGGAGAGTGCTGGGAATGCTCCAGCAGTACACTCTACACTTACAGCACATTGCTGAAGCTAAGGTTTTTCTTGTCAGAGAGCACCAATACAGATTTCAGCCATGAGAGGAAAAATGATGATTGCAAATAGGAGTCAGTAGGAAAACACAGAAGGTATCTCTTACCTGCAGCAGTAACTGGAGAGGCCCTTCTGACTCCCAGAAAAAGTCTACCTGTAAAAACAGACATTAAAAAAAAGGTTGAGAAACCTTTTTCCCAGCTAACTTACAGCCCCTGCTATGCTGGAGGCTGAAATGCCACAGGGCACTGCTCCCAGCCAGTCAGTGTACACTGTTCTGATCCTTCCACAGGGCATTCTCAGGTCCATTCTTCAACTGCTTCCTGACTGGAGAGGACCAGCTATTTTCTCTTCATTTGACTGTCATGAAATCTTGCAAGTGAACTGCCTGGAGTATTGATCATTTCAGCTAACACATGAAATAGATCACCCTTCTGCCACACATCCAGAGGATTGTGACTGCTCTGTTTTGCTACAAGAAGGAAAGAAAGGGGTATACTGCAAGGCTGCTGGTAGAGCTGTGCCCCAGCTCCAGGAGTGGCAGGAAAAACAAAATCAAAGGAAAAAAATACTGAGGAGACAGAGCTTCAAGCTAGGCAAAGGACAGATGCAAGTACCAAGGATCACATCACACTCACATTGCACTGAAGTCTGGGGTCTTTGCAACCTCAGCCACTCTAACAAAAGGCCTTTAAGCCTTCAACCTTAAAACTAAACACCCTAACTCAAACCCTGTCAACCCTGTCTCTGTGCTCCTGATGCAAAGGTCTACACTAAGGATGCTCAGTACTACATCTGGAGCACTCAAGCTGTGCAAGAGAGCTTCCTTACTCAAGCACTCCGGAACAAGGGGACAGTCTCCCTATCCTTGGGAAAGAAGTGCTGACCATAAGCAGCAAAGGCCAGAAGTCCAGTATTTGATCATCTGCAACAAGATGAGGGCAGCTCTTTCATACTCACTTCATACTGAAAAATACATTAAAACAATTCCAAAAGCCCCATCCCACCCTCAGCAGCAGCACTTCCCCTGGGGGCTTCAACACAAGCTGCCTCGAGGTGCAGATGGAGACAGCTCTCTCTTTTAAACCAAGGTCATAAATCTACCTGGAATGGCATTCCTGAAAATCACAAGGCAGCCTGCAGCTGGCTGTACCGGAGCAGGGCTGGCTGAACTCCCTCCAGCGCAGTAAAACCACAGCAGAAGGCATGGCAACAAGCTAGCAAGCCTCAAGAAGAATTGTATTCAACATGCATTGTGTTCTGCCAGGCATCTGCAGTCGGTCCACAGCCATCACACAACCACTCAACCAGGACTACTGAAGGCCAGCGCCTGCATCCCCAAAACGGAACCTGAAAACTCAGTGGTTCCAAAAGGTTGTTTGAAATACACAGGTGCTGCAGCTACTGGCATTCAGACAGCAAGGACACATCAAGAGCTCCAAGACAGACTGAAGGAGTTGGGGCTGTTCAGTCTGCAGAAGAGAAGGCTCCCAGGTGACCTCATTGTGGCCTTCCAGTGTCTGAAGGGGGCTACAGGAAGGCTGGGGAGGGACTGCTCAGGATCTCAGGGAGTGACAGGACTAGGGGGAATGGAATGAAGCTGGAGGTGGGGAGATTCAGGCTAGATGTGAGGAGGAGGTTCTTCCTCATGAGAGTGGTGAAGCCCTGGAATGGGTTGTCCAGGGAGGTGGTCGAGGCCCCGTCCCTGGAGGTGTTTAAGACCAGGCTGAATGAGGCTCTGTCCAGCCTGATCTAGTGTGGGGTGTCCCTGCCCATGGCAGGGGGGTTGGAACTAGATGATCCTTGTGGTCCCTTCCAGCCCTGAATGAAACTATGAAACTGTTTCTTAGCTGACAGTCTTCTCCTACAGGAAGCACATGAAGTCAAAATAAACCTGTCAACAAGCAAGGAACAAAAGTATGAAGGTGCAGAGGAAGAAACTGAAGCAAAAAGGAAAGGAGCAGACATATCCCACTGTCGAATGGACTCTTACAAGCACTCTGCAAGACTTCTCAAGGCCAAATATGTGCAACTCTAATTAAAACCCCCACTGCACACAGCAAGGACACAGCTTAGACACCGATGACAGCCACCTGTAAAGCTGAACAACCAACCCTGCCCCAGCCCTGCAGCTCACAGCTCAGCTCACTGCAGCAGGAGTGCTCACATCTGTTCAGGACAGCACCAGATGGACAGCAATCAGCAGACAAGTAGCAGGACAGCTCTCCTGCAGCAAGTGTCAGCTCCCGTCAAGGTCTGACAAATTACAGCTACAGAAAACACCCAGCTTCTAGGGATGCAGGCAGAACCAAAGAGGCAGTTGCAAAGGATTTCTCATCCCCTTCAACTGAATCGGGAACTGCAGTCTCCTTCCCTGGCCGAGAGGGAATATTTAGGTCAATATCATTGCCGAGGAACCACAAGAGCAAACTAAAGCGCTTCAGAGAACTTATCCAATTAAAGGTAAGGATTAATTACATGCTTCTTACATTTCAGTCAAGGCAGCACTGTTATGAACAATTACTGTTCTAGCCTCATTCTCACCCTGACCTTAATTAATTGCTTTGGATTACAAGCAAGCAATTTTACTCTCAGGCTGCTCAAGTAAAATTTTATTTCCATTGAGGAGGCCTCAACAAAGTTGCCAGCAAGAAGGTAAAGTGAGCCCTTCCACAAGCTGACTTAGATCAGGTAATGAGTAAGCTGAGTAATAAGTAATCTAAGCCACTTTGAATGCCGACAACTATTGAAAAGAGAGAACAACAGCACGGAGTCATCTTTGCTGGAAGGCTTTTTTTAGGAACTACTTCTGTGAAAGGATGCTTGCTCAAAAGCTCAAAGGAAGCCAGGCAAAAAGCATTTCTGTTACCGAGGAGCTCAGTTACCAGTGCCTGTACAGATAGCTACAAAAAGGCACTTCAGGTCGCCTACCGTGTCTCTAACGTTTGGGTTGACTGTCCTACTGCATGTGCCACCGAATTCTATACACAGAAAGAAGTCACTCACTACATCTAGCCTGGACTCGTCAAGAGACAAACATCCCCCCTGATGTTTTCAAGCACTTAGCCTAGGCTCACGGAAACATCTGTGCTAGCAGGAAGATTTTCAATGCCATTTCCCCCCGAAACTCTATTGCCAAACCGCTTCGATTAAGCGTGCGTGGCTCCAGCCTGCCCACCCGCGCCAAGCCAAGCAGCAGGGTGAGGCGGCTCGGGGGCCTATCAGAGGAGAGAATGCGGCGCCGCTGCGCGACACGGGCACGGCGTGGGGCTGCTCCCGGCCCAGGCACAAGGATCCACCGTTATTTCTGCTCCTAAAGGGCATTCTGAAAGGACAGAAGGCAGCGGGATCCTCACGTGCTCCAAACTTCACAGGCCAAAAAGCCTCCAGATGAAGGCACGGCCTACGAAAACGATCCCCGGCCACGCCGAGCAGCTCGCGGGGCCGGCAGCTGTGCCACACGAGGTCTCTCCAGCCTCGTCCCCCGGGGCCAGGCAAGGAGCAGCCGCCGGCACACCGCCGCGACCGGCTCCGTGCCGCCGCCCCCCGCGCCTCAGCGCCCAGCTCCCGCGGCCCCACCGCTTCCCCACATGCCGGTGCCGCCGCAAGGTCACTCCGCCGCCCCCGGCGGCAAGGCCCCGGGCGCCTGCGCTGGGCTGGCGCGCACACGCCCGCCGGCCGGCCGCGCAGCCCCCGGGGCGCGGGCAGAGAGAGGCAGGGAGCGGGCGGGGCGGGGCACGTCCCGCTCGCCCGCAGCGCCAGAGCACGCAGAGGCGGGTGCGGTCCCCGCTCCGTGTCCCGGGCCCGCAGCGCGGGAGGCGCCGCCCGCCTCGGCCTTTTGTGCACGGGGATGCACGCCCGCCGCGCCCGCCCGGCCTCCCTCCCTTCCCCTCCCCTCCCTGCCTCGCCTCACCGCGGGCCCGCAGCGCGGGGTGGGATAGGGCAATGCCCCCGGCCGGGCCGGCGCCGCCACGCTCTTACCGAGGAATCCGCAGGGAGAAAGAGGACTAGAACGAAGCCCAGCCCCGCGCCACAAAATGGCTGCCTCGCTGCGGCGCCGCCAGGAAGGGGGCGGGGCCCTGCGGCAGGGGCGGGGCCGTGGACCACCTTCCCCCTGGCGGCCGGGCAGCGCTTCCCACGCGTGGCCGCGGCGCGCGCTGGGGTTGCTGGGGAGGCGCGGGACGAGGCGGCTCCGGCGGGCGGGCGGGACTCGTGCCGTGAGCTCCGCGGAGCGGCGCCGCCGGGGACCCCGCCCGGCCCCCGCCGCGGACCCCGCCCGGCCCCCGCCGCCTCCGAGGGGACGGCCTGGCTCGGCCCGCGGCTGAGCTTCTCCCGGCGGGCCCTCGGGGGATGGGCTGCGCGTGGCGACGACTGCGGAGCGACTGCCGCCCGGGTCGGGGCGTTGTGCAGCGTCAGGAGCGCGGGGCGCGGTGGGGTCTGTACCAAGGCGAACAAACGCAGTCCCAGGCTCCTGGTACCCGCGCCGGACGCCTCTCCCGCACGCCGACTCTCGGCAGCCGTCTGTCTCTCTACACGGAGGGAGTGTACAGGGCTAAATCGATTTGCTTGTATGCCAGGTTGGAGCCAAAACCAGAGGGACCTACAGAAGAACAAAACTATTCACAGGTTACAGTTCCTAATGTCAAACATTGCAGTGGTTGTCACCGCGGGCTCATGCACTTTTCTGGTTCAGCTGGCTTTGCTAAGGGCCGGAGAGAAGCGGGTGATTGCTGCCTGCCCGGCTCCGGCGCGGCCGGGCTCCGGCAGCAGCCGGGCCCCTGCTGCAGGTGCTGCCTAGGCCCTGCGGAGGGCGCAGCACGGCCGGCGCCGAGCGCTGTCCTCTCCGAAGCGGCTCCAGGAGGTGCTGCCACCGCACAGCCCGGGCTGCGCCCACGACATCGAGCTCAGCGCCGTGCCGTCAGCAGCACGCCCCGGAGCCCGCAAAGTACGGCTTAAAGCAGCGCGCTCCTGTTTCTGTAGACCAGGCTGTGTGACCTGGCTTCGCTGACGGAGTCTGAGCTATATCCTGGGAATTCGTGCAAACAGAGGGGCCTGATAAAAACAGCACCACAGGAAAAAAAACGTGCCAGAAAATGTAGTTATCATTTTGGATTGACTTTTTTTTTTCACCTGGAAAACAACTCAGATGGGATTTTGCATTGCAGGTTTCTAGAAACAAGAGGGGGGAAATGCCAGAGAAATTTAAACTAGATACCAAGTAGCTTTAGAGACAGGTATTAATCTCTTTCATCATTTAAAGAAAAACACATCAACCTGCCACACCTGCCATGGGAAGGCAAAGTTCAGCAACCACTTCCTTCTGTCCAGAAACAGGACTTCAAGCTTCCTCGATTCTGAGACGTGGAAGAAAGCTTTTGCTCTGCTGTTCCCACTGAGCACACAGTGATGGCAGTACAGGGATGAGTCTACACCAATTTATGATGCTTATCCATCTGCACTGCCTAGGATCACTATCTGATGTCCACAACACTGGCTAGTGCTGCTGAAGCCCAGAGAGATTCCATGTGCCTCTGTGAGAGCTGAGCATAGAGCAGCAGGGTATAGCTGTACCTGTGTGAGCTGGCCATAGAGCAGCAGGGTATAGCTGTACCTGTGTGTGTGAGCTGGCCATAGAGCAGCAGGGTATAGCTGTAGCTGTGTGTGTGAGCTGGCCATGGAGCAGCAGGGTATAGCTGTACCTGTGTGTGTGAGCTGAGCATAGAGCAGCAGGGTATAGCTGTACCTGTGTGTGTGAGCTGAGCATAGAGCAGCAGGGTATAGCTGTACCTGTGTGTGTGAGCTGAGCATAGAGCAGCAGGGTATAGCTGTACCTGTGTGTGTGAGCTGGCCATAGAGCAGCAGGGTATAGCTGTACCTGTGTGTGTGAGCTGGCCATAGAGCAGCAGGGTATAGCTGTAGCTGTGTGTGTGAGCTGAGCATAGAGCAGCAGGGTATAGCTGTACCTGTGTGTGTGAGCTGGCCATGGAGCAGCAGGGTATAGCTGTACCTGTGTGTGTGAGCTGGCCATGGAGCAGCAGGGTAGAGCTGTACCTGTGTGTGTGAGCTGGCCATGGAGCAGCAGGGTATAGCTGTACCTGTGTGTGTGAGCTGGCCATGGAGCAGCAGGGTAGAGCTGTACCTGTGTGTGTGAGCTGGCCATGGAGCAGCAGGGTATAGCTGTACCTGTGTGTGTGAGCTGGCCATGGAGCAGCAGGGTATAGCTGTACCTGTGTGTGTGAGCTGGCCATGGAGCAGTAGGGTATAGCTGTACCTGTGTGTGTGAGCTGGCCTTGGAGCAGCAGGGTAGAGCTGTACCTGTGTGTGTGAGCTGGCCATGGAGCAGCAGGGTAGAGCTGTACCTGTGTGAGCTGAGCATGGAGCAGCAGGGTATAGCTGTACCTGTGTGTGTGAGCTGGCCATGGAGCAGTAGGGTATAGCTGTACCTGTGTGTGTGAGCTGGCCATGGAGCAGCAGGGTAGAGCTGTACCTGTGTGAGCTGAGCATGGAGCAGCAGGGTATAGCTGTACCTGTGTGTGTGAGCTGGCCATGGAGCAGTAGGGTATAGCTGTACCTGTGTGTGTGAGCTGGCCATGGAGCAGCAGGGTAGAGCTGTACCTGTGTGAGCTGAGCATGGAGCAGCAGGGTATAGCTGTACCTGTGTGTGTGAGCTGGCCATGGAGCAGCAGGGTATAGCTGTACCTGTGTGTGTGAGCTGGCCATGGAGCAGCAGGGTATAGCTGTACCTGTGTGTGTGAGCTGGCCATAGAGCAGCAGGGTATAGCTGTACCTGTGTGTGTGAGCTGGCCATGGAGCAGCAGGGTATAGCTGTACCTGTGTGTGTGAGCTGGCCATGGAGCAGCAGGGTATAGCTGTACCTGTGTGTGTGAGCTGGCCATGGAGCAGCAGGGTATAGCTGTACCTGTGTGTGTGAGCTGGCCATAGAGCAGCAGGGTATAGCTGTACCTGTGTGTGTGAGCTGGCCATGGAGCAGCAGGGTATAGCTGTACCTGTGTGTGTGAGCTGGCCATGGAGCAGCAGGGTATAGCTGTACCTGTGTGTGTGAGCTGAGCATAGAGCAGCAGGGTATAGCTGTACCTGTGTGTGTGAGCTGAGCATAGAGCAGCAGGGTATAGCTGTACCTGTGTGTGTGAGCTGAGCATAGAGCAGCAGGGTATAGCTGTACCTGTGTGTGTGAGCTGGCCATAGAGCAGCAGGGTATAGCTGTACCTGTGTGTGTGAGCTGGCCATAGAGCAGCAGGGTATAGCTGTAGCTGTGTGTGTGAGCTGAGCATAGAGCAGCAGGGTATAGCTGTACCTGTGTGTGTGAGCTGGCCATGGAGCAGCAGGGTATAGCTGTACCTGTGTGTGTGAGCTGGCCATGGAGCAGCAGGGTAGAGCTGTACCTGTGTGTGTGAGCTGGCCATGGAGCAGCAGGGTATAGCTGTACCTGTGTGTGTGAGCTGGCCATGGAGCAGCAGGGTAGAGCTGTACCTGTGTGTGTGAGCTGGCCATGGAGCAGCAGGGTATAGCTGTACCTGTGTGTGTGAGCTGGCCATGGAGCAGCAGGGTATAGCTGTACCTGTGTGTGTGAGCTGGCCATGGAGCAGTAGGGTATAGCTGTACCTGTGTGTGTGAGCTGGCCTTGGAGCAGCAGGGTAGAGCTGTACCTGTGTGTGTGAGCTGGCCATGGAGCAGCAGGGTATAGCTGTACCTGTGTGAGCTGAGCATGGAGCAGCAGGGTATAGCTGTACCTGTGTGTGTGAGCTGGCCATGGAGCAGTAGGGTATAGCTGTACCTGTGTGTGTGAGCTGGCCATGGAGCAGCAGGGTAGAGCTGTACCTGTGTGAGCTGAGCATGGAGCAGCAGGGTATAGCTGTACCTGTGTGTGTGAGCTGGCCATGGAGCAGCAGGGTATAGCTGTACCTGTGTGTGTGAGCTGGCCATGGAGCAGCAGGGTATAGCTGTACCTGTGTGAGCTGAGCATGGAGCAGCAGGGTATAGCTGTACCTGTGTGTGTGAGCTGGCCATGGAGCAGCAGGGTATAGCTGTACCTGTGTGAGCTGGCCAGAAAGTGGCAGCCTTTCCCCAGGAATCTCACTGCTCCTGCTTTGCAGCCACCGCAGCTAGTGTGCTCCTGCCTGCCTCACATATGGCTCATTCCGACCTGGGACCCTTCCACAGGGTCATTTCCCCAAACATCAAGGAAACTGTAATTGCAGAGGGGGAATTAATCTCTGCAGCTTGGGAGGGGCCTCTGTGCCTTTTCTGCAAAGTCCTTGAGCTCCCTCCAGCAGAGCCTTTATCCATGGTCAGCAGAGTCAGCTGCCTGCACCCCACCTGGCTCACTGCTGGGGAGCCACAGGAGCAGGATGCTATGTGGGACAGGAGAGATGGAGCCCAGCTGCCAGTGGGACAGGTAGAGCACTGCCCTGCCTAGCCTGGTGCAGGTCAGCATCGAGCAGAGCAGGTCCAGTGACAGTGACCAGATGAATCAAGTTCCCCAGTGATCTGAGGTCATTCCAGAGTTTTGAGTCAGGGATGGTTCACCTGGCTCAAGCAGAGACCCAAGGTGAGATTTGGGATTACGTGACAACTCTTTGTGGAAGGAGGAGCTCCCTGTGAGGCTTCTCCCACACCTCCCCTTCGAAGCCAGCTCTATAGATGTGCTATCACAGACCTGGCCTTCAGCAGACAGCCACACTGATGGCACCTCCTGTGTCTGCTGGAGAGCTGAGCTTCTTGGCCATATCTCAGCAGGGCCAGTCACCCAGGGGGCACCTGAGCAGCCTTCTGCCTGCATAGGTGGCACTGGGGGAGCTGCTGAGAAGGGCTCTGGCACTGATTGTTGAAGGAGGATTAGCCAGCCGCAGCCAGGAGCCTGCGAGGCACCTCTGCACTTGACCTGAGCCATTCCCAGCAGGGGATTGTTTCCCCCTCCCTGAGGAACCACCCAAGATTTTGGTGTGGCAGTGGATGTGGGTGGCCCTGTGTCCACAGAGGTCTATCTTCACCCACTGGAGGTCCTGGCCGGGTGGTGGTGTGGAGCCTTAGCTGGCACAGCCCCGGAGGGGCACTGCAGCCTGCATGGCTACAGGAGCTGGTGACTGCTGCTAGCACCACGGGGTGCAGCCCATTGCCCCGGGGGGGGTTGGATGAGGACCACCATAGGTCGTCTGGACACAGTCCCTGCCCTAAAGGTGTGCAGCAGTTCAAGGATGAGTTTTCTGTGTCCAGCTCTCCCACCATGCCTCACCCTGCGTCAGGGTGGGGGATGAGGCACTCACCAAGTCTGTGTGCAGCACACCACATCTGGGCAGTTTCTTCCTCAGGACGGTTTCTCATCTCTTCTTTGTTGGCCACAGCATCCAGAGAGGCTGAGAATCAGCTGCAGGTCCTCAGAGAGCGGAGTTTTGATTTGGAGTAACTCCACGAGGGGGGAATTGTAAAAATATTGTTATCTTTAGTTTCCTGAAAGCCTTGGCCCAAAACTGTGTCCAGAGCAGTTGCAATTTAATGTAACAGCTTCTGCCTCGGGGGCTTTCACAAGGCTGCAATGGGCGGTGGTGGCGATTTAGAACACTCAGAAAGTGGAAAAGCCTAAGCCACAAAACAGCTTCACCCCACTTAGCAATCAGCGAGCCAGGAGCCGAGGGGAAGCCGAGCGGGCCGGATTCTGCTCACCAGGGAGGAGCAGGAGTTGGGAGCCGGTCTCTGGGTCGCCTCTGCGGCAACCTTCGGAACCTGCAAGTGCAGTAATCCGATTTGTGTTTCCCGCGGCACAGAGCGCAGGAGACTGGAAGCCGCCAGGCACGGCTCCCATGAGGCAAACCTCGGGGGCAGCACTGCCTTAGCAGCCCAGGGGAGCCGCACTGCTGCCGTATTCCCAGCCAACAGCCGCAGGTTACGCAGAGGGAGGGCAGCACCAGCAGGGCAGGCAGCCGGAACCCAGGGGAGCAGCCGGGGCCGGGGGCTGCAGGCAGATCTCTCAGTCTGGAATCCAATGGATCCGCGCACGCTTTCCGGTCACTCTGTTTAAGAGCTTCCCCGGACGTGTCCAGTGCCAGTATCTCCCGGGCACGAAGAGCCCAGCCGATCCCAATGCCAGCTCCCAGCGTGGGCTTCCCCACGAGTGAATACCCTGCGGGACCTGAGCTGCCGGCGGCAGGAAGAGGCCTTTTTGCCTTTCCCCATCCAAACCTCGGCAGACGTTGGGGAGAAAGGGAGTTTTACAGAGCCCTACGACAGGTGTCCACCCTCAGCCAAGGGGTGAGGGCAGGCACAGCCCTGCGGGGCGGCGTGGGAGAGCCCCGCAAGCAGACAAGCAAACACTTCTGCACTAGAGACCCCTCCCAGTGGGCTAGCTGGGAGTGGGGGCAGGGCTGCAGCACCTTCATCTCCGTGTCCTCTTTGGGACTGTCTGCCTGCCGGTGACAGAGGCCCTGCCCTGTAGGCCCCTCTGTGGTGCCAGGGGTCCGGCGGTCCTTCTGCACGGTTATCCTGCCGGGAGGGGGGAGGTTACACCACAGGGACACTGCCCCATCCCACTGGGCACCCTTTGCAGCATCTCTGTCTTCTCCCAGGGGCTCCAAGGCGAGTACCTCAGAGCAGAAACAATCCAATAGCAGGAGGGCAGTCGGTCAGCTCCGCCGCTGCACCACCTCCGGTACCGCTGAGGCTCTTACAGGGTGCTGAGGGTAGGTTAGCTGCGCTGCGCTGGGGCCAGGCTCTGCTGTGGGGTTCGTGGGTAACTCCCGGGGTTGTGCCCTGCTGTGGGGGTCGTGGGTATCTCCCGGGGTCGTGCCCTGCTGTGGGGGTCGTGGGTATCTCCCGGGGTCGTGCCCTGCTGTGGGGGTTTGTGGGTATCTCCCGGGGTCATGCCCTGCTGTGGGGGTCGTGGGTAACTCCCGGGGTCGTGCCCTGCTGTGGGGTTGGTGCCTTGCAGCGCTCTGGTGCAGCTTTTTGTGCTCAATAAAGCCGTCCCTCTGTGTGATTGATTCCTTATCAAAAGGAGCTCACTGGAACAAGCACTCAGCACAAGGGTGCAGCATCATCAGGACATACTTGCACTTCCAGTTGGGTGGCAAGTCTTGGACAAGCTGCCAGTGCCTCCTGTCTACAAGGACACAAAGAGAAGCTGTGTCCAAGCTGCCCTTCTGGCACAGGGTCCTCCCTGTTGTACTCCTTGGGCTGTGGATTCTTGAAGCGGCCCAGCCAAGGTGACAGCAGGAGCCAGCCCAGGCCTGTGAGCCTGAGCTGCAGCTCTTGCTTTGTGGGCTTTTTGGATTTGGCCACAATCAGTTCATTTACAACAAAACCTTGGGGAATGCTTAGACATCAGGCTACAGGCATCCACCTAGGAAAGGGCTGCAGGAGGTTACAATGCTACTGGTCCTCCTGCTCTCACTTCTTGTAGTTCTCCTGAAGGCTACAGGCCACCTACCACCCTCCTGCCAGCAAGGCTGGTGTGAAGACCAGCACAGGTGACTAAAAGCTGCTGGAAGGGGCTTTTCCTGTCCTTAAGTGCTGCCAAGGCAGTGGTCACACCTTAGGCGTCAGCACTACCCCCCAGGCCCAGGGCAGCAACCACAGGGTGCAACAGGGGCAAGGTCAGAGTGCCAGCACAGACCGCTCCCAATTGCTCCTTGGAGCAGGGGCGGAGAGCAGAGATTGCTCCGGTCTGAACACACAACTGCCCCAGGGTCAGCCCAAGGGCCTGCCCAGCCACACCTCCAGCAGCAGAGACCATGCAGGAAGACCACACATGTGCCCACCTGGATGGGGCTGCCCACAGCTGCTGGATGTGTTCCTCTTACCCTCTGACCGCCCCACTGCAGCCCTACTGCCTACAAACTCCTCTAAATCCCCTTCTTGATCCTGAGAGGCTCCAGGAGACCTTGTGTCCAGCAGCACTGTCCTTTGGCTTTAACCTTTTCTCCTCCAAGTTTCACTGAGTAGCTGCATGAGAGTTAAGAACGAAAGAACCAGCCCACGGCTTGTTCTCCTCACGCTGACTCCCAAAGGCTGAGAGCAGGCAGCCAGGCTGGAAGCTGCAGCTGCAGGCAGCCATGGCCACGCTTCCGCAGCTGAAAAAGAAGAGAGGCAGCCACGGAGACTGTGTTTATTCTTACACCAGAGGAGAGGTTGCTTTACTGACTTGTATTTACAAACCTGTTGGCAAAGAAACCAATATCCAGTGTCACTTGTTAGGCTATGGTAGAGCCCTGGCAGAAGCATCCATTTGTAATAGCAGCAAATGCCTATGGTTCGACTGACTGCTACAGCTAAGTGCAAGGAGGAACATGGAGCACCGGCGGGAAGGTGGATGGCTGGGGGTGAAGCTCGGCACAGGCACATGCATCTACAGTCCACAGATGGCTGTTGCAGCCCATGGTGGAGCAGGACACGGCAGAAGCCTGTTCAAGGAGTCAAATCTCCATACACTGTGGCAGAGCTGTAACCCCCTGCCTGTCTCTACAGCTCTGGGAAAGCAGCCCCACCTCTGCAGGACAAGCTGGTGAGGGCTTCAGGCCAGACCATGTTGAATGGCTGGGCTGGACTGGGTGTGTGAAAGGGTTTCTGGCACCTTTTTGAGTGGCATGTTTGACAGAGCTAATTCTGACATGAGAGCAAGATTTCCTGGCCCAGTGGACCACAGAAGCATCCGGTACAAGGGGAGGAACCACAACCCTTGTTCAGCTGGGCACAAACTGAACTGCTGCTGTGGACTTCATCTGAGCAAACACCTGCCCAGAAACTGATTCATGCACATCAGAGACCCCAGCAGCCAGCAGGCTCAGGGCACCCTCTGCACATGGCACCTTATGCCCAAACTTTCAGTACAGATTCATCTACTAGCTTTAAAATTCACTGCTGGCAGGGTTCAGCTCCCCACTACAACCAGGAGAGGATGATCCACGTCCCCACTTGTAAGGGAGGGGGATGCAGAAATGCAAAGCATCCTTGGCTGCTACCAGCAGAGTCAGCATTGCATGAGTAATGCACACACAGCTTTTGCAGCAGACCAGCCCCCAGCATGGAGAACACTTCAAAGGAGGAGGAGAGTAATGCCAGGATGCTAAGAACTGGTTGCTGCTGCTTGCTGAGGAACATGCACCAGTGCTGAGGGGCTGCAGGAAATCCACACTGCCCCTGAGCCACGCTGTCCTTGTTGTGCCTTGCTTCTGGCAGCACAGAGAAAGCTGCAGGGCTTCAATAGCAGCAGTGAGAACATCGAGATGCCCACTTGATACCACCCCTGTGCAGACTCTACCACACCTCAGCTGCTCAGACCTGCCCCTGCCCTTCCCAATCCCTTTGCAACTCCTGTGGAAACCTGGTGGGAAGAGCCACAGCTGGCCCCAGGCAGCATCAGTATTTCAAAAGCACAGAGCAATGCTGCTGCTCTGCCAGAAAGGGCATATCCAAGCTGAGGGCCTTCACAGCTTTCTTTAGACCTGGACTGAAGCAGGAAGGGGGTGAGGGGGTGCTGGAGCCACGGGGGCTGCCTTAAGCACCATCTCAGATGCTCTTCAGGAAAGCTGGTGTCAGGTTATGCTGCTGCTAGGCTGCTGGGGTTGCCCTTCTCAAGGCTCTGGCCCTCATTAGGAGGATGCCAAAGAGGTTGTTCATCTGTTGTCAGGTGCATGGCCTTTCTTCTATCCCCACCAAGGACTGGGTGGGTGCTGGTTGAACTCAGCACAAGGCTAGTCCTGCCTGCTGACCACATACTACTGTGCAGCTCCAGAGCTGCACAGAGAAGGTGAGGTGGACCCAGCCTAGCAGGGCTCTCAGATGGACTCTCACCAACTGCCCCTCTTCCTGAGCAGTGCAATCTGCTTCCACTGACCAGGGTAGTCCAAGGAACACCTCTGCCTGAGCAACCCCCCCACACTTTCACACCCCACTGCCCACAGCATCGTGGGTTGTCAGAACAACTCTCACACCCACAGCCAACAGCCTGCAGACGTGAACCAGGCTGGCTCCATACCAGTGGGAAAGGCAGCAACTCCCCCAGGACCACAACACAGTGATGACCACTTGCTGAAGCCAGCTCTGCCTCCAGAAGGGAGATGAAGAGTCTCACTGTCCCGGGTAGCAGTTTCTCATAGATGTCACAGCCCTTTCAATCACCAACCAGTCCTGCAGCTCCAAGGAGGGGACCGCCTTGCTGACACAGGGGAAGGCCAGGAGCAACTGAATCTGGCCTGGCACGTCCAAGGACTCCCTGGTGCTGAACGATCTGAGCCTTCCAGGCACGTCCAGTCCTTGTCCTCGAGGTTAACCTCCTCAGGGGCTAGCCCAGGGAGTAACAACTGCAAGGACAACAGAAGAAAGCTAAGTGGAGGGCAGAAGACTTGTGGCACCCAGAGCCTGCAGAGAGAATGTGAGGGGTTCAGAGTAGCCCCTCGACGGCGCTGGTGTCCAGGTGCACGATCAGCATGCGCAGGAAGGACATCTCCTTGCGCGTGTTCTCGAAGATGACGCGGGGGTCGTCGGACTGGCAGCGCAGGCAGTTGGGGGCCATCACCATGGCCAGGTTGTTCACATCCATCTTTGTTCTGCCCACGTTGGATGGCCGAGCAAAGATCTGCAGAGAGGAAGGCAACATTCAGCTGGGGTGGTGGAAAAGGAGAAGGAACTCCTAGGGCTGGGTCTCAGCAGACAGGGAACACCTTGCAGCTCTCAACCTCTGGCACCGGCCACATGCTCCTCCACAAGAGCATGTAAAGTTTATTGGCCCCTCAAGGGACAAGGCCAGCAGACTCTCTTCCATCAATCCCACCTCAAAGAGATGCTTCAGGATCATAGAATCACAGAATGGGCTGGGTTGGAAGCGATATCCACAGGGCATCCAGTCCCCCTCTGCAGTAAGAAGTGAAATCCTCAACCAGATCAGGCTGCCCAGAGCCCTGTTGGGCCTCTGTAAGAGACTGAATCCTGTCTCTCCTGGTGTGAGCCAACAAAGATAAAATCACCTTTGCTCCTTGCCCAGACAATAGCTGATGTGTATTGGGAGCAGCCACTGGATAAGGACTCTCTGGAATGTGCATAGACAAGATCATCTCTACTCATCAGCTAGCCCAGGAAGGGAGGATGGTGCAAAGGAGAATGGATTCACCACCTGGACACATAGCTAAAAATCTGTGTGAAAGACCTGAGCAATACTGGCTCAGGAGAAGGAGAAGACCTGGGCAATGCTGCTCTGAAGAAAAACGAAGGCAATACCAGGAGAGAAAAGGAGAGAGACATCATCATGGAGCCTGGAAGAAGCAGACCAGGAGGAACCCTCTCTCTGTGTCCTAAGTTCCACCTGCTGCAACTCATGGAGCTGAAGAGGCTGCTCAGAGGACTTGGACTTCGAGATGTCTCTCTCCCGTCCTCCAGCAGAGGACAGCACAGCCAACAAGACAGCAGCCTTCTTCCACAGACCCAAACCGTCTTGGGGGCTGAGGGGTGGTAATATAATTCCTTTCCTCTTCTCTCTCCCTCTTCTCCCTCTCTCTCTCATTTTTCCCCTCTCTCTCTCTCCCTTCTTCTGTTCTGGCCACTTCATTCTGTTAATAAGTAGCCTCAAGGGCTGTTGATATTTTGGCCTCGATTCTGCCTCTAATTTCCTAACATGGGAATATTCAAAAGAACTGAGTCTCTTACCCTCTCTGGACTGAGACAGCCTCACCTCGAATATCTCCAGGGATGGGGCCCCAACCACCTCCCTGGGCAACCTATTCCAGCGTCCCACCACCCTCATGGTAAAGAAATTGTTGCTAACATCCAGTTCTAAATCTGCTCTGCCCTGGTTTGAAGCCTTTGGCCCTGGTTCTGTCCCTGCAGGCCTTTGCAAACAGTCCCTCTGCAGCCTTCTTGTAGCCCCTTCAGGTACTGGCAGGTGTCCCCAGAGCCTTCTCTTCTCCAGGCTGAACAACCACAGCTACCTCAGCCTGTCCTCATAACAGGTTCTCCAGCCCCCTGAGCATTTTTGCGGCACTCCTCTGGACCCTCTCCATCAGGTCCAGGTCCTTCCTGTATTGAGGGCTCCAGAGCTGGACACAGCACAGCAGGTAAGGTCTTCCCAGAACAGAGCAGAGGGGCAGGATCCCCTCTCTCTCTCCATTTCTGGCCAGGCTGCTGTGGATGCAGCCCAGGCTACCATTGGCCTTCTGTGTTGCAAGCGCTTGTGTCCAGCTTCTCACCCATCAGCACCCCCAAGTCCTTTTCTGTCCCAACAATGGCCCAGCCCAGCTGTCCCACTAACCATGCCCTGTGTGCTCCAGGGTCCTGGCTGGCAGCAGGGCACGGGGCAGCAGGGCACAGGGCTGTGGGGGCTGCCTACCTGCAGGAAGTGTATGAGGTAACACAGCACCAGCCTGTTGAGCTCTGGCAGGTGCTGCACCACGGCCACGGCAGCGTCGGGGTTCTCATAGTTGCTGATGCACTCTTTGTAGAACTGCTGGGGAATCACAGGCTCCTCCAGCTCCCGATACCAGAGCTTGAGCAGAGAGGCTGGACAGAAAGCAAGGTGCATGAGAACAGCTCTGGGCACCTCCCCACCATCTTCAGAGGCAACCTTGGCAGCAAGATGCAGCACCTCAGGACAAAGGGCAAACAAGGGATTCTGCACCTGTGCTGTTTCACCTATTTCAGTCTTGGCTCTCAAGTTCTCAGGCAGCCAAGCTGGCCAGTTAGAGAGGAATGCTGGCTCTTATCTACCTGCTCCTCCAGAAGCAGCTCTGGGGTTGCCTGAAGGTGAGGACAATGACACCTTGGAGCTAGCTGCTGGCTGACTCCCAGCCACTCTGCCCAGCTTGCACAGCCTCACTGTGCTGCAGCCAGCTGCAGTCAGAGGCTCCCCGCTGCCCCAGGGCTCCTTCCATGGACAGTACTGGGAAAGGCAGTGGGAAGAGACAGAATGAACCCCCAGGTGGTAAAGACAGCACAAGCAGCAGCACACCTCCAGGGCTGCTCCTGTAGCTTCCCCTCCATGCTGTGGCATGGCTGAGGTGCAGCACATGTGCCTGTTGCGTTCCCATACCTGGAATGTTTGGGTCACTGAGGCTGCTTGGGATTCTCCACTGATCCACCTGCAACTTCAATGCATTGACTTCATCTATGTCACCAGGTACCCTGCCAACAGAGACAGAGCAAAGGTTCTTTACAGAGCAATCAGGGCAACGTGCCTGGTATGGCATCTGTCCAGCAAACTGTGGCTCTGAAGCTGCTTCTGGGGCCTCAAGCAGAAGGGAACAGGCACCAGTGACAGCTACAGAAGCAGCTCCTCAGAAACCAGGTTGCCTGCTTTTAGATGAAGACTTAAAGTGGGGGGTAGAAGAAACTCATCTCCTTCCCACTGTCTCAGACATCAGCTATTATTCAGAGTCAGCAGTGGCCATTTTCTGCACCTAGGCCTCTCTGCTACACGTTCAGACCGAAGATAAGAAGCTTCTCTGGCTAAATATACCAAGACAATAGAAACCCTCAAAATGCAAATGTGCATCTTTTGCTAGCTGCCTCAAAGCAAGTTTGGCTGCTGACAAACTGACAATAGAAAACAAATCAAAAGAACAACCAAGAAACCAAAACCTAACCCCAAACCAGAATCCCCTACATCCCATACTACTCCTTTGTCTCCCTTGACTCTGTGTTGTGCACCATCGAGTCTGGTGTGCTGCAACTGATGAGCTGCCTCTGCAGAGCTTCAAGAGCTCAGCCCCTCCCTGCACAGGCCAACTGCTGCTGCTGATACTAAGCACAGCTCAGAGCCTTGCCTGGGTACAAGCTGTCCTGCATAGTTCAAGCCACCTCTGTGCTGATCCCTCTGTGTCAATGCATGCAAACGGACCAATGCTACTTTCAGAAGTGATTCCTGAGGCTGGGAAAGGTTGGGCTTTAGAATAGAAGAGAATAGACCAGGTTGGAAGAGATCTTCAAGATCATGGCATCCAACCTATTATCCAACACCACCTAATCAACTAAACCATGCAAACAAGCACCCTAGCAAGTCTCCTCCTGAACACCTCCAGCGATGGTGACTGCTACTCTCATGGCACCCTGAAAGCTCACCTGAAAATCCCCTCTGTCTGCTCTCCTCCCAGAGCCAAGACCTGCTGTGACAGCTGTGTCTGCACCCAGGGCAGCTTGTTGCCCGGGTACATGTCCTGCTGCCGCAGCATGATCTCCTCCAGCGAGCTGCCGAAGAGCGAGGGAGTGACGATGGCGTTCCTGGCGTGTGTGATCTCCTCCACCGTGGGCTTACGGAGGCCCTGAGGACAGAGAGGAGAGCTCAGTGCAGCTGGGGCACAGGCAGCCCACCGACCTAGGGATGGTGGTGGCTAGCAGTCAGCATAGAGAGGGCTGCCCATGCACACAGACACCTTGCTGGCCTGCTGGCTACCAGCTCCTAAAATCACAGCAGAGGAGCTGCTCTTTGGAGAGGCTGGGCTGCTTCTCTAGGGATTCTGTTGCTGTGTTTTGCACAGCCAGGGGACCATTCCAGCTACAGCTCTGCCTGCTGGGATGGTAGGAAGAAGGATGAGACCCAGTCTGTCTCTGGTCACGGTGAGGACAGAAGAGGGCACACGTACCCCAGTGAGCTCTCAGAGCCGCTGGAAGTCTCTGAAAAACAGGCACCACGACCTGCTGCTGCTGAAAGCTGCCAGTGCTTGAGAAGGGCTTTGAATCTCCCATGGCAGAGATGAGGAGAAAACCAGAGCACTGCCACAGGGCCAGGGGCTGCCCAGCATGGAAGCCTTTGGCAATGACCCTGTGGGCCTCAGGGGCTGCCAGGGCTGCATCCATGCATGATGCCTTCCCTGACTGTGCCCATCCCTCCCCCACCATGTCCATCCCATCCCAACTGTGCCTGTCCTGCCCCTCAGGGTTGCTGGGAGCATGCACCTCTCGCCCCTCCCAAGGTACTTCAGCTAATTGCTCACTGTACAAGGCTCCAGGGGGCAGGGAGGCCCCAGGAGAATGTGCAGAAATAAAAGCAGCACAGATCTGTCTTGGAGCCCTAGGCTGGACAGGCTGAGGCTCTCTGCCAGCTTTCACAGCCATGTGCAGTGCTGTGCAGAGGGAAGGGAGCAGGAGACTCCCAGAACACAGAGGCTCCCCTCTGTGCCAGCCATCTCTGCTGTAGGATTTTCTGAGCTGGGAATGAAAAACTCTGCAGTAATCCAGCTGCAAGACTCAGGCCATGCAAGCTCTCAAGAGAGACTCTTCTCTCACCTGAAGTATCCAAATGACCTCTACATGTTTATCTCTGCAGCTAAACATCAGGTTTGTCCTATATGCCCCTGAGGCCAGGGAGCACCCAGCTGCTGCATGGCTGCCAGCACAGCAGGCACTGCTGTCTGCCAGGAGGATGGCAGCACCTAGGCAGCAGCCATCTGAGACATGTTCATGGGGAGATGGCCCTTGAGCAAGCCTCCCCCTCCTGCCCCATCTCGACTTCCCATCAGAGGAGCAGCGGTGACTGAGCAGGGAGCCGCAGCGGGGGCAGGGAGCTGGAGCGGGGAGCCGGAGCAGGGAGCTGCCACGGCAGGAGCGGGGAGCCAGAGCGGGGAGCCACCGTAGTGGGAGTGGGGAGCCGGAGCAGGGAGCCGCCGCGGGGAGCCGGAGCGGGGAGCCGGGAGCCAGAGCGGGGAGCCGCCGCGGCGGGAGCGGGGAGCCAGAGCGGGGAGCCGCCGCTCACCTTCTTGCCCCCGGTGACAGCGACTTTCTGCAGCTTCCGGTAGCAGTACTGGGCGTAGGTGCTGATGGGCAGGCCTGGAGGGGAGCAGAAAGAAGCTGTCAGTGCACAGCACCGCGGCACCCACCCCACCCTTCAGAGTGCACGACAGTTCAGGTTGGCACAAATGGTCACGCTGCTCCTGCACAGCCTGTGGTGCAGGCAGGGCAGAGGGACTGCCAGAGCCCTACACTGAGCATCCCCAAGCCTCCTGGCCCTGCTGCCCCACGACAGGCAGCAGCATCTTCTGCATCAAGGCTCATAGCTCTGCACCTCCCAGCCCTGCTCCTGCAGATCTCCACCTCTCACACAGGCAGCCTGAACCTTGCTGGACTCAACATGACGTGCCCATTGGGCACTCCAGCCTGGGCACACAGGCAGGTGTGAGTCCTTGTGCCCAGGGGCACAGCTGGAGCACAGACACAGAGCTGGGTACAGAGCCAAAGAGCACACAGAGCCAGCCTCCTGCCGGGCAAGGTTTCAGTGTTTTAAACCGTTTACGATTCATGAACTGCAGTCCTGGGATAGTGAGAGAGGCAGCAGCAGAGAAAGGTGTGAAGGGCTGGAAGAGGCAGCACCAAGCTCAAGATACAGTGAGCGGCCCAGGAAGGTGCTGGCATCCCTCTCATCTTCTCCAAGCCCAGCAGAATCCTGCCTCAGGCTCCTGCCAGCAGCCTCCTCCAAGCCAGCCCTGTACAATGAGGCTCAGGTGTGCCTGTGACAGAGGGAAGACAGCGCACACTGCAGCGTGGCACGTCCCCTGTGAGCTGCAGCCCTCCGTGTCCCCCCGTGAGCCGCAGCCCTCCGTGTCCCCCCGTGAGCCGCAGCCCTCCGCGTCCCCCCGCGAGCCGCAGCCCTCCGTGTCCCCCCGCAAGCCGCAGCCCTCCGTGTCCCCCCATGAACCACAGCCCTCCGTGTCCCCCCGTGAGCCGCAGCCCTCCGTGTCCCCCGCGAGCTGCAGCCCTCCGTGTCCCCCCGTGAGCCGCAGCCCTCCGTGTCCCCCCGTGAGCCGCAGCCCTCTGCATCCCCCCGTGAGCCGCAGCCCTTCGTGTCCCCCGCGAGCTGCAGCCCTCCATGTCCCCCGTCAGCCGCAGCCCTCCGTGTCCCCCCATGAGCCGCAGCCCTCCGTGTCCCCCCGTGAGCCGCAGCCCTCCCCAAGAGCTGCTCCGGCTGCGCCTGGCCCAGCAAGCGCGGCAGGCTCTCGGAGCCAGGATTCCCAGGGCTCACCCCTGTGACACCAAGGGAAATGTTTGCACTGCAGAGCACGGATTGCTGGGAGAGCTTTTCCAAAGCCCTTGGCCTTTTGTTCTTTTTCGAGTCGGACTGCTTGCTGAAAGCAGCGAACAGATCTGCCCCATTTGACTCTCTTCCAGGCTCAAAGCTTCCAGTTGAGTTCAAAATCCTTGTGGCTTTAAAATCCACATTCTGGTCAGATGCTGCATACTTCAGCTCAGCCTTTCACACACCCTACAGCTTAGGTAACCTGGTCAGCAGCTTGAGCTCCTCAAACTCTCTCAGGCAGGAGGAGGACAAGCTCTTCCCAAGCAGAACAACAATTCACAATGCTAAGAGGTGAGCTCTCCCCTCTTCTGCTCTCAGCCCTTGGCTGCCCAGAGCAGAACAAGCAGCCCCTGCCGCAGTCACTCTGTGACAGCTGGAGCAGAGCCTCTCTGGAATGCTGGGCCAAGGCTACAGGAGGTCCAACAGCATCCCCCCAGCTCCCACAGGCAATGGGAAGCAAAGTCAGTTTTAATAATTTCTCTCTCCTGGGAATATCTAAAGCAAAATATTCCCCCTACACAAGAATCCTGCTAATCCCAGGCATGGTTTATACTGGAAATGTCTGAGGATTAAAGAAAACAAAACCAAGGAGCTGCTTTGTGATGCTTCACTGCTCCAAGCTGGGTTGTCGAATGTGCAGGCAAGGCCTGGTGCAAAACATCATCTGCCTGATGAAGGAGGGAACAGGAAAAAGCCTGGACTGTGTCTCTGCTCACAACAATTACATGGGAGGCAGCACATTCAAAGCTAATTAAGAGGACCCATTTTTTCACACTCTAATTATCCCATGGAAGCCATAATCACCCTGAGAGTTTAACAAGGTTTGCCTTGCAGAGCCTGCATGGCTGCTGTGTGGGCAGCAGCCGGACACATTTGCTTGAGGCCTGATTTGTGCTTTCCCAGGAAGCTCCTGGATCCTGGCAAAAGCCTATGGTCTGCATCCTGCCCTTTCTGCAGCAAGGTGTCCTGCTTCCAGCAACCACCAAGCTGCAGCCTCTGACACAGAGGGGACTGCCAGGGCCATGGGTGGAGCTACCAAATTCCAACCAAATAAAGAGAAAACTAAACCTGTCCTGTGTGTGAGGGCCTGGACCTGCACCTGCCCACGGGCCCAAACCAGCTGAAAAGCAGAAGGAACCCCAAGGAAGAAGAGAACCAGCACTCTGCCATAGCAAGGCTCACACCTTCCCTGCACAATGTGTAGCCCCCCTGCCACGCAGCAGAAGGCAGCTGGTGTGAGTGCTGCCTGGGCACACGCAGGGCACAGTGGGTGAAGAAGATGAGGAGAAGCTGGGAGGGGAGCAGGAAGCTGTAGAGGGAAATGTGAGGTAGAGGAGCAGCAGGACAAGGGAGGGGGATTCTGCTCCCCTGCTCTGCTGAGACCCCACCTGCAGCACTGCCTCCAGCTCTAGTGCCCCCAGAGGACACCAAAGAAGGACCTGGAGCTGATGGAGAGGGTCCAGAGGAGGCGACAAAGATGATCAGAGGCTGGAGAACTTTCCGTGTGGGGACAGGCTGGGACAGTTGGGGCTGGAAAAGAGAAGGCTCCAGGGAGACCTTAGAGCAGCCTTCCAGAACCTGAAGGAGCTCCAGGAGAGCTGGGGAGGGACTTTGGGTAAGGGCTGTGAGTTCTAGGATGAAGGACAGCGGCTCTGAGGTAGTGTTGTGGGGTGCTCCAAACCCCTCTCCCCCCACCTCCATCAGCGGAGGTTTGAATGGGGAAAGACAAAAGGAAATTGCCTTCCCCTGGGGCCAGGCAAACAGTGCCCATTCTTCCCCTGGGGTCTCTCACGGGTAGTTACCGGTGGGGGAGGTCGGCTGGGTTTGGGAGCTATGATTAGCAGGGTGCTTCGTGCCCAGGGTACCTTGGCCCTGGACACATTGTCTAGAAATGCTTTCAACTGCCTGAGCAGGAGGCGCCCGGGGCTCTCGCCCTCACCTTGCTCGCTTCCATTTTCCGCTTCCCCCCAGACCTGCCTGCCCTGGGGTCCTGCTCCCTGCCTGCTGTGGAGCTGTGGCTTTCTTGCACTGCTCAGGCAGCGCTGCTGCAGGAGTTTCCCCTCGTAGCAGCTGTGTCTACACTTTGATTCTGGGGGGTCCCTTTCCTTCAGATTTGAGCCACATTATCCACACATAGGATTATAAAACCTGCAGTCCTGGAGCCTGCCGTGGAGGAGAGACCCCAGGGACCCTCACCAAGCTCCTGCTCCCTCCTCGTGAGCACAACCTGGCTTCCCATCGACTCTCCCTAAAGCCCTGGCTGGTCTCTGGATTTAGAAGTGGGGTAAAGCTATTCTGTGGCTCAGCCTCTTCTATTTCTGAATTCTCTACATTGTACATAAGCATCCTGGTGGAATTTGCAACTGAACAGAGCCTGTCAACAATCTCATCAGCTTCACACAGAGTTTGTGGGGTGGGGTTTTCAGGAAAAATAAAGATAACCCCAATCAGATCAGATGGAAGAGGGAAGATTGAGACTGGAGATGAGGAAGAAATTCCTGACAGTGAGGGTGGGGAGAGACTGGCACAGGTTGCCTAGGGAGGCTGTGGCTGCATCCTGCCTGGAGGTGTTCAGGGCCAGGCTGGATGAGGCCTTGAGCAGCCTGGGCTGGTGGGAGGGGTCCCTGCCCATGGCAGGGGTTGGAACTGGATCTTTAAGGTCCCTTCCAACCAACCCATTCTGTGAATTTATGAATTTAGCTTTAGGCTCCACTATTCCAAACCAGGGTCTGGACTTGACCACCTGTCTGCTTTTAAAAGGCCTGGCTAGAGCCTGGTTCCTGCCATGTGGCTCCCCACACACAGTACCCAGTGGGCTGGGCACTGCCCCTGGGCACAGGGATAGGCAACTCTGCCTGCATGGGCTGCAGAGGCCAATACTGCAGGCAATTCCACTTCTCTGAGCACATCAGGAATCTGTGAAGTCCAAGTTGATCTCTTATTTCCTGTGGTGCCACTGTAGCCCCAGAAGCTCAGCTCAGAATACTAACAACCCACACAGTGAAAAACAGATTGCAAAGGAAAATATTTTCCCATGTGCTGGCCTAGAAATGCATGCAAAAAGCTTCCTCAGAGCCTCTCCTTTCCCAACAGGTTTGAATCCAGGCAGGGCACAGGCAGGAACCACTCTGGAACAGGCCCTCCTGCCAAGAATGTCTTAAAAAATGCAGCAAAGAGTGAGGATCCAGAACCTGTCTGTGGGACGTGGACTGGAGCATAGCAGAAGCTGTTGTCTCTCTGCTTCTCCTGTGTCCTCTCACAGACCTCAGCCTGGCACAGTCAGAACAGGCTCTCAGAGCAGGGTCTTGCTGTGCTCTTTAGCTCAGGGGTAGGTGTCTCCTCAACAGCTCAGCTGGGCTTTGCTTGGCACCGCCCTCCTGCCTTAAATCTACCCAGGAATTTCTCAGAAACTTGGTGGGACAGCACCCACGATTGGAGTGCTACAATGAGGGGTTACAGGCTCTGTAGGAGAGACAGGCGAGGGAGAAGAGGAGGAGGGGTGGCTCTGTATATTAGAGAGTCACTCTCTGCCACACAACTTGAGGTGGAAGATGAGGGAGTTGAGAGCCTGTACTCTGCTTTGGTTAGGCCGCACCTTGAGTCCTGTGTCCAGTTCTGGGCCCCTCAGTTTAAGAAAGACATCGAAACACTTGAGTGTGTCCAGAGAAGGGCAACAAGGCTGGGGAGAGGCCTTGAACACAAGCCCTATGAGGAGAGGCTGAGGGAGCTGGGGTTGTTTAGCCTGGAGAAGAGGAGGCTCAGGGGTGACCTCATTGCCCTCTACAACTACCTGAAAGGTGCTTGTAGCCAGGAGGGGGTTGGTCTCTTCTCCCAGGCAACCAGCACCAGAACAAGAGGACACAGTCTCAAGCTGTGCCAGGGGAGGTTTAGACTCGAGGTGAGGAGGAAGTTCTTCACCGAGCGAGTCGTTCGGCATTGGAACGGGCTGCCCAGGGAGGTGGTTGAGTCATCGACCCCGGAGGCGTTCAAGGGGAGATTGGACGTGGCACTTGGTGCCATGGTCTGGCATGGGGTCTGTGTTGATAGGCTGGACTCGATGATCCCCGAGGTCCTTTCCAACCTAAGCGATACTGTGATGCTGTGATTTCACAGCAGTGGTTTAGCCTCTTGTCCTCATGCCACCACTGCATCCTTCTGAATCCCAGCAATGCTCCTCCATCACCATTCCTCAGCAGCCTGCACTGGCCCTCAGGAGGATAAGAACCAGAATCTGCTGGCTAACAGCAGGTGAGGCAGCCTAGGGCTGTGCTGCACCTGGACTGGCAGCCCTCCTCTTTGACTTTGTCCCTGAAACTGTTCATGCTCCTCACCTCCCCAGCACCCTGCTGCCATCTCTTTAACCAGCTCATGTTGTGCTTCAGGGCAGAGAGCTCCTAAGCCTTCAGCCCCACAGCAAAGCCAGGTGGAAGAGATTTTCTTCCTCTCGCTCTCCCCAGGTGCCCTGCAGTTTCTTTCAGCCTACTAATGACCTCCCCTTGTCTGCAGCTCCAGCTCCTGTGGGGCTTCCCCTGCTGCACTGACCAGCCTGGAAGGGCCATGGGCAGGATATGTAGAGCAGGTACAGCACTGGTTTGCTCTCTACCCCTTTGCTATGAGCTCCCAATGCTCTGTTTGGTTTCTGATCACATCCCAGCACCATGTACACACTTCATACACAAGCTGCAAGACGTCTTCCTCTCCTTCCAGCAGCTCTGCAGAACCTGCCGCTGCAGCTAAGGACATTTCCCCCGTGTGCAGTACTTTGTCTTTTCTCTGCTGCTCTGCATCTTTAGTCCTTATAACCCTGAGTAGTTTGGTACCAATACAGAGCTGCCAGCCCATTACCTGCCTCCCTGCACATTCCTGCAGGGTCAGCAGACAATCCTCCCTCTGAACACACACACACACACACACACACACACACACACACTCACAGAGTTCATTTCCACCTGCTGTTCTCCTGCCTTTCAGTGGGTTACTGATCCAGGAAAAGACCTCAGACCACTTTTGGGGTTCATTTACTCACAGAGAAATGCACCAGAAGACAAAGGCTGCAGAAGTGCAGCGAACTTCCCAACTGCTCCTCTAGGTGCCTGTCACTCACCCAGCGTTCGCTCACCAGCCCCTGCACACCAACTCCCTTTTCCCCTGGCAGACTTACACACAGGCCTACTGCACTGCTACTGTTCAGTTCTGTCTGAACACAGTGTATTCCATGTATTCCATTTCCTTATGGATTTCTCTGCTAAATTGCTGCTAAGCATCCAAGTATTTCAGAGCTACTAATTAATTTCTCACAACAGTCCTGCAGCTTCAGGGAGCTGCATTCTATCCACCCCTCACACCTCCAGCAAGCAGGGTTGGGGATCAGACACAGATGTCCTGAGGAACAGCCTAACCTTTCCAGTCAGCAGCAGGTAGAACCTGGTGTGTTCCTGCAGGATCTGCCTTTGCTTCAGGCACAGCTCTGTGGTCAGACCCAGGAGAAAAGCCTCAGTGGTACCAGCCACTTGTGAAGAAGCTGGTTCCAGCAACCCGCTGGCCCTGCTGCCCCCTTTGCTGTGCCCCTTGCCAGCTCTGCAGAAGCTGGCAGGAGCCTGCAGGCCAGCACAGTTGTCCTGAAGCCCCAGCTCACTGCCAGAGCAGGTCTTCTGCATGCCAGGAAGCTGACAGAGTCCAGGGACGGGAACAGCACATGATCTGCCACCACAGCCCCAGCTGAGGCCACGCAGGCGCTGCTGGCTTTCCAGCGCTCCTTGTGGAAACTGGGTAAAGCTCTCCTGGCATGCCCAGAACAGGTCAGGCATCCTTGGCACACTGATCTTTTCTTTCCATTTATTTTTCATTTGTAGGTACCCCCCACCTCTACCTCTCTGAGCACAGCCCCCACACATGCAGTACAGACAAGCAGTTGCCCAAGGGAGCCTGCTCAGCCCTCAGACACTGCCTCTGCACCCTCACCTCTGGGGAGCTGCCCCTAAAACTATCACAGCTCCCATGAGCCATTTGAAGGCTCAGGATGGGCTGGACTCTGGTGGGCCTGAACAGCAAAGGAAAAAGACACAGACCTAGCAGAAATACAATCCCTCTGTGCAGGTCTCTGCTCTAAATCCCACCAAAGACAGAGCAGCCACAGACACCTCTACTGCAGGTGCTGCGACCAAGGGACCTTTTCCTGCAGCCTTACAGCTGCCTCAGGGGAACAGTGACAGAGGGAAGCCTCTGCAGGAGGCTCAGCTGTGGTGTCCACGTTTCACACATCTGCCTGCTGGCCTCAGATAGTGCTCAGCAATGTAGGGATCAGCACTGCAGGGATCAGCAATGCAGGAACCTCTCCCAGATTAAAACCAGCAAGGCCACATGATAGAAACTGCTGCCTGATAGGAATTCACAGCATTGGGTCAAGTTTCCTGAAAGCACTATAAAGAAAAAAAGAATGGATTTATGCAGCATGAGTGCAGGCAGATAAAGCATCACCCTGCAGTCAGCAGTTCAGACCTCAGGCTGGAGGAACATGTGAGATTTGTTTCTTCAGCAGAGATGCCACTGCACACCCTGGACTGCAGAGTCCAGCAATCATGGATAATGGGCAGCAATGCTGGAGAGAAAAGCCCAGAACTCTTCGCCTGGTATCAGTGTCCCCCTTGAAGGGAGTGGCTGTGAGTGAAAAGAGTTTCCCCCTGCCACCCACCCTGTGTGCAGCCCAGCTGCCACCCACCCTGGTGATCTATGCTCTGGTCAGAACTTCCACATCAGCCACCTGCAGCAAAGCTTCCCCCATCTAGTAGAAATGATCTGGTTCACACCATTCCTGCCTGTCCTAGGTCAGTGCAGTCCTCCTTCTTGGACCCCTGCATGCTGTGCTTCCCTTACCTTCATCCTCAGTGTTTTGTTTCCTCTTTTTCCTGGATTTGGAGTTCTTCTTGGTTTTCAGATCCACAAGCTCCTTGATGCGCTGAGCAACTGCAAATTCCACAGAGGTTTTGGATTAATGATGTGAGATGATAAAACACCAAAGCCCAGAATGCCCTTGGACATGATCCAACCCAACTCCAGCATCAAGTCTGCTAAGGCAGAGGTCCTGTAGCACAGCCAGCTCCAAGAGCACCAGAGTGAGAGGCCCAGAGCATCACTGAACTTCTCCAAATGGTCAAAGAGGCTGCAGGCAGCAAGTTTACAACTAGATCAAGGTAGAAGCCAAGGAACAGCCCACTAAAGTAGTGCTGGCTGGGTGGTGTTTCACCCACAAGCACAGCTGAAGGGAAGGGGGTTGGGGAGAAGTGACAAGGGTTTAGAATCCTCATGGAAACCCAAACTAGTGCTGCACATCCACCAGTTCAGTGATGGAAACTCAACTTAAGGCTACAAGCACGAAAGCACAAGGCAAAGGTTGGCACTGCACCACTGCTGCCTGTAGGATACACTGGCAGGGGCAGAGGTGCTAGGGCAGAACTTCTGTACCTGCCCTGGGTATCTCTGGGGGCTTTAAGCTGTGTTTGATGTCCCAAGTAGATATAGATGCCCTGGTTTCTCACCTGAGATTGGCCAAGACATAGCAAGCACTACTGAAATAGTGACAAATGTGCCAACAATCCTCTCCAGCCTGACACTTAGCTTTTATCTTGCACAGGGTGTTACAGCTTAAAATGAGGGAAATGAGCAAGAATGTGCTGGGCTGGCCCCCAAGGTTTCCGACAGCCAGGTTAACCTGGGACCTCCTCAGCACAAACACAGCACCCTCCGGGGCCTTCGACTGCTTGCCAAGCTATGGCCTGTTTGTGCTTTTGCAGTGACTCCCTGAGAAACAGCCAGGTTACAGTCATCCTTTGTTTGGCCTGCTTCAGGGAACTCTTGTCTTCAGAGACCCCAGAGAAACTCTGCCCTTGGCAGGCAGAGAGCAGCTCTGGCCAGCGCCGATCCTGCCACACTGCTCAGCCAGACAAGCTGTGCCACTTTAGGCTGGGTGCCTCCTAGGCTGCCACAGTTACACCTCCAGTGTCCAGCCCAGTGCACACAGGAAATGGTGCACTGCCACCCATAAATCCTGCTCCCTATAAACCTGGCTGCAAAGTCACTGTCCTTCTCTTTCTTCCCTCTCTGCTCCCGTGGGAGATGCTTCCCTGTTGGGTACCATGGGGCAGTATCTCAGGCCTCTGGGGCCTGTTTAGGCCTAATGCCAGGATGAGAAGCCGGGAGGGCAGTCTCAGGCCTGGCCAGCCTAAGACCTGCCTGGCAGTGGGGGAAAAAGAATGAGCTCTGGGGTTTTGGGTGCGCCCTCAGGTGGGGAGAAGGGAAGCAGTGGGCTTTTGGGTGTGGTGTAAAGGAACTCTGTGTGCTTTGGGATATGCCCACCACTATGCTTTGGGGTTTGGTAGAATATTCAATGCTTTTCCATTTAACCTTTCCATCACTACCCAAACCACTTGTGTGAGTGTCGTTCCTCTGCTCCTCTTGGGGCAAGAGAGCATCTGTCCTGCTCTAAACCAGGACACGAGCACGCTCTGGGGTGGGTGTCCCAAGAAGAGCTGCTGGGAAAGCAGCTGGCAGCAGCCTCACCTCGCCAAGGGAGGCCGAGCTGCCCCAGCACGTCATGCTCTCCCAGACCCTAACCACAGCGCTGGCTGGTGTCTGTCTGCTGACAAAACCAGACACCCCTGAGCAAGTGGCACAGCCCCCAGGGCACTGCTGGGGCTAGGCACGAAGCACTTACTGTTTTCATCGCTGTCCAGGTGCCGATAAATATAACCTTCCAGGTAGGACTGGAACTTGGGTGACGGGGAGAAGAAGGCCAGGCTGATGGCCATCAGCTCCCAGCCCCAGGCCAGGCTGCGGTAGCAGCTGTTGTCTGTTGTCTGCCTGATCAGCTGGATGTAGAGCTCATCCCGCAAGCCCTGCATGCTCCAGCACTTGGTGACGGTGACCAGCGCCACGTGGTTGCGGTCCATGCGGGTCTGGCGATCCCCCATGTAGCTCTGCACCAGCTTGAACATCTCACAGGCCTCCTTTTTGATGGCACGGTTGCTAGTGATGAGCATGGGCTTCTTGATGGAGCCCCCGTTCCAGGACAGCATGTTGGAGAGGGAGATCCTGCGGCGGAAGATGCCCTGGGTGTGCATGTTGAGGTTCTTCGAGGCCCAGTCTGCCATGCTGCTCTGCGAGATCGGCTTCCGCAGGGTGCTGTAGGGGAAGTGATAGCCCAGGCAGCTGCCAGGCTGCCCGCTGCTCTCCTGCTTCGGGCTCAGCTCCATTGTCCCGGGCTGCAATGGAGAACAGAGGGGTTGAAAGCAGCTCAGGTGACTCCTGACCCTGCAGGGGAACCACCAGCAGTGAGTCAGGAAGGTGGCAGCTCTGTACAGACCATCGCTCTCTGCACAACCAGCGCCACCTTCATCGTTCTCCAAGAGCCTGGCTGGCACAGCTGGACACTGATGTAGTCCCCAAGGGAAGCACTGGGATATGGAGTAACAGGACCAACTGTTCAAGTTGTCTCAGAGCTGAAGGGAACAGTTCAAGCAGGAGCTGGGCTGACAAAAAGAGCTGCAGGACAGCTCTGTGGCACCAAGCACACACCAAGGAGCCAACTTTCTCCCTGCTCTTCACCTCTCAGTTCCTGTGGAGCCACAAGATCCTAGTAGGTGGGTGGGGAACAGAGATCAGACACCTACAGCATTATCAACACTGTTTCCTTCTCACCTTTACCCACCATGGCACTGCAATCCCATAGTTGGGTCCTCCCTATACTGTTTCTGGAAGTTCTAGAAAAAAAGAAAAAGGGGAACAAAAAGGACAAGCCTGAATCAGCCATCAGGAGCTGCTGGACTCTGGGCAGCCTGCCTCAGTACAGCCTCAGCACCAAGGCACTGAAAACCTCTACCTCAATTCCACCACCACCATCCTAATGTGGATACTGAGCAGACACACAAACAGGGCAAGATAAGCTAAGAGAAGTGCAGTAAAGCATGGGCAGAACTATTCTGGTGGTGCCCCCAGCACAAGAAGGACATGGAGCTGTTGGAGAGGATCCAGAGGAGGCCACAAAGACGATCAGAGGGCTGCAGAACCTCCCCTGTGAGGACAGGCTGAGGGAACCAAGGCTGTTCAGCCTGGAGAAGGCTCCAAGGAGACCTCAGAGCAGCCTTCCAGTACCTGAAAGGGCCTCCAGAAGAGCTAGGGAGGGACTTTGGACCAGGGCTGGAAGTGCCAGTATGAGGAACAATGGCTTTGAGCTGGGAGAGGAGAGACTGAGTGGAGAGGAGGAAGAAATTGGTGAGAGTGAGGGTGGTGAGACACTGGCACAGGCTGCCCAGGGAGGCTGTGGCTGCCTCCTCTCTGGGGGTGTTCAAGACCAGGTTGGATGAGGCCTTGAGCAGCCTGTGCTGGTGGGAGGTGTCTCTGCCCATGGCAGGGGGCTGGAGCTGGATGAGCTTTCAGCTCCCTTCCAAACTAAACCGTTATACAAATCTATGAATCCATGAAGGCAGTCACCCAGGTTGGGTAAGTTGTGCAGAGACCAGATACCTGCATCAGTCACCTCCCACCACCAGTGGTGCTGGCTCTCATCATACCCTGGAGACACACCACGCACAGGCCCTGGTCCTCCATTCATGAAGGAGATCCAGGATGTGGTTACAGACCCAGTGCTCCTGCCAGTGCTGCTGCACAGGACCCAGGGACACCTCTGCCACAGGGCCCCTACCAAGACAGGCACAACCTTCCCCAAGTCAGAATGGTTCACTACTATGGGGTTGTTTTTCCTTCTCAGAGAGCTAGGGAGAGCTGCAGTCTGCAATGATCCAACTCCTCTGTTCCAGGCACAAGTCCACTGCCTGCAAGCTGGAGGAGACAAGCGGCAGAGGCAGAGCCCTGCGGCTCCCATCCTGCTCAGCTCTGCACGCAGCCCTCGTCTGTCCTTCCTCCTTGCTCCTTGCTCTGCCCTGCTGAGACCACACCTGCAATTCTGTGTCCCTGATTCAAGAGAGACAGAGATCTGCTGGAGAGAGTCCAACGGAGAGCTACATGGATGATGAAGGGACCGGAACTGAACTGATATGAAGAAAGGCTGAGAGCCCTGGGGCTGATTGGAGAGGAGAATGCTGAGAGGGGATCTGATCAATGTCTGTAAATATCTGAGGGGTGGGTGTCAGGATGAAGGGACCAGGCTCTTTTTGGTGGTGCTCAGTGATAGGACAAGGAACAGCAGGCACAAGATGAGGAGAGGCTGAGGGAGCTGGGGTTGCTTAGCCTGGAGAAGAGGAGGCTCAGGGGTGACCTCATTGCTCTCTACAACTACCTGAAAGGTGGTTGTGGCCAGGAAGGGGTTGGTCTCTTCTCCCAGGCAACCAGCACCAGAACAAGAGGACACAGTCTCAAGCTGTGCCAGGGGAAGTTTAGGCTGGAGGTGAGGAGAAAGTTCTTCACTGAGAGAATCATTCATCATTGGAATGTGCTGCCCAGGGAGGTGGTGGAGTCCCCATCCCTGGAGGTGTTCAAGAGGGGACTGGATGTGGCACTTGGTGCCATGGTCTAGTCATGAGGTCTGTGGTGACAGCTTGGACTGGATGATCTTTGAGGTCTCTTCCAACCTTAGTGATACTGTGATACCAGGAAGCTCCACCACAAATGAGAAGAAACTTCTTTGGTGTGAGGGTGCTGGAGGCCTGGAGCAGGCAGCCCAGGGAGGTTGTGGAGTCCTCTTCTCAGGAGACTTTCAAAACCCACATGGATGTGTTCTGTGTGACCTGCCCTAGGTGACCCTTGTCTGGCAGGGGTTGGACTGGGTATCTCTGGAGGTGCTTTCCAGCCCTCAGGATCTGTGACTCTGTGAATCTCATAGGCAGAGCTTTGGTAGTATTGATCCCGAGAAAATGATGTGGAGTAACTATGTGTGGGCATGCCACACCTCATTTTGCCCAGCCAGAATTCTCTGCTCTGGATGGAAGAGGCAGCCTGGGACACACTGAACTCAAACACCCCAAGAGCATTTTTTGTTAGAGTAGAAATTCCCACACAGAACAAGTGGGAGCTGAGCAGCCCACTCTTCACTCTGTGCTCTCCAAGCAGAGCTCCAGCAAGTAGGAAAAAGCCAGACAAGCCAATCTCGAGGGTCTTGGTTTCCAAAGGAAGACAAAGAAGCAGAAATGCTGTCAACTGGAGGGTTTTCAGGAACAAGAGTGAACTAAAATATGCATTTCCTTTCTTTGCACATGACCTTTGACTCGTGTGCCACCGGCCTGCTGCGAGCCAACAGTCACTCACAGCTTAGCTCTGAGACTGCCGAAGTCAGGGTTTGCTTCTCAGCAAGGAAGAGCTGATGAAGGCACCACAAGGGCTTGTGCAGTCCCAATCCACCCTGCCATGCCCCCAGCATGCACCTGCCATGTGGATGACAGGATTAGCACACACCACACCCCTCAGCTTGTTGCCAGCCTGGGGCACGATCATTTCTGTTGCTTTCTGAGGTTTTACCAACACTCAACAGAGCTGACTGAAAATCCCTGCCTGCAGCTCTTTGCCATCCCCATCCTCACTCTCCTTTAATTCACATTCCATGCCCAGGGTTGGTTTTCCTCCTCATACCCTAATTCAGCATGTTAATTCTGAGGATCTACCACCTCATCCTCCCTAGAGGTTCACAAGGCTCTTGGTTCTCTTCTCTCTCTAGACTTTATCTCTCAATCTTGCACGCACAGCTACCCAGCTATTATCTTTGGGCTGACAGTACACATCCACCTCTGCTCAGCCTGTCCTAGCACTTCTGCCCACCCTCCTCAGATAAGAACAGCACAGGACATCACTGGTGACTCAAGCCACACGGTGCCATTTGCAGGCAAGGCAGCAATTTTGCTGCTATATTCTCTGCAACTTCCTCCCCTACTTACTTGGACTCATACATCCCAGAGTATTTCTGTACATACAGTATTTATTTATTGACTCATAGCCTTCACCACAACATCCTGGAGAGACATCAGTCTGGAGAAGAGAAGGCTCCAGGGAGACCTTAGAGAAGTCTTCCAGTACCTGAAGGGGCTCCAGAAGAGCTAGGGAGGGACTTTGGACCAGGGCTGGAAGTGCCAGGATGAGGAACAATGGCTTTGAGCTGGGAGAGGAGAGACTGAGAGTGGAGATGAGGAAGAAGTTGGTGAGAGTGAGGGTGGGGAGAGACTGGCACAGGTTGCTCAAGGAGGCTGTGGCTGCCTCCTCCCTGGGGGTGTTCAAGGCCAGGTTGGATGAGGCCTTGAGCAGCCTGTGCTGGTGGGAGGGGTCCCTGCCCATGGCAGGGTAGGGACTGGATGAGCTTTAAGGACCCTTCCAACCCAACCCATTCTGTGAATCTCTGAATCCATCTCCTTACATCCTCTTATGTACTTTCCCCTCCATCCTACTGTGCATGAATTCTTTTAACTCATTTCCAAGGCCATTCACAGCTCATTCCCAACTCACCATCTCTTATGCCTAATCAAGACATCAGGTCTCAGCTCTCCCTATCACTGCAGTGAGGTGTATGTAACACATCCTGAGGAGCAGACAGCAGTTTGCCAACAAGTCTGATGAGGCTCTGAAATGAAACTGCTGAACTATTAACACACAAGTCATGTAAACTCAAACTGGCCCTGTGCTTGAAAAATGGAAACCATGGGAATCTGGGGTACAGGTTTGAAAGAGTTTCAGGTGGAAGCAAGGCACAACTGATCAGAAATTCCAGTGAAGAGGAGGACTCACACAGGGAAATCTGATACAGCAGGGAGGTGCCAAGTGGCTTTTGATAAGAAGTCACACCTCCCAGGGCTGCTGGAGCAATCTGAAGCTGTGAAGGAGCTTTGCCAAATGTGTTGATGAAAGGCCTCGGACTGGCAAACAGCAGGAAGAACAAAGGGTTAGAATAAATGGTGACTTTCCATGCGGGAGGACTGCCCTCAGCTGTGCCTTGAAGAACAGATGCAGGGACTGGGGCTGCTCAGCAGGAGGGAAATGACTGGAGGAGTGAGGAAAGAGGAAAAAGTCCCCACAGAACATAACACTGCCTGTGTAGAACCTAAACCTGAAAAGCAGGAAGCAAGAGTCTCCTTCACAGCTTGGGAAAGATGGCAAACTAAATTCTGCAGCAGTGCTGTCACGGAGAAAAACCACTGCCCCCTGCCAGCTCTAAACCGCTGCTGGAGGCACTCTCACAGGCCTGTGGAGTACTCCACTGGGTGCTCAGGGACGATGGGAAGGGAGAGCAGAGCAGGAGGGACTGCTGGGAAGCACAAAAAGAGACAAATGCTGCCATATGACCACGGAAATCCTGAGACCTGTGTCCTGCACCCCACCCCCGTGGCCATCCTAGTGCAGAAAGGACATGTGAAGGCAAGGCCTGCCAGAGGAGACGTGAGTGATGAGGCAGCAGATTTACTCAAACACCACAGCAGAGCTGCCCACAGCCCCTCCACAACTCTCTCTCATGCCACTAGTCTGAAATGGGGTCTCCAGCTGTAAAGCTGGGAAGCTTTGTGACCCGCTTGCCCTTGTGCAGGCATGTTGCACCTGCAGCACACCCACTAAACCCAGCCGAGCCCAGCAGAGGAGGCAGATGGGGAGGTACCTGGGAGGAGAGGCGGGGAGCATCTGCTGAAGCCAGGCTGGACTGACTGGTCACATTCTTTTCTAGAGAATCTATTTTCTCAAAAGTCCTCTTCTGCCTCACTGTGTCCTGGGGAGCAGCCACGTCGCTGGGGAAGCTGCCCCTGCCCTCCAGGCCCGGTCTGTAGAGGGACCTGTTGCTGGCTGAGACGTCGTCCCTCGAGCTCCGGCTGGAGCATTTCTTCAGGTGGTCAGACTGAAATCTGACCTTGCTGCTCTCTGCTGGGATGCCACTCTCCAGACTCTCAGCATCAAGGCTGGCTTTGCTTCCCCTGCAGGCTGCTGACCTGCCCACCACGGCACGCATCTCTGCGATCAGCTTATCGTTCAAAGCCGTCAGCTCGCTGCTGCTGCCCACCGAGCCAGGTCTTCCCTGACCTGTCCCTTGCCTCCTTCCTTTCCTTTTTCTCAAGCTTGGAGAAGGGCCAGTGGAATAACCAGAGTCCTGATGGCTTATGCCAGTGGGGTACTCTGGAGTTTGCAGGCTGCTCTGCCGACTGTGGTGGGCTTCCATGTTCTTGAGGACATTGGCTTCCAAGATTCTCCAAGACTGCTTGAAGCTGTCCTTCGAAGTAAGCTGCCCAGGCTGTTTAGCAGAGGCATCAGTTGTGGCAGCAGAGGAATGAGAGAGTCTGGAGGACTGGTCCACACTGACCATGTGTTTTATGTATTCCCTGCCAGCTGGGCTGTACTCTGTGGCAGAGGGGTTGCTGGCATGCTGCTTTGCCCCTTGCTGCTGCTGCACACCAGGATGCTGCAATAATTTGCTTCGTGGCAGCTGCTTTTTCAAGCTATTGCCTGGCGACCTGAGTGGAGACATCCCACTTACACTGATGCTTTCAGTGTCCATGTCCACAGGTGGCTCATCATAAACTGGAGACTCTAAGGATGGCTCATCATATATAGGTGCAGGGGAGGCATATTTGGGGGATATAGGTTGGGGGGTTCCTGTCTGGCTCCGTGGAGGTGTTTGAGAAGTTGGACCATTCATCAGCACTAGGCAAAACCCACCATTCTCTGTCTTTTTGATCTGCATAGACTGCTTTGCTTCTGGAGGCATTTGCTTTGTGGCACCAGGGCTCTGAGACCTGGGCTGAGGCTGAGCATATATGGCTGGTTTGGGAAGAGGTTTCTGGCTGTTGGCCTCTGGACTGCTCTGCAGCTGAAGGGAACTGTTTGAAGAGCTCTGCACCTGCCTCAGACTGTTCACTTTGACCAACATAGCTGCCTTTGTGCCTGGCAAAGGCTGCCAGTGGGTAGGAGTCTCCCTAAAAGGAAGAAAGATACAAACACAAATAATTATTTAAGAATTATATCAAGGGAAGCATCCTCTGCTTCTGCCCAAACCCCAGGTTCTGAGACTCCCCAGCCAGTTCCATCAGCTCCTTCCTGAAGCAGAAACACATCACTGTTACACACAGAATGAGCTTTTGAGTCATGAACAGCAGAACAAGATGAACCAAGTTCATTATCCTGTAACCTGTCTAGGGACCAGCAGCACCGAGACAGGGAGCTGCTTGCTTCCCCAAGCTCGTGAACTGGCACAGCACCCAGGCCAAGCAGTGAAGGCCAGCAAGCTATCCCAGCCCTGAGCCTCTGCCTTCTGACTGTCAGACTGGTGACAGTCCTGCCAGGCCATCTCCTCTTTTGGATCCAAGGAGGCCTATGGGATGTGTCCTCAGCTCACAGGACATGTGCTACAACCTCAGTGCAGAGCGTCCTCCCAGTCTGGTCCAGATGCCCTCAGATCTGGTTCCCTTGGCCAAACCTACTGGCCCTGCTCAGACCTCACAGCTGTGAAATCCTCCTCTGCTGGGAGTCCTCTGACCTGAGGTGGTTCTCAGGATCCACTACAACCCAGTGTGCTCACTGCAGCACCCCAGCTCCAAAAGCACATTCGGCAGTGCAAGCACAACCTGCTGTCAGGCTGCAGCTTTTGCTGGGCTGCATTTGCGAGCCTGGAGGAAGAGGGCACAGAAAGGCCCCAGAAAGAGCTCAGAAAGTTCCCAGGTCTTCAAAGGCACCACTGCTCCCAGAAAGGTGTCCATGAACCTGGCCCCCTTCTGTGCCCTCCCTCCATGCATCCACTACCAGCCACCACTGGGTGAGACCTGAGAGTGCACTCACATCCACAACAGGAGATTTCCCCTAACACCCTCACAGCCATTCTGCTCCATCTGAACCTGGACACTTGTTCCCCATTCCATGCTGCTGCCTGTTCTGCATGACCCCTGCACCAGCAGAGGGACCCACACCCACTGCACGCCCAGAGTTGTCTCCGCTTGCTCACGTCGTCCCCAGCAAGCCTCAAGATATCCAGACATCCCAATCCTCTGGCACTCTCTCCTGCTCTCCAGAGACCTTCCACCTGCCAGGTCCATCCCCCTCCTTCAGCAGAGCTTCTCTGTGGGGGCTCTCACCTGGCAGGGTGTATCTGCACACACCCTGCTCTGCCCACCTCCTGCCCCAGCAGGACACATCCGTCATGGCAGCAGCCCCACATCACTGTGGGTGCCCCGTTTCACCTACTTCTCCTCACAGTTACCCACCCCACAGCTAATATCCCATGTCCTGTCCCAACCCCTCCACTCCTAAGGGGCTGTTGTGCCCCTTCCCCACCCACTGCTCACCATCCTTTTGGCTGGCTGCACAGGGCCGTGGCTGCCAGGCTGGCACGGTGGTGGCAGGAGAGGCGAGGCCAAGCTGGCACTGCCCTGCTGCAGGTGCAGCTTTGTGCTGGCTCCCAGCCAGGGTCCAAAGGCCCTCTGCAGCGTGCTGCAGCAAGGCCTTGCAGGGCCCTTCCCCTCAGCAGACTTGTGCCTGCCTCCTGCAGCTACCTGGGTGAGCAGAGAGGCATTCGGAGGGACTGCAGCCCTCTGCCTCCCATCCTGGGTCCCCCCTGCTCCAGAGACCTCCCCCAGCACCTTTGGCTGAGCAAGGCTTACTTTGAGTGGGCTCCTGACACCACCTCAAGATGGATGTGCCACTGCCAAGAGGAAAGACTGTCCCCCTCCCCTGCAGCACAGCCCAGGACAGACCCCAGCTCAGTCCCTAGAGCTTGAGAAACACCAAGGGATTTGGAATTGTTCTCCCTCCACCTGCCCAAGCTGCCATCGAGCACAACTCCAGGTCTCTCTCTCCTCTTCTGCCATCAGCAACTCATTCTCTGCATGCTGCTTCCTGGAGGCACGATGCCTGGAGCAGGAGGAGACTGCCAACAGCACCAAGCAAAGACAAGGGCAGGCAACAGCCAGTGGTAACAGCAGTATAGGGCAGCAGGACATGCAGCCCTCACCCCACCAGACACCCCTCCCTGAGGACTACAAGGAATGATCCTCTCACCAGTGCATCCCTCCTGCATGCAGCCAGGTCCTGATCCCAAGCACAGGCACTGCTGAAGCCCCAGCTGTTCCCTGGAGAGCTCCTGGACTAACAGGAAGAACCAGAGGAGCAATATGTGGTAGGTTCCTAAATGAGCATTTCTGACACTTCACCTACCTCTCTGCTTGGCTGTACCAGCAGCAAATCTGTGGCAGGGAAGTGAGATTGCCAAAGAGCTGTGCTAAGGACAAGCAGGGCTGAGCCACCCACAGCCTTCTGACTCAGTGTGGAGGTCAGGAGTGATTGTATGGGAGCAGTTTTAACCCAGTGCTGCTGCCAGGGCAGCACTGCAGCTGCACCAGCACTATCTGGTTGTTAAGTCCCAGGGCAGGACAGCCACAGCCTTGCACTGCTGAGGACCCTGAGCTACAGGCATGATACCCTGCCTCAAGAGACCTTCAGGTGAAGTAGGATTGGAAAACATCTCTGCACCCCATCAGAAGGTGCTGGACACCATGTCATGAGAGCCACCTCCAGAGGTTATTCCTCTCCCTGACCCACAGTCACCCCAGGTGCAGGTGATCCCCGTGCTTGGTGAGGGCTTGGCAGACTCACCTCCATCCAGCACAGCACAGCCACACTTGGCCCCTGCACAGGCATCAGCAGGCTCAGCAGTGCCCTGGTGCTCACCAAGCTGCTGCCAATCCAAAGTGGCAGGAGCTCAGCAGCCTCCTGACTCAGCCCAGGGTCACAGTAAGAAGCCTCTCCCTGCTTGCCCAGCAGGCAGCCACGGCACCTCCTGCCTGATCAGTGCCTGCCCCAGCTCACAGCTCTGCAGCACTGGGAACATTCAGATCTGTCTCTGCTTGGGTACAGTGCTGAGCAGCACCACCAGCCCAGGCTCAGCAGAAGGGCTCCCACTCCGGAAAGACATGATGAATTCTGAGCCCTGTGGCACCCCAGCCAACCACAGCCATCCCCACTCAGTCAAGAGGAAGAGCAAGGCCCACTCAATAGAGGGAGAGATTTCAGCCCTCAGATGAGGAATGAGGGATTTCATGTGGGAAATAAAAGGGGGAGCTGTGCTCACGGCCTGCCCAAGAGGACAAACTGCTTACCTGTGACCTGGTGCCAGCTGGAGGGTAACTGGCACCCGGCATGACAGCTCCTTGTGGCCCCAGATCACTTCACCAGGGCCCGAGGAAGGTGTTGCAGCCCTGTGCCCTGCCAGGGACAGGAGTACTGATGGCCCTCAGCATGGGCTCTGCCAGGCAGGGGAGGTGGTGGGGATGGCAGGAGCTCAGTGTCAGTGTGGGGCTTTCTCAGCACCTGCCCCAGGGAAGCCCCAAGCACAGCTGGCAGGACAACAGGACAGGTCACAGACGGCCATGGTGAGGCAGTGAGCAGAGGAGCTCTGCACGAGTGCTCTGCTGCTCCCACATGCTCAGGTCCCCTCTTCCAGGCCCAGCCAGGACTGGCTCACACCAACTGCTGCAAAGCCCTGGAGCTGGCAGAGATCAGCAGCACCCCAGCAGCTCGTGGGACAACAACACAGGGACCTTTTACATGATGGCCAAGCAGGGTGGGCTGCAAAGGTGCAGAAGCAGGAGATGAGCAAAGCCACCAGGTCACTGCTCCTCCTGGGCATGAGCACTGGTCCAGGCACTCAAGCATTTGCCAGGGGTTCCTCTATCCCTGCTGAGTACTGGTACCATCCCAGGACCCCTGGTGCTTGCTGTGTGCCCACAGGCACTTTTACTTCAAGGATTGGGTGCTGCACCCAGGAGCTTTGCTTTCAGGACTGCTGTGGGATCTAAGCATGTTCCTTCTGGAATGGCTGCATCATAGAATCATAAAGGTTGGGAAAGGCCTCTAAGATCCAGTCCAACCTTCTGCCCAACACCTCCATGACCACTAGACCATATCTCAAAGTGCCACATCTACTTGTTTTTTGAGCACCTCCAGGGATGGTGACTCCACCACCTCCCTGGGCAGCACATCCCAGTGCCTGACCACTCTTGCAAGAAAGAAATTCTTGCCAATATCCAGATTAAACCTCCCCTGGAGCAGCTTGGGGCCATTACTTCTTGTATTTGTTACTTGGGAGAAGAGGCCAGCATCAACCACACTACAACCTCCTTTCAGGTAGACCTGCATGGCCCCTCTGGGATATTTAGGGGGGTCTCACAGGGCCAGAGGAGACAAGGGAGCTGTGCTGCTCTGAACACCACACTGCCCCTGGCCAGGAGGTTTGTCACTTAATGTGCTGGAGAGATGAAATTTCTAAACAGGTCTCATCTGTCAGTCTCATCTTGGACACACCTTACCACCCTCAGCCACTGGAGATCAGAGAAAAGAGGCATCAGCAGAGGGGACAAGGCAAGGCTTCTCCAAAGGGACCATTTCCACAGCCAGGAACAACCTCCTGGGGCCACATCCGGATACAGCTTCTCTCAACCCCATCCCCAGGATGCTGGGAAGACCGAGCAGAGGAGAACAGGAACTTCTTGCCTTCCCAGCATGCCAAAAGCTTCAGCCTTGTTCTTCTAAGCAGAGAAAGCCCTCACAGAAAACCATCCCAAGGCAGCCTCGCTCGGCCCTGCCGAGTCCCCTGAGATGCTTCCTTCGAGGAATGCTTTCAGGCAGCTCCAATGTAAACACCGCAGCCCAGCCCTGGCTCTCCCAGCCCGCGCCCAGCCCCGGCAGCCCAGCGTATCCGCCGAGGCTTCCCAGGCTCCCAGGCTCCATTGTGTGCTCTTCCCTCCCAGAAGCCTGGAGCAAAGGCTGTCAGAGGTGGCTGTGCAGGGACATTTGTGCTTTAGCAGCGCTGCTGTCACCACCTCTGGAGCCCACGTGGAGGCAGGCATGGACACCCCCCGGAGGTGACCCACCCAAAGCCAAGCCTGCAGGGCCCCCAGGAAAGCTCTGAGGACACCTGTGCTTGTGTGCCCAGCCCCAAGGGCAGCGGCAGAAGGAGGACACAAGGCTCTCTCAGGACTCCCAGTGGGGTTTCTTGCCTGATGATGAAGAATTCTTATTGCCGTTGCTTACACAGGGTCTCAGAGACACACACCCATGAGGAGGCAAACCAGGCTTCAAGAGGCAGAGGAACCCCCACAGCCACACTCACAGGCTTCACAGTTCAGATCCTCTTCTAATCCCCCTTCCATCACACCATGCTGGCATGGCAAGACCAAGTCCCTTCTCCATCCCAGCCCAGACTGATGAGCCACAGGGAAGGTCGGTGAGGGGGGGACAGGCTACAGAACCTACTGCCCATGGAGAATACACTCCCTCCTTTCCAGAGGGAGAGAAGGTTTCTATGTGGAAAACTTCCAGATGCAGGGGAACCTGAGCTTCATCATTCTGAAACAGTCCCTGACCCTGGAAGAACCAGAGAAGGAGGAGAAAAAGGGGTGGTCCAAACAGACAGCATGGCTGGGGCCTTGCTGCGCTGACCAGTGGCATGCCACGGACCAGCACACAGGCTGTGCTCCCAGCAACTCCAGGCTTAGGCACTCCACCACACTCAGCTCTTTCTCACCCACCAACCCCCAACAGGGCTGCTCACAGCCTCAGGCTGGTCTCATGGTCCCCAAGGGAACACATCCATCCTTTGCAGAGCTTTCCAGCATGCCAAAGGATAATTTGCTCCCCCTCTCCCCTGGAGAGAGTCTGTCTTAATTCCCCCGCACCCGCCTGGCCCTGCAGCACGTCCAGAGGGTTTGGCAGCACTGAGACAGGGCAGCAGGGACGGTGGATGTAGCAGTGCTGACAGAAGGCACAGGAAAGGAAGGGTGGGAAAAAACAGTCTGCTAAAAGGAAAAAAAAGTCCTGAACCACAAAGTGCTGCTGAAAACCAGAGCAAGCCCCCTCCCCCAGCGCTCTGCAGCACCTGCCCCTCCTCGGCACCAGCCTGGCCTCTTCTGGCTTCTCCTCTGCCACAGGATGACAAACGGGAGGCAAAGGGAGACAAGCATTTTTTCTGCCATTAGAGACAAAAGTGAAACTGCCTTGTGTGCAGGTATCCATAAAGATGTCAAATGCTGCCACCAGCACTCAGCATCTTGGCTCTGTTCACGCAGCCAGGGGAAGAGGACTCTTCTGTTTGGCTTTGGAAAACAAGGCAGGCAACAGAGCTGGCAAGCTCGGTATGCTTTTGCTGAGGCTGCAACAGACATCTCAGCAAGACCATCACATGCCACCTGGGAACACTTGCTTTGGGCTCAGCTCTTTGCTCACCATTTCAGGAGGTAGCAAAAGGCAAGACAGCTCTTCTCAGGCATCAGATCCAGGCAGAAGAACTGCAGAGATGCAGCAGTGGCAACACGCCCTGAGTATGCAAGGAAGCAGTGCTCAGTCTCCTGCTTCCCAGAAAGCAACTTCCACAGGCAGCACTGATGGCTCACTGATGTGGGCATATGGGGCAGCCCTGTGCATTCAAGCAGCCTGCTAGTTCCCAAGCAAGCTGCCATTCTCACCTTTCCTTCAACCAAGCTTGTTGCAGACTCTTGGGCTCAGGATGGAGCAATGGAAGGACCCTTCCCACTCCCCTTCCTTGGAGGAGAACCAGCAATGATGCCCAAGATGCTGCCTAGCACCATCCTGGCTGGCAAGGACAGGTAAAGCAAACCTTGGTCTATATTTCATCATTCCACTTCCTCCTATACAAGGGGGCCTGCATGGGGCCCTCCCTGCCAAGAGGATTGAAGTGCTGGCATCGCTTATCCCTCGAGGCACAGCTGTTCCCTGGACTCAGGCAGAGGCCATGTTCCCCTCCTGTGAGCCTGAGTCAGACATTTTCTGGACTCCATGGAGCTCAGAGTATTTTATGCCCTGTGCAACACCCTTGCACTTGCTTCTCTGGAAACACATGGTGTGTCAGTGCCCACCCCAGCTGCCTCACAGTGCCGGGCTGCAGAGGGACAAGGAGCTGCAGCCAGTCGGTTTGCGGCAAACCCCATGTGCCTGTGGCTCACCTGTGATCACCGGTGGGGACTGGAGGGAGTTGGGAGCTATCTGGGTTCAGCTAAGGCATTTCTCACTGTTTGGGTGTCTTCTGGTGTGGCAGGGAGCACCCTCTGGATGGACCTGAAGCTCAGAAGGGCTGCTCATGGGCCAGGAGGCACTGGCAGCATCGTGGGCAAGAGCAAAGCTTCAGAACCTGAAGCACATCACCAGGGTCCCCTAGCCAGGCAGACCTGAAGTGAATGCAGAAGCACCATAGGGAGCAGCAGACAAGCTGCAAACCTCAGTTTAGAGCACTGCAGAACGTAAATCACCATCCTACATGGGTTTCCTCACCCTGGCTGTTTCCTTTCCTCCTTGCCAGCAGCAGGCACACAAAGATGCAACCTCTGTCCAAAACCCAAGCCCACTGCATTGCCCAGAAATTAAGACAAGGAGCACTGGCAAGGCTGGCAGGAGTGCCAGGCTCACCCGAGCTCTGCTCTACCTCTTGGGAGAGTCAGTTCTCCTCAGCATGACTCAACTCCCCTCACTACATGGCCTCCCTGGTTGGTATCAGATTCTCCAAGGCAGGATAACAGCCAGACAAGGCAGGAGGGAAAGCAGGGCAGCCCAGGGCAGTGCCCCCCTCCCCACTGTTCTCGAACTGGTTTGAATGGAAGAAAACCTCTAAACCAAACAAACCAGCATCCCATCATGGTTCTTTCACTTAGAACTTGATCTAAGAAAGTAACTGTGCCTAGGAGCTCAGTCCCTGCAGCCCCACCTTGTGCCCTGGCCCAGGCTGCCAGCACAATCAAGCAGCTGACTGAGCTAGGAAAGAAGGAGCTGGAGCAGTTGGGCTCCCCCAAAGCCTGCAGCAGCCCAGCACCTGGCACAGCTTGGCCATGCCAGCAAGCCTCACCCCACGTGCCCAGCAGAGCTCCCAGAGCTTTGCGACACTCACTGCTGCCGCCCCCAGCTCTCCTGCTCAGCACCTGTGGTGGGTTAACACCCATTCTGAAAACAAGGGGGAGGGCTTGTGGGTGCTTTGCCCTCCCTGCAGGGAGGTTTCCCAGGGGGAAAATGAGTCTGTTTCACTCCCCCCCTGCCTGCCCAGCTAGGGTATAAAAAGGAGGACATTAGCCATTGGCCCTCCTCTTTGGCTCCTGCCTCTCCTGGAGGAGAGCTACTGCAGCTGCCTTCCTGCTCCTCTGCCACGTGGTCGGGCCTGGTCCTTCCCCTGCTGCCTCTGTGCCTCTTCAGAGAGAGACTGGTCCTGCATTCTTGTTTTTTTCCCCTCCCCTCCCATCCATCCTTGTTCCTTTCCCTTTTGAACCTTACCTGTCATTGTTTTATATGTATTGTTTAAAGAAAACTCTTTACCACTCTACTTCCAAGCTGACTCCAAATTATTTCTTGGTGGATTTGCTCCTTCCCTTTCCTTTTTTGTTGGGAGGAAGGAGGGGGAAGCAGGGGAGACATTCTCAGCCTTGCCCCCATCTGAGCTCTTAACTCCCAGTTAAGGCTCAAACCACTACAGCACCAAGGGCTCTGGAGCAACAATCATGTTTTGATAGGTGCTCTTATGGTGCTCCATATAAATGAGGCCTGGCCCAGACTGTGGATGTTCAGGCAGTGGCACAGCAGTGTCAGCAGAAGCAGTACCCCAAGAAGAGGAGGGCTCACAACAGTCACTGGCCTGGCAGGACTTGGCTCCAGGGCTGCACCCTCTTGGTGCTTTCCAGCCCATTTACCAGGCAGCTTTCCTAGCAACTGAATCCACTCAGTGCATGCCCCCTCCCTGGGGATATTCAAGGTGAGGCTGGAGAGGCTCTGGGCAACCTGATCCAATGGAGGATGTCCCTGCTGACTGCAAGGAGGTTGGAGTGGATGAGCTTTGGAGGTCCCTTCCAACCCTGGCCATTCTGTGATATAAACAAAGAAGGTCAAAGCTCTCCTTACCTGCCAGGGCCCTTCCTCTTCTCTGCAGCGCAGACCCCTTTGCCCTTCTCCACCTCCTGCAGGAGCGCCATCTGGACGGGGGTGCTTCTGCTGTCGCTGCCGCTGCTGCCCCAGGGCTGCTGGCCATGGCAGTCAGGCTGGGAGCTGTGCTTCATGGCCTGGAGCTGTGCCAAGGGCACGATGTCACAGCCCTGGGGCCGGTGCCACACCGTCTGCTGCGTGATGGCATTGTAGTAGTAGAAGCGGTTGTTGTTGTGGTCGAAGAGCTCCCACCACTGCCGCTGGTCGGCCTGGCGCACCCGCAGGTTGGCAGGGGGCTCCCAGCCGCACTCCCCCGTGCGCAGGTTGACATACATCCGCTGCTGCGAGCAGGGCTCCACCAGCTCCACCCAGTCTGAGCTGCAGGGATGGGACAGCTGAGTTAGTCTGGGCCACAGGCTCAAGGCAAACAGGTTGTCTGAGTCCTACAGAGCTACTGCCTCTGGGCCAGGCAGTCCTGCTGCAGATCAAAGCATTGCTTGGGGCTGTTCAGCAGCCTGATGAGCTCAGGGAAGAGGAGGGGAAGGGTTTGAGATGGGACCAGCCGATTCAGCGGCTCCCTGACACAAGCAAAGGGAGGTCACCCATCCCCAGCCCAACCCTGATGTCAGCTCATGCCACTCACTGGCTCGGGACAAGGGGCAGAGGGCTGGTGAGCATCATCTGCTGATGCTCTGACAACTGATGCTGAGGGCTGGCATGGGCACAGGAGCACTGGTGCCTGGTGGGGCGCAGGTGCAGCTCACCCTCAAGAGCAGGGAGGATCTGCAGGGCAGGATCTGCAGGGCAGGATGTGCTCCTGGGAGATGCACCCTATTGTTAAGCCACCTCAGGAGACTAAGCCCCTGGCTCCTGACAGTGAGGGCAATCTGCCCAAGTGCCTGCTGACAGGTGTCACATGCTGTAGGGTGGAAGGGGACCTCTGGGTCACCCAGTCCCCACTGGGAGCCAACACTGGCTTGCCTGAAGTGTAAACGTAGGGAGCGGCCGGAGGATGAGACTATCTCCATTGCAAGCTCTTCCTGTCCTCTCCTGGCTGATGAGACAAAGCCCCTGGAGGCCCTTTGGGTGCAAAGTGACCCAAAGGACATGCATGGCCTGCTGATGATACTCTGCCACCCAGAGGAGCTCCTCTAGCCCCAGAGTCCCCACACCCACAATGGTCCAGCCTAGGGTTCAGTGAGAGAGCAGTGCAGGCAGTGCTGGGGGGCAGTGCTGGGGGCAGTGCCGGGGGCAGCGCGGCGGGCAGTGCAGGCAGTGCTGGGCGCAGTGCCGGGGGCAGTGCAGGCAGTGCCGGGGGCAGCGCGGCGGGCAGTGCAGGCAGTGCCGGGGGCAGTGCAGGCAGTGCCGGGGGCAGTGCAGGCAGTGCCGGGGGCAGCGCGGCGGGCAACGCTGGGCGCAGTGCCGGGGGCAGCGCCGGGGGCAGCGCGGCGGGCAGTGCAGGTAGTGCTGGGGGCAGCGCCGGGGGCAGTGCAGGCAGTGCCGGGGGCAGCGCAGGCAGTGCCGGGGGCAGCGCAGGCAGTGCCGGGGGGCAGCGCCGGGGGCAGTGCAGGCAGTGCCGGGGGCAGCGCCGGGGGCAGTGCAGGCAGTGCCGGGGGCAGCGCGGCGGGCAGTGCAGGTAGTGCTGGGGGCAGCGCCGGGGGCAGTGCAGGCAGTGCCGGGGGCAGCGCAGGCAGTGCCGGGGGCAGCGCCGGGGGCAGTGCAGGCAGTGCCGGGGGCAGCGCCGGGGGCAGTGCAGGCAGTGCCGGGGGCAGCGCAGGCAGTGCTGGGGGCAGCGCGGCGGGCAGTGCAGGCAGTGCCGGGGGCAGTGCAGGTAGTGCTGGGGGCAGCGCCGGGGGTACAGCAGCAGGATGGGTCTGAGGGAGGAGGCACGGGGCTGTGCAGTCCTCACCCTTGGCACATCAGCCTTCAGCATGACACACCTCCCCCAGAACTCTGCCCTGCCCGAGAGCAGGGAAGGCTCAGCACAGCCCTTCCTCTATGATGCTGTCTGGCCAGCTTCAGCAAGCAGGAGGGGGGGGCAAGCCCCAGCCAGGCCTCCTCCTCCTGCTGCCACTGAAGTGACCCCAGCCCCAGGGGTGCACTTGAGCATGCAGCAACGAGAGATGTGCCCCAGCTCCAACTCACAGGCCCTGAGACCTGGCCCTCCACCCTTCTCCTCAGCCCTGTGTTGGAAGCTGCAGGAAGCTGTCCAACCTCACCCCATCCCTCTCACAGGCCTTCTGCCACCTGCCCACATTCCCCAGAGGGCTCAGGGCTGATGATGGCAGCACTGCAGTGTCAGAAATGGCAGCCTGAGCTCCAAGTGCTCAGCCCTGCTGGCACAGTCATGGCCAAGGAAGTGTCTGCTGGCAGATCAGCTTGCTTGGCCCAGACCTGCTCCACTACAACCACCTGCAGTAGTCCAAGAAGCAGCTGGGAGCAGAGCTCCATGACACCAATTCATAGAATGGCTTGAGTTGGAATGGACCTGCAAGATCAACCAGTCCAAGCCCCAGCCATGGGCAGGGACACCTCCCACCAGCCCAGGCTGCTCAAGGCCTCATCCAACCTGGCCTGGAATAATTCCAGGCAGGAGGCAGCCACAGCCTCCCTGGGCAACCTGTGCCAGTGTCTCAACACCCTCCCTCACACTGGCTCTAGAACTGGCTGATGGCCAGGCCCAAAGAGTGGTGGGAAATGGAGTGAAAGCCAGTTGGTGGCTGGGCACAGGTGGTGATCCCCAGAGCTTGGTGCTGGGGCCAGCTCTGTTTAACATCTTCACTGGTGACCTCTCCAAGGGGACTGAGGCACCCTCACTAAGGTGCAGATGATACCAGGTTAGGTGGCAGTGTTGATCTGCAGAAGGACCTGGACATGCTGCATTGATGGGACAAGGCCAGCTGATTGAGGTTTAACAAAACCAAGTGCCACGTCCTGCACTTCGGTCACACCAACCCCATGCAGTGCTACAAGGCTTGGGCAGAGTGGCTGGGGAGCTGCTTGGCAGAGAGAGACCTGGAGGTACTGGTTGGCAGCAGCTGAACATGAGCCAGGGTGTGCCCAAGTGGCCAAGGAGGCCACCAGCAGCCTGGCCTGGCTCAGCACTATGTGGCCAAGCAGGAGCAGGGCAGGGATTGTGCCCCTGGCCTGGGGCTGGTGAGTCTGGACCTTGAGAATTGGGCTCAGTTTTGGGGCTTTGCTCCAAGGACATTGAGGTGCTGGAGTGTGTCCAAAGGGATGTGAGGCTGGGGAGGGGTCTTGAACACAAGTCCTGTGAGGAGCAGCTAAGGGAGCTGGGGTTGGTTAGCTTGCAGGAGGGGAGGCTGAGGGAGACCTCATTGCTCTCTACAGCTCCCTGAAAGGAGGTTGGAGCAAGATGGGGGCCAGACTCCCCTCCCTAGTATCAAGTGATAGGCTGAGAGGAAATGGCCTCAAGCTGCACCAGGAGAGGTTCAGGCTGGGGATTAGGAAGAATGTCTTCACTGGAAGGGTCACTGGCAGAGGCTGCCCAGGGAGGTGATGGAGTCCCCATTCCTGGAGGGATGTTTGGGTGAGGTGCTCAGGGCCATGGTCTGACAGCTGTGTGCAGGGAGACATTAGGTTGGACTCGATGACCTAAAGGTGTTTTTCACCTTTGAAACATTAGGCTTTTCAGACTGCCAGCTCATGTTTGCAGCTTGTGCCAAGCACCCATCACCCAGCACCCCCAAGTCCTTCTCTGCAGGGCTGCTCTCCCTCCACTCCTCATCCAGCCTGCACTTGTGGTTGGGATTGCCCTGACCCAGCTGCAGGACCTTGCACTTGGCCTTGTTGAACTTCATGAGGTTAGCTAGAGCCCAGCTCTCCAGCCTGCCCAGGCCCCTTCCCTCCAGCATGTCACCTGCACCACACAGCATGACTCCTGGTGGGCTCCCACCCCAGCCAGGGCAGGGTGCTGCCAAGAGCCTGCATGCAAGCAGATGCTACTTTGCAAACCCTGTGCTCAGAAAACAGCTGAGTGTTTGGTACTTTTTGCTCAAAACAACCTCAGTTCCCCTATCTGATCTTGGTGCAATAGGAAGAGCTGCAGCAGCAGCCCAGGCTGTGGCTTGGGCTGGGAATCAGGGAGCCAGCCCGGCTGCAACTCCAAAGCATAGACACAGGAACACATCAGCAAATTGCTGCTGCTGTCAGGGGCATCATCAGCTGCAAGAAGATGTCATACAACAGGGCATAAGAGAGGAAAAGGAAGGCAGCAGCACACATCCACCAGGACAGTGGCAAAGAGACGCAGGTAGGACACAGAACTGGCACAGAGAGACCAAGGGACAGCTCAGACAGGACACAAAGAGGAGCAGAGACATCCAAGAGGACCATAACTCTTCACCAGAGGACAAGAGCAAAAAGAGCACAGGGGACTGAAACAGGGACTCACAGCCAGGTACTGATGGAGTATGTGGCAAGGAACAAAAACCCAAGCCCTGCAAGAGGCACCTGAGTGCCCAGCTGCGGGATCAGCCTTTTCACTGCTGCTGAGCTGACTGGCAGCAGCTGGATCAGCAAGGCTCCACCATACCAGCTGCTCTAGGAGTGCTGCTGCTCCTGGGGACAGCAGAAGTCAGCTGGTTTCTGTTAACTGCAAGCTTTTGAAGATCATGAATTCTTCCCCTGGCCCTTGGCCATGACCCAGCCTCTGTTGCTCACTGGAGTCTTCTGTCTTAACTTTATGTTTAGCTTTGTGCGCAGACACACAAGTGGATGGCTTGAGTTGGTGACCTCTTTGCTCCCTGTAAAACAGAGGAGCTGAGGATGGCTGAGGTGGAGTTTAAGCAGAGGGAAAAATCTGCACAGAAAACATTGAAATACCAAAGAGTTTGGTACAATTGGAGTCATATGAAAAGAAAGCAAAGGAAAAGCTAGGAGCACATTCCTGGAGCAGAGCCAGGCCCAGGCTGCCACACAAGCCTTGAACATAACACCAGGAACTCTGGAAAAATGTGATAAAGCCAGGCCTGCAGAGATAAGGCCATAACTTGGACATGAAAAGCCCAGCCTAACTCCAGCTCCGCTCACGGGCTTAGAGACGTTTCCTGGGAATGGTCTGAATGCTTCTCACCACCCTCTCAAGTTCCAAGCACTGGGTGAGGCAGGAGCTGTGCCCACTGCCATCAGCACAGCAGGGCCTGCTCATGGGCACACAGGCGAGATGGACTGAAAGCACCACAGTGATCTTATCTCCTGGGACTCCACATCCCCAGAAGCAGGACTCCCCTGATGGCCCAGTGTGGAAAGCCAGACTGAACCCCAAGGCAGCCCAAGAATGGGGACAAGCAGCCCACCAGCATCACAGCAGCACCAGGGAACTAACCCTGGCCCTAGAGCCCCTGAGAAACTGCACCAAAACCCTGTCTGCTTCCAAAAATAACCCTACCTTCCCCTGCATGCTCCTGCCTTGCCAGGGAGACAGCAGGAGTCTGCTCAGTGGCCTGAGCAATGTGTGCTCCCCATGCCCTTGGGGTCCCCAACAAGAGAGACATGGACCTGATGGAGAGGGTCCAGAGGAGACCACCAAGATGATCAGAGGGATGGAGCACCTCTGCTGTTGGGACAGGCTGAGAGAACTGGGGCTGTTCAGCCTAGAGGACTGTTCAGAAGGGCCTGTGGCGATAGGATGAGGGGCAACGGTTTGAAACTGGAGCAGGGCAGAGATAGGTTGGACCTCAGGAAGAAGTTCTGGACCATGAGGGTCGTGAGACAGTGGAACAGGTTGCCCAGGGATGTGGTAGAGGCCCTGACCCTGGAGACCTCCAAGATCAGACTTAATGTGCCCCTGGGCAACCTGCTGTAGTTGAAGTTGTTGCTGCTGCCTACAAAGGAGTTGGCCAAGATGCTCTTTGAGGTACCCTTCCAACCTGATGCCATCTGTGACTGCTAAGGAGCCACAGCTCCAGGTGCTGGCCTGAGCCCCACCTGCCTCAGACACAATTTGTGGAGGAGGGACAAGGCCCTGGAGAGACCTCAGTGCCCAAGCAGCAAGGTGCACGTGGAGGAGGCATTTCAGCCCAAAAGGGCATTCTGCTAGTGCTCCCTGCTCAGAGCGTCTCACAAAGACCACAAATGTCAGCACAGAGGCCAGGAAACTAAAAAATATATATTTTAACTCAAGAGAAAAGACAACTAGAAGGGAAGGGACCAGATACAGGAAAAAAGAAGAGTCAGCTACAGGAAGATCTAAGAAACCTGAAGAAACCAAACAGCCACTACTGAGAGAGAAGCAGCACAGGGAGGGGATTCTGCCCCTCTGCTCTGCTCTGCTCAGCCCCCACCTGCAGCACTGCCTCCAGCTCTGGGGCCCCCAGCACAAGGAGGACCTGGAGCTGCTGGAGAGGCTCCAGAGGAGGCCACAGAGATGATCAGAGGCTGCAGAACCTCCCCTGTGGGGACAGGCTGGGAGAGTTGGGGCTGTGCAGCCTGGAGAAGAGAAAGATCTGACCTTAGAGCAGCTTTCCAGTACCTGAAGGGGCTCCAGGAGAGCTGGGCTGGACAAGGGCTGGGAGTGCCAGGACAAGGGACAACGGCTTTGAACAGGAAGAGGGGAGACAGACTGGAGATGAGAAAGAAATTCTTTAGAGTGAGAGTAGGGAGACACTGGCACAGGTTGCCCAGGGAGATTGTGGCTGTCTCCTGCCTGGAAGTGTTCAAGGCCAGGCTGGATGAGGCCTCAAGCAACCTGGGCTAGTGGGAGGTGTCCCTGCCCATGGCAGGGGGCTTGGAAGAAGGTGATCTTTAAAGTCCCTTCCAGCCTAACCCATTCTATGACAGTAAAAAATGTCTTCTCACTCGGAGCTGCCAGCTTGAGACCACTGCTGTGTGACCACAGAGTCCTCCGTGAGGCCTTCCCTCCCCTGCACACTGCATCTCCTGGGCACGGCTCAGCACCAGCTCAAGGAGCCATTCACCTGCTGAGAGCAAGAGAGGCTCAAGAAAAGCTGCAGAAAACCCCTGGCTGAGGGAGCTTCACACCAGGCTGTGAGCAAACCTCTCTGCTTGGCCCCAAGGAGAGCTCTTACAGCTTGACCTTCCCCTTCCCCTCTCCCTGCCCTCCCTCCTTTTTACTTCCATGCTGTGCAATTTTTGAACTTCTGCAGCCCAAGCCAAGATCCCAACTCCTTCCACCACTTCCCTTCTTCAGGGTGAGCCCTGTAGAGAATTAAGGCAGCACCAAGTGCTTCTTGGCCAAACATGACTCCACCCCAGATGAGATTTTGAAGACTAATGCCCTCAGAGGGAGCCTGCAGCATGCTCCAAGGCATCCCTGGCACAAAGAAAGGCAACTCAGCAATGTAGCTGCTACTGCAGGGAACAGGGCTCTGAAGGCATCCAGTTGTGGCCTCACATTCAGTTTCACAGAGTGATGGCTGTGCCCAGAGGACAGGGGACTAAAAAACTTGAGGGGCCCCAGGCCAGCATGACCATGTTGATCCTTGCATCATCTCTGCAGCTCACACCCCCTGCACAGGGCAGTCACCTTGGTGTGCCCCTGCATGAAGATCTGCATTTCTTTGTCTATGGTTTCAAGCCCCTGCAAAGCCCCAGGAGGTCGTGGTAGGCCCCAGGACTGGGTAGATCACATGAAATATCATCTCATGGTGCATCAGTGTTAATATTAAGGACCTTGTAAGTGGTCATCCTTGAGGACTGAAAACAAAGAGTTTAGCCAAACCAGGGCTGAGCGCAGCTCTCAGGGGCTGCAGGTATTATGACACTGGCCAGAGGCAAGGACATGTGTGTGGGGTCCTGGACTCCCCACTGCAGCAAGAAGCTGGAGTGATAGGGACAGGCATCCAAAATTACCCCTCTTAGAGACAGGGAGTTCAGAGACTCCTTCGTTTGCTAACAGAACGTACAAGGAGCGGCCCATGAGAGGGAGTAGGAACAGCCTTAAGGAGAACAAAGCCATGCTTACAATCTCAACTGTTCCACAAAGATGCTCCAGCAGCAGGCCAAGACCACTCCAGCAATAAGGAGCAGGAACCACCCCAGAGGCACCAAAGCTGCTGCCATCACCTCTGCCTTCTGCAGGTCCAGGGCTCTGCCCGGCCAACGAGCAGCCCCAAAGCACTCAAGCACCCAAGAGGATCACATCTGCCCCCTCTGCACAGTGGGCAAAGCCATCCCCAGCACACTGGATGGGTTGTCAGACTTCCCTCCACTTAGTAATCGACTGCAACATCCAAGAGGCTCCACGATGCTCTGATCTCATAGTTTCATGGTTTCATTCAGGGTTGGAAGGGACCACAAGGATCATCTAGTTCCAACCCCCCTGCCATGGGCAGGGACACCCCACACTAGATCAGCCTGGCCAGAGCCTCATCCAGCCTGGGCTTAAACACCTCCAGGGACAGGGCCTCGACCACCTCCCTGGACAACCCATTCCAGGGTTTCACCACTCTCATGGGGAAGAACCTCCTCCTCGCATCTAGCCTGAATCTCCCCACCTCCAGCTTCATTCCATTCCCCCTAGTCCTGTCACTACCTGAGATCCTGAGCAGTCCTTCCCCAGCCTTCCTGTAGGCCCCCTTCAGATACTGGAAGGCCACAATTAGGTCACCTCGGAGCCTTCTCTTCTGCAGACTGAACAGTCCCAACTCCTTCAGTCTGTCCCCATAGGATAGGTGCTCCAGCCCTCTGCTCATCCTCCTGGCCCTTCCCTGGACACCTTCCAGCACCTCCAGATCCCTCTTGGAATAGGGGCTCCAGAACTGGACACAGTACTCCAGGTGGGGTCTCAGCAGGGCTGAGCAGAGGGGGAGGATCACCTCCCTTGCCCTGCTGGCCACACTTCTCCTGCTGCAGCCCAGGATCTGATTGGCTTTGCGGGCTGCAAGTGCACACTGAGAGCTCCTGGTGAGCTTTTTGTCCACCAGCACCCCCAAGTTTCTCTCCTCAGGGCTACTTTCCAGCCAGTCCCTGCCCAGCCTGGATTTGTGCCTGGGATTGCCTTGACCCAGATGCAGGACCCTGCACTTGCTCTTATTGAGCTTCATGAGGTTGGCTTGTGCCCACCTCTCCAGCCTGTCAAGGTCCCTCTGGATGGCCTCCCTTCCCTCCAGCCTGTCTGCTGCACCACACAGCTTGGTGTCATCAGCAAACTTGCTGAGGGTGCACTCAATGCCACTGTCCATGGCACCCACAGAGATGTTGAACAAGCCTGGTTCCAGGAGTGATCCCTGAGGGACTCTGCTTGTCCCTGGCCTCCCCTGGGACATGGAGCCATTGACAGCCACTCTTTGGCTGCGGCCATCAAGCCAGTTCCTTATCCATCCAGTGGTCACCCATCACACCCATGTGTCACCAGCCTGGAGACCAGGATGTGGTGTGGGACAGTGTCGAAGGCTTCGCTCAGGTCCAGGTAAATGACATCAGTTGCTCGCCCCTCATCTATTAATTTGCACACCAAAACCAGGACCAAGCTGTAAAACTCATCAGCATCCTTGGGCTGAGAAGGGACTCCAAGAAGGTCTCTAGCACCAGCTCCTTGAGGTGATGCTCCACCAGCTGACTCAGTCATCTTGGTCTTTATTCAATGCCTCCTCTCAGCCAAGTCCAGAAGACCTGTCATTTCAGCTTAGGAAAAAGAAATACCCAAACCAAGCTTCTCCACTTTCTTCCCCCCCTGTATTTACAAACTTATTTTGAACACACATGCATCCTTCTACCAGAAATTATAGAGGAACTAAAATAAACACAGTGCCAGCCTGTTCCTAAAACTCTCCTGCTTCCAAAAATAAGCACTGTGCAAGCCACCCAACCTCTGCTTCAGCAGACAGCCCAGACTGTGAAAATATAGAACAAATGGCTGCAACTGCTCACAGCCTGAGCAGATGCTGAAGCTCCAGCAAGAGCAAAATGGGGACAGCCCTCTGGAAGCAGGGCTCAGACCAGCAACAGGCCAGGTCAGAGAGGAGAACAGAGCACACGCCGTGACTTGGGTGGGTTAGAGTTAGGAGAAGACCTAGAAAAGGTCCTAACACGTCACACACCATTTCATTACTTAGTGGGTTTGATTCAGAGCAGGCAAACAAACAGATTTTGAGGCCTTCAGCAGCTGACTCTAGCTGAGAGGCATCCCTGCCCATGGTGGGGCTGGAGTAGATGAGTTCTGAGGCCCCTTCCACTTGGAGCCACACTGTGGCTCTATGAATAAAACAACCAAACAACAAACAACTCAGACAAAGCTCCAAGCCTGCTGCTGACTGGGGTCTGCACAGATAGAGATGCCAGAGGAGAATTTTATAGCCTTTTGGTTGCTCAGGCTCTGCTGGTTTTTGCTTCTTCCCCAGCTCTTCCCTAAACCTTCCCCCAGCCTTCATGGCAGCACTGCTGGCTCCAGTCTTGCCACTCTGAGCCTCTCTCTGGTCAGGGCAGTATCAAAATTAACAGCAGATCCTTCCAAGAGAAAGCAGTGACAGCAAGGACTTTCAGGACACAGCTGAGATTCCCTGGGTGGGGGGAAGTCTGTCCCCTGCAACAAGAGGACATGGGAGGACAGAGGATCCTCCCCAAAGGACAGACACCATGGCAAGGTGTACTACAAACACAACCACCTTTAAATAAAGCCCAGAGTAGTCCCAGAGGCATAAGATCCTACAGCTTGACATCAGCACCTGAGCCTTGGGCAGGATGGATGCAGACATCAGAGTGCTGTATCTCAGCATGGAAAACAGAGAGCAGCACAGAAGAAAGTCCACCACACCAACCTTCACAGTCTCCTTCATCCACTCTGTGCTGATCAGGACTTGTTCAGCCCCAACAGCAGCCCCAGGTCTGTACTGATCCAGACCCTGACATCACTCCCAGGCAAGCCCCAGATAACAGAGAGAGCAGCTGACCCGGTGGGAAGACTGAGGGCCTTGAAGTGCTGTTCACCACCCACTCCATCCTCCATCCCTCACACCACAGGAGGCAGATTCTGCCACAGAGGGAAGTGCAAGGCCATGGCTTCAGGACAGAGCACAAAGCATCTGCTGGATGGGCACTAACAAAGCAGAAGGAGTTCAGGTGGCAGAGATTTGGGCACAGCTGCCAAGGCACTGCACAGACCGGTGCTAAAGAGAGCTGCAGCTGTGGGCAGGACAAGTCCATTCAAAAACCTTGAAGGATGCAGGCTGGGCATAGGTCTGCCTGCAGAGCCTGGGGAAACACAAGCTCTCACTGCAGCTCCTCTCTCAGAGGTGCAGAGCCAGGCTGGCTGCTGTGCCCAGGGAGACAACCTGTTGCTGCCCCCTTGAAGATCAAGGGCCTCTTCTCTCTGTCCCCGAGCTGTGGGTGAGCAGCAAGGACTGCTTATGGCTGGACCCCAGTTCTGGCTGCTACATCCTGGGCAGAGGTTGAAAGACACCAAAGAGCATAAAGTATTCAGCATCAGAAAGGTTGGAGGTGCTTCCCTCTGCTTCTTGGAAGGGTCCCCAAGCTGGCAAGGACATGGATCCAGCAGGACAGCTAGTGCTGTGGGTCTGCCCCAGACAACCCAGGCCTTTTACATGATGGGGAACAAAATCTCTTGTAGAGCTTGAGCCCCAGGCCACACAACAGCAAACCAGTTTTCTTTGCCTACAGGATCCACCTGGATGACCCCCCAAACCCTCCAGCTGCCACCACAGCAAGCCCTGGGTCCCTCCTGCCACCACAGATGGCGTTTTCGTTTTGCATGTCAGAGCACAGCCCAAACCCCACCCCCGTCCTTCAACAGCCCCCCCAAACCTCTGCTCTGCTCCAGACACAGCGGCTCCTCCAAAGCTCAGAGAAGGCTTCAGCAGAGCTGTTTTTCCTTTTAAGGACTGAGCATTTGAGAGCAAGTTTCTGGAGAAAAAAGATAATCATAAATAAAAGTGCTGGCAGTTGTCAGCCCCTCGCTCTCCTTCCAAAACATGCTTCATGAATCCCCAGCCCATCCAAAGCCAAGCTGCTGGAGGGGCTCAGTGCCAGCTGGACCATCCCTGCCCAGGGGCAAGAGGTGCTCTGGACAGGAACTGAGACCTGCCACCGCTCAGTGCTGTTCTCCCACCTGCACAGCCACGGCCTGCAGCAATCCCAGCACATGTGGTCAGGTTGCTGCCACTGGGACTCGAGCAGCCCCAGCAGCGCTGCGCTCTGATGGTGCCTGCACCCCACCTCACCATGCTCACAAGCAGACTCTGCACCAACAATTAGGATTTGATGGGAAAACCTCAATTTCAGCAACATCCTTGAGAGGGAATGCTTCACAGCTGCCTAGGTGAAGGCATTACAGCACAGCCTGCACATTCAGCAACAACTGACCACCACGGCTAGGATGCAGCCTGTCCTGCAGCCATCCCCTGCTGCTGCCCCAGGGCAGCTGCCTGACGCCTCCTTACTACCCATGGAGGCCACGGCCCAGCCAGAGGTGCTGTAAGGATGGCTCAATGAACCTGTGTCACTGCAGCCACCCACCAGGACATGGCCACACCAAACTGGACAGCAGGTACTCCAAGGAGGCCATCACCAGCTGCAGCAGCTACACACAGATCCATTCAGGCATGAGGTATCCACAGCGACACAGGTACCCAAGGTCACACATCTGATTCCTCTCGACGTCTGCTTGGGACACACCAAGCAAAGAGAAGATCCTTCCAGCTGGAGCAAAGCTGGGCTTTATCCACCTTGAGGAGTATGTGTAGGCACAGAGTCACACAAATCTGCCCAAAGTGGGACTCAAAACAGTTTAAGAGGCCACCACCAGGTGAATGTAACCCTGAAGTTAGACCTGGCCTGTGGCTGTGTTAATCAGGGGAACAGACACAGGGTAGAGGAAGAGATGGAGCCAGAACCCATACACAAGTCTCCTGCCTTTCTGATGAGCCCAGCACTGTTTCATTGTTTGAAACCCTGCTTAGTGACCAAGAAGCTGAACAGGGCTTCTGCCAAAGTATGAAGGACAAAACCCCAGACCCCTGGAGAAGCAGCACATGCCAAGTGCTCTCCCTATGCCAAAGTAAGTAATGCCACTCGGATGACATCTCAGCTATTTCAAGGATACAGCAGCACCCGCTGCCCCCTCTGTCATCCCAGGAATTACTGATAAAGGTCCTGATTTATCTAGCTTGCTGCCCAGCTGCTCCAGGACTGAGATTTACTCTTCACAACCTCCTGTATCACCACTACTGCTTTCAGGGATCTCTCTCAGCATGAAGCCCCTGCAGCCAAGTACTCCCCAGCTTCTGCCTTGACCAGTCAATGTCAAGGACAGCAGCACAGGAAGAGGAGGCTCCACAACCAGAAACTCGTCTGCAAAACCTGTCCCATCACAAACCCAGCAACTGCTCCACTGGCCTTGCAGCAGCCCACATCACACAGGCTGCACAACCAACTCTGCAGCCAGCTGGTCCCCATCATTTCTGTGCATGGGCAGATCACCCTGGGCTCAGTGACCGTGCTGGGCACTGTGCTGGCACAGACACGCTGCAGCGCTGCAGCTTCCCACACGCAGGAGGGGAAAGCAAGAAATTTTGTACCACCTGTGCTGAAGGGAAGACCAAGCCCATAGGCCCCAGAACATGGCAAAACAAACAGTCAAATGCCAGAGGCTCCTTTAAACCTTGTGTTGGCTACACAAGGGAACGCTGAGCAACAAGGAGAAAACATTCAGAGGTTTCTGAAGCACTGTGTGAAGACAGGAAGAGAAACCTACTGCAGCAGCAAAGGGAAAGCCATCAGAAGACACCTCAGGACAGTGCAGGCTCTTTGGCAAGAACATGAAGGGACAGGGACTAAAAGGCCCTCTTGAGACGCCCACTTCAGATCTAAAATAACTCCACCCAACCAGAAAACCTTCAGCTCTGCTAAAGGAGGTGCAGGAGCTGGCAGCAATGGAGAGCAGGAGCAGATCGAGGCTGTCATTACAGGGTGAAGCACCAGCAAGGCCAGGCTTACACCAACAGCCCAGTGTCACCCAGGGTGCCAGCTCTTGACTCCCTGCAAACAGCAGACCCAGAGCATATGGCTCTCAAGCACCAGCCTGCACAGCCACTATCTGAAGCAGCAGCATTCCTCACCGCACGGCATGAGCAAAATAATGCTCCTCTGTCTCTCTCCACTTAAAGGGCTGCCAGTCATTTATTAGCTGAAACACAGAGGCTCTTGAAAACTTGTGCACAACAGAGAGGGGCTTGCAAGGGGCCGAGAGATTTCTCATCTAGCAGAGCCCACAAGCCCCTGGTGGCTGGAAGGACAAAACAAAGATGGCAGTGTTTGATCACAACTTTTTTAGGCCTTCTCATTCTTTGGCAAATCCCTCTGGCTGCAGCTGTCTCTGTCGGCTGGGGCAGGAACAAATGCAGAGAAGCTCTTGGAAGTATTAGCTGTCCCTGCTTGTTAAGCATGACTCAAGTTAACCACTGCAGTGCCAGGTGGCAGAGGAACTTGGCAGCAAGTCAGAGGTGCTAGGAAACACAGGGCACAGGCCCCAACGGCTGCCATCAGGAAACTCACTGCAATGGGACTCTGTGCAGAGGAGCTGCTTCAGAGTCGTCATTTTCCCCAGCCCAAAGCGTATTAATTTCCTCTGGCAAGGGAAGACAGGCAGCAAACAAACAGACAAAACCCACAAAGTTCATAAACCCTTCACAACACAATAAGCAACCCCCCCCCCTTTCCAGGAGAAGTTCCTTTCCTACGTTTGCTTTGCCTACAGAATTTGCTGAAGGAAAAGCATGTGGGAGATGGCAGCCTGAGAACTGCACCACGCAGCCTCAGTCCCCTCCTGCAGCCCAGAGCTTCCCCACACACATCTGTCCCAGGGGACAGTGAATGGCTCCTGCTCTATGCATGCCTTGATTCTGAGCAGCTCACCCATGGATGAGCAGTTTGGGATGAGAAACATAGCCTGGCTTTGACCTTTTCCTATTGTTTTAATTCTGAGGTAATAAACCATGAAAAAAGAACTTCCTCCAAAAGCAGAGGCACGCTGAAGGGTTGCCCTGAACTGACATCCTCTGCTGAATCACCTCCAAAACATTAGGTGTGGGTCAGAGTCACAACCCGTGGGCTGTATTTCAACCTCTGCTTCATGTGCCACACACTGGCACCTTGCGAGACCAGCAGCAGCTACAGCAGCACCTTCCCAGTCCCAGTGAACACCACTACCAGTGATCTGCAGCTCTGCTGCTCTCAGTAACAAGATCTGGCTTGATTTGAGGACAAGGACCGAGTGGCTCCAGCCTGCCTCACGATGCAGACCCAGCCTGCGGAGAGGTGAACGCCTCTGCAGCTCACGCGGCTGAACCGAGCACCGTTAGCCAAAACCTAGACTGTGCCTTGCTCTCACTGTGGGACAGAAAAGGTGGGATTATCACTCCCCAGAGGCAGCCAGAAGCCAGCTACCAGTGAACAACTGCCTCAGTCACCAAAGCCTCTCAAGCTGAGTCTCAGTTGTTTCTTGGAGATGCCCAGGAGAAGGAACAGCTGGGCTGTGTGGGCTGGTACCACCCTAGCCAGGCTCGATGGGTTGAACAGCCCCAGGGAGCTGCAGTCCTTGCCAGTGCCTCCAGTGGCACCACAGCCCAAGGACCCTCCTGCAGCACCTCCAGTGGCACCACAGCCCAAGGGCCCTCCTGCAGCACCTCCAGTGGCACCACAGCCCAAGGACCCTCCCAGGAAACGACAGAAAGATGCAGTCTCTCCCTGCAGACACAACTGAATAACTTCTTGCAGGCCACATGCTCATTCCTGCAGCTTCTCCAGGACAGGGTCAAAGGGGACAAGGAGGCTTTTACAGTTAACAGCCACACTTCCCTAGAAGAAACACAAACAATTGTTCCTCTGGAGGGCTGAAGCTGGACTGCATAGTAGTGACTTGGGTACCACCAGAACCACAGCTAGGGACAGACTCACGAGCCAGCCCTCACCCATCACAGTGAATCACAGTTGCTCAATAGGAACTGCCAGCATGAGCAAAAGCCCAAACCCCACCTTTCCTACAGCTCCTCAGCAGGTGGCAAAAGCCTGGCAATGGCATTTCTGACACTTGCAATGAGAGGAGGTTCATAGAGGTGTGCTAATAGGGCTGGGGAAAAGCAGATGTGCACTTGAGGGTTTTAAACATAGCTGAATGCAACTCCTGCCAAGAAGTGCTGAAGCACAAGTTTGAACACAGAGGGTTATCCTGGTTAAGTGACCAGGAGACAAGCAGAGAAATCATGCAGACCAGAGCCTGGCCCAGATCAAGTTTAACTGGTAGCTGGTATCAGTATCAACGGTGATATCAATCCAGGCTGGGAGATAATGACATTGAGAGCAGTCCTGCAAAAAGGGACTTGGGGTGCTGGTGGGGGAGAAGCTGGACAGGAGGCAGCAATGCGCACTGGCAGCCCAGCAGGCCAAGGGCAGCCTGGGCTGCATCCAAAGCTGTGTGACCGGATGTGGTGGTCTGAGCCTTAACCGGGATTTAAGAGCTCAGATGGGGGCAAGGCTGAGAATCCCTCCCCTGCTCTCCCCTCCTCTCTCCTGATCAAGACGGGGGGGAAAAAAAGGGGAAGGAGCAAATCTACCAAGAAATAATTTGGAGTTGGCTTGGAAGCAGAGAGGTAAAGGTTTTCTCTAAAATACACATGTATATAAGAGGAAGGGGTCACAAAGGTAAGGAACAAAGATGGATGGGGAAAATACATATACAGAACCAGCCCTTTGGAGTCCTTTGAAGAAGTGTGGATGGAGCAGGGAGGATGACCAGGCCTGACCACATGGCAGAGAAGCAGGGAGCCAGCAGCAGTCCTCACATCCAGGCAAGGCAGGAGCCAAAAGAGAGCTAATGGCTGCACTGTCTTCCTTTTTATAGGCTTGCTGGACAGGGAGAGGGAGTGGAACAGACTAACTCAGTTTCCCAGGGGAAAACACCACCCAGGGATGGCAAAGCTCTCACAAGCCCTCCCCCCGCTGCCCTCAGGATGGGAATAACCCATCACACCTGAGATGGAGAGGGGATCCTGCCCCTCTGCTCTATTCTGGGAAGACCTCACCTGCAGTGCTGTCTCCAGCTCTGGAGCCCACAGCATAAGGGAGACCTGGACCTGATGGAGTGGGTCCAGAAGACACCACAAAGATGATCAGGGGGTTGAAGAAGCTCTGCTGTGGGGACAGGCTGAGGGTGTTGGGGCTGTTCAGCCTGGAGAAGAGAAGGTTCCAGGGAGACCTTCGAGCTGCATTTCGAGAGCTGAAGGGGACCTGCAGGCAGGCTGGGGAGGGACTGTTCAGAAGGGGCTGTGGGGATAGGGACAGGGGCAATGGTTTGAAGCTGGAGCAGGAGAGATTTAGGTTGGACATCACAGTGAGGGTGGTGAGACACTGGAACAGGTTGAGGCCCCATCCCTGGAGACATCCAAGATCAGACTTGATGAGGCCCTGGGCAGCCTGCTCTAGGTGGAGGTGTCCCTGCTGCCTGGAGTGGGCCTGGACAAGATGCCCTTTGAGGCATCCCAATGCCATCTGTGAACCTGGTGCTCCCCTTGACCAAGTCAGTCTGAAATAAACACTTAAATGTCTGTGTAGCTGGAAGAATAAATGTGTGTCATCTGTCTGTGCTAGGTTAATGGAGAAAGACAAAAGGAGAAAAGACAAAAACTTCATCCTGGGCTTTCTTAAAATAGTGCAGAAGAGCTCAGCTCAGGAGGTGGCTGCAGGGCTGGCAGCCCTGGACAGGATCTCCAGAACAACACCACACACCAAAAAAAATATCCAGGAAATCCCCAGTGTCATTCTCCCCACAAGTGATTTGAAATGAGCTTATCCTCACACTTCACACATGAGGAAGAAGAAACTTCCTGGCTGTGAGGGGGGAAGCACAGTTATTAATAGCACCACAATGAGCAGGGCTCAGAAGTTATGCTACAGCCCTGCAAGGGTTTGGCTGCATTTTGCAGACCTCTGTTGCCATGGCAGTACTTGCTATACATGGTAACAGTGAACAGTGGTGTGAGAACAATTTACTTCTTGATTTGGTGCCCAAAACAAGTTCCTTTTGTTTTCTCTCACCAAAATCTAAGCATTTATTAGCTTGTGTTCAGTCCAGCTGAGCTTTTCACTTTCAGCAGCGGCAGGGAAGGCAGCAGAAAAAGGGCAAAATGCAGAGAGACATCAAGTCAGGAAGTGCTGCATCCTCCTTGTACAGCACAGACAATACACTGGGGCAAAGACCTGGACCACGTTCAGCTTCCCCTTGCATTTGATGTCCATCTAGACAGTCCTCATCTGCTTCCAGCACACAGCAGCTGCCACTGATGAAAACAAATAAGAACAAAAAACCAGAGGCATTGAATTCTATTTCCAGCAGTTAGAAGCAAGGGCTTTAGCACCATGGGGTGACCTGGCACTCAGTATGCAATGTGACAGCACAGCACGGTGGGGTCCCGACTTCTTCTTTCTGCCCTCTGCTCCCCTCTCTGCTATTCACGACCTCCTCCTCCCTTCCCACAACACTGCAGAACCCCAGCAGATATTTTGGCAGCAACACCTGCTGCCCCCCACAGCTCCCCCAAGTTCTGGGGATCAGGATTTCTTGCCTGAGTTCTCAGAGCCTATCAGCTCACACAGGGACTGAGCACAGCTCTCCCCAGCTGTGGCTTTCAGCCCTTCTCTAGACCAAGTGCAAACACTGCGAGCCACAGAGAGCCCAGCCTGGCTCCCTGAGGGACTGTGGAGCCTGGCAGCCTACTCCTCCTCTTCTCAGCCTATCTTTTAACTATTGATTTATTCATGCACCCCATGATGTGCTTCTCTGGGATACCCTGTGCTGAAACCTTCAAAGCAGTCTGCTAGACTACTCCACCAGATCATCCCTTCCAGATACCAACAGCCCATCCATCTACATTCCTACAGAGCACTGCCTCCTGGGAACTTGCAAGAACCCAAGAACTTCATCTTGGATGCAGCCAGTTGTCCTTCCATCCTGTCTACAGCTGGGGCAACAACAGAGATTTATCAGGTGGAACACATGAGCCTGGTCATATGCTCTCTCTGTCTTCTTCCTCATTCCCCCCCATTTGCACTATGGACAACCTCAGCTCTTACTCCTAGCATCCCTTTGACACTGGCTGCCCACTTACCCAAATGCTTTTTGAACCTGCTGATGCCTTTTGCACCCCTTTTGAACCCCTTGGGTTCAAATCCCCCTTGTGGGTTTAAGCCAATCCACAAGAAGTTTCATCAAGTGCCCCTGGTTCCAGTGCCACAAGACTTGGTGGACAAAATTCAACTTCATCATTGTCTTCATGAGTTTGTGCACCTGGATCACACACTGCTCCAGACCTCCATTCCAGACTAAAGGGTCAAAACACTTTCTTCTCTCTCAAGGCAGGTGCTTTGTCCCTCTTGTTTTTGTCTTCTCTAAAGCCTCTCCAACACCACTGTCCCTCTCTAGATGTAGAGACCAGAAATGCATGCAGCCCCCAAGGTGTGACAGAGGGTCAGAATGATGCCCTCCTCTTCATCTCCCTTGCTGGTAGTGGCCAAAATCCACTGGCTAACTCTGCAGACTGAGCTGATGATGGCAGAGCACTGCTGCTGCTGACTCTTTCCGGCTTCAGCAACATACAGACCTGGGGTAATTTTCTCCCACAGGTACCCCATGTTCCCACACTGCAGTTCATCTGTCACTTATTTGCCCCTTCACTCAGTTCTGTGAGGTCCTTCTGGCTTTCTTCATCTTCAGTGAGATATCCAAGCACCTGAAGAGCCTGAGGATCCTCTGCAAACCTGCATCCCTCCATGCTGGATGAAAACCAGTCCTAGGGCCTCACTGCTGACTCTGACCCACGCTCACAGGATTACCTCAGCCCTACCCTCTCCACCCTGCGCTTTCTTTCACCTGCTCTTGGTCCACAACAAAGCCTTTCCTCCATGCTCAGGGCAACTTAGTTTCCTAAGAGCCTCTGGTGGAGAACCTTGTCAAAGGCTGTTTGCAAGTGCAGATCTGTGAAGTCTGCATCATTCATGCTGCCCAGATGCCCACTCAGCTCCAGCAGGCCCACAAGGCAGGGCTTACTCTTTTGCAAGATGCTGTGCTTGGCCATGCCTTCGGTGATCTTGTTCTTCCTTGCAGAGGAACAGGCATGGAGGTCAAACCCATCACTCTGTGGTCCCCAGGATCTGTGCATCTGGCACAGGACCTCAGCCACCTGATGTGCACCTCCTTCACTTCCCCAAGGTTCCTCCCTCTAAGAAATGCCATTGCTTTGGCCACCACCAATTGCTGCAATACCAGGGACACTCCAGCAACAGGATCCATGCAAAAGCATCTCAGCAATTTCAGATCTGAGATCCTACAGCGCTCTTGAGTCAATGCTATCTGTTCCTTACAGGTTCTTATCAGTTCCTCTGTTTGCTCTAAAGCCATTTCTACTGACATGCAATTCAAGAGCTTCTCAGACAGCTCTTCTGGAGTGAGCTTGTGGTTTGCAAAGCTACAAAGCTCCTCCACAGGAGTCAAGACGGCCACTAAGTGGTTTCCTTTTCATGTGATGGCTTCTGTGCCTCTCACACCTTGATTTCTTCTGCTGCTTGCCTCCAACAGATTTCTGGTGCCTTGACAAATTAATTCACCCATCACAAGTCTCACTCCAGCCTGCCTTAGTTTGATTTTCTGCTACCTGCTGAAACAGAATTTTTTTCTTGTGTGGGAGCAGCTTTCCCTTTTGGACCAAAGTCCTTCTCACTCCCCCAGCTGCTCTTCCCCTCCACATTTCCTCTTGCTTGCTTTTTATAAAAGTCTCTCACCTGCATTTGGTAGAGAAACCCATTCCCTGAGAGCCATCACCACAGGACTTCCATACCACCTCTGCTCCCATCAGCTACACTCCAGCAGAGGGACAGAGCCATCCAAGGCAGACAAGCATCAGGGCTGTTCATGTCCACAGCAGCCCCTTTTAGCAGGCTCAGGAGCAAACACTAGCTCTATGGCAACACAGGCAAAAGTCTCCCTGGTGTTCTTAGTGCTCACTAAGACTCATCAAGAGCCCATCATAACCACAGGCTCAGTCAGGGGGACTGTTCCTAGGCACACACTGACGAGTTTTCACAGCTGGAAGCATGGTACATGACCAAAGTGCCTCCTGAGGCACCCACCAGGTGAGAAGCAGAGGGGTCAAGGCTGCCTCTTCCTGGGACAACCCAGGACCACAAAGGCTAGCCAAGATGCCAGGAGAGCAGTGACCTGTGGTAACATCTCCCTTCCAGGCGTCAGTCACAGCCTGGACCTTCTCCTTTGTTTTCAGCACTCTTGAGCACACACAGCTGTAGTCAAGGCCCACATGGTCTCTGCCAAGGTCATGCCAGAGACAAGAAGCAAGACCTAATTGCTAGGAAGCTGCAGAACAGGTTTAGTCGGTGACAGGCTTTCATTTAAAGGAAAGGGGGAGGGGGGGATAATGAAAACCTCACCCATCAATGTTTGCCTGAAGCACAAGAAAAGCAGCAGGTTACCTCTCCAGGCATTCCTCAGGCTTCCAGCACTGCTCAGCGGGTGGAGCCTGGCACTCTTCCACCTCTTGGGCAGCAGAGCAAGCTCTGCATGGGACTGTGCCCCGGGAGGGGGCTGCCTGAACACCCCCTCCGGCACTGGCATTGCTTTGTCCACAGGCCCCTGTACCACCTGTGCCAGGGCAGGCTGCACCTCCACACACGGCGCCAGGGCACTCCAGGCCCTGGCACGGACATGGCACCACTGGAGATGTTCATGCCAATAGGCAGCATTTGCTTTGCCCAGGGGAAACAGCCACAGGCTTACAGGTACAGGAGAAGAAAGAAAAGCTCCTGCCACAGGTAACAGCCAAAAAATGGCCATTTCATGGAAACTTCAGGTTTAGCCCAGGTCTGGCTGGGACACTGAGGGCATGAAATGAGCAGCCCCACGAGAACAAGGTCTGTTCTCTGACCTCCCCACACATTCACTTCCAGGAATGGTCCCTGCTGCATGTCACAGAGGTCTGAACAGGGTAAGAGGAACTGCACCCATGCCCTCCCAGCCTGCAGCACGCTGGGGCTGGGCACTGCGCTGGGCAGGTGCCATGCATCCTGCCAGCACTATGGAAAGGAAACTGCTGCTACCAGCTCCAGGGGCAATTTTATTTCAGGGCCCAGAGTGCAATGTGTAAGTGGTGTCAGCAGACATTCTCACATAAGAAACTGCTCTTCCCCAAAGAGCCTCTGGTAAGGGATGCAGCCCACACTCAAGAGGCCCTGAGCACAGCTCACCACCCGAGCCACACAGGCCAGGCAGCCACTGCGGCTCCCTGCTTCTACACTGCACCTAAACTCTGGGCTGTCCCACTCAGCTGGATGGTATTAACCATGCTGTCCACCATGTCCACCTGCAGCCCCTGCCCCACGCTCCAGAGCCAGCAGGGTGGACAAAACAGCCCAAGGTGAAGTCCCCCTCTAGCCCCACACAAGCACACTACTCACTGAACACAGCGAAACCTACAGCTCCCCCATGCACAGGCAGCTCTGGCAGCTCAGGAGAAGCTTTCCTCATCCAAACACAGACACAAGCAAGTGATTTCTGCCCCCCATGACATTTAGGCAGACAAGTGCTCAACCATTACAGGCAGGGGTGGGTGGCCGATGAGGGACTCTGCCACTGCACAATGAGGCCACCCTGCCGAGGAAGACCTATGGGGAGCCAGAGAGGCTGAGATCACCAACATCTGGGCCTTTGCCAGTCTCATCCAGGGCTCCTTGTTTCAACAGCAGAGCAATACACACAGGTGTCAGCCGCCAAAGGGAGCTCATCCCCACAGCAGCTCTCTGCCAGCCTCCCCCTCTCACAGCAGTGCTTTGGCATTCAAGGCCAAAGGCCAACAACACACCCAAAAATCACCCCTACAGCAGGGTGCCCTAAGCTGGCCCAGCTGACCAGGGAGAGGGAAACAGACGATGGGCAGTACTGCTTTCGCAGCAGAGCAGATGCAGTGACTTGCTGAGAGGTCCCTGCTGGTGCTCACAGCTCCTTCCCCACAGAGCATCCCCAGCACTCACCACACAGGCACTGGATCTCCTCAGGTCCCACACACAGCTAACTCAGCTTGCAGACTGAAACCCATCCAGTGTCCTCTTGCTTTACTGAGCTCAGCTGTTCTGGTGACAGAAGCTAGGGCCAGGAGCTAGGGGGGTGACATTGCACACCTTTTACACCCAGATGATCTTCACTAGCTCTCTTATGCTTATTGCCACCCCAAAACTGGCTCCTGCTTTGGAAAATCCTTCAGTCTCCAGAACCCCAAACTCCTGTTTTGGACCAACTCCAAATTACAGCTTCAGGGAATCCAGGATGAGTCACCAGAACACCACTCACCAGGCATTTCCTCAGCAGCATCTAAACCAGCAGCACAGAAAGGACCACAGCATTTGTTTTTCACCCTCACTTTCAGTGAGTTAAAAGCTACATTTGTGGCCAGTGAAACAGCTTACTTCAGGGGTGAGTTTCCTAAGGTGCCTCCAAGTCAAAACTGCAACTCTGCTACCTGTGTTCTAATGCAGGACTGGAGGTGAGAGCCCAAGGGCAGCACCACCACAAGCACAAAGCTGCCCTCCAAGCTCCAGCACTGCTTGCTTCATGTTCATTTCCCTCTGCCAGCTGAATGCAGCTCTGTGCACCCCAGCCAGGCCATCCACTGCACCCTAGGGCTACAAATTGCCGAGGACAGAGAGGCTGAAATCAATTCCCACAGGCACCTGCCCATAGGCACACCTTGGTTCTCATGCTGGCCACGCTCTGGGCTCTGCACCTCAGCTCACAGCCCCTTTGCTGCACTCCATGCTGACTCATCACCAAGCATTCATAGAGTACCTGGAGCTTCTCCTTTCACCACACCTTAGGGCAAAGTCTGGAAGACCTAACCAAAAGGAAATTACTGTAGCTCAGGTGCAAGGAAGGGCAGATGTGGCTCAGTTGGTAGCACATCAGACCCTTAATGGGAAGGTCGTGAGGTCAAGCCCGCAGTGGGCAGTAGTGTCCTCCCTACTCTAGCCATGAGGGCTGTGGTGACAGGCTGGACTCGACCTTTGAGGTCTCTTCCAACCTTAGTGATACTGAATACTGAAAGGCTGCAGCTGAGACCTGTAGCCATCAGAGGACTACCCAAGAACTACAACATACATGAGGAGGAAGACGACTAAGTAGGGCACTTACAGGTTTAGGACAAACTGAACACATTGAAAGGAAAGTCACTGGCCCTGGAGTTACTGTTGAAAAGCACACTGAAGAACCTAGCAGCATGGCCTCCTTTGTGTGCCCACCAGCAGCTCACCCCGTGTCTGGAGAGAGCCCTGCACTTCCCAGCTCTTAGAGAGCACCAAATGCACACAGGGGACAAGCCCGAAGGAGAGAAGGTTGCTCGGGCAGCATGGAAGGCAAGGACTTAATTCTGCTCTTGTGAGACCTCACCTCAAATATTGCCTCCAGTTCTGGCTCCCCCAGCAAGGGAAGGACACAGAGCTGTTGGAGAGAGTCCAGAGGAGGCCACAAAGATGATCCAAGGGCTGGAGCAGCTCTGCTGTGAGGACAGCCTGAGGGAGCCTAGGTTGCTCAGCCTGGAGAGGAGTTGACTCCAGGGTACCTTAGAGCTGCCTTCCAACAGCTGAAGGGATCCTACAGGAAGGCTGCAGAGGGACTTTTCATAAGGCTGTCTGGAGACAGGCCAAGGGGGAATGGTTTGAAGCTGAGGGGGAGCAGGGTTAGACTGGAGCTGAGGAGGAAGTTCTTCAGCAGGAGGCTGGTGAGACTTTTGAACAGGGTTGCCCAGGGAGACTGTGGCTGCCTCCTCTCTGGGGGTGTTCAAGGGCCAGGTTGGATGAGACCCTGAGCAACCAAGTCTAGTTGAGAGGTGTCCCTGCCCATAGCAGAGGGTTTGAAGATGATGATCTCTGAGGTCCCTTCCAACCTAAGCCAAACTCTGGAACAGCTGGGGTGGCCAAGATCAGCTAGTTGGAGCAAGTCAGGGTCCTGACAATAAAACTGAGCTAGTCACTCCAAGTGCAGAGGCACCAACACCTGCAGCAAACATCCACTGCCTGGTGTGACAACAGTCTCTGGAGAGGCCTCTTTCCAGGCAACATTACACAGCTCACCCACTGCAGCCCCCAGCTCTGCATTTCATTATTCAGCTATGAAGTCTCCCATGATAACTTTTCTTCTCTGACTTCTCTTTGTTACTGAAAATGTTCTACATCAATTCATCCTCTCCTAACCTGAACCTTGGCTGCTGTCACACATGGAAGCTCACCTGCAGGGTGCTGCACTGCCTCAGAGTCAAAAAGCCCAAGACAGTCGGTCTCATGTGGTTAAAGGGGATTTGCTGAGCTCTGTCCCTACTCCCCCAGCAGCACTGTGCAGGGTTTTACTTGGTATCCACTGGGGATGGAGACAGTAAGCCTCTTTGTGATTCTTCTGGGAAAAAGTAAACACAAGCAAAACCAAACAGAAAAAACTCAGATCTACAGAACAAAGAAATTATCCCTGCTGCAGTGCACCTGGCCCTGGGCCACCAGCTCATGTCCAGGATCACACAAAGCCCCACTACACTCAGGCTTTTCTGGCTCTCTGAGTGCTCCAGCCAGAAAGCAGCAACCTAGTTTGCTCAGGTAGGAAACAGTCCCACCTACCAAAGCAAAGTGCCTGGTGGCAGTGCCCCATGCCTGCCAAACTACACACAGGCTGAGCCCGGGGCACGCTGGGCTCCCCCATGCTCACCACTGGGCTCCTCTGCTTTGGGTAGATCACAGACCCTGTAGCCAAGAAGAGAAGTCTGTTTAGAGGGACCCAGGACTGCTCTGCTCCAGGATGAAATATGAACATCCAGCAAGTTCACAGAGCACAAGGTACTTGCTGCCATCTTTGCTTCATATCAGCTCAGAGAAGTTTTCACTGGGAAAAGGATAGTGCAGCAAGTTTGTCTTGGGGAGCTGGGCACAAGCAGAATGAGAGGGGTAACAAAATACATCCTCTGTGGACAAAGTCTTTCATTTATCTCTGGGGGCTGAGGAAAGTGCCAGTGAATACTTTCACAGAATCCCAGCATGGTGAGGGCTGGAAGGGACCTCCAAGCCCACCCAGTGCAGTACTCCTGTGACGTAGCTGCCAGTACAGAGACATGGTGGGACGATTCACATCATTGGTTTCCTGGTGGACCAAGAATCCCAGTTCCTCTTCTTTGTTACCATACTCTGTGTGTTGGTGTACCTGCACTTCAGCTGGGCTGATTTCTCATCTCACTCTAGTTTGTGTCCCTCTCTCTCCTCTCCAGAGACTGGTTTCATCACCCACTCCCTTCAGACCTAGTTTAAAGCCCTCCTAGTGAGCCCTGCCAACTCCAGTGCTAGAGCCCTCTTGCCCTTTCTAGATAGATTCAGCCCATCTAGGTCCAGCAGGTCAGGTGTGGTAGAAATTGCCCCTTAGTCAAAGAACCCAAAATTCCACTGCTGGCACCATCCCCTGAGCCATTTGTTGATGGTGTGGGCTCTCCTGTTCCTCTCAGTGTACTCCCCTGCCACTGAGGGAACTGAGCAGAACACCACTTGAGCTCCTGCCCCATCAATCAATTGTCCAAGGGCCTTGAATTCCTTTTTGATTGTCCTGGGGCCCTTCTTGTCAATCTCATTGCTTCCCCAGTACTTTACAGCATAAATCCCTCAGTGGTATTTCATACAGGATCTTGAGTCTGAACAAACAGGTAGAAGAGCCTGAAAAACCCACCAAAGCCAATCCCAGCATCTCCAGTGCTCTGGTCTTTCAGGCTGGTTTTGTCAGAGGCATTTTCTCAAGCCAATACTGTCTGACCTGAGTCCCTTCTTCCCACCTGAAGACCATAACTGCAGGACCCAAACTCTTGAGAGCTGCTACATTCACCACACCAATGCCACCCCAGGGATCACAGAGTCCTTTCCATCTCCCAAGCTTTGCTGCAAACAAGCCATCCAGACCTGCAGCATCCTCAGGATAAGCTTCTCAAACCTCACTGCACAGCTCTTCCAGCTGCACTGCAATTTGCTGCTAAACATTCAGTTGGAAATACAAAAGGCTCTTACATCAGTGACTTCCAACACCTGGTACAGTGACTAGGATGAGAGAATTTATCCAAAATAATGGTGTTGACTTGCTGGAATGAGTCCAGAGAAGAGCAACAAAGTTGGTGAGGGGTTTGGAACACAAGCCCTATGAGGAGAGACTGAGGGAGCTGGGGTTGCTCAGCCTGGAGAAGAGGAGACTCAGGGGTGACCTTATTGCTCTCTACAACTACCTGAAGGGAGGCTGTAGACAGGCTGATGATGGTCTCTTCTCCCAGGCAGCCAGTACCAGAACAAGAGGACACAGTCTCAGGCTGCGCCAGGGGAGGTTCAGGTTGGATGTTAGGAAGAAGTTCTATACAGAAAGAGTAATTGCCCATTGGAATGGGCTGCCCGGGGAGGTGGTGGAGTCGCCGTCATTGAAGGTGTTCAGAAGGAAACTTGATGGGGTGCTTGGTGCCATGGGTTAGCTGTTTGGGTGGGTTGGATTGGTTGATGGGTTGGACACGATGATCTTGAAGGTCTCTTCCAACCTGGTTTGGTTTATTCTAATAAAGTTTATTCTAATTGCACCGTGAGACAAGGAGCAAAACAAATTCTCTGGACCTACAGTGTCTCATTCCAGCTAAACAAACCTCAGATGTACCTCAGGTCTGCTGCTTTAGTCCACACCTTTCTGCCACTCCAAAACATGACTCCTTCAAGGGGCTGCACAAAGCAGGAGACCAATCTTCCCCAGGAGAAGTGCATGAACAGAAAGAAGTTGCTTCAGTGGGCACCTGTGACTGAGCTACTAAAAGCACAGTACCCTGCTTGACCATTAAAGTCATCTTTCCTCCGAGGGAGCTGCCTCTCTGCACACCTTGGCAAAGGCAGGAGTTAACACCAAATACACAAGCAGTGACAGCAGGGCTCCAGCACCCTACAAAGCCAGCTGAAACCACATCCCAGTGGCTGCTCTGGAATTTATTTTTATTTGTAATAAGAGGCACTTCACCAACTGTTTGAACCTGCCTGCAGGGCTTTTTAGAGAGAGAGGAGCATGTCACAACAAGGCACAAGCAATTGTGTTCCACCCGGGCAGGACTGATGGAGCATTTCAAATCCTGACACATTTATTTGCTGCAAGCATCTCCTCCTAATTGCATCATCCACCGAGGCCATTCCAGCAGCAGAGCCGAAATGGAAACACTGGGAAGGAGACCACAGGAGGAGGAAATGTTGCTCTTTTGCTTTGAACTTCTGATCATTTCCCATCAGAGGGCACTGGTGTATCTGAAGGTGTTTCCCAAGGATCAGGCTTTATCTGCAGTCAAACACAAACTGCAGGCACAACTCCACCTCTGGACCCACCTTTGAGCTATGCTGGGCCTCTGATGGGACTAGCTTAAAGTGAGCATGGCAGTGAAGGCAGACAGGATGAACACCTGGTTATCCACAGCTTATTACCCCTCTTCTGCCTCTGTCAGCAGAGCCACTGGAGCAAAGCCACTCTCTGTTTCACTTACAGTCAGACTTTAACCCCTTAGCCATTTCATCCCAAGGAAACTGCCCTGGCAAGCTCAGCAATAGCTGCAGCAGCACATTCAGAGGAGCAGCAAACACCAGGGGTGTGTGGCAGAGGTCAGGCTGCTGATAACCTCTCCCACCTGCACTAATCTCTACCAACATCACAGCAAACACAGACCTCCACTCCCCAGCTGATTTGCTGTGAGGGAGTTATCACAGTGCTCATCCAGGAATAGGCTCACCCAGCAGATGGGAGTGGAACAACCTGCTGGGAGCAGACACTCGTCCTGCAGTCACAGCTAGCCACTGAGAGGTCATTTATTCATGGCCTTATTTAAGCCACTTAAGAGGAGGATAAACCAGAAGAGGGCACATGCACCCAGCTCAGAGGATGGAGGGAGCTCTGCACTGAGTAACAGCTGAAAGTTCAGAAGCTCTGCCAAAACCAGAAGGCCCCTCTGCTGCAGAGCCACAGCTGAGTTTGGGCACAGGGAGACTGCCAGCAGCTCCAGGGCAGGCTGATGAAGTGTGGAAGTCTTCCCTGGCTCCTAAATTAAAGCTCTGGGGACAAAACCACAGGAACTGGCATTCCATTGAATTAAACCCTGCATTAATCTTAATTAACTATATGCAACATACTCATACTTGAGATATTGAGACCTAGTAACAAAACCCTTCAAGAGTCTTCAGAACACAGAGCATGTGAATCCTTCATGTTTTGCACTAATCAAACCCCAAGGGGCAGCCAGACCAGCAGGTTTCCACTGAACAAGTGCACTCAGCACCAGCTCCAGTCCTTCTGCACCCCCTGCTAACAGTGCAACAGCAATTCCCAGTGCTTCTGGAAGGTCTCCCTCTGCTTATACCCTGAGGCTGTCAAATTCAAATAGCCAAAACCATGCTATTGCAACTGCAGGCCCAAACTGAAAGGCTTTCTTCTCCATAGGTAAAATGGCAAGCAGGTAATATTACCTACCTAGAAATACAGATCTGACACACCTCCTCTTGTGACTTCACTGGAAGGGTTCAGGAATCTGAGTATCTGGTATCAGAGTATCACTAAGGTTGGAAGAGACCTCGAGGATCACTGAGCCCAACCTGTCACCACAGACCTCATGACTAGACCATGGCACCAAGTGCCACATCCAATCCCCTCTTGAACACCTCCAGGGGTGGGGACTCCATCACCTCCCCAGGCAGCACATTCCAATGGGCAATCTCTCTCTCTGGAAAGAACTTTCTCCTCACCTCCAGCCTAAACTTCCCCTGGCACAGCTTGAGACCGTGTCCTCTTGTTCTGGTGCTGGTTGCTAGAGAGAAGAGACCAACCCCTTCCTGGCTACAACCACCTCTCAGGTAGTTGTAGAGGGCAATGAGGTCACCCCTGAGCCTCCTCTTCTCCAGGCTAAGCAACCCCAGCTCCCTCAGCCTCTCCTCACAGGGCTGTGCTCAAGGCCTCTCCCCAGCCTTGTTGTCCTTCTCTGGACACGTTCAAGTGTCTCAATGTCCTTCCTAAAGTGAGGAGCCCAGAACTGGACACAGGACTCAAGGTGTGGCCTAACCAAACTGTAGCACTGGGAAGGGAGAAATACCAAACAAATAAAAACAAAAGCACAACACACACAAACACCCTCATGGGCCAAAAAGCCCGAATCCTACAGCAGTCTATGCCTCCTTTAATTACAGAAGTGACTCCAGTGGAGCCAGTTTGCATTTTGCAGTCCTTCCCACAGTCCCTTGACGCTGCTACACGGCTCTATGGAGAAAGAGCCAACCAAAACACACCACCACACAGAAACCCCCTGCCCTGGTTTGCAAAACTTCACCTGCTTGCCAGAAGGCAGCTGCCCCAAGCTTACAAAGCCAGCCCCAAAATAACAGCAGGATTGATTAAAAAGCCTTACAGCTAAGACACAAATACAGTGAAATGTGCAGGATTTTCTCACCCATACAGCAGCCCACCACAGGCACCTCAGCCTCTCCTTTCATCTTCACACCACAGCACACTGCATGTTTCTAGAGATCAGTTGAAGGCATTTGCCTTCTGTGCCCCTAAAGCAGGGCAGCACTCAGGGAACCGGATTCTCCACGTCTCGTTGGCACATCAAACATCCAAGTCTCTCATCAGGTTTTTAGCTGTGGACCCAGCAGCAGTCAGGCTGAAAGCAGCCTTCTGCATTGCAAGGACAACCATAACATTATCCTGGTTATGAAACACACCAGCCCATCATATTTAGAGCTGCCTGTGGCTCCTGTGTTCCCAGCCAAGGCCAAGACATCTGTCCCAGCTAAGCAAACCTTCTGTGAACACACAAGGCATGGGAACCACCCAGCCCAAAACCTGGCTTTGAAACCTGCATTCCTATAATCCAGTGGGAATCTCAGCATCACTTCAAACAGCCTCCAGCCAGCAGACAGAAAAGGCCTGTCTCATCAGCCCAGTGAACACCAAACTCAAAGCACCCAAGATGCAGGCAGTAGGGATATGTTGGAAAAGCTATGATGAAATCCAGAGCAAGAAGCCTCCTCTGCACTGGTGAGCACAACAACAGCCCCAGATCTGCATGGCTTTGTCAAGTTTTCCAGTTGATCCCCTGAAGCCAGCAACCTGCAGCCTTGACCCCTGAGCACAGAGTGCCCTTGGTGGACACGAGCAGGAAGGCCACTCTGAGCTGCTGCTGCTGGCAGACCAAGGGGGCTGCCCTGCTCATCAGTCTGCTCTGGATGGATTCTGCCATTCCACATTTGCTCTCCAAGGGATTTGTTATCCCTTCCCAATATGCTCCTTCTTACAGACTAACTCCAACTGTGTCTTTCTGGAGAAGCAGAAGAGTCAGAAAAAAACCAAACAAACAACAACAAAAAAACCCAAACAAACACAAAAGAAATAAAAATCCCAAACACCTTGCACCATCACTGAGGCACCAGGCAAAACGCCAGCACAGCCTTCCCTGCTCTCCCACAGACAAAGAGAATGTGAGAAGCCAGCCGAAATCTGTTGCCCCTGTGGAGAGCCAAGCCAGCAGGAATGTTAAATCGTTCTGAGCTTTCCATCTAGGACAAAAAGAAACAACACTGGCAAAACAGTGCAGTAGCAACTAACACCAGCCACAGAGAGTTCAGGGCTTCTGCCAGGCTCTGCACCTTCCTCCCGGCACAGCCAAGCTTAATCAACCACTTCTGACAGACAGGCCAAGGCACAGTGACCAGAAGGAATTCTCTCTGAATGGAGTTATTCAGAGGAGCCATAAAACCCTCCTGCGTTTGTCAGCAGCAGGATGCAGCCTGGGAAACTGGCTTGGCTACCTGGCCCTCCGTTTTCAGTGCCAACAGGTGATCCTGGTTCCCTACCCACTTCCAGGCGAGAAGGAAAGCCTCTCCTGGTCAGCTCTCCAGCAAACCGGGGTCAGGACCATGCCTGACCAGGCACACACCGGCACTCTGTAACTGCAGTTGTTTTCCAGACGACGGAGGGCGACCTAGGCGTGCAAGCCGCCCCAGAGCCTCTGAGCCTGGTCCAAAATCAGAGAGGTGCTTCTGATTCACTGCTCGTCCTCAGACGCGCCAGGGCAGCCGGCACAGCTCGGCCGCAGGCCCCGGGATGGGCGATGCTGGCCTCACGAATCCCAGGCGGGACGGGAGCTCAGGGTCTGGGTCCGTCCCCGCAGCTCGACGAGACTCAGGGACAGCCGCCTCGCCTGGGGCCGCGAACAGCTCGGTCCCGACACGGACCGAGAGAGCCTAAAGCTCGGGAGAAGCCGAGCCGTGCGGGGGGCCGACCCGCCGGGCTGCGCGGGGGCTGCCGTGCGGGGGGCCGACCCGCCGGGCTGCGCGGGGGCTGCCGTGCGGGGGGCCGACCCGCCGGGCTGCGCGGGGGCTGCCGTGCGGGGGGCCGACCCGCCGGGCTGCGCGGGGGCTGCCGTGCGGGGGGCCGACCCGCCGGGCTGCGCGGGGGCTGCCGTGCGGGGGCCCGACCCGCCGGGCTGCGCGGGGGCTGCCCCGCGGACAAGCCAGCAGGGGCGAGAGGGCGGCGGGGAGCGGAGTCGGAGCCACTCCTCGCAAAGTTGGCCGCACGGCCCCGCCACAGGGCCCGGCCCGGCCGCCCTTCACCTGCCCGCCGGATCGCCCGACTCCGCGCCCGGCCTGCCCGCCCCCAGTTCGGGGGCACCTCCCGGCACCGGGCCGCCCCCCGCAGCGGCCGGCAGGCCCCGGGCGCGGCGCTGCCTCCCGCCGCCTCAACAGGTGCGCGGCGCCGGCACTCACCTCTCCGCCATGGCCCCTCCGCCGTACCGCCCGCTCCGCCAGCGACCAGGGCAGGATGTGAAACACGATCCCGGCCCCGCCCGGGGGCGGTGCGGCTCGGCCGCAGGGACCCCCGGCCGCTCCCCGGGTCCCTCTGCTGGGGGCCGCCGCGCCGGAGCGGAGCGGGGCGGGGCGGGGCGGGGCGGGGCGGGCAGCGGCGGGGCACGCGGGTCGAGGGCAGCCCCTGGCGGCGGCCGCTCCGGGGCCTTCCCGGGCTCGATGAGTCGCCGCCCGGCCCTGCTCCGCTGGAGGGGTGGAAGTGAGGAGGAGAAGCGGAGCGGGAGCCTCATCTTTGGAACAGCTGCAGCAGCATTGGAGCCTCGGTCACTGACGAGGCTCAGCTGCCGGTCGGGTGTCTGAGGAACACCGCGGTCACGGCAGGAGTCGCAGCAGCCGAGCGGATGGTGTGGGGCTTTGGGGAGCGCAGGAGAGTCACACAGCTGCTCCCCCGGGGGCTGTGCTTGGTTCGTGTCCCAGATCCCAGAGCCTGTACTCGCTCCCGGATCAAGCTGCCCCGGTAACTCGTTCGTCCCGGGGAAGAGTGGTCCCAGCACTCGGCTGTGCCCGGAGCTCCTTGCAGCAGACAGGGCTTGCAGGGCTCTGCTCTGCCCCTGGTCACTCCTGACAACCTCTGAGGTTTGCCCAGCCATGCCCTCTTTCTTCCCCGGAAAGTTTTATTTGAGCAGATTTTCAGGATCTTCTGCGTTTCTCTGAGTCCCTCAAACACAGCATCTTGGTCAGGGCTGTGGCAGGTGTGCCCCACACATGCAGGGATCAACCACGGGTGTTCCAACAGCAATTCAGAGGCCTAAGGAAAAGGTGGGGTCTTGCTCCTCCTCTGGCATAGCCAGTCTGAACACATAAACCCTGCACTAGAGGTCAGCCCTGTTAGACCAGCTTCTGTCAGCCACCAATTCAGGTATGCCACCTGGCACAGGGGCACAGCAGAGCTCCTGTTGTCTCGGTGACTGCTGCAGTGTGGTACAACTGAGTCCTATTCCAGAATCCAAATGGCTCCATGTGCAGGCAAATCCTGAGGGCTGAGCTGCAGAGAGCCTTAGACCCCTCTAACTGGGAGTGCAAGGCTTGGCAGACACTCCATGGGTTTTGCCACTAATAAAGTGATTTTTGGTCTGCTGCACCACGCAGCAAATTCTTGCTACAGTCAGAAAGGAGTCTGTTCAGCTTATGAATCGCATCAGGCAAGCCAGTGGACAGGGTCCCTGCACAAAGTGATGCTTCACTCTCAGTGTTCTCTTGCAGATGGCATTTTGGCACCATCCAAAGAACTCCAAAGTAATTTGATCTGAAGACATTCATGTGAAAGTCCCACTCCATTTTTAAATAAGAAATAGAGAGACACTGAGATCATGGTCACTCTGCTCACCGGCTGCACGCACAGCTGCGCTATGCTTACCAGGGGGCCTGCGTGGAGGAGCTGGAGAATGGGGAGCAGGAGCGGTGGAGCTGCTGGAGAAACCCACGGTGCTGTGGGAGGGCAGGCGCTGCAGGCTGAGTTTTGCAGGCCTACAAAGGCTGGGGACTGAGGCACAGAATCACAGAACATTCCGGTTGGAAAAGACCCTCAGGATCACTAGATCCAACTGATAACCCTACTCTACAAAGTTCACCCTGAAACCATATCCCCAAGCACATCCAAATTACCTTTAAACACATCCAGTACTGGTGACTCAGCCACCACCCTGGGCAGCACATTCCAATCCCTGACCACTCTTGCTGTGGATTTGTTTTTCCCTACCGTCCAGTAAAAGCCTACCCAGTCGTAGCTTGAGGCCATTCCCTCTTGTTCTATCTCACCTGTGAGAAGAGACCTGCACCACCCTCTCGACAACATCCTTTCAGGTAGTTAACAGCATAGGCTAGCAGGGAGGCAAAGGAAGAGTTAAAGCAGATCTGTGTTGGAAAGAAAGGTTTGCTGGTGTAGCTGTGAGGTGCTTAAATCGGCAGCTTTCCCCGTGGAGGTGCAGATGCTGCTCAGCTTTGCCAATGCAGACTAGCCCTGTCCTCCAAGGCAAGAGGCAGCACTGGGAGAATGCTTATGTCAGCCTGAAAGTCTCAGTTCAAGGGCTCTTGTGGACACAGACTTGGGAGTGTAAAAACTTTCACAGCCCAGCTGACATTGCTGCACTAGCAAGAGGCTTTGGATAGACTGAAAACAGAAGCCAGGGACATGGGTATTTGCCATAGCCCCAGCTTCAGGGGCTCCCCAAAATGAGTGACCCAACATGGCACTGAGAAGTTGGCTGCAGAAGGGACCAGACAAGCATTCATTTTTGATGTGACATCCTCATTTTGTTTTGCATACACCAGGGTTTGATGATAATGTGTAGCTTAATTTCAACCTACACCTCTGGCAGGCTTGCTGGAGAAGCTGTAACTTCATTGCATAGGGCCCGTGGCTAAAATCCTTGGGACACGAGTCTCCAGGTAGCATGCCAAGAGATCTCCTTTCTACTGAGCCCAACACAGATGAACTGGAGGCACTCAAGGTTGCAGAAGACACCCTAAGATGACTTCTCAGATCAGTCCTACTCAGGGGCTAGCACCTGTATTGGTTTGGCTGAGCTGGAGTTAATTCCCCCCCAGGCATCTTTCCAGTGCTGTGTTTTGCAGTGCCGTACCTGGGTGTTGATAACAGCAGAGTTTTGGGTGTTGCTGAGCCAAGCACCCGGGCTGTGCTTTTCCATCATTCCCTCTCCACAGGAGGAGGTGAAAAATGGCCTCATCCTTCTCTTAGTCTTATAATTAGATTTTCTGCTGACCCTCCACCGAGGTTCCTCTGGCATTGGGGCTGGTTTCACTTGAATAAATGTAGCCACAAGCTGATTTCTTTCCACTCTGACCACTGTGGGTGATCTACAGGCTTTAAGAGGTTGCTTGTCCCAGGTAACTGGTTTTGCCTTTGGTTTCAGTTCACTTTTACAGGCTCTGCGAATTTGGCTTCTCAGTGGCCCATACAGAAGGACTCATCACATTAGTTTTTTTAGGAGGAATCCCTCTCTAAGCTTCCTTTTTGATGTTCCCTTTCCAAGACAATTCCTGTGATGAGGACACTTGTGCTCTCCAGACAATGTTGGTTGGAATATGGATTTGAGCCTAGTTTTGGTTTAAAAGTTCTTTGTGCTCCTGATTCAGTGAGCCTCTTCCCATCAGAGGTAATAGGCATTTTAACATCCCTTAGTTTGCCAGGTCCTGGACCATAGTAATTGGTTTTCACCACTTTTGAAGGACACTTTGTTAATTAAGGAAAGATCTATGTGAAGGCTTCAGTGATAAGAATGTAAAAGCTATTTGTCAGTTGCAGGCAATAAGGATGTGGTTAAATTGCTGAGATGTTGCCCAGGCTGCTCAAGCTAATTAACATCTGTAAATATTTCCTAACAACTGAAATGCTTGGCAAAGTTTGGGTGTCTGGGCTTATGGCCACCATTGACCTGGTGCAGCTGCAACCATCAGCCTTCAGGGCACCAGTGATGGTTGGAGGATGAGGTGGGAGATGCTTCATCAGTGGCTCCCTGCTCCACTTAGGAGCTGCATTCAACCTCAGATCCTCACCTCAGCCCCACTTGAGTTGCAGTGAAGCTTATGCCAGGCCTGGCACTTTGCTGACCCTGACCCACCAACTGGGTCACTAGTCACTTGACCAGGCTGACCCTGGTCACCGTTGCCAAACCTGTTCTCCTCTTTCAAGGCGGGTATGATGCTGTCAAGCTGTCACTTTGTCTCCAGCCAGCCTGTCACCTCCTACTGCATCCAGTTCTGGAGCCCCTGTTACAAGAGGGATCTGGAGGTGCTGGAAGGGCCACAAGGATGAGCAGAGGGCTGGAGCTGCTCTCCTGTGAGGACAGACTGAGGGAGTTGGGGCTGTTCAGTCTGCAGAAGAGAAGGCTCCCAGGTGACCTAATTGTGGCCTTCCAGGATCTGAAGGGGGCTACAGGAAGGCTGGGGAGGGACTGCTCAGGATCTCAGGTAGTGATAGGACTAGGGGGAATGGAATGAAGCTGGAGGTGGGGAGATTCAGGCTGGATGTGAGGAGGAAGTTCTCCACCATGAGAGTGGTGAAGCCCTGGAATGGGTTGTCCAGGGAGGTGGTTGGGGCGCTGTCCCTGGAGGTGTTTAAGGCCAGGCTGGATGAGGCTCTGGCCAGGCTGATCTAGTGTGGGGTGTCCCTGCCCATGGCAGGGGGGTTGGAACTAGATAATCCTTGTGGTCCCTTCCAACCCTGACTGATACTATGACACTGCCCTGACACCACAAGAGGTCCCATGGCTGGGAGGAGCAGCAGCAGAAGGAGGAGCTCTGTGCACTGTGTACTGAAGGAGACAATACCAAACAAGGCTCTGTGCTGTGAAACCTGTAACCACTACCAAGTCACTACTAGGACTTGGCAAGATCTCTCACCATGGAATGCATTTTCTTCGTTGCACCAGGAAAGAAAATGCTAGGTTGACATGGGGCTGCAGTTCACCCACACAGCTGATAATCTCGCTGGAGATTATCAAGGTTTGGCTGTGCCAAAGCCAAGGTTTGATGAAAGTCCCACTTCAAGCAAGAGTTTGGGCTAACACACTTCAAAGGTCCCTTCTGAGTAACATATCTGCAATGCTGTGTCAAGGGGCTTAAGGTTCTAGCTGAGCAGGCAGCTGTGGGGAGCTCTCCATCATTTCAGAGCAAAGGCACCTTGCATCAGTGTCTCAAAGGCCTCGTTGAATGGGACCAGACCAGCCTGGATGCAGGAGCTGCTGGCTGAGGTTCCCTGCATTGTGCCCTGTGAGAGCCCTCACCAACAAATGGTCTTAGTACAAATGAGGCAAATATAAACCATCCCTGTTCTTAATGACTCCTGTCTGTGTTTTGTGGTGGAGCAAGATATTGAACAGCCCAGGACTGTCCTTTGGAAAGAGCTAGCCAGAGATATTTGGCCATTTTCATAGATTTGTAGATTTGGGTCAGAAGGGACCTTAAAGGTCATCCAGTTTCAAGCCCCCTGCCATGGGCAGGGACACCTCCCACCAGCCCAGGCTGCTCAAGGCCTCATCCAAACAGACCCTGAACACCTCCAGGGAGGAGACAGCCACAGCCTCCCTGGGTAACCTGTTCCAATGTCTCCCCACCCCCACTATAAAGGATTTCTTCCTCATCTCCAGTCTCAACCTCCCCTCTTCCAGCTCAAAGCTACTGTCTCTCATCCTGTCACTCCCAGCCCTCATCAAAAGTCTTTCCCCAGCTCTCCTGAAGCCCCTTCAGGTACTGGAAGGCTGCTCTAAGGTATCCCTGGAACCTTCCTTTCCCCAGGCTGTCTCCACAGGGGACTTTGCATCATCTTTGGGGTCTCCTGTGGACCCTCTCCAGCAGCTTCAGGTCCTTCTTGTGGTGGGGCCCTGAAACTGGAGGCATTGCTGCAGGTGGGGTCTGAGCAGAGCAGAGCAGAGGGGCAGAATCCCCTCCCTGTGCCGCTGCTCTCCCTGCTTTGGATGCAGCCCAGCACACAGCTGCCTTTGGGCTGCCACTGACCACTGCTGGCTCATAGGGAGTTTGTCATTAACTGACACCCCCGAGGCCTTCTCCTCAAGGCTGCTCTTGAGCCATTCTTCACCCAGCCTGGACCTCTACTTGGGATTTATCCACCTGCAGGACCTTGCACTTGGCCTTGCTGAACTTCAGGAGGTTGGCTTGGGCCCAGCCCTCCAGCCTGTCCAGGTCCTTCTGGATGCCATCACAAACACCACAGAATGTTAGGGCTTGGGAGGGACCTACAGAGACCATCAAGTCCAACCCCCATGCCAAAGCAGGGTCACACAGGAACACAGCCAGGCAGGTCTGCAAAGTCTCCAGAGAAGGAGACTCCATCCCTTCCCTCCAGCATGTCAATCACTGCACAGCTTGGTGCCAGCCACAAACCTCCTGAGGGTGCCTCAATCCCACTGCCTGCCTCCCCAACAAAGATGCCAAACAGCCCTGGCCCCAGCACCGATCCCAGAGGGACAGCACTTGTCACTGCTCTCCATCAGCACACTGAGTCCTTGACTGCAACCCTCTGAGTGCAGCCACCCAGCCAATTCCTTATCCAGCCAGGGCTCCTCCAGCCCATGCCTTCCCAGTTTGGTGACCAGGATGTCATGGGGACAGTGTCAAACACTTGACACAAGTCCAGGTAGACGACATCAGCTGCGCTTCCCGTGTCCACTGATGCTGTAACTCCATCACAGAAAGCCACCAAGGTCCTCAGGCAGGATTTGGCCTTGGTGAATCTCTGTTGGTTGCCACCAATCACCTCTTCTTCATTTTCCATGTGCCTTAGCAAGGCCTTCAGAAGGATCTGCTCCATGATCATGCTAGGCACAGAGGTCAGACTACTGGCCTGAAGGGCATTCCTTTGTTTCCCTTGTTGAAGGTGGTGGTGATGTTTCCCCTCTCCCAACCAGCAGGGACTTCTCCAGACTGCTAGGACTTTTCAACTATGCTGGGCAGTGGTTTGGCAGCTTCATCTGCCAGCTCCCTCAGGACCCGTGGGTGGATCTTGTCGGGCCCCATGGACTTGTGTACCTTCAGCTTCTTCAGATAGTCTTGAAGCTGATCTTGGCTTACAGTGAGCAGATCTCCCTTTTCCCACATTTGTAAACTGGGGGCTTTTAAGCAGCAGCCAGCAGGGGGTTGTACAGTGGCCATAATGTAACTCTGTATAACAAGGCAGGTGCTCTGCAATGGGGCTGTTTAAAAACCATCCTGTCCCTGTTCTTTCCACCTTGCCATCTTTAAGTGCTTTGCCAGTGAGCAGCCCTGCTCTCATGACTGATGGCAACAGCAGCATCTGGCTGTGACCCAGCCTCAGCAGCATGGAACATGGAAACAGATGGTGCAGCAAATGCTTTTTGTTTCCTCCCCTGCTTACTCAAACAGATCTTGACTGAAAACATACAGGAGAGGTTTCTGCCATCTTCCCTGGCTTCTGACAAAGCTATAGCATGAGCTCTAGCAGAGGTCACCACTCCTCACAGCAAAGGAGAGCCCTGCCTTTAAGAAGGGAGCTACAAAGAGGGGAAGGAGTCAGATACAGTGATCACAAGCCCCTACGAGGGAAAGGCAGGGGATGATGGCTGAACCAAGCTGAGGGCTCTGATGCATCATGTTCTGCTCCTCCTGCTGCTCTGGGTCTTGGTTTTGGTGTTCATCTGAGCCTGGGTGAATCACATCAGCTTGTTAGAATGGCACAAAGCAGCAGTGAAGTGGTATTTGCCAGGCTAGTTACCTGAAGTGGCCTGATGATCAGGTGAGCACTGGGATTAGGGTGAGGAGCAGAGCCACACACCAGAACAGGAGCAGAGGAGGACAGTGGAAGTGGGAATGTCCCCCATAAGCCAGGAGATTGACTCTGCTGCCCTGGGTAGTCCTTGTCCCAAAGCTAAGTGGACACAAGTAGGGGAGTCCATGCTCCCAGGTCACTGTCTATGAACCAAACTCTCAGGCTGCTGGCAAGGTCAGGAAAATGTCCACACTAGAGGTCTGTTTGCTTTGCTTCAACATTCCTGTGGGGTGAAAACTTCCAAAAATAAGGTGCTTATGTCCCTATCACCACAGAATTGCAGGTTCCCAAGGGACTTCTACTCTTATCACAGCCTCTCACAGCTCTGTGTCTAGTAAGAGCTCTGCTGTTTTAAGTCTCCATCCTCTAAGCCTTTACCAAGCTGTCCCAAGGCAGGAGCTGGGCAGCGGTGCTCTCTGCCCCTTGGAGCTATTATCTGCTGGAGAACAGGAAACTGTGTGCGGGTCAGCTACACAAGTGCACCCACCATCAGCTGCCTTGAGTTGGAGGACATCTGCCCAGAGTGGAGGACACTGCCAAGATGTGTGGCACAAGACTGAGCTGGCACCACCATGTGCACCCACAGAGCAATGGGAGCAGCCATGGCACAGCTCTCACTGACACTCCCTGCTCCCTCACCCAGCTGGTGCATGAGCTGCTTCACCTGGCTGGCTCTGCTGTGGCCAATGTTCACACAAAGAACCAAGTCTGCTCTTCAGCCACAGACAGTTGTAGTTCCTCAAGCTAATCCTGCAGTCTGATATTGGTTTTTCTTTTCTTTCAGACCTTGACAAGTTAATTGAATCTCCATTACTGTGAGAAACCTAGAAGGGAAGCCCTATAGCCAGGACTCCAGAACTGTGTAGATTTGACAGGTCACCTCCAGCATTTCTCACCAGTGCAGAGTGCTGGGGGTATTTTTTTGCTGGCTTTGCTGTCTCCTGGGTTGGTCATTCAGACATCTACCTGAGATCCTGTTAAAGTGTTTTGAATTATAATCTGCCTAAGTTTTCTCAGCTTCATCCCACAGTTTCTCCTCTTCTTAACTATCACAAAAGAAAGGTCCCCTGTTTTGTCATGTCCCCAGCTGAAGTATCTGCAGGTTATTATTTCTCACCACCTCCTATCAGAGAAATCAAACAGATTTGATTTCTCAAAACTTGAATGCAATCCTTTTTCCCCTCAGATAGTGTCTTGGGTTCTGCCTGCTCACTAATACATACACAGAGTCCTGTAAAGAATGCAAGAGGTGTTTCATTAGTCTCCATCTTTCATGCTTTCTCCTACAGTCAAGGCTTTGAGAACTGACAGTGGGAGCAACAGAAAAGTCTTTGCTCTACCATGGAACTACAGAGAGAAGTTAAGCCTCTGAACCTGTAGCTGCCTCTCAGCATCCAGCTGTCCAGCTCTAGGCAAACCTCTCGGAAAGCTGTTCCCTGCTAGTGTGTTAAAAGTCTTAGATAATGACTCAGTGGACCAGCTCAGTGAACAGGTTCTTGTAATTTGAGTGCTGTGAACACAGGCTGGGTGCTGACAACCTGAATGCTTCTCTAAGTTCCTCTGTGTCTGCCCTTCCTGAACAGCTGTTAGAGGAGAGAGGAACTGACCAGCGTCTCCAGGGACCACCTAATGCACACTCAGATAAACTCCCAAGACAGCATATCTGTAGGAGGCCATGGTCAGTCCCACTGTGCCAGAGCTGTCCCACAGGGCAGCCTGCAGCCCAGACCACCAGGTAGCTCTTGGGGATGGGTCAGGTCTGAGGCCAGCCTGTAGAGTCGGAAGTCAGGGTCAGGATCAAGGCAGAGATGGTGACTGGACTCAGACACAGCCCAGTGACAGCCATACAGGTCTATGGTGATGAGGCAGAGCCAAGGTCGGGCCAGGCGAGCACTCTGCCGCTCAGGACCAGAGAGACCCAGGGCTGGGCACAGGCTGTGGACTCAGGCAGACACATCTGTGACAGAGCTGGAGACAAGCATATCTCCAAAACCTATTTGGGATCTTTTCTGCTGGCACATGGATGTGGCCTGCACCACCTTCACATTTCTAGGGACATTTCATTTCCAATTTAATATTTCAGTAGCTTTGTTTACCATTTTTGTGGCCTATTTTTAGCCTTCTCCCTCCTGCTGATGCAAACTGTTCCAAGCCATTTTAGCAATCCCCATCCTCCTTCTGTTTTCTTTCAGGTCATTCATTTTGGAATAAGCTCTTTTGTGAGGGTTTTCTTTGTTGCTGTTGTTTTAATGCTGCTGTTCTTTTAATGATACCATGTCAAATACATTATGCACAGTTGTGAATGAAGCCCCTCATACATCTCAGCACTCAACCCAGCTGTTTCTTTTATGTTCCCCAACCAGATGCTCCAAAAATCAAGCTTTTGTGGTTTCTAAAATGCAGCATGTACATCATATGCTGATGTATCAGTTACTCAGTGTAGGTAATTGGGGACTCTTCATGATGATGATGTTTTCTGCGTTGGCAGCCCCTCTGATCTCTTAAATACAGCACTGCTACCCCCATCGGATGCGGAGACCATTCACAACAGTCCTGCCCCTCCTTTTGCGTATTTTGATGTCAATTTTCCATCAGGGGGTCTGTCTCACGTGCTGGAAGGTTGAAATCGTTGAGGCATTTTGACTCTGAGGTTTCTTTGGCATCCAGTGTTAGTCTTCCACAAGCAGAATTTAGTTGTGTCTTCCTGCAGGATCTGTATCCTGCCGGTGTTCCACTGTCGACCTGCCTCATGCCAATTGCTGATAAGGCTGTCTCACTCAAAACTGGGTAGCCCAGCTGTTCCACCTTAGTTTTTGATTGCTAGAACTGGTACAAAAGCACATTTGTGGCATTTATCCACTTTCTGTGCTTTTTTAGGCCAGGCGTTCTTTGTTGACGCTCCCAGTTGTCATTTCCTCCACCCCCATCTCTTAACCTTGACAATTTTAATGACTTAGGGAGCGGTAACTCTGAATTTTGTGGGCTTGTGCACATCAGCCTCTTTCACTTAGTGCAAAACCTGCCTTGTAACTTGCTGAGGTGCTGCAGCCCAGCTGCTCCGCACGCAGTTGGGCAGAGAGGGCAGTGCGCGTGGGACGGGCACGGGCAGCAGGTGGCGCGGCAGGCCGGACGGGCAGCAGGCATAGGGAGTGCAGGCTGAGCAGGCAGCAGGCGTAGGGAGCGCAGGCTGAGCAGGCAGCAGGCATAGGGAGCGCAGGCTGAGCAGGCAGCAGGCGTAGGGAGTGCAGGCTGAGCAGGCAGCAGGCGGCGCGGCAGGCCGGATAGGCAGCAGGCATAGGGAGCGCAGGCTGAACAGGCAGCAGGTGTAGGGAGCGCAGGCTGAGCAGGCAGCAGGCTGCGCGGCAGGCCGGACAGGCAGCAGGCGGCACGGCAGGCCGGACAGGCAGCAGGCATAGGGAGCGCAGGCTGAGCAGGCAGCAGGCGGCGCGGCAGGCCGGACAGGCAGCAGGCGGCACGGCAGGCCGGACAGGCAGCAGGCATAGGGAGCGCAGGCTGAGCAGGCAGCAGGCGGCGCGGCAGGCCGGATAGGCAGCAGGCATAGGGAGCGCAGGCTGAACAGGCAGCAGGCATAGGGAGCGCAGGCTGAGCAGGCGGTGCGGCAGGCCGGACAGGCAGCAGGCGTAGGGAGCGCAGGCTGAGCAGGCAGCAAGCGCAGGGAGCGCAGGCTGAGCAGGCAGCAGGCATAGGGAGCGCAGGCTGAGCAGGCAGCAGGCATAGGGAGCGCAGGGAGCGCAGGCTGAGCAGGCAGCAGGCATAGGGAGCGCAGGCTGAGCAGGCAGCAGGCGTAGGGAGCGCAGGCTGAGCAGGCAGCAGGCAGCGCGGCAAGCCGGACGGGCAGCAGGCGTAGGGAGCGCAGGCTGAGCAGGCAGCAGGCATAGGGAGCGCAGGCTGAGCAGGCAGCAGGCGTAGGGAGCGCAGGCTGAGCAGGCAGCAGGCGGCGCGGCAGGCCGGATAGGCAGCAGGCGTAGGGAGCGCAGGCTGAGCAGGCAGCAGGCGGCGCGGCAGGCCGGACAGGCAGCAGGCGTAGGGAGCGCAGGCTGAGCAGGCAGCAGGCGGCGCGGCAGGCCGGATAGGCAGCAGGCGTAGGGAGCGCAGGCTGAGCAGGCAGCAGGCATAGGGAGCGCAGGCTGAGCAGGCAGCAGGCATAGGGAGCGCAGGGAGCGCAGGCTGAGCAGGCAGCAGGCATAGGGAGCGCAGGCTGAGCAGGCAGCAGGCGTAGGGAGCGCAGGCTGAGCAGGCAGCAGGCAGCGCGGCAAGCCGGACGGGCAGCAGGCGTAGGGAGCGCAGGCTGAGCAGGCAGCAGGCATAGGGAGTGCAGGCTGAGCAGGCAGCAGGCGTAGGGAGCGCAGGCTGAGCAGGCAGCAGGCGGCGCGGCAGGCCGGATAGGCAGCAGGCGTAGGGAGCGCAGGCTGAGCAGGCAGCAGGCGGCGCGGCAGGCCGGACAGGCAGCAGGCGTAGGGAGCGCAGGCTGAGCAGGCAGCAGGCAGCGCGGCAAGCCGGACGGGCAGCAGGCGTAGGGAGCGCAGGCTGAGCAGGCAGCAGGCATAGGGAGTGCAGGCTGAGCAGGCAGCAGGCGTAGGGAGCGCAGGCTGAGCAGGCAGCAGGCGGCGCGGCAGGCCGGATAGGCAGCAGGCGTAGGGAGCGCAGGCTGAGCAGGCAGCAGGCATAGGGAGCGCAGGCTGAGCAGGCAGCAGGCATAGGGAGCGCAGGCTGAGCAGGCAGCAGGCATAGGGAGCGCAGGCTGAGCAGGCAGCAGGCGGCGCGGCAGGCCAGACAGGCAGCAGGCGTAGGGAGCGCAGGCTGAGCAGGCAGCAGGCGGCGCGGCAGGCCGGATAGGCAGCAGGTGTAGGGAGCGCAGGCTGAGCAGGCAGCAGGCGTAGGGAGCGCAGGCTGAGCAGGCAGCAGGCATAGGGAGCGCAGGCTGAGCAGGCAGCAGGCGGCGCGGCAGGCCGGATAGGCAGCAGGCGTAGGGAGCGCAGGCTGAGCAGGCAGCAGGCGGCGCGGCAGGCCGGATAGGCAGCAGGTGTAGGGAGCGCAGGCTGAGCAGGCAGCAGGCGTAGGGAGCGCAGGCTGAGCAGGCAGCAGGCATAGGGAGCGCAGGCTGAGCAGGCAGCAGGCGGCGCGGCAGGCCGGATAGGCAGCAGGCGTAGGGAGCGCAGGCTGAGCAGGCAGCAGGCGGCGCGCCGCCTGTCCTCGCCATGCAATCCCACATGGTCTAGCGGTTAGGATTCCTGGTTTTCACCCAGGCGGCCCGGGTTCGACTCCCGGTGTGGGAAAGCGCAACTGTTTTGCATTTTTCTCCCTTTCTGCCTACTTTTAACTGGCTACCTCCGCGCGAGCCCTGCCGCCATACGCAGCGCGGGGCGAGGCGCGTCCCGTCCCGCTCTGCGTCCGCCCCGTGGAACGCACGGTAAACAAACGCCCTGGCGCCCGGGGCAGAGCGGGGACGCTGCGGAGGCAGCGGCGATAGCAGCGGCGATAGCAGCGGCGATAGCTGCCTCACCAGGCGCTGCAGAGCCAGCACACAACACGGAAAAACTTCGGTCACCAAACGTGCTCCTCAGAGCCGTCCCCAGCCTTCCCCTCCGGCCCGCGAAGGCAGCCAGCAGCCCGGCAGAGCTGAGCATCGGCCGCAAGCGGCCAGGGCAGCGCCGCGGCAGGACACGCTCCTCAGGAGCCGTATGGTGCACTGAGTGCCTCAGGAGATAACACAGCTTTTGGAGCTAAGAGACTAGGAATCCGCTATGGTTACACAGTGCTCAAGAAGGCTGAAAGAAAAAAAATCACACTTTCCACAGCAAATACACCTAACCTGGTCAAGATACCTGTGTACAGCCAGGATGGAGGCTGCAGCACACCACAGGATAAAATCTGTGGCGAGGAGCTCCAACAAGTTTGCTAGAAGGCAGGAGAGTGTGACAGGGCTCCCCTCACCCAGGGCTCAGTGCTTGGTCTCTAGATCCCAGGAATACTAGGAAGGACTCAGGACAAGGCTGCTCCTGAGCCGGAAAATGGAGACTCTGAGCCTGAAGGTACGCTGCTGCTCCACCACACTGGACCACCCCAAGCTCTTGGATACAGGACGCAGCCACTGCCCTGCTTCAGCTGCAGGTCGTAGAATGACAGTCACAGAATGTTTTGAGTTGGAAGGGATCTTTAAGGGTCATCAACATCCTGCAGGGAGCAGGTATCAACTGGAACAGGTTGCTCAGAGCCCTATCCCACTTGACCTGGAATGGCTCCAGGGATGGAGCATAGACCACCTGAGTAACCCATGGCTGTGTTTCACCACCCTCATAATGAGCAATTCCTTCCTTACATCTAGCTTTAATCACCTTTCAGGTTAAAATCGTCCCCCCTTGTCCTTACCAACAGGCTCTGCTACAAAGATTGTCCCCATCTTCCCTAGAAGTGTCAAGTCCAACATCCTGCAAGGGAGCAGACATCAACTGGAACAGTTTCACAGTATCGCCAAGGTTGGAAGAGACCTCGAGAATCACTGAGCCCAACCTGTCACCACAGACCTCATGGCTAGACCATGGCACCAAGTGCCACATCCAATCCCCTCTTGAACACCTCCAGGGATGGGGACTCCACCACCTCCCCAGGCAGCACATCCCAATGACAAATGACTCTCTTGGTGAAGAACTTTCTCCTCACCTCCAACCTAAACTTCCCCTGGCACAGCTTGAGACTGTATCCCCTTGTTCTGGTGCTGGCTGCCTAGAGAGAAGAGACCAACCCCTTCCTGTCTACAGCCACCTTTCAGGTAGTTGTAGAGGACAATGAGGTCTCCCCTGAGCCTCCTCTTTTCCAGGTTAAACAACCCCAGCTCCCTCAGCCTCTCCTCACAGGGCTGTGCTCAAGGCCTCTCCCCAGCCTTGTTGCCCTTCTCTGGACACCTTCAAGTCTCTCAATGTCCTTCTTAAACTGAGGAGCCCAGAACTGGACACAGGACTCAAGGTGTGGCCTAACCAAAGCAGAGTCCAGGGGCACAATGACTTGCCTGCTCCTGCTGGCCACACTATTCCTAATGCAGGCCAGGATGCCATTGGCCCTAGAACTGGTTGCTCAGAGCCCTATGCCACTTGAAAGTGACCCAGAGCCTTCTCTTCTCCAGGCAAACAAACAAACCAACCCACCCCAAATCTCTCAGCCTATCCTCACAGCAGAGGCTTTCCAGCTCTTGGATGGTTTTTGTGGTCTTCTCCAGCCTTGCTCCAACAGGTCCAAGCTTTCCTGCCAGCACCACGGGTGGGGTCTCAGCAGGGTGAAGCAGAGAGGCAGAATTCCCTCCCTCCACACTGCTGGGAAGCTGGGCAGGCAGCAGCTGGCTTCTGAGCTGAGTGCACATGGCTGGCTCATGACAGCTTTTCACCCACTCCCAAGTCCCGAGAGCAGGACTGCTGTCACTGCTTTCATCCCCTGGATCGATACCAGGGGCTGATGTGACCCAGGTGCAGGATTCCATACTTCCCCGTGTTGAACCTAAAGTTCACACGGACCCACTCCTCAAGCCTGCCAGGTCCCTCCGGCTGGCATCCCTTCCCTCTGGCGTGCCAACTGCCCCACTCAGCTGGGTGCCATCTGCAGAGCTGCTGACAACGCACTTCACAGTATCACAGTGTAACTAAGGTTGGAAGAGACCGCGAGCATCATCGAGTCCAACCACTTGACCGCCCACATCAGTGATGAAGCTAACGAACAGCACTGGGGCGGACATGGAGCCGTGCAGGACTGCACTTGCCACCAGCCTCTGGACGTTTTGCCGTCAATCCCTACTCTCAGGATATGATTATTCAGCCAATACCTCATTCACTGAGCAGCCCACCCGGGAGAGCGCCCGGGGCCGCCCATGGCTCTACGGTGCACCCCGAGGAGCCACGCCTGGCTGGGGCGAAGGCAGTAGCGCTCGGCCTCTGCCAGAGAAGGAGCGCCGAGCCGGGGGCACTGCCGCGCACCGAGCCCGGGCGCGCCGCTCACCTCTGCGCCACAGCACAGACGACTCTCACAAACTCTCGCGAGAGCGGAAACGCATGACAACCCCACCCGTCTGCCCAAATCTCGCGAGCGTTGAAGCAGCCGCTTCCGGGCGCGGTGTCTCGCGAGAGGCGGCGGGGGAGGGCTCCTTGTCTGGCTTTGCATCTCGCGAGAGCCCCTGTGCCGTGCGGTGGGCGCCCCCGTGCCGTGCGCGATCCTGCCAGCAGCGAGAGGCAGCGGGCGCCATTTCGGGGAGCAGCCGCTGGTGCCAGAGCCGGGGCCCAGCTCTGGTCCGGAGACCGCTCGCCACAGTCGCGCCGCCCCTCGCCGCCTGCCACCCTGGGGCTGCCCGAGGGCGCCGCACAGCTGAGCTTTAGACGCTTGCAGAGGGCTCCCGAGCCCTCGGCCCATCCCCCACCGCCCGCGCAGCCCGCGCCGGGACCGGGAGTCGCCGTTGCCACCAGTGGACCTCGTGCGACCGAACGAGCGCAGCACCCGCCCGCGGCGCAGGTAAATGCCGTGCGGGGGCCGGACCCCGTCGCTGGGCAAGCTGCGGCCTGCCTCGCGGAGCGCTGTGGCGCTGGCTTGCGGCTGGCCCAGAAGGCCCGCGCCTCTCCCGCCGCCACGATCGCCTCTTTCCGGCCGAGCTGCCCCAAGGACGGGGCCTGCCCGTGCGGGGTTTGGCCTTTTCTATGGCCACGTAGCGGGTGGGCCTGCCGTCACCGCCGCGACGTTGTCCCTCCGCGGTTCCCCCCACGATGGCGCTGTGCGGAGCGACCTGGCCGGATGGCGCCGAGCTCCGGCTCTGCTATTGCAGCTGGAGCTGGCAGGGCCCGGGCGGAGCGGCGGGAAGCTGCCGCGGGGCTCTTTACGTTGTGAGTTGAGGCGGGGGAGCGCTGGTGCGCCGCGGGCAGCCAGCTCTCGGCGCGCTGTAGCCGGCGGGCGGGTGGCCCTTCGGCCGGGGCCCAAGGGCTTTGGAGGACGCGGACGTGGTGCAGTGCTTGGAGCGGGCCGTAGCCCCGGCCCAATGGGCCGAGTTGGTTCTGGCGCAGTAGTGCGTTCGACACCCCGGGCTTGTTAAGCTCTGATGGCTTTGGGAGAGGGCAGAGGAGCGCGAGTGGGAGTCTGCTGAGCAGAGATGCCTCTGGGAGCCGAGCTGCCTTCCCGGAGCGTCCATGTTCTCCCTAAGCTCTGCTGGTGCCTGTCCAGGAGGCTTCTTGGAAAGCAAGAACTCAACTGTATTTTTTTCCTATTTCCAAATAATTTCACGAGTTAGGATCCTTTTAAATTCTATTGATGTAATGTAAAGTGAAAAAGGGATATGATCTGCCTTTAGAATGTTGTGTAGATAGCAATTAGCAGTATATTTCATGTCCCTTTGGGTTTCCTATAGCTCCACAGTGTAGTTCTGCCTTCTTTATTTTGGTGGTTTGGGTTTTTATGTTTGTTTGTTTTCTCTTTGCAGAAATATCAGGTTCATGCCCCTTTTCCCAGGAAGCTGAAAACGTTTTATGAATTTGTTTTTTGCGTTTCAGTGTTTAATGCAAGACACTTAGAATCATCAGTCGGTGTTTTGTGCTGATTTGCTATGAGTAAGGACTCTTGTGTCATGAGTTTCTACATAATTTTGCGTGTAGCATCGTTGTGTGCATTACACGAATCACTATGTCAATAGCAGGTCTGTGTTCTTTGAACAGAAGATATTCTGATACGAGCCTGGTGTTACACCAGCTAGTGTGTTTTGTACAGAGCACAAAGGGCACAGATTGCACCGGGAGAGAGCAAAGGTCTCTGTAACTCAGGATCTTGTCTGTGACGGCCAGAGGTGAATGACTCAGACAAAGCAGAAAGGCAGGCAATGATACAGTGATGTTGTTTTCCTGTGTGCTTTTAGTTGTCACCTAGTTGCGGTTCAGGGTCACAAAGCATGTCTTTGTTCTATGAAAAGTTCTTGCTGTAAACTTTTGTGCTCTTTTCCATTTTTTTTAGCATTGCATGTGGGTTTTTCCCCCTCTTTGCTAGCATCCACAGTGCTCTGTAACAGTGAATTCCACAGCTAAATGCTGTGTGAGCCAGGACCTTTGTTTTGCAGGAACCCAAAGATAGGTCATTCACTGCTCTAATTCGGTTGAGGGTGGTAGTAGTCACTCCCTCTCCACTTTTCCATGCCACTGATGATTTGGTAGTTCCTGTTATGGCCCCATTCACACCTTTGGCTTCACCTCTTCAGGGAGAAGCTGGCTATGTTAGCTAAAGTACACGCATGAGAATGCAATTGTTGGTGGGAGTTGTCACCGGTGAGAATTGTCTTGTAGAATCTGGGCTTGGCCTGGTGCCTTTTCATGGTCCTAAATCATACTGCTGTGCTTGTCTCTACCAAATGCTGGTGAATGAAATCATGCATGTATGTAGATGACTTGAAATGCTGCAATAAACTCGCATAAGCTAAGGACAGTTTATTTGTGATAGCCTGGGAATTGGAAAATGGGCTTCACTTACCTTAGTTCAGTAATTGAGTATGAGCTGCCAGTGCTCTGACTGCTAAGGGATTTTCTCTTGCTGATTTTATTAATGGGTGATGGTCAGAGGGAGGTGGGGGAGCTACTTGACTCTTAGGTGAGTTGCAGCTCTGGTGGTCTTGGTTATGAGGCAACAGCTTAAACGATCTTGAGATGTCGAGCTGATTCAATCTGTGCTGGTCAAGTCCCTGGGCAGCACAGTTTGTGTGGCCATGCTTGTAACCAAGATGCAGTGATTAATCTGTATGATGAAAAATCCATTTCATTCCACACATGCAGGGAAGATCTTGGGCTTGGACTTGTGTCTAGAGGCCTGGCCATTTTTGAGCTTAAAAAAGGAAAAGGAGAGATACTGTCTCTATTAAAAGATTTGAGGAAGTGGAGCCTGTCTAGAAAAAAAAATCACCACCACCACATAACGTTAGTAGTGAGTGGTGTTGCATAGCATGCTGGGGCTTTTTTGTCTGAAACCTGAATTCCCATACTGCATGGATCTCGTGTCCTCTAGGAGCTCTTAATGCTTGAGTCATAACTGTTTCTTCTGTGGCTTGCATTATGCAGGAGGCTGCATTTCTGAAAGGACCACAGAGTCCTTTAAGTCTTCAGATTAGTAAATGTGGTATCAGATGGTGGGAAAGCTGTGAACAGGTTTGTCTGAATGTTTGTTCTGTGTTCTTTAAATGCTGCTGGGGTCCTTCAGTGAAGCTCGGGTCCTTCTAAGATGGCAACGAGACCTGTGTTTCTGTGTCGTAAACGATCCATGCTCTTTGTTTTGAATGAAAGGTGGAATACCTCTGGGCTTTCCACTGGCTAATTGTTTTGAATGCCATTTTGTTGTTTGCAGCTGTAATTGGTTTGTGTCATATTATTCATCATTTAGCTGGGCAGAGCTTCCTTGCAGTTCTTGTGGGAAATGAGGCATTGCTTTGTGAATTGGAGCCAGTGTATTGATGGCCTCTGAGGCAAAAGCCTTTGGAAGCACAAGGGTATTTGCCGTCTAAGGTGGATTTTGCTTCTTCTTTCAGGTGTCCTGAAAAATGGCTGATGATATTGATATTGAAGCAATGCTTGAAGCTCCTTACAAGAAGGTGAGGAAAACGTGCCAGTGAGGTCCTGTTTACCTTAATTTAGAATTATTCATGAAACTACTGCTGAACTGTAAACTAACATCCCTGGAGCCCTCGTGATTTGTCTTATTGGAGATGCATTACATGTAACTTACAAGTAAATATATGCTGTTAATGTAATTATATTGTGCAGTAGTTTCACTTCAGCGTGATGAATAAATGCCCATCTATCTCTCTTTGTAGACTTGCCTAACGATATCTCACCTCTACTCCCATGAATTCACCTTTGATTCCAGTGTGAACTGTCAATCATAAGGTAGTAATTGAGTGACGTATCGCTGTACCGTGGTCCCCTAGGTTTAAAAAAACAACCAAAACCAACCAAAAATTGACAAAAAAACCCAATCAAACAAATAAAACCACCCAAAAAACTTCACCCAAAACCAAACAACCAAAAAAAAACCATACCACCAAACCCAAACAAAAACTCAAAACCAAAACCCCCAAAACCAAAAACCTCTCCTAAAATTGCCAGGTCCAGTTTGGTATAGCAACAAGGTGAACTTAATGGTTTGGGAAAACAGCAGGGTTCCAAGAATACCCTTTTCACCAGTCCCATGGCAAGTAAATATTTGACCAGTCTGCTCAGAGCAAGAGGAGTGAGACTTGCTTTTAATGCAGGAGACTGGTGGCAGTTAATCTTTGAGCAGGGCAGATGGAAATCTATTGCTGAGTGAATGAAATTCTTGGATCCCTGAACAGAACGTTCTTAGCGAGTAAAAGACAGTATCACAGTCTGCAGTGGCATTCTAAAACAGTTCTTGCATTCTTCTGTCCTAGTTGTTTAATTAGGAAATAGCAGTTTTTGTGGAAAATTTTTATCAATTAGTGTAGTGATATCTTTTACCTAAACCAGCAGCAAATGAATACTGTCTTTGTTTATCACCCAGTGGCGGTGAAGTGTTAATTTTATGCATGCTTTAGCACTGGTTTGACAAGAAATGTATATTAAGTGGCTTAGTAATTGTACTTTTGATGTAACTAATGTGATTAAACTGTAAAGAAAGTATATCAGTTATGTAGCAGCTATTGTTAGTCTATTGTGCAGTGTTTATTACAACCGTGTCATGAATTTTGGATGAGCATTTGTAAGCTTTAAGTGGTATATTTAGTTTATGTAATACTTAGCAGTTATGTTAAAAACTTGAAGAATTTTGTAAATTGTTATGTTGAAATTCTTGTGTCCTGGTTTAACATGGATATTTTCCATGTAAACAGGTATGGAAATAGGGAATGTTTAGGCTGGACTGGTGGATTATTGATGACTTTCTTGGGAGCCGACGTTACTAAAGCAGTGTGAATCCCTGTTTGCTTCAGGGCGAGATGTGTGACAGAGGTGACATCAAGCTCTTACAACCCTTCAACGAAAATGAGCGAAGATCTCGGGAATGGCATCGGTCACAGGAAATCCATAGTGGCTGGCTGCTAGCATAGCCACTGGGGCTTAGGCAGATATATAGCCTTGGTACTGATCTGAGGGGCACACAAACACAGATCTCAATTTTCCTCTTACACTTTATAGAAATAACATTTAACCACTTGAGTGCTGAATTCTACAGGATAACTTGCTCTCTAAATCATGTAAGGAAGTATCTACAATTTAATATACACTTTTAAACGATGTAAGTCTTGCATTTCGTAATTGTATGACTTAAATTTAAGCAGCAAAGTGGTTAAACATGCCTGCCTAAATTCTCTAAAGTTTTCCACATTAAACTGTAAAAAAGTAATTTAGTATTAAAATTTTTGTTTTGTATTTTCTTATTCCTATTCCCATTACCCTTTGACCACTTGAAATCTTTCCGCTTCGTCCTCACGATGTTCTTCTATCAACCCTGCTTAGGATGAGAACAAATTGAGCAGTGCCAATGGCCACGAAGAGCGCAGCAAGAAGTAAGTATTTGCCCACCCCTGTGTGTTTTGGGGGGAGGCTGCTGGTTTTGGTGAACTGGTGAATGCATGGTAGTACTGTTTAGGGAAATCAAATGGAGAAGCTTTCTGTTGGGAATTGCTGATGCTGCAGCAATTACAAAGTGTTGTACACACATGTAGTTAACGTCCCATTGTCAGTGGCATGTTAAATAAAAAGAACTTATGTGGTCAGCATATTGAATTTTGTACTGTAACCTTTCTGAAGAGCCTGAGTACAGGCCCACCTTCTCCTGGAGGAATAGTTCTGGGGTCTGGACACCTGCTGATGATCCAGAGAGTCTGGAAGTGAAGAAAAACACCTTGCCTAGAAGAGTTTCTTAAATACCTCAAATAAATAGAAGGTGTTTAGAGCTGTAAAATAAATTCTGTACTTTACAAGCATCATTTGGTGATGGGATAGTTGATGTAGGAAGAATAGCAATGATAGTTGAGTAACCAGTGAATCTTGTAATATACAGCTGACGTAAGAGGTCAGCATATTTGCTGTGTCATCTTCCAAAAGCTGAAGGGATCCAGATATTTGGGAAGTGAGAATTCCAACATTACACTTCCATTGGAATCTAGTAATCTAAAATTGACAATACTGCACATCTGCATTGTCAGCAATACTGCCAGCAGTGTTCTTATGCTGAATACTGAGACCCCTAAACTTCCATCAAAAATAGCAGCTCCCAGTATTTTTAAGGTCTGGCTTTTTCTTGCTTTAAAATAGCTGTATGTAGCACATAAAACTAGGCTTTGTTTGGATGCCTGATCTCAAAATAGAGCCTGGTATCTAACAGAGCAGTTTCTTAAGTTTTAGGATTGATTCTGACATTGCTTTCTGGTAAAATGATGGTAATACTGGAACCTATTGTGGTTCCTTTCCTTAGTTGCTGTAGCCTTCAAGACTAAAGACTATCTCCTCAGGGTCCCTTTTTCAGCTTGGGCCTATGTGCTCTGAATTGGTCTTTTTAGTTCAGAAAATCAGTGAATTCAAATATGGAAAAAGAACTATTGTTGTAAAACAGAAACCAGTCAAGGTGTTCTGCTACTGTTAGTCTTGCAATGGTATTTGTTGTGTGGAGTTTCACCTCTCTTCTGCTTTCCTAATGGTACTTTTGTGTCTGTTCATAAAGGTTGCTGCTGTGGTGTCTCTGTGCTTCAGTGTTTTGAGTTAGCAATTGCTAGGTAGTTTGTTACTCTTTTCCTGCAGCTCCCTGACAGTATGAAGCTTGTCCCAGAAGTAGTTGTTCCCCAAAATCTTCAAAGGTTGAACTCTGCTATTTTGTATCAGACTTGTGACAGTACTCTGTTGCTGAAGACTAAGGTGTATATGGGCTTTACCAGGCTGCTTGCTTGGCTGTTGTGTTGCTTGCAGTGACAGTATCAGAATCAACCAGGTTGGAAGAGACCTTCAAGATTATCCAGTCCAACCTATCAACCAGCTCTATCCAATCAACTAGACCATGGCACTAAGTGCCTCATTGAGTCTTTTCTTGATCTCCAGGGGCGGTGATTCCACCACCTCCCTGGGCAGCACATTCCAATGGCAAATCACTCTCTGTGAAGAATTTCTTCCTAATATCCAACCTGAACCTCCCCTGGCACAACTTGAGACTCACTGTTGGGTAGCAAGTAGTTGCTGTTCTTATTGAAGGTTAGCTGCAGTTACTGGTACTGGCCAGTGTACTGAGCTAAATGTAGTAATTTTTGGAGCTATTATGGTAGTGTTTGAGGATTTCAAACTAGGGAGATTGTGGTTGTTTTAGGTGAGATCCAAGGAGAGAGAGGTTTTGTGCACCTGTCCCTGTTGGCACCACAGTAGGAAGTGTGGTTAAATGCTGCTGACGCAGACAGATAACTTGGGATTTCTGGGTGATGTCAGAGATTGTGTAGCCTCTGAATAACACATGCTGGTGCAGCAACTTCTGTCCACACAGAAACAATGAAGAAAGTAGTGGAGTATTGTTGGTAAGCAATTAAAAAATACATACTCCAGTTTTTAAAACAAATGATAACATATATCTCTTGAGAGATAAATGCAAAGATGGTTTTAATGGGCCTTCCTAGGTGGAGACGGGAGAGCAAAAATTGTTAGTGATGGTTAGGCTCAGTTAAATGTGAAAGATTTATACTTGAGTAATTGAAACTGGCTGGAAGTCATAGTTTATACATGCCATAGAAAGGAAAAGGGATGAAGGTATTTAGAAAGCAGGGCTGCATACAAAGCTTTGCAGTGAATTTGTGATCCCACTGAAAAATGGTGTGTGTAATCAGAAACCACAAAAGGAGTCCAGAAAAAATTCAGTAGCAAAAGATGTTTCGAATTGCAGTTTGGCAGTGAAGTTGGTTGTTCCCACAGTTTAGTTGAGGTCCTAAGCCATGGCTTGTGCATCTCTTTAATGTGTTTTATGTACACATGCCTGCACGTTTTTAAATGTAGCAAATGGCAGGTTTTTGTGGTCCAAGACAAAGATTAAAAGGAAAAAAAAGTAATCCAAAATTAGTCTGCCAGGAGTGGAAAAATTACTCCTTGCTCTTCAAGTAGGAGATTTCGAGTATATGAGGCTTAAAAAGTTTGCATTTTCTAAGTAAATGAATAAAATGATGAAGATCAGCAGTTTGCCTCAAACCTGTAGGAGCCAAAGGTTTGGGAGTAGCAAGTAGGGATTAAAACTCTTGAGCTGTATATTAACCTCAAGGAGAGTATCAAGAGAAACTAACCTTCTTTTCCTCCAGACTTGCATTTTCCTTTGTATCTGTTGTAAAAATGTAATTTATTCTTAGCATCTTGATGGTATATTTAAAGTATGTTGGAAAGACAGATGAAGTACTGCATTTGGTTTGTACTCCAGGAAATATTTATTCAGTCCTTTTATTGTTCCTGGAAACATCCTTCACAAAATGTAAGATAAAAAAGTTCTTCGGAGCTCTTTGTGTTGCCGGTGAGGAGCTGTGGAAGGTTGCTGACAGGCTTAACCATCTGGTCAGCAAAAGGAGCTGGGAGAAATCCAACAGGTAGAAGCTTTTTGCTGTCAGTGCCTGTGCCATCAGGTTACAGGAACTGTGGAAGGTGTAATCAGTGTTGTGTTTTCATTTCTCAGGAGAAAAAAGAGCAAGAGCCGAAGTCGAAGCCACGACAGGAAGAGGAGCAGAAGTAAGGATCGCAAACGGAGCCGAGATCGGGAAAGGAAGAAGAGCAGAAGCCGGGAAAGGAAGCGGAGCAGGAGCAAAGAGCGTAGGCGCAGCCGCTCTAGGAGTAGGGATCGCAGATTCAGAGGCCGCTACAGAAGTCCCTAGTAGGTTACTGTGTAGAGCTGCATGTGTGCTGTTTCACTGTGTGATACAGAACCTTAAAGATTTCACTCTGCTTTCTAAATTGGTCACCAACCATCCCAAAAGAAGGTGAGGTTAAGGTTGAAGGATGCCAATAAATAAGGAGCAAAAAAGAGGACAGTAACATATCCAGTTCCTCCTGTTAGATTTCATTCTTACCTGAATGCAGGAAGATGCAAAAAGAGGTCAGAGAATGTGAAGCTGACTGGAACACAAGCATCACAACATGTAAATAACCAGCAAGTTTTCTACATGTCCTAAATATCCTCAGTGTAGGAGCCTGGTGGTATAACTGTTCAAAAATGAATAGTGGTCTGTGACAAGCTCAGAAAATGTTTCTTCTTACATTAGTAAAGGTTTTCACTCTCCTGCTCCTAAACACTTAATATGAAAACACCTTCTATGTTTATATCCAAACTGGAAGTGACTTTTAAGTAATGCTCAGGCATTGCCTAGTTGTCCTGCAGTTTCTCCAACTTGTCTAGAGGCTGTGGGAGGATTCTTCAGTTTCTTTTAGATCTTTGACTTGATAGAACTATGAGTAGTTCCTGACAGTTGAAAATAATTTCTCAAACCCTGGTTTTTTTAAGCTGGTATTTACTGTTTCTCCTGTTGGTTCTCCTGCCCTCCCCTTTGCTCCTCACCAGCACTTCTTGCCTTCAGGAAAACTGAGAGCTGGGCTTTATACTTGGCTTTGGTTGACCTGAGGCTACTGTTTGTGACTGCTTTTGTCCTATCTCCTAGCACCTGTTGCCACATCTCAGAATACAAGGTCCTGTCAGAAGCAAATGCTTGAAAAGGATGTGGGTGTTGGGTTTTTTTTTAATGGAATGTCATGTGCTGTGGAGAAGTCTCCTTAAGGTGTTTGAGAAAACAAGTGTTTACCTTCTGATAAATGGCAGGCTTGTACAGTTCCCTGCATGTGAATGTTTTTCGAGGGGGCTGGGTCCTTGCTACTCTTGGAATGCACACAAAGTGGTGGCCTCAGAGGTCTGAGGCTCTCCTTCTGTGCTGAGGCACCTGCATGTTGGCTTTTGTGTAATGAAAGCATACTCCAAGATGCAGTGACATCCTGTGCTGCCTTCAGCCCTGTGTACTCAGGACCATAAGACTTATCAGGTCAGCTAAAGCTTCTGTAAAAATGTTCTAGGCTTCAGGTCTGAAAGTTTCAGTTGGGGTGGTTTCTTCAGCTCTTCACCTGTAACACTACAGTAGCTAGTTGGGTTGTGCCAGTGCCACCATTGTGGCTCTGTACTGCCTCATAAGCAGGACCTTGATCAGGATGTTCAGCTTCCCGTAGGTAAGCCAGCTGGTCTTGGCTCCATTGTGGTGTTGCATAGAGGGAGTGTCTTGTCATCTTATCACTTGGTTGGAGTTGCTACATTCTCCTAGCTTTGTCAGAGGGTTTTGTTCTTTGGGATTTTTTTTGTGTTGTTGCTGAGTGAGAAAGGTCTTCATCTGGAGAGATTTGGGACTCTTAGTAGTGTGATCTTCCACAAGAAATTTCTCAAGTAGAGATCATTACTACATTAGGACTACATGGACATTGCTAGAGTAATTCTTGTCTTCATTGAAGTACTTTGCTCTAGGAAGGGGTGTTCATTGTTCTGGTACTTTGCCATATCTGTTCTGGGCAATTTCTTTGATATTTAGTGAACATAAAGGTGATATGACCTGAACTGGTATCCCCTGAGGAGTTGAGGGTGCTCTCATTGGTTTGGCAGCATTCTGTTCTCTGCTTCCATTACTGAATTGTTGCTTTCATATAACCAATTAGAATTTAATCAATTAACAGTGGAAGCTTGGAATAGGGCAAGTGTGCAGCCCAGAGCCATCAGTACTGACTGCTGTATAGCCAGCAGTTGGCTCTCATTCCCTTGTAGGCCATGGAGGCTGCTGCTGAAGTGCTGCACAGGCGAATGCAATTCAAGAATTCTAGTTTGGGCTTGGAATGTGTCAAAGAGGTGGACTTCAGAAGACAGGAGAACTCTTCATTTCCTCTTTGGGACTCTCCACTGCAGAAATTTGTCTTTCAAGGCAGTGTAACAGGTGCTGACTTTGAGGGACACAGAAGTTGTGGAGAGAGTCTCCTCCATTGCCAGACTCTTTTGGATTGGATACCTTTGGATCTACCAAAAATGGTGCTTCCATGTGAAGACAAACTTCTAGCAGCACCACCGGTATCTGAACAACAACTACCAGCGTGTGCTTGCTGTCTGGAGAATTTGAATCTGGAATCTAACCTCCTGGGTTTGTTCTCACAGTTCTGAGTTGATGTTACTCCAGGCACTGTTACAGCTGACTGCACCTTTTAGTTCAAAATGCTTTGTGTGGCTGAGAGTTTTTCTTTTTCACTCTTCCACCTCGTGATCTTTGTCATTGCTTCATAAAGGCCCCATTTCAAGCTAATGCCTCCAAACTGAGGTGTTCTGCTGCAGTATTCTTGCTTGGACACCTGTCTTGACAAATCCCAGCTACTGCTAATACAGCAGAAGTGACCTAGGCTGTCTTGCTGTTCTAGAACCAAAAATTTGGACACAAGTTATTGAAAGATGATTATTTGATGAGGACTGGACGTTCATGGTAATTCCACTGGACTTCATTAGCCTAAAACTTGGCTCTGCTGACTTCTTTTAATCTTGGGTATATCTAAGCACATGAAAGTTGGCATTTTACTATCTTCTGACTGTTGTTCTTGGGTCATGTGGCATCACACAGGTTTAGGAGAGCATGTACCTAGCTTTGCCCCAGATGTTGCACAGGACTTGGTGTGTTTGAGTTATGAAGAATGTAACCCAGATTCACAGATTGCATCAGGTTGGAAGGGACCCTCAAAGGTCATGCTGTCCAACCCCGCTGCAGGCAGCAGGGACATCTCCAGCTAGATCAGGCTGCCCAGGGCCACATCAAGTCTGGCCTTGAATGTCTCCAGAGACAGGACCGCTGGGGCATCCTGTTCCAGTGTCTCACCACCCTTGGTGTGCAGAACTTCCTCCTGATGTCCAGCCTACATCTTCCCTGCTCCAGTTTCAAACCCTTGCCCTATCACCATAAGCCTTTCTAAACAGTCCCTCCACAGCCTTCCTGTGGGTTCTCTTCCAACAGTGAAAGCCCTGACACAAGAAGTTGCCTGTGACTCACTGTTTTCATAGGAGATAGCAGGAGGTGAGCAGCCATTGTAAGAAAGTTTTAGGTGGTAGGAGGAATGAGGAAAATGGCCCTGAGATCTACAGCCTAGACAAAGCCAGAGAAATAGAGCTCACAGAATACTCTTGAAAAGAATCTCCATAAGGTAACTTCATAGTATCAGAGTATCATTCAGGGTTGGAAGGGACCACAAGGATCATCTAGTTCCAACCCCCCTGCCATGGGCAGGGACACCCCACACTAGACTGGGCCATACTGTTGCCCAAGGTAGCTTTCTGCTTGATCCGTTCTAGTGGGCTCTTAGGGCTTTAGGTTACTGGGATTCTTCAGTGCTTCTTGCTGTAGTCACCTAAGTACCATGGTGCTTACTTGTCAGGAGTGAAAGTGAAAGGTTTTTTAAGGGGGGGTTTGGGTGTTTCTCTGTTGGTTTTTTTTTCCCTGCAAAGTTACACATGTATTTGAAAATTTTGATAGTATATCTTCCCAGATGCAGTTTCATTAGATTTAGACCAGATACTTTCACTGATTTCCTACAAACTCATGGCCTTGATTACTGACCATCATTTAGTTGGTCTGCATGTTAATTGTGATTGGGTTGTCTTGCTGCATTTGAATTGGAAAGCACCAACGCCTATATAAGGAGATGTGAAGATGCAAGATAATCCTACCACTGATAAGCCAGCCTCTGGAATTAGTAGCAGTGTTTCCAGGTGCAGCTTTTGGCTCCATGTGTCACAGATGTTGGAGAATCAGAATGGATGCTCAGCATCTCTTTGTCTGAGCTCGTGTAGGAAATTGCTTTATTCTGGGGTTGGGGGGAAGTCTGGTTTTGATAAATAGTGGTCTCTGCATGCATGTTTCTTCTTGTTATTAGGTGCTTTCTAAATTTATTTCTGTTTGGTTTTGGTGCTACACAGGGCTGTCTTTCCCTTGCTTCAACCTGGCTAGCATGGTTTTACATACTGGCTTCTCTGTGTTGTGACATGGGTGTCCTCTGTGTTGTGGAGGCCAAGTTTAACTGCAAACATTACTGCTCCAACTACTAGCAAGAAGGTGTTTATCAGACTGAATGCATTTAGTGAAAGACTATTTAATGTCTTCAGACTGCCATCTCTTCCAGGGTGCTTTCACATCAGTTAATAGCCACAGCATAAAGAATCAGTTTGGTGCAGATGGGCAGACAAAACCCCAAGCATTCCCGCTGTGCTGTCATTTGGTGGATGTACAGGAAGAGTGTGAACAGGTGCTGTTCTTTGCCTCCTATCTCCAAGGAGGTCAAGCTCAGGGAGAACATGATAGGATGAGTCTTGTTGCTCGTGTCTGTTACTCTCTGCCACAGTAGCTAGAGGACTGTCCTTAACATGGAAGCAGAAGGCAGATAGCCATTTGTTCTTAGCAGTCTCTGAAGCCTGGAGAACTAAAATTAGATTTAGCCCAGAGATTGGATTGCTTCTGGGTGATATCTATATAAGGCTGACCGCTGGCGCAGCTCTGTGTTTTGATGCCTGGCAAGAACTTTACTTGAAGCACATTTGCACCACTTGAGTGGCTGGAGCTGAGACAGCAGTAGTGAACGTATCCCTTGCAGATGTCTGCAGAGAGCTACTTTGGTTTCCCCTTGCATTTTAAATTTCATGACATGTAAAGAAGATTATGGCAGTAACTGTAGCTCATACAAGTGTGCCACATCTAGCTGGCTCATGATTAAGTTCTTCCTTGGAGTTCCCTGTGCTCTGGGCTTTTCCACACAGGTGGAACTGAGCCAGGAGTGTATTCTGTGCCTGATGTTTTAGAGTGCTGCACACAGCTTATGCCTGGTATGGGTGCTGCCTTCACAGGCAAGAGTGGGTGAGCACTTGAAGTGTAATGTGAGTGAAGACAGGAAATCCTGAATTCAGGTACTCTGAGTAATTTCTGTTTTTGCTTTTGCCATAGTTCTGGTCCAAAATTCAACATTGCCATCAGAGGGAAGATTGGTCTGCCTCACAGCATGAAATTAAGGTTTCTGAGTTTTCTCTACTTTCTATTGCATCATTAATAGATTTTGTTTAAACTGTGACTGATAGACATAAGGGTTTTCTTACAATCTTGATTTCTCTTTACAGCAGACGACGCTCCAGAAGCAAAAGTCCCTTCAGAAAAGACAAGAGCCCTGTTAGGTAGGAATTTTCACACATGCTTGAGTAATTCTTCTTCTTTTTTTGTTTAATTTGATCCAACTGAAGTGGCAAAAGTAGCAGTGAAATAAGTTCTCTAGTGCTGGAATGCACTCAGCCTGTGAGAGGAGAGCATTGAAATGTTGCTTTTCCCGTATGTCATGAGTTATCCTACCGCTCTAATCACTGTGTATAACTGCACAATGTGTCTTGCTTTGCATTTTGTTGGTGTTCTCAATCCTTTCCCTGTCAACTGTGACTTAAATTAGCTAGCTTTTCTGCCAAATCTTACTTGATAATCTTAAGGAAGGAATGCAAAAGTACTGTACAAATGCTGCCTCTTCCCAGTCCGTGTGTACTGATGTTGCTTGTAGGAGTCCGGCGGAGCTGGGAACCTGCGAATTCCAGGAGGTGCTTATGCGTTCTTAAGCTTCTCAGTTAAAGGAATTAGATTTGGATAGCTGCTAATGAGATTATTCTCTAAATTAAAATGCAGTTAAATTTAACCAGCCTTGCTTTGTTTCTCTAGTTAGCAAACCATGAGATGGATGAGTTTTTTTTTCTTGTGTATTCCCAGTAATTTTTTTTAGACTATTTTTATAAATACATGATACATGACTGGGAGCTCAGTCCAGGACCCAGTGTGCTAATTCTGTCCTGTACTGAAGTGCAAGTCAGATATCTTGTATTTTTTTTTAGATATGATGTTTTAATGTGTCTTAAAAGTGGTGCACCTAACTTCAACTCGTGATAACTATTGAAATACAATGAACCTGGTGCTCCTGTTGTCATGGGTGAGAGCGGTTAGTGACTCCTCATACCTTTTTATCATGCAACAAACTGTAACTCTAAAATAAGGACTGGGAAATTCAGTCTGTATAGATGTCAGTATTGTTTAGGCAGTGATTTCACTGACTCCCAAGTGACTGGGTGGATGTAAGGTTTTAGTTTGCAAAGCAACAGAAGTTGATGCTGCTTGTCTGAGAGTTCTGACAGCTAGTCTGTGCTAATGGATCACATTTTCCTTTGTTTCCTGTCCTTTAATCTCATCTATTTGACTGCAAGCTCCCTGGTGGTACTGTTACTTGTGCTGGACAGGGAACCTATTCAATGTTTGCAGTTGAAACAGGATGTTTACATGTGTTGAGTTAGTAGGAATACTAATATCAGGGGTATCCTGCCCAGTTCTTGTTTTAGTGTGGGAGGTGGAGATTTTTTTTTCCACATCATACTTTCAGCTACTAATTTTTTTTCCAAGTTTCAGGTATGGTCCAGAGGTGATAATCTTCATTCAGAATATCTATTTAAACTGAACTTTCCTTTTTCCAGAGAACCTATTGATAATCTGACTCCTGAAGAGAGGGATGCTCGAACAGTATTCTGCATGCAGCTGGCTGCAAGAATTCGGCCGAGAGACCTGGAAGAATTTTTCTCTACAGTAGGGAAGGTAATGAGTAGGGAGGTTAAAGTGATTCTGCATACTTGCTCAAGCTGTCCTAGTGCAGGCTTAGGATTCTGCAGAATAGTAAGCTTCTGGAGTTTCCACTACAGGTGAAAGAGAATGAGTGATGGCCGATTAGTTTTGAAAGGCTTTGAACATGAAAGTGCAGTGTCTGAGGAGTTCATTGCTCAGCCGGTGCTGCACTGTGAAACATGGCAATGCAGTTCTGATTCCAGCAACTCTGTTTCTCAGAAGTTTGGGTTTTTTTCCAGTTAGGTCTGGCAGTTACAGTGTAATCTAAAAATCTGATTTTGATAAGTTTTATTTGTCCCATGGGCTGTAATACTTAAAGCATTGCAGTACTGCAGGTATTTTACTACCCCTGTGTTCTTGTAGCACTCCACGTTTGTTTTTGAATGGCTTTTAATCCTAGGTAGCTTTATGCTGCTCTAGATTTGCAGCACAGTTGCAAGGCCTTTGGCTTAGCAGATAATGATCTGGTTATTAATACCTTTCTGTGAGATGAACTGCTTTAGTGCTTTCCTTGAACACCATGTCTGTGCTTGCCTTTCAGGTTCGTGATGTGCGAATGATTTCAGACAGGAATTCCAGGCGTTCAAAGGGAATTGCTTATGTAGAATTTGTTGATGTTAGCTCAGTGCCCCTGGCAATAGGACTGACTGGGCAGAGAGTCCTGGGTGTACCAATCATCGTGCAAGCATCACAGGTAAGGAGTTGTAAACTTCAGTATTACTCATGTTGAGTGACACCTTTGCTTTCTTGCTGGAAAACTGTTTGAAAACTTGGTTACCATTGAAAGTTTTACCAAGGATGATTTTTCAGTGGCCATCTGCCTGCCATAGTTGACTGGCAAATTTAAGCAAAGTGGTATGAACACATCTTGAAAATACAGGTATGAAAAAAGTAGTAATAATGAAACTGCTAGGGTAGGGAATCGTAGTATGTATTATGTATGCTTTCCAGTGTTTCTGAAGAGTAAACACTTCAGTTCATTAGGTACAAGCCAGAATTCTGCATGGAGTTGTTCAGTGGTAGCTATTGTTTTGAATCTGTGGATCTTGAGCTAAAATCTGGTGGCTAATGTGGAGCATGCTTGCCATTTTGTAAATCTGTTAGTTTTTATCTGCTAGATGCATCCAGCTTCTCCTAGGGGATTGTTTTTATTGACTCTTACAGAGGATGAGCTTTTCTGTTTTCCTTTTCTTAGGCAGAGAAGAACAGAGCAGCAGCGATGGCAAATAACCTCCAAAAGGGCAGTGCAGGTCCTATGAGGCTATATGTGGGATCATTACACTTCAACATAACTGAAGATATGCTTCGAGGAATTTTTGAGCCTTTTGGCAGGGTAAAGTTTGATTTGGCTTCTTCTCTTACAGTTTTTATCTCAAAAACCTACACTAGTTGTAGACTACTCAGCTTCTGGGAATAGTTGAGCTTCACACCTGTGGAACATTGGAACATCTATTTCTTTTTCTCTCTGCTATGCTTGTATGTCCACAAGGCTTTGGATACATAGTCAGTATTGGGGAAGAATGAGAGTCTTGATCTGTGATTTGGTCCCCATGATTTTGGGTGGCAGGTCTTATGGAAGAAAGCACAGAATTCAGTGAGTACCTGGAATTGCAGAACAAAAAACCCCAAACAAATAAATCCCTGAGCTATGTCCTGCTTCTGCAACTTGTAAACAGCTTCTTCCCCTACTGCCCTCCATGGCTGTGAAGAAGCTCCATTTCACAGGTTAAAACACAGAATTGGGTCAGAGTTCTGTTCACTCTGGGTGCAGTAGTTTAATCTGTGAGGACTGGTATTGGAGCTGTAGCTCATATCATTCTTCAGCAGCTCTGTCACAGGCCCTTTCTCCTTATCACCCATCATGGTGGTGGTGTGGTGGTTGGATGTGTTATGGGAGATCATGGCAAAGAGTGGGGCTAATCTGGAGCCTCCAGTGCAGTCACAATAAATGTGGGTCCTACTATGCCAACTAAGTTTTTTTGGGTGTATATTCATTAGGGGAAAAGCTGAATGCCTCATATGCTGCATAATGGGGAAAAAACAATCAAACAAATCCATTGATTTAAATTGATTTTCTTTCCCTCCATCCTACTTTTGGAGTGGGTCCAGAGGAGGCAATGAAGATGAGCAGAGGGCTGAAGCACCTCTCCTATGATGACTGGCTAAGAGTTGGGGTTGTTCAGCCTGGAGAAGAGAAGGTTCCAGGGAGACCTTAGAGCTACATTTCAGTATCTGATGGGGACCTAGAGGCAGGCTGGGGAGGGATTGTTCAGGAGGGCCTGTGGGGATAGGACAAGGGACGAGGGTTTGAAGCTGGAGTAGGACAGATTTAGGTTGAACATGAGGAGGAAGGTCTGCACAATGAGGGTGGTGAGATACTGGAACAGGTTGCCCAGAGAGGTGGTGGAGGCCCCATCTCTGTGGACATTCAGGATCTAAAGTTATGTGTCCCTGGGCAGCCTGATCGGGTTGGAGGTGTCCTGGCTGCTTGCAGGGGGGTTGGACAAGATGCCTTTGGAGGTTCCCTTTCAACCCAATGCAGTCTGTGAACCTGTAATACGAACCCTGTCTCATATTGTGGCAGTGCTTTTCTGCTGCTTTATTCAGATTCAGTACCTCTATAATTTTGTTGTGGGAAAACATGGAAAATTGCAGCAGTTTATTAAATTTTAGCCCACATTGCTGTTTTGGTTTTTTCCTCAGGGTCTGGCAGTAGGATTAATGTGATTTAGGAGGCTGATGTGTGGAGCTGTCATTTTCTTGGTTTTTTTTCTTTAATTGTGTACTCCATTTTTACACTTAGTCCTTCCTCTTCTCTGCTTTCTTTTCACAACACTTTCATGGCTTGTGAATGATTGCTGATAGGTTCTAAACTCTAATTACAAGCTTTCAGGAGTTCCCATATGACAGTAACTGTGTGAAATATGCATCTTAAAGACCCTGGCTGAAGTTGTGCTGACTGCTTACCTTGTGAAATGGAGTTCCTCAGCCTGTGAGATGCCACAGCTGTAATGTTCCAGTTAGGATTTGATGGGCTCTGAACACTTCTTGTCTGCTGAAATGTTGCATCGGTACCAAGCCTCTACCAGTGGCTGGACTTAACAGAGAAATTGTGCATCACTTTGACAGGCTTCGGTTTTAGTATCACAGTACCTGGTTAGGCCACACCTGCAGTCCTGTGTCCAGTTCTGGGCTCCTCAGGTTAGGAAAGATGTTGAGATGCTGGAAGGTGTCCAGAGAAGGGCAACAAAGCTGGGGAGGGGTCTGGGGCACAGCCCTGTGAGGAGAGGCTGAGGGAGCTGGGGTTGCTGAGCCTGGAGAAGAGGAGGCTCAGGGGAGATCTCCTTACTCTCTAAAACTCCCTGCAGGGAGGTTGGAGCCAGGTGGGGGTTAGTCTCTTCTGCCAGGCAGCCAGCACCAGAACAAGAGGACACAGTCTCAAGCTGTGCCAGGGCAGGTTCAGGCTGGAGGTTAGGAAGAAACTCTTCCCAGCAAGAGAGATTGGCCCTGGGGATGTGCTGCCCAGGGAGGTGGTGGAGTCCCTGTGCCTGGAGGTGTTTAGGCAGAGCCTGGCTGAGGCCCTTGGTGCCATGGTTTAGTTGATCAGATGGTGCTGGGTGATAGGTTGGACTTGATGATCTCAAAGGTCTTTTCCATCCTGGTTAATTCTGTTCTATTCTATACCTGTCTAGCTACCTCACACTTAATTCTGTCTGGCAAGGAATAAGGAACTGTTTGAAGAGTCATTTGACATTCCTCTCTGTTCACTTGGCAGGGCTCCATTCAGGTTTTGTTTTGATATCCTGTGGTTTGTTCCAGAATGTCTGATAATGAATCGCTTTACTTTTCTTCTCAGATTGAAAGCATTCAGCTGATGATGGACAGTGAAACTGGACGCTCAAAAGGATATGGATTTATTACGGTATGGCTGGAGCTACCAGGCTTCTTAGACATTTACCCCTGTAGTTGTGTAGCATATACTCAGCAGTCTCTAAGTCTCATCTTGGAGATACCACATTGCAGGATATGGAACAATGGCCTTGTCCTTTGTTTCTGCCAGTTCCCTCTGGATGCTGTGGTTGAACAATGTGGATGTTTAGAATGGAATAGTACGCTTTGTGCTTAGTGCCCGGTAAAGCAATGCTGTCTTCTGCAGGCAAAGACCTACTGTCTTCTACTAGCAAAGACCAGCACCTTCGAAGTGCTGTGAAAATGAGTGAGCTTTTTAGGGGAAACAGGATTTTAGATGCTAAAATTTCCAGTTGAAAATGTCTTTGCTCTCAGATGCAGAACTCTGTGCATTTTGAGTTTCTTGGCTAACCTGGCAATTCATCATGGAGGAAAAAAACCTGGGACCTCTGGCCCTTGCAGAGAAGTGAAGTCTAACTATATAGCTAAATACTTGATGCTTTTAATGCTGGCAAAATACTTAATTTGCTGTTACACAGACTAAAGCTGAGCACCTGCTAAGAATAGCCAGTAAATGTGTAGCAGTTAGAGGTTACAGAGACAGCGTTGTCCTTCAGAAGCGTTGAAAGGGACCGGCTTCCCTGACTCCTGTTGACTGCAATCTCTAGGTGCTGCACAGCAATGTGTATTAAAATACTTTCTTACCTAAACAGGCAAAAGTAACTACCCAAACTGCCTGTGTTCAGTTGAATTGGAAAACAGGGAGCACGTTGAAGTTGGCTTAAGTTATTTGTCACCTTAAATGTAGTGTTGCTCGCGATCGTGTGCCTGGCTGTGCCACACAGCCGGAGAGCTGCTGAGTCCTGCAGACATGAGTATTGAGTTTATGTTTTTCCAATCTACAGTTCTCAGACTCTGAGTGTGCCAAAAAGGCCTTGGAACAACTCAATGGATTTGAGCTGGCTGGTAGGCCAATGAAAGTTGGACATGTAACTGAGCGCACTGATGCTTCCAGTGCCAGCTCGTTCTTGGACAGTGACGAGTTGGAACGGACTGGCATTGACCTGGGGACAACTGGGCGCCTTCAGCTGATGGCGAGGCTCGCGGAAGGTGCGCACGGGGGAAGGGATGGGTGTGAGGGCAGGAGGGGGGAGGGGGATGCCTGCTGCCTGTGCTGAGTGCGCGGGATGGCATTGTTACGCTTTGGACAGATGCTTGTGATGCCTCATCTCTGGGTGAGAAGTGCTTGCTCCAAGGCCCCATCCTGTCCCCTTGCAGGTACTGGTTTGCAGATTCCCCCCGCTGCGCAGCAAGCTCTGCAGATGAGCGGATCCTTGGCATTTGGAGCTGTGGCAGGTAAATGACAATCTGCTTCTTTTTCAACAGTAACTTGTCCTTAACTGCATTCTGTAACCCTTTGAAGTGAGAATGTAGGTATTCACAGTAGCAGTGTATGGCAGCTTGGATGGGCATCATCTACTCTGCATTTTTTTGGTCAGATCTATTGTAGTTCACTTAATTCATCCCAAACCTTCATCTTTTTTCCCCTATACTAATGGGGAACTTTGTGTTTTACTGTTGATTGTTAAAAATGGTAGACTCAGCTGGGAGGGGATTGACCCTTCTGAAAAAGCAGAGGTGTACCATGGGTAAGATTCTTAGGAGTTCATGGGTAACAGGGCAGCTAAGACTGCAGGAGTGTTAGGTTTATACAGTGTGTATAAAGCACACAGCAAGGGCACGGTATGGCAGGGGATGAGTTGCTTTATAGTTTGTGTGCTGCAAGGGGGCATTTGGGCATGTAACTGAGACTTAATTTTGTTGTGGGAGGGGAGGAGGCTGAGGATACGATTGCTGCTAGTTAATGGATGGCCTCAACAATGAATTGTTGAAACAGGCTTCAGAACTAGGGGATTGGGTTACTTCCTGCAGGAGGTAAGGCATTTGCAGAGTGAAATTTCTTGGGTTATTATGAATAGAAGAACAAAAGGCTGCAGAAAAGACTTAAATGTCACAAATAACTAGATGCTGGAATGTGTGAGAAATGTCAGAAAATGAGTGAAGAAAAGATGGCACTGCTTTGTTTGTTGTCCAGCAGTCTGACACAAGTGATTCAGAATGTAGATGCACCTCAATATGTTACTGGAATTCTATTAGATATGTCCTTTGAAGGGAAAGGAACTGGCTAGTGAAAGAAAACTGGGGGTTGAGGAATAAGGTGATTCCTTCTGCTTAAAGAAAGAAGTGATGTCACAGTGGCAAGAGAAAAGCTAACCTAGTCCAGAAATAGAAGGAAATGTAAACAATGTAAAATTGAAATCGCCTTTAATGTAGGTGATAAAGTCTTGCTTCCAAACAGGAGTAGTCAGTGAGGACTGAGCAGTTTTGAAACACACCAGGCTTTTCTCCACTCCCATACTTGAAATAAGCAACCCAAAGCCTCCCCAGCTTGGGTACGTGGCCAAAATTGTGTGACACAGCTGAACTGTTAGGACAGCATGGAATCAGCAAGATCCAACCTGGCTGTGGAGAAATAAGTGATATGGCTGAATCCATGGTTTTGAGGCATGTGCATGTTTCTTGAGTAGCAGTAAAAGCAGTCGGAGTGTCGCTGTTCCTTCCAGTTGTCGTACAGAAGGAGCGATCAGAAGTGCAGCTTGAGTGACTTTGGCAAAAGGTAAAGCTTTTTACTACCATAGTCATGAGCTATCCCCAGAGTGAGATTTGGTTATGGATTAAAGATCTCTTTACTCTTGTTAGAGAAAATTACTACCAGGAATTGTGTCATTATGGGAGACTTTAACTTCCCTGATACAGATTGGAGAAGAATTGCTAGTAATAATGGTGGGGCCCAGATATTCCTGGATGTGATAGCCGACAAATTTCTTCATCAAACACTCACTGACTCATGAAGAGGGGATGCTATTTTAAACTCAATTTGGTAAGTAATGAAGATGTTATGGATGAGAATAGAAATGAGCATTGACTTGAGGGATCATGAGTTACTCAAGTTTAAATGGAAGGTTAAACAAAACAGGTCTGTAACTAAGGCTTCTGATTGTGAAAGCGGTGGCTGCAGAAACAGGACAATGAAGTCATCTGGTCTAAGCAGTTGGGGTGTTTGAATAGGCAGGGTGTAAAAAGTATCTGCAGTTCCAAACTGCTAATGCTACATGGAGCTGTGGTCCAAGGAAAGAAGATGCAGGGTAGAATTGGCCTCCACACTGAACTGGGTGATTATCTGAAGATAAATACGGAGTGAGCACAGGGACTGTGAACAATAGGGAAAAGGGCTGATAACAATACTTCTAGTTTAGGAAATAGATGAAGTGAGAATTGCCTGCCATCAGTGAGATTGAGATAGATCTTGTACAGGAGCTGAAAGTACAGATGAATTACCAAAACTCGAACTAAAGGGAAGCTGGACTGAGGTTGAATGAAATGTTGCTCTCAAGATGTTTCAGAAGAATCTCATTGCCTCAGTTTGTGGTGGGGACACTGGCCATAAAGTTTGGAAATTAAGGAAGGTAAAGTAGGAATATGGATTAAAAAAGAACAAAAGTTATTCACAAGGTCAAAGCTAAGAGCAAGAGCTGAAGTTACTCAGCTGAGTAGTAAGGAAACTCCCACCGACTTAGTGAGGAAATAGGTACATGAAATACGAGAGCTGATACCTGGTATTGCAAATAACTGTTTTAAATCTGTAATGCAGTCTATAGCTGGAGCAGCAAATTCTAAATTGCCTACACTTAGGAGGAAGGAAGAACAACATCTTCCTGGTTTCAAGTCCTGTTGCTCTGATGTCATTTCTCTCCTTCAAAAGTCATAGTAGAGATGGTTAAACTGGAGAAGATGTTAAACATACAGCATACTTAGAGAAACTGCATTTCAGGACTGACAGTCTTTGACAAGACTGGGTTTCCAGACAGAGGAGAAGTAGTAGGACAAGAACTCTGTAAACATGTGGAAGCTAATAAAGCAGAGAAGGGGGTAGTACAGGAAGTGCTGTGGAAAGTACAAGGTGTGTAAAGGTGCAGCATCAAAGCAAGAGGGGCTTTTTTGAGGTGGAAGCTGGGAAATTCAGCTGTTGTTGAAGCAAAAGTTCAGGTGCTGGGTGGATCTTAGTTGCTATTTTAGATGAACAACAGTTTTCATCAACTAGGGAGTGAGGTAAGTAAATACAGAGGTGCTGTCAGTAAAGGATTCTTGGGGTGTTGTACATTGTTCACCTCTTCAGGAGTTCAGCCTGGGAGTTCAGCTGTGAAAGATGGCCAAGGAGAGGGAAAATACCTAAATACTCATTTCAGCAGCAAATGAATATGCCCTGTAAGGGTGACACATTCTTGAAGGGACAGCTGTTCCTGGAGGTAGCACTCTTGTGAGTCTGAGGTGTAGCATACCTTCACAAACAGTTCAGGTCACTTGTGTTTAAGGTGGGCTGAGTCAAACTAAAATAGAGAAATTGAAGAATCAGTTTTCTGTGAGACCTGAGAACTTGGATGCATAAACTCCTGGGAGAAAATTCCATTGGGAGGAAGAATTGAAACTAAACAGTTGTAGCTGTTTAATTGCTGTTCTCTAGTAAATTCTGTTTGAAAATCTGAAACTGAAGAGCCATGAGGCTGTGGAACACTTTCTGATGCTTTTTGGGCCAAAGCATTCCTTGTTCATGGAAGAAATGGTGCTGCAGTGGAAGGATGAATAAATGTCATCAGAACCTCTTTGATCTGCTGTTGTGGTGTAGCTATTTACTTAGAAAGCTGGGGAGCACTTGGCAGGCTTTTCTTTACTTAAACCTAGCTATGCTTCAAAATAAACATGCAAATTCACTTTGGTTTGAGACGTGGATACCTCTGTGCTTCTGCTAGCCATGCCAAATTCTGCCCTTTTGAGTTATGTACACAGGCCATACTGGAGCAGTGACTTGGATCTTAACTTGACAGCTGGATTAACTTCACTTTCCACCTTCTGTTGAAAAAATGCATGTAGGGAAGAGTAAGAGTTGACAGTGAAGAGTGACAATGAATTTCGAAGTTCTGAGTGAGTTTAGAAGCAAGAGGATTATTCAGTCATGAGCAACAGGAGAATTCAGTTCAGCTGATGGAATTTTTGGTGGACCAGAGGGTTATGTTTCAGAGGTGGTAGATAACTGGCCTATGAAACTTGTTCCACAAGGTGCTGTTAGACATTCTTGAGTTTACAACAGATTTGCCTTTTGACCCTAGACAGAACTTGAGCTGGTCATCTTTGTAGAGTGGCCATGTTTCCAAGTGGCCTGGAGCATTCTTCTCCAGCCCAGGCTGGCTGATAAATTTGAGTTCAGCTAACTTGATGCAGTGTGCATTGGTTAGAAATGCAGAGGGAGAAGTCTGTCCTCATCTAATAGAGTGACTTACTTAGGCTCTTACTTTCACTTCTTTGAAACACATTTGTTCACAAAAAAGTTTGGTTAGTAATGAATCAGGCACTAGTTAGAGATTTGGCCAAATCCATGCAGATTCTGTAGAGCCTACAGGCTAAGATAGTGTTTCTCATTATGGTATTTTGATGAGTTCTTTGTGTTCAAATAGAGGAGGGAAAGGTGCTGAATGCACCCAGCTCTGATTAGAGCTCAGTCTTCAGAGCTAGTACCTTCCATTGTTTCTTTCATCAAGCTGATCACCCTTATGTGTTCTATGGTAGCCACTTGCAAGGGCACTTGAAGCCCCTTTTGGGGCTCTGACTGTCTAATACTTAGAGCAAAAAGTTGTGGAGGAGGGTTGATTAGAAAGGGGAGAAGTATGGTGATACCTGACACCAGCAGGTATTTTCAAGTAAGATTGGAAGCTTACCTGTGATCAATCACCTCACTGCTTTCTAAACAAACTTGAGTCTTCCACCTCCTTGTGCTGATGTGAATTTAAGTGGAGCACAAGTGAAGAGAGTTGTACTTAGGTTTCCTGCATTCTGAAGTTACCTCTTGGTCTAAAGATGTCAAGTATTGGAGTCTCAAACTGGAAAATGGTTACTCTGCATTTGTCTGTTCCCTTTACTCCAAATGGGGACTCCTGTGCGTTCTTGAACACTTCTTTGGTGTTTTCTTGGCAAATTAAGTATCTGAGCATTTGAAAATGTTTAGAGTCTGAAAAATAACAAAGTGACTTGTGCCCTTGGGGCATTTGTATGGAAGGATTACAGGTGATACACAGCCCTGCTCTCTTTGAAACTTGGGAACTGCTTTCAGAATGTCACAGTTGTGTAACTCTGCTGAAGTGCTTCCTGCCCAACTGCTCATGCCTGTGAGAATTGCTGCTGCTGTTTTCTCATAGAACAAAATATCTCTTGCAAAGTAAGCACGGCAAGGGCAAGGTGGAAACAACACATTGAATTAAAGGACATGGTCATGCCTTTCCCTTAAAGGTATTGTTTTCCTTTGAAACATCCCTGTGGGTGTGGAATGCAGAATTATTCCATCTGAGAAGCTGAAATTAGTGAAACTAGAGAGGAATAGTGAGAGTGGGTTGAGGTACATGCCTTAGCCATGAATATGCAAGCTAAACATCCTGTGTGACAGGTAGCAATGCAGTGATGCTGGCAAGAGCACTGTGTAACTTCTGTGTATTTTTCTTTAGATTTGCAGACAAGACTATCTCAGCAGAATGAAGGTAAATTAACATTTGATGGAACTTGTCACTAGTAGGTTTCCTTGCACATATCTGTAATTGAAATGCTTCTGGGGTGGAGTTTGCCAACAGCATGATGAATTGTGTTAGTGTCTGTAGGAGTTGTTCTGTGTATTGATCTACTGAAAGTAACAGAACATGTGTTAAACACTTCACCTTTTCTTCATAGCATTTCCCAGCCATGTGTTAGTCCTGGAAAAAGGGTGGGGTTGTGGTTTTGTTTGTGGATTGGGGTGGGGGGATGGCTTCCTGTCCTAGAGGTAAGGACTAGAGCAGTTATTGGGGAGTTTGGGGTTCATCTCCCTGGAGTAGTCATCACCTTACTCTGAATGTGCAACCCTTAACTGTCGGGAGGTGGGGGAGAGTGGGTGACAGTTACTGCAGCTAAATGAACCTGGGAAGGGGCATAGCTCTGTTCACTGTTAAAATGTTTGTTGGGTTAGTTGTCACATTGCTCATTTACAAGGGACAGTAGACCTCTTTGAAGGATAATTCACTGTGCTAAAAATACATTTTGAGCATTCTCAAAGTCTGTCATCTCATGTGAGATCAGATGGGGTGGTGCCACTTTATCCCAAGCTACTGCTCAGCTTCCCTGAGGAGAAAGAGATGGAAGATGCTGCTGGCATACCGCTCAGGCTGGCTTTGTAAATGCATGTGGGAATGCAGACATCTGCATTTCAGTGTTTCACTTGAAAACCTGCCAGAGCCAATGTTCAGTGTTACTTTCTCAGCATCAGCTGTAGTTCAGCTGCACTATTTTCTGCATGAATCAGTTGAACATTTCCAGCACAGACAGTGTGATGCTTTCCTGCCTTCACTTTTCTGTTTAGTTAGAACTGTTGCTGCTATTGCTGAGTATTGGGATTGTAAAGAATAGATAGAAGGTACTCATTGAAACTGGAGCCATGTGTAGCTGATTCTTGACTTGGGGTCATTGTGTGGTTTTTTTTCCCCCTATTACCACAGTTCTGGCTGCAGCTGCTTCTGTACAGCCCCTTGCAACGCAGTGCTTCCAGCTTTCCAACATGTTTAACCCTCAAACGTAAGTGACTTATCATTACCCATTTGTGTGGCATTTGTAGATGGCTTCAGCATCTGAGGAAGCAGTCAGATGTTGCAGAGGGGTTTTTGGTGGGTTTCAGGGTGGATTTTGTATGAGTGATAATGACCTGTCCTGTTCTTCCCCCCCACCTCCTGCAGTGAAGAAGAGGCTGGCTGGGATACAGAAATTAAAGACGATGTGATTGAGGAATGTAACAAACATGGAGGAGTTATCCACATCTACGTAGACAAAAACTCGGCTCAGGTATGCTTGGTTCCAAGGAGAATAAAGCAGCAGTTTTGTGTGCTAGAGGGAGCACTACAAATGCTGTGGTGGTGCTTTTTCCCCCTAACCCAGATGTGAATTTGTTGGAGCTGCCTTGCAGTTTTTGTAGATTGCAGGAGGTTCCTTCCTGCTTAGAGTCACTGTGCAGCTCACATGTAGGCAGGTGAGCAGTTTCCTGATCCTGCAGCCTACACTTACAGAGTGATACAGCTGAAGTTACTGTGGAAACACAGGCTGAAGAGCAGTGACCTCTTCAATACAGGCATTTGGCTTTTCCCTTAAGCTGTGCATTTACCCAAACCCAGGAGCTTCCTCTGTTGCTAGGGATCAGGGGCTTTAGCACAAGGGGTGAGCCCTTCTCACAGGCTTGAGATCACTGAGTTGTAGAATGGTTTGGCTTGGAAGGGACCCTAAGGATCATCCAGTTCCAACCCTCCTGCCACAGACAGGGACATATCCCCCTAGACCAGGTTACTGAAGGCCTCATCCAACCTGGCCTCGAACATTTACGGGGCTGGGGTATCCACAGTTTCTCCGGGCAGCTTGTGCCAGTGCTTTGCCACCCTCACACTGAAGAGCTTTTTACATCTAATTAAACCTCCCATTCTTTCTTTTCCCAGCCTAGAAATGGCTATGCTTGGGGGTGCTGTTAAAGTCTTGAAGTGGGCAGTAGGACCCCCTGAAGTTGTAACAGGGAGGAGACAAACGGGTGCTACGGGTGCAGGCTTAATTACTGTTTGAGGGACACAGCCTGCATCTTTAAAAGGCTAATGAATTTTTCTCCTGTGTTCACTTTCGTTTACACAGTCCTCAGACTGGCTCTCTCTTTCCCCTGTGTTTGAGCACTTGGAATACAAACTGTGGAAGGTCTGTAGAAGACAGGGCTTTTTGGAACCCCTTTTAACAGAGTTTCCAGCCCAAACTGAAATAAGGTTTTCAAATGCTCTAACAGCCAGAGCAATTCTTGCCATTTCTACCTTTGGAAGTGTCCTGTCATCTTCCATTCCCTTCAGGGCTGAAATCTACACTGCTGTCCCTGTCAGGATTGCTTCCCTGGGATTGTTCTGCCCCAGTAATGCTCTGTGCACTCACAGCCCTTTGTTACCACTGTGCTGCTTCTACAGAAGACTTGAGTCACTCAGCCCTTTCATGTGGGCTTACTGAGAGAGCAGCTGAGAGACGAGCCACAGCCTCACAGAAGAGCACACAATCTTTCCTAGCTTGTTTTAAACTTCAGGATCACTGCTCTGTTGGATCTGTTGGGCTGATGTGAGGTAGAAGCCTTTCCCACACTTGAAGAAAAGAAAGGGTCCTTTGACAAATGGGAACAAAACCGCAACACAGCTCCTCCCAAAGCACCACCCTGAAACCACAACAGCATACCTCACCTAGGTTCTGAGCACCTGCAGCTGCAAACCTGGCTCATGTTAGACAGTGGATTTCAAAGGAAAGCTGCAGCATGCTGAGTGTGCTTTGCACCACAGAGAATCTCTTTGCTCACAGTACAAACACAAGTACCCAATGATACCTAAAAGCACTGTTTGATGCAGATTTCCTCTGTGCTGTTCAGGCTCAGCATTCTGGTCTTTTGAAGTGATTCTGGCTGCCATCTTTTTAGGGTTATTTTGCAGACTTGCCAGGCTGAGGGCTTTCAGCCATGTAGGTGTGGTTTGTTGTGGGTCAGAAGACTGCAGCCCAGCTGCACACCTAGCCTGGTGTACTGCATGGTGGTCTGTGGGGGAACACTTAAGCTTTATGTTGCTGTACCTCATGTCAAGGTTGGAGCAGGGGGAGGCCGAGAACAGAACTGTCTGCTAATGGCTTACTGCTGTAAACATCAGCCCCTGGCTCACATTTCCCCTCCCAGAAGGAGTGAGTTGGATTGCAGTGGGAGAGTTAGTGCAGACTGTGGGCATCTGCAGGTCTTGCAGTTGTTGAATGTGAGCATTGCTGTGTTCCAGATTACAGACTCACAGCTTACATTGGGTTTGAAGGGACCCTAAAGGTTGTCTTGTCCAGCTTCCCCTGCTGGTCCCCTGCAAGTACATCTCCAGCTAGATCAGGCTGCCCAGAGCCACATCAAGTCTGACCTTGAATGCCTCTGGGGACAGGGCCTCAACCACATCCCTGGGCAGCCTGTTCCAGTATTTCACCACCCTCACTGTGAAGAACTCCCTCCTGATAGCCAGCCAGGCAGGCCTAGTGCTCTGTTGGCAGATGGAAACCATCAGGTGTCTCTGGCACAGTTAAAGCTGGGTTTGTCCCTCTCGCTGCTTATCGTCATAGGCCCAACATGCCCTGCTGTGGTGGGGGTTTTCCCTTTGACTCAGGCTCTGGTCAAGTAAAGACAGGTGCTGAGATCCACATAGGAAAGCATGAACAGTCTTTCTCCAAGTGCTGGATGTCCTTCCTGCCCAGGGCAGTGCTGAACCTCTCTGAAAACTGGACTGGATTTCATGTCCAGCCAGGCGTTTGTGGATGGTGATTTGGTGTAAGTCGATGGCTCGCCTGCAGCAGCGGTGGAGGCAACCACACTCGTGAGGGATCTGTAATCAGGAGCTATTAGATTCTCTTGGAAAGGTGATGAGTGCAAGTGAACAATGCATTACTTGTTGATTTCAGCTCAAGCTTTGCTTCTGGTGAGTTTTGCCAGTCCCTGTTTGGAGAAGCTCCGCGCTAGGTTAACTCAGTCTGATGAGGCGGCGCCAGTCGCGTCCTGCCCACTGTTCTGCATGCTCGCACTGTCTGTGCTGTCGGTCAATCCCGGGGAGCTGTGTTCAGAGTGGTGGTGTGGGATGCTCCTGAGCTGCTCACAGACTGTGACACTTGTGTGTTGCAGGGCAATGTGTATGTCAAATGTCCTTCCATCGCTGCTGCCATCGCGGCTGTGAACGCGCTGCATGGGAGGTGGTTTGCAGGTGAGTGCACTTCCTGGGGAGGCCCACGGTTACTCACGGGGTACAGACACGGCCAGGTGCTCTTACTGTTAAAATTGGTTTTGCTCTTCTGTTTAGGCAAGATGATTACAGCAGCATATGTACCTCTTCCAACGTACCACAGCCTTTTCCCAGACTCTATGACTGCAACCCAACTACTGGTCCCCGTTCGACGATGAAGATGGATTTAGTCAGTTTTGTACATAGTTATTTTTTGGAGGAAGATTGAGTTATCTTTTATTTAGATAAAACTAAAGGAAAGGATTTAATGTCATTTTGTGTACACTTCCTGCTATCTTTAAAATAAACTGAAGTAAGCAGAAATGCAGCGTGTTCATTCTCCCTGACTAGCATTTCCACTGTATACAAAGCTGTTGACTTCTTGTTCTGCCTTGTAATTCTTGTACATTTACTGGGGTGATCTGTAGGAACCGAGAAGTAGCTCATAGCAAACAAGTTCTCTGTGACAGGCAGATGGGACATGATGACATTCTCCACGTTTAACAGCCTTTCTTTTAGGGCAGCAATTCCATTTTGCATTTCACTAAATGTAGATCTGCTCAAGGTTGATGGTGGCTCGGGAGGGACAGATTTAGTGTTTTGTGTACATGGAACACTCAAAGGCTACTGAAAGCTGACTCTGGAGAGCCACTCAGCTTGACTTATGCTGGATAATTGCTGAGGATAGAAGAATTGAAGGGGTTTATTCCTTGATGGTAACTTTTGATTAATGTATCTGTAAAAGTTTCTTTGTAAATACTGTGTGAGGTGTGTCTAAGTTTCCAAACAAAACCATCTCTGCATTTCCAGAGGAATTTGTGTGCAGTGTGGCACAACCGGAGGATGCCAGCAGTCTGAAGGTGGGCAGGAAATACAGAGAGGTGTTTTGTTCTGGTTGCATATAATCTTTGCTCTTTTTAAGCTCTGTGAGCTCTGAAATATATTTTTGGGTTACTTCAGTGTGTTTGACAAGACAGCTTGATATTTCTATCAAAGACTTTCATATTGCAACAATCTTTGTAAGAACCACTCAAATAAAATTCTCTTAAAAAGGCCTTCATGCAGCTTTATTTCTGCGCTCCCCCAGGGCGGTGTAAGCGGTGTGTGCCAAAGGCAGGCAGTGGGTGCTGTGCAGAGCTGGGGGCTGGAATGCTGCTCTGCAGAAGAATGCACAGAGCCAGGTTTTGCTGTTGTGAACACTGCACACAGTGGTTCAGGGCTGGTGGGTTTTCTGTCCACAGAGGCTGGGGGCAGCTCTCGCCCTTTCTCAGGCCTGCTGGAGCTGTAGTCCAGAGGTTTGGCCCTGCACACCTCCATCTTTCACAAGTGGCTGTGAATTGTGGGCATGGAGTAGTCATGCCTTTAGTCTGGCTTTGTAGGGAAGCTTGCCCAAGCTGATGGCCCTCTTAGTGCCCTTCCCCACTTCCCTGTCACTTGTGACCACTGGCTACTGCAATCGCTGCATCCCACTATGGTGGGGTTAGAAAGGACCTCTGGAGATGTAGTCCAGTTCCCCTCTAGCAGTCATGCATAGGGGGTTGCCCAGGCTTGCAATGTCCACGTGGGTTTGGAAGCTCTGCAGAGAAGGGGGGGGGGGGGGGTGTTTGTGTGAAGAGTGAGTTAAAAGCTTGTGAGGCAGGATTAAGGAGCAGACTAATGGGAGACACTGGCCACCCGCTCAGGATGAGGAAGCTGATGAGGCCTTCTACAGGCAGCTGGAAGTAGCCTTGCAGTTAGCCTCTGGCTGTCATGGGGGATTTCAGTAGCCCTGACAGTTGCTGGGAAAGCCACACAGGTAACCTGGAGTTGAGGAGGTGCCTCCAGTCTGTTCACAATCAGGTGATGGAAGAGCTGAGAAGAGTACAGCTGGACCTTGTTCTGAGGAGGTGAGGTGGGGGCAGCCTTGGCTGTAGTGATCTTGACAAGGTGGAGTTCAGGATCATATGCAGTAGGCAGCCACAAGCAGGACTTCAGAAGGGCTAACTTTGGCCTTTTCAAGGAACTGCTTGGAGAAGTCCTGTGGGATAGGGGGGGTAGAGGGGTCCAATGAGCTTGGTCAGTATTCAGGTGATGTTTCCTCCAAGCTCAAGATGCTGAAGATAAGAATTTTTCAGAGGATATTGGGGCACAACAGGGAAAGCTCAGGCTGCCTTCGGACTAAACCTGGCAGGGAAGACCAAGAACAAGAAAGGCTTCCTCAAGAGTGCTGGAGGCAAAAGGAAGACCAGAGGAAACGGGTTCACTGGTGCATGAGGTCAGTGCCCTGGTGAGTGAGGAGACAGAAAATGCTGCCTTTGCCTCAGGCTTCCCTGCTAAGGCTAGCTCTCAAGAGAAAGGTCAACTTCGCCTCAGCTGAAGAGGATTGGGTTGGAGATCAGTGAAGCCAACTGAATGTCCACAGATCCATGGGCCCTGATGGGCAACTCACTGCAAGTGTTGAGGGAGCTGGCTGGCGTTGCTACACCACTCTCTGTATCTTTGAAGAGTCCTGGAGAGCAGGAGAGGTACCTGAGGATTGCAGGAAGACCACTCTGACTCCTGTCTTCAAAAAGGGGAAGAAAGAGCACCTGGGTAACTGTAGAGTGGTTAGCTCCACTTCCATCCCTGGAAAGGTGATGGAAGATCTTGTTCTTGGTGCTATCTCAAAGCATGTTGAGGACAAGAGGCTTATCACAACTACTCAGCATGAATTCACCAAGGAGAAGTTGAGCTTGACCAATTTGATAGCCTTTTATGACAGCCTAGCTAGGTGGATGGACAAGAAGAGAGCAGCAGTTGTGGTGTACCTCGACTTGAGCAAGGCTTTCAACACTGCCTGCCACGGCATCCTCACAGCCAAGCTGAAGGGGTGCAGCCTGGATGATTGGATGGTGAGATGGATTGGGAACTGGTTGAAGGGGAGGGCTCAGAGCGTTGCTGTGGTCAGTGAGGCACAAGTCTAGTTGGAGGCCTGTGACTAGTGATGTCCCCCAGGTGTTGGTACTGTGTCCAGCTCTACTGAATGTCTTCATCAATGATCTGGGTGAAGGGACAGTTGGAGAGGAGTGTTGGTGGATAACAGGATGACCATGGGCCAGCCATGTGCCCTCATGGCCAAGAAGGTGCATCAAGAGGAATGTGGCTGGCAGGTCAAGGCAGGTTCTCCTCCCTCTCTGCTCTGCTCTGGTGGGACCACATCTGGAGCGTTGTGTCCAGTTCTGGGCTCCCCAGCTAAAGGACAGGGACTTGCTGGATCGGGTACAAAGGGTGTTGGGTGATAGTTTGGACTTGATGATCTCAAAGGTCTTTTCCAACCTGGTTAATTCTATTCTATTCTAAGGGCTACAGAGATGCTGAGGGGACTGGAACAGCTCTGATGAGGAAAGGCTGAGAGAATTTGGGCTATTTAGTCTGGAAAAGAGAGGGCCAAGGGGGAATCTCATCAATGCAGATCAATACTCAAAGGGTGGATGTCAGGATGGGCTCAGGTCTTTTTCAGTGGTGCCTGTTGATGGGACAAGGAACAAAAGGCACAAACTTGAACATCTATGTTCCATCTAAACATGAAGAAGAACTTTTAAGTGTGATGGAGCACTGGGACAGGCTGCCCAGAGAGGTGGTGGAGTCTTCACCTCTGCAGACACTCAAAACCTGCCTGGATGTGTTCCTGTGTGACCTTCTCAAGGTGACCCTGCCTTGGCAGGGGGGTTGGACTGGATGATCTCCAGAGGTCCTTTCCAAGTCCTGCTAGCCTGTGATTCTGTGACTCCACAACCTCCCTGGGCAGCCTGGGCCAGGGCTCTGGCACCCTCACAACTAACAACTTCCAGCTCAGGTGAAAGCTGGATTTGACTAAGGTGTGGAGCATGGATTCCACCCAGGTGGAATCTGCTGCCAGTGTTCTGAGATGGGATGTGGTGGTGGCCTGGCTTCCAGTTGTTTAGGGTTTGTGCACCTGTGGCCCAGCTGTGGCAGGGCAGGAGGCTGCCCAGAATTAAAGGGTAGAGCTGGGAGGGAATGGGACTGGGTAAGCAGAGCTCCTTCCCAGGCAGACGTGGGGAGGAGCTAGGAATGTTAAGAGGCCAACAGCTGAGGAAAGCCAAGCAAAGCAAAGCTGAGCTGGTTTAGCTTGAACAAACTTTTTTCAGTTGCCAGTTGCAATTCACCAGCTGAGCTAAAACCTGAGCCAGGGCAGAGCAGTCTGCTGTTCAACTTGGCTCTCACTGGTGCAGTTTCTCCCTCGGAAGTTATGCAGCTGCATGACAGAGAGTTGTGTTCCTCACTTCAAAAAGGGAGGAAACCACCCCTGCAGCAGGTGAAGGCTGTTCAGGTGCTGATCCAGAGTCTGTCAACCTGTGCTGTCAAACAACAGTGAAAGTGGAGGGAAGATCAGTGCTGGTCCAAAAGGCAAGCAGCAGCAGATGGCAACAGCAAACCAGTTCAGCTGCAGGATGAACCAGAGGTGGGTGAACAGCACTCCCCTGTTCTCCCTGGGCAGGGCTGCACCTTGCAGACCCCCTAAGGCAGGCTAGGAAAACACTTTCTGGCAGTGCAGCTCTTGGCCCTTGCTCAGGGAATGGAAAGAGATGCAGCAAGTCCTACTGCTGGCAGCTGCCAGCCCTGCCCTGCTGCATCCTGTGGGCTGTGCTAGCCCAGCTGTTCTGTGCAGATCACAGCTCAACTTTAGCAAGGGCATTGCCCAAGGGCTAACAGAGAGGTCAGATCCAGGCCTAGTGTCATCCTCATGACTCACTGCACATCAGTGTCTAGCTGTCCCAGGACAGGAGGGGTTCTTCCTGTGACAATTCCCAGCTCTGGCAGTATGGCTGCACCTGCAGCTGTCCTCTCCCTGTCCTCATCCTGCATCACTGCTGCCAACCTGGCTAGAAGAAGGTGCCCAAGTGGCTCTGGCTTGCCCTCAGCTGCAGAAGGACTTGACCAAGTCCTCCTAGGGTGCCCTGCTTCCTGTGAGGGCACTTGCCCCACATTACCTGGAACTCAGAAATGGAGCTCACTTCAACCCAGCTACTTGTGCAAGAGGAAAGAAATTTGACAGCTGACCTGAACTGGTTAGGAATGAGTGGTCAGGAATGAGTGAATGCAACAGAGCTGCTCCACATCTACCCACCAAGAATGCAGCTGCCCAGCTAACAAAGGGAGAGACGTGCACTGCACTTACACCTCTGAAACAGGAACTTTAATGTAGTACAAAGGGTTATCAATTCTTCTTGTCGCGACAGCGAAGAGTCAGGAGGAAAGTAGAAAGTCGATAAAAAGCAGGTTCACAATCAACAGAGCAAGGAGGGTGATGGTTCACTGTCTCATGAGGAGCTCTCACCTCCAAGGATCTTAACATTTATTATGGTGCAGAGGAGAAAGAGCTGTACAGGAGCACTGCAGGGCAAGGCCCAAGCTCCAGGTTAGCAGCGGATTCCCATGCCGATGGCCATGAACGTCCCGAACGTCCCTCCGCTCTGCATCATCGTTTTGCCAACTCCGCCCATCAGCTCCCGTCCTCTCATGCCAATCCTGAGGAAAACACAGGAATGGAATTAAAGCTGAAGCCTGGCTCTTAAGCACTACAGGGACTGTAAGGTCTAAGGAATTTCATGCCCTTGATTTTTAAACCACAGATAGGGCACGGTGGAAGCTGCGTCCTTGGACAGTAACAGAGCCGCTGCAACTGCTGCTTCTGGAAACGAGGCCAGCGCTGCACCCCCTGGGAATCCTCTGCAGGCCTTCAGAGAAGCTGGAGACCTTCTCAGACTCCATCAGACAAGGCTTTGGGCCTCTTCATCCTTCTGGCTCGCTACCAACTCATCACCCACGTTTGATCACAGGTTAAAACAACTCCATGGGTTCGGAAAACGTGAAGGAGCTGATTCCAGTAGCTCCTTTGCTCAGGCGCTGTGTGCCAGAAGGGGTGGGAGAGCAGCAGCACCAGAGCTGCCGGGGAGCAGCACCACGGCTGCCTGGGGAGCAGCACCGGAGCTGCCTGGGGAGCAGCACCACGGCTGCCTGGGGAGCAGCACCACGGCTGCCTGGGGAGCGGCACCACGGCTGCCTGGGGAGCAGCACCGGAGCTGCCTGGGGAGCAGCACCACGGCTGCCTGGGGAGCAGCACCGCAGCTGCCGGGGAGCAGCACCACGGCTGCCTGGGGAGCGGCACCACGGCTGCCTGGGGAGCAGCACCGGAGCTGCCTGGGGAGCAGCACCACGGCTGCCTGGGGAGCAGCACCGGAGCTGCCTGGGGAGCAGCACCACGGCTGCCTGGGGAGCAGCACCGGAGCTGCCTGGGGAGCAGCACCACGGCTGCCTGGGGAGCAGCACCGGAGCTGCCTGGGGAGCAGCACCACGGCTGCCTGGGGAGCAGCACCGGAGCTGCCTGGGGAGCAGCACCACGGCTGCCTGGGGAGCAGAACCGGAGCTGCCAGGGGAGCAGCACCGGAGCTGCCTGGGGAGCAGCACCGGAGCTGCCTGGGGAGCAGCACCACGGCTGCCTGGGAGCAGCACCACGGCTGCCTGGGGAGCGGCACCACGGCTGCCTGGGGAGCGGCACCGGAGCTGCCTGGGGAGCAGCACCACGGCTGCCTGGGGAGCAGCACCACGGCTGCCTGGGGAGCAGCACCACGGCTGCCTGGGGAGCAGCAAGCAGTTTTCCCCTGTGCTGGCAGGCCAGGGAGTGCGGGGGGAAGCTGGAACACTGCTACTCTCTGCCTCTCAATGGGATTCTGCCAGTGCCACCCAGAGTTGTGCCTACACTCCTGGAATTCAGACCTGGGGTCAGTGCAGTAATTGCCTCTGTTCAGAGGGAGGGGACACCCACTGCCACCAGGATGCAGATACCTGAGAGCCTGCAGAATACTGCAGGAAGCGTTGGGGGAGAGGGCTGCATGTGTATCTGCACAGACTACTCATCCAGCTCAGCTTCCCAAGGCAACCTCCTTTAGAAACAGCAGGCAGAGGTCTGTGACACCGCACTCTCGAGCACACAGCGGACCCAGAGGTCGTGCCACACCACTGCCACACTTTCCTATCTGAGGCTGGGGCCAGCTGCAGGCTCTCAAACTGTGTCTAACTAAGAGCCACAGGCAAAGTTTCACCTGTGTGACAACACAGGGCCAGAGCCACACCTCCCTCCCAGCCCCAGGGCCTTTCTGGCTCTCCCTCCACCTGCCTTTGAATGCCATTTCCTCGCGTACCTGAGGCAGGAAAAAGTGCCAAACAGTGCTCCTGCTGCCATGCCCACTGCAAAGCCCATCATGAAACCCATCTTGACTCTGTCAAAGCAGCTGGGCTGCGACTGCCCGTAGGGACCCACTGTCACAGGCATCTAGAAAAGAAAGAACAGAGCTCTGCATGGACCTACTGCTCTAACATCCTCGACAAGCAAACTGAGCTGGAGAGCAGGCCCCCCCGCGTCAGGGCGCCCAGACTCGTTTCCTCGCCTGGCAAGCAGGAACAAGGGGGGCGGGGGGGGGGGGTGTCTGGGTGTCCGCCGCGTTTCGCCGTCAACAAGACCCTGCGAGGACTGCTATGTCTCACAGACCAGCTTGAGGGCCTCGCTGAGCTTTTCGCCTCAGGATGCCGGGCCTGTCCTCCCGAACTGCCACTGGGCTCGGAAGCAGCGCAGAGGGGCAGCGAATCCGCGCGTCAGGACCAAGGACTCGCGGGAGGGGCGGCCTCCGCCTTCCAGCCGGCGCAAGGCCTCGCTGCCGGCGCAGCAGGGCCCCCAGCTCTCGCTTCCCCTCACGGGTGCCTCGGCTGCGCCCCGACCCTTCCCTCGGACACCCGGGCCTCAACCGCGGCCCCAGGCTGGGGCGGGAGGGGTAGCAGCCGGTACCGCGCGTACCTCGCTCCCTCCGGCCGCGCCGCGCCCTCCACCGCTGCCCGCTCCGCGCCCGCTTCCGGCGCGCGCCCTGACGCCACCGGAAGGGGCGGGCCCCGCGCAGTCCCGCGGCCATGCTGCTGTGGCGGCGCCTGCCGGCCCCGCGCAGTCCCGCGGCCATGCAGCTGTGGCGGCGCCTGCCGGCCCCGCGCAGTCCCGCGGCCATGCTGCTGTGGCGGCGCCTGCCGGCCCCGCGCAGTCCCGCGGCCATGCTGCTGTGGCGGCGCCTGCCGGCCTCGCGGGCGGCTGTTCTCCCTCGTTGGTTCTCGGCGGCCGCGCCGCGACCGGCACCGGGACAGGCACAAGCACCGGGACCGGGTAAGGCCACGGTTGGGGCAGAGCCCAAGGCGCTGGCGGGTCTGGCCGGCGGAACGCCGTCGCGCTTCTCCCGCCGGCCTCCGTCAGCGGCTCGTCCTCTTCCCTCCTGCTCCTCTCAGGGCCAAGTGGCGATGGAGTCGGCGCCCTGCGGCCTCTCTACATGGACGTCCAGGCCACCACCCCGCTGGTAAGGGCCGGGTCGCGCTCTGTCTGCCGCCTTGCGCGTTCCTTCTGGCGCTGCAGCCGCTGTGCCCCCGGGCCCGCCCCGGCAGCGGGACACATGGGGCCAGAAACAAGCGCTGTCTCTGGCGCTCTCGCCTGGCCCCCGAGGCTCCGGCTCCCCTGGCGCTCCCGGGCTGGCCGCGGGAAAGCAGAGGCACCCGAGGGAGCTGCTGCGATGCAGGGGCTTTGACTCGGGGCACGGAGGGGTCGAGGTCAGCCTTTTAGTGGTGCCGGCACGGTGTCACCGCTCTCCACACTGTGGCCGCAGCCCGGAGTGTGCCGGCTCGGTGCCGCCTTTCCTGTCCGAGGTGCCGCGGGGTGGGAGCAGAGGCAGAGCCGCCTTGCCCGACGTCTGCGGGGTAGGGTGTTGCTTTGAGGGGCCGCAAGAAAGTCTTTAGCCAAATTCTTCACCTGTGTAATTTTCCCTGGCTTTTGAAGACTTCGTGTTTCTTCTGCTCAGAAAAGACTGTCCTTGTGTTCATCTTGCTGCTGATTGAGGTTAGTGCAGGAGAGCACAGAGCGCGGCTGCTGGCTGCTCGCCTCTGCTAGGGCAGATGGGGATAGTAGGACAGCCTCACGTTTTGGCGGTCTGACTGGAGCTAACGGCAGGTGCTGCAGCATCAGCGCTGTGAATTCTGGGGCAGGGGGAGGCCGTGGGGTGTAGCAGGGACATAGAGGCTTTAGCTTCTCTGTTCCTAAAGCTGTGGTTTGTGTCCTGCAGGATCCCAGGGTGCTGGACAGCATGCTCCCATACCTGACAGCCTACTATGGCAATCCCCACTCCAGGACCCATGCCTACGGCTGGGAGAGCGAGGCCGCCATGGAGAAGGCGAGGCGGGTGAGTCTGGGGCTCCCTGCAGCCAGAGTGGTGTTCTGGCTGGTGAGAAGCTCAGTGTCAGAGGGAAATCAAAAGCCAGGATAAACCATTGCAGTTGGGTAGTTCTCTGTGGGCTGGAGTTAGCAGCTTACCCTTTGCTTAGCTATATTCCAGCAGATTTAGTGCAAGAAAAACTTGTGAGATTCAAGCAACTGAAGGGGCAGAAACCAATGCTGTAGACAGAAGCACCTCAGGATTTGTAGTTTCCTGAGGACACAAGTGTGCAGTAGCTGGGCTAGCTGCATGGCTGACCGTTTTCCTAATCTCAGGTGTGGGTCTTGTCATTCCCTTTGGAAGTCTTGTGTTGGGTTTTGTCTGCTTAATTTCTGCGTTCTTGTCTGACAAGACCATGAATGAATAGAATAGAATAAACCAGGTTGGAAGAGACCTTCAAGATCATCGAGTCCAACCTATCATCCAACACCACCTAATCAACTAACCCATGGCACCAAGCACCCCATCAAGTCTCCTCCTGAACACCTCCAGTGACGGAGACTCCACCACCTCCCCAGGCAGCCCATTCCAATGGGCAATCACTCTCTCTGTGTAAAACTTCCTCCTGACCTCCAGCCTGAACTTCCCCGGCGCAGGCTGAGACTGTGTCCTCTTGTTCTGGTGCTGGCTGCCTGGGAGAAGAGACCAACCTCTGTCTGTTTACAACCCCCCTTCAGGTAGTTGTAGAGAGCAATAAGGTCACCCCTGAGTCTCCTCCTCTCCAGGCTAAGCAACCCCAGCTCCCTCAGCCTCTCCTCACAGGGCTGTGTTCCAAACCCCTCACCAACTTTGTTGCCCTTCTCTGGACTTGTTCCAGCAGCTCAACCTCCTTCCTAAACTGAGGGGCCCAGAACTGGACACAGTACTCGAGGTGTGGCCTAACCAGTGCAGTGTACAGGGGCAGAATGACCTCCCTGCTCCTGCTGGCCACACTGTTCTTAATGCAGGCCAGGATGCCATTGGCCCTCCTGGCCACCTGGGCACACTGCAGGCTCATGTTCATCCTACCATCAACCAGCACCCCCAGGTCCCTCTCTGCCTGGCTGCTCTCCAGCCACTCTGCCCCCAGCCTGTAGCACTGCATGGGGTTGTTGTGGCCAATGTGCAGCCCCTGGCACTTGGATGTGTTCAATCTCCTGCCCTTGGCCTCTGCCCATCTGTCCAGCCTGTCGAGGTCTCTCTGCAAAGCCTCTCTACCCTCCAGCAGATCAACTCCTGTCCCCAGCTTGGTGTCATCAGCAAATTTACTGATGATAGACTCAATGCCCTCATCCAAATCATCAATGAAGATGTTAAAGAGGATGGGGCCCAGCACTGATCCCTGGGGGACTCCACTACTAACTGGCTGCCAGCTGGCTGTGGCACCATTCACCACCACTCTCTGGGCTCAGCCTCCAGCCAGTTCCTAACCCAGCTCAGAGTTGCTGCTGTCCAAGCCATGGGCTGACAGCTTGGCCAGGAGTTTGCTGTGGGGGACGGTGTCAAAGGCCTTGCTGAAGTCATGCCACTGCTGCTAGTGGCTGTGGATTGATTGCTTGTGGGGTTTATAGATACTCAGATACTGTGGTGTGGCTGTCCAATACTAGCTGTGATCCCTTGGGGCTCAGGGGGTGTTCTGGAGGAAGTTTTGCTGTGTTTGCCAATGGTGAACTCATGGAACTGTACCTGTACATTGAATTTGCATTTCTTTTTAAACAGCAAGTTGCAGATTTAATAGGAGCTGATGCAAGGGAAATTATTTTTACCAGTGGTGCAACAGAATCGAATAATATGGCAATCAAGGTAAAAGGTTTGCAATGGTAGTTATTGATTACATTAGAATTGTACTCCCTAGAGCTTCAGGTGTCTTTGGGGGGGGTAAATGTCAGTGTGTTGTGCTCCTTAGCAAACAATATGCATCCCTGTGGTCTTCTGCTACATACATGGAGGAGATACTGGGATGCTTTGGTACCCAGGACACGTTTTTGAGGCCAGAGTATAATACTCAGTGTTTATCTCCTCTACACAAAATACAGTCCTTCTGCTTAGCTGCTTACAGTCCTTGCCATGAAATAGAGCAGAGATGCTGATTACAGCTTCTGACTGAGACTGTAGTGTTTTAACCCTTAGTACCTGGTCATCCAGACCTCTCATTGTGTGTGACTCCATTGCACATGTTAACAGTGTCTAGAACTCACATCAGTTAAGGTTTCCCAGGCTCTTTGCAACCTGAAGTGCTTTGAGCACTGAGTCCTGATGGGAAGGTGCAGTGGGAATTACAGGACAGGACCTTTGTGAGGTGCATGACTTGGGGCAGGCGGAGAAGATCCGCATTAGTTCTGTCTACATCGTAGTTTCCCTTCTCTGATGATTTTGTGTAAGGCTTGCACTCTCCAGTGGTCTGATGGCAGATTCCTTGTTCATGGATTGTGCTGACAGGGTGTTGCAAGGTTCTACAAGGCCAGGAAAAGGCACATCATCACCACGCAGACAGAGCACAAGTGCGTGTTGGATTCTTGCCGCTCCTTGGAGGCAGAAGGTTTTCAAGTCACCTATCTGCCTGTCCAAAAAAATGGGCTCATAGACTTGAAGGTAGGTTGTTTACTGATGAGAAGAAAGTGGGAACAGAAGATGTTTTTCCTTCAAGTTGATACTCAAGTGATGTGCCCCCTTGATAATAAAGGAGAAAGGATGATGAATATCACAGGGTAGAATGACAATCACCTCTCCATCACAGCCAGAGAAGGACTTTTCTCCCTGGTGCTGTATACTTCTTCTCAGCCAAAACACCCATCTCACCCCACTGTTCACCTGCTGCCATTCATACCCATGCAGTGGGGCTGTTGTGTTCCTTTCAGAGAACCCAGTACATGACTAGGAGAGGCTGCCTTTGCTACAGCAGTCAGTGGTTGAGATTTCCTGACCTAAGCTACTCAGGGCATCAGACAACAGTGATTGCAATGCTCTGTCCGTGCACAGACCCTTCTGGCTGCAGTCCTGGCTTTTAGAAGAACAAGCCTGTATTTCCTCCTGTGTCCTGTAATACGGGATAGCTTCAGTTTTATTCCTAGCCCTGTCATCTGGCATGGAGAGACCTTGCTTCTGCGTGGTGGGGTAGAGAGAGCAGGCCTGCAGGCGCAGGAGTGCTGTGTGTGTTCTCAGAGAAGTTTGTGGTGAGACCCCAGCTTAAACATTCTCCCCATCACAAGAAGAACATAAAACTCTTGGAGCAAGTCCAGAGGAGGTCTTCTGCTATGAGGATAGGCTGAGGGAGCTGGAGGTGTTCAGCCTGGAGAGGAGAAGACTCCAGGAGGACCCTAGAGCTGCTTTCCAATAGCTGAAGGGATCCTACAGGAAGGCTGCAGAGGGACTTTTCATGAAGGTGTCTAGAAACAGGACAAGGGATGATGGTTTGAAGCTGAGGGAGAGCAGAGCTTAGGAAGAAGTTCTTCTGTCAAGGTTGGTGAGACTCTGGATTAGGTCATCTGGAGAAGTTGTGGATGCACCCTCTTTGGAGGTGTTCAAGACCAGAGTGGATGAGGCCTTAAGCAGCTGAGTTTAGTTGAGAGGCATTGCTGCCCTTTGCGAGGGGTTGGAGTAGATGAGCTCTGAGGTCCCTTCTAGCCTGAGCCACTCTGGGATTCTATGACTCCTTTGCAGGATGCTTCCTTGTAGATACTGCAGTTCCTTTATAGCCACCTCACTTTGTCTAGATGTGGCTTAAGATATTTTGTGGGTGGTTAATTCACTGAGGAAAACAGTTCAGGAGAGTGTATGAGACACAGCAAAAGCCTGTTCTGAGCTGATGCAGGGTACATCTGGTCCAGCCTTTCTTGGTGAAGTGAGCTGACCCACCACCCTGTCAAGTGAGTCTTAAAGCTGCCCAACATAGGGCAATCCACTGCTTCCCTTGGGTGATGATTCCAGTGTCTGACTTTTCTCATAGGGAAACATTTTCTTCTGGAGTGCAATGGGAATGTCCCCAGCAGTAACTTGCCCCTGTCACTCCTTGACTTTTCCATAAGACTCCTCATAAAAAGGGAGTTTCCATCCTCATGCAAGCCACCCTTTATGGACTAGTCTGCTGTAATAAGGTCTCCCCTAGGTCTTCTCTTTGTATTCACACAGGAGGGTGCTCTCACCAAGATTGTCAGAGCCCAGGGGGTTGTTGGTGGTGTGCTAGTTATGAGGCTAGTGGTTAAGATTTGCTGGCAAATTGAAGCACAGGAATCTTGCTGCTTCTTCAATCACAGCTTCTACCTGTTTGAATGTTTCACCAGGAGCTGGAGGCTGCATTCCGGCCAGACACGAGTTTGGTTTCTGTAATGACTGTGAATAATGAAATAGGAGTCAAGCAGCCAGTTGGTGACATTGGTGAGTACTCCATGGCTTCCAGAGGCCAGCTGCTCTCACTGCTGCTTCTTTTCACTTCATGTTTGCAGAGCCAGGTGCTGCTGATACAGAAGATCAGGTGTTGATATAGTGAAGGAAGCAATAATAATGCTGTCCCAAATGAAAATGTCTTAAAAGGGAAAGGAGGATGGAATTCAGTGCTTTTACAGCAGGTGACAGCCTTGTAGTGCAGGTCAGCTGCAGTATCTCCAGTTTCATTCTGAATTGTGTGGTGGATGGAAACATTGTACAGAGCACCTGGCCAGACTGGGGTTACAGACTCAAATGCATTCTTGAGTACTTGTACCCAGAATTTGGGGTGGCAGGGGATGGTGACAACCACTTTGACACTGCTTTACCCCCAGTATTACTGTATGCTGCCACAAATAATTGGTTTGGAGGTCAAAAGGCCACTGAAAAGCCAGGTTATTGGAACCAGAGGGTGAGCCAAGCTCTGAGCAGGCAGACGGAGAGATGGACACCTCAAAGTAGGTGAAGAGAGACCTGGAGAGCCAGGGCTCTCTTTGCCACCTGTGCTTATATTGTCAGGGCTGTTACTGTTGTCCCGTGCTTGAATGGCAGAGATAGCTGCTGCCAAGCTCTGGTTCCCAGAGTCAGCTCTCATAACACCTTGGCAGCAGGTCCCATAGCCCAGGCCTGTGGCCTGCGGGGTTAACCTGCGACCTGCTTAGTGTGAGGCTCGTGGCCTGCCCTTAGCAGTGGCAATGCTGCTCTTGCTGGAACATGGGAGAGCAGCTGCTCCTGTGGAAGGTAATGCTGAACTTGGGCAAAGGAGGGGTCTAGGGTACAACTGTGCTAGGTACAGACTCTGTGGAGGATTAGTTCTGAGATTTTTGGATGACAGAATTGAATGATGCAGTCCCCTGCCCATGAGCACTGCACTGTGTGGGTCCTTGGAGTACTTTAGTTTAGCTCTGGATGCAAAGATGTTGACGACAGGCACTAGTGTGGCTTCAGGTGGCAGCCATCAGCCACTGGTGTGAGAGCTAGTGACAATTCTGTGAACACTTTTGAAGCTGAGGATTGCAATACTTGGAAAGCAGGGGAAATGGCCTAACAATGCTTGGCAAGTATAAACCTGAAAGTAAAGCTGGGCTGGTGTTGAGAAGAAAAATAATGGAGGAGGAAGAGAGAAGTAATTTTGTCCAGCTGTGGAGTCACCCCTGTGGGGAAACTGTTTGCAGTTGTTTGTGCTTAAACAAGGTGTGGCTTTGGAAACAATCTCACTGTTTAACATCAGAAGACTTTTTGACTTCTCAACTGAGAAGAATCCTGCAGTCTTACCTTCTGACCTGCCTGAGCCTGTGCCCAGCAAGGTATCAGCCACAGGGCTTAAGACACTTCACAGTGAAAGAAACTTGACAGCACCCATTCCTCCCTCCTTCACCTCAGAACCCATCCCTACTATAAACTGATGCTTTAGATTCCTTGTTCTGATCCCTGCAGTCATAACAATGAGGTGAGATAATGTGGGGGGTTGTGTTTCTCTTCTGTTCCAGGTGAGATCTGCCGTGCACGCAAGGTTTTCTTCCACACAGACGCTGCACAGGCAATTGGTAAAGTTCCTATGGATGTCAACGACATGAAAATAGATCTGATGAGCATCAGTGGCCATAAAATTTATGGTCCCAAAGGTACTTTTACTGAAGTGCTCTTCTAGAGAGATTTTCTTTCTGGGCCTCCCTTAAGGACACAAGATGTGAGCCAAACCTGTCTGTCACAGGAGCTGTTGCTTAGAAAACTCTTCTTACTGGACTGCATGTGGAGTAGTTCAGGCACTGCTGCCAGACTTAAAGCTGTAGTAAATGGATCTTTAGTGCTGATGGGTTGTGAGGTGGCTTCACCAAAGGAAGATGCAGTAGCATTAGGATGCTCTTCAGGTGTTATCTGCATGGTGTGAAGCAGAATTGATGCTGAAATGGTTGAAAGGAAACCACCAGGTTGTAGGGCAAAGTTTCAACCCAAGTCTGACTTGCAGCAAGGAGACTGAAAGGTAACCTGAAAGTTTAATTCCTTGGTGATTTTGGTGGCTGTCCACTTCCAATGGCTTCTTTCCCCTAACCCCAGTTCTGCATCATCTTTGAAAAATGTGGTTTAAAATCTGGCTGTGAAGTTGACTCCCAGATACTAAAGGTTCAGCTGTTGTCACTGGCACAGTCCATTTAGTTTGTCACACTAGGTGTAGACAGACAGAAGTCAGGTTTGCTGTCCTCTGTGTCCTCTTTGGAAACAAAGGCAAACTCAGTATTTTTTGTATGTTGTCTTTTTCTGTATGAGCTCTCCTTGGAACCTCTGGATGAGGACTGAGTCGTTTGTCATTGGAACAGGCTGCCCAGGGAGGTGGTTGAGTCATCATCCCTGGAGGCATTCAAGAGGGGATTGGATGTGGCACTTGGTGCCATGGTCTAGGCATGGGGTCTGTGTTGATAGGTTGGACTCGATGATCCTCGAGGTCCTGTCCAACCTAAGTGATACTGTGAGTTTTCCACTAATAACTGGGCAGATCACAGACAATTTTTCCCACAATATTATGAGCAGAGGTTACAAACATTCTTCCTGTGGTGACAGTCACTCGTTGTGTATCTGTCACAGCTGGAGGCAGATCCTCCCTTGCCTCCCACTGGGGCAGAAAAAGGACTCAGAGGAACAGATTGCAGAAGTGATGGAAAGTTTAAATGGAAAAGCAGTGAGTGTTTTACAGAAGGTACAAGCACAGTGACCAAAAGCATCCCAAAGCACACAGAGTCCCTTATAGCACACCCAGAAACCTCCCAGCATTTCCCTTCTCCTGACCTGAGGGTACACCCAAAACCCCCAGGGCTCACTCTTCCACTCCCTCCACTGTTGGGACATCTCAGATCTGGCCAGCTGAGATTAGCCTTTCTCTCTTCTCCTCCTGGCATTAGGCCTAGCCAGGCCCAAGAGGCCTGGAGATAACTCCCCTTCCACTACCAGATAGGGAGCATCTCCTACAGGAACAGCGAGGGAAGAAAGAGGAAGTGTGAGACCTTGCAGATGGATTTATGGGAAGCAGGACTTCATGGGTATGCAATGCACAGCTTCCTGTGTCCACCCACTGGGCTGGACACTCGGGGCACCAGAGTGCCCCCCTTATGGCAACAGCAGGAGGCACCCAGCCCAAACTGCCCCAGTATCATAGTATCATTCAGGGTTGGAAGGGACCACAAGGATCATCTAGTTCCAACCCCCCTGCCATGGGCAGGGACACCCCACACTAGATCAGGCTGCCCAGAGCCTCATCCAGCCTGGTCTTAAACACCTCCAGGGACGGGGCCTCGACCACCTCCCTGGACAACCCATTCCAGGGTTTCACCACTCTCATGGGGAAGAACCTCAATGAATGTGTATCAGTCAAGTTTCTAGGTAGGAAAAACAGAGTTTGAAATAGGCTGACTGTCAAAACTGGCTTATCTATTCTGCCTGCTGCAAACTGGTGCCACTGATGAGTGTCCTTAATGAGAAGAAGGGGAGAGGACTCCTAACCTGGTGCTGGCCTGGTAATCCAGGGAAAGGAGTTCTAGAACTTTCAGTTGGAATTAGTAAGGGATCTTCAATGAAATATCTGTGTGTAAAAGCTTCAGTGCAAAGGGAAGAACTCCAGCCAAGCACAGGAATTGTGAGAATTAAGGGAAGCACAGAGTCCTTAGATGGCTGAAGGGCACAGAGGCTCAAGAAGCTGCAGCTCAGCTTCTCCCATGGTGGAGGCTCTGGGAGCCTGAATGAGGAGGAGCATGAGCAGTGGAACGCAGCCTGTTCTTAGCTAATGTGCTCCTGTCTTGCTCACAGTTTTCCTCAGCAAGCTGTCCTGAGTGTGTGCTGAGGAGATGAGGAAGGTTGCTAAACCTTGAGTCCAGAGCTTTGCCACTGTGTGTGGATGCTGAAGCTGCTCTCCTTCTTTTCCAGGGGTTGGTGCCATCTATGTTCGCCGGCGGCCGCGTGTCAGGCTGGAGCCCCTGCAAAGTGGGGGAGGGCAGGAGAGAGGGCTGCGGTCTGGGACTGTGCCCACTCCCTTAGCAGTGGGCCTGGGGGCAGCATGTGAAGTGGCACAGCAGGAGATGGAGGTACGTGGGAGAAGATGCATGGCCTAGATTCCAGACAGTAATCTATCAGGGCTGGCTGGCGCTTGGATTTATGAGGTCTTTTTCAGTCTGTGTGCCTGAATTGAATTTGAGACTTGTGTTACAACATGAAGTAAATGTTTTGAGATCCTCAGGGATGGTGTTGGGTAACTGGGAATTGATGTTTCAGCTTTCTGAAGTTTCTTTTTTTGTGATTTCAATCAAATTTTCCACAATAGGCTTACAGTTGACAGCTTTAGTGATAACACAGTCTTAAGTGCTTGGACTCCTCTCTTCACTCTGAATGTATTAGCAGCATCTCTGAAATGGTTATGTAATGTTTAGTGACAAAGAAAAAGACTCCATAGTCCATTGTCATACTTACACAATGTAGGTAAGTTCAAGTTTGCAGTTTTGCAGCTAAGAATCCTTTTATTTGTTGTTTTTAATAGCTTGGGCTGTACAGGTTTTGCTAGGTCTGGTGTCCAAGCCTCTGTGTGCTGTTCCAACTGTCTGTGGGCACCAATGCATTCTTGCAACTGGAGTGCAAACATCCTTTGAGTCTGACATCCATGCACAGTATAGCAGCCTTCCAGTACCTGGAAGGGGCTTTCAAGAAAGCCAGGCAAGGACTTTTGACAAGGGCTTGTTGTGATGGGATGAGAGGCAATTGATTGAGAAGGGCAGATTTAGACTGGAGACTAGGAGGAAATTCTTGAGGGTGAGGATGGTGAGACTCTGGCACAGGCTGCCCAGGGAGGCTGTGGCTGCCTCCTCCCTGGAGGTGTTCAAGGCCAGGCTGGATGAGGCCTTGAGGAACCTGGACTGGTGGGAGGTGTCCCTGCCCATGGCAGGGGGTTGGCACTGGATGGTCTTTAAGGTCCCTTCCAATCCAACCCATTCTGTGAATCTTCCTGGGAGACAGGCAGGGACTCACCTCGTGAACTGGGTGGTTAGGGAAGCCTTGTTGGAGGACAGTGGGCCTGCAGAGCCTGAATTCGGCATGAGCTTCCTATCTGGATTCTCTCTCTTGCCTGGCAGGGTGTTGGTGTTTCTAAGTCATTTAATGTTAGAGCCTTATTTTCTTTTAAAGCTTTTTCAGGCTTCACAACAGGCAGGAAGTGCATGTGTGCCTCTGTGTGTTTCTGTGCACTGCAGCTGGTACCACACCTTACTGCTTTGTTAGTGTAAGTGACCTCATTTTTCAGTCTAAAACAGGACACCACATGTGGACAGTTCTCACTGTGTCAGTTAGATGTTGTAAAGGCTGAGCTCAGAGTAACTCATTCTTAGTCCTTGCCTACAAGAATAATCAGGGGCTTGGAACACCTCTGCTACAAGGACAGGCTGAGAGAGCTGGGGTTGTTGAGCCTGGAGAAGAGAAGGCTCCAGGGAGACCTAATAGCCTTCCAGTACCTGAAGGGGCTACAAGAAGGCTGCAGGGGAACTGTTCCCAGAGGCCTGCAGGGACAGGCCCAGGGGCAATGGCTTCAGAGCAGATTGAGATTGGATGTGAGGGACAAGTTCTGCCCCAGGAGGCTGCTGGAACACTGCAGCAGGTTGCCCAGGGAGGTGGTTGAGGCTCCATCCCTGGAGCTATTCCAGGTGAGGCCCGACAGGCCTCTGGGCAGCCTGATCCAGTGGAGGATGTCCCTGCTGGGTGCAGGGGCTGGGACTGGATGGGCTTTGGAGCTCCCTTCTATGGGATTCTATGATTTTTGTAGTTTGAGAGCTCCTAGGGAAGCAAAGGGCCCAGGCCAGAGCAGACTCTTGCCTGTGTTGCAGAATGCATCATGCTCTGCGTTCCCTGACTCCTCTCTAAACACACAGAGCGCCGTGCTCGTAGCAAAGCTTGTTGGACAGCTTGTATGTGAGGATCTTTCTGAGTGGTTTGGGATATACCTGAAGGCTGATCCTCCTGCAAACAAACTGGTGACTGGCTTTTAAAACAGCCTCTAGAGCAGGCAAAACTTGACACAGTCTTTTGAAGTTTCAGATGAGTTCTTTCTGTAGTCTGTCTAAATCCAGCTACTTGAGTATGCTCCTGGCTGGTGACACAAAGCAGTTTGAGTGAAGCCAAACTTGGCACTGCTAATTGTTTTGGTCTCTTCTGTGGTTCTTTGCTAGTATGACCACAAGCGAATCTCCCAGCTGGCAGAGCGCCTGGTCACCAACATCATGAGGGAGGTTCCTGATGTGGTCATGAATGGAGACAGAGAGCATCGCTACCCAGGTAACACCAGCCAGGGCCTGAGCTGCTTGGAGCCCGCTGGCTCCTTGGTGGCCGTGGCCATGGCTGGATAATGCACTTCAGCTGCACATGGTGTAACCAGTGCCACGAGGGGTGGGACTTGCCCTAGATATCACAGAACCACTCAGGTTGGAAAAGACCCTTAGGGTCACCCAGTCCAACCATTGACCCTACTCAACAGAATTCACCCCTGAACCCTATCCCCAAGCACCACATCGAAACGACCTTTAAGCACCTCCCTGGGCAGCCTGTGTCAGTGTCTGATCACTTTTGCTGTGAAAAACATTCAGCTGATGGAAGATGGTTTTGTTTATTGGTATGTAGGATGCATCAACTTGTCTTTTGCATATGTGGAAGGGGAAAGTCTTCTGATGGCTCTGAAAGATGTGGCTCTGTCTTCAGGAAGGTAGGTGGAATGTGTGGGAGGGATAGCAGTGTGTTTGGGAGGGAAAGCAACATCTGTTAAAGGAGGTACAAGCCAAGGAGTGGTCTCCTCTGTGCCTTGTATTTGGTTAAGGAGTCACTCTGGCATTGGTTGCATTCCAAGTTTCTCTGAGGTGGCAAATGAAGGTCAAATTTACTCCTCCTGAGAACAGCAAATGCCAACTCCCCCACTCCAAAACAAAAGCATAAAAAACACCCTAGAAATTCCTGCCTGCCAGCCATGCACGCTGGTTCCCTGTGATACTGCTGGCCCTGACTTGGAACTGCTGGGGACACTGCCTTCTGAAGGCCACCAGCACTCGAGCAGCTTCTGTCCTTCAGCAGAACTTCATGAGAGTGACAGATTGTGACTAGAACCTATCAAGGCTGGAAAATGCCTGAGTTCAGGTAGCTCACAGTGCCTGTGTTTGTGCCAGAGCAGCAGGGATATGGCACACTCTTGTATGGAGCCCTATGGCCTGCAGGAGTGCTGAGTTAATTTCTCTGTTACTGAGGCAGTCTCAGTTCTCACAGTGGAGTTAGTGTGGTGTGCAGGTGCCCTCCTTTCCTCGCCTCTGAGAGCAAAGTGGTCAGCATATCCCAATGAGAAGTTTGCTGGCACTGTGCACAGGAGGAACAAGTCTCCACATGACTGCCTCTGCAGCTGAACACTGCTGTAACTTGAAAACCTCTTCTGAGGTTCTGCTCTGTGCACTGGAGCTGCAGACAGCACTTTGGTTTGTTCTGTGTGTTGCTACCTGTAAAGCTGAGTAACAGCATGTAACCAGCTTTGCCCGCTGCTCCAGGATGGGAGTTCTCTGCTAACAGCCACCAGCTAGCTCATCTTGCTCTGGAGTCCTCTCTGTACTGTTTCATTCTGCTGCATAACAGCAGCTTGTGAAGTTTTATTTGGTTTTCTGTTTTGATGTTCTGTTGGTATGTTACAATCTCTGGGTAGTTCTGCTTGGGGTCCTTTGTCTGTTTTCATAGCTGTCATTTAGCTACCTCTTAGTCTGCAATCATAGAACTGCTTTAGCTGGAAAAGACCTCCCAGGTCACCGAGTCCAACCCAAGGCCACTACGGCCATGTCCACAGCCTCAAGGGACAGTGACTCCACCACCTTCCTGAGCAATCTAGTGCAATGCCTGACCAATTCCAATGAGATCCAGAGGAAACAGGTTTGGCTTCTGACAGCAGAAAGACCTTGGCCACACCACCGCCCTGCCTCTGCAGCCAGGCTGCGTTCCTGCTGCGTCTGTTTGCCTGTGTGTTGATTCCTCCTGTGTTCTCTGTGTTAGCTCTTTGTCCCTTGTGCTCCTATTCATTGCCCTCATTCCCCTCTAAGGCCTGCCCCTCGCATTCTGCAGCCACAGGAATAGCTCTTTTCTTGCTGGTGTTCACTGCTGGTTTCTAAGAGGCTGAGGAAGCTGATACAGGTTGTCATAAAGAGTCGCAGTAATGATTGGTATCTGTAAGTGGCCTGTTCTGGGTTGGAGTAGGTTAGTGAGGTTTCTTCAGTTGTAACATCTGCACATGAGCAGAAGTTTGACATTTGCTTGCCTCCCCTTTCCCCAGTGCCTGCACATCAGCCTCTCTGGAGCCTTCCTATGTTTTGCGAGCGATTGGGACGGATGAGGACCTGGCTCACTCCTCTATAAGGTGGGTGAGGTGCTCTTGCCTGTGCTTCCAAGGATTCCTCTTGTCTGATAGGAGTATGTGGTGTTTGTGTCCCAGCTCTCTGTTTGCACGTGATCCCAGTCCTTAATGGTTTTCCTTGGGTGTAGGTTTGGCATTGGCCGTTTCACCACCGAGGAGGAGGTGGACTACACCGTGCGGAAGTGCATACAGCACGTCAAGAGGCTGCGGGAGATGAGGTGAGGCTCTGCGCGTCGGCGCCGGCGCGGCAGCCAGCGAGGGGATGGATTTAGTTGTCTCTGGTGGTGCCAGAGTGGACAGGGAGGGAGCCTGATCTTAACAGGAGTGAGAATTTTTTAAGGAAGCAAACTTTATAACAAACCTTCTCTTGGATCCTGCCTTGGTCAGGGAAACAATGCAAGCAGGGCAAAGGCTTCAGGCCCAGCATGGGAGCGGGTAATGAGGTGGAGCACCTGCCCTCTCACCTCTTGTGTTTTGGGTTGAGGATACAGCTGAGGACTGGTTGTCTGAAGCTTGCTGACCTCCAGAAGGAGAAGATGGGTAGATGGGTCTCTCCTCATTTCTCCTGTCACTGATTGAATTGCCTGTTTGGTTATTGTTGTTGATGTTGTTGTGTGCGTTTCTGATAGCCCTCATTTGTCTCCTTTCTTTACAGCCCCCTCTGGGAAATGGTGCAGGATGGAATTGATCTCAAAAGCATTAAATGGACTCAGCACTGAGAGAACAGCTCTGTCCATGGACTAGATGTGGATGTAGAGTAAAATGCATTTTCTGTACATTCCTGAACAAATTTTTCCAGCACTTCTGGTTTTTGCTGCTTGCAGTTTGACTGGGAAATTACCCTCTGTGGCCACAAAGTCGAAGAAGCCAAAAATTGAAGTAGTCTTTATCCTGGAGAGAGGCAGGATGCTGTAACACATACTGCATTCATATTGACACAGAGAAATTGATGCTAAAACATCAGTTATTTGGAAATGCCTTCTCTAGTAAGAAAAGGAAATCAGGTTGTTGCACCTGGGCCAGCAGGGTGCTGGTGAGAGGTTGTTGCTTCTCAGTGTGAAAGGTCCCCTTGTAGCTGTTGTGTTTGCAGCACAGAGCTGTTGCCAGGACCTCTGTGTGTTTGGGGTGGGCATCCTGCAACAGCAGCTGGCTTTGTGCTACTCAGATGTGTCGTGCTGTGAGAAATTCTCAGATGAGAAGCAGCTTGGCACTTGAAGAGGACAGCTCGGTGTGGCTGTGCCTTCACAGCTCAGTTGTATGTGCAGTTCCAAACAGCTTTTCTCAAGCACTGTTCTTGGCTCTGGTTTCACCTGCTCCAGGGTGATGCTTGCACAAACTAGTTTGCATTAATTCAAAACATACTTTTGCATAGAATTCTCAATACAAGGGTGATGCACTTTGCTGTCCCCTCCATTGTGCTGTGCTAGTGTTTTTTCTAAGGACAGAAAGCTAGAGTGCCTGGGGGAGGGAGGTGGGCAGAGTCTGTCAGTCAGTGGCAATAGCAGTTTGGTTAGGACACAGTGGTGATGGTGGTTGGGAGAGCAGGTAAGGTGCAATGCCTTAATGCAGCCTGGGGTTTTTTGCTTCCCTTGGAATAAGTCCTTTGCTGTTACTCTGTTTGCCTGTGAGCTGTTGGCTTCTGTCATGTCAGGGAGTCTTGCCCAGCTGAGCCTGGATGTTTTGCTGGAGATAAGAGCAGGTGGCTCTGGGTGACAGACCTCACGGCTGTCTGCTAGCGACTTGTAAGGGAGTCCATTCCCTGGGGTCTGTTAAAAATGAGATGAACTCATAGTAAAGTCCCTTTTGTTATCTTTGTTGATCTTTCCAGTAGGAAGCCTAGCCCCTTATCACCAAGTGCCTTTGTTTCAGCTGCTGAAGCAGACAGTTCTCCAGTTGGTTGTGTTGATGGATGGATGCTGTGTTGGCTGCTGAACTGAATGCACTCTGTAGAGAGCACATCTTCAGTCGTGGGTGGTATCTACCTCGGGAGTGGACTGTGTAACGTAAAAGCTGAAGCTGAGTCCCACAGGGTGGATTGTGATACAGCAGCTTATGTTTGGAGTTTTTCTTTTGGGTTCCCAAGGACAGATTTGGTTGCAATGCAAAGCTAAGCCTCAGTTGTTCTAGTAGAAACTACTGGCTTTAGCAGTTCTGATGCTGTGGGGCTGGCACCTTGTGTTTCATCTCAACATTGTAAAAACTACCCTGTGCATGAAGAGCTTTTGCAGCTGTGTGTGCTCTGCTCTCTCCATGGGCTGTGTGCTTTTTCTGGATGAAGCATGTGAGAACACTTTCCCAGCATGTTTTAGAACTGTGTGTTTATGAAATTGTGCTTCATGGATAATAAAAACTATAGAGAAGACCTAAACTTGGCTACTTTCAGCCTTTTTGGATCCACCTGTCTGGCTGAACTAGGCAGCACAATCAGCTGATAAATTTCAGCCTTTCATTAGAGAGCAGCAAAAGATCAAACTCCTTCATTTACTTTCTGTCATGAAGTCATAGAGTCATGGAATGGCTCAGGTTGGAAGGGGCCTCAGAGATCATCTACTCCAACCTTCCTGCCATGGGCAGGGACACCTCTATACTAGACTTGGTTCCTCAAGCCCTCATACAACTTGGCTTTAAAGACCTCCAGGAAGAAGATACCCACAACCTCCCTGGGCAACCTGTTCCACTGTCTCACCACCCTCATTTCCTAAGCTCCAGTGTAACCCTGCTCTCCCTCAGCTTCAAACCTTTCCCCCGTGTCCTGTTCCTGGGCACCCTTCCCAGCTCTCCTGTAGGATCCTTTCAGCTGTTGGAAAGCAGCTCTAGGGTCCTCCTGCAGTCTTCTCCTCTCCAGACTGAAGACCCCCCAGCCCCTCTCAGCCTGTCCTCATAGCAGAGGGGCTCCAGCCCTTGGATCATCCTTGTGGCCCTCCTCTGGACTCACTCTGATAGTTCCATGTCCTTATGATGGGGACCCCAGAACAGGACAGAGTTGTTGAGGTGGGGGTCTCACAAGACCAGAATCAAGTCAACCCTTGGCTTTTGAGGAGTTCTTCTCAAACTTGCTGCCTGATCTGTTTTGACAAAAGCTCAAATGGTGATTGAGAAAAGGGAGCTCCAGATGTGATGCTGCTGCAACACAGAATTGTGATGGAACAGAGATTCTGCTTGCAGGGAACACGCAGGGAAGCTCATTCACACTCCTAACATCTTTGAAAAAAATAACAGAACAAGGTGAGGACAAAGTTCCAGTGGAGATGCTTTTGCCCATGATGCAAGGAAGTAACAGCAGGGATGAGCAACTGGCTGTCCACCACTGAGTGCAGCTGAAGCATTTTGTATGGGGAAGTAAACTTTGGGAGGAGAATATTTTCAGGTGGAATTGCCAGTAACTCAGAAGGGAGATGTGGAGGCCTGTGGCATGGGAGGGGTGTTGGGGATTCATTGCAGCCATCTGCAGGGCATTCAATGAATAAGAGGATAGCAGGAGGGGGAAGATTTAGTGCCAGTGTTGCAAGTGTCATAGAGATTGAACCAGTGTGACGAGGAGTAAGAGAAACATTCAGTAGTGCAAGAGGGTTAGGTAATGCACAAGGGGAGCAAAACATTCTGATGGATGGATGTTACCACCAACACTGATAGAGGATATCCACCACACAAATCTTGGATTATGCAGAGGGAGACATTTACTTGTTGTGGACTTGAGATGATGAAGAGGGTCAGTTGACAGACTTACACACAGTGTTACACAGCCAGCCATAAACTTTACTGGGGATTGGGTTTTAAGTTAGAAATGAACATGAAGCCTATTGCTCACAACAAAATACCCCCTCCTAGGTTCCATCTTCCAGCTGTTTGACAAGACAAGCCAAGCAGTTGTTCTGCTGTGCTGTCAGTCATGGCCAAACTGTTCTCAAATTGCTAACAAGGGTGCCCTGCGCTTTGACATGAAACAGTTACCTGAGGCTGAGAGCTGGCCAAAGAGCTGTTCTCCAGGGATTGAGCCTCAACCACCTCCCTGGGCAACCTCTTGCAGTGGTTTAGCAGCCTCCTGGTGCAGAACTTGTTCCTCACATCCAATCTCAATCTGCTCTGCTCTGCTCTGAAGCCATTGCCCCTGGGCCTGTCCCTGCAGGCCTCTGGGAACAGTTCCTCTGCAGCCTTCTTGTAGCTCCTTCAGGTACTGGAAGGTCACTATTAGGTCTCCCTGGAGCCTTCTCCTCTCCAGGCTGAACACCCCCAGCTCCCTCAGCCTGGCCTCACAGCAGAGCTGCTCCAACCCCCTGATTATTTTTGTAGGCAAGGACTGAGTTACTCTGAGCTCAGCCTTTACAACATCTAACTGACACAGTGAGAACTGCTTCTGCTGAGTGAATTAAATGTTCTCTCCCCATGAGAATGTGGCTATGGTTGAGATAGCAGTTGCAGACCCATGGAGGTGATCAGTGTCACAGGCATCTTTTCCAGACTTTGCTGTGTCACAAACCAGAATGCGCGAGGTGCAAGGACACCTGTGGGTCTGCAGCAGCTCCCCAGGACATCAAGGCTTGCTCTGCAGTGTGCCTTCATGGAGTCAGGACAGACAACAGTTTCGAGACCTGCTAAATATTATGTGGTTTGGTCCTCATTTTGTGTGTGCAGGTTCACACAGTCATCTCACAAGTCTCTTCACCAGATGTCAGCAACAGAAAGGAACATGGTGACATTGTACAGGGGCTTTGTTTTCTTCTGGCCTAGGACACTCTACTGCTGCCCTTTTGTTATCCTACACCTTTTTCCTGCTGCAGGGTGCTGGTGTAGCACAAATAGTGCTGCAGAGTGAGGCCCTGAGTTGCAGGTGCTCCTGCTACCCTTCACATACTGTGCTGAGCTGCTGCTCTGGGCTGTATTGAGGGCTGCATGCTAACAACTGACCCTGCCTCCTGTCACTCAGGTTAGAGTGGCTGCTACCTAGGGCAATTGAGGAGTGATGTCTAAGCAGATGGCATGCTTAGCAGGACAAAACCTAGACACAAGGTTGACAGAAAGTGGTTTGCCTGCTGTGCCCTGGTTAGTTCATTGACTATTTCATATTTATCTATTTACCTCATTTATTTCATAAATACCAAATAATACCAAGCAGAGCACAAAATCTGTAATCCCAGGGCTAACAGGGAGAAGATAAAGTGTAGGCTGTTTGATGAGAAGGTACAAGGGTGGTAAAGGACAATTTGGAGTAGAAAGAAGGGATAGACAGGGGAAAAATCTCATGTCCTGGTCTGCATCAAAATTGGAACCAGCAGGAAGAGGGAGATGATTCTTCCCTGTACTCTGCTTTGGTGAGATCCCACCTGCAGGGCTGGGGCACCTCCCTTAGGGGGACAGGCTGGAAGAGTTGGGGTTTCCAGCCTGTAGCAGAGAAGGTTCTGGGGAGACGTTAGAGCATCCTTCCAGTACCTGAAGGAGGCCACAGGAGAGCTGGGGAGGGACTTTTGACAAGGGCTGGGGGTGGTACGATGAGAGTGAATCATCGAATCGTGGAACCACCCTGGCTGGAAAGCACCAGAACAGACTGAAGCTGGAGGAGGGCAAATTCAGACTGGAGATTATGAAGAAATTCTTGACAGTGAGGGTAGGAAGAGACTGGAACAGGTTGCCCAGGGAGGTTGTGGATGGCCCCTCCCTGGAGGTTTTCAAGGGCCTTGAGCAACCTGTTCCAGTGGTGTGAGCAGCAAATGAAATAATTGAGGTAAATAAATATGAAATAGAAGAGGCCAATGAACTAACCAGAGCACAACAGACAAACCATCACTGACAGCTTGTTTCTTTAAGATAACACATCTGGAAAGGGAATATCTTTGTGGGCCTCAGACAAAGAGATGAAGAGTCCTGTAAAGAAGGGTAATAAATTGTGAAGTCAGCAGTTTTATTGGAGATAAGAAAGCACAGAGGCTCTTCCAGACAGCTAAGACTTTCACTAATGAGTCCACACCTCTCTCAGCATGTAGGAACCTTAGGGTTGGCTAGCAAGCAGAGTGATAAAGAGCATTGGAGCATCAGAGGGGGAAGCAGTCAGGGGAGTTCTTCTTGAAGACCCTTCCCCAAAATTCACCAGAGGCTGGGAATGTGCCTGTGGAAAAGAGATTTGCATAATTAGCAGGAGCTCCAAAATGATGACTCTAGTAATGATTCCTTGGGAAAGCAATGACTGTGCGCTGATGTGTTTTATAGGACCGGCTCCAAACCTGCTTGGGAGGCAGGGAATTTGTGGAGTGACTCATTCCCATAAATGCCTCTTGACTCCCTAAAACCTTCACGCTGGTCGTAGGGAGTTTGACTCCGAGGTGGGAGGTGTCCCTGCCTGTGGCAGGGGGTTGGAATGAGATGGTCTTTAAGGTCTTTTCCAACCCAACCCACTCTATGAATCTATGACATTTTGAATCGTTGTGGCTTTGAGGCCAGACTCTGAGCCCTAGGCCAGATCTCATCTCTGGACAGCACACCCATCACACCTCTGAGCCCTGGTTTCCATTAAGCATTGAAAAACAACCAAGTAAACTGCTGAACAAACTTGCTGGAAATGGTTTGTGACACGAGGCAAGGATTGATTTACCTTTGTTTCTTGCAGTGTATCTTTGTGGCAATGCCAGCGAGGAGCAGGGTGAGCAGCCTGGCAGTGCAGGCCTAGAGCCTGCCATGGTGGTAGGCCATGCTCAGCAGAAGTGCAGAGCCAGCCAGCAGTGCAGCAAAACAGTGCTGTGCCTGCAGCATGGAACTAAAGCAGGGCACTGGTAGCTATAAACATGGAGAGTTATCTTGGGACAACAGGACATGCACCTGCATCAGCAGCCTCAGGTGACATCAGTAGTGTGACCAATAACCTGTAACAGCAGATGTGTGGCCACTCTCAGGAACCAATGAAGCTCTGCCAGCGATGCTCTCCAAGTTTATGTAAGCTGCAGAAGTTCCCTTGGTACACACTTCACTTTCCTTCCCTTTGCTATACTGTGCTCACTCTGCTCACACTATAGTCGTGCAACACTGGAACAATGAAGGAACAACACTGGATCACATTGGTCAGCTGTATTGGCTCCAGTCTCCGTCACCGACATATCATGACAGGGTTTTTTCCACTGAAAATGTCTGCTGCTGCAGTCCTGTGTTACTGCAGCAGCAACAGCATCTCCTGAGAGATTCCTGGCTGCTCCTCAGCTCAGTTTGCTCCAGGGATTTGTATTGCACCCATGTTTAGTCAAGCGAAGGATAAATCTAGCAAGACATCAACCCAGGGTAATCTGATCTGTGCTAGAGGTGCTGCACGTAAGTGCAGGTGTCATGAAGAACCACCCCTCAGGGTTCTCGTGCTGGCTGGAGGTGCAGTGCTGGCTGGAGGGGCGGTGCCCGCTGCACAGCACCGGGCCGCACTCAGCCGCCCGTTCATTGCCCTGCGCCGTGCGACTCCAGCGGCCCGGGCTCCCCTCACGCGCCCCTCGTAGCCGCGAGCGGAGGCGCGGCGCACGCGCCGCCCGTCCCTGGCGCGGCCCCGCCCCCCGGACCGCCCTGCCCAGGCCCCGCCCCTCCCCGGCGGCGGAGCGAGGCGGCCATTTTGTGGCGCTGCGCGGGCGGTGGCGCTGGGCTTGGCGCGGAGCGGGGCCCGGGGCGGGTCGGCTCCATTCTAACCCTTTTTCCCCGTACAGATTCCTCGGTAAGAGCGCGGCGGCGCCCGGATGGGCCGCGCCGCCTGCCCTTCCCCGCGCTGAGGGCCCACGGCGAGGCGAGTTTTGGGGGGGAGGCCGGGCGGGTGTTGGGCGCACGCATCCCCGCGCACAAAGGGCCGAGCCGGGCGGTGCCTCCCGCGCTGGGGGCTCGGGACGCCGAGCAGAGGCCGCTCTTGCCTCGCCGCGGTCTGGCGCGCTGTGGCCGAGGGTTCTGGGCCGCGGGGCAGCGCTCGCCCGCTCTCTCTCGCCGCGCCTCCGCCCGCGCCCCGCGGAGCTGCGCGGCGGGCGCGGGCAGGTGAGTATGTGCGAGCCGAGCGCAGGCGCCGAGGGCCCGGCCGGCGGGGGCGGCCGAGTGACCTTACGGCGGCGCCGGAGCGCGGCGGCTCCGCAGGCGGCAGCCGGGGCTGGGCGGGCGCAGCTCGCGCGCGGCGCCTCGCGGGCCCCGGGTGGTGGAGGAGCGGCGGGACCACGGGAGTTGTGCGTCTGGCGGGTGCCGCGGCCCGGTCTCGTGGTCGGTGGCGCGGCCCCGCGGCGCGGAGGCAGTCCGCGTGGGGCAGGCCCCGCGGGCACTCGTCTGGTCGCCGGCGGATGCTTGTTGCCCGGCCCCTGGGACAGGCGCTCCGCACTTGGCGGCGAGGAGGGCCCCTGGTGCTATCGGCGCCGCCGCCGCCCGCCTTGGCCACGCTGTGAACAGCAGCGAAGCTGCCGTGCGGTAACGTAGCGACCTTCTCGGCTAATAAACACCAGCGAAAAAACCCCAAAATCGAAAAGGCCAAAGCCGCCCCAAAACGCAGTAGTGCTGAAGTAGCAGCATTCAGCAGGACTCTGTGTGAGCTTTCTCTCGTTACCAACTCTTGGCTCTGGTTTTACTCAATGTGTCCATTCTTAGCGATTCCGATGTGATGGAGTTAGGGAGGGAATTCGTCAGATTGTTTCCTCGGTGGACTTCTAAGCTAGTTGCATTGGTTGTTTCGTGTGCAGCGGCACGGTGGCCCTTTCTGTGTCGTGGGTAGGGCGTGCTGGGGAGTCGCCAGAAGTCCTGGAGGTGTGGCGTCAGCCTTGTGCGGGAGCGCCTTGTGCCCGGCCAGTGTTTGCTGCGTTAATAACGCGCTTGGACAGCGGGTTGGTTGGAAAGGACGTCTTTACCTGCGAGACTGGTGGATAGCTTTCCTTAAAGTAGAGAAAATGGAGACTTAAACCCAGCAGTAGATGGTATTCGGTGGAAGGGTTACACAGTGGAGTCCTGCACCTTTTTGAAGCGTACTGCTTGGTTGTGTTTGTGTTGTTTCACGTTACAGCACGTTGGGTTAGCCCACTGCAGATCTTCCGCTTGTGCTCAGTGTTCTGAAGAGGAACATAAGCAACACCATGGTTGCTATCTTGGAAATATTTGAAACTATCTGGGGCTTTCTTCCGAATGGGAAGTTCTGTGTGCATGAATAATTTTATCTGCTTGAAGCAGGTGGCATGTTGGTGTTTTTTTTTGTTTTCCTTTCAATGAAACTGTTCCAGGTGACTATATTATTTCCTGCATTGTAAACCACTGTTTGACACTATTAGATGTGAAAGTATATAGTTGAGCCTTTCAATATAGGGTTGCTTGTTTCTCCTAAAGGTCTTTTCCTCAATGCTCTTGCCATTTCAATAAGTGTGAAGAGTGCAGTCGTGTTTGTCTTTTCAGCCTGCTGTTAATGTCCTGGAAGATCTGTGAATATCTGCTTGCTTTTATTCCCTTTGTAGGAGACTTCGTAGGTGGTGTTGGTAGTGCTTCTTTCTCTAAATTCACGTTGTCGGTGATGCTTATAATTGGAAGCAGCTTGTTTGGGTTGAGTAAGGAGGCAGCAGTTATCTGTGCCCAGTGTGATTAATTCCTGGATAGTTTCTCAGAGAGCCACAATTCTAGTACGAGGTGGTCTGCTGAGCAGTGAAAGAGCAAAGACTTTTCATCCCATTAAATACAAAATACCTGTGTTCACACTTCAAACGTTTGGCAGATGTTGAGTTGTGGATCTCAGGAAGACAATTTTTGTACAGGCCTGAAGAGACACAGGTGCTAGGTAGGGGTTTGGACGATGAGATGAGATTACAACTGTGATCACTGCATCGCTGTGCTCGGTGCGGGCGGCTGCCTACAGGTGGCTGTGGAAGGTCACTTAATGCCGCTGGTTTGTGTGACTCCCGAAGGGTTCTGCATGTGCTGCTCCAGGGAGGTTTCTGAGATGTACCTTGTGTTGCTCTTTTGAGTAAGAGAACGTGCAGTTGGAGGAAGGAACGTATCGATGGAGCAAGGGGTTGTTACAATTCAGTTCTCAAGTGTTTCATTCTTCCTCTTTCCTGTGAAAGAATGATTTGGTCACTTCTTGGTGGTGGCAGAAATCTGAAAGGTTCTTTGACTGCTTTCTGGTTTTTTCTCAATTTGTGGCAGGCATACTCTTGTCTTCAAACCTCAAAAAACCTGCAGTGCAATCACTGACAAGCCATACAGGGAGAAGGTGGTAGAGAATGCATCTTCCTCTTGAGGTGGTTTTACGTAGCAGTGCTTTGTGGTTGTTGCAGGTTTGAACTTTCTATGTACACAGTTCTTTGTGGACTGTTACTGCTGTTGTGTTGCCTGCATTGATTTTTGCCTCCATTTATTCTTTATTGCAGTCTAAAAGTTGGTTTTAATTGGTTGCCCACAGGATTGGCTTGGCTTCTGCTACTTGTTAAGAAAAAAACATCTGTCTTTGCAGGTAAGAGCCTTTGAATTGAAGACTTCTTTATGTGCATATTGAGTATGTCTTAAGAAATATTTGAAGCTTTGGGAATCTTTAAATTAGTAGAAAAACCACTTGGGTCAAAATGCATGTAGTTAATCTCTTTCTGTGACCCCCCGCTGGTGGTAGTGATTCTGGCAGTCTTGTAAACAAGAGTCCTGCCAAACACGTGCTTGGCTATTTCACCAGCACGGGGTAGTCTGGAACACTCCCGCTTACTTTGCACCCTTTGCTTTTTCGCAGGCCACAGGGTCTGCATGTTTCCAGCTACTGAAGTTTAGAAGTGCACAGCAATAGCTTCTAACTGGGTTTTGCAGTATTTAAAAGGATCAGATCAATCCAAATTAGCATAGAGTTTGATTTTGGCCTTTCTGTTTTGTTTATTTTTTATGGGGTTGGAAAAAAGGCAAAACTGTAGTCTGCAGTTACAACTTTTGCTGGTCTGTCTCAGCCTGGATACTTAAAATTCTTTCTATGACACCGGTGTTATTCCAGTTCTTAGCCTGTTGTTCAAGGGCTGCCAAATAGAGAGTGTGTGCTGCATGGATATTGTATTGGTGATCCCCAGGGACTGTTGTATCTTCTGAATGTCTCTTAATTTGAAAAAGGTATAGGTCTGAAAAGGGCAATCTGATCCCTTTAGCAATTAATGCATGTCTCAAATTCTCCTGACTTGTTAGCATGTGGATGGAAGAAGTCATATTGTCATCTTGTACCCTTTTCCCAGTGCAACATCGTTTTTAGGGAGGTCACTGGTGAGCTGTGTAAAGGTGCTGTGAGGGCTCATCAGATGAGTTGAATCAGGTTGATTGTCAGCAGGCCTTTACTGTCCCATTGGATCTTGGTTTGTTCATGTTACAGCTCTAGGTTTTTGTGCCTCTGGCCTCTCCAGAAGTATGCTGAACACACACACACACACAATGACAGCCAAACCCACTTCTGCCTTGAAGTACCTTTTTGTATAGAGAGGGCAGAGTGGGTAGCCTGAGAACACCTCCTACTGCCCAACAAAAAGCTTTCAATGCCCACTTGACGGGCATGTAACCGCTGTGTGTCTGGAGGGAGTGCTGCCTCTCTGTATGTTGATCTCTCATAATTGAATGGTGAAATACTTGAGTGGGCTTTGCCTTTTCATTGGGTAGAAAATTGGGGTGTATGTGGTATCTTCCAAGTGTGGTTGGGGGGGGGGGGGGAAAGGTGCTTAGAAATGTGAAACCTGGCCCTCCTGGTCCTGATGATTTTTCTTTAGGTAATATATAAAGCTCTGAAATCCTGAAAAAGTTGAAGCAGTTACATCATGGTAAAATAGTTTTGTTTTGGTCAAAAGTATTTGATGGAGTGAAATCCTTAAAATAGTGTTTATTCCTTCCATCCTGCTGTTAGCTCTTGCTTAATAGCAAGCATTTGCTTAATACCACGCATGGGATTCACTGCGCTGAAGTCATTGCAGCCAGTTTTTCTAGTGTCTTCTATGCTAAGCAGCTCTTTGGGCTTTTTGGTTGGTAGTGAATTAATGAGCATAAATAGAACATTTAGTAACAAAATCACAAAATCCCTCAGCATTGAGTGAAGTTTTGTATTTAGTACATGACTGAAGCACTTGGGTTATCCCAGAAGTTATGTTCAGGTGCTGGAACTCTTAAAAACTCTGTTGTGAACCCTGGCTGTTAATTTGTCTTCTGGGCTAGATTATTGGAATCCCCAGTAGCTGCAGCTACCTAGAATCATAGAATCAGTAAGGTTGGAAAAGACCTCAGAGGTCATCAAGTCCAACCTCTCACCCAACACCTCCTAACAACTAAACCATGGCTCCAAGGCCCACATCCAAGCCTTTTCTGACCACTTGGAAGACCAAAGAGGAGTCACCTGCCAACTGGCAGCAGAGGCAAGGTGCAGAAAGTCACCTGCCCTACCCACCCCAGGCAGCAGCTTTGGAGGGAGCAGCCCAAAATGAAGCCACAACTGTCCTGAGCTTCAGCTTGACCTAGCAGGTGTCAGTTCTTAAAAAGAATATATGATGTTCTGAATCAAGAGATCTGGGCAGAAAAACCTTCTCTAGCTGTCTTTGGTCAACTCATGGCTGTACCAGAGATCGTCATTGCTCTTGCAGTAGTAAGGAGCTGAAAAGTAGTCTCCCATTGAACACACAAACTCCACATGTTGAACTCCTGCTGTGCACCAATGTCTGAAATTCATTTCTTTGTGTAATAGGAAATAAAGAAACTACAAACCTCCCAGCCAAATTTATTGCTAGCATTTTAATTTTCAAAGCGCAGGTGCAAACCCAGAGATGTTTGCTTCCCTTGTGATCATCTGTGAAAAGCAGTCCTGTAGCGTTGGGTAGTAAAAGTAGGTTTCACCATCCCCTTCGGGATGGCTTCCTATGAGCAGGCAGACTTTGTTTTAACTTTAGTTGCCGTGGTTGCCATCAATGGTAGGCAAATTTTAAAATCCCTCTATAGTGATGGAGGAAAGCTGCAGTTCCCAAGCAGTGCAGAGTGTCTGACAGTGCCAGTGTATGCAGTGCACACAGTGGTGTTCTCACAGGGGCCACTTGCTTTGCTGTTGGAAAATAAGTGGGTGATGAACTCTATTCTGAAGTTGAATTTGTGTCGCTCTGACAGATGCAAGGTGATGCTTTCATTACCTTGTTATGGAGATGGAAAGTTGTTCTGAAACTTCAGAACTGCCTGGTGTTCAGTCTGCTGACCTTTCTGTTGCTCTCATCCTTGGTGGAGCAGGGTTTCTTGTAGTGCTGTGTGCACCCAGCTGTTTTGGTTGTGTTTCCCTCTTCTCCCCAGACTTCCCATATTTGACTTGCAAGCCACAGCTCCTCTTTTACAAAGATGCTGTGAGGAATTGGGTGTTCATTCTCTGTAGATAGAGCAGCAGAGCTACTTGGTGTCAGTGGGCTCGTCTGCTCTTCCCTAGGAGAAAGGTCCTCTGGTGCCAGGTGGATGCAGACCAGTGCCTTGTCATACCCCAGTATGTACCTTGAGTTCAGTAGTGTAACTGAAGGGGTTAGCTGTGACTTATTGGGCAACAAAACAAAACACTGAAGTACCCATTTGAGTGATAGGAAGTTCTACCATGCAAACAGAAGACTTGTTCAGGTGTTTTCTCTGAAGAGGAATCTTGTTGTCATAAAGTCATTTATCCCTACGCGACGCAGTTCAGTGGTTTGACAGCAGCTTTCCCTGGTAGCTGAGTGTGTGTTCAAGGCATGTCTACCCTGAAGTAACTGGGAGAGCTGCACAGGTACATGAAGATGACTCAAAGATGTGGCGGTCTGCTGAGCTACATGGCTGGCCTGAATGTGGAATGCTGGGAGATAACTACTGATCTGTCATAGCTTTTGTACCCAGCCAGAAGTCTTTGGGACGCTGCCTGCATTGTGTGGTTCTGATTGCACATGTATTTGTGTGAGTAGTGCGAGTATTGGAGGCCTTCCATGGAGATACTGCCCTGGCTTGCTTTTAGGAAGTTTGAGATAAAGTGGCTTAGGTGGAACAAGGTGCTGCTGCTGCTGGTGTAGGGTGAGAGGCTGGCTTCTGGATTGATGAACTGTGCTAGAATTAATACGATATATTCAGTCTTTACTGAAGGCTTGTCAAGAATAAGTCAGAATTGTCTAGTTTTGTGTTCATCTTGAACTTTTGATGCAACATCAGGCTCTTCTTGACAGTTACCTTGTACCTGTCCTACAGATCTCCTATTTCAGAATTGATCTAAGCTTCCACAGTCTCAGCTGCAGAGTTAAAAGCAATTTGCTTGTGCATGAGATGGAAGGTATAATATTAGAGTATCTGCAACCATTAAACTATTATACCTTGGTTTTGAAAGTTGCAAAGGCCATGTCTGTAGCTGGAATATGCATGGATGTCAGTCTAAGTTTAGATGAGGGCTGTGTGATCACAAAATGTTTGAGGCTAGTTTGTAACAGCTCATTTCAGGGCCACCTAGATGTCTTGCCTTTGCTAGGAGAAAAACAGAAGATAAGTATAACTTAGGTGGTCCCTGTCGGTAAGACTCACACGACACCTTGATGCCGATTGTTCGTGATGGGGTTTTGTTTGTAACCAGCCCGCTTTGTTCCTAGCCATCTTCACCTGTCAGAAGACAATTCCTCCCCAAGTGAAAGAGAACTGTTTATTTCCTATAGGTGTGCTGAATTTTTCACAGCTGCTTTGTGAGGTGCAGTGGATACCACATCCGTGTATGGCAGATCTTGTTTCCTTGGCTAAAATACTCATTTTGTGTTAAGTTTTGTTATCTATTTAACTACTGCTATAATAGTTCTGATTTTTGCTGTTCCTTAGGTGTAGTGGATTTTCTGTTTATTTTCTTTTTACTGACACTGGTGGGTCTCAGTTTAACAGCTACTTTGGAATTTCTAGTGCCAAATGTATACCGATTGTGCTGGGAGATGTTTAATGCTTCAGTCTGTATGAAGTAAACATGTACAAGGAACTCGGAATATAAACATGCTTAATCTTTCACGATGTCGTTAGGTGTGTGTAAACAAATACAGTAGATGGTGTCTGTAGGTAATTGCATGGTGTCACAAACAGTAGTCTGACATGGCCGTTGCCTTTTCTCATCTGCAGGTGTGTGTTGTTTCAGCGCAGCATGGCTGTGGTCATCCGCTTGCAAGGTCTCCCGATTGTGGCGGGGACCATGGACATTCGCCACTTCTTCTCTGGATTGACCATTCCTGATGGGGGCGTGCATATTGTAGGGGGTGAACTGGGTGAGGCTTTCATCGTTTTTGCCACTGATGAAGATGCCAGGCTTGGTATGATGCGCACAGGTGGTACCATTAAAGGGTCAAAAGTAACGCTATTGCTGAGCAGTAAAACTGAAATGCAGAACATGATAGAACTCAGTCGCAGGCGTTTCGAAACTGCCAATCTAGATATGCCACCAGCAAATGCTAGCAGGTCGGGACCCCCACCTAGTTCTGGAATGAGTGGAAGGGTTAACTTACCTACTACTGTACCTAACTTTAATAATCCTTCTCCTAGTGTAGTAACTGCTTCCACTACTGTCCATGAAAGCAATAAAAACATACCCACATTTTCTACTGCCAGTATGGGGACTGCACCTCCAAATCTTGGGAGTACCTTCGGTAGCCCAACATTTAGCTCAACTATACCTAGCACTGCATCTGCGATGAACACAGTACCTCCTCCTCCAATCCCTCCTATCCCAGCTATGCCATCTTTGCCACCAATGCCTTCTATTCCCCCAATACCTGTTCCCCCTCCTGTACCCACTCTGCCTCCCGTTCCTCCGGTTCCTCCGATACCCCCCGTGCCTCCTGTACCTCCAATGACACCTATGCCTCCCATGTCAGGAATGCCTCCTATGAATCCTCCACCCGTAGCACCTTTACCCACTGGAATGAATGGGTCTGGAGCAGCAGTGAATATGAACAGCGGCTTGAATCCACTGTTCATTGGTCCCATGAATCCTGTAAATCCTATCCAGATGAATTCTCAAAGTACTGTCAAGCCGATTCCAATCAATCCAGATGACTTGTATGTCAGCGTTCATGGAATGCCCTTTTCTGCAACAGAATCTGACGTGAAAGACTTTTTCCTTGGGCTCCGTGTGGATGCAGTCCATATGCTGAAGGATCACGTAGGTCGAAATAATGGAAACGGACTAGTTAAGTTTTTTTCTCCTCAAGATACATTTGAAGCACTGAAGCGCAACAGAATGCTGATGATTCAGCGCTATGTTGAAGTTAGTCCTGCAACAGAGAGACAGTGGGTGGCTGCTGGAGGCCACATAACTTTCAAGCAAACGATGGGTCCCTCCGGGCAGTCCCACCCTCCTCCCCAGGCGCATTCTAGGTCCAAGTCTCCGGGTGGACAGAAAAGGTCAAGGTCAAGATCTCCCCATGAGCAGGGTTTCTGTGTTCATTTGAAAGGTCTTCCCTTTGAATCAGAGAACAAACATGTGATAGATTTTTTTAAAAAGCTGGATATAGTTGAGGACAGCATTTATATAGCTTATGGACCTAATGGGAAGGCCATCGGGGAGGGGTTTGTGGAGTTCAGGAATGAAGCTGATTATAAAGCAGCTTTGTGCCATCATAAGCAGTACATAGGGAACCGCTTCATTCAAGTTCACCCAATCACTAAGAAGGCAATGCTAGAAAAAATAGACCTGATCCGTAAGAGACTGCAGAATTTCAGCTATGACCAGAGGGAGATCCTCATGAGTGCTGAGGGAGAGCCAGGCCCTCCAAAGCTGTGTGCACATATATCTAATATTCCCTACAACATAACAAAGTTGGAAATCCTGCAGTTTCTAGAGGGGCTGGCAGTAGAAGAAAGCTCTGTGCAGATTCTCGTTGATAATAACGGGCAGGGTTTAGGACAAGCGCTGGTGCAGTTCAAAGCTGAAGATGATGCTCGTAAGGCGGAGCGCTTGCACCGTAAAAAGCTGAACGGAAGAGATGTTGTTTTGCGGTTGATAACTGTGGAAGAGATGAGGGACATTGAGAGAAACCCTCCGGCTCAAGGGAAGAAGATACTGAAAATCCCGCTGCCGGGAAGCGCGCCTGTGCCGGGCGCGCCGGGCGCCGGCGGGGATGAGCATGCCTTCCTGGGGGCAAATGCCAAAGATGCGAACAATGGTCCTCCGTTTAATTTCCCCGGTAACTTCAGCGGGTCTGGCACGTTTGGTCCCCCTCTCCCACCCCCCGGGATAGGTGGCTTTCCCGATTCCCGACCAGGGCTGCCTACAGTTGCAACTGGTGGTTTACCCGGTGCAGGTATTGAAGTCCCAGGTTTTGCAGGGGGTCCTGCTAATTTGAGTGGACCAGCAGGTTTTGCAGGGGGTCCTCAGAGTTTTGGTAATGGTCCTGGCAGTTTAAGTGGCCCACCTGCCTTTGGTGCTGGCCCTCCAGGAATTGCTGGTGGTCTTGGACATTTAAGTGGGCCTCCGGGGTTTGGACCTGGACCAGGAAATATACATATTGGTGGACCTCCAGGTTTTGGAACAGGGTCTGGGAAGCCAGGACCAACTGTCATTAAGGTGCAGAATATGCCCTTTACTGTTTCGGTGGATGAAATTTTGGATTTCTTCTATGGTTACCAAGTGATCCCTGGTTCAGTGTGCTTAAAATACAACGAAAAAGGCATGCCCACTGGAGAAGCAATGGTTGCATTTGAGTCTCGTGATGAAGCTATGGCAGCTGTCGTGGATTTAAATGACAGGCCTATAGGCTCCAGGAAAGTAAAACTTGTTTTAGGGTAGCTGTTAATACAAAGTAGTTGTAGAATAGATGTTCATAGTGCTGTGATAAATGCATCTGAATTGGTTTTCTATAGTATATCCAGGATAGAACCTGTGGGTTGTTTCCATGGTAACGCAGCTGGGCTTTGCCAGAGCACTGGGTGAGCTTGCATTTGGAACACTGCCAGCAGAGATGTGCAGTGGATGTTTCCGTACCAGTATGTGGAGCAGCTGTTCTGACTCCTTGTAGGAGTGTGGTCACTATACTGGACACAGTACTTATCAAGGGGTCTAGCTTGGTCTTACGTAGTCTTGGAGAAGGGAAATGAAGTCAGCGAAGCTCTTCGGTGGGTGCTCTTGCAAGCCATTGTAAAATAGACAGCTACTTCTGGGTTTGGTTAAAAGCTGGCTGAATTTGCTTTGTTTAAAGTCCTGATTTTACTTTGCAACTGAATGACTTCTCAGTGTACACAGATTAATTGTTTTGTGTATGTATCTTTATTTTTTCCAAGACTCTTACTGTACGAACAGTTGAATTATGCCCATTGCTGATGTGTCTACCAAACTAATTCCTTTTAAGTATGAGCAGAATCATTCTGTAAAGTTCAAGCTGTTCTTTGTGGAATAACCTTTAGTTATTTATATATTGCAATTATAACTGTGCAGAATAAGACTTTTGCCACAAGTATAGCTGACCTCAAACATTACCATATGAGTTTTATAGTACACTTGAAAAAAAATTCAAGTAGAAGTAACAACTTGAAAATGCTCATTTCTGTTTAAGTAGCGTGATTTGTTAGGCTGACATGAATCAGTTGGGATAGGATCTTTGACATTAGTTGGATATTGATGTTGTATTTCTTCTGTCTCTCAAACTCCTTACATAGTCTCTAAGAGAACCAAAGCGGTGATGATTAGAAGATTGGAGTCCAGCTAAAGTTTTAAATTAGTTTACATGTGAAAGGAACTTCTGTCTTCAGCAGCTCTGTTGTGAATTATTGCTGTGGGTGAATTCAGAGATAAAATTTCTTTCTCTCAAAAACTTGAAAGTGCTGAGTTCATATTTTTGCAATAAAGTGCTGTTGCATTTGAAGCCTGTAAAGAGTTGCCATTTTCTTTGCTGTGCAGTAAAAGCTTCCATGGAAAAAAAAGAGAATTGGAAAGGAAGTAACTACCCAAGTGAAAAGTAGAATGTTTTTGGGTCATCCTTGCTTGGCTTATGATAAATTTTGAGGCTTGGGCATTGCCTGAAAAATCCTGCTGTTCCCGGCAAATCATTGTACTTAAACATAGTAACCGCCAAACCGTTCTGGTTTTTGGACAAAGACGACCAGTGCCTGTCATGGAACACTGAAGTGTACGGTCAGGCAAAATGGAGAGGTGCAAGTGGCAACAGTTTTATTCACGTGGTGTGTAGGAGAGATTTGCAAACCTGTGCAGCGCTGCATCCCGAGCGGATTTCCCGGTAGAGGAATGTGTGGAAGGATTGTACAAAGGTGCGCTCCAATAAAGAGGTGGTCGCGGTCCATGGATGCTGCTGTAACTCCTTAGCCTAACTTTGTTTTGACGGATTACTAGGTGGTCCCAACTTTGGAAAAGTCATGTGATTTGTATATACTGCTGAAAACTAAGCCTCCTGTTAATAAAACTGTCTCTGAAGCTTCATGTTACGTGTTTCAACGGTCTTTGGGAGTAATATGTCAACAGCAGACCTTCCTCTTTTTTTTTTTCCCTTCTTTTCTTCTTTTGCTTTTTGTTCCCTTTGAAAGTCTGAAGTGCTCTTGATGATGCCAGAAAGATGTGTGATTAGGAGTCCAGCCTTGCAGTTTATTTTTAAAATCTTGCTCTTTGTTTTTTAAACAACTTTTATTAAAGTTTCATACTATATTGGAGTTACCTGGGTGCTTGTTTCTTCATGTTTCACATTAGAATAAAATGATTGAAAAGGAAAACTTGGCTTCCTTGTTCACAGAATTGATTCAAGGTACTGGCATGTGATGATTTGCAGAACCTGGTCATAACTTCCAAGCTGAAATAAATCACAACAGTGCTTGCCTCGTTGTGACATGTAATTAAATTACAGGTGTCTGGAATTAGATCCACAGGTCTGTGTTACTGTCCTCTTGATTTCACACTTTGATCCTCTGGGTAAGGGTGCCAGGGTTATTAGTGCTTGTGTCAGACCCGCTGCGAAACATGCTTGTGTGCCTGGGCTGTCTCAAAGGGCAGGTTTGGCTTGGAAACCTTTCCTTTTCTGGTACTTGATTTTCTGTATGGCCTGTGATTAAATGCTTATCTAAAAAAAAGTGCAAGCCAATACAAAAAGCCATTGGTGCTGGGACCACTGACATGCAAGGAATAGTGAAGTGGAGGATTTGGGGTGGGGAAGGAGTTCTTCATTTTACTGAACAGTTGATGCTTCCTATCTTTGAGCATAAACTGAGTTGGTAAATATTGCCTCTTCCTCAAGAGTAGGCTCTTGGAAAAAATAGGATGTGGTAGTGTATTTGGAACAATGCAGCTGGTGTCTGAAGTAGTTATGGGAGATCCTTTAAGGCATATATAAAGAAAAACTCATTACCAAGTGATACTTGGAAATACAAGAAGCTTTCTGTAACAACTCAGTCTCATGCTGGATGCAGCCTTAAACTGCACAGTGTGCTAAATTACAACAGATGCCCTTACATTAACAGACTGCATGGTTAGGTTTGAGAAGATTGCTCACTTGGCACACACTTATATTCACGAACAGCCTCAGAAATTGAGAGGTAGGACCTCTGAGGTCCCATCTCCAACGCAGGAGATGTGTAACTGCCCTTGCATACACACCACAAGGCTTGCTGCTAAAGGCCGCCGCTGAAACCTGCGGTTGTTTTGGCCTTGGTCCTTTCAGTGTCGGGGCCTGACATCCTGCTTAGCCTCCTTGGAACAATGCATTTGGTGACACTGATGTCCCAATTTCTTCCAGTTATGGAAAGAAGATACTTGTTTATGTAACTGGCTAACTTGGTGGGGTTCAGCAGTTCAAGTGTTGCTATCTACTAGAAGTACTACTAAAGGAAAAAAAAAAAAGGCATTAAGTTTTGCACTCACAAGGAGATTCCTGTTAAACACTGGGCTTTGTCACCCCCTTCACAAGAGAGGATGAAGTGTTGATGTCGTTGGGTTAAACCATCACAGGTTGTTTAATGGTAAACTTGTGGCTGTGGTGGGAGAAGTGCGATGGTTAGATGACAAAGTGACTTCAAAGCTACCAAGTTTTCAAACAGTGAGGGGGGTTTTGTTTTTAAGTCAATTCTATAATATCACAGGTGCCACTAATGCTAGTTCTTTATTGGCAAACTGCTGTTGCCACCCTCTAAAAGCAGATTTAGGAGAGGTTTTGGGCTTTGTAGGTTCAAATAAAACTGAAGGACACTTTAAGCAGCATTTCCTTGATAGCATTTACTATTTTCCCTGAACGTCCACACTCAGAATTTGTTGTGAGTGGAGTCAATGTCAATGTGACAGTGCAGACTGTAGTTCTGTGCCAGTTGCCATGGAAAAGAATGTCCCTGCTGACCTGCTCGGGCTGTCCTTGAGTTGTCTGTGCTGGGTGAAGTTAGCAGCCTGTTTTGCTGAGGGTGTTTTGGTGCACTAAGGATTCAAGGGTGGGGAGGAAGTGTTTCTAGTTACCCCAGCATGCCAGTGGTGCATCAGCTGCCAGTAACTCTTTTGGATTCTGTATTTTGTTCCTTCTTCGTCTTCTGCTGTGGTGGTTCCAAAGCTGATGCTTCCCAAGCACGTGCAGCCAGGCCTCGGCGTGCTGTTTGGCAGCACACATCTCTGAAGTGATCTAAAAAATTTGAACTACTTCATGTCACAGACTACTTAAAGCCTCTGCTTGTACAATGGGCCACCCTTTGAGCAGTGTTCTTCTAGGATGATTATCCAGGTACTGTATGGATTAGACCTGGAATCAAAGGATTGCAATTACTGTTTAATGCAGACTGTTTTCTACCTTTGACAAGGTAGTTGGTTGGAAGAAAGTGGTTTTGAAATAGAACTGGTACATTGTGAAGGATCTAGTTTAGGTTTAGGGGCATACACAAATTAGTTTTGTGTCAGCTTGCTGCTTTAGATACTGTGTGGATTTTTGAAGACAAGAAGATACTCTTGCTCTTAAGAGGTTTATACAGAGCCATGGGCCTGGGAGCAGTGTGGCCATTTCCTTGCCTTTGCCCTTTGCAGGGGTGCTGATGCTCTCTTCTGTGTTTGTCTGTTTTTTCATGGTTTGGGTAAGATGGAGCTAGAGTTTGTGTACAGAGCAAATGACTCTTCTGGGAAGCCTGGTAGAAGAGGAAGTGAAACTCTGTTAAAGGCTTCTGCAGGAAGAGTAACCTCGAGGGATTCTCTTCCTAGCTGTTTCTGGTGGTGGGAATGTGATGGTAGTTGACAGCCTGGGCTTTCCCATGGGACAACAGTCTGTTGGTTGGTGGTATGCATTCCCTGGAAGGCTTGTGGCTGCATACTGAAGGCCACTGTTCCTTCCCTGCCTTTGATCAGGTAGGTCTGCTGGAACTGCTGCTTCTGTCCTGGGGTCTTTGCCAGGAATGTTCTCGAGTTTTGTTACTATGTGTAATGCTCAGTTGTTGTTTGTGCACAGAATGCTTCCCATCTTCCAGACCTGGATGCTTTTCACTCATGGGTATAAATACCATATATAAGAAAGGCAACTCTCAAAGTGTTTATTTTCTGTAGCTCCTAACTGATTATGGGTGTTGGATGGTTTAGCTGTGACTCTTCACATGCTGGCACTCACTTCTGTGCAGCTTCATTTGCTGCCATTCTGGTTTTGTGTGTCACAGTGTGGCAGCTTGGGAGAGAAGCAGCCAGGTGGGTTCTGACCTGAGTTCCTTTATTGCTTCTGCAGAGTCAGAGCTTGCACCTTTGTGGCTGTTTCATTCTTGTATGCTCTCATGTCTACAGTCTTAAGTTCCAGTGCTTCTAGATTAAAGGAAACTTTCAGAAAGTGAATAGATTGTAACATGTTGGGAAACCTGGAGCTGTTGAGTCTGGAGGAGAGAAGGCTGAGAGACCATCTGAAGAGTGCTGTCGAGAGGATGGAGCCAGCCTCTTTCCCTTGTACAGTGATAAGATGAAGGGCAATGGATGTAAACTCAACCACAGGGAAATTCCATCTCAGCATGAGGAGAAACCTTTTGGTGTGAGGGTGCTAGAGCTCTGGAGCGGACTGCTCAGAGAGATTGTGGAATCTCCTCCTATAGAGATCGTCAAAACCTGCTTGGATGTGCTCTCGTGTGACCTGCCCTAACTGGCCATGCTTTGCTGGGGGTTGGACTCAATGTCCCTTCCAACCCCTGTCATTGTGCCATTCTGTGTTCAATTTCCCCAAAGTCAATTTTGTAACTCTCCTTACTGCACTTGCTCTAGAGTTGCTGCTGCTCCCCAGCTTCTGAGAGGCCTTTTTTTGAGTTGCTGGTGAATTGGGCCATGGTTCCTCAGAATAACTTCAAGGGACAGACTTGGGGCTGCCTTTCCAGTACATGGTCGAGGCAGTTACAGCTTCCCTGTGAAGTGTAAAACTGGAAATGTAGGAAAATGAGGACTGATCCTGCGTAAAGCTGGTGGTTGTCATAGTCTGCTTTTTGAACTGGTCACTGCTTCAGGAAGGTGGGTGGCTTTTTGAGACATTCATGTTGTAGTTAGTGTTGTTAACCAAAGAATCAGGAGGATGGTACCACTCTGATTTCTGACTCCTAAAGGAGGTGGAACTTGCAGCTAGCTATTTCATGGTTTCTAACAGTCAGTTTCATTTCAACAGTTTCCTGTGAGATGTGACTGTGTGGATGCAGGGTTGCTCTGTGACAGTAGAAGGCTTAGAAATGCTTTCTAGTTGCTTTAGCAATGAAGGCAGCTTTGGGGAGGATCACAGCAATATAGTCAGAACCTAAACTACTTCAGGAATTCCTTTTGGGTAATTTTGATCGTGTGCCTTTTGGGGTAAAATTGACAGGCTTGCTGTCACTAAGGTTTCAAGCCTCTGTGTGGCACCAGTCTGCTCAGTGACCTTCTTGCTGTGGTGGCATTTGCCAGAATGTGCTCCATAATATGAGCCCTTCAGGAAACTTGTTTTTGGCAGTATTTGTCTTGACAGGAAGGTGGGCATGAAGTGGGCAAAGTCCTTGTCTCCTGGAACAGGAAGCTCAAAAGTGAAAATTCTGGCTGTCAATACCATTTCAATTATTTGCCAAAGGTTTCTAATAAGTTAACAGTATTTATGAATCCTGTGTGCCTGAGGAACACTGATGCAACCAGTTGTAACAGCAGAGGCTAATTAAAGGACAGCTAGGCAGTGGCAGCTCTTTCAGTGTAGAGGAAACCCCACTCTGTAAGGAGGCTAGGGGAAGTTATTAAATATTACCAATACACTTCCTAGGATTCCCCCACTGCATTCAGCACTGCTGCAGAGGCAGTCTGCTGTGCTCCTGCTCCAGGCTCCAAGGGATAAGTGGAGGGGTTTTTAATAGCACTTGGAGCTCTTTTCATCTCTGGACTTGAAAGCTTTTAGGTGGTGAGGTAAGTGTGTGCAGGGTGGTGGCACAAAGCTAATTTGTCTCCAGGTAACCAGTAAGCCAGCAGCAGAATGTCTTCATGCTAAAGGTACACCAGTATTCACCTCAGTGAAGTGGTGGCGGAGTTCGGGCTGAAGGGTTGAGGCCAAACTCACTCTTCAGCTTTTGGTGAAAACATCCAAGTGATGCCCTGATCTAATGAGTGTGGTTCAGAAATGTAAGCACTGAGACTGTGTGGAAAAGAGCAGGATAAAACAATGAGTAAGTAGTTAAACTACTCTGGAATTGAAATGCAGTTAATGATAGAATGTATGAATGCAGTCAGGTGGCGTGCTGTTAGACCCGAGTCCTCTGCGCTGCTGTGGCTTCGTAGGCGGTAGATCAGGTTGAGTTTTGGTGGTCATGTCTGTTGTGGCTTCAGTCAGAGAGAACCCCAGTGTGTGCAGAAAAGCTTTTTGAGTAAACTGGAGGTGTCTCCTAAAGAAGAAAGTCTGTCAGGTATGTCTGAAAGATCACAAGCAGATCACCATGGTGTATGGCATAAATGTCCTGGATCTTTTTGGAAGGCCTTTGTTTTGCCATCTGGACGCTCCTCCCTCCTGCTGGGTGACTGACACCTTACTGTTGGTGAGATGATGACCCAAGTGGTGTTTCTTCCTTGCAGCACAGGCAATGTCTTCCTCTTTCTGTGTAGGAGAAGATACGTGGCTACCTTGGTCATTTGAGAAGCAAAAAGGAGTGTGCAAACAACGTTTCCGTGTGCTGGATGGCTTGTGCTAACATTTGTCCTTAGTTGGACCTGGGAAAATCACTTCCAGGAGAAACAAGTAATTTTTATGGAATCAAAAGTCTTTTGGTTCAAAGAAAACCAATACTAAGTCACTCTAATACTAATCCTAATGAGGGTGTGTGGATAATGCTGTCTCTCTGAAATACCAGCGATTTTCAGGGGCAGTGACTCGGCTAGTGTCGTCATTTCGTTCTGTTAGCTGGAAAGGGGAGAGGAATCCCTGTAATGGAGTTCTGTGCCAGCCACAGTGTGGTGGTATAGGATGGAACCTTCCTCTTAGTCTTGGGAAGGCAGTGAGAGTTGGTTTGGAGGTGTTTAAGCAGCCTGTGCTCCAAGGTCACTTACATGTGCAGTGTGGGAACCTTGCCAGCAGGAGCAGGGAGGTCATTCTGCCCCTGTACACTGCACTGGTTAGGCCACACCTCGAGTACTGTGTCCAGTTCTGGGCCCCTCAGTTTAGGAAGGAGGTTGACTTGCTGGAACGAGTCCAGAGAAGGGCAACAAAGTTAGTGAGGGGTTTGGAACACAAGCCCTATGAGGAGAGGCTGAGGGAGCTGGGGCTGCTTAGCCTGGAGAGGAGGAGACTCAGGGGTGACCTTATTGCTCTCTACAACTACCTGAAGGGGGGTTGTAAACAGGCAGAGGTTGGTCTCTTCTCCCAGGCAGCCAGCACCAGAACAAGAGGACACAGTCTCAGGCTGCACCAGGGGAAGTTCAGGCTGGAGGTCATGAGGAAGTTTTACACAGAGAGAGTGATTGCCCATTGGAATGGACTGCCTGGGGAGGTGGTGGAGTCGCTGTCACTGGAGGTGTTCAGGAGGAGACTTGACAGGGTGCTTGGTGACATGGGTTAGTTGATTAGGCGGTGTTGGGTGATAGGTTGGACTCGATGATCTTGAAGGTCTCTTCCAACCTGGTCTATTCTATTCTATTCTATATACTCCAATCCTGCTGCTCCTACATTGGGTGCACAGGAGAGCCCTGTTGGTGAGTGACCTGCCACGTCAAACTGAACATGTCCAGTCTATCTGATGCATTGTTCTGGCTGCTGCCTGTTGCCATTACTGAGCTGCCCTCTTGCTGTGCAGATGGTGCTCTGCTGACCAGAGAATGAGCAATTTACAACCTGAGTTCCCAGCCTCCACCTAACGGTCAGAACGCTGATGCTCTCTGTACTTAGAGTAAATGTCATTCAGTTCATGCTTCTGTGGCTGTTAATTTCATTCTAGATTTTAATCAGAGAAATCTTCGTTCAGAGTACTTCTCTCTGCCTTAATTTCCTCCTGTTTATTTAAAAAAACATTGGAACTATTCACTTGATGTAGAGGAAGCAAAGATGCTCACCTGTGGGGAGAGTGTGAGGCTTACCAGTTTCAGGGGTTTTCAGGCTCTTAACTTAGAGACTTGTTTTTCAAAGAATGTGGAAAATCTTCGTAGCAAATTCAAACTTAATGACCACAGACTGCTCAGATAGCAGTCCAGGTATTGCAGTACATATTGCTGTGGATATCAGGTGTGGGAGAAGCACTTGAGGAAATACTTCTTTACAGTTGTGGGATTTAATCTCCTTTAATGCTGTGAGCTTGTATGGTCGTTTTGTCCCACTTGATGCTGAGCCAAGCAGAGTGGCTTGGATTGATCATCATCAGGGGTTTGTGCTTTTGGGAAGGTGTGCTGGCAGGAAGGTGTGGCCAGCAGGTGCAGGGAGGTCATAGTGCCCCTGTACTCTGCTTTGGTTAGGCCGCACCTTGAGTACTGTGTCCAGTTCTGGGCCCCTCAGTTTAAGAAGGACATCGAAACACTTGAGTGTGTCCAGAGAAGGGCAACAAGGCTGGGGAGAGGCCTTGAACACAAGCCCTATGAGGAGAGGCTGAGGGAGCTGGGATTGTTTAGCCTGGAGAAGAGGAGGCTCAGGGGTGACCTCATTGCCCTCTACAACTACCTGAAAGGTGGTTGTAGCCAGGAAGGGGTTGGCCTCTTCTCCCAGGCAACCAGCACCAGAACAAGGGGACACAGTCTCAAGCTGCACCAGGGGAGGTTTAGACTCGAGGTGAGGAGGAAGTTCTTCACCGAGCGAGTCATTCGTCATTGGAACGGGCTGCCCAGGGAGGTGGTTGAGTCATCGACCCTGGAGACGTTCAAGGGGAGATTGGACGTGGCACTTGGTGCCATGGTCTAGTCATGGGGTCTGTGTTGATAGGTTGGACTTGATGATCCTCGAGGTCCTTTCCAACCTAAGTGATACCATGATACTGTGAAAAGTTGAATCTGGAGGAAACCAGAAAAAGGACCCTGAGGTCAGTGTGGTGTTTTGTGGCCTTTGAATATTTCTTCAGTTAAATTGGACTCGGGGGGTGGGGGGGGAGAGAGGCCCCAGCTTTTAAACCCTCTTGCCAAATCCTTTTGTTCTACCTCCTTGCTGTCAGGTTTTTGTGGTGGTGGCTTTTTTTGTAGGTGAAAAACCTACATCACTCTTCTGCAGCAGTGAAGATGTTTGTACCTACAGATGGTAATAGTAAAGTGGCAGAGAAGTATTGTGGGGATGTGAATCTCTTGCCTTAGAAGCAGCAGATGCTCCAATACAGCTGCATGGTGGTTGGCATAAGAACAGCTGTATTTGCAGTTAAGAAACTGAGCATCTCTCATGAGCACTGCAAAAGCAGCATTGTGGGACCTTCTTTTTTCCAGATTGTATTTCACAAGGAGCTAGAGGAAGGATTAAAGTCCATGAAGAGAAAGCCCTCATTATATACTGTAAGAGATAGCCTGGCTCTGTATTGCAGGAGAACTTGGGAGGTCACTTCTGCTCTGTGTCCTTACTCATTTTTCAGGCAAGAGTTGTCACTGTGCAGTAATAACTCCAGAGCAACCAAGAATAGTCCAAAGAATTCATCTCAGGTACCTCTACCGCCTCTTGGCAGTTATTCAGCCGTGCAGTACAAAGTGGCTTATGATACCGTGTGGTCACCAGAATTCTTCAGTAGTGTGAATTTGTTTGATAAGCCAGCAATGACTGGTGAAATGTGGTCGTTGGCTTCTTTCTTGGTACAGTTTAATTCTGAGCTCACGCTTGTTTGTACTGGATGTCCCAAGCTAGACAGATGGACCTCCATGAGTTTCTGCCTGGAAGCCACCAGTGTAATAGTTTGGGGGGAATGGGTGTACTGATGGGCTCTAGAGTAAGAGCAGGATGGTTTAGATTCCCAGCCTTCGAGAAGGGGAGAGGTTGCTGGAGGGATTGGCAGAACAAGGGCCAAGACACCGCCTCAACAATCAGCGTGTGAAAGAAGAGCGGTGAGCTGAGGTGTGCGAGGTGAAGCTGCAGTTCCATTGAGGAACTGAAGGAGGAATGTGGCCTGCTCCATAACCTCTTTTTATGGAGTTCAGACTGGGATGGGGATGAGCCTTACCTGGCTGTGGGACAGGGTGTTGAGCTGCTTGTGACTGAGATGGCAGTAGCTGGAGTTCTGGAAGGGAGGGAATGAGAATGCTTCGCTTGGCAGAATTGCGCAGTGGCAAGTGCTGTGTTTGAGGCTGTTGCTAAGGCCACTGTGGTGGAGCTCTTCAGCCTGTTATTGAAACAAGTTGTTCTTTACATTTTGGAAATAAATACTTAATAACCATAAGGGTCTGGGGGGGCAAGGTAGGAGATGAATAACAGAATATGGAAAAAACCCTTAATTTTGTGGGAGAAGTGAGGTAGCAGTTCCTACTGCAACCTAAACCAAAGGAGTGGTCGACAGCCTGTTTTAAGGTAGCTTTTCAAGAAAATGTTCTCTATTCTGTTACTCAGTGCTATGAAGAGCTCTAAAATAGGTTTCCTTTTGCAAGACTAGCTAGACAAAACCCCATGCTTCGCTTAAGTTCAGGTGTTAGTTTGAACCCCACTGTCAATGCAAACCCCTATCGAAGTGGGAGTAGTGTTGACCTCTCTGTGTATTTCTCAGACAAGCAAAGGATGTATCTGGACAGGACTTGCACAGCCATTTCTTTCAGCTTGCTGGTTGTTAGGAGGGTTTTGGTGGTGCCTAAGTTAAAGGTGAGCTTGCAGTGTAAAGGGGTGTTAATAGGAGAAAGTATTTCCCTGGAGTTGAGGCTTGGCTCATGTTTGTTGTAAGGGGGAAAGCTGCAGTCAAGCTGCAGTGACTGAAGTGTTTTTTCTGCTGGAAATCATAATCCCAGTTGTGGTTTTTATATTTTATTCCAGCTTTTAAAAAATGGTCATAAGCTCACTTGTGTTGTTGTCTAGATAATTACAGCTTCTATGTTCCATACCAGTATTACCACTGTATAAATATTGAGGGATAGCTGTGGTGCCTGGGGATGTGGTTTAGTGACAGACTGGATGTTGGGTTAATGGTTGGACTCGAGGATCTTAAGAGGTCCTGTCCAGCCTAAGAAATGGCTGTTGAAATGGGAGCTGTGTCTTCTGACTTCCTGCAAACGTCTCCGAGGTGAGGTTGCCACAGCACAGGCTCAGCACTCGTACCCACAGTCTGCCTCCAGATACGAAGAGCCCAAGTGCTCATGGTGCTGCTGGAGCTTCAGGGTCCATGTGGAGACGACCATATCGTGGCTTCCATGTGTATTCAGTGGCACCTTAGGGGCACAGCAGTGAGACACTGCTTATCAGAGCTGAGTCAAGCTGCCAGAGCAGTTTGGGTATTTGTTAACATTTAGGAGATGCCTGTTGTTTCAGTTATTTTTAATAACTCTTAATTATTGCCATTCCCACACAGTTTTGATTGACCAATCAGAATGTATGGTGACAGATAGGTTGGCACCCAGCACAGAGAATACTGACTGACCTGACTGTGGTAGTGCTGGTCTTAACTGCTCCTGCTCCAGACCTGTGGGGATTAAATGGTAGAAAAGCTTGCAGCTGGTTCTGTTGTGTGCAGAGGCTCTGGCCTGTGGGGTGGGGCCCTGTGGCCCACGTTGGAGCTGGTGTGCTGGTAAGAGACTCTATTCACTGATAGCTTTTGTGGACTGTAGTCTTCCTCATGAGGGTCTTGCAATCTCGGGTTAAAACCGAGGGGCATTGTAGTGCCCCTGGTGATGCAAACCTAGCTTTATGACTTCTTGTAGAGCCTTGTGGGGGGCAGGGCAGGAGGAGCACATTGGAACTGTCATTTTGGTAGCACATTTAGGAAGCGATGCTGCCAGCGCCTCGGCACCAGCGTCGGCTTTGTCACTGCAAAACCTGAGTCTGTGCCCTGAAAATGGAGCTGGTAATCCATGAAAGCATTGCCTCTGCTCTGCACGTTCAGGCATCACACAGGAGAAGAGGGAAACTGTTTTGAGGGAAGTAGGATAGCTGCTAGATGGGGGAGTTAACTGAGTAAGAGGCAACGAGGGGTGCAAGGATTATCAGCTGACATGTCAGCTTACACGTTAGGTGTATTTCTTGAGTGAGTTGTTGGGTAGCATAAGGCCAGGATGGTGAAGATTGCAGTGTGTACTGCCAGCAGGACTGCTGGCATCTCTCTTCTTGTTTGTAAGCAGAAAGTAAGGCAGAAGCTACAGTCAATCCAGTACAAAATAAGCTTGTTGCAACTCAGCTGTCCTTAAGTGTGTGTATCAAAGCCTCAAACTCAAATTAACCAAGTTTTTAATGTGTAGTACTTGGAGTACACAGGAAGTGTTGGGTGTCCTTCAGAGAGCAGTGCAGTTGAGAATCTGCTCATGTTAGTAAGTAGGAGCAAACTGCAGCTTTGCTTGTGCTGAATCCTTGCCTACATTGCTTCTTTGGCGCAGTGAAGCCGAGCCAACCCCCAAGACTGGATTTTGCAGTAAAATCCAGAAGACTTAACTTCCAGCACCACTGCAAGTGCTGTTGGTGGTGTTTGATGCAATGAAGTTAAGTTGTTAGGTTATTTTTGGCCTCTGGGCGTCTGAGCCATAACCCCTCTTGCTCTGTGCTCCCTGTCTTCCAGCCTCTCCTCCTCAGCCTTAGGTGAAAAAGAAGCCTCTGGCTTTCAGGCTCAGGCCAGTATGTAAGTATACAAAACCAGCTCCAGTGCAGTAACTCTCACCTCATGCAGATCCCTGCTTAAGTGTTGTCACTCCTACCGTAGAGTAATAGCTGCAGAGGAGTTTATACTTCAGATGCCTGCATGTGGCATTGGGGGAATCCTGAGACCCTCCCGAGCTCTGAGCTGGGACAGTTAATCTGTCATCACTCTTGTTTTGCAGTTTGCTTCAAGCATAGGGGTAGATGCAGTGGGGCTGGACTAGATGACCTCTAGAAGTCCCTTCCAACCCAGTGCATTCTCTGGTTTGGTTTGGTTTGAAGCTGTGGTTAAGCAGAATTTCTGGTAGAAGAATGACACGCTGGATTTACCTATGGGGTTGGTTTGGGTTACATGGAGAACGCTTCTGTATGGAAGGAAGTTGATGCTTCTGTTTATACAAACTTAAAGTAGCAGGCAGTTCCTTGCTCTCTGAATGTGTAACCTGGAGCTCCTCTGTGATTTTTCTAGAAGGGTGCATTTTTTGGTCTCTGATTATTTAGGGCCAACTTCCTTACTGGCGTGCTTCAGTCCAGTATGGAATAGCTTTGCTGCAAAGATTGTATTTCTCTTTCCATGTGTATTACACCACTCTTGATCTTTACTGGGAAGAGGTGGTATGCCTAGTGAAAACAATGTTGGCTTTTCAAGCTGCACCTCAGCTTGGTTGTCTGTTGAGCAGTGAAAGAACACTTACCCTGGAGTACATGCTGATGATTCTACAGACTTCAGTGGGTAGTATGTGCTCTGCATTTGTAGGGATCACACAGGTGATGTTTGTCCCCTCAAAACATGGTGTTCTGTTGTGCAATTCTACTGAAAGGCAAGAAAATACAGGTACCTCATGGATCTGAAGCTGAGTATTGGAAGCTCTTCCTTTGAGAAGAGAATGTGCAAAATTCAGCTCAGGATGAAACTTCCCAGGTGATGGCTCAGCCATGAGCTCCTCAGATTGTGAGGGCACTGGATCAGACACGTGTGGCTATTGCCCATGTAAACTGCTGATTGTGGGGAATGCCTGTTATTGAGAGCCTTTTGTGCTGGGATGCGCTCAGTGCCTCTGTTAAATGTATTTTCAATAGAGCTTGAACTTGTGAGTGCGTTTTGGAGTTAATTTTTGCTTGATAAAGTGCATTTCTGCTGCTGGAATAGTTTTGTGATTTCCAGGGCATGCTGTACCTTAATCTGGCAGGGGTGAGTAAATAGGGGATACTCTTTAATGGATGTCATTGCAAGCTGTTGAGGATCAGTCCTTAGTCAACACTTTATAAATTGAATGTGTTTAAAGAGCTTTATGGAAAGCTGTTTGCTTTGGCTGCTGATTTTGCTTTGGAACCATCCATTGTCTTCTGTAAACCAGAAGTTTCACATAATAGACATCAATATTAGTTGGCAAGGGTGGTTGTGAGAAGAAACTAGGTAAATGACATTCTGCATTTCTGGAACTGTGATTTGAGTTTTGCAAGAAATGTAACTACTGTCATAGTAAAGACTAATTCTTGCAAGTCTAAAAGCTAAATTTTGTGTGTACAAATGGACTCAAGTGTAAGCATGCTCTATGAAATCTTGGTGTAACAACATTTAATTGCTTTTTGAAGTGCTGACTCCAACGTCATTCAGCTTGCAGATCAGCGTTCTTCGAATGTACGCCAAGGGTACAAAGAGAAGGCTTCTAATAAAAACACTCTGTCCCCAAGTTCTTGCAGTTCAGCTACACCAAACTGTGTACTTGGCCTGGAATCAGAGCCTTTGTGCGCTGTTGGAGTGTAGTAACCACGAGACGGGCTCCACAGGTCTGGCACAGTGCTGGCAAGTGGCAGTGCAGCGCTGCTCGGTGCTGCCTGTGCCCAAGTGCTGGTGCAGCACAGCTCCTGGGTCAGCTGGCGCTCGCCGACTGGGCACCTTCCGCAGTGTGTAACAGCTCCGTGGTGTTGCAGGGTTGCGTGGAAGTTCAGCGCGTGGAAACTTAAGAGAAAAGAGAAAGCATTGCAGGGTGGGAGGTTGCATTAGGCATGGGGTGTTTCCCAGCCCAAGAGCTGCTTGTGGCAGTTCCGAGGCTTTCAGGGTATGGAGAAGCTTTCAGCCTTGTGGGGAGAGGTGCAGCTGAAAGTTAAGTGGCTTAACTCAACATAAACAGCTCAGGATTTTTATAGGCAAAGAAATGCAGTTCCTGTAGTAACATAGAGTTTACTATTAAGAATGAAAGTGTATTTCAGATTTCTTGCTTTCAGGAAGAAAAGACAATGTTTAAGCCAATGCCTTATATCATTAAGTCCTGTTGGAAACAGTTGATAGCTGAAGCTGGGGCTGGTGTTCCTGATTGCAGAGGAACTCCACTGTTTTTCTGCAGTATTTTGCATGCATGTGTTTGAGAATGAAAATGTGTTAAACTTGGGATCTTTTCAAGCTTTTCAGATGCAGGCAGATTTCAAGAGCTTTGGGCTTCTCTCACTAACTGCAAGCAGGCTAACTGGGTGAAGCTGCTTGCCTAGGGGCTAAGCATATTTTCAGGCATCACAGAAATGGAGGCTATGTCTTAATAGGCTACCTATTCCTTGCTGTTGGGATACCAAGACTAGTCTAAGACCAGGATTATTTGTTGCTGTTATTCAAGGAAGGAAATGAAGCTGGCAGAACACTATGTGGTGTATTGGAAATCCATGAAGTGAAAAAACTTGGTGTGGGCTCTTCAAGAATGTCTGTAGGCAGCAGCATAAACAGTTGCTGTCTGTTTACAGACACAACAGGAGTTTCCTATCTGAATCTTCAGGAGCTGTACCTCTTCTACCCGTAAGGCTTCTATTTGTAGTTGTTAAACCAGCTTTCCAGCTGGCAAGAAGGGAGTACAGCATGTTAGGACAGTTCCTGCTCAGCCACTTCAGCCAGCTGGCTCGATTCTGTTGTGCCCTGGTTGTCACCTGCATCAGCTGGTGCGCCGCAATCATCGGATGGAGCGGGAGGAGGTAGCAGGAAGGGATGATCCCTTGTGGTGTGTAACTTCCCAGGGTTTCAGCAGAACATCTGGGCTGTGTTTTGAGGGATGCTGTTACTAAATCAAAACAGTAGGATTGGGACAGCCTTCTAGGTATTGGTTCACTGAAAAATAAATCCTGGAGACTGGAGTGTTTTCATAATTTCAATGCTACTGTTCCAGAGGAGAGATTGAGATAGCAGATAGGAGGCAGTTGGGTTTGGGGACTTGTCAGTTCACTGTGAAGCTTCACTGCATGGTTTAGCAGTTCCCATCGCAAACTTTTCCTTATTGATGTCTTTAACATGGAATGCACATGTGCAGGTTTGTGGTTTGCCCCTGGAAAGGGACTGCTGCTGTTTGGAGATGGTAAAGTTTTTGGGGAGCTGTTTCTTTGAGGTTAAATTTAGTTTAGATCTTTAGTGCTCTGGGGGTAGGAGAGGAGGCTTCTGGTTCTGTCGACTTTTGGTATTGAAATCTTTCTCGCAGTAGAGGAAACCAGAGAAATACTGCCATGGAGTCCAGGCTGATGTTGCCCAAGAGCTAGTGTCATGAATACATGTATCATCGGTGGAGCTGCAGATTGCACAGGCAGGTCTGAGCCGGGCTGGAGGAGCAGTACCGAGAGGTGAAAAAAAACCTGTGGCTTGTGACTTTTAAGCAGTGGTTTCTTTGAGTTGTATTTGGGGTTGAAGACAACTGGAATAGAAGATGGATGGCCCTAACTAGTAGTTTCAACAGTTGACCAGACTACTTCAAGCTAGTATCTTTTGAAACTGCTGATGTTAAAGTAGATGATGACAGCCTTAGAGCATCAACGTTCAGCTTCCCGCTTTGAGTGCTGCCGCTGGAGCATCCCGGCAGTGCAGTAGTGTGCCCAGTGGTATCGGGAGTGGCAGTCCAGGGCATGCTGCGGTCTGGCAGGTCGAGGGATTAAATGTTGCCGAATAATAACTCATCTCTTCATTGTGAAAAACATTTACATCTGCAAATACAAGACAGCCATGTGGACACTCAGATTACTAGAAAGACTAAGCAATTATTTCTTTAGTTTCTAAGCCCTGAAGGAACTTCTCTCTGAAATACTCGCGTTTAAAGTGCTCGTTGGAGCGCTCCTGATGTCTAACCTTTTGAATGTTTTGATGCCTGAAGGCTTATCTTATGAATTCAGCTCTGAGGATTATAGGTGGTTCTTGCCCTAAAGTGTCTGCAGTTCGACGTTCAGTAAAACTCAGATACGGCCTCGTTAGGCGCTCGTTCTCGCTTTTTGCGAAGGCACCGCCGCCAGGAATCCGGCCCTGGAGGGTAGAGCATGCCCGGATCGCAGGCAGCGCTTACAGGGTGGAGCCTTTGACGGCTCCGCCACTGTGTCTCAGCTCGCAGCCGCCGTCCGGACGCGGCTCCCGTGCCCCACGCGGCTGGAACAGGCTGCGGGAGTGTCTGCGCAGGCAGAGGCTAAGCAGCAGGGGCCGTTGGTCATCCGCTCTCCGCCTCAGCGCAGCGTGCGGCGCTTGTTTCGGAAGGGAAGGGTCCTTGCTCCGCCACTCGTCTCCCGCGTCCGCGGGGGGGTCGGGCCGGGGGACCGCAACCCCTCTCCTGCCGGGGCCCGCGGCGCGGGAGGAGCCCGAGCAGCCCCGGGTCGGCGGCACGGCCCCGCCCCCCGCCGCTGCCAGCAGAAGGGAGGGGCTGGCGTGCGGGCGGGGCGCCGCCCTCTGCCTGCTCAGTCCCCTGCCTGCTCCGTCTGACTCCCTCTGCTCTGCCTGCAGATGGCTGGCTGCGTGACCCGCGTGGAGCTGTCGGTGTCCTGCTGGAGCCTCCTCGAGCGGGACCTGTGCTCCAAGTCGGATCCTCTCTGCGTCCTGCTGCAGGACGTGGGCGGCGGGCAGTGGGCCGAGGTAAGGGCGCAGACAGAACCCATCTCCTGTTCCCGTCCCGCTGCCTCTCCTAGCGGTAGCAGGGTACTTTTACTTTCCATGTGCACTCAGTGAACATTCCCCGATGCCTGTGCCCAAACTCTCTGGAGTTTTATGGTCTCTGGTTTCGATAATTTCTCAAGCTGCATCGGGAGAGTTCCATGTGCCCTGTCCTCCTCCTTTTCCCCCGGAGCATGCATTCCACACTGCAGCCTTTCACCAGTCCTTCCTCCTTCAATTTCAGGGGTGTCCAGCACAACAACGTTTCCTACCTGTTGCAATTTCCTTTCTTGGGCGGTCGTTGGTCAGTGTGGTGTCACTGTCTGGTCACTGAGCATGAGCCTAGCCTCTCACCTGAACGGTGCCTTAGTTCAACCAGTGCAGAGGCCCAGAGGTGCAGCTGAAAGTTGTGTGGGAGAAGGCATTCCTCTTACTTACTATCCAAAGCCCTGCTTCTCTGTGTGCAGCTGGATCGCACTGAGAGGATCAAGAACTGCCAAAACCCTGAATTCTGCAAAAAACTGGTTGTGGACTACTACTTTGAGAAGGTGCAGAAGCTGAAATTTGGCGTGTATGACATCGATAACAAGTCCTTTGATTTAAATGATGATGACTACCTTGGAGGGATTGAGTGCACACTGGGGCAGGTATGCATAGAGGTGTGCAAAATGATCTCCAAAGCAGCAGTGAGCATTAGGCTTATTATAAAACATGTAGGGAAAGACTGCTATCAAAGGCTTTGACATTCCGAGTTGGAAAGACCTTGTTGAACAGATTACTCTTGAACATCTTTAGAAAGGTCACTGTTGGTCACAAAGTAAACATCACAACTATGCATGGTTTGCAATTGTTTTACTTAGGGGAGGCTCTAGTAGCACTGGAGGCGGTCTAGGAGTAAGGCAGGCACAGTGCTTAAAGAGTTTGCTTTGCACAAAGTTGTTGTCATGAAGTACCTGCTTCCTGAAGAGGGGCTTGTACAGCTAGGGAGGAGAGGAAAAGTGGGCCTCCTGTTATTAAAGATAGGTTTGGCAAGTAGTGTTTCCAGATATTTTTTTATAGTATTTTGGTTCCTTGTGATGTTTGTTTCTTCTCCTGTTTTCTGTCAGGAGTGGCACAGGCAGGTGGCTAAAACTGAGTTTGAGGATGTTAGTGGGCACTGTCTTGTTGGTAGTGAAAGTGTCTTTCAGACTGCTCAGCCATTCAGGAGCACAAGTTGTGATGGCAGCCACTGTTGGAAATGCATTTAAATCCCTTTAGATCTTCTAAGAGACTTTAAAAGCTTTGCTTCTGAAGGCTAATGATTTTTCCTTTGTCTAACTTGGTGTTTATCACATCAGGTTGTGTCCAGCTCGGTCTTCACCCGGCCCCTGGAGCTGAAGCAGGGAAAGCCAGCAGGCAAGGGCACCATTACAGTAAGTAAGGGATTTGTGTGGAGAAGGTGCTTCCATCATTTTTTCATGTGTTGTCTGGGACAGAGCAGCACTTGTGGTTGTCTGTCAGTGTGTTTTAGAATACAAGGTGTACAGGAGAGAGAGGTGCTTGCAGCTGTAGTGTTGATAGTATGTAGTAGCTGAATGGGCCAAGTGCATGCATGCAGGGCAAGGGAGGTGATTCTCCCCCTCTGCTCTGGTGAGACCCCACATGGAGTACTGCATTCAGTTCTGGTGTGGAAGTGCTGGAGTGGGTCCAGAAGAGCCCACAAATGATCAGAGGGCTTGAGAATCTCCCCTATGGGGTCAGGCATGAAGGAGTTGGGCTGTTCAGCCCAGAGGAGAAGGCTCCAGGGAGACCTTAGAGCACCCCTCCAGTACCTGAGGGGCTCCAGGAGAGCTAGGCAGGAACTGCTGACAAGAGCTGGGAGTGACTGGACAAGGGACAATAGCTTTGAGCTGGAAGGTGGGAGATTGAGGGTGGAGATGAGGAAGAAATTCTTGTGAGGGTGGTGAGACACTGGAACAGGTTGCTCATAGAGGCTGTGGAAGTCCCCTCCCTGGAGGTATTCAAGGCCAGGCTGGATGAGGCTTCAAGCAGCCTGGTCTAGTGGGAGGTGTCCCTGCCTGTGGTGGTGGGGGGTTGAAACTGGATGATCTTTAAGGTGCCTTCCAACCTGAATGTTTTATGGTAAGTACAAGTGAAACTCTGTGTGGTTTCTGATTTATGTGTTTGCTTATTTGTTTCCCCTGTATTTTCTGTGATGCAGATTTCAGCAGAGGAGATCAAAGACACTAGGGTTGTGTGCTTGGAAATTGAAGCCCGAAGCTTGGACAAAAAGGTACTAATTCAGACAAAATGTTGCATGCTTCTGTGCTAGTCTCTGTGTTTGCTGAGCACAGTGTCAGGCTAGACACTCAATGGTCAGGTTTGGGGGATGGTTCAAGTGTAGAATGTTCTCTGTGTTAATACATTTAAGATTGTCTTCAGTGGGATATGGTAGCTCTGGATTGAGCTTTCTCTAATGTTACTCAGGAAGAACAGTTGAAAGTTTAGGCTGCCTCAACGTTATTTTAAGCCAAGGAGCAATCAGGGGACTTAGTGTCCTCACTGCTCAGTCAGCAGAATGGTGTGATAGTCTGAGGAGGTGGCATCAAAACTGGAGACCCCAGGACCCCTCTGTGTGCTGCCCTAAAGGGGGGATGTCTGGAGCCCCCCCCACCCAAGGAAGCTCCTGCAGCCCCCACACTTTCTGACCATGATGCACTTTAGCTCCTGTGTTGTCCCCAGTGGAGGAAAGACCTTGGGAGGAGATGGTAGTATTGGGTGCTTCAGTTCCTCTCTGCAGGCCCCCTGTAAATGCAGGTTTGTACAAAACCAGTTCAAGAAAGACTTAACTCAAAAAAGCCCCAAGCTGCCCCTGGGGGTATTCTGGCAGCCTGTGGGACCTGGCACTTGGGGACATGATTTGGTGCTGACCCTTCGGTGCTGGGTTGAAGGCTGGAGTGGGTAAGCTTGGAGGTCTCTTCCAACTGGATGTTTCTGTGAGGTTATAACTTCTTATGACTTAACTGTGGCTTTTAAAAGAGAAAAGCAAGAGAGAGGAAACTAAATGTGTAGCTTGGTTGACTTTGTGCTCTGTTTGAAGCCTTGCATGCTGCTCATGCTGCTCAGCCAGGTCTTCTCTCACCTGGAGCAAATGCAGGAGGCTAATTGCTCCTGGTGGGTTTTTGTTTGCAGGATTTCTTGGGCAAATCAGATCCCTTTTTTGAGTTTTACAAGCAGAGTGATGCTGGAACATGGCACCTGGTCTACAGGTCAGAGGTATTGTACCTGTGCTGATGCTTTTCCTTTCAGTTACTCCTACCACTTCTGGCCATGCTTTGCACCAGTTCTGCAATGGAAGTTGCCTTATAGCCTAGAAAAAGATACTCTGCTCCCTGACATGTCAGAAGTGTTTGCTTCCTGCCTGGGGACTAGAGTAAGCTGGCTCAGCCAGAGTCCATGCACCAAGTGGGAAGAGTGGCAGGACTCTCCTGTCTTTCAGTGGTGATGTGCTGTTAGATTGGCTTGGCTCCTACTCTGAACTTCAAGCTTTTGTCTCACAGCGCTTTTGCTTGGCTGGCTGTGCATGTTGGGGTGGACCTGGCCGAGGCCGTTCTCGGGTAGCTGTGCAGAGCCTGCCGTGCTGTGTTTCTTAGTCCTTTGGACACCACGTCCCTCACGTGATGTTATGCTGTAATTTCTTTCCAAGGTGGTTAAGAACAACTTAAATCCATGCTGGAGGAAGTTCAGTGTTCCCTTGCAGACGCTCTGCGGTGGAGACTTTAATAAACCCCTCAAGGTACAGCCTTTGGCAGTCTGTTGTCGTCATCTGCTCTCTGTTGATGGTGACTGGCAGTGATCAGCTGGTCTCATTGCATTTACATTTTTAAGCTGCCTTCCTGCAACAGGAGTGTGGCAGACAAGCGATTATGTGGCTCCAAGTAAGAAGTCTGTGCTGAAATGTTGTGAGTTGTCAGCTTGAGAAGCTGGGAGTGCAGAGGGACGTGCCTCAGCCACGACTGGGAAGGAAGGGAATCCTTCTGCTACTGTGCCGGCCAGGGCGAGGCTTTGATTGGATGCTGTTGTTGTTGTTGTTCTTTTGTGGTTCTGTTCTCCCTGTTTTTAATTTGGGCTGTTCTGTTTTGTTTTGGTGTGGGATGTGTTGGGTTTCTTTTGGTTTTTTGATCATGCCTTTCTAGCACTATTTCTGAGATCACTGAGATGCTCATAGGGGTTGGATGAGCTGAAGTGCCATGGGCCACTGATGCAGAGATAATCTTAATGCATCTGTCAGATTCATCTGTTCAAGAGGGTCACAAGCTCGCTCTAGTTCTTTCTCACTCTGTTCCAACTAGAATTTTGATTCTGAGTCAGAACTCCAGTTGCAGTCTTGTGTAATCTCCTGTATGTGACAACTGATTCTCTCTAGTCCTGGTTTAATGGGGGTGGTGGTAGAACAATTGTTTCCACAAAAGAAAACCTAATAGCAATTGGAACAGGCTGCCCAGGGAGGTGGTGGAGTCACCAACCCTGGATGTGTTTAAAGGTCTTTTGGATGTGGTGCTTGGGGATATGGCTTAGGGGTGAACCTTGTCGAATAGGGTCAGTGGTTGGACTTGGTGATCCCAAGGGTCTTTTCCAACCTGAATGTTTCTGTGATTCTAAGCAATGTGTTCCTAATGTAGAGACATTTAAAACCATACATGGTGCCATCTCTCCACTCATCCACTTCCTAAACACTTTCCATTTGCAGAATTTTCCTGCCTCATCACATCTGTGCAGAGATCTCCTGCTGCAAGCTTGAGCTGAAAGGTTTAGCCAAAACCCTGCATGCCAGTGCATGTAGTTGTGAAGCATGGCCTGTCCAAAGAGTTCCTGAGGTAATGAGCCTGCAGATAGATGTTCATGTGGGCTGCTTCGTGCATGGCAGTGTTCCATGTGGTGCTCATGAGCTTTTATTGTTGTGGACTCAGCAGTCTTAGGTGAGAAAGGAATCCTCCTGGTCCAGAAGTGAGTAGGAAGATGTGGAAAGGAGATGGTGAAACAATGCCTCTCACCATCTGTGGAAGCTGCTATGAGGTGGCGTGCTTCCTGTGCTGTTAGTTAGCCTCTCTGTAGATTCATAGATAGGTTGGAAGGGACCTTGAAGATCATCCAGTTACAACCCCCCTTGCCATGAGCAGGTTAAAAAAACTTGGGCTGGGTTTTGGCCTTTTGTTTTGTTGTTGTTTTCTTGTTGTACTTTGGGGTTTTCTTTGTTTTCCAGAGGGCTCAATTGCTTCTGGAGCTCGCTGTGCAATGACTTGCTGCTTAAAAAGGGTGGGTTTTTCCTGCTAGTTTATTTCAGCCAGATTCTCAGTGTATGTGCAAATAGTCCATGGGGCTTCAAAACACAGCTGTGCAAAAGGATTGCACTGTCTGTGTGCTCAGGGGTCACAACAGCTAGGTTGGAAAAGGCCTTGAAGATCATGGAGTCTGTCCCTCAGACTGGTATTTCCAAGCCAGCACAAGAGCATATGTCTTAGCACCACCTCTGCATGTCTTCTAAACACCTCTGGGGGTGATGGCTCCACCACTTCTCTGGGCAGCCTCTGCCAGGGCTTTGCTCTCCTGGTGAGGGATTTTTTTCTGATGGGTGATGCTGTCCAGGGGTGCCAGAGAGTTTGATCTGTGGAGGTTGCCTTTTGATGTGTTTGTAGCTGGGAGTGAATGTGGGAGAACTGGAGGGGCTGGGGCCACTGGTCTCCCATCTCTGCTGATGTCATCAGGGTCCCCAGGCTTGGGGCTGCTGCTGGGACCATCCTGGCTGATGTGCACCATGTCCATGGTATAACCAAAGAGGTGATTGGTGGGAACCAACAGAGATTCACCAAGGCCAAATCCTGCCTGAGCACCTTGGTGGCTTTCTGTGATGGAGTTACAGCATCAGTGGACACGGGAAGCGCAGCTGATGTCATCTACCTGGCCTTGTGTCAAGTGTTTGACACTGTCCCCATGACATCCTGGTCACCAAACTGGGAAGGCATGGACTGGAGGAGCCCTGGCTGGATAAGGAATTGGCTGGGTGGCTGCCCTCAGAGGGTTGCAGTCAAGGACTCAATGTGCTGATGGAGAACAGTGACAAGTGCTGTCCCTCTGGGATCGGTGCTGGGGCCAGGGCTGTTTGGCATCTTTGTTGGGGAGGCAGGCAGTGGGATTGAGGCACCCTCAGGAGGTTTGTGGCTGGCACCAAGCTGTGCAGTGATTGACATGCTGGAGGGAAGGGATGGAGTCTCCTTCTCTGGAGACTTTGCAGACCTGCCTGGCTGTGTTCCTGTGTGACCCTGCTTTGGCATGGGGGTTGGACTTGATGGTCTCTGTAGGTCCCTCCCAAGCCCTAACATTCTGTGGTGTTTGTGATGGCATCCAGAAGGACCTGGACAGGCTGGAGAGCTGGGCCCAAGCCAACCTCCTGAAGTTCAGCAAGGCCAAGTGCAAGGTCCTGCGGGTGGATAAATCCCAAGTAGAGGTCCAGGCTGGGTGAAGAATGGCTCAAGAGCAGCCTTGAGGAGAAGGCCTCGGGGGTGTCAGTTAATGACAAACTCCCTATGAGCCAGCAGTGGTCAGTGGCAGCCCAAAGGCAGCTGTGTGCTGGGCTGCATCCAAAGCAGGGAGAGCAGCGGCACAGGGAGGGGATTCTGCCCCTCTGCTCTGCTCAGACCCCACCTGAAGTACCATGTCCAGTTCTGGTGCTTCCAGCGTTAGAGGGATATGAAACTCCTGGAGCAGGCCAGAGGAGGCCATGAAGGTGATCAGAGGGTTGGAGCACCTCCCTTGTGGGGACAGGGTGAGGGACTTGGGGCTGGAGACAAATAGGCTTCAGGAAGACCTTGGAACAGCCTTCCTCAAAAGGGCTCCAGGAGAGCTGGGGACGGGCTTTTGACAAGGGCTGGAAGTTACAGGATGAGGGACAATGGCTTTGAGCTGGGAGGGGTAGATTGAGACTGGAGATGAGGAAGGAATTCTTTATGTGAGTGTGGGGAGAGACTGGAACTGGATACCCAGGGGGGCTGTGGGTGCTCCCTCCCTGGAGGTGTTCAAGGCCAAGTTAGATGAGGCCTTGAGCAGCCTGGTCTAGCAGAAGGTGTCCCAGCCCAAGGCAGGGGGGATGGAATGAGGTGATCTTCAAGGTCCCTTCCAAGCCAAAGCATTCTGTGGTTCTGTGAACTGCTTGGCCTGCCAGCTTCCTCCCTCCCAGTTCTTGGGGGATTTGGGGTTATTCTGTGGCAGTTAGGCAAAACTGGTCCCTAGAGCTGAACATGGTGGGATGCAGGGAAGGGTGTAATTGTCTAAAGGCTTTGCAGTTGGCCTTTGTGTGTCTGTGTCACCCTGACCCCAGTGTCCCTCCCTGTCCCAGGGGCTCTGTGCTACCTTCTGCGTTGGGCCATGCCTGTGAGTCCTGGCTCCCCTGCCAAAGGGCTGCTTTCCCTGGCAAGAAGACAGAAGTCTCCCTGTGCCATTTCCTACCCCACTGGTTGGTATTGGTATGGCCCTAGTGAGGCTTGGTGCACTTTGGGGCTCACCAGCTCTGACTGGGGTCTCAGTGGGACTTGGGCAGCTGTGGGGTTTTGTTTCCCAGTCCCTGCTGACCACCACTCTCCCTCCCTGCTCCCACAGGCAGTGCTGGAGAAATGTCATTTAATGGGAAAACAGAAACAAGACTAAGAAAAGCTTCCTACAAAGCCCCTATAACCTCCCCCTTTCTGCCAAACATGCCACCCCTCCTCCCCCACCCCCCACTTCCCCCACCCCCCTGTCACCCCTGCCTGGGGCTGATGTCCCTCTTGCGTTGGCAGCTACAGCCCTGCGCTTGCTGGGGGGCTGTTGGGGGGTGACTCTTTCTGTGCTTCTTCCCTGTAGCTCTTTCAGGGCAGGGTGGGCTGGGGGTGATTGCAGCCCTGCTTCCCCCCATGGCTCCTGGTGCTCCATCCCTGTGCTGAGGAGTTCTTCAAGGCTCAGGGTGGCCTCACGGGTCTCGGGGACACTGTAGTCAGGGCTGAGCAGGTCTTCTGGTAGCGACAGTGAGGCAAAGTCATGGAGGCTGCTGCAGCGTTTCCTGGGCCCCCAGGCACTGTCCTTCTGCTGGGACTCTCCTGGCTGACCTGCACTATGGCCTGGGAGCACCCAGAGATCCTTAGGGCATCTTCGAGTGTCCCCTCCTTGGACAGTGCCACGTTGCCTGCTGGGTCCCCGAGGCCTTGGTCGTTGGAGGCAGCGCACAGAGCGAGAGGGGAAGTCACTGCCCTGGGGGATGTCTCTGCCCAGGAGTGCTCCTGCAGGGGTGCCCATGCCAGCGTTGTTGACTGGTGGAGGCTGCTGCTCCACGTGCTTGTGGCCAGGGTTGGGTGTTGGCAGCACTGACAGGGCCGGGGGCACCGTTCTTTCTTCTCTGCTGGCCTCATCAGGGCCCCCAGGCATAGGGCCGCTGCTGTGACTGTCCTGCCTGACTTCTGCTGTGTCCACTGAGCACCCGAAGAGCCTCAGGGCCTCTTGGAGGAGCATGTCCTCAGAAACATCAAGTTCAGCTGCTGGATCCCCAAGGCCTTGGTTGTCAGGGGCAGCAGAGGGGTTGGGCTGCATGTTACTGCCCCAGGGGAGATTGTTGTAGGAGGGAGGCCCCATGGAGGTGGCTGTGCCTGAGATCTGGATCGGTGCTGCCTGCCCCTTCGTGTGCTCGTAGCTGCTGGTGGGTGTGGGCAGCACCCAAGAGGGGGCTGAGGCCGCTGCTCTCCCCTGATGGTTGTACGTGAGGCCTTGCAGTTGTCCCTGGGGGGCAGTCCCTGGGGCTGCCCAGGCTGCAGGGGCCCTGCACACCCTGGGGTCCTGCAGGGTGGTGCCCAGCAGGGGAGTGCTGAGGCTTAGCGTGGCAGTGGCTGCCGCAGGCAGGGTGGTGCTTGCCCACTGCATGTGGAAGAGCCGGGGGTCGAAGTAGCAGCCGCAGGGAGCTCTCTGGAGACCTGTGTGGGTGAGAGGGAGCTGTGCTGGGGGGAAGGACTCCAGTGCCCCCTGGCTCTGCACCAGGCACATGGAGAGCTAGTGGCTGGGGTGGCCCCTGCAGGGTGAGCTGCTGAGTTGGCAGGGTGGGCTTGCAGAGTGGGGAGGAGACACCTGTAGGAAGTGCATTGGGGGGGATGAGCCTGAGCACCCAGGAAGCTGTCTGGGAATTGGATTTGCTGGGCACACATCACCCAGCTGGGGCAGGGATGCTTGCCCTGGCTGGCTGAATTGCTGTGTGCCTGGGTGGGCTGTGATGGGTTTACTGGGAGTGCCAGGGGGTTGGGGGTGCTGAAGGTGCCAGAGCAGATGGGTGCCATACCTGCTGGTGGTGCCTGGAGAGCCTGGGGTGCCACTTCCACAGGGAGTGCCCTGGCTGTGGGAAAGGGCTGCTCCTGTCTGGGCGGTTGGCACAAGTTGGCTGAGCCTGAGAAAGAAGAGCAGTGGTCATCTCCACTCTTGCCCCCAGGAGCTTCCCTGAAGTGCATGGGTCAGGGTTGGTCCTACCTTGGGTGTAGAAGGTTTTGGGGAGCACAGAATTCTGAAGGAGCTGGGGTGCCAGGGGGCCTGGAGGCTGCATGGTGGGAGCCTGCATGGTGGGAGCCAGCGTGGTGGCAGTGCTGTGGTCCCTTTGGTCTCTTGGTTGCTAAGGACTCTCTGGGGTATCCCAGGTGAGAAGGGGGGGTTGCAGCTGTTCTGCCATGCCCTGTTCTGCAGTGGGGAACATGCCTTAGCATCTAAGACTTGTTTATGTTGGGGGAGAGCTTTAAGGTTATGGAGTTCAACCATTAGCCCAGCACTGCCAAGCCCCTGCTAAACCATGTCCCTCAGCATCGCAGTGACACATCTTACAAAGCCCTTCCCAGGATGGGGACTCCACTGCTTCCCTGGGCAGCCTTTCCCAGGGCTTGACAACCTTTTTGGTGAAGGAATTGCTCCTTGTCCAATTTAAACATTCTTTCTCTTGTCCTGTTTCATTTCTTGGGAGAACAGACCAACCCCCTCCTCACTTCAGCCTGTTTTCAGGGAGCTGTAGAGAGCAATGAGGTCTGCTTTCAGCCTTCTTTTCTCCAGACTGAACACCCCCAGTTCCCTCAGCCTTTCCTCACCAGCCCTGTTCTCCAGACCCCTCACCAGCCTTGTTGCCCTTCTCTGGACCTGCTCCAGCCCCTCAATGTCTCTCTTACACTGTGGCAACTAAAACTGAACCCAGGATTCAAGGTTTGTCCTCACCAGGGCCCAGCACAGTGGGACAATCACCTCCCTGCTGGCCACACTACTCTTGGTGCAGGCCAGGATGCTGGTAGCCTTCTTGGCTACCCAAGCAGACTCCTATTCTATTAGCTGTCAGTCAACACCCTCAGGTCCCTTTCTGCCTGGCAGCTTTCCCACCACCATTGTGCTGATTGGTTTTTTTCTTCAGTGTTTGCTGCCCTGAACCTCTTGTCCAGAGGTTCCTAAGATGTAAGTCAACAAGCAGATTGAATGTGCCCTCACTAAGTTTGCAGATGACACTTGGGTGGGAGGGAGTGTTGGTCTGCTTGAGAGAAGAAAAGCAGAAGGGTCTGGGCAGGCTGGATTGGTAGGCCAAGGCTAATGCCAGGTTCTGCACTTGGGTTGCAGCAGTCTCGTGCAGTGCTACAGGCTTGAGGAAGAGTGGCTGTAAAGCTGCCCAGTAGAGCAGGACCTGGGTGTGCTGGCTGACAGCCTGCTAGATGAACCAGCATGTGCCCAGGTGTCCAAGAAGGCCACCAGCATCCTGGCCTGGATCAGCAATGGTGTGGACAGCTGGAGGGGGGAAGGGATCATGCGCCTGTAGTGGACACTGGTAAGGCCACACCTTGAGCATTGTGATCAGCTTTGGGACTGTCACTAACAGGAAGGGCACTGAGGTGCAAGAAAGACATTGAGGTGAGAGAAGGGCAGTGAGACTGGGGAAGGGCTGGAGAGCAGGGCTGGTGAGGACCAGCTGAGGGAGCTGAGACTGTTTAGTCTGGAGAGGAGGAAGCTGAGGGCAGATCTTGCCACTCTTCAGCTCCCTGAAAGGAGATTGAGATGTGGTTTGGTCTCTTCTGCCGAGTGGCAAGTGATGGGACGATAGGAAATGGCCTCAGGTTGCCCCAGGAGAGATTTAGACTGGACATGAGAAGAAACTTCTTCACTGAGAGGGTTTCTCAAACACTGGAACAGGCTGCCCAGGGAAACTGAGTCTCTGCCCATGGAGGTGTTTACAAGACACAGAGGTGCTAAGGGACATGGATTAGTACAGCCCTGGTAGAGCTGGAGAATGGTTGGACTGGATGATCTGAGAGGGCTTTTCCACAACCAAAATGATTCTGTGATTCTGTCTGTGTGAGGTAAAGGTGAAGGAAGAGCTCCTTGGACTTCAGCACAGTGGAAGCAGCCATACTGATGTGTCCCCTAAACACCAGCTTTGCCAGGCTGTGTGAGGTTGTGTGCTGATGTCACCCTCCTGCTCACACTGACGAGGCTACTGAATGCTTTGGTAATACTTCAGTGTGATGCTCTGTGCTGAAGAGCAGCTCAGATGGGTGGCACAGCCTGAGCTTCTTGGCAATTTCATTACAGATGTGAGCAAATGAAAGCAGCATGTCTGCCCCACAGCCATGGAGGTGGGAATGGCAGATGTGGAATTTGGGGGGGTTGGTATTGGGACCCAAGCTGCCAGCTTGTGGCATTTATGTACTGTGAGATTTGAGAGTTCCTCCTGTCTTGTACTTGCTGAGCATATTGCAAGGCTCATAGTGAGTGTTGGGTAGTTAATTTGCAAGAAATAATCATTAAATAAATGATCATGGATTTACTGATAATAATTGATTGGTAATTTAGAGACAGTGGGTTATCCATAGGACAGCAATGTGCCCTGGTGGCCAACAAGGCCAATAGTGGACTTGAATGTGTTAGGAGTGTGGCCTGCAGGTCGAGGGAGGTTCTCCTCCCCTTCTGTTCAGCCCTAGTTAGACTCCATCTGGAATACTGTGTGCAGTTCTGGGCTCCCCAGTTGAAGGAGGACCGGGGACTACTGGAGAGAGCTCAACAGCTGTGGAGAGGCAGAAGGGACTGGGTGTCTGTCTGATGAGCAAAGGCTGAGAGGTGACCTTATCCATGTCTATAACTACCTGAATGCTGCTGTCAGTAGGATGGAGCCAGGCTCTTTGCAGTGCTAGGATGAGGGACAGTGGACATAAACTCAATCACAGGAAATTCCATCTCAGCTTGAGGAGAAACTTTTTTAGTGTGAGGGTGCTGGAGCAGGCTGCCCAGAGAGCTTGTGGAGACTTTCAAAAGCCATCTGGGCATGTTCCTGTGTGACCTGTGCTGGATGATCCTGCTTTGCACTGCAGTTGGACTCTGGAGGTCCCTTCCAACCCCTACCAGTCTATGACTCTATGCAGTACTCTGCAATATTGCTACCAGGATTTTGTCTGCAGCAGCAGCTCCATGCTGTGGGCTGCAGGCACTGATTCTTGCCCAGCTTTAGAAAGCCCTTGCACAAAGAGATCTGTTCTGAGCTGTACTGTGAGCTAACAGGGAACTGCTCTTCACTCCAGTTTTAGTGACATGGCTGGAGGGGCAGGAGGAGCAAAGGAGGGGAGCAGAGGTGGATGGAGGCTGCAGCTGCTGAATGCTCTGCAGTGTTCCAGGTGTGTTGGCATGAGGACCACCCTGCACCAGGAGTCCATACCTTGGCTTCTGTATTTGTTGGTGTCCCTGGCATAACACAGTTACTTTAGGGTGATATTTAAACATCAGAATTGCTGAGAGGTGGAATGGATGTCAACAGTGGTGGAGCATGTGGAAGAGTGGGAAAATGTCAGGTTGGGAGGGATGAAAGTGGGCAAAGGGGGGCACTGTCTGTGAGGTGATCTTGTTTTTCCATCAAGAGACTAAAGGGTTCACAGCTTGCATTGACTTGGAAGGGACCCTTAAAGGCTGTCTCATCAGACCCTCCTGCAGGAAGCAGGACACCTGCAACTAAATCAGGCTGCCCAGGGCCACATCAAGTCTGACCTTAAATGTCTCCTCCCTGGGCAACCTGTTCAGTGTTTCACCACTGTCATTGTGCAGAACTTCCTCCTAATAGTGAACCTAAATCTTCCCTGCTCCAGTTTCAAACCATTGCCCCTCATCCTACCCCCACAGGCCCTTTGAACAGTCCCTCCTCAGCCTTCCTGTGGGTCCTCTTCAGGTATTGAAATGGAACTCTAAAGTCTCCCTGGAGCCTTCATTTCTCCAGGCTGAACATCCTCAAGTGCCTCAGCTTCTCCCTGTAGGAGAGGTGCTCCAGCCCTCTGCTCATCTTCACGGCCTCCTCTGGACCATCTCCAGTAGTTCCATGTCTCTTGTTTGGGTGCCCCCATAGCTGGAGACAACACTGCAGTCGAGGGCTTAGCAGAGCAGAGGGACAGAATCACCTCTCTTGACCTGCTGGCCATGCTGCTTTGGATGCAGGCCAGGATAAGGTTCTGCTTCTCATTTAGGTGTCTAGACTAGAGCACACTTCATCTGACTTATGCTGGCTTCCCATAGATAACAGTGGAAGGTCTCTGGGGGGTTAAAGTAGTCCTAAAAGAAGCCTGTCTCAATTCAGACACATAGCCTTTGGATTTACATCCTTAGTGAGGTGTAACACATGGGTGCATCCTGTCCCTTTGTCCTGAGGAGGAAACTGTCACTGTGGTTTATTCTGGAGTATTTATCAGCAGGTCTTGGAGAGTTCTTGGATCTGTGGCAGGTGAGAACTGCAGTGTGGAGGAGGCAGCTGATGAGACTGCTGCTGGAATCATGCTCTGCAGGTGTGTGCATTGTGCCTGTTACAAATGCTGCTCATGGCTGGTCTGTGGGCAGCTCCTGACTGTGGATGCCTTGCTGTGCTTGCTTGGAGCCACAGTGGTTAGCATGTTTTGAATTTCAAGTGCATTGCTGTTGGGCATTATCTGGTTCCAAAGCCTTTGATACCACTTTAAACATAACTGGATGTTTAAGTATTTTTAACTTCCTTGACACCAGATGCAGAGATGCAAAAAGGACCTGGAGCTGATGGGAGAGGGTCCAGAGGGGGCCACAAAGATGATCAGAGGACTGGATTACCTCCCCAGGGGGGACAGGCTGATGGAATTGGAACTGTTAAACCTGGAAAAGAGGTTCCAGGGGGACCTTTGAACAGCTTTCCAGTACCTGAAGGGGCTCCATGGGTGCTGGGGAGGGACTTTTGATAGGGGCTGGCAGTGCCAGTATGAAGGACAATGGCTTTGAGCTGGAAGACAGAGATTGAGACTGGAGATGAGGAAGAAATTGTTGAGAGTGAGGGTGGGGAGAGCCTGGCACAGGGTGCCCAGGGAGGCTGTGGCTGCCTCCTGCCTGGAGGTGCTGAAGGCCAGGCTGGATGAGGCTTTGAGACCCTGGCCTAGTGAGAGGTGTCCCTGCCCATGGTGGGGGGGTTGGATGGATGATCTTTCAGGTCCCTTCCAACCCAACCCATTGTGTGAATTAATGAAATCAGTTTCTTTGAAAGCTGCTGCTGGGCAGAAGAAAAGAGTCTGTTCAGAAAGGGCTTAGATAACCAAGTCTTGATTGCTTCTCATTACCCTGGCTTCATGTCCTGTCCTGTGTGATCCTGCATTTATACATCTGGGCTGTGAAGTGTTAGGGCTTTCTGTGGTTCTGAGTGTCTCTTACTGCCAGCTCAGTGAGTGATCCAGGTGACACCACCAGTCGAGGTGTGATGAGCAGCTCACGGCTGTGGCTGCGGAGCTGCTGGGAGCAGGCGCTGAGGTGGTGGCAGCTGCTGCTCTCCCCTGGTGCTTCACCTGCCCGTGGCTGGCTCTCTCCCCTTGCAGGTGCAGTGTGCAGACCACGACAGTGATGGCTCCCATGACCTGATAGGCACCTTTGAGACTGACCTGGCCCAGCTGCAGGGAGCAGCGGATGGCTCTCCGGTGAGCTTCCACAATCTCTTGCTGACTTAGTCCAGAGCTGGTTTTTACAAGCCCCTGTTAATGCTGCCCTCAGTGATGTGTTTTTAGCTGTGGCCTCCACAGGTGAATTTTTCTGTCTCTCTATAACTAAGCCAGCATCTGGGAAGAACAAAACCTGGTGCTGGAATTCTGTTGCTCTGTTCTGCTGGGGTACTGCTGCCATTCCTGTTCCTAAGGAGGTCCTTGAGCCTGCTGTCTGCTAGCCACTTTTCCCAGCAGTGGGGCTTGCTTTTGCCTCTGCTGAGTCAAGACTTGGCCATGCTTTACCATGAGTGCAAAGGTACTGTTTGTGCTTGGGCTGGTCACCCTGACAAGGACTATGGTCACCTTTCTAGCTAACAACAGCAGTGCTGCCAAGGGACCCTCTTCTTCCCTTGTCTTCTTGGGCATCCAGTTTAGAGTAAGTTGGAGCCCTTCACACCTGGTGGCAGTTTCTCTGTGCTGTCTTCAGTGAAAACTAATGTTTTGAAACTCATAGAGTTGTCTTATCTGAATTCAGACAGATGAATCTGCATTCAGGGCATAGACTAGAGCTGCTCCCAGCTGCCAACCAGCTTGATTTCTGTGGTTGTCATCCTAGAGCTGGTGGAAGATTCTTCCCTTTTCCTCCAGCCCATGTGAAATCAGAACTAATGTGAGCAAAACAAAATTGAAACACTGCCCTTGGGGACCTGCAGCCTATACTTCTTTGGCCTCTTCCATGTCCAGATTGTGTTAAGAGAGATGCTCTTATCAGTGATCAGCTTCTTCCCCCCAGCACAGTGACACTGTCCCATCTCTGCACACACAGAGTAACAGCCTTTGAGGTGAAGGACTTGGCTGAGGGCTTTTTGTCCTCAGTGCTGATAAGGAAGGTGTCCAATGTAACCTGTCAGCAGCCAAAGGAGTTGCAAACCTTTTCAAAGTAACTTTCAGAGTTCTGCCAGGTGTTAGGGTGCCTCTTTGTGTGATGCCCTGACACCATTCTGTTCCAGATACTTGCCCACTGTAAATGCAGGTTCTGAGACTTGCTCCTTGTGTGCTTTCGTTACGTAGGTGGAGTTTGAATGCATTCATCCTGAGAAGAAACAAAAGAAAAGGAGCTACAAACACTCTGGCATCTTTAGGGTGAAGTCTTTCAAGGTAGGAAGATTTTTGTTGTTTTGTAGCTTTTCTTTTAACTTTCTGATCATAATGAAACTCTTCTTGTGGGGAGGAGGTGTAACACTGTCTGTCTGTTCCTCTAGATTGAGACAGAGTACTCATTTCTGGACTACATCATGGGAGGCTGCCAGATTAACTTCACAGTGAGTTGTTTCTCCACTGCATATATTGATGGGTGAGAGGACGAGCAGTGAAATTGTGATGAGGGCTTCTGCTGGCAGTGTGAATGGCTGCAAGCACAATGTGGATCTGCAGTGATGAAGACTGCAAAATCCAAATTACACTCTTAATTTTCTTGATCAAGTGGCATCTTTAATGGAGCTAGAGAGCTTCTTAGAGTTCCTTAGAGAAATCATTTCAGTCAGTGCAAAGGATTGCAGCTTCCTACACCTGTACCCAGTGGGAAAAGGTACACAGGCAGTTTCCTGTTCTTGCACAGGGGTGCATGTGCCTGCAAGGAAGGGACCTCTGTAGGCTTGGTCTCACCCTCTTTCTGGGTATGATTAGTTCTTCTCTTGTGCTTATGGTGATGCATCTGTGACATGTTATCATCATTTGACTAATTAGGTGGGTGTAGACTTCACTGGCTCCAACGGAGATCCCAGGTCACCAGATTCTCTTCACTACATCAGCCCAGATGGGACAAATGAGTACCTGATTGCCATCTGGAGTGTGGGAAGTGTAGTCCAGGATTATGACACGTATGTAGTGATCTTACCTGATCCAGCCACTGCATCCAGAATGTCACAGCAATCCTCCATGATTGAGACTGAGAGCTTGTTCCAGGGCCGTGACATGACAACCGTTGAGTTGCTACCTTTCCTTTGGAGGTCCCTTCAGCTGCTGCTGCTTCTTTCTCCTGTTTCTGTTGCTGCCAGGAGGGGAAATGGCAGCCCTCTGTAGTTTGGCATGTTTGCTTGGTTTATCCTTCCAGGCCAGTCTCTTTATGACCTCTGAAATGCTGCTTTGGCTGGTCACTAATTCTTCATTGCTGATGGGGCATTTCAAACATGAATGCCCTGTGTGATTCCATGGCAGCATGTGTTTGTCTGCTCTGTTGTTTAGCCAGGCTGTGGTTGAGTTGGCTGTTCTCTTGCTACTTGGAAATCTTAGAGTCCTGTGGGGTGCTGCACTGCAAGAAATTCTGCAAGTGTCAAGCCCAAGCCTGAAACCCTTGGGTAGCTTGGTTAGCTGGGTAGTGTACTCGTTCCTCAGGGCAGGAATTGAGCCTTGGTTAGCTGGATAGTGTACTCATTCCTCAGGGCAGGAATTGAGTCTTGGTCTTCAGCTGCTTTCTGGGCATAAGAGCAGTGGGTTATTAAAGAATTGCTCTTTCTCATTTCTTGTTGTTGCCTTTTCTCTTCAGGGACAAGTTGTTTCCTGCCTTTGGATTTGGAGCTCAGGTTCCTCCTAGCTGGCAGGTATGACCTTCACAACACTGAGCAGTTGCTCTGTCCACATCTGTGCTCTCTAACTGTATGTAGTGTACCTTTTCCTAGGTATCTCATGAGTTTGCTTTGAACTTCAACCCCAGCAACCCTTACTGTCAAGGTAAGGATGCCTCTAATAAATACTTCACTGAGAGGAACAGGTGTTTGAAGTGTTGTGCCACTTTCATAACTCTTGAAAAACAGGTGGAGCACCAAGAGGTGCAGCAGACTGGATTTATTCTCACCTGGGTGCTGACAGTGAATGTGGATTGATGCAGAATTCTGCATGGGCTACACAGGCTCCAGCAGAGGGGTCCAGGTGTAATTTGATTGTTAGTCTGAAATTTGTGTTGTGTTGCTGCAGGTTGGTTACCTCTCGTTTGTTGCAGGTGGCTGCGGGGTCAGATCAGCAAAGGTCCTGTGCCAGTTATGCCTCCGGAGCAGCCACCTACGAAGGCTGTCAGGGGGCAGTGGTTTTATCAGCAGCAGCCTGCATGCCTGAATGTTATCTTTTAAAGGCTTGTCCTAAAAACTTTCTTTCTTTATAGCCATCTTCTTAGTGGAGGCTGTTTCATGTATTTCCAGTGGCTGCTCTCTCAGGTGGATTATGACCTTTTGGTTCTAAGAAGTCTCTCAGTGTGCAGAGACAGAGTTGTCCTTGAATAAGCATTTGTAACTCCCTTTGGGTTTTGACTTTTTTCCCTGGTCTCAGGCAAACAAAAAAATATGATGGATCTGAGATTGGGTGTTAAAGTCAAGTGTTTTCTGATTGTCTGCCTCACTGGGGTCTATCTTTGCCCTTTAAGGGTCCTTGTGCAGTATTTTGAGAGGTACCACAGTGCAACCTGCCCAGTGGGCAATCAAGCTAATGCTGTTACAGAGATGTTTGGCTCCTGGGGCGCTGACCATTGTCTGGCTGTCCAGCCAAACAAAAAGCTCCTGTTCCAGAGAGCTCCTGCCCTTGTCTGAGTAGGCTGCAAGCGTTTGAACAAGACCCAGGTAGAGAGGGCAGGCAAAGAAAGTCGTCAGCACGCCTTCACTGGATTGCATTTCCCACAGCTGCTGTTAGCTTTGTGATGTTAGAAATGTGATGTGAAGCATGGAGGGGAGAAATCTGCAAGTCTGTGTCTGGATCAGCTCTGTGCATTGTGTCCTGCTGCTTATTTGCCCTTGGGGAGATGAGAGCTGAGGAAGTTGAGAGGCTCTTGTGACAGCTTCCTTCCTTGTGTTACAGGGATCCAAGGAATAGTGGATGCCTACCGCCAGATCTTGCCTCAGCTCCGGCTCTATGGGCCCACCAATTTCTCCCCTATCATAAACCATGTGGCAAGATTTGCAGCACATTCAGCACAACAAGGAACTGCTTCAGTGAGTGCATGCCCTGTTCTCTGGAACTCTGTGGGGTTGGTTTGCTTTCCATCTGCACGATGGGGTAGAATGGAGCAGTGTAGCATTGTTGTCTTCCTTTCTTAGGATCCAAAGTCTGGTTCATAGACTCAGAGAATGCTTTGGGTTGGAAGGGACCTTAAAGATCATCTAATTCTATCCCCCTGTCATGGGCAGAGACACCTCCCACCAGCCCAGGTTGCTCAAGGCCTCATCCAGCCCAGCCTGGCCTTGAACACCTCCAGGGAGGGGGCAGCCACAACTTTCCTGGGCAGCCTGTGCCAGTGTCTCCCCACCCCTGCCATCGAGAAGTTCTTCCTAATGTCTGGTCTAAATCTGCCCTCCTCAAGTTCTCTTTTATCAGCCTGCAAGGGAGGCTGTGGGCATTTTCTTGGTGTATATTGATAGGGACTGAACTTGATGGATGTTGACTTTAGTTTACATTGCTCAAATGTTATTTCTCCTTTTCACAGCTTTCTGGTATGCGAAGGGTGCAGGGGTGCTGTGTTAGCTTTCAGACCAGCTGGGCACTCTCAGCAGTTTCATCACTCTAACCCCTCTTGCCAAGCTCTGTCATCTGTAGAGAATGCAGTTGTTCTTTAGAGAATGAGTTTAAGCCTCTGTCTTATTTTCTAGTGCCAAGGAAATCTGAAGGGCACAGCAAAAAGCATTACATGCATGTGAAAAAAGTGGAAATGAACTGAAGTTTCTTCAGTGTTCTGGTTTTGTCTGATCAACAACACTGTCCCATTTCTGCCTTCCATTTGTCTTCAGTTTGTGAGCTTTGGTGTTGAACTCCCTGACTGGGTGCTTTGTAATGTTTTCCAGCAATATTTTGTCTTGCTGATCATCACAGACGGAGAGATCACTGACCTGGATCAAACAAGGCAAGCAATCGTCGATGCCTCTAAGCTGCCAATGTCCATCATTATTGTTGGAGTTGGTGAAGCTGATTTCAAAGCCATGGAGTTCCTGGATGGAGACAGTGGTGTCCTGAAGTCCCTGACGGGGGAGCCGGCTGTGAGAGACATTGTCCAGTTTGTGCCTTTCCGGCAGTTCAAAGCTGTAAGTTGTCTTAACTTCAGAGGAGTCCTAGTGCCTAGGGCTCATTGAGAGGGATTTCAACTAGAAAAGGATAGATTTAGATTGGACATTAAGAAGAAGCTCTTTAGTATGAGGGTGGTGGAACACTAGGGAAGGTTGCCCAGGTAGGTGGTGGAGGCCCCGTCCCTGAAGGTCAGTTGAAGGTCAGGCTTGATGAGGCTCTGAGGAACCTGGTCTGGTTGGGGTTGACTTACAGGAAGGGAGTTGTGCTTGATGACCTCCAGCCCAGTGCATTCTGCGATTCATTTTATGATTCTCTGCTGGTCAAAGCAGTCCTGCTGTTCCCCAGCTCCTCCCTAGCTCCACTGCTCACAGGATGTTAGGGGTTGGAAGGGACCCTCTGGAGATCTTCCAGTCCAACCCCCTTCCAGAGCAGGACCACAGAATCCAGCACAGGGCATACAGGAACACATCCAAACAGGGCTGGAAAGTCTCCAGAGAAGGAGACTCCACAACCTCTCTGGGCAGCCTGCTCCAGGGCTCTGAGACCCTCACAGTGAAGTAGTTCTCCCTCATGTTGAAGTGTGTCATAGGGTTGGAAGGGAAAGGCTGGGCCTTCTTCCCCCACCGGAATGTGAAGGGGAAAAAAACCCTCGCAGCTGAATTAGCAAAGCAGTGGGTGCTGTATATTTACAAAGCAGGGAAACATGGGGAAATATATACAGAATTTACAATATATACAGAAATATACAACAAAGTAGCACAGAAATGAGAGTTCCCCCCTCTGCTGAGGGGGTTCCCCACCTCTGCTCCCCCTTCTCTCCCCCTTTCCCCAGAGAGGGTTAGAAAGAGAGAAAAGAGAAAAAAATAAAAGCAGTTGTGTTAATTGGAAAGCAGTTAATAGAGGCCTTGCAGCTTAGCAGTTTCAAGGTCAAGCCTGGCTGAAAGCCCAGAAGCAGCGAGCTGCAAGCCACCGAAGGAGGGGGAAGACAGACTGACCAGAAAAGTGTAGGAATGCTCAGGATACTCTGCTGCACTCCCAGTTCAGAAGGTGCTTCCTCCCAATCTACCAATGAAATTAGTTTAGATCCGTCTTTCGTTTACAAACATCCGACCACCATGTTCCCTTTCTTAAAGGGACAGCCTCAAATGGTCACAAAGTGGAACCTCCTGTGCTGTAGTTTCCATCCATTGCCCCTTGTCCTGTCACGGGGTGCAGCTGAGCAGAGCCTGTCCCTGTCCCCTCCCTCTTGACCCCCCAGCCCTCAGCTATTGGTAGACATTTATTAAACCCCCTCTCAGCCTTTTCCTCTCCAGACTGCACAGCCCCAGGGCTCTCAGCCTCTCCTCCCCAGGCAGTGCTGCAGTCCCTTCAGCATTCTTGTAGCCCTCCCTTGGACTCTCGCCATCAGATCCCTGTCCCTCCTGAACTGAGGAGCCCAGAGCTGGATGCAGTGTTCCAGGTGAGCTCTCAGCAGGGCAGAGCAGAGGGGGAGGAGAAGCTCCCTGGCTCTGCTGGCCTCACTTCTGAATGCAGCCCAGGACCCCCTTGGCCTTCTTGGCCCCTAGGGCTCATTGCTGTCCCAGGCACAACTTGCTGCCCCCCAGCACTCCCAGGTCCCTCTCCCCAGGGCAGCTCCCCAGCAGATCCCCTCCCAGCCTGTCCTGCTGCAGTTTCTTCTTCCTGCCCAGCTGCAGGACTCTGCTCTCATCCTTGCTGACCCTCATGAGGTTCCTCTCTGCCCAGCTCTCAGTCTGCCCCAGCCTCTGAATGGCCTCACAGCCTTCAGGTGTCTCAGCCAGGCCTCCCAGTTTGGTGTCATCAGCAAATTGCTGAGCAGACTCTGTCTGTCTGTTCTCTCATCAATGGCATGGATGAAGATGTTGGAACAGGACTGGCCCCAGCACTGATCCCTGGGGGATTCCACTGGTCACAGCTCTCCAGCTGGACTTGGCACCACTGACCACCACTCTTTGGACCTGTGGTGGTTTGAGCCTTAACTGGGACTGAGCACTGGCTCTGATGGGGGAAAGGCTGAGAATCCCTCCCCTGCTTGCCCTTCCTCTTTCCCAAGAGGAGAGAGGAAAAAAGAAAGGGAAGGAGCAAATCCACCAAGAAATGATTTGGAGTGGGCTTGGAAGTAGAGGAGTGAAGAATTTTTCTTTAAACAATATATATATATATGTAACACAAACCAGGTAGGGCTCACAGGGATAAGGAACAAGGATGGATGGGAGGGAAAAAAAAGAATACAAAAGCAGTCTCCTTGGAGAGGTGTATCACAGTATCACACAGTATCACAGTATCACTTAGGTTGGAAAGGACCTCGAGGATCATCGAGTCCAACCCATCAACACAGACCTCATGCCTAGACCATGGCACCAAGTGCCACGTCCAATCTCCCCTTGAACGCCTCCAGGGTCGATGACTCCACCACCTCCCTGGGCAGCCCGTTCCAATGCCGAACGACTCGCTCGGTGAAGAACTTCCTCCTCACCTTGAGTCTGAACCTCCCCTGGCGCAGCTTGAGACTGTGTCCCCTTGTTCTGGTGCTGGTTGCCTGGGAGAAGAGGCCAACCCCCTCCTGGCTACAACCACCTTTCAGGTAGTTGTAGAGGGCAATGAGGTCACCCCTGAGCCTCCTCTTCTCCAGGCTAAACAATCCCAGCTCCCTCAGCCTCTCCTCATAGGGCTTGTGTTCAAGGCCTCTCCCCAGCCTTGTTGCCCTTCTCTGGACACGCTCAAGTGTTTCAATGTCCTTCTTAAACTGAGGAGCCCAGAACTGGACACAGGACTCAAGGTGCGGCCTAACCCAAAGCAGAGTACAGGGGCACTATGACCTCCCTGCTCCTGCTGGCCACACTATTCCTAATGCAGGCCAGAATGCTATTGGCCCTCCTGGCCACCTGGGCACACTGCTGGCTCATATTCAGGTGGCTGTCGATCAGCACACCCAGGTCCCTCTCTGTCTGGGAGCTCTCCAGCCACTCCGACCCCAGCCTATAGCTCTGCATGGGATTGCCGTAGCCAAAGTGCAGCACTCGGCACTTGGACTTGTTGAAAGCCATCCCATTGGACTCTGCCCATCTGTCCAGTCGGTCGAGGTCCCTCTGCAGAGCCTTTCTACCCTCTAATTGACTAACATCTGCCCCTAACTTGGTGTCATCTGCAAACTTGCTGATGACTGACTCTACCCCTTCATCCAGATCATTAACGAATATGTTGAAGAGGACAGGGCCCAGCACTGATCCCTGGGGGACACCACTGGTGACTGGCCTCCAGCTGGATGCGGCACCGTTCACGACCACTCTCTGGGCCCGGCCCTCCAGCCAGTTCCTAACCCAGCACAGAGTGTAATGGTCCAAGCCACGGGCTGACAGCTTAGCCAGCAGTTTGCTGTGGGGGACGGTGTCAAAGGCCTTGCTGAAGTCTAGGTAGACCACATCCACAGGCCTCCCCACATCCACCAGGCGGGTCACCTGATCATAGAAAGAGATCAGGTTGGAGAGGCAGGATCTGCCCTTCCTAAATCCATGTTGGCTGGACCTGAGCCCTTGGCCGTCCTTCAGGTGCGCAGTTATTGCCGCCAGGACAATCTGCTCCATCACTTTCCCTGGCACTGAGCTCAGGCTGCCAGGCCTGGAGTTTCCAGGTTCCTCCATCCGACCCTTCTTGTGGATGGGGACCACGTTGGCCAGTTTCAGTCACCTGGGACCTCACCGGTGAGCCAGGACTGGAGGAAAATGATGCAGAGTGGCTTAGCTAGCACATCTGCCAGCTCTCTCAGCACCCTAGGATGGATCCCATCTGGTCCCATGGACTTGTGGATATCCAAGTGGCTCAGCAGGTCCCGAACTAACTCCTCATGGATTTCCAGGGTATTACTCTGCTCCCTGACCCCATTGCCCAGCTCCGGAGACCACTCGTCCTGAACTCCTCCTGCCTTGCTGTTAAACATTGAGGCAAAGAAGGTGTTCAGGACCTCAGGTTTATCCTCATCCTCAGTAACTGTGTTCCCCTCCAGGTCCACTAGGGAGTTCAGGTTCTTCCTGCCCTTCTTCTTATTGTTAATATATTTATAACAATGCTTTTTATTGTCTTTGAGGTGTTCAGCTTCAGTTCCAGCTGGGCCTTAGCCTCCCTAATTTTATTCCTACATAATCTAACAGCTTCCTTGAACATACCTGGAGAAGCCTTCCCCTCCTTCCAAAGGTGATACAGCCTCCTCTTCCCCCTTAAATCCTCCAGGAGCTGCTTGCTCATCCAGGCTGGTTGCCTTCCCCGCCGGCTTGCCTTCCGGCACGTGGGAACCGCCAGTTCCTGTGGAAGCAGCAGGGAGAAGGATCAGGCCTGACCACGTGGCAGAGAAGCAGGGAGCCAGGAGACCTAATGGCTGCAGTGTCCTGCTGCTTACAGCCTGGCTGGGCAGGGAAGGGGAGTGGAACAGACTAATTTAGTTTCCCAGGGGGAAAACCCCTTGCAGGGAGGGCAATGCTCTCACAAGCCCTCCCCCCCTGCTTCCAGGATGGGTTAACCCATCGCAGGACCTTACTGTGTAAGCAGTTCCTGATTCACACAGCACTTACAGGATGGCCAAGGGCTCAGGCCCAGCCAGCATGGATTTAGGAAGGGCAGGTCCTGCCTCTCCAACCTGATCTCCTTCTGTGACCAGGTGACTGCCTGGTGGCTGTGGGGCAGGCTGTGGATGGAGTCTACCTGGACTTCAGCAAGGCCTTTGCCACCATCCCCCACAGCAAACTCCTGGCCAGGCTGTCAGCCCCTGGCTTGGACAGGAGCACACTGCGGTGGGTTAGGAACTGGCTTGAGGGCTGAGCCCAGAGAGTGGTGGTGAATGGTGCCACAGCCAGCTGGCAGCCAGGCCCCAGTGGTGTGCCCCAGGGATCAGTGCTGGGCCCTGTGCTCTTTAACATCTTCATTGATGATCTGGATGAGGGCATTGAGTCGATCATCAGTAAATTTGCTGATGACACCAAGCTGGGGGCAGGAGTTGATCTGCTGGAGGGTAGAGAGGCTCTGCAGAGAGACCTGGACAGGCTGGACAGATGGGCAGAGTCCAAGGGCAGGAGATTGAACACATCCAAGTGCAGAGCTACAGGCTGGGGTCAGAGTGGCTGAGAGCAGCCAGGCAAGAGGGATCTGGGGGTACTGGTCGATGGTAGTCTGAACACGAGCCTGCAGTGTGCCCAGGCAGTCAAGAAGGCCAATGGCATCCTGGCCTGCATCAGGAACAGTGTGGCCAGCAGGGAGGTCATTCTGCCCCTGTACACTGCACAGGTTAGGCCACACCTTGAGTCCTGTGTCCAGTTCTGGGCCCCTCAGTTTAGGAAGGAGGTTGACTTGCTGGAAGGTGTCCAGAGAAGGGCAACAAAGTTGGTGAGGGGTTTGGAACACAGCCCTGTGAGGAGAGGCTGAGGGAGCTGGGATTGCTTAGCCTGGTGAAGAGGAGACTCAGGGGTGACCTTATTGCTCTCTACAACTCCCTGCAGGGAGGTTGTAGACAAGCAGGGGTTGGTCTCTTCTCCCAGGCAAGCAGCACCAGAACAAGTGGACACAGTCTCAGGCTGCACCAAGGGAGGTTTAGGTTGGATGTTAGGAAGAAGTTCTACACAGAGAGAGTGATTGCCCATTGGAATGGGCTGCCTGGGGAGGTGGTGGAGTCACCATTGCTGGAGGTGTTTAGGAGGAGACTTGACAGGGTGCTTGGTGCCATGGGTTAGTTTTTTAGGTGGGTTAGATTGGTTGATGGGTTGGACACGATGATCTTGAAGGTCTCTTCCAACCGGGTTCATTCTATGGTGTTCTGTGGTACTCCTCTCACTGTTCTTTTATCCCACACTTCCTGAGCCTCCTCACAAGGATGTTATGGGAGACAGTGTCAAAAGTCTTTCTAAGGCCAAGGTAGACTACTCCAATGTTCTGCCTGCATCTTCCCACTCAGTTAGGACATCACAGAATGCTGATCTCTGTCCCTCCTGAACTGGGGAGCCCAGAGCTGGATGCAATGTTCCAGGTGAGCTCTCAGCAGGGCAGAGCAGAGGGGGTGTACATGCACTTCAGCTGGGCTCTCGACTTCCCAATTGACCCTAATTTGTGCCCCACTCTTTCCTCATCAGAGGAACTGATTTCCTCACCCACCCCCTTCAGACCTAGTTTAAAGCCCTCTTAATGAGCCCTGCCAGCTCTAGTGCTAGGACTCTCTTACCCTTTCTAGGTAATTACACCCCATCAGGACCCAGCAGGTCAGGTGCAGTAAAAGTTGCCCATGATCGAAGAACCCAAAATTCCACTGCTGGCACCATCCCCTGAGCCAATTGTTGATGGTCTGGGTTCTCTTGTTCCTCTCAGTGTACTCCCCTGCCACTGAGGGGACTGAGCAGAACACCACTTGAGCTCCTGCCCCATGCTGACTGCTCCTGCTGATCATCTTCTCTTGCAAGTGCCTCGAGATGACCTCCAGAATGAGCTGCTCCATCATTTTTCCAGGGATGGAGTTTCCTGGAACCTCTTTCTCACCCTTTTTGAAGACTGGAGTGGCATTGGCTTCCCTCCAGTCCTCAGCACCTCTCCTGTCTGCCAGGATTTTACAGAAGTGCTGGAGAGTGGCAGAGCAGCAGCACCAGGCAGTTCTCTCAGCACTCTTGGGTGCGTCTCAGCAGGGACTTATGGCTATTCAATCTGTGTCACCCACCCCTAAGCCAGTCTTCATTGACCAGTGGAGAGTCTTCCCTCCTCCAGTTGTCTTCTCCTTCATCCAGGGTCTGGAGTTCACAGGGGAGTGAAGTCTTAGGAGTGAAGACTTAGGCATTCAGCAGCTCTGCCTTCCCTGCCTTCTCAGCTCTCAGGGCTGCCTCCTCGTTCAGCAGCTCACACCTTCCCTGTCCTTTGTTTCCCTGCTGATAGATTTGAAGAAGCTCTTCTTGTTCTCTTTCACTTCCTCTGCCAGTTTTAGTTCCAAGAGGGCTTTGGCCTTTCTTGTTGCCTTCCTACCTGCCCTGGGCCAATTACTCTATAGTTCTCCCATGTGCCAAGTCCCTTCTTCCATGAACTGTGTCTTTCTTCCATGAGACTTCCTTCAGAAGCTCCTTGCTCCTCCATGCAGATCTCCTGGAACCTCTACCCCGTTTTTCACTCAAGGGAACAAACCTCTCCTGGGCTTGGAGGAAGTGGCATTTAAAACTTGTCCAACTTTCCTGGGCTGCTCCTTTACCTTCCAGAGTCTTAGCCCATGGGATCCCTACAAGTGTATCTCTGAGGAGTACAAAGTTAGCCCTGCAGAAGTCCAGGGTTGTAATCCTTCTTACAGCCCTGCTTCTACCCTGTGTAGTACTAAACTCCACCATGTCATGATCACTGCCACCAAGGCTGTCCCCAGCCTTACTGTCCCCAACCAGTCCTCCTCTCTTAGTCAAAGCAAGGTCCAGCAGTGCCTCTCCTTGTTGGCTTCTCCACCACCTGCATCAGAGAGTTGTCACTGACACGCTGCAGGAGCCTTTTGGCCTGGCCGTGTGGGCTCCCAACATGTGCCAGGGGGATTGAAGTCACCCAGGAGAGCCAAGCAGTGTGTGCTAGAGGCTACCTCCAGTTGACTGCAGAAGGCCTCATCAGTATCTTCTGCTTGATTTGGTGATCTGTAGACGACCCCACAACAGTTCCCCCTACCTTTCCACATCCCTTAGTTCTCACCCACAAGCTTTCCCCCTGTTCTGCCTCCTCCCTGGGTGGAACTCGACACATTGCAGTTGCTCTGGCACACAGAGGGCAACACCACTGCCTTGCCTGGTTGGTCTGTGAGTCCTGAGCAGTAGAGAGCCCTCTGTGACAGCACTCCAGTCGTGGGAGCTGTCCCACCACGCTCCAGTGATTCCAATTGTGTCATAGTTGTGCAGCCTAATGCAGATCTCCAACTGCTCCTGCTGGCGTTGTGCATTGGTCTGGAAGCATTGCAGAGAGGGAATGAATCCTTTGCTTTTCACTCTTGCCCTCAGCCCGCTCCTGGCCACCTCCATGGCCACCAACCTCCCTGTGAGACCTGCCTGTGCTGGTGTTTTCTTCTTGGCTGTTACTACCATGGGGGCCCCTGGTCATCACTTCAGATTTTGAGTGTGCTGCTGTATGCTCAGCATGCTGCATGCAACAGGCCCTTACTAGCCCTCATCCCTCCCACCCTGGTGTGTTGTCCCTCATCATGTCACATGAAGGCCTGGTGATATCATTATCCCTCTTTTTTGCATTTACTTGATTATTCCCAAGTTCTGCTGTGAGTCCTAACTCACAGATAGCCCTTGCTAGCTGACAGTGGCATTTACACCTAGGGGTTCAAATTGGAGTTGAATGAAGATTAATAAGTGAGATTGCCAGTGGCTGGGGCAGCTTCCCACCCACACTGGGCCATGTAAAGGCTGTGTGAGCCTGGGCTTGAGGTGAGAGTAGTATGGGGTGGGAAGGAGTGGTTCTCTGCAGCCATGCTCATGGACATTGTCAGGTGCTCCTGAAAGCTCTAGGAGCAAAGTGAGATGTGGCAGGTGGAGGGGCTGCACTCTGAATTTTCTGAGCTGGACCCTGGACCTTTCCTTGCAGCATCTCTGATTTTTGTTCTCCCTTGTTCTCCCTGCAGGCTCCCAGGGAAGCGCTTTCCCAGGTGGTTCTGGCTGAAGTGCCCAAGCAGCTGGTGTCCTACTATAAGTGGCAGGGATGGCCTCCTGTGAAACCACCAGAAGTAAAGGCACTATAGATTGCAGCCTGACCCTGGCCACCACTGAGGTGAAGAGAGTTCCCTACACCTGTGTGCTCCCTTGCACACTTGGAGTGCTCCTTGCCTGCAGATGGTGGCACTCACACAGACTCAGAAGAGTGGAACTTGTTGGTTTTCCACCTTGCAAGACTGATCCTTCATGGCTTCACACAGCCCATCTGCTGCTTGCTCCCAGAGCTGCTCTTGCAGTGCTGCCTCCACGCTGAGCTTGGCAGCAGAAGCATCACAGCCACGTTTGCTGTCACGCTGCCTACCTGTGCTCTTGGTAGGCTTTTCCTTTGGGAATGGGGACCCTTCTATCCTGGCTGGTACCAAAGTCTGTTGGTTGGGTGCCTGAGGTAGCTCCTGGTGTGCCTTCATAAAGTGCCAGTCTGTTTTTAGAGAGAGATTTATTTTTCCATTTCAGTGACCATACTTTGTAATCTTTCAGTCACATTTTTCTACCAGCAGAAATGGCTTCTGTGATGGCCTCTTGCTTGGGGCCATTGTTGCCATTTAAGAACACTGCACTTTAATTCCACAAATAAGTAATTAATTTGGGGTGGGGTTCATGAGTCACATGAATGGGACTCACAATACAGCAACTGGAAACACTGAAATAAAGATGCTTTGAGTGACTTGGTGCTGCAGAAGTTATGAAACCCTCATTTCATAACTGTGGAACAGCACAAAGGAGTGCCCTTGTCCTCAGGACTGTCTCTAAGGTGGTCTGGAGACTGAAGAGCAGGCCTGTGATAGCAAAGCACAGTTTTGAGAGTTTAGTTCAAGGTGGAGATAAGAAACCTGCTTGTCAGTGCACTGCAAGTGGTCAGCATGTTCACAAATAAATTCTCTACTTTGGCTCACATAACATCTCTGCATTTTGATTTCCTTCCTAGGCTTTTCCTTCTCCTGTTCCCCCATGCAGATGTATTGCTTTATGGAAGATCATCTGTACTAGCCAGATGCTGATTCAGCATTTCAGCCTAGGCTGAGTCTCCTTCTCTGGAGACATTCAGAATCTGCCTGGATGTGTCCCTGTGTGACCTCTAGGTGATGCTGCTCTGGCAGGTTGGAGTGGGCAATCTTTTGAGCTCCCTGATGTTCTGTGATTCTGTGAGTGTGATCAGCTGCACAACCTGAGCAAGTTGTCCATCATCATTAGTTCTGTTACTTGTTAATCACGAAGACTGCTGAGTGCATATTCTGGCTGCCCTGTCCTGCAGTGAGCTGAGCTGTTTGTTTGCCCTGGGCATAGGAAGGAGCCTGCCTGTTCTACCAGGTGAAGCAGGAAGTGGTGAGAGTACGTTGGAAGACTGCCCTGGCGATTCGGGCTGTGAAGCTGGTAGGGTGCAACCCTGTGTGAAAGCAGAACCTGGGTTTACATCTGCATCAGCTAGGCTGGTCCTTCTGAATGGTAGCTGCCACCAAACTAGTGTTTAGCTTGTGCTCGAAGAGCTGTGGGCCTAGGACCACTGCCAAGCAAAGAAGAATTTGTGCTAGATTTTTATTCAAACCTTACTTTGACCAGGTTCCACAGGCAGCCAGCAGCTTCCTTCAGAGAAAGCTGTGCTGTCTCTTGTGAATTACTCCAGGATCTAGCCCACAGCAGTCACTAGTCTTGCATTTGTTTAGGTTCTTGAAGGAAACCAAACAGCCTCTCTTCTTGAGCAGCTGCCTAAACTAGAAGAAATTCCAAGTGTAGAGGAGGGGGAGGAAGCTGCCAAATCCCTTGAGAAACTGCAGTGTGGTTGAGAGCATCTAAGCCACTTGTTGCCTCCTCTTTTCAGCTGCTTACAGCCTGTAGGCAGAGCTCTCCTTCCCTGTGTTACAGGTTCAAGAAACTTAAAGGTGGCAGAATCCATTTCACCTTCTTTGTAAACCTCTTCTAGTTCCCATTCAAAAGCAGGAGAGTGAATCCTCCCTCTCTGCATTGGCTATGAGTGGAGTGACTGGTAAGCAGCCAGACAGGGTGTCTTTGGGTGCTAGACTCCTTGATGGTAGGAGAGACCACCTGCTTTGGGGAGGAAGAGGCTGAGACATGGTAGGAAATTCTTCCCCCTGCAGAAGCAGGGCAGGCTTCTGGAGGAAATGTGAAAGAACAAAGTCCTGTGGCTGTCACTGGAGAGCAAGAGCTGCATGGGTGTGAGTCTAGGTGAAAAGCTGTGGGAGGAGCAGCTGGTTTGCCCTTTTTCACTCATTCCAGGTTCTCCCAGGGATTCCAGTTCTAGAGGCAGTGAAAACAGCTGCTGGAGGCCTTGGTGAGAGGCTGGGAGGTGTCTCCTGCCTTGTGTCCTGGATGTAGCTGGAATGCAGGTTTATGGCATAGTTGTTGCTTCAGGTAGACAAAGGCTCAGGTCAAGCTCAGGTTTTCTTTCTCAGGAGAGTGTGCTGTTCTCACCCAGTGCTGATGCATGCTTTCTGCACGTTCCTCTCTTGCTGTATCTCCATTGGAGCATGGAGAATGCCTGGCAAGCCTCCCAGCCTGGCCAGAACTGAGGAAGCACCCTTGTGCTTGTGGTTCCCAAAGGTGTTTCAGCCTCAGGGCTTTGTGTAAATCTGCATCACCTGTTGCATGGGGGAACTCATCAGGAGCATTCCTCTTGCTCCTAGGACACCTGGCAATAAATACTGGTAACATTCCATGGCAGACTATGCCATGCCACCCAGCAGAGGTCCCTTCTCAGTGGGAGGTAATGCTCCCCCTTGCTTGCCCAGGCTGCTTGTTTGGCTGAGGGCCCTACCTGGGGTGTAAAATATGCCCCCAGTTTTCCAGGCCCTGTGTCACCAAAACTGTTTTCAGGTGAATGCAAGTGCTGGGAGCATTGCAGGTGTTTGAGGAAGCCACAAAAACTGCCATGGTGTCTGAATGTCTCATTAAACAGCCTCAACTGTATCCCTTCCTCCTCTCCAGCCACGACTGGGTGCAGAGTCAGTGCACTGAGGTCGCTGTGCTGCCCTGAACTGCCAGGCTTGCTCGTTTGGGTTCATAGAAGCGGTTCCAAATGCTGCCAGCCTACTGTTTGATGTGGTGTGTCCTCCCTGCTGTGGTTCGTTTCTGCCACCACCAGTGCTTGCCCCCCTGGTGCTCGATGGAGCTCTTGTGTAAGAGGGAAATAAATGGAGTATCTGCAGGGCTAGCTTTGAAGCTGCCTGGTGTTGCACAGGCATGATTCACTTTGTGTTTGCAGAGCTGGATTAGCCACCCTGGCCTGCTGCAAGGTGTCCTGTGCATGGGTGCAGGTGTTTGGTGCTGAGCACTAAGGGAGAGGGCCAGACCCCAAAGAGGAAGAAACACTTTCTGAATCCTGCTGGCCTAACTGTGCTCCAGAAGGGCTTGTGCAGCTCTCATTTGCTTGTTCTGGTGCAGGTGAGATGGTGCTGGCGTGTGTAGCTGCCTTCTGCCCCATGTCTTCTGCCCCCTGCTTCCTCTGAGCTCCATCCCCCTCTGTCCTTCAGAGAGCTGGCACCCAGGGTGCATCCTCTCTGCCCCTAACCCATGATAGGGGTAGGAGAGCAAGGGCCGCTGAGCACATGCCAGTCTGAGTGCAGGGGAGGGTGGGGGAAAGCCCGAGGCTCCTCTTCAGGGACCTGTGAGCCAGCCCACCTTGCCTTCGGAGGGTTTAACCTCGAAAGCCGCAGTTCTGTGCTGAATGAGCTCAAGGGCTGTGGTAGGCAAAAGTAGAGCTGGGCTCATGTCTTCTCCACCGTCCTCGGGCTGCTGTCCTCCGGTGCCAGCTCTGGAAGCCCCCGTCCTTCCAGCTCATTAAGCCCCAGGCCAAGCGTAGCTCCTGAAGCATCTTCCTCTTTCCGAGGCGCCGGGTGGGGAGTGCCCGGTGCTGTGTTCCCATCGCCGGCGGGCCCGAGTCCCCGCGCTGCCGCAAACTAGCAGAGGACGGCGTGCCCGGGCCTGGCCTCCCCCGGGCACAAGGCAAACCTCTGCGGGCGCCCCCCCGAATATCCCGCCGCGAGGGGCACAGCTTTTACCGGCCGGGCCTCGCTCCCAGAGGTGCCCCAGGGCTGAGGGAGGCGGAGCAGCCGGGGCTGCCGTCCCCCCTCTCCTGTCCTTCGGAGGGGGATGCGTGCGGCCGGACCGGCTGGACGAGCTGGGGCTGAGTCACCCCGGGCGGAGCGGGGCAGCGCATTCTGCTTGCGGCTGCATGGCGCTCAGCGTCGGCGTGCGGCGGCTCTCCAGCCTGCCGGGCCACGGCGAGCGGCAGGTGCAGCTCAGCTTCCGAGGTGGGCGCCGGCCGCGGTGGGAAGGGGCTGCCTGCCCGCGGCGGGGCCGGGCCCCTGGCACCTCACGTCTTTCTTTTTCTTAAGGCTTCATCCAGAAGACGAGGAAAGTTCGCTGTGGCCCGGAGGCTGTCTTCGGGGAGGTAAGAGCCAAGTGGCGCGGCGGGCATAGCCCCAGGGCTTCTCTGCAGGTGTCATCCGTGGGACGGTGATGGGCCACGGCCGTGTCTCGGTCGATGCTGGTGGGGCAGGAGTACCTCCTAGGGAGTAGGGCTAGAGGCGGCCTGGGCATCCTCCTTCCTGGTGCTCATCGTCCCCATCCCATCCCTGATGCCCGCAACTGCCCAGCTGTGCTGCGCTGGCGTGGGGGTGGTCCCTTTGCGGCTCTCCCACCCGATTGCCTCTGTGCCATCCGCGGAAAGGAGAAGGAGCGGCGGCAGGAGGGACTCTCCCAGCCGGGCCAGCCCTGCGGGGGGCAGGGGAATCGCAGCCTCAGGGCGCAGCTTTGCCGTGCACAAGCTCAAGCCCGACGGCTCCTGGGTGACCTGCCCCCGGACCTCTGCGCTGTCCCAGGCTGCTCTTCCTCCACAGCTTGCCAGTTCAGGACTTTCTTGGGTACAAGCATTCACCTCTTCCCAGGGTGATGGTGCTCTGGCTTTTTCAGCAGCAGACCTGTGGCTCTTTGCTGCTGGAGAGGCTGCTCATACTTCCCATCCTCTCTCCATTCCCAGCTGCAGACTGTGTCTTGGCCACCGGGAAAGTAGAAAAGTAACTTCCTGGTGCAGTAGCTCTGTGCCACGGTCTTTGATTCCATCACCTTGCAAAGCAGGTCACCAAACAAAGTGGCTGGGAATGAGTGGTCATCTGTTCCTGCTCTGCTTGTAGCTCTTTCGCTGGCCCCACTATGGGAAGCTCGCCATGGGAGAAACGCTGTCCATTAAGGTTTACAACTGCAGCAAGGTTTTCAGTAACAGGTAGGTCCTTCTGTTACTGGGGTGAAGAGCTATACTGGGCTTTAAATTTTCTACTAGGAGTAGAAGACATTTACTGGAAGTTTGGTGGCTGGATGGTGAGCGGGACACAGGTTACGGCAGAGGGATGGAGCTGTTCGTTCTGTATATGTTAATGCATACAGCTGGCAGTCTGCAAATGTAAACTCAGGTACATATAGATCTACACATATAAGTAAAGGCTGTGATTTAATTGTGCCTGCAGTAACAGAAACTGCATAACAATCCAGATCAGATTCCTAGGTGAGACAAGAGTAAATTAGAGCCCTAGAAAACAAGGGCAGGGCTTGCAGCAGAGTGGGGACCTGCTCTCTCTGTGTAGATCCATGTGGTGACCATGACCATGCTGCACTCAAATTCAGCATGCCTGTCAGCAGGGAGAAGGCTTGAGCCCATGGCAGTATGGCTGAACCTTTAAAGAAGGCAATACTGTGAACTCAGTGACTGTCCAGCAGTGGTAAAATATTTCAGGGAAAAGTAAGAGTAGACGTGATAAACCAAGTAGTGGTGTTAGAGCCGAGGTACGGCCTTCCAGGACATGTGAAGCATCAGGATGCAGGGAGAGGTGCAGCTCTGATAAGCAAAAATAGAAGAAAATCAACAGGAATAGCTTACTAGAGATAGGTGATAACAGAAACCTTTTTCCAAGCTTTCACAAGCCTGCCTAGGAGGGTGTGGAGGAAACAGATGAGTGCAGTGCAGGTGAGACACTCGAAGCCAGGTCAGAAAAGGCTGCTGAACGTTGTGTCACCGTTTGCTAGATACTTTCCTTATGGGAGCTGGGTCAGAATAATTGTCTGTGACTGAAATGTCAATTGAAGCTCCTGTAGGACCAGTAGCTAAACAACAACAAATCACCAGGACCTGATGGCTTTGAGCAAAGAAGTCCAATGGGAAATGAGTGGAGTGGCACCCACAGCATCTATCCACACATCTCTGCTGCTAGGGAGCAGAGGAATAGCAGGTGACAGACATTACAGTTAAAAAGTGTTTGGGCAGTGCCCTGAGGTGATCAAAAATAAGTAGGGTGTGGAAAGATTCATTGCATCACTGTATGAGTCTGTGGTCTCTGGACCTCTGTGTGTGCAGCCTTTCTGTTTGTTTCAGCAGAAACAAACTGGAAAAACCAGAGCTGAGAGGCATGAATGGAGAGACCCCTTGCTTGTGGGTAGGGGAGTAGGCAGGCTCTGTGTCTTGGAGGAGGTGGAAGGAATACAAGATTAAGAGCTCACAGCTGAAATGGTGGTGAGAGGCCTGTCTCGATCCTGGGCAGACAATGAAATGCTCTGATGGTGGTTTTCAGCTATCAGTAGGAAGCTCTGCTTCACATGAGGCTTAGCTTGGTTGCTGGCAAAGCTGTCATGGGAAGATGGAGGCTGACATACAAAGGGCCCCCAAAGTGCAGTAACACAAAGTAGGGTTAGGAGCAACTGAGTGTGATCCCACGTGTGTTACTGCCACTTGCAGGAAACCAGATCACCCTTTCACATGGAGAAGGCCCTCTGGAGTAGGTAAAGTCTGAGCTGACTTGCTGCAGGTATTCCTGTGGCCATGGATTTGCATACTGTTTATTTCCTTGCATGGAGTCTTTGCTTTCCACTTTTGTCTGGGAAGAGTAATCTCCACTCTGCTGGGTGCCCAAACAGACTGCCTCTGCTGAAGGGGAGCGCTGCCTCATGTTCCATGGGACTGGATCTGCATAAGCCTTTAACTATTGATGGCAACTCAGTTGCAGGCAGCTGTGTGGGCATGACTGTGGTGGAGACATCAGCTGCTGCAGGAACCAGACTCCCTGCACAAAGTGTTGCAGCCTTTCCCTGCTTTCACCACAGCTTGGGCGAGCTGTAAGAAGGAGAGAGGAGATGCTGGTGTTCTGCTGCTGCAAGATGTAGGCATTGATGTCACATACAGCATTGCTGCAGCCTCTGCTTTTGCTCTAGGCTTCTTGGTACCCTTGTTCTCAGCCTCCAGCACCTGATGACGTCTGGGAGGCTGATCCTTCGGGAGGCCCTCGTTGACAAGAACCACAGAGTCACTGCTGTAAGTCCTGTGTGGGTTGCCTGGCCATCAGTAAACAGGAAGGCTTTGTGGGAAGCCTTGTGTGGTGCTGCCCGGGTGGATGTGGGGCTGAAGAGGAAGGAAAAGCGTTGCTTTGAGCCTGCACTGCATCTCTCACACCTGTCAAGTGGTTTTTCAAGGCATGGGGTGGGCTGGAGGGCCTGACTGAGCGTAGGGAGGCTTAGTAAAACCTCCTCAGGTCTGGGTGATGGATGTAGGATGTATTTAATCTGCTTCCTGTTCCAATGCCATCCTGGCACCAGGGCTGACTGGGCCCTTTGCACCAGTAGAAAATGAGCTGTTTCCTAGGTATGCAGACATGGTTCAACAAGTGCTGGACAACGAGGGCTCAGTGCCAGGGCCACAGGCAGGGCTGGGAGAAGGAGGAAGAGAGGTGGAGAAGGCAGTTCTGTGATATGCTGCACCCCTGTTTGCCTTTCCTGTGGGCAGCCTGACTCACCCCTTGTGGTGGCACATGGGACACAGCTCTGTGGCCACCAGACCACAAGCCCAGGTGGCACAGGCCTGGCTTTCCCTTGTTGCTGAGCTGGCTGCACCAGGGGCAGGGCCAGGTAGAAACTGAGCATTTCCTGGAAGATTTTTAGCCTGATGCAGTTCACTGCATAGATGTTCATGCTAGCAAAGGGACGGGGACTAGGCTGACCCTTCAGCTCCACTGGTTTGAGGGAACCAAGCTACAGGCACTTACGCTGCTGTGAGGTCAGAGCTGCTCTGTGGCCCAACCCTTGTTTCCTGGCTGCCTCTCCCCTTATGTTAACAGCAACACTCGTGCTGATGAACTGATCCAACCAAAAAACAGTCACACTTGTTTTTGCCAGGTTAGTTTTTAATTGTGGGGATGGAAATAGGGGCAGGCAAGACTGGACACCCATCCCAGAGCCTTGGCTCCTCTGGGAAGTGAGGCTGTTTCAGCTGCTACTCCTTTAACAAAGTGGGGACAAAGCTATTTCTGCTTTTGCAAGTCTTGCTCTTCCCTGGTGCTTGAATTGTTTGCACCTGTGGTGGTTTGGCCCTGGCTGGGGGCCAAATGCCCACCAAAACCACTCTATCACTCCCCCTCTTAGATGGACAGGGAAAACACAAGAAAAAAGCAGCTGTGGGATAGAAGCAATTCAATACCAATGACAGGCGCAGGCGGCGCAGGAGCTGCGTTGGTCTCTGCTGCCCAGCAGCAGATGCCGGTTGGTCTCGGGCAGCAGGGCTCTGCACTTGGTGGTTCCTGTGGAGGGCAGATGCCATACACCAACGACCCCAACTTCTTTCTCTCACTTTATTCTTATATCTGAACTGACCTCCTATGGCATGGAATACCCCTTTGGGCAGCCTGAGTCAGCTGGTCCAGCCGTGTCCCCTTCCAAGATCTCGCCAGCCCCTCAGCGTACTCTTGGGGCGGGGAAATGTTGGAAGGATGCAGCCTGGGTACTTGTTCAGCAGTAGCCAAAACACTGCTGTGTTACCAACTACTGCTGCCAAACACAGCACTAGAAGGATGCTTTGAGGAGAATTAACTGCAGCTCAGCCAAACCCAGCACAGCACCCTTTTTTTCTCCCGGTGCTTTGAAGGGTTCTTTTCAGACTGTCAGCTGCTCACCCCGCTTTGTCTCAGGCTTCTGCACCTATCCAGCCTTTGCTGTTGTGCTACTGCTTTCTTGGGCTGTATTTCTCCTTTCAGAAGTATGTGTTTTTCCAGGGGCTGAGCTATGAACCTAGGTTATACATCCCCTTCAGTCTTCTGAGAAGTGACCTTCTCTGTGGCTGTGATTTTTGGTTTCTGCTTGGAAACGCTTGTGTGTTGGTTTGAGATCAGGTTGCTTACCTGCAGACCAAGTGCTGGCTGTGCAGCCTGTGTTCCCCATACTTCTCTGGCTGTCTTTCATTGCTAATGCTATGTTGATGTCTCTTGTGATGCAGGCTCTGGGTGTGCTTATGGCTCCTGTGGTTTCAAACCAAGCTGTTGTGCCTGGGGATGCTATGCCAGCTGTCTTATGCCTCCCACAGAGAGATCACTCCAAACCTCTGCACACTGGTTTACTGTGCTGCAGGGCTCTCCCTACTTTCCCTGTCAAAAGTGACTTGAGATGGCTTTCAGGGGTCTCTCTGTGGTATACTTCAAATGTGGAACTTTGAGCCAACTTACACTCAGTGAATCCTGTTTGGGAACACGTAGAGGAAGGGGAAGTTTGGTTAACTCTGTCTTGTTTATGGAGGTAGACAAGGGAAGTCTGGTATAAACAGGCTTCTTTTCTTCCTTCCCCATCTTTCCAGCAGCATCTCCCTTTCTTCCTTGCACACTTCTCTTCCCCTTTTCTGTGACATTTCTGCCATTGTTTTGTGGTTTTCAGGCAGCTTCATTTTCTGTTTGTAGATCCACATTGAGTTGGATTTGTGCTACCAACCTCCTGATGGCTCAGCTGGGACCTGGGTTGAAGAAGACTTTGTCTATCAGATGAAAGACAGGTACTGAAATCCTGAGGGGAGCAACTTTCCAGGCAGTTTGTACAGTAGCCCTTCCAGTGGCAACCTTTGGGATGCCATCCAGCCTCATTTACTCTCCACCTCTGGCCAGGCTGGGGTATCTCTTTGCAACAGCAGCAATAAGTGATACAGGGTCTTGGAAAGAAAACAGCTTTTCTTCACAAAGAGCCTGTGACTGCAACAACCCACTGCATTCTGGGAGTCCCTTTTTAAGACTCCAGCATTTCTGCAGCCTTCCTGACTGCTGGAAACATGACTTTGTGGTTTTCAGATTGCAGAGAATGTGGCTTTGGACTGTAGCAAGCCCTGGCACCCTGCACACAGGTGGTGCCCAAAGCTGGGGCAGGTGGGGGTCTCTGGTTGGGCAGGATGCCAGGCAGCAGCAAGGTCTGGGGAGTGTCATTTCTGGGGTGCCAGAGGCAAAGCCACAGGCACACAGGGTGGATGGTGGAAAACATTGCTTAGGAAGATCCTCATGTCCCTGCCAAGAGCCAGGCAGGAGCACAGCTGTGGCATTGTCACTTGAATGCACCGGGAGCAGCCACAGCGTTTTCCCAGCACGGCGTGTCCTCTTGTTACAGCTCGGAACTAATCATCCACAACCCAGGCTTTGAGGAGCTGGAGTGAGTAGTCCTGCTTGAGAATGCCACTCTCCTGGATGGAGAGGAGTGCACAACCTGCCTGTCAGGGCTGACAGTGCCTGTGCCTGACGGGGTGGGCGGTTTGCAGGGCAGCTGAGGGACCAAGAGTAAGCGAACTGGACAGGAGGGCTGCTGCACTGGGCAGGAAGCTGGCTAAAGGCCTGGAGACTGATGAAGAAGAGGAAGAAGAGGAAGACTTCTATGATGTGTCTGAGATGGAGGTTTCGGGCATCATCTTCAGCCCTGTGAAGAGGTATCCACGGTGTGCTCTTCTCTCTTGGCCATGCCTGGGCCCTGGGGTGCAAAGTCCTGGCTTGTGGGGGAATCCTGCATCTCTTGGTATTCTGCTTCTGCACAGTGTCTGAAACTGTCAGTACCCAGTGGCCCCAAACAGGCACTCTTGGGGATTTCCTCATTCCCAGGGTGAGGGGCCATTATTTGCCAGGGCTTCTGTTGCTTCCCTTGGTGGGTGCTTGTTGAAGTCCACGCTGATGAAGAGATCTGCTCACCCGGATTGTTCTGTGCAGCCGCTCCAGACACTGCTCCACGCGGGACCTCTTTGCCACCCCAGCCCCACAGAACTTCCAGGTACTGCAGCGCTGACTGTCTCCCTGCAGCCCGTCCCTCACTGTCTTGCTGTGAGCCTGGCCTTCTCCAGTTGCCACATACCCTGGCAATTGGTCTCTAGCCTAGTCTCTAGAAGGTGAAGACACCTTCTTGCTTGGTGTGGCTCCTCTGGGCAAGGCATGAGATTCCTGTCTGTGAGTGGCAGTTCCAACGTCAGCTAGCCTAGAGCAGAATTTCTTCCTGGGCCACGTAGTTAGCTACAGACGTACAGGAGAAGGGAACCAGCCTGACAGCCACATGTGCCACTGCAAAACACTGCCTGAGCCGAGCTCTGGAGAGCACCCAAGCAGGGCTGGTGCCTGCTGTTCTCCTCATGGCCTTGCCTGAGCCCCCAGGGACATCAGTGAAATATGGCTGGGGGTGGAGGGCTGCTGTGGGGGCTTTCTTGGACCTGTTGAGAGGCTGGTATGAAGCAGTGGCTTTGGCTGGTGCTCTGACATCAGATTTATTTGAAACTGCTCTGAAGTTTGCAAGCAGAGTTCAGACCTTGCAGATTTCAGGGCAGGGCTCCCAGCCTGGCCATGGATTTAAATCCCTCCCTGCTTCTAAGTAAACGTTGACTCATGTTTGGGTTTTCTGCTTTTCAGGACAGAGTCCTATTGACCAAGCAGGAAACTTTTGTGGGGGTGGAATTTCCTACCATCCTTTTCTTGAAGCTATTATTCCTTGCCTTAGCAACTGCCTAGTTGCTTGTACTGAGAGCAAATGTGAGAACCTTCCTCCCAGATCCTAGACTTGTGACTAGTTGCAGCAAATGAGGCCCCATTCCAGTCTCCTGTCATGTCCATCTCAGCAGGATTCAAAGTGAAGTACTGAGACAAAATACAAAGAACATCTTCTCCAAGCTGCTCTGTGGACCCCATCATGTGGGAGTAGTGGGTTGGCATTCCCTTGGGAACAGGGACAGTGCTGCTGGGGAGGCTGTTCCTGTCAGGGTGGCTGGGGACTCCTTGCATGTCTGAAAGAAACAAATATTGAAACAATATTGAAAGAAACAAGTATTTCAAATGCCATTTGGGCTTGTCCTGACCATAGCAGATTTCAGCAGCCATGCTCCTTTCTGCTCCAAATGTCCATCCCTGGGGCAAGAGGGCCCTGCAATTTGCGTACTGATGTTGCTGAAACAAGCTCAAGATGGAGCTGGAAACAAGGAGGGTGCTGAGCTGGAGGGTTTCTTGCACCTTTTCTAAGGTTGGGATTAACATCATTGAAGCGCAGAAGCTGGTGGGAGTGAACATTAACCCTTTTGTGGTGGTCAGGGTTGGAGAAGAGAAGAGGCATACAGCAACACAGAAGTCAACCAACTGCCCCTTCTACAACGAAGTAAGCAGCAGGGACCGAGGCTTGGTCCTTGCCCTTCTGGTGTCCCCTCCTTGACCAAGATGGTGCTCGAGGTGCAGCTGCTCTTGGGCAGAGGTGCTTCTGGGGCTGTGCTGGGAGCCTGGGACTCAGCTTGTCTTGCTCTTTTTCAGTACTTTTTGTTTGAATTCCATGAGCCAAGGGACATTTTATTCCACAGACTCATAGAAATCTCGGTGAGTGTGCTCTCCTTTTTATCCCTTGTTGGTAAGTGGTACAACCCCATGCTCCTGCATATAGGTGCTGGGAATGATGAGCAGAGAAAGGGTGCCGTTGCTAGCCAGGTTTTCCAGCCAGAGGCATCTTGCCCTGCAGAGTGACCAAAGAGTCAAAGACCTGGCTGTGCTGCCTTTCCACCTCCTCTGTGTCAGATTTTCTCGGCATGCAGTGGCTGAAGTGAGGCCTCCAGGGCTGTTTCATGACCATTGCCTTCCTCTTCTGGAGGCAATTCTCTGCTGTCACTTGCTCATCTAGCAGGTTATGGAGGTGAATGACTGATGTGGAGGGAACTCAGCAGAAATTTGTATTTGTGGAAAAGCAGAGGTGCTTCTCCAAGACATGAAGCTTTTCTGAAGGTAGCTAAACCCAGCCAGCACTTCCTTTGTCATGCAATCTCCAGAGCTTTCCTTGTGAAATGCTGCACATCTCTTCTGGTGTGGGTTCAGCAAACAACAAGCAAGGCTTAGGCTTGGGAGAGACAGTAGCCTGGTTGGGGCATGGCTCTGCCCTGTCCATGAGGATGTGGGCATAGGACTCCTTGTTGGAAAGCAGGTCTGCATCCTTGGTCTGTCACAGGGATTTGGCTTAGCTGGGGCTGGCAGAAGTGGTTGGATTAGTTGTGCATGAATTTGCCTTGGCTCAGGTTTGACTGAGGCCTGTGGGCTGATGGGCTTTGTAGGGGTGGTTGGGCAGGGATGGCTTTGTCCCAGGGCTGACTCAGATGGAGCAATGTGCATGTGGAGCTTGCAACCACTGCCTGAGCTGCATCTTGGAATGAGCATTTCTTAGTAGTCCTGTCTTCCTCAGCAGTGCCTGGGTGCATCACCTGGCTGCCCACATCTCTTGGTGCTCAGGTGGATTTGTTCTGTCTGCAGGTTTTTCACTCAAAGAAGATACCCTTCCTGGGAACATGCATAGGAACATTCAAGATGGATGTTGGGACAGTGTACAGCCAGCCAGGTATGACCCCCTGCAGAGTCAGCCAGGTGTGACCCCTGCTCCCTGAGCCTGGCTTTGTCTGCAACTGATGCTTTGTGCTCTACTGCCCCTGGTCAAGGCTCTGTCTTTAAAGCACTTCTGAGTGCTGTCTGAGGGCTAGTAACAGCTCCTGCAGCTTCTGAGACAGGGTCAGGGTAATCTTTGTGCAGAAGTAGCTGGGATGTGAAACAGTAACCTTAGCTGTCCACAGGGATCTCCTTCCCTTCGCTCTCAGATCACAGGTTTTTTCAGAAGTGGGCTGTTGTCAGTGACCCCACAGACACCAGGGCAGGTGTGAAGGGCTTTGTGAAGTGCAACATCTCTGTCACCGCACGCGGGGATGTTGTGGGCTCCCTCCCCACCTCCTCCAGCAGCCGGGATGAGGACATTGAAAGGTAGGTGCAGTGTGATCTTGCATGACCCTGGGGAAAAGAGTTATGGCTCTCCTCACACTCCCTCTTTTGCCCTGTTTTGCCCTCTTCTGCTGGGCAAAGGCCCAGGGAAAGGCCCGTGGTGGGACGGGATCCAAACGTCCAGCCAGTCAGGGCGGTCTCTAGCACCATGTTTCCTGGACTCCAGGGGAGAGCAAAATCATTCATTTGTTTTTCAGGAACCTGCTGCTGCCTAAGAGAGTCCCTGCAGAGAGGCCCTGGGCCAGGGTCTGCATCAAGTTGTACCGTGCTGAGGGCCTGCCCAGCATGAGTGCAGGCATCATGGGTGGTTTCTCCAAGATCATAGGGGAGAAAAAAGTCTTTATTGACCCATATGTGCAGGTCTCGTTCTGTGGGCAGCAGGTGAGGTCTGCTGGGGGGGTCTGTGTGGGGCCAGGCTGATCCCCACTTAGAGGCGTGGCAGCATGTGCTGGGCCAATGCTGCTGGGACCCTCCAAGGGACACTGCAGTCCTGTCAGAGACAGACTGGGAGAGTTGAAGCCTTGCTGTCCTTGGCCATGGCCTGAGTCATGGATGAACAGTGTCTGGCTGAAAAGGCTTTTATGGAACTCCTGTCTCTGCATGGGCGACAGCCCCAGCCCTGAGCACAAGCCCTGGCTGAGCTACTGGCTGTGCAGGCAGTATTTCAGATCTTTAAACATAGGGACAGGGTAAAATAAATCCTGGAGTAAAAGCTTTCTGTGGCAATCTGGACTCAGCCTGACACCCCTTGGGAGAGTTTGCTGATCTAATGGACCTGTTCTTGTACCCAAGGCCAGGGTTTCTGGTCCTGAGATATCTGTTAAGATAAGAATCAGTCCTTGGGTGGCCTGATGGGTGTGGGAGTGAACTTGTGACATTTCTGGGTCTGGTGATGCTGCTCACTTGCTTCCAGGGCACCACAAGGGCCTTGGAACAGCCCTTCTCTTCATGAAACACAGAAAGTAGTTCCTGGGACAAGGACAGGAGCCACCTCCTGAGCTTTTCTGGCATTGTCTGAAGGCAGACCAGGAGGACCTGCCGTTCCTAGGGAGGCTTGAGGCATCCCTTCCTCTGTCTGGGGCTGAGTGGTTTTCTCACCTTCTCCTTCCCAGGGGGAAACATCAGTGGAGATCAGCACCACTGAGCCTGAGTGGAACGAGCAGATCAGCTTCATTGAGATGTTCCCACCTCTGGCCAGAAAGATCAAAGTCCAGGTGCTGGATGATGCCAATGTTGGTGACGTGGCCATCGCTACACACTACATTGACCTGCAGCAGATCTCGGACCCTGGCAGGAATGGTGAGGCTTGGCATGTCTGCCCTCGTGGCAGGGTGTCCTGAGCAGTCCCATGCCCTGCTTTGCCATGATAGTCTCCTGGAGGTGGCAGCAGGAGTGGCATGACTGCGTGGTGTGGGCTGTCTTCTTGGGGGAAGGTCTCTCTGCAGCAGTACCCTGTGGTGCAGTTAGAGCCTGTCTCTGTCGCTGCAGGCTTTAATCCCATGTTTGGTCCAGCCTGGGTGAACCTCTATGGCTCCCCCCAGAATTCAGCTCTGCAGGATATCCACCAGGCCCTCAATGAGGGCGTCGGCGAGGGAATCTTCTACCGTGGGCGCATCCTCATGGCCATCACAGTGGAGATCTTCAGCAGCCCCAGCATAGCAGAGAAGAAGCTTGGGGATAAAGCAAAAGGTGCCCTAAGCAAACTGAAGCTGAAGAAGAAAAGTAAGAAATCCAAGGAGAAAGCCAAAGCACTGAGACAGCTTCAGGGAGAAGAGGAGACTGTGGGTTGTCAGGAGGCTGAGCAGCCTGAGGAGGTCACTGTGGAAGTAGAAGAGCTTCATCCACTCCCTGAGGTGAGTCCTGCTGTGCTGACATGGCTGAGCAACACCAGCCTGTGGCGTGCACAGGCCTCTTGGGGAAGATGCAGTGAGATCACTTGCTGGTGTAACAGTCCTGGAGCAAGCCCAGCACGCCCGCTGCTGAGCCATCCAGGGCTCTTGGAGCCTCTGCGAGAGCCAAGGCCACACCCACAGCTCACAGCTGGAGCATCCCCACAGGAGGTGCCTTCCTGGCAGAGGAAGGATGCTCACATGGATGTTGTTATGCCTTTGAGCATGTGCTTTTTCTCCCCTGAAGCCTGGGAGCTGTTAGCTGGCTGTGGATTTCTACTTGGCCCTGGGCTGCAGGCAGGATGCAGAAGTGTTGGTCCAGTAGCTGTTCCTTAGCCTACAAACCTGCTTAGTGGCTTCACATAAGTATCAACCAAAGCCATGGCTCTGCACCAGCCTCCCAGGATTTCCAAGAAAACTTGTCCTGTGTCTGCTGTCCCACAGGAGGGCTGGCAGGCTCTTGCTGTGCCCTGGTGCTCTTTGACTGTCTGGTGAGGCAGTGTTTTTGTCATACAAGGCTTTTGGGCTGATTGCTCTCTCCTTGCTTAGAATGCACTGGGGAGGAAGGAGGAATTCCTCCTCTTTGCTGCCTTCTTTGAAGCAACTATGATGGACCCTTCTCTCAGCTCCAAGCCTGTCAGCTTTGAAGTTTCTATAGGTGAGTATTTCCTAGGGCTCCATGCCTGCCAACAGTGCAAATCTGCCTCCAAGAGTTTGTATGAACTGCCTGTCTGGGGAAGAAAGTTGTTTAAGCTCTCCTGGGAATTGGAGGTGAGAAGAGGTAGAAGTGTTTGGGAGCAAGAAAGAGAAGCAAAGGAGGGGAAGCTGGGAATCCCTGAGCTGGCCGTGTGGTGCTGAGGGCCAATGACAGCAGGTGGAGGTGAAACAATGGTAGGAGAGCAGGTCCAACCCTTCACCTGCTAAGATGAATGGGTTTTGGGCTGAAATTACCCCCCCCCAAAAATAAAATTGCCAGACTAGCTCAGCTGAAAACAAATAAAGCTCTATTTACAAGCAAAGCTACAGTCTAGCAATAGGAAATGCACTCCATATGTGCAAAATATACAACATTTACATATATTTCCAATTTATAAACAACACAAGAACCACCCTGGACAAAGCCAGGAGGTTACCAACAGCTTCCCCCACCCTATACAAGGGAAAAAGAAAGAGGAGAAAAGCAGAGAGTAGTTTGTTAGTACTTAGCCACAAGAAGAACACAGTCAAGGTCAGCAACAGCTAAGCAAAAGCACCAGCTAGCATCTGCCAGAGCCAAGAAACTGGAAAGAGCAGGAGTTAGTTTACACAACTAACTCTGTGTCAGGTAGCAGACCAAAAGGATTATTTAGACCTCATCATTATTTTCCCTTTCACACCCAATGGTAATTTATTTACATTCTACTACTTTCCTGCTCAGTCTGTGGAACATTTTCCTAGGGACAGCCTAAAACTGCCACAGTGGAAAGGCTTGATGGTGAGCAGTTGTGCTGGGTTACACCCATCCTGGGTGGATGGGGTGCTGAGAAAGCCCAGCACATCAGGAGGACAAAACAAACCTGATCCAGGTGGGCAGAGGAGGACTTGCTTTCCCCTTCCCAGGAGGAGGGATCCCCCAGGTCACAGGTGGTCTATTCCACTCCCCCTTCCTGTCCAGCGAGCCTATAAAAAGGGGGACATTTGCTGCTCCAAAGAGCCTCAGTCGCTGCTGGTTCCCTGTGCTGGCCACGTCGTCGCGCCTGGTTTCTCTCTCCGAGCTGCATCCGCTCTCTCTAAAGGACTGTATCCACTTACATCCAGGGAAATACCAGGCCTTCCAGACTTAGTTTTGTGTATTTTCCTATTCATCCTTACCCCTTACCCTTGTGAACCCTCCCTGTTATTGCTATATATATTTTGTTTAAAAATTTACTTCTCCTACTTCCACACTGACTCCAAACTATTTCCTTACCAGAGTCACCTCCTTCCCTTTTTTCCTGCCCCCCTTTTTTGTCTCTCTTTTCTCCCTTTTCTTTCCCTTTCCCTAGGGAAAGAGAGAGAGGCAGGGGAGGAGTTCTCTATCTGTTATCATCTGAGCTTTTAAACTCCAGTTAAGGCTCAAGCCAGCACAGCAGTCTTCCTGAGTGACTGCTGCTGACTGCGGTGTAGATGTCAGTGAGCACCTGGTGGAGCTGGTTGACCTGAAGGCATGTGCAAGGACTGCAATTGCCCAGCTCCCTCACAAGCCCCTGGTTGTCTGTGTGATGTGGTGGTTGGAGGTAGCTGAACTAGTTCCAAAAGCAGTGCAGGTCCACACGTTTCTCCTGGTGGGATGATTGTGCTCTGATTCTGCAGGGTAGCAAATCTGTTTAACGGTGATCCCACATACCTGATTACTGTGTAATGCTTAATTTCAAGGAAACTATGGCAAAGCTGAAGAGGTTGTGACCAAAGTAGGGAGAAAGGTGGAAAAGGGAGAAGTGAAAGAAGAAAAGCAGTCTTTGTTGGACTCTGGTTCAGATGGTGAGCTTGATGTTGAAGTCCTGGTCTCAGCTTCAGCAGCACTGAACAAGTCGGTGACAAAGAACCAGAAACCAGAGCCCATGGAGTATGACAGGTGAGTCTTCTCCTTCCTTCCCCCCAGCTCTGGTCCTGCCTCAGTTTCCCAGGCTGGTTACTCCAGATGTTGTTAGTGATCTGCTCAGCAAGGCAAGTACTGTGCAAGCGTTTGTCCTCTTTGCAAAGGAAACTGTGGCCCATCAATAACAGCAGCCTCTCTACTGCTTAACAAGCAGCATCCTAAGGGCTTGATCCCAGCGAGGAAGAAGAATAGGCCTGCTCTAGCACTGCTGTCCTATGCAGGGCAGACACATGCACAAGCTCTTCTGATGCATTTGCTCTGGGCAGGCTGCTTTGTCCCACAGCCTGGCGATGTCTTGGCATCTGGATTGTGAGCTCTGTGCCTGCTGCTACTCAGTACCATAGTAACAAAGAATTTTGGCAGCATCCCAGGCTCCAATCAGCCCACATTCATCTGGGCATGTGCTGATCTTCTGCCAAAACCTCTCTGTGCTTGTTTGGGATGGCAAGAAGCAGGTCCAGCAGCTTGCATCCACATTGGTGGTGCAAGGCTCAAACCAGCCTGTTCTCTGCAAGGAGGACAGGGCCCAGGTGATGCCTGCTGTGCTTGGTGTGCATGTGCTGAGTTGTGATGTGACATGCTCTCTCTAAGCAGCAGCCATAACCTCCCGTGCCTGCTGTCCTTAGGTCATACAGCTGCCTGCCCATGACGCATGAGAAGCCCTGTGTGTATGTCTGGAGCTACTGGGAGGATCACACCTGGAGACTCTGTATTTCCAACTGGATTGTCAAGCTGGCAGAGCGCCTGGTAGTGTGGGGAGAGCGTCTGTGGCATGGTCCTTCCTGATGTGCTTCACCTGTAGCACATGCAGTTGCTCTGTGAGATGTTTGCCTTAAACACCCTCAGCCCTGACACGAGTCTGTGTCTCCCAGGCTCAGTCCCACCTGCCTTTTAAGACACGAGTGTCAAGGCAGTGAGAGCAGAGCCACTACCCATGCTGTGCCACAGCCTGGCCGTGGCTCCTGCAGGTGTGAGTGAGCCGTACCTATGGCAAAAAGCTCCCCTGATGCCAGTCTTGAGCTGCATGTGCTCTGGGCAGATGCTGCAGCAAGCAGACTCTTACTCTCAGGCTGTCATCAGCAGGATGCAGCATCTTCCCACAGCCTTATCTTAGCTTCCTGGGCATCGAAATTCCAAAGCAGAGCTTGCCAGAGTGTTCAGTGGCTGCTCAAGCACTGAGACAAGGTGTAACAACCAGTGTTCATGTTATCCCCAGGCTCTAAAGAGGCCCTGGCAAGCAGTCTCAGGATCCCCATCTCTGCAGAAGGGCACAAACCATTTGTGGCAACTGCATCCTTACAGTCTTTCACTCTGACCCTGCAGCTAGGTGCAAGCTCCTTGAATGCTGTTTTCTCCTGAGAGGTAGAATTAACAACTTAATGACTTAGGTATATAGCCATTAAGGGCAGCCTTTTGTAAGTCATGCAGTGGATCATTCCAAAAGCTGTGTAAGCTGAACAAGGCTCACTGCACCTCTTAGCCAGTGCCTAGTAACACACATGCATTAGAACTCTGGAAACTGATTTAAATAGGTAAAATCCTCTCACTTCTTGGTCTTTGCTGTCATCTACTGTCCTTTCAAAAACACAGCAGTCAAGGTCTTCTCTTAATTGTTGTCTCCTGCTGATCTTCTGCTAATTCCACAGGAGGCTCAAGCCTGTGAGAATCCATCCTGTTTTCAAGACTCAACCTTATCTCTCTAAAGTTTTAGGCCGCAGCTGCAGCCTTATCTTTCCCCCATTTCCAAGCTCAAGGCTTTACCTTTATTTATGTCTAAAGCTTAATAAGACTACTTTTATTTATGTCTAAAAATCTAATCTCTTAACTACTGGGAAAGTTTCTAACAGTGATAACATTAGTAAGTCTCCTTCCTTCATTCCCCACAGGAGCAGGGGCTGGATGATGTGGAGAAGCTCATGAGAAGGCTAAAGGCTAAAGCAGAAGAGCGACTCAGAGAGGTTCTGGAGGAATTTATAGCTGGGTGCAGGTTGGCATGTCCCTGATTTCCCGAGATTTCTTATTTTCAGGTTAGGAGGTTGTATCATGCTCTGCCCAGGCTGTGCACAGGCTGCTCTTGTCCTCTTGAGAAAACCAGGACAACCTGAAGAAAGGACCCTGTAGCTCTTCAGGCTTGGGGAGGAGACTCCAGTCCTGGAAGCACAGGGGTCACAGCCCACAGCCTTGATGTTCCTGGACTTATTGTTGTTTTCTAAATGTTAGGATATTCCTTCACACTCTTCAGAAAAGAAAAGAGTCTGGAGAAAAGAAGACTGAGAGGGGATTTCATAAGTGTTTATAAATATCTGAGGGCTGGGGGTCAAGACAGAAGGGACAGGGACAGGCTCTGCTCAAGTTGCACCCTGTGATAGGACAAGGGACAATGGATGCAAACTCCAGCACAGGAGGTTCCACCTCAACATGGGGAGGAGCTTCTTCACTGTGAGGGTCTCAGAGCCCTGGAGCAGGCTGCCCAGAGAGGTTGTGGAGTCTCCTTCTCTGGAGACTTTGCAGCCCCGTCTGGATGTGTTCCTGTGTGCCCTGTGCTGGATTCTGTGGTCCTGCTCTGGCAGGGGGTTGCACTCAATGATCTTTGGAGGTCCCTTCCAGCCCTTAACATCCTGTGAGCCTGCGATGAGTGTTGTAATAGCTGCAGCTGCCCACTGGATTCCAACACATGCTTCAGTCCCCAGCCTTGCGATGGTGACAGTGCAGAGAGAGCCTCAGGTGCTGAGCAATCCCAAGTGTACCTTCTGAATCACAAAGCTTATGGAAGACAGGGCATTGCACAGAGGGAAGTTTCTGAGGCAGCTTCCCTCAGAATTATTACCAAGGATCTGGAGCTGCTCTGTGAGCTGTGCTTTGCCTGCTAGGTGAGGGAGATGCAGAGCCTGTGACCTTTTCTCATTGCAGGCAATATTCACTCAGCGTAGAGAGAAAAACGATGTCCCATCCCAACCACCTTGACAGATGTCGGACGAAATTCCTGATGCGCAATGTCGTAAGCTGTTGCTTGGTGATGGCATTGGGAGCCTGTGTGATCCCCATGCTGGGGGATGCTTCTGGACCAGCTAGAACTGGGGCTAACTAGCAAATTCGTGGCTAAAAGTCATAGGCTTTTGCTGCAGCATCTCCCACTTCTACTCAGGACAATACACCTTCCAGCAATGGCAGGGACTGGTCATGGCAGTCTTATGCAGATACTGTGCCCTGATGCCATCTTTCCTCTCTTGTGGGACATGTGGCACAGCATCTGTGTGTTACTGCCCAGCATGTTGCTAGAGGGCTTTTGGTGCAGGCTATTCCTGCAGACTTTGGGGGAGCTTAGTGAGACCCACTGTTCTTGGAAACTTGGCCTGGGTACCTGTCCAGCAGGTCAAACAGCCAGTCATCTACCCATCGCCCAAAAGAGCAACATCTAGGGACTCATAGTCCTGCAGACAGAACTGGCTAGTGGAATGAGAGCAGTTACACTCCTTCCATCACATCACATCACAGCAGCGGAGCGTGGCTGTCTATGTCAGACTATGAACCTTTGAAAGGCCTCCCAAAATGCAATGACAGCAGTAGGAAATGAAACTCAGGCTTGTCTGGATCTCAGCTCTCTCCTCTCTGCCTCCCCACACCTAATCACTCAAGTTGTGGTGAAGATAATCAGCTGCTAAGTCTGAGACTGTCTCAAAGAGGACCCATCCCAAGAGATGGGTTTTCTGGCCATATCAGTCCATTATGGGTTTGCACCCTGAATTCCTTATGGTTTTCATTAGTTTTGGATCATCACAAAATTTTCCCTCATATTTGTACATTATCAGCTAATGGACATGAAAGCCCAGGGCCAACTTTGTTTCCTGCGTGTTTGTATTCCCATACTTCCGTGGCCCCAAATTACTCCCTGTGCAAAGCCTCCTCCAGGCTGGAGGCTTGGACCACCAGCTTCTGAAATGTTAATTTCTTATACATCTTTCTGCCCCAAATGATGCCGAAGCTCATGGGGGCGTGTGACATCGCTGTTGGCAGAGCTGCTGAGTGGCTGCGGTCCGCAAGTCCCGGCATGCGGCACCGCGTGGCTCTTGGCAGCTGTGCTGGAGGTCAGGGCAGGATGGACAAGATCAATGCATGGATGCTTCTCTGCAGAGCCCCTGTCGGTGTGACATGCCTGAGTCACAGCTAGGTGCTGACAGCCATGCTCTGTGTTCAGATCCTGTGTGCAAAGCAGGGGCTCCGCGTGAGGCGGCGACTGACTCGAGCCAATGTCAAGGAGAAGGTGAAGGAGATGAAGAGACTCCTGGCAAAGCTACGCTTCATGGCTGAAGAGGTACAGCTGCTCCCAGGGTACCCTGCTTCTGTGCAGGAAGAGGGTACAGACAAGGAGAGGTTACTGGGCTGGCTGCTGGGGCTCTTGCTAGCCTGGATTGGGGGTTTTCCTCTCCTGTCTTTCCTTGCTCTGTAAAATCCCAAATTTCTGCAAATCACTGTATTTCATGTAGTGGCTTTTATGAGGGATGAGACTTGGCAGATTTGCAGGGCTGTTGGTGACAGAATCACAGTATCACTAAGGTTGGAAGAGACCTCGAGGATCATCGAGTCCAACCTATCAACACAGACCTCATGACTAGACCATGGCACCAAGTGCCACGTCCAATCTCCTCTTGAACACCTCCAGGGATGGTGACTCCACCACCTCCCTGGGCAGCCCGTTCCAATGGCGAACGACTCGCTCGGTGAAGAACTTTCTCCTCACCTCGAGTCTAAACCTCCCCTGGCGCAGCTTGAGACTGTGTCCTCTTGTTCTGGTGCTGGTTGCCTGGGAGAAGAGACCAACCCCCTCCCAGCTACAACCACCTTTCAGGTAGTTGTAGAGGGCAACGAGGTCACCCCTGAGCCTCCTCTTCTCCAGGCTAAACAATCCCAGCTCCCTCAGCCTCTCCTCATAGGGCTTGTGTTCAAGGCCTCTCCCCAGCCTCGTTGCCCTTCTCTGGACATGTTCAAGTGTCTCAATGTCCTTCTTAAACTGAGGGGCCCAGAACTGGACACAGTACTCAAGGTGCAGCCTAACCAATGCAGAGTCCAGGGGCACAATGACCTCCCTGCTCCTGCTGGCCACACTATTCCTAATGCAGGCCAGGTGGCTCTTAAAAGAGCCGTTGGGTTGAGGTACGGAGGAAGAGAATTTTCCCACCGGGGCTTACTTCTTCTTGGCCGCTGCCTTCTTTGCCTTGGCCGCTTCAGGTTTGGCGGCCTTGGGCTTGGCTGCTTTTGCCTTCACTACCTTCGCCTTGGCTGGGCTTTTGGCTGCCACGTTTTTGGGCTTTGCAGCTTTAGACACCTTCTTGGGGCTCTTAACTGCTTTCTTGGCTGCAGCTGCTGTTGGCTTCTTCACCTTCTTAGGGCTCTTCTTTGCTGTCACAGCCTTCTTGGACTTCTTAGCAGCACTGGCAGGCTTCTTAGCAGCTGGCTTCTTAGGCTTGGCCGTAGCTGCACGCTTCTTCGGAGCTTTTTCTCTAACTTCTCCAGGCTTCGTACTAAGGCGGAAAGAGCCGGAGGCACCGGTGCCCTTGGTCTGCACTAGGGTGCCCTTGCCGGCCAGGCTCTTAAGGCCTATCTTGATGCGGCTGTTGTTCTTCTCCACATCGTAACCACCAGCAGCCAATGCCTTCTTCAGCGCAGCGAGGGAGAGCCCCTTGCGCTCCTTGGAAGCAGACACAGCCTTAATAATCAGCTCGGTGACGCTAGGGCCAGCTGGCTTATGGACTTTAGAACAGGGGTCCAAGCAGGGCTGGAGGCAGAGCTGGGCCAGCTTCAAGTCACTGGGTCCTCCCTGCCCAGCCCCTTGCCATGGGGCTGCTTGGGAAGACAGCCTTGCCTGTGCTGCCTGCACTCTCACTGGAACTGACTCTGGACACTTCCTGCAAATTCATACTTGAATTGAAATAAGGTCTCACAGCCATAGCAGAGACTCTTCATTTTCAGAGTTTCACTGGCCCCTCCAGAAAATCATGGCATTTGTGAAGTGTAAACCAGAATGCAATGTGTACTGGAGTTAGGTGGACAGATAACGTGGCAGTTGGGAGAAGTCTTTCACTAAGTCAAATCTTTTTCACACTGTGACCGTTTGAGGCTGTGCCTTTAAGACAGGGACAGTATTCAGTATTCCTAAGGTTGGAAGAGACCTCAAAGATCATCAAGTCCAACCTGTCACCACAGACCTCATGACTAGAGTAGGGAGGACACTACTGCCCACTGCAGGCTTGAACTCACGACCTTCCCATTACGGGTCTGATGCACTACCAACTAGCCACCTGAGGGGTGCACCTGACAGTGCTGAGACACTCTGGCTGAATGTTTTGTAAACAACGATAGGTCTAAACGAATTTCATTGGTAGATTGGTAGAACGCAGCTTTAAGTTGTAGTGCAGTTGGAATCTTGTTCAGTTCCCCTCCCTTCTCCCTTTCCAGCTTGTCTGCTTCTGGGCAACGAGCCGGAGTTGTGACCTTGGATAACAGATAAGCATTGATCCTGCATGCACTTGGAGGCCTAATAAGAGCTTTCTCCCTTAATAACTGCCTTCTCTCTCTAACCCTTGTTTGGAAAAAAGGGAGGTAGGGGGAGAGAGCAGGGTGCAGGGGGGGAACCCTCCTCTGTCTGGAGGAGGGAATTTTCATAGAATCATAGAATCAGTAAGGTTGGAAAAGACCTCAGAGATCATCAAGTCCAACCTATTACCCAACACCTCATGACTAATTAAACCAGGGCCTCAAGTGCTACATCTAATCCCCTCCAGGGACAGTGACTCCACCACCTCCCTGGGCAGCACATTCCAACAGCCAATTACTCTTTCTGGGAAGAACTTTCTCCTCACCTCCAGCCTAAACTTCCCCTGGTGAAGCTTGAGACTGTGTCCTCTTGTTCTGGTGCTGCTTGCCTGGGAGAAGAGACCAACCCCCACCCACAACCTATCAACTTCACTTAGAGCTATGACTTTTAATTCTGAAGAGAACTCTGGGCCTTTTCTAAAATAGACTCCAAACAGGCTTGCTTTTATTTCAAACCAGGGTTAAGCAGCTAACTGTGCAAACTCAAACTGCAAGGTGTGTGGCTTCAAAACAAGTCACCTTGCAGTGGTGACCTGAGACACACAGCAGTAGATATATGGGTATGAACTACAATCAATAATGGCAAGATTGAGTATTCTCTTATGATGATGTGCTGCTCAGCCCCCAGTTCTTGCTGCCATCTGTTTATTGGTTAATTAATGACCCTGTTACATGCACTGAAAGAAGGTGTCATATAGTCTTCCACAGATGACTTGCACAGATAAAGCAGCAGACTCCCAGCCACACACAGAGCAATTATCTTATTTTGTTCCTGTATTTCTCTTTGCTGTCTATTTCTGTATATATATTGTAAATACTGCATATATTGTGTATATATACAGCCTGCATTCCATATATTGCTTGTAAGTGTAGCATTCCTTTGCTTCTCCGACTGAGCTAGCTGTGGTTTTTTTCCTCTTTGCAGGGGAGGGAGAGCTAGGCCCTCTCTCAACCCACTACACACACCTTTAGCTATTGTGGTGGTGAGAGAAAGTTCAGTTCTCCCCCCCACACAAAAAAACCACGGCTAACTCAGTTGGAGAAGCAAAGATATGAATAAGCTCTGTTTACAAGCAGGATGAAATGCAGCTGGATATACAACTACCTGAAGGGTGGTTGTAGCCAGGAAGGGGTTGGCCTCTTCTCCCAGGCAACCAGCACCAGACCAAGGGGACACAGTCTCAAGCTGCGCCAGGGGAGGTTTAGACTCGAGGTGAGGAGGAAGTTCTTCACCGAGCGAACGGGCTGCCCAGGGAGGTGGTTGAGTCATCGACCCTGGAGGCGTTCAAGGGGAGATTGGACGTGGCACTTGGTGCCATGGTCTAGTCATGGGGTCTGTGTTGATAGGTTGGACTCGATGATCCTCGAGGTCCTTTCCAACCTAAGTGATACTGTGATGCTGTGATATCCACAATATACAGTATTTACAATATGTACAGAAATATACAGGGAAACAAAGAACGTAATACTGAACAAAACTCCCTCCTCCAGCCAGGAGAGTCCCCCCCAGTACCCCTCTCTCCCCCCACCTCCCTTTTTTTCCCAAAAAGGGTTAGAGAGAGAGAAAAGGTAATTATTAAGGAGGAAATTCTGTTAGCTCAAAGCGTGTGCAAGAATTAGTTTCTTATCTGTTAGTTCAAGGTTAACTCTGTCCAGCAGCTGTTGCTCAGAGAGAGGCTGAAACAGGCTGGAAAAAAGACAGACAGACTGAACTCCCTGAGATTCAAACTGAACTAAAACTTGAAGTTGCATTCTACCAATGAAATTCGTTTAGAATATCTTGTTTCCATTCTACACCAAAACATTCAGCCAGAGTGTTCCAGCAACTGTCCCTTTCTTAAAGGCACAGCCTGAAACGGTCACAGCTATGCGAAGGTAGACTTCAGCATGAAGAAGATATCACCCCTTAGATCACCAGAAGGATATGCTTCAGTCCGCCAGGCTGGCTGCAGCTGGTTCTCCACACACAGAGAAACCTCCTCCAGTTTTGCTCCCTGCAGTCAGGTGGGAGTGTTGCTGTCTCTGTGGAGTCAGCCCTGGACATATACTTGCCACTTTTAATCCCTGCTTGGAGGCTACTGGTCTTGGTGTGCATCAGTAATAAATTGCTTCAGCTACTTCAGTACTGGAAAAACTCAACTACAACATTAGCTGCAAATGCTAGTGACAGAAACCAAGACAGGGAAGAGAGTTTAGGTTGCAGTTTAAAAGAAGCCATTGCTTCCATCTATGTGTCTGCGTTATTGCAAGCACTGGTCTCAACCTGAACCACAGCTTTATAAGGGGCACTCTCATTCCTGAGATGCCAGCTAATGTGGTTCCTTCCCATGGATTAACACTTGAGCTCCTGTCAGAGGTTTGGGGTGAAATGCCACTTCCTGAGCCTTGTGTGGGCTCCCTCTGCCCAGGGCTGGCATGCGCTTGAGTGCATCCTGCTGGCATTTCAGTGGAAAACAGAGTGGGTCACAGATCTCTTCCAGAAGACAGCTGTGCTGGTTTGGGCTGGGATAGAGTTGATTTTCTCCAGAGTAGCTGGTATGGGGCTGTGTCCTGTATCTGTGCTGGAAGCAGTGTTGATAACACTGGGATGTTTTAGTCACTGCTGAGCAGTGCTTCCACAGCCTCAATGGCTCTTCTCCTCACCCTGCCCCAGCAGTGAGCAGGCTGGGGGTACACAAAAAGCTGGGAGGGGTCACAGCTAGGAGAGCTGACCCCAACTGACCAAAGGGCTATGTGAGACCATATGACATCATGCCTAGCATATAAAGCTGGAGGAAGAAGGGATGATTGGGGTGATGGTGACAGTGATCCTCCCAGGTAACTGTTACATGTCATGGAGTTCTGATTTCCTGCAGATGGCTGAGCACCTGCTTGCTGATGGACAGTGGTGAATGAATTCCTTGTTGTGCTTTGCTGGTGTGCACAGCTTTTGCTTTACCTCTTCAACTGTTTTTATCCCAGGAGTTTTCTCACTTTTACTCTTTTGATTCTCTCCCACAACCCCCAGCAGGGGAGTAATGGGACGACGGAGATTGGAATCAATACAGCTGACAATGGGATCGAGTATTGCTCCTTTATTGTTCCAGCGGTGCAGGCCTGTGGTGCCAGTAGAGCAGAGTAAAGCAAAGCGTAGGAGAAGGGAAAGGAAAGGCAGAAGTGCCTAGCAAGGGAACTTCTGCAGCTTACATAAACTCAGAGTGCCTTGCTGGCATGGCTTCATTGGTTCCCTATGGGTGACCACACATCGCACTGTTATAGATTATTGGTCCAACTCCTAGTGACGCGCGAGGTTGTTTGATGCAGGTGCATGTCCTGTTGTCCCAAGATAACTCCATGTTTATAGCTACCAGTGCCCTGCTTTAGTTCCATGCTGCAGGCACAGCACTGTTTTGCTGCACTGCTGGCTGGCTCTGCACTTCTGCTGAGCATGGCCTACCACCACGGCAGGCTCTAGGCCTGCACTGCCAGGCTGCTCACACTGCTCCTCACGGGCATTGCCACAGGGGAGTGTGTGGGATGTAGGTGCCAGCTGCACTGCCATATTGCACAGAGAGACTTTCAGAAGCATGTCTGCAATCTTAGGCCCTCATTTTCTTCTGGGTCTCCAAATCACTGTGCAGGCAGCAACCCTTCCCGCAAGGAGATGAAGCTTTGCCTGCATCATTGAGGGAGAGCAAGATCTGTACTGTTCCCCTGCGCTGATGTTCCTCTCTTTCCTCCCTCCAGCCTCAGTGTACCCTCCCCGATGTGCTTGTCTGGATGCTCAGCAACAACAAGCGTGTGGCATATGCAAGAATTCCTGCACAGAACATCCTCTACTCAGTAGTTGAAGAGGAGAAGGGCAAGGACTGTGCAAAGATCCAGACAGTTTTTATGAAGGCAAGGCTTATACCCACTGCTCCTCCCTCCTTGCTTCCAGCTCTTCTGCCTGAATTCCTGGAGTTCACAAGGAAATACAGCTCTTGCTCCACTACTGCCTTTATCTCTGTCTCCTGTGCATTTCAGTTGGTCACTGGCTGACGGTGGTCCTCTTTGTTAGAAGATGCATGGCTGAGATGGGAAGCCTGCAAAACCTCCTGTGCTTTCAGGTCCCTGGCTTACACACTGGTGAGATCTTTGCCAAATTGGAAATCTACATGTGGCTTGGGGTAACCAAATACTCAAAGAACTGTTTGGCAGAGCTGCCTGAGGAGTTCAAGTACTTCTCTGAGAGTGGACAGGAAATAGTCCAGCTTTCAGCCTACAGTCCTCCCAGCCGGCTCAGCAGGGATGGTGAGTGTGGGTGATGCTTTGCTATGGCTCAACCATGCAGAGCAGAGCAGAGAGGTGAGTGTTCCTGCCCCAGGGTCAGTGAGGAGCAGGACCTGATCTGTCATATCCATGCCTTTGCCAAGGCCTGACTAGAACAGGCATGTCCAGTTTGGTCTCATGGTGTTTGCATGCTCACAGCTGGAGCTGCAGGCAGAATGGGTGGGCACTGACTCTGCTGCCAGTCTGGCAATGGGCATTATGTCTGCCTCTTGCTGAGGTGGTGCTCCCCCATGGCAGATGCTCCCAGCAGATCACTGCATCTTTCATGTGTCATGTCCTGCCCAGAGGTGTCTGGAAAGCCAATTGTGCTTGTCTGACTTGGCCAAAGTGTTTGGTATGTGCTGGCATTCTGAGAACCACAGTGAATGCCCCAGAGGTGGTACTTATTCCTTGCAGGATGTGCCCACTCCTACCTGGCTGTCCCTCTTCATGCATTTTTTGGCCTCATGCAGGGCTGGTTTAGGGATCTGGCACCTCTCTTCCCCTTTATTTTCATTTCTTGGGGTTTTTCCCTCTCTTTTTTTTTCCCCCCATCCTTTTTTTCTTTCCTTTAAACCAGATTTCAGCTATTTCCAGCTCCGAGCCCACCTGTATCAGGCTCGAGGGATTCTCCCTGCTGATGACAATGGCCTTTCAGATCCATTTGCAAGAGTGGTGTTTTCAACTTACTGCCAAACAACCAGGGTGAGAACATTTAAATTCTTGCCTCTGCCTTCCTGGGGACTTGGGGAAAGGAAAATCATCATAACTGACACGTTAGAGGTCAGTGATGTGGCAGTCCTGCACATTTTTGAGCTTCAGGCATGAGTCACTTGCATGCCCTAAGTGGTGACTGTGTTCAGGGAAGGTGTGACAAAACATGTATGTGGTTGTCTCAAGAGCAGAATGGCATGTGCTAGTTGGCCCCAAGTGCTGATTTCACACATTTACCATCTTCCCTCCTGCAGGCCCCATCTCTGTGCAGCTGTGTGGGAGAGGGGATGAGCCCACACTTCCTCACTCCCCAAACCACAAAGTCCATATAGTTTGTTTCCACTGGTTGTAGTAGACTCCAGCCTCTTGTCTCTGCAGATGCTGGAGGAGACCCTGAGCCCCATGTGGAATGAGCTGCTTCTATTTGACCAGCTAATTATTGATGGGAAAAAAGAAGAGTTGGAAACAGAGACCCCCATCATTATAATCAACCTTTTCAGTCACAATAAATTTGTAAGTATGGCCATGCTGCCCTTGTACTATCATTAGCAGGACAGGGAGGGCATAGGAGCTCTGTGTGGTCCTGCGAGTGGGCACTTCCAAGCCTCATCTCTGTTTGGTTTCCATGACTCAGTGGGATCCTGGTCTGCTGGTGGTGGAGAGTCCTTGGTTCTGTGGCTGAGACTTTCTGCAGACTTCCAGTGTGAGCTGGGGTGAAGCTGCTGTGTACAGATGGCTCAGAGATGCCCTGAGGAAGAGCCTGATGAGGCTAGGAGGGCACTGCACTTCTCCCAGCTGCCTGCCCTTGTCTTTGGCAGGCTGATACTGCAGAGCACTCGTAACCAGGGGGAGAGGATGTTATGGCTCTTCCTTCCCTTCTGTCCCCCAGGTGTTATCATGGGATCACAGGATGTTAGGGGTTGGAAGAGACCTTCTGGAGATCTTCCAGTCCAACCCCCTGCCAGAGCAGGACCACAGAATCCAGCACAGGGCACACAGGAACACATCCAGACAGGGCTGCAAAGTCTCCAGAGAAGGAGACTCCACAACCTCTCTGGGCAGCCTGCTCCAGGGCTCTGAGACCCTCACAGTGAAGTAGTTCTTCCACATGTTGAAGTGGAACCTCCTGTGCTGTAGTTTCCATCCATTGCCCCTTGTCCTATCACAGGGTGCAACTGAGCAGAGCCTGTCCCTCTCCCCTCCCTCTTGACCCCCAGCCCTCAGCTATTGATAGACATTTATTAAACTCCCTCTCAGCCTTCTCCTCTCCACACTGCACAGCCCCAGGGCTCTCAGCCTCTCCTCATAGGGCAGTGCTGCAGTCCCTTCAGCATCCTTGTAGCCCTCCATTGGACTCTCTCCAGCAGATCCCTGTCCCTCCTGAACTGGGGAGCCCAGAGCTGGATGCAATGTTCCAGGTGAGCTCTCAGCAGGGCAGAGCAGAGGGGGTGTACATGCACTTCAGCTGGGCTCTTGACTTCCCAATTGACCCTAATTTGTGCCCCACTCTTTCCTCATCAGAGGAACTGATTTCCTCACCCACCCCCTTCAGACCTAGTTTAAAGCCCTCTTAATGAGCCCTGCCAGCTCTAGTGCTAGGACTCTCTTACCCTTTCTAGGTAATTACACCCCATCAGGACCCAGCAGGTCAGGTGCAGTAAAAGTTGCCCATGATCGAAGAACCCAAAATTCCACTGCTGGCACCATCCCCTGAGCCAATTGTTGATGGTCTGGGCTCTCCTGTTCCTCTCAGTGTACTTCCCTGCCACTGAGGGGACTGAGCAGAACACCACTTGAGCTCCTGCCCCATGCTGACTGCTCCTGCTGATCATCTTCTCTTGCAAGTGCCTCGAGATGACCTCCAGAATGAGCTGCTCCATCATTTTTCCAGGGATGGAGTTTCCTGGAACCTCTTTCTCACCCTTTTTGAAGACTGGAGTGGCATTGGCTTCCCTCCAGTCCTCAGCACCTCTCCTGTCTGCCAGGATTTTACAGAAGTGCTGGAGAGTGGCAGAGCAGCAGCACCAGGCAGTTCTCTCAGCACTCTTGGGTGCGTCTCAGCAGGGACTTATGGCTATTCAATCTGTGTCACCCACCCCTAAGCCAGTCTTCATTGACTAGTGGAGAGTCTTCCCTCCTCCAGTTGTCTTCTCCTTCATCCAGGGCCTGGAGTTCACAGGGGAGTGAAGTCCTAGGAGTGAAGACTTAGGCATTCAGCAGCTCTGCCTTCCCTGCCTTCTCAGCTCTCAGGGCTGCCTCCTCGTTCAGCAGCTCACACCTTCCCTGTCCTTTGTTTCCCTGCTGATAGATTTGAAGAAGCTCTTCTTGTTCTCTTTCACTTCCTCTGCCAGTTTTAGTTCCAAGAGGGCTTTGGCCTTTCTTGTTGCCTTCCTACCTGCTCTGGGCCAATTACTCTACAGTTCTCCCATGTGCCAAGTCCCTTCTTCCATGAACTGTGTCTTTCTTCCATGAGATTTCCTTCAGAAGCTCCTTGCTCCTCCATGCAGATCTCCTGGAACCTCTACCCCGTTTTTCACTCAAGGGAACAAACCTCTCCTGGGCTTGGAGGAAGTGGCATTTAAAACTTGTCCAACTTTCCTGGGCTGCTCCTTTACCTTCCAGAGTCTTAGCCCATGGGATCCCTACAAGTGTATCTCTGAGGAGTACAAAGTTAGCCCTGCAGAAGTCCAGGGTTGTAATCCTTCTTACAGCCCTGCTTCTACCCTGTGTAGTACTAAACTCCACCATGTCATGATCACTGCCACCAAGGCTGTCCCCAGCCTTACTGTCCCCAACCAGTCCTCCTCTCTTAGTCAAAGCAAGGTCCAGCAGTGCCTCTCCTTGTTGGCTTCTCCACCACCTGCATCAGAGAGTTGTCACTGACACGCTGCAGGAGCCTTTTGGCCTGGCCGTGTGGGCTCCCAACATGTGCCAGGGGGATTGAAGTCACCCAGGAGAGCCAAGCAGTGTGTGCTAGAGGCTACCTCCAGTTGACTGCAGAAGGCCTCATCAGTATCTTCTGCTTGATTTGGTGATCTGTAGACGACCCCACAACAGTTCCCCCTACCTTTCCACATCCCTTAGTTCTCACCCACAAGCTTTCCCCCTGTTCTGCCTCCTCCCTGGGTGGAACTCGACACATTGCAGTTGCTCTGGCACACAGAGGGCAACACCACTGCCTTGCCTGGTTGGCCTGTGAGTCCTGAGCAGTACAGAGCCCTCTGTGACAGCACTCCAGTCGTGGGAGCTGTCCCACCACGCTCCAGTGATTCCAATTGTCACAGTTGTGCAGCCTAATGCAGATCTCCAGCTGCTCCTGCTGGCGTTGTGCATTGGTCTGGAAGCATTGCAGAGAGGGAATGAATCCTTTGCTTTTCACTCTTGCCCTCAGCCCGCTCCTGGCCACCTCCATGGCCACCAACCTGCCTGTGAGCCCTGCCTGTGCTGGTGTTCTCTTGTTGGCTCTTGCAGCTCCCCCAACACATGGTTCATTATCCCCTACCTCCCCTGAAGCAGCAGTGGAACTGGCACACCACCTCTGAAGCATCCCAGTGTTCTTTCCAGTGAGACTTATTTCTCCCCTTCTTCCCTTCAAATCTAGTTTAAAGGTCTTCCATACCTCTGCAGTCCTCCCTGTTCTTTTTTCATGAGTACTTTGAAGTCACACTCCTCTCATGGCATCCCATTGTTATCCTAAGTGCAATGGCTTAGCTTGCACTGGATTCTCTTGTGTAGTTGAGCAGCTTTCCTGGGTCCATTTCCCAGCTTTCAGTGTGGGCCAGACACTCATACAGAGAGAGTGAGGAGAGGTGGTTGTCTGCCCTGGAGAAGATGAGGCAAAGGCAGTGTCTTACTACTGCCTGTAGCTGCCTGATGAGAGAGGGCAGAAAATGTAGAGTCAGACATCTCTTGGAGATAACCAGGGACAGTATGATGAGCAGCTGGCAGAAACTGAAACAAGAAAGAAATCCATTTTGATCTAAGGAAGCAATTTTCACTCAGAGGGAGGTCAAATGGTAGGCCTGGAGCTTAGCTAGCTTGTTGGGATCTCTGTCCTTGGAAATACTAAAACCCTGACTGGAGGAGATGCTGAGCAACCTGATCTAGCTTTGAAGTCCTGTAGTGCATGATCCCAGGCTGTTTGCCCAACTCTGCATGGAGGTGGACTAGGAACTGCATCAGGCATGTCTCCTCTGCTCCTAGTGCTGGACAGAGCAGAGAAAATCAAATCAGAGGATGGTGAAGGGGGGGGAGCTTGACCTTTGAGTTGGTGACATAACACAGTGATGCTTTGACCCATTCCCTCTTTTCCCATAGGGCTCCCCTGAGTTCCTGGGCCAGGCCTTTGCCACCCCTCAGGTGAAACTGGTTGATGAGTCATACACCAAACCTACCCTGCAGTTCTTTGATATCTACAAAGGCACCAAAGCAGCAGGAGAGCTCATTGCTGCTTTTGAGCTGATTGAGCTGGATTACAGTGGCTATTTGGAGGTAAGGGGCTTGTAGGAAGCTACACATGGTTGCCAGTAATCTGAGGAGAGCTGTGTGGGTGAGGAACTGATTGCAACAGGCCCACCAGAGTGTTCCTTGTTAAGAACCAGATCTGGCTTTCAACTGAAGGGAGACTGCAGGGACAGAGCCTTTGAACACAGATCAAGAGGGAAGGGAGGGTGGGCATGGCATGGGATAGAAATGGCTTTTGTCACTTGCTGTGCCCTGACTCCACCTGTTCAGCCATCAGTGCCTGAGGACGTGGAGCCCAAGGAGCCCAGTTACCTGGGAGACCCCCGTGCCGGACGGTTCATCATCCCTGAGGGCATCCGCCCACTGCTGAAGGAGTTCCGCATAGAGGTGCACTGCCTGCTGCTGGGCTGGCCCTGTGCCGGGCTGCCCACGGTGCATGGCAGAACTGGACTGTGCAGAGCGCAGGGCCTGGGGAGGGAGCCGAGTTTGGAACTCAAAGGGGGATTTGAGGCCTAAGCAGATGCCTGCCGTGAGGGAGAAACCATCTCAGCACTTCAGCAGCCAGAGCTGTAGGGTGGCCGGGTTGAGAGAGTGGCCTCATGCCTCCCTTGGGGTCTGTGTCCTGTGGGGTGAGGCAGGTGGCAGCACCAGGCAGATCTGCAGGCTGCATGGCTGTGCTGTGCCTGCCATGTCCATAGCAGCCCCGGGGGCCTTTGTGTTGTGCTTCAGATCCTGTTCTGGGGCCTGCGGCACCTGAAACGAGTGAATCTGTTTGAGGTGGATCAGCCCCAGGTGATCATCGAATGTGCTGGCAAGAAGGTAGAGTCGGAGGTGATGGTGACGTACAAAGAGAACCCCAACTTCACAGAGCTGGTCAAATACATGGACGTGGTGAGTGGCAAGCGGGGGCCACGCTGGGCCATCCTGCACCTGTGCGCTGGTTTTGCTCTCCCATGGCCACATGCTTCAGCTACAGGTCAAACGCTTTGTGAAACTGCCCACAAAGAGCAGGTCCAGGCATTGCCTGTCATGGCAAGGCTGCCTTGTGTTTAGCCCTCGCTTCCGTGGACCCCGTGCACGGTTCTTTTGCAGGAGCTCCCAGAGCAGGTCTACCTGCACCCTCCCCTCAGCATCTTTGTGGTGGAAAAGCGAGCGTTTGGGCGCACTGTGCTGGTGGGCACGCACGTCGTGTCTGATGTGATGAAATTCTCTCACAGAGAGCTGGAGGAGGAACCAGAAGATGTGCCCAAAGGTGAGCTGCTTGGTGAGGTTCCCATGGGGGCAGCAGGCAGGTTCTGCCGTTGGCAGAGGTCCCTGGCTCTTCTGCTCCCCCCTAGGCAGTTACCGAAGTCTTCATCTGAGAGCTTGTAACAAGCCCAGCAAAAGCACAGTGTGGGGTGGGTTAGGGTTGGAGGCAGGTTGTGATCCTGGTCTGGTAGCACTTAGCTCCAGATCGGTGTTTGAGAAGCAGCAGCAGGCAAGCAATGAGATGCCTAAGGGCTGGCATCCCTCTTTGGGGATGGCAGGGGACAAGTCACAGACTTTTCTCCAAGGTCAGCCATAATGTTTGCCTCTCCACCACACCAGCAGGACTGTTCATCTATGTGGCATCTCCCTGGGGTGTCTTTCCCAGGTACTCTGTGCTTTACATGTTTAGAAAGCAGAGGGGGGAGAATGACTCATGAAGATGTCTTAATCCAACAGGATGTTTAGCTGGAGCTACATACCATACAGTAACATATCCCTGTGGAAAGCTCATGTCTAGAAGCAGAGAGAGTTAGCCTGGGAATGACTATTGTGTGCACCTTTTCCAACCTTCTGCATAGCCAGACAGGAGAGCTGTCCCCAGTGAGACCTCCATCAAGCTTTAGGGAGCTGGTCTGCTGGGATGAAGGACTGAAAGATCTAAGCTTCTCTCATATTGTTAGGTCAAGGTCTGCTCCTTGGATAGTGGGTTCACCAAGTAGCTCTATAATAGCAATAGCCAAAGATCCTGATCTGGAAGCATGTAAATAAATATGGCACAAGGGAAAAGGAGCAAAATATTGATTATGTGTTCAATTCTGAGTAGGGAGGATGTGTCTCATAAATCTGAGTTTCTGGGAGTCAGCAGGAAGCATGATGATAACGATGGTGCCCAGTTTCAGCACTCAGTCAGTGTGCTTCGTGTTCCAATACTGTTTTTGTAGGGTCTGCTATCTAAAACTTCAAAAGTAATCCCACTAGAGTGGAATAACAGGGAGAGTGTTCCTGTGGAGTAACAGATGGCCAAAAACTAGGAAGCAGTGGGCAGAAATAAATGCATGCAAACATGAAGCTCTTTCTCCTCAGATCAGAAAGTCTCATCCCAGCATCTTCCCTCTCAGACTGTGGTAAACATTGGCTCTGCAGCTGGTGATCCATGTCCCAGCACTCACCCCCTGAGTCTCATGAAGGTGAGTGATGTGTCTGGCCCAGAACGTTTTGAAGTTTCAAAAGCCACTTTACCTATGTGTTTTGTGCTCTGGACCCAAACACTCCTCTCTCCTGCCTGCTTGTTGGCAGTGCTGCCTGCCTGGGCTCTGGAGAGCTGCATTGCTTTCTGCCTTGAAAACTGCTGCTTCTGTAGCAAAGCACAACCTGGGGCTGCAGGTGGCTTTGCATCTTCTGTGCTCTGCCTGAAAGCTGAGCCTCTGCCAGAGGCTCACAGGGCACCAAAGGAGGGTGTCTTGGGTGATAATTTCCTCCCTCTGATGCTTTTTCTCTGTTATTTTAAGGCTCCTTTGAAGAAAAATCCTATTGATAGACTTGTGAAGGAGGATGAATACGAAGAGGAAAAACCAGATCTGGAAGAACTGGATTGGTGGTCCAAGTACTATGAGTCCCTGAAGGAGCTGTATAATCAGGTAATCTTTTGTGACAGCTGCCAGTAGAGGGGTAAAGTGGCTGCACTGCCTTGAGGAAGGTGCTTTCACAGCACTGTCATAGGAGCCCTTCTACCATGAATCTGCAGGAAGATGTGGGCCTTTGTGTCTGAAGCGCACTTGAGGTAGACAGGTGTAAAGCATCTGCCAGGTGGACTGATACCAGCAGGCAATGGGCTGACTGCCCAGTTGATTTTGAGAACACAGCTAGGCTTTTGTTGAGACACTCATCACAATGTGACCTTGCTAATCTTAGCTGCAACACAGAGACTTTCATGCTGTCCTTGCTCTCTTCCCAAGATATGCTATGGGAGCAGGTCTGCAGCAAAATCCTTCCTTGTCCTGTGTCCCTTAAATCCCAGTCAAGAAACCCATCACGAGGATCTGAGAAGAAGAAAAAGTCATTAAGGCACTCATTGGATACCCTTCTGCAATGATGTTAATGCTGGAGCCTGTCCAGAGCAGGGCAATGAGGCTGGAGTGCCTGGGCTAGAGGAGGGGCTGAAGGAGCTGGGGGTGTTCAGGCTGGAGGAGGCTGAGGGAGACCTCACTGCTCTCTACAGCTCCCTGAAGGAAGGTTGGGGTGAGGAGGGGACAGCCTCTGCTCCTTGGAGGCAAGAGACAGGAGCAGAGGAAATGGTTTCAAGCTGCACTGGGGAGGTTCAGGATGGATCTCAGGAAATTTTCACAGGGAGGGTTCTCAAACATTGGAATAGGCTGCCCAGGGCAGTGGTGGAGTCGTCATCCCTGGGTGGTGTGGACCTGCTGCTTAGGGATGTGTTTTAGGATTGACCCTAAACTGAGCCAAAGGTTGGACTGGAGCTTTGAGGTCTGTTCCAACTGGAGGTTTTTTGCTTTCTAAATGACCTCAAGCTAGCTGTTGCTGGCTCTGCTGGCAGGAAACCTTTGATAGTGTCCTATGCTTTGATGAGAGGCCTTCGCTGTCAGGGCTATAGGGTGACTGTTTGTGTGTGTTTCAGACACGCAGTGATGATGAAGATGCTGAGAATGATGACCTGAATGATCCAGGTGAGTCCTCTGGCAATACCCAGCTCTTCTGTGGGAAGATCCAGGACTTGTACCATCCCAGAGGCTGGTATGCTTGTGGGAATGGGGTCTGAGCAGGCAACAGCTTTGAAACACTGAGCAAAAATAAGACAAAAAGGAGCAGAGGGACTGGAAACATTATCAAGGTCTGACAAAGGCTATTTCAAGTTGAAAATTACAAACTTTGCTCAGAAAAGCTTTGCAGATTGTGTTGAAGCAAGAGCCTTTTCCTGATCAAAAACCTGCAGTAAAATCAGCTGCAAGGATTGTGGAATTGTCAGGGTGAGAGCAGGAAGCAAAGGTGGGATGCTGAGAGGGAACCTGAGGTGGGATCTGAGAGGGAATCACCTTGGGTACAGGATTCACCATGAGGTAGCAGAAAAACAGTGAGAATGAAGGGATGATCCAAGAACAGTGTTACAGCCATGGGCTCCTGTTTGCAGAGGTATAAGCAGTGGCTCTCCTAGCAATAACCTGGGGAGGTGAGACAGTAAGTCTAGAAATGATGGAAATCCTATGCAAGGAGAGGACTGGATACCCTGCACACCACTAGCACTCAAGGAATCAAGATAGAGTCTTTAGGAAATGCATCCTCTCTTTCCTTGGGTTGCTGGTGCCCTAGAGAAAAGGTCAAGCTTTGCTCTCTCCAGGAATAGTTGCCTGCTTCAGTCAGACATGAATGCAAGTTCATGGGACCGGATGGGATCCATCCTAGGGTGCTGAGAGAGCTGGCAGATGAGCTGCCAAGCCATTCTCCATCATCTTCCTCCAGTCCTGGCTCACTGGAGAGGTCCCAGGTGACTGAAACTGGCCAAGGTGGTCCCCATCCACAAGAAGGGTCTGATGGAGGAACCTGGAAACTCCAGGCCTGGCAGCCTGAGCTCAGTGCCAGGGAGAGTGATGGAGCAGATTGTCCTGGCGGCAATAACTGCGCCTGAAGGATGGTCATGGGCTCAGGCCCAGCCAGCATGGGGTTAGGAAGGGCAGGTCCTGCCTCTCCAACCTGATCTCCTTCTGTGATCAGGTGACTGCCTGGTGGCTGTGGGGCAGGCTGTGGATGGAGTCTACCTGGACTGCAGCGAGGCCTTTGCCACCATCCCCCACATCAAACTCCTGGCCAAGCTGTCAGCCCATGGCTTGGACAGCAGCAACTCTGAGCTGGGTTAGGAACTGGCTGGAGGCTGAGCCCAGAGAGTGGTGGTGAATGGTGCCACAGCCAGCTGGCAGCCAGGCCCCAGTGCTGTGCCCCAGGGAGCAGTGCTGGGCCCTGTGCTCTTTAACATCTTCATTGATGATCTGGATGAGGGCATTGAGTCAGTCATCAGCACATTTGCAGGTGACACCAAGCTGGGGGCAGATGTTGGTCAGTCAGAGGACAGAAGGGCTCTGCAGAGGGACCTCGACCGACTGGACAGATGGGCAGAGTCCAACAGGATGGCATTCAACAAGTCCAAGTGCCAGGGGCTGCACTTTGGCCACAACAACCCCAGGCAGAGCTACAGGCTGGGGTCACAGTGGCTGAGAGCTCCCAAACAGAGAGGGACCTGGGGGTGCTGATTGACAGCTGCCTGAACATGAGCCAGCAGTGTGCCCAGGTGGCCAAGAAGGCCAATGGCATCCTGGCCTGCATCAGGAATAGTGTGGCCAGCAGGAGCAGGGAAGTCATTGTGCCCCTGTGCTCTGCATTGGTTAGGCCACACCTTGAGTCCTGTGTCCAGTTCTGGGCCCCTCAGTTTAAGAAGGACATTGAGAGACTTGAAAGGTGTCCAGAGAAGGGCAACAAGGCTGGGGAGAGGCCTTGAGCACAGCCCTGTGAGGAGAGGCTGAGGGAGCTGGGATTGTTTAGCCTGGAGAAGAGGAGGCTCAGGGGAGACCTCATTGCCCTCTACAACTACCTGAAGGGAGGGTGTAGCCAGGAAGGGGTTGGTCTCTTCTCTCTAGCAACCAGCACCAGAACAAGAGGACACAGTCTCAAGCTGTGCCAGGGGAAGTTTAGGCTGGAGGTGAGGAGAAAGTTCTTCACAAAGAGAGCTGTTAGCCATTGGGATGTGCTGCCTGGGGAGGTGGTGGAGTCCCCATCCCTGGAGGTGCTCAAGAGGAGACAGGATGTGACACTTAGTGCCATGGTGTAGTCATGAGATCTTGGGTGAGAGGTGGGACTTGATGATCTTTGAGGTCTCTTCCAACCTTGGTGATACTGTGATACAAAACAGCAGTCTGTTGAATGAGCATGCATCCAAAGAAGAGGGTTAGCTCTCATCTGTGCCTTCCCTGACAACACTGGTGCTCTGGTCCAGCCACCTTCACCATTTGGTTGTTGCCCATTTTTTTCTTAAACAGTAGCCATGCAGGCAGGCAACTCTGTGCTGGATTTTGTGTGCCATACCTTATTTAGGAGCCTGAGATGCCATCAGGACAGCTGTGATGGCTCCTGCTAGCCTGACACACACCAGGCCTTGGGTGAAAGTGAAAGCTGTTACTTGGAGTCTGTTACTTGGGGTCAGTTCATGGACAGACACTTGAGATCATAGAATAGAATAGACCAGACCAGGTTGGAAGAGACCTTCAAAATCATCGTGTCCAACCTATCAACTAATCCAACATGATCTAATCAACTAACCCATGGCACCAAGCACCCCATCTAGTCTCCTCCTGAACACCTCCAGTGATGGTGACTCCACCAACTCCCCAGGAAATGTGAGAGATCAGAGCATTCCCTAATGTTCTATTGCTGTTTCTAGATGGAGGGAATTTAAATGCATCCTCTCTTGACATGGAAGCAGAAGACGAGGCAGTAATTGAAGCTGAACCTGCTCAACCCAAAAGGAAGCTCATCGCCACCCTTCAGGTGATTATCAGGGTGATAGATCTGGCTCCTTCGTCCATGTAATACACCAGGGTAAAGCAGGCCTAGGTGAAATGCTTGAGCCAGGGAAAGGGTGGGCTTCCTGACTCTCCTTCCCTTTCAGGTGGCAGGAAAGGCCCAAAATTACTTTATTTTCAGATCTACAACTCTGAGCTGGAAAATGAGTTTGGTAACTTTGAGGACTGGCTGTGTGTTTTCCCCCTTCATCGTGGCAAAGCAAATGAGGATGAAGATGGAAATGAGGACGAACATTTTGTGGGGAAGTACAAGGTACTGTGTAATGTGAATGACATTTGCACAGCATGTGGAAGAAAATCTTTAGGACAAGCTGTGTTTGAGAGTGTTGTGAGGTCAGGATTTGCCCTCCCTCCCTGCCCCCCGCCCCGCAATCAGAGCTTCACCCCAAGAATAGAGAGTTAGCTCCACAATAAATCACCAGACCAGCTCAGAAAGATTTGGAAGCAAAATGAAGCTATATTTACTGAAAGTGAACTAAAGAGGAAATTATATAAGGTGACAAGACACATACAAAGTATATTTACAACTTACCAATAACACAAGGACTCCCTTGTACAGATCTACAGCCTGCTGCATAGCCCAGGGGGACTGCTAGCAGCCTCCTCCCCCATTCCTTCCCTGGTACCTTCACAGACACACCAACAGTCAGTTGAGCCAGCAGAAGGTCAAAAGGGAGGTAAGGCAGCAAGCCATGCAAGCAACAGCTGCAGAGAGAAGCAGCAAAAAGGGCAGAGGGAACATCTGTGCAAGCAAGTATAAGCTATCCAGCAAACAAATGGGAAGTTATAAACTTGCAGTTATTATTATTCTGTGTCCAGTCCCCAGCTTTTGTTGCCTTAAACTCAAAGTCTGTGGAAAATTCTTACTCTTATTTTGCAATTAGTAGCTGGGCTAAAGTACCAGCTCCAAACCATAGAGCATGCTAACATCAGCAAAGCTTTGGAGAGTTCATGTGTGTGCAAGGTGATGTGCAGAATGGCCACAGTGCTGGTGGTGCCTGTTGAGGAAGTTGTGTGCTGTATTCCTTTGTTGGTTGATAAATGCATCTGGTTTAGATTTTGTCAGCTCTTGCAAGAAGAAATCACAAAGCATAAAGGACTCTTCTTCTGGTTGAGGCCTCTGGGGATGTGCAGTATGTAAAGAAGAATTAGATAGCTTCACTGGCTTCAACATTAGTAAAACTTGTTTAAAAGTGGCTTCTCTCACCCAGGAGCCTCTCAAATAGCAACTGCAGAAACTGATTCAAGAAGGTACCTAGAAAAACTGTGGTGCACTGTCTTTGGTAGTCCAAAGTGCCTGGGGATGTTCAGGTCTTCTGGCATTGATCTGACAGTCTGCAACCTAACTTTCAAATGTGGACTGGCTTTGCCACATGGACACAGTGCTTGTGGGCACAGGGTGTCTGTGATCTACATGGGACAATGGCTCTGGTTTTTGTAGTTGGCAGGTGAAGCTGGTCTTGATGGCTCAAATCCCCTCTGAGATATTCTCTTTTCTATCTAGTGGCTACTCTCAATGTCTTTTCTGCAGGGCTCCTTCTATGTCTGCCCCACTGAGGAAGCTGGCATGGAGCCTAAGGTCTCCCAAGGCATTCCAAGGAACAGACCCATCAAGGTTCTTGTAAGAGTTTACATTGTTAAGGTAAGCCTCTGGTGCTGGTGGCAGTAGAACCTGGAGGTCTGTTGCTCCCTTTGGGCCTTCTGCCATTCTCTGTTCAGTAAATCTGAGTAGTGACACTTGCAGAAAGCTTGATGGTGGCTTGAAGTCCCTGCCAGCTCAGTGGATGTCAACTACATCTTGTTCAAGGGGAGCCTTCAATGCTTTATAGCTTCAGGAGATGCTAAATATCCAGAGGTGCATTTCTCAGCTCCTCTCATGTGCTTGGGATGCTAAGCAAGCAGGTGGCTGAGAGCTGTGTGCATCAGTGGCTTGTTGAGTGTGGATTTACATGGGGTACCTGTGTCACTGCCAGGACAGCTGCTGGAGGGACCTAACCAGTGGGCTTGAGCAGTCTCAGGCCTGTGCAGTGCTCTTGGGCAGGTTGCTCTCTGCACCTGATATGTGGCAGCACCTCTTGTGTATTCCAGGCTACGAACCTGTCGCCAGCAGATCCCAATGGCAAGGCAGACCCCTATGTGGTGGTGACTGTGGGGAAGGAGCAGAAGGACACAAAGGAACGATACATCCCAAAGCAGCTCAATCCTGTGTTTGGAGAGTATGCAGGAAGTCTCACTCTATCAGGTTTAATAGGAATAGTGCAAATCTGGGGCTCAGGCCCAATTGTGTGGTCTTCTGTTCCTTTCTGCTGGAGAATTTTGCACTGTAACACAAAGGTCCTGAGCACGTCTTTGGCCTCCAGCTAACACAGGAGTGACCAAAAGTGTTTTGGGTTAGGAGGGGAGCACTCCCAAGGGCTTAACAGCTTGTAGTGGGTTGAAATTTCCCCCCAATGGTAACTTTGCCAGACCAGCTCAGTATGAAGCAAATGGAAGCTGTATTTACAAGCAAAACTACTCTCTACAATGGAATGCAATGAAGATGTACAAAATACACAGTGTTTACAATATTATACAGGTAGTTACAATTAGTAAACAACACTACAACCTTCCTGGTCAGAGACCAGGGAAGTTGTTACAGTGCCCCCACCTTGTCCCAACAGGGAGAGGAGAGGAGAGGTTTGGAGAGGAGAGGTTAGGTTTGGAGAGGAGAGGTTAGGTTTGGAGAGGTTAGGTTAGGTTTGGAGAGGTTAGGTTAGGTTTGGAGAGGTTAGGTTAGGTTTGGAGAGGTTTGGAGAGGAGAGGAGAGGTTTGGAGAGGTTTGGAGAGGAGAGGAGAGGTTTGGAGAGGTTTGGAGAGGAGAGGTTTGGAGAGGAGAGGAGAGGTTTGGAGAGGAGAGGAGAGGTTTGGAGAGGAGAGGAGAGGTTTGGAGAGGAGAGGAGAGGTTTGGAGAGGAGAGGAGAGGTTTGGAGAGGAGAGGTTTGGAGAGGAGAGGAGAGGTTTGGAGAGGAGAGGTTTGGAGAGGTTTGGAGAGGAGAGGTTTGGAGAGGTTTGGAGAGGAGAGGTTTGGAGAGGTTTGGAGAGGAGAGGTTTGGAGAGGTTTGGAGAGGAGAGGTTTGGAGAGGTTTGGAGAGGAGAGGTTTGGAGAGGTTTGGAGAGGTGAGGTTTGGAGAGGTTTGGAGAGGTGAGGTTTGGAGAGGAGAGGAGAGGTTTGGAGAGGAGAGGAGAGGTTTGGAGAGGAGAGGTTTGGAGAGGAGAGGTTTGGAGAGGAGAGGAGAGGTTTGGAGAGGAGAGGAGAGGTTTGGAGAGGAGAGGAGAGGTTTGGAGAGGAGAGGAGAGGTTTGGAGAGGAGAGGAGAGGTTTGGAGAGGAGAGGAGAGGTTTGGAGAGGAGAGGAGAGGTTTGGAGAGGAGAGGAGAGGTTTGGAGAGGAGAGGTTTGGAGAGGTTTGGAGAGGAGAGGTTTGGAGAGGTTTGGAGAGGAGAGGTTTGGAGAGGTTTGGAGAGGAGAGGTTTGGAGAGGTTTGGAGAGGAGAGGTTTGGAGAGGTTTGGAGAGGAGAGGTTTGGAGAGGTTTGGAGAGGAGAGGTTTGGAGAGGTTTGGAGAGGAGAGGTTTGGAGAGGTTTGGAGAGGAGAGGTTTGGAGAGGTTTGGAGAGGAGAGGTTTGGAGAGGTTTGGAGAGGAGAGGTTTGGAGAGGTTTGGAGAGGAGAGGTTTGGAGAGGTTTGGAGAGGAGAGGTTTGGAGAGGAGAGGAGAGGTTTGGAGAGGAGAGGAGAGGTTTGGAGAGGAGAGGAGAGGTTTGGAGAGGAGAGGAGAGGTTTGGAGAGGAGAGGAGAGGTTTGGAGAGGTTTGGAGAGGTTTGGAGAGGTTTGGAGAGGTTTGGAGAGGTTTGGAGAGGTTTGGAGAGGAGAGGTTTGGAGAGGTTTGGAGAGGAGAGGTTTGGAGAGGTTTGGAGAGGAGAGGTTTGGAGAGGTTTGGAGAGGAGAGGTTTGGAGAGGTTTGGAGAGGAGAGGTTTGGAGAGGTTTGGAGAGGAGAGGTTTGGAGAGGTTTGGAGAGGAGAGGTTTGGAGAGGTTTGGAGAGGTTTGGAGAGGAGAGGAGGGGAGAGGAAGCAGTGGTTAGACCTAACCAAGATAATGCAGCCAAGGTCAGCCAGAAGCAGGTTAATCTCTCCTGAGTGAAGCAAGCAGAGAAGAGATCAGAAAAGAGAAAGAATTGTTTTGGTACAGCCAGTCTTGCAGCAGATATTTCTCCAATGAATTTGTTTAGGATAATCTTTAGTTTTCCTTTTTACACCCAATAGTGACTTTTAAAATATTTTTCTACTCCAAATCTGTGGCAAATTTTTAAAGGGATAGCCTAAAACCACACAGACAAAGGAGAAAGCTCCAGGACCTCTAGCCAAGGGCTACTGGAAAAGAACTCCTTTGTCTGAACATGGAAAACTCACTCACTGAACTTAGGGAGAGCCAAACTGTATCAGAGGTCTTTGGATTGTTAAATACAGCTCTTGAATGTGTACAGTTCTTAAATGTAGCAGAGGATGTGCTTGGTTGCCATCCTCTGTTAATTGCACTCCCCCCATGTACTTCTGTCTAGAGTTGTGGAGCTGACAGTCTCCTTACCCATGGAATCAGAACTCACTGTGGCAATTTTTGACCATGATTTGGTTGGATCTGATGATCTGATTGGGGAGACCAAGATTGACTTGGAGAATCGATTCTACAGCAAGCACAGGGCCAACTGTGGAGTGTCTTCTCAGTACGACATGTAGGTAACGGTGTGATGCATTAGGGCTGTCAGACCTTCTCCTTGCTGACCACTTAAGTGGGCAGCAGTTTTGCAGGACAGAGCTTGCATACACAGTATTTAGATGGGAGCCATCTAGAGAGACCTGGGCAGGCTGGAGAGGTAGGCTGAGGAGAATCTCATGAGGTTCAAAGTGCAAGTCCTGCACCCAGTTCAGGGCAACCCTCGATATCAATTTGATATCAATCCAGGCTGGGGGATGATGAGGTTGAGAGCAGCCCTGCAGAAAAGGAGTTGGGACTACTGGGGTGTGAGAAGCTGGACATGAATCAACAATGCACAGTTGCAGCCCAGAAGGAAAATGGCGTCCTGGGCTGCATCAAAAGAAGTGTGGCCAGCAGGTCGAGAGGGGCGATTCCGCTCCTCTGTGCGAATGAAACTCACCCGGAGCACTGTGTCCAGTTCTGGGACTGTCAACACAAGAGAGATCTCGACCTGCTGGAGCAGGTCCAGAGCAGGGCCATGAAGATGATCAGAGGGCTGGAGCACCTCTCCTATGGGGACAGGCTGGAAGAATTTGGGCTGTTCAGCCTAGAGAAGCGAAGGCTCTGGGGAGACCTTAGTGCTGCGTCTCAGTATCTGAAGGGGACCTACAGGAAGGCTGAGGAAAGCATTTTTTGGAGTGACAGGGTGAGGGCCAATGGTTTGAAACTGGAGCAGGGTAGATTTAGGTTGGACATAAGGAAGAAATTCTTCACAATATTTATGTGATTTTGGCCACTTTCATTTTTTTCTGGCAGTGGCTAATTCTGTCAGCAGTAAGACTCATGACATCTCTTTTCCCCTGGCCTTGTTCAGCATGGATTCTTTAGTGCCTTTGGCCAGTTTTATGTCAACTTCTTGTCTCCTACTCCCGCTTTTGGAGAATTAGCTGTGGGTATGGGGTTGACTCCACAGCACTGCTGTAACCTCTGTCTCATAAGCTGCAGGTGGAATCGCTCCTGTAGCTGCTCTGAAACTAATGGTTCTGTAGGGTACAAGGATGGCTTGGTGCTGGGGGGTGAGAACTCGTTCAGTTTTTCATTCATTAAGCTTTTGCATGCCTGTGGTTTTCTTGGTCAAAATCCGGTGACACAGGCTGTGCTGTAAGGCAGGCAGGAAAGGGAAGAAGCCTGTTATGTGCAAGCTGAGGATGTTCTCAATGTTCTCCTTCCCATGCAGAAATGGCTACAACATGTGGCGAGATGCTTTCAAGCCCACACAGATCTTGGATAGTTTATGCAAGAAAAACTCCCTCCCTGCAGCAGAATACAGATGTGAGGAGGTCAAAGTGGACAACAAAATATTCAAGGTTCCTCCAGAGGCTTTTCCTGAAGGTACAGAGGGCTTAGAGAGCAACGACTGGTCCCTTAAACAGCTGACTGTGCTCAGCAGTGGTGGGGAGAGGTCTGGGAATTTGTCAGACTTTCTTCCCTGTAGTGTCCAGACTGGCTGCCCCCACTTTGTGCTCTGCATGGCCCAGCTTGCTGGGCCACCATGGGGAATACCCTTGGTGCTCAGTGGCCTGGTTTGAGTTGATAATGATGTTAGGCTGGGGGAAGTTGTGCTACAGGCCATTGAGTCCCGAAGTATCTTCCCAGGCAGCAGTGGAGCAAAGCAAACCTACTTGCATGTGCAGCCAGAGAAGGCACAGCTGTCTCTGCTGGCTGACACTGCCACAGAGCTGTACCTCCATCTGCTTGTGGCTACCACCAGCAGTATTCTAGTACACTGGCATCTGTTTTTTCTTTAGCTGGCTTTGTCCTTCAGGGATGCTCTCTGATTCTGGTGCCTTTGAGTGCCAGGAGTGATTCCCCCACTGCCCTTCACTACTATTGATTTCCTCCTTGTGGGCAACTTCTGCTTCTCCTTTGCTGTTTTTCTTTCTTCCTCACTGATATTGTCAGCCCTGAGCCAAGTCCATTGATGTCCAAGAGCACAGCAATCTTTCATACCCTCTGCCAGCAGCGATGCAGAACTACCCTGAGCACAGCCTGTCCCTGCTATGCACATTCCCTCAAGCAGCCAACATCTGTGAAACTGAATCCAGCCTGGAGGAGAGGATGGAGCAGACATGGCTGGGTCTTGCAAAGCAGTACTATGTAGCCTGTAGGAAGGATGATCCCTGTGCTGGCCTGCCCAGAGCAGGGACCCCTGTGTGAACTGCCAACTTTACCTTCTGTTGATTTCAGTGCTCCTGTTCCTTAGTTTTCTGCTGGCCTCTATGGCTTGTGTCATGAAGGAAAAAGAAATTCTTCTCAGGAGAGGACAAAGAGTCTCTAAAATCCCTTTTCTCAGGTCACTGAGTAGCTGGGCAAGGAGAAAGGAGTTGCTCTCCTGGTGGGCCCCTGACAGCCAGCTCTGATTCAGATGTGGCTGCACTTAATACCCTGTGAACCTCTGCTGTGTTTGGGGATGGCTTGAGATGGTTTTGATCTCAAAGTGATCTCTAAAGGGCAGGTGCTTTCCATAAGCCCAGGGGTGGGTCATTATATCCTCACCTCTTGGTTCCTGCTTTTCTTGCCACCAGCAGGATTTGGTCTGGAACTGTCATTTAGCCTCACTGTGCCAACTGAGTCAATTAATGGAGGGTGCAGCTGCATTTCACTGCCAAGTGACCAGTGGTGCTTTCCTGGAGCTCTCATCCATGGAGCTGTCAGCACTGCTCCGGAGGGTCACATCCTGCACAGTGTTCCCTGGATCATTTTCTCAGGGCCATAGTAAATTCTTTTTTGCCTTTTTCCTCTTATTTATCTTAGCTTGTTTGTCTTCCTGCCTACAGTTTTCCTCATTGGTGCAGCATATTGGACTAATTCCTTTCATTCTTGTCCTCCTGCTTCTCCTGCGTCTTACTTGTGCCTGTGCCTAAAGTCCTGATGTGGCTCTTGCTGCTCAGAGGCCTTCATCTTCTACCTGTCTGTGTCCTGCTGCAGAGGCTTCTGTGAGGAACAGAAGACGAGTGGCATATGAGAACTGGTCAGTGGATGATGAACACAAGGCTTTGTATGTCCTGCAGCACTGGGAAGAGATGCCAAGTTATGGGTACAAACTGGTACCAGAGCATGTGGAGACCCGGTCCCTTTACAACCCAGAGAACCCTGGTCTTGTGCAGGTGAGATGTGTTTCCTTGCCTGGCCTAGCCATGGCTCTAGGGAAGGACCTTCAGGGCAGCTTGTTCCTAGTCCCTTTGGCTGGTCCCCTGTTGTCCTTTTGTCTCCTCCTCGTGGCATAAGTCCCGTGTGCTGCCCCCTTCCTGGGTGGGGGATGAGAGCTGTGTCCGTTAATGGCTGTTCCTGCTGTTAAGTGAGGACTCTTGGCCTTGTGTGTCCTTGCCTCACATCTTGTCCCTGACCTTGTGGTGCTTTTCAATACCCTTTCCTCAAGGGGCTTCTGTCCATTGATGTGGTCACAGTGCTGATGGCCCAGAGTCCTTCCTGTCTCATCAGGCCACATAGCACTGCTCTGAAGGCAAGGAACCTGCTCTGCCTTCTGAGCACAATGGTTGGCAATAGTGTCCTTGGCTATCCTGACTCTTTTGCTGCTTTGTCCCCTACTGCTGCTGCTTTGGTCCCCTGCAAGAGCCCTCTTTGAAGCAGACTCAGTTCAGCTGAAATGGTTTTTCTCAGCAGCAGAGTGGGGGGAGGGTAAGAAGCAATTTTTGGGAGGTTTAAATTTTCCCTATTGCCAAGCAGTGGCTTTCAGGTGAGAGCTTTCCTTGCAGGACCAAGCCCTTGTTCCTTGAAGAGCTGAAGACTGGTCTGTCCTTTTGAAATTTCTCTGCTGCCTTCTCTCATCAGGGCTCCTTGCACATGTGGATTGACATGTTTCCAACTGATGTCCCTGCCCCGCCACCTGTCAATATCAAGCCACGACTGCCTGTCAGGTAGCACCCATGGGTTCTGGGGCTGGTGAGCCTCCATGGAGACTCACTGTGCCTGGCAGGTGTCTCACTCACCCCAGTGTCCTTCCCACAGCTATGAACTGCGTGTGATTATCTGGAACACGGATGATGTGATCCTTGATGATGTCAACCCCATAACAGGAGAGCGTTCCAGTGACATCTACGTGAAAAGGTCTGATGGGAACTGGAGGGAGGCCACAGCCTTTCTCTCCTGCTCCCTGCCCCACAGCCTCACTGTCCCCTCTACCTCTGCTCCTCCCTATCCCAGCACTAAGAGCCCCCTCCCTTCCCGAGTCAGACTCGGTATACCTCCAAAGAAGTTGTTCAGGTGCTGGTCCTGTGTGGCTCTTGGAATCTTCCTTTCCTGTACCCCACGGGGTTCAGCTTTTCTGCTCTGCCTTTGGGGCTGGCTGATGGGGTAGAAGATAACTGAGTTTCTCCTGCAGCTGGATAAAGGGTCTCGACCATGACAAGCAGGAGACTGACGTTCACTTTAACTCCTTGACCGGGGAGGGCAATTTTAACTGGAGGTTCATCTTCCGCTTCAACTATCTCCCGACTGAGAAGGAGATCACCTACAAGAAGAAGGACTCTGTCTTCTCCATGGAGGAATCAGAGTTTCGGGAACCAGCTGTCCTGGTCCTCCAGGTCTGGGATTATGACAGGATTTCAGCTAATGATTTTCTAGGTATGGTGTGAGCTGCTGGAAGTGGGGTGAGCAACCTGTCCCCTGCCTTGCTGGAGTGTTACAGCACTGGATGTGTGAGGAGACCGGGGTGGGACACAGTAAAGGAGTGTACAGCAAGCAAAGCAAACTGGCCACATCAGAGATGAGACAAGACCTGTGGCTTCTGCTTCTTACTCTCTGAATCTTGGGCTGGTCCTTTCTTATGCTGAGCTTCAAATTCTCCTTCTGCAAATGTGCAGGACTCTTCTAGATCGTTGCAGCATCTGGGATCTATTTGCGGTGTGGGAGCATGGCTGAGAGAGAAAAACAAATGGTGTGTGGGGCTCAGCACAGGCTTCTCCTGCCTGACCAACCTGATCTCCTCCTACGATCAGGTGTCTGCCTGGTGGATGTGGGGCAGGCTGTGGATGGAGTCTGCCTGGGCTGCAGCAAGGCCTTTGCCACCATCCCCCACAGCAAGCTCCTGGCCAAGCTGTCAGCCCCTGGCTTGGACAGCAGCAACTCTGAGCTGGGTTAGGAAGTGGCTGGAGGCTGAGCCCAGAGAGTGGTGGTGAATGGTGCCACAGCCAGCTGGCAGCCAGGCACCAGTGGTGTTCCCCAGGGAGCAGTGCTGGGCCCTGTGCTCTTTAACATCTTTAGTGATGATCTGGATGAGGGCATTGAGTCCATCATCAGTAAATTTGCAGATGACAGCAAGCTGGGGGCAGGAGTTGATCTGCTGGAGGGTAGGAGAGGCTCTGCAGAGAGACCTGGACAGGCTGGACAGATGGGCAGAGGCCAAGGGCAGGAGATTGAACACATCCAAGTGCCAGGTACTGCACATCAGCCACAGCAACCACATGCAGTGCTACAGGCTGGGGTCAGAGTGGCTGAGAGCAGCCAGGCAGAGAGGGACCTGGGGGTGCTGGTTGATGGTAGGCTGAACATGAGCCTGCAGTGTGCCCAGGCAGCCAAGAGGGCCAATGGCATCCTGGCCTGCATCAGGAACAGTGTGGCCAGCAGGAGCAGGGAGGTCATTCTGCCCCTGTACACTCCACTGGTTAGGCCACACCTCGAGTCCTGTGTCCAGTTCTGGGCTCCTCAGTTTAGGAAGGAGGTTGACTCGCTGGAAGGTGTCCAGAGAAGGGCAACAAAGTTGATGAGGGGTTTGGAGCACAGCCCTATGAGGAGAGGCTGAGGGAGCTGGGGTTGCTTAGCCTGGAGGAGACTCAGGGGTGACCTTATTGCTATCTACAACTCCCTGAAGGGAGGTTGTAGCCAGGTGGGGGTTGGTCTCTTCTGCCAGGCAGCCAGCACCAGAACAAGAGGACACAGTCTCAGGCTGCACCAGGGGAGGTTCAGGCTGGAGGTTAGGAAGTAGTTCTACACAGAGAGAGTGATTGCCCATTGGAATGGGCTGCCTGGGGAGGTGGTGGAGTCACCATCATTGGAGGTGTTTAGGAGGAGACTTGACAGGGTGCTTGGTGCCATGGGTTAGTTGATTAGGTGGTGTTGGATGATAGGTTGGACTCGATGATCTTGAAGGTCTCTTCCAACCTGGTCCGGTCCATCCCATCCCATCCCATCCCATCCCATCCCATCCCATCCCATCCCATCCCATCCCATCCCATCCCATCCCATCCCATCCCATCCCACCCCATCCCACCCCATCCCATCCCCATAAGCTTTCCTCTCTGTGTCTGCAGGCTCCATTGAGCTGAAGCTGCATGACATGGTGAGGGCAGCCAAAAGCTCAGAGCTTTGCACCATCAGGATGGCCAAGGAGAATGCTGCACCTCGCTTCTCCATCTTCCGAAACAAGCGCATGAGGGGCTGGTGGCCCTTCATCAAACTCAAAGACCAAGAAGATGAGGAGAGAGAAGAGAGGGAGGACAAGCAGATAAAGAAGAAAAAGAGGAAGAGCAGATCAGTTAAACCAGAAGACTTGGAGTTCACAGACCCTAGTGGGAACAAGTACCTCCTGACGGTAAGGCAGGGTGCTGGTACAGGTGTTTTGGCTCTGCCCTGTCATGGCAACCTGTACTGCAGCAGTGATACATCTGCCCAGGACTTTGTGCAGGGCCTTGGAGACTTGTCTCATTTGCTGCAAGTCCAGCACTTCATCTGCCCAGAAGTGCTGGCTGAAGTGGCATGCAGGAGGTGTCCAACCTCCTGTTTTTCTCTGAGCTTGCCAGAGAGCAGGGCAAAGCAAAGCAAAATGCTCATGGTTCTCCATCAGCCGGATAGGACAACAACAAAAGCTTATCCTAGAGTCTCTGCTCTCCCCAGGCAGGCAAATACCAACTATCTCAGGGCAAATTCACTGCTGAAGCTCCTGTTAGTGGATTGTTTGTCCCCAAGGGTAGGTTCTGCTCAGTGCCAGTGTGGGAGGCTGCAGACAAATCCAGATACCTGGGGACTGCTTTGTCTGCAAAACAGTTTCTGGCCAGGCCACATTTTCTGCTGGCTGTGAAATGAGAGACTCTTTAGCTAATGCCTTGAAGAAAAGTCAATTGCTGTGAACACCTGCAAGTGGAACTGGAAGGAAACTACCCAGTCTTGGCAGCAGGTATGGTTAGCAAACTGGTCTGCAAAGCAGCATACAGATACGTTTCCTCTTCAGGGTAAGGTGGAAGCAGAGTTCCAGCTGTTGACTGTGGAGGAGGCTGAAAAAAGTCCTGTTGGTTTGGGCCGAAAAGAGCCTGAACCCCTGGAAAAGCCAAAGTGAGTATCTTGTGCTATCACCTTTCACATGCTTGGGCAGTGCTGTGTTTTCAGTAGCTGTTTGTGTCGGGACAAGGGAGAATCTGCTGTCAGGAAGCTAATAACAATCACTGATCCCCTGAGCAGTGGGGTCTGTAGGATGGGCTTCCAGGGCCTCCCAGAGTTTGAGTGGGAGCCTGGCTGCAGCATCTGTTCCAAGGCTTCTCCTAGTGAGGCACTCAGGGCAGCTGTGCCATAACAGTGCTTATAAAAACAGGGCAGCTCTGGTTTAACCCTGTGAATGCACCATGAGCCACACAGCTGCACAGCAGCTCTGCAGGACTGTCCTGAGCTCAGGTCTCACAGTCTCTGGTGCTTGCACAGGCACTGTAGTTATTGCAGTTCTTAGGGTGATCCTGTCTGGAAGCAGCAGAAAGAGCTGGGGAGTCATGAGGGTGGCAGGGCACCAAAGAAATGGGAGCAGTGTGCTGCTCTGTGGACTGAGCCTGTGCTTTCTCTTCCAGCCGGCCAAAAACTTCTTTCAACTGGTTTGTGAATCCCGTGAAGACTTTTGTGTTCTTTATCTGGAAGAGGTATAAGAAATACATTATTGTGCTGTTCATTGTTGCTCTTCTGACTATCTTCCTGGTTCTTTTGATCTACACTATGCCTGGATATATCAGTGAGAAGATCATCAATGGATAAATGCTCTCCAGCACAGGACTACTTGGACAGGGGTGATCGTTGCAGGAACTGAGACTGGAGCAGAAAGTTTATGGAAATCCTGCCAGAGGAGAGGCAATCTTCAGAGACATGCAGAAGGGGCCTGTCTTTGGGGAGTCCCATTTCATGCCAAGTATATTGGATGCTAATAAAACAAGTAACCAACCTCTCAAATAAAGAAAACTCCTTGAAGGACAGTCACAGCTTGAGGAACAAAATAGTTCTTTGTGGTACTATGTTGCAACCACTGTCCTGCTGGGAGGCATGCAGTGTGCATGGGACTGTGAACTGCTTTCTAGCTGGCCAACGCCAAGTTGCAAACTTGGTTTTGTATGTGCGCCAGGAACGACATCCTGCACGAGCCAGATGTGACAGCACTGCTGGAGGGTAGAGAGGCTCTGCAGAGAGACCTGGACAGGCTGGACAGATGGGCAGAGGCCAACGGCATGAGATTTAACGCATCCAAGTGCCGGGTTCTGCACATTGGCCACAACAACCCCATGCAGTGCTACAGGCTGGGGTCAGAGTGGCTGAGAGCAGCCAGGCAGAGAGGGACCTGGGGGTGCTGGTTGATGGTAGGCTGAACATGAGCCTGCAGTGTGCCCAGGCAGCCAAGAGGGCCAATGGCATCCTGGCCTGCATCAGGAACAGTGTGGCCAGCAGGAGCAGGGAGGTCATTCTGCCCCTGTACACTGCACTGGTTAGGCCGCACCTCGAGTACTGTGTCCAGCTCTGGGCTCTTCAGTTTAGGAAGGAGGTTGACTTGCTGGAAGGTGTCCAGAGAAGGGCAACAAAGTTGATGAGGGGTTTGGAGCACAGCCCTATGAGGAGAGGCTGAGGGAGCTGGGGTTGCTTAGCCTGGAGGAGACTCAGGGGTGACCTTCTTGCTCTCTACAACTCCCTGAAGGGAGGTTGTAGCCAGGTGGGGGTTGGTCTCTTCTGCCAGGCAGCCAGCACCAGAACAAGAGGACACAGTCTCAGGCTGCACCAGGGGAGGTTCAGGCTGGAGGTTAGGAAGTAGTTCTACACAGAGAGAGTGATTGCCCATTGGAATGGGCTGCCTGGGGAGGTGGTGGAGTCACCATCATTGGAGGTGTTCAGGAGGAGACTTGATAGGGTGCTTGGTGCCATGGGTTAGTTGATTAGGTGGTGTTGGATGATAGGTTGGACTCGATGATCTTGAAGGTCTCTTCCAACCTGGTCCGGTCCACCCCACCCCATCCCACCCCATCCCACCCCATCCCACCCCATCCCACCCCATCCCACCCCATCCCACCCCATCCCACCCCATCCCACCCCATCCCACCCCATCCCACCCCATCCCACCCCATCCCATCCCATCCCATCCCATCCCATCCCATCCCATCCCATCCCATCCCATCCCATCCCATCCCATCCCATCCCATCCCATCCCATCCCATCCCATCCCCATAAGCTTTCCTCTCTGTGTCTGCAGGCTCCATTGAGCTGAAGCTGCATGACATGGTGAGGGCAGCCAAAAGCTCAGAGCTTTGCACCATCAGGATGGCCAAGGAGAATGCTGCACCTCGCTTCTCCATCTTCCGAAACAAGCGCATGAGGGGCTGGTGGCCCTTCATCAAACTCAAAGACCAAGAAGATGAGGAGAGAGAAGAGAGGGAGGACAAGCAGATAAAGAAGAAAAAGAGGAAGAGCAGATCAGTTAAACCAGAAGACTTGGAGTTCACAGACCCTAGTGGGAACAAGTACCTCCTGACGGTAAGGCAGGGTGCTGGTACAGGTGTTTTGGCTCTGCCCTGTCATGGCAACCTGTACTGCAGCAGTGATACATCTGCCCAGGACTTTGTGCAGGGCCTTGGAGACTTGTCTCATTTGCTGCAAGTCCAGCACTTCATCTGCCCAGAAGTGCTGGCTGAAGTGGCATGCAGGAGGTGTCCAACCTCCTGTTTTTCTCTGAGCTTGCCAGAGAGCAGGGCAAGGCAAAGCAAAATGCTCATGGTTCTCCATCAGCCGGATAGGACAACAATAAATGCTTGTCCTAGAGTCTCTGCTCTCCCCAGGCAGGCAAATACCAACTATCTCAGGGCAAATTCGCTGCTGAAGCTCCTGTTAGTGGATTGTCTGTCCCCAAGGGTAGGTTCTGCTCAGTGCCAGTGTGGGAGGCTGCAGACAAATCCAGATACCTGGGGACTGCTTTGTCTGCAAAACAGTTTCTGGCCAGGCCACATTTTCTGCTGGCTGTGAAATGAGAGACTCTTTAGCTAATGCCTTGAAGAAAAGTCAATTGCTGTGAACACCTGCAAGTGGAACTGGAAGGAAACTACCCAGTCTTGGCAGCAGGTATGGTTAGCAAACTGGTCTGCAAAGCAGCATACAGATACGTTTCCTCTTCAGGGTAAGGTGGAAGCAGAGTTCCAGCTGTTGACTGTGGAGGAGGCTGAAAAAAGTCCTGTTGGTTTGGGCCGAAAAGAGCCTGAACCCCTGGAAAAGCCAAAGTGAGTATCTTGTGCTATCACCTTTCACATGCTTGGGCAGTGCTGTGTTTTCAGTAGCTGTTTGTGTCGGGACAAGGGAGAATCTGCTGTCAGGAAGCTAATAACAATCACTGATCCCCTGAGCAGTGGGGTCTGTAGGATGGGCTTCCAGGGCCTCCCAGAGTTTGAGTGGGAGCCTGGCTGCAGCATCTGTTCCAAGGCTTCTCCTAGTGAGGCACTCAGGGCAGCTGTGCCATAACAGTGCTTATAAAAACAGGGCAGCTCTGGTTTAACCCTGTGAATGCACCATGAGCCACACAGCTGCACAGCAGCTCTGCAGGACTGTCCTGAGCTCAGGTCTCACAGTCTCTGGTGCTTGCACAGGCACTGTAGTTATTGCAGTTCTTAGGGTGATCCTGTCTGGAAGCAGCAGAAAGAGCTGGGGAGTCATGAGGGTGGCAGGGCACCAAAGAAATGGGAGCAGTGTGCTGCTCTGTGGACTGAGCCTGTGCTTTCTCTTCCAGCCGGCCAAAAACTTCTTTCAACTGGTTTGTGAATCCCGTGAAGACTTTTGTGTTCTTTATCTGGAAGAGGTATAAGAAATACATTATTGTGCTGTTCATTGTTGCTCTTCTGACTATCTTCCTGGTTCTTTTGATCTACACTATGCCTGGATATATCAGTGAGAAGATCATCAATGGATAAATGCTCTCCAGCACAGGACTACTTGGACAGGGGTGATCGTTGCAGGAACTGAGACTGGAGCAGAAAGTTTATGGAAATCCTGCCAGAGGAGAGGCAATCTTCAGAGACATGCAGAAGGGGCCTGTCTTTGGGGAGTCCCATTTCATGCCAAGTATATTGGATGCTAATAAAACAAGTAACCAACCTCTCAAATAAAGAAAACTCCTTGAAGGACAGTCACAGCTTGAGGAACAAAATAGTTCTTTGTGGTACTATGTTGCAACCACTGTCCTGCTGGGAGGCATGCAGTGTGCATGGGACTGTGAACTGCTTTCTAGCTGGCCAACGCCAAGTTGCAAACTTGGTTTTGTATGTGCGCCAGGAACGACATCCTGCACGAGCCAGATGTGACAGCACTGCTGGAGGGTAGAGAGGCTCTGCAGAGAGACCTCGACAGGCTGGACAGATGGGCAGAATCCAACGGCATGAGATTTAACACATCCAAATGCCGGGTTCTGCACATTGGCCACAACAACCCCATGCAGTGCTACAGGCTGGGGTCAGAGTGGCTGAGAGCAGCCAGGCAGAGAGGGACCTGGGGGTGCTGGTCGATGGTAGGCTGAACATGAGCCTGCAGTGTGCCCAGGCAGCCAAGAAGGCCAATGGCATCCTGGCCTGCATCAAGAACAGTGTGGCCAGCAGGAGCAGGGAGGTCATTCTGCCCCTGTACACTCCACTGGTTAGGCCACACCTCGAGTCCTGTGTCCAGTTCTGGGCCCCTCAGTTTAGGAAGGATGTTGACTTGCTGGAACGAGTCCAGAGAAGAGCAACAAAGTTGGTGAGGGGTTTGGAACACAGCCCTGTGAGGAGAGGCTGAGGGAGCTGGGGCTGCTTAGCCTGGAGAAGAGGAGACTCAGGGGTGACCTTATCACTCTCTACAACTACCTGAAGAGAGGTTGTAGACAGGCTGATGATGGTCTCTTCTCCCAGGCACCCAGTACCAGAACAAGAGGACACAGTCTCAGGCTGCACCAGGGGAGGTTCAGGTTGGATGTGAGGAAGAAGTTCTATACAGAAAGAGTGATTGCCCATTGGGATGGGCTGCCCGGGGAGGTGGTGGAGTCGCCGTCGTTGAGGGTGTTCAGGAGGAGACTTGATGGGGTGCTTGGTGCCATGGGTTAGTTGTTTGGGTGGGTTGGATTGGTTGATGGGTTGGACACGATGATCTTGAAGGTCTCTTCCAACCTGGTTTGGTTTATTCTAATAAAGGTTTATTCACTTTTCATTAGGGCATGCTTTAGTTTATACAGGGGGCTGGATTTCATTGGTTGTGAGAGATAAGAAATTATATACAAATCAGGTACCTTGGGCAGCAGAGGTTTGGTTAGGGATTCTCAGGGACTTCTGTTAGCTGCTTCATCTGTTAAGGGCTTCTGGGACTTATGTAAGCGGGACTCTGAGACTTGGTAATGCTGGGGATTCTGCAGTGCAGTGATAAAGGACTACTGAGAGGACCTCTGAGATTCTCTGCCCTCTGCATGTATGTAATCTCGTTATGCAGCAGTGGGGTTTGTGCTACACTTGTTGCATCAAATGGGACCCTGATATCAGGGGTTACTATGACCACATCAGCACCCTGAAATGGGGGTGTGGTAGCAGGAGCATGGAAAGGTGGGAAAAACAGTCCCCACAGCCATGGCAGCTGAAATCAGCCCTTGCCATTGAGAGTGATTTTGGCAGAGATGGGGACATAACATACTCTGGCTTAACCACACTTGGCATTTCCTATGCAAAGGCCTGAAGAATTCAAAGCATACTGCATGAGGGAAAGGCAGATCTGGTGGGGGTGGGATCTGGAAGAGCTTTGGGCTCCCCAGGGAGAAGGATGGCAGAGCCAAGGTAGCCACGAGCTTCCTGCTGTGCCAAGAACACAGGGACATGTCTTGAAGTTGGAGTCAGCTTTGGGCATGATAGGACAGCAGGAGCAGGGAAGTCATTGTGCCCCTGTACTCTGCTCTGGTTAGGCCTCACCTTGAGGACTGTGTCCAGTTCCAGGCCCCTCAGTTTAAGAAGGACATCGCAACGCTTGAGCGTCCACAGGCAAATAGAAGCGGCTTCGAGGTCACAAGCCCTGGTCCTCATGGGTGATTTCAACCACCCAGACATCTGCTGGAGGGACAACACAGCAAGGCACCAGCAATCCAGGATGTTCCTGGATTGCATAGAAGACAACTTCCTCCTCCGAATGGTAGAGGAACCAACAAGAAATGGTGCTATGCTGGACCTTGTTCTCACCAACAGGGAAGGGCTGGTAAGCAATGTGAGGCTCAGAGACAGCCTTGGCTGCAGTGACCATGAAGCAGTTGCATTTAATCTCCTCAGGGCAATCAGGAGGAAGTATTCCAAGCTCATGACCCTAGACTTTAGGCGTGCAGATTTTGATCACTTCAGGGATCTGATAGCCAAAGTGTCGTGGGACAAAGCCCTGGAGGGAAGAGGGACCCAGGACAGCTGGTCAGTATTCAGGGACCACCTCCTCTGTGTCCAGGAGCTCTGTGTACCAACAAAGAGAAAAGCAGGTAAGAATGCTAGGAGGCCTGCCTGGATGGGCAAGGAGCTACTGGACACACTATTACTTATAAGGAAACTCTACAGGCAGTGGAGAGAAGGACAGGTAGAACAGGGGGGAGATAAGGAAGCTGCCCGAGCAGCAAGAGTCCTGGTTAGGAAAGCCAAAGCAGAGTTTGAATTGAATCTAGCCAGGGAGGTTAAAGGGAACACTAAGAACTTCTACAGGCATATGAATGGGAAGAAGAAGCCTAGGGAAGGTGTGGGCCCCCTCAGAAAGGAAAATGGTGACATGGCCACAAGTGATGAGGAAAAGGCTGAGGTACTCAACAACTTCTTTACCTCAGTCTTCACTGCAAGGGCCTCCAGCCACACTCCTGATGTTATGGAAGACAATGCCAGGGACGGGGAGGAAGAACTGCCCATGGGAAGTGAGGATCAGGTTGGTGATCACCTGAAGAACCTGGAAGTGTTCAAGTCCATGGGACCCGACGGGTTACACCCATGGGTGCCGAGAGAACTGGCAGATGAGGTTGCTAAACCCCTCTCTATTATATTTCAAAAGTCCTGGCAGTCTGGGGCAGTCCCCACAGACTGGAAAAGGGGAAACATTGCCCCCATCTGCAAAAAGGGTAAGAAGGAGGAACCAGGGAACTCCAGGCCAGTCAGTCTCACCTCTATGCCTGGAAAGATCATGGAGCAGATCCTCCTGGAGGCACTACTGACTCAGAATAGTGAAGAGATGATTGGGAACAGTCAGCATGGCTTCACCAAGGGCAAATCCTGCCTGACCAACCTGGTGGCCTTCTACCACAGTAACACAGTATTGCCAAGGTTGGAAGAGACCTCAAGGATCATCGAGTCCAGCCTGTCACCACAGACCCATGACTAGACCATGGCACCAAGTACCACGTCCAATCTCCTCTTGAACACCTCCAGGGATGGGGACTCCACCACCTCCCCAGGCAGCCCATTCCAATGACTGATGACTCTCTCTGTGGAGAACTTTCTCCTCACCTCCAGCCTAAACTTCCCCTGGCACAGCTTGAGACTGTGTCCCCTAAATGAGCAGGTGACAAAATTAATAGATGAGGGGTGAGCAACTGATGTCATTTACCTGGAGCTGAGCAAAGCCTTCGACACTGTCCCGCACCACATCCTGGGCTCCAGGCTGGTGACACATGGGTTTGATGGATACAGAACTGGCTTGATGGCCGCACCCAAAGAGTGGCTGTCAATGGCTCCATGTCCCAGTGGAGGCCAGGGACAAGCAGAGTCCTGGACAGGCTGGAGAGGTGGGCACAAGCCAACTTCAGGAGGTTCAGTGAGACCAAGTGCAGGGTCCCGCATCTGGGTCAAGGCAATCCCAGGCACAAATCCAGGCTGGGCAGAGATTGGCTGGAAAGCAGCTCTGAGGAGAGAGCCTTGGGGGTGCTGGTGGACAAAAAGCTCACCAGGAGCTCTCAGTGTGCACTTGCAGCCCGCAAAGCCAATCAGGTCCTGGGCTGCAGCAGAAGTGTGGCCAGCAGGGCAAGGGAGGTGATTCTCCCCCTCTGCTCAGCCCTGGTGAGACCCCACCTGGAGTACTGCCTCCAGTTCTGGAGCCCCTATGACAAGAGGGATCTGGAGGTGCTGGAAGGTGTCCAGAGAAGGGCCACAAGGATGATCAGAGGGCTGGAGCTCCTCTCCTATGAGGGCAGACTGAAGGAGTTGGGGCTGTTCAGTCTGGAGAAGAGAAGGCTCCCAGGTGACCTCATTGTGGCCTTCCAGGATCTGAAAGGGGCCTACAGGAAGACTGGGGAGGGACTGCTCAGGATCTCAGGTAGTGATAGGACTAGGGGGAATGGAATGAAGCTGGAGGTGGGGAGATTCAGGCTGGAGGTGAGGAGGAAGTTCTTCCCCATGAGAGTGGTGAAGCCCTGGAATGGGTTGTCCAGGGAGGTGGTTGGGGCGCCGTCCCTGGAGATGTTTAAGCCCAGGCTGGATGAGGCTGTGGCCAGGCTGATCTAGTGTGGGGTGTCCCTGCCCATGGCAGGGGGGTTGGAACTAGATGATCCTTGTGGTCCCTTCCACCCCTGACTGATACTCTGATACTATCTGTCTGGAGAAGGGCAACAAGGCTGGAGAGGGGCCTTGAGCACAGCCCTATGAGGAGAGGCTGAGGGAACTGGGATTGTTTAGCCTGGAGAAGAGGAGGCTCAGGGGTGACCTCATTGCTCTCTACAACTACCTGAAGGGAGGGTGTAGCCAGGAGGGGGCTGGTCTCTTCTCCCAGGCAACCAGCCCCAGAACAAGAGGACACAGTCTCAAGCTGTGCCAGGGGAAGTTTAGGCTGGAGGTGAGGAGAAAGCTCTTCCCAGAGTTGTTAGCCATTGGAATGTGCTGCCCAGGGAGGTGTTGGAGTCACCGTCCCTGGAGGTGTTCAAGAGGGGATTGGATGTGGCACTTGGTGCCATGGTGTAGTCATGAGGTCTTGAGTGATAGGTTGGACTTGATGATCTTTGAGGTCTCTTCCAACCTTGGTGATGCTGTGATTCTGTGACTCCCCAGGACGTGGACTTTCTGCAGGAAATTTATGATGTAGTTGCCGTCACAGAGATGTGGTGGGACGACTCACATGACTGGAGCACTGCAACTGATGGCTACAGGCTCTTCAGGAGACACAGGCAAGGAAGAAGGGGTGGAGGGGTGGCCCTGTACATCAGGAAGGCACTAGATGCCATTGAGCTGGAGATCAGGGACCATCAGGTTGAGTGCCTGTGGGTGAGAATTAGAGGGAAGGCCAACAGGGCTGACATCCTGGTTGGAGTCTGTTATAGACCACCCAACCAGGATGATGATGTTGATGAGTCATTCTACAGGCAGCTTAAGGCTGTCTCAAGATTGCCTGACCTTGTTCTCATGGACGACTTCAACCTGCCTGATAGCTGCTGGGATCTCAACATAGCAGAGAGGAGGCAGTCTAGGAGGTTCTTAGAGTGTATGGAGGACAGCTTCTTATCCCAGGGGCTGCAAGAGCCTGCCAGGGGTAAGGCTATGCTTGACCTCCTCTTCACCAACAGGGAAGAGCTGGTGGGGATGTGGTGGTTGGAGGGTGTTTGGGGTCCAGTGACCACGAGATAACTGAGTTCTCAGTATTTGGTCAAGCCAAGAGGGGCAGCAAGACGACCTCCACTCTGGACTGCTGGAGGGCAGACTTCAGGCTACTCAAGGAACTAATTCAGAGGGTTCCTTGGGATAAGGCCTTTAAAAACAAAGGGGTCCAGGAGAGCTGGATCTGCTTCAAGGAAGAACTGTTGAAGGCTCAGGGACAGGCTGTGCCAATGTGCCGGAAGATGAGCCGCCGGCGCAGACGGCCAGCCTGGATGGTTAAAGAGCTTTTAATGGAACTGAGGGAAAAAAAGAGGGTGTATCACCTTTGGAAGAGAGGGGAGGCAACCCACAGAATGTTTAAGGATGTTGCTAGGTCTTGTAGGAAGAAAATTAGGGAGGCAAAAGCACATTTAGAGCTTAGCCTGGCCTCTGCTGTGAAGGACAACAAAAAATCCTTCTATAAATACATTAATAGCAAGAGGAAGGGCAAGGACAACCTCCACTCCTTGGTGGACACGGAGGGGAACGTTGTGATAAGGGATGAGGAAAAGGCAGAGATACTTAACACCTTCTTTGCCTCAATTTTTACTAGCAGGACAGAATGTCTTCCAGACAGCTGGCCTCCAGAGCGGGCAGAAGGAGCCAGGGAGCAGCATAGTTTTCCTCTGTTCCAGAATGGGGTAGTTGGGCTCAGCCGCTTGGATCCCCACAGTCCATGGGACCAGATGGGATCCATCCTAGGGTGCTGAGAGAGCTGGCAGAGGAGCTGGCTGGGTCACTATCCAACATTTTTCAGCAGTCCTGGCTCACTGGCGAGGTCCCAGAGGACTGGAAGCTGGCCAACGTTGTGCCCATCCACAAGAAGGGCCGGTTGGATGAGCCAGGGAATTACAGGCCTGTCAGCCTGACCCTAGTGCCAGGCAAGGTTATGGAACAGTCATCCTGAGTGCAATCACACAGCACGTAGAGGATGGCCAAGGGCTCAGGTCCAGCCAGCATGGATTTAGGAGGGGCAGGTCCTGCCTGACCAACCTGATCTCCTTCTGTGCCCAGGTGACTGCCTGGTGGCTGTGGGGCAGGCTGTGGATGTAGTTTACCTGGACCTCAGCAAGGCCTTTGACACCGTCCCCCATAGTAAACTCCTGGCCAGGCTGTCAGCCCATGGCTTGGACGGGAGCACACTGCGATGGGTTAGGAACTGGCTTGAAGGCTGAGCCCAGAGAGTGGTGGTGAATGGTGCCACAGCCAGCTGGCAGCCAGGCACCAGTGGTGTGCCCCAGGGACCAGTGCTGGGCCCTGTGCTCTTTAACATCTTCATTGATGATCTGGATGAGGGCATTGAGTCCATCATCAGTAAATTTGCTGATGACACCAAGCTGGGGGCAGGAGGTGATCTGCTGGAGGGTAGAGAGGCTTTGCAGAGGGACCTGGACAGGCTGGACAGATGGGCAGAGTCCAAGGGCAGGAGATTGAACACATCCAAGTGCCAGGTGCTGCACATTGGCCACAACAACCCCATGCAGTGCTACAGGCTGGGGTCAGAGTGGCTGAGAGCAGCCGGGCAGAGAGGGACCTGGGGGTGCTGGTTGATGGTAGGCTGAACATGAGCCTGCAGTGTGCCCAGGCAGCCAAGAGGGCCAATGGCATCCTGGCCTGCATCAGGAACAGTGTGGCCAGCAGGAGCAGGGAGGTCATTCTGCCCCTGTACACTGCACTGGTTAGGCCACACCTCGAGTCCTATGTCCAGTTCTGGGCCCCTCAGTTTAGGAAGGAGGTTGACTTGCTGGAAGGTGTCCAGAGAAGGGCAACAAAGTTGGTGAGGGGTTTGGAGCACAGCCCTGTGAGGAGAGGCTGAGGGAGCTGGGGTTGCTCAGCCTGGAGAAGAGGAGACTCGGGGTGACCTTATTGCTATCTACAACTACCTGAAGGGGGGTTGTAGACAGGTGGGGGTTGGTCTCTTCTCCCAGGCAAGCAGCACCAGAACAAGAGGACACAGTCTCAGGCTGCACCAGGGGAGGTTTAGGTTGGATGTTAGGAGGAAGTTTTACACAGAGAGAGTGATTGCCCATTGGAATGGGCTGCCTGGGGAGGTGGTGGAGTCACCATCGCTGGAGGTGTTTAGGAGGAGACTTGATAGGGTGCTTGGTGCCATGGGTTAGTTGATTAGGTGGTGTTGGATGATAGGTTGGACTCGATGATCTTGAAGGTCTCTTCCAACCTGGTTTATTCTATTCTATTCTATTCTATTCTGGTCGTTACTCCTTACAAGCTGCATAAAGGCTTTTCCTGCATGTGCTGGGTTGGATTCAGGCTTGCTTCAAACTTCATTTTGGCTCTTAATTTCCACAGGAACAAAAGCTCCTTGGCTGCTCTTTCCAATCCTGCTTGTGTTTTGTAGGTGCTTTCTGAAACTATGGTCCAGCAGGCTGTCCTCACTGTACAGCCCTTTGCCTCTCCTGCATAGCACAGAGCCGGGACATAGGCGTGAGGCTGATACTGTGTTGCTGGGCTGGTGTAAATGAAATGAGACTTAATCTCTGGTACCTCAGAGCTTCCTGTCTTTGTACACAGACAAGTACTGATGCGATGTGATCTGATCACAGGTGGAGCTGCTTCACCCTGAGTTTTGACAGGATAAAGTCCTTCTGAGAGTTCTCATCTTGGTGCAGATAATGCTCAGATGGACCGTTGCATTTCAAAAACAATTAACTCACAACAGGGTTTTATAGAGAAGATGGCTGCCCGACTGTCTCTTGAGTGGAGCAGGAATAGAGTAAGTTTTGTCAGGCAGAGGCAGGTAAGAGATAGACAAGGACTTTGTCTGGACCTGAAGCTGTGTGCCATGCCATGCTGGCTTAAAGAAGTGGCATGTGGCTTAGGGGTTAGGGAGAAGGTTACAGTTAGGGTTTGGGGTTCCTGTTAGGGGTTAGAGTTAGTGCTAGGTTTAGGTTTAAGGATAAGGTTGGTGGTAGGAGCAGATTAAGGGTTGGGGGTTAGGTTTAGCATTAAGGTTGGATTGATTTGAGTTGTACTGAGTTTAGTTGCGCTGAGTTGATTGGGGGTGGGTTGAGATGGGTCGGTTTGGACGTGGGTGCTTTGAACTGAATGTCAGTGAGTGGAAAGCACCTGGAAGATACACTGTGTCCTTTGTAGCAAGGTTAGGTGCTAGGCTGCAGCAGGCTGTTGTTGCCTGAGATGGCTCCTGGGCTGGTCCAAACGGTGACGGTGGGGGCAACCTTCTCCCTCCCGCGGCAGCAGAGGGAGGGCAGAATGTAGGCCAGCTGGTAGGCAGGCTCCCTGCCCAGGACTCAGGCAGCTCCCTCCGGATAGCAGGGAGCGGTCCTGAAGGGTCAGCCCATCAGGGCAGGTAGGACTGGTGCCTGGACGGGGTCGGCCCTCACGGCAACAACCCTCAGGGACAGTGAGGATGACCCTGGGGAAGAGGCGTGGCTGCATGGAGCTGCTACTTCCCCTTTGCTTGGCTTGAAGGAGTGGGCAGGAACCTCTCACAGCGGTCCCAGCTTTGGAGCGCAGGACACAAATGGTGCTCTAGATTTCCCTGGGGTTCACAGGGCATGGAGCAGCAGAAGTGGCAGCGCCTCTTCCCTCCCACAATGGCAGGGTCAGGCAGGCATGCGGCTAGGTGCTGCTCCTGCTTTATGTGAGCTGGTACGCACGGTTGTGGCTCGTTGGTCTGCTGCTTAAGGCTGAGGCAGGTGTTTGGACTGCCGGGCTTGGCTAAGTCCCTTCCCTGGCAACTGGGCAACCCCTCGGGGGTCCAGTCCTCTTAAAGACACATCAAGCTCTTCCAACCTGTGAGATTGGCAATATAAGGCTGTAGCTTCTCAGGCTCCCAGCAAGGGCCTCCATTCTGGAGATACTCTCAGGGCTAAGGCTTGATGCTGGCTTCTGAGCCTGGATGCTGGCTTCTCCTCATCTTGCAGAGGCTGCCAGTTTGCTTGCTTGTAGGAGAGAGAAGACTTAGTACCAATGAGCTTAATAGCTAAGGCTATGGTGCATAGGCAGAGAACTTGGTAGCTTGAGCAAAGTGAGAAAGGACAGAGAGAAAGAAGGCAACTCATTTACGAGCGACCATGAAGTAATTGAATTTTCACTACTCAGTCACTTGAAGAGGGGCAGCAAGAAGACCTCCACTCTGGACTTCCAGAGGGCAGACTTCAGGTTACTCAAGGAACTAACTCAGAAGGTTCCTTGGGAAATAGCACTTAAAAACAAAGGGGTCCAGGAGGGCTGGACCTACTTCAAGAAAGAATTGTTGAAGGCGCAGGAACAGGCTGTGCCAATGTGCTGGAAGATGAGCCGCCGGGGCAGACGGCCTGCATGGGCAATGAGCTTCTAAAAGAACTAAGAGAATAAAAGGGAGTGTCTCATCTTTGGAAGAAAGGGGAGGTAGCCCATAGAATGTTTAAGGATGTTGCTAGGTCATATAGGAAGAAAATTAGGGAGGCAAAAGCACATTTAGAGCTTAGCCTGGCCTCTGCTGTGAAGGACAACAACAAATCCTTCTATAAATACATTAATAGCAAGAGGAGGGGCAAGGACAACCTCCACTCCTTGGTGAACACAGAGGGAAATGTAGTAACAAAAGATGAGGAAAAGGCAGAGGTACTTAACACCTTCTTTGCCTCAGTTCTTAATAGCAGGACAGAATGTCTTCTAGACAGCTGGCCTGCAGAGTTGGCAGATGGAGCCAGAGAGCAGCGTAGTTTCCCTGTGGTCCAAGAGGAGGTAGGTAGAGAGCTCCTCAGCCGCTTGGATCCCCACAAGTCCATGGGACCAGATGGGATCCATCCTAGGGTGCTGAGAGAGCTGGCAGAGGAGTTGGCTGGGCTGCTATCCATCATTTTTCAGCAGTCCTGGCTGACTGGAGAGGTGCCAGAGGACTGGAAGCTGGCCAACATTGTGCCCATCCACAAGAAGGGCCGGTTGGATGAGCCAGGGAATTCCAGGCCTGTCAGCCTGACCTCAGTGCCAGGCAAGATCATGGAACAGGTCATCCTGAGTGCATTAACACAGCACTTACAGGATGGCCAAGGGATCAGGCTCAGCCAACATGGATTTAGGAAGGGCAGGTCCTGCCTGACCAACCTGATCTCCTTCTGTGCCCAGGTGACTGCCTGGTGGATGTGGGGAGGCCTGTGGATACATTCTACCTGGGCTGCAGCAAGGCCTTTGACACCGTCCCCCACAGCAAACTTCTGGCCAAGCTGTCAGCCCATGGCTTGGACAGGAGCAACTCTGAGCTGGGTTAGGAAGTGGCTGGAGGCTGAGCCCAGAGAGTGGTGGTGAATGGTGCCACAGCCAGCTGGCAGCCAGGCCCCAGTGGTGTGCCCCAGGGATCAGTGCTGGGCCCTGTGCTCTTTAACATCTTTATTGATGATCTGGATGAGGGCATTGAGTCCATCAGCAGTAAATTTGCTGATGACAGCAAGCTGGGGGCAGGAGGTGATCTGCTGGAGGGTAGAGAGGCTCTGCAGAGAGACCTGGACAGGCTGGACAGATGGGCAGAGGCCAAGGGCAGGAGATTGAACACATCCAAGTGCCAGGTTCTGCACATTGGCCACAACAACCCCATGCAGTGCTACAGGCTGGGGTCAGAGTGGCTGAGAGCAGCCAGGCAAGAGGGACCTGGGAGTGCTGGTCGATGGTAGGCTGAACATGAGCCTGCAGTGTACCCAGGCAGCCAGGAGGGCCAATGGCATCCTGGCCTGCATCAGGAACAGTGTGGCCAGCAGGAGCAGGGAAGTCATTCTGCCCCTGTACACTGCACTGGTTAGGCCACACCTCGAGTCCTATGTCCAGTTCTGGGCTCCTCAGTTTAGGAAGGAGGTTGACTTGCTGAAAGGTGTCCAGAGAAGGGCAACAAAGTTGGTGAGGGGTTTGGAGCACAGCCCTGTGAGGAGAGGCTGAGGGAGCTGGGGTTGCTCAGCCTGGAGAAGAGGAGACTCAGGGGTGACCTTATTGCTATCTACAACTACCTGAAGGGAGGTTGTAGCTGAGTGGGGGTTGGTCTCTTCTCCCAGGCAGCCAGTACCAGAACAAGAGGACACAGTCTCAGGCTGCACCAGGGGAGGTTCAGGCTGGAGGTCAGGAGGAAGTTTTACACAGAGAGAGTGATTGCCCATTGGAATGGGCTGCCTGGGGAGGTGGTGGAGTCACCATCACTGGAGGTGTTCAGGAGGAGACTTGATAGGGTGCTTGGTGCCATGGGTTAGTTGATTAGGTGGTGTTGGATGATAGGTTGGACTCGATGATCTTGAGGGTCTGGTCCATTCCATTCCTTTGAAGTTTCCTGAGGCTGGATTTGGCCAGTGGGCATTCTCATAAACAACTGGCAGGAAGCAACAACTCTTGTAAGCAACAGGAAGCATGAAGCTAGAGTTGTGCCCATACTTCTTATTAGCACAAGCATCTCATGAGATGGGTGTGTGCAATTGTTTGTGCCACCTGGCTAATGCCTTGGCCTTTGTTCCCCTCAGGAAAGGAGGGGGATGTGTCCACACATGCTGAGACAAGGGGGAAAGAGAAGGAAGTAAATCTACCAAAAACTAATCTGGAGTTGGTTTGGAAGTAGGAGAAGTAAATTCTTTTTAACAATATATGTATGGATAGTATTAACAGGGAGGGTTTACAAGGGTGAGGAATAAGGATGAGTAGGAAAATATATAGAACCCAATTTGGATGGCTTTGTATCTCCCTCAGTGTATGTGGATTTCAGTCCCTTAGAGAAGTGTGGATGCGGCAGGGAGAAGGCCAGGCCTGGCCCTGTGGCGGCACCAGGAGGCCAGCAGTGGCTGTTGGTCCTTCAGAACAAGCGAGGCAGGAGCAAAGAGGGAAAATGGCAGCAGTGTCCTCCTGTTTGTAGGCTTCCTGGACAGGAAGGGGGAGTGGAATAGACCACCTTTGGTCTAAGCTCATCACCCTGATAGTCTCCTTTATTGGGAGGACAAGAACTCCTACACACCCTGCCTGAACCAGTGAGCAGGTGCTGGGTAGGGTGCTTTGCACCCAGGGGAGTGCCCATGCAGTGGCTGTAGTGGCTTTTGTCCTTTGGAAGTGACCTGTAACCTACAGATGGGGAAATTGAGGCAGGGGGGTGGTGTGGGGGATCTGTCTCCAAGTGGGACTGGTCCACCCTCCACTTTCCCCTTGCCCTAGGCTTCCCCAGGAAGTAAATGTGCAGACCATCAGTGCTGAGGTAATGTGGAACCTCTTTGTTCAGGATATGCAATGGAGGGTGAGTGCTCCTGTGACACCCCAAGCCAGGCTGGAGAACCAGGCAGGAGCCATACTCTACTCTGCCCTGCCCTCACCTCACCTGTTCCCTGGCCAAACCCATTTCACTCCCTCACTAACACAACACCTGGCATAAATCCCACCCAAGAAGCTTTTCAATCTTCACCCCATTTCCCTGGCATCCCAGGAGCTGCCCTTGAAGCAGCTTCCCTGCAGGGCTGGGGCTCAAGGCAAAGCCTGGGCACACTCCCCTCGTGCAGAGCAGGACAAGCACTGCCTGTGCAAGAACACAGACTCCATGCAGCTGCACTCCAAGGTGCAGTGACTCTACAACGAGTACGGCACCGAGCTGCCTGCCTGCAAGAGACGAGGGCCCGAGCACCCTGCGGGAGTGCAGCCCTCAGGGGGTGGGGGGCAGTGCTTGTGCCCCAGGGGCTGGCTGGGGCTGGGCCTCTCTTCCAGATGGTTCAAGCCCTTTGTCTTCCAGTGGCTGGATGAGAATGAAGAGGTGTCCTGGGATATCCTGCATGGAGCACTGGAGCAGGACAAGGAGAATGGGGTATGCACAGGACTGCTGGTACAGGACCTGCTGCTGGGGGCTGGGCAGGGGGCTTGTCCCCAACAGGGCTAAAATCCTCCAGTTCCAGCTCGGTGGTGGATGTCTTCTCCCAGCTTAACCAGAGCTCGAGATCATCAAGAAGCTTGAGTGCTCTGCCCCCCTGATTGTTGGGTATCACATAAGAAAGTTTGCCAAGGTGAGCAGCTACCAGGGTGGGGCCATTGGGCCAGCATCACTCTTGGCACTCTTGACTCAGCTCTGGCCCAGGGCTCCTGCACTCTCTGTCACTTCCTGTCCAGCTGCAGGCAATGACATAGGGCACAGACTGCACCACCTCTAGCATGTTCAAGCAAGCATGCCACAGCACCTGTGGCTCTCCCAGCTTTGATAGCAGAGGAGATTAGCTCAATAATGAGATAATTGGTTAATGAATCTAGATAAGTTACATGCTGGTGGCTCGTTGCATTGTGGGAGATTTGTGCAGCCTTGCTGGCTGATGCTCAGAGCTGTGAGGGTGATGGAGCTGCTTACTGAGACCAAGCGTGCTGGATCTGGCTTCCAGAGGCTGTGCTTCTGGCACATCTATAGGGCCAGAGGGTCTAGGAGCCCCAGCTCTTACCCAGGTTGTTTCCCTGCTGTGGGACTCAAGGTCTTCTCTCTCTGCTTTGCTGCTGTCTGGGTGTCTTTGCTGCTGCCATCCTGTGGCTGCAGACCAGCAATGTGCTGCTCCAGTACGCTGAGATCATCTCCAAGGATTTTGCCTCGTACTGTGTCTGCATCCTGCCTACTCTCCTTCTCCAAGGAGAAAGTGGTGATGGTGTCTTCCTTCTGCTTGCCACCTGTCTGGTTCTGCCAGGCAGAATTGTTCCCACATGGTGGCCCAGCCCCTCACCTCAGCTCCAAGGCTGGCTCCTGTGATGAAGGTTCTGCCCTCATCTCTGCCCCGTGGCAGCTTCTGAAATGCTGCAGGCAGGGCTCTCTGCCATGACTGTTCTCATGTCCAGGAGTACATGCTGGGAGGGAGCTGGGGCAGCAGAGAGCTGTTCCAGCTACTTTTGTTGGTGCTGGCTCCACTTTCCATCCTTTCCCCTCAGCCCTGCGTTCTGATGAACAACATCCAGCAGCTCCCTGTCCAGCTCGAGAAGATGTTTGAAGCCATGAGTGGGAATGAGGTGCATATTAGGTGTCCAGGAGGGAGCCATGTGGGGGAGCTGAACCAGTGTCCTCTACCCAGAGGAAGTCCCTTCCCTGGCTCCACAGCACTGGCTGCAGACCCCAGTTCCTCACCCCTGTATGGGACCATGCTATCCCATTCCATAGCACCCTGCTCTTCCACCATGTCAGATGATGGACAGGCTTCACCCTGCCCAGGGATGCATTTGGCATGCAGAAAGTCCCCCAGGGCTGGACCAGGAACCCTGATGGCTTCTCCAATCTGTCCCTCCTCCAGCTGGAGCCAGAAGCCAGAGATAGCCTCAAGGACCTGCAGGTGAAACTCAACCATGTCCTGGAGGAGCTGAGCAGAATCTTTGCCAGCAGGTACACCTGGCTGAGAGGAGGTGGGTTTGGGGGTCAAGGAACTGCAGCTGGGGCCTGGCTGGGGCCTCTGCTTGGCCAAGCAGGTCCTGGGCATGGCTGTGGGAGATGCTGAGCTGACTGAGCACTGTGCTCCCCGGTTTCCAGCCACGCCTGGAGGAGTGGTGAAGCAGCTGGGTGACATCCTGGGCCAGCTGAAGGAAGGGCACTGGCAGTGTCCCTGCCAGCACCTGCAGCAGTGCTGCACAGCATGCTGACAGTGTCCTGCAGCCCACCATGGGCCTCCTGGGCAGCAAGGGAGTGTGGGGCCAAGAGGAACACAGACATCTCTCAGCGACCCTGACCCCCCCCGGGAGTGTGGGGGACCTGCAGGCTCTGTAGTTCCTTTGAGCAGTTTGACAGAGTCAGGTTGCCGCTGAAACAAAGCAGACCTTTAGCTGCCAGGGGCAATGCTGCCTGAGCAGGGGCTCTGGGAGCCACTCTGGGCTATGCATCCTGCAGTGCTCTTCCCTCTCTGAGGTGAGTGAAAAGCAAGACTGCTTTGTAGGGTGAGTTGTGTTTGAAACAGCATAGAAGGGCTGAGGTTGGAAGGGGCCTCAGAGATCAACCTTCCCAGCCTGGGCAGGGACAGCTCTCAACTGGACTCAGCTGCTGGAGGCCTCATCCGACCTGGCCTTGGACACCCCCAGGGAAGAGGCAGCCACAGCCTCCCTGGGAAGCCTGGGAGCAGCCTGCAGCCTCAGGGTGCCGGTGGGTGAGGAACTGGACCTGAGCCAGCAAGGGGCACTTGCAGCACAGGAGGCCAGTGGCAGCCTGGGCTCAGCCAGGGCAGCATGGCCAGAGGGGCAGGCAGCTGGTTTGAGTCTCCTGGGGCAGCAGGAGCTGTGTGGGGGCTCCCCGCAGGAGCAGCTTGGCAGCCCTGGCTCCTGGGGGGCTTTCTGGGCCTGCCCTGGGGGAGCTGGAGCAGGGGGGCACAGGCAGCTCCCCTGTAGGCTCTGGGCAGCCCTGTGCCCGCTGGCTGCCATCTGGTCCCAGCGCTGGGCACTCCCCTCTTTGTCCCCGCGGTTGCCAGGGTGCCGCTGGGTGGCCTCAGGCTCTGTCGCTGTGGCAACCAGGCACAGCCCAGCCGCGACTGTGTGGCAGTGGGATCGCTGGTGGATGCTGGTGGATGCTGGTGGATCCTGGTGGATCCCATTGGAGACTGGTGCCGGCCCCGGGCCGAGGTGACGATGGCTGTGTCCCCTCCCCAGCCAAGCCCCGGGAGGGGCTTTGGCTGCCTCAGGAGGGAGGGCTGGGAGCAGGGCTGAGCAGGGAGGGTGGAAGCCTGAGCGCCGCTGTGCCACACAGCAGTGCTGAGGCCATTGCCGGCACCCAGCTGCTGCTCGGGGCAGGATTTGAGGGAGGAGGCTGCCCCTTAGCCAAGGGGAGGTTCTTGTGCTGGGGGACAGGCCCCTGGAGCTGCAGCACTTGCCATGCTGGGCACCCCCGGAGGAGCTGGAGCCCCTTCTCCCTGCCCCCACAGCTGGACAAACTGCTCCCTGAAACACAAAATCCCTCTGGGTCTTCTTTGTTGCCATGGGATGCTGCTGTGTCTGCCTCCAGGCTGGGACTAAACGTGGAGGGGAGAGAGGCTGCCTGTCTCCCTGCTGCCAGTCTGATCCTCCTTCCCTTGCACCTGGGCTTTGGGATGTTTTTGCCTTCAGTTTTCACCTCTGCTGCCCCATCTGCAAGTGAGGGGTGAGAGGATTTCTCCTCTGCCTAGCAAACGCTGTGCAGGCTGAGGATGAAAGATGCAGCAGCTGCCTAGGTAGCAGAGACTGCAAAGCTCCCCCAGCCCAACTCTCCTTTCCTTGCATTTTAAAACCCTAGGGGATTTCCTGAGAAGCAGCAATTCCTGCATCTCTCTCTTGAAAATCCAGAGGCTGGACTGCTTCAGGAGGCTGCAGGTAACTCAGGACAGGTTGTCCAGCCTTGCCTCTGAACTGAGGGATGGGAAACAACTCCGTGAAGTCCAAGCTTCACCAGCACGGGGTCCCAGGCAGTGCTGCAGCAGGGCAGCCGCTGGTGATGTTCCCTGTCCTGGCAGCCAGCAGTGCCTGTGTGTGCTGGGGAGCCGGCACCAGGCTGAGCCTGCCAAGGTCAGGCTGGAGGCTGCAATCCTCCTGCTGCTTTTGGTCACTTCCCCTTCTGCAGCTGGATGTCTCTGAGCTGAGTGTTTCTGTTCTTCCAGAGGCTGGGCCCCAGTGTGGGGGTGGGGCAGGCACACTGAGAATTAGTTGCCCAAGAAGGTTTGGAGGATTGAGATGAAAGCAGCTTGGTTGGGACTGAGGGTTACCGAGCATTTCAGAGCTCTCAGGGAGGCTCCAGGAAGGCAGCTGCTCAGGATGTGACCATCAACAGCCTCTGCTGGACACTGGGAAGTGCTGCTGCAGGATCTGCAGATGGTTCAGCAAGGGGGAGAGGCTGTTTTCCAGGGCTGCTGGCAGTGCCTCTTGTGCCAGCTTGGCTGTGGATCGCTGGTGCCCCTCAGCAGAGTGGAGCTCACTGTTGATAGCTTTGTGTCGATGGAGAGAGGTGGTGGCCATGCTGCTGAGTGGAAGAAGTTAACCTGGACCTGCTTCACTCAGGTGGACCTGTTAAGCCATGCTACTTGTAGGCTAAGGAGGCTGGAGAGCCTCTGCTGCTGTTAGGATGAAGCCTTAAGTGGCCCTGCTCTCACCCCTGCAGCATTTCTTGCTGAGCTTCTCCCTTGAGTGGTTTCCTGCTTTTCTTTCTGCTGCTGCAGCCTCTGGAGTGCCTGTGGGGAGCCTTGAGTTTGGGTGTCAGGGAGTGAAGAGCAGGGCCCTCATTCTCCATGGAGAAATGCTGGTGGGCACTGTGGTAATTGTGTGTCTGGAAGGAGTCATCTTTGCTGGCTCATTTCTGTCCCTGAAGCCAAGCAGAGCAGCCCTGAGCAACTCTGCTGAGCAGCTCTGCTTCTTGCCCAGGGAATGGAGCCCTGTGCTCCCCGAGGCAGAAACAGCAGCAGGGCAGCCCAGGTGCTCTCCCCTGGGGAAGGATGCCCCAGCCTGGAGACACTGTGGAGCCTTTGGCTTTGCTGGGAGTGGGCTTCTGGCTTTTCAAAGGTCTGCTGCTGCTCCTTGCAGGTGAGCTGAGCCATGGCCACTGAGCAGAACCAGCGCTCCAGGAGGCCCTCCAAAATGCCTGAGGGGCTCCAGGGCACAGTGGCAGCACCTGGTCACCTGAAGCCAGCCAGAGAGGCAAAGCAGCCTGCAACTGTAAGTAGCTGCTGTGGTCAAGGAGGAGCCTTGGAACAGGCTGCCCAGAGAGGTTGTGGAGTCTCCTTCTCTGGAGAGATTCCAAACCCACCTAGATGTGATCCTGGGCAAGCTGCTCTGGGTTTCTGCAAGAGGGTTGGACTGGCTGATCCCCAGAGGTGCCTTCCAACCCCCACCCTGCTGGGATAGCCTACATGGAGCACAGAGCCACCCCTCTGGAGCCAGGGCAATTCTTCCTTCCTCTCCATAACTGTCCCCTTTGCTGACTGGAGCTCACCTGACTGGAGATGCCCTGGTGCTGATGGTCTCTCAAGGAGATGTCTCTGTAGGCTTCTGAGGAGGGCTCTGTGAGGCCAGGACAGAGAGAAAAGTGCTAATGAAGGAGAACTCAGACTTGGAGACATTCCTCTGCACCTCAGTCCTGGCACAGGGCTGCTTTTCTGCCCTCCTCTGCCTCCCCCAGCAGTGCCATCTCCCCAGGGCAGGCTGGGGAGCCTGGGGCAAGGGCAGAGCTGGGGCAGTTCTGAGCACTCTTGCCCTGCTCTCTTCAGAGCTCCCTGGCTCTATCCAGCAGCACTACAGAGGGAACAAATGCCCAGAGAGCAGCAATCCCCAGGAGTGCCCCAGCAAAGCAGGCAGCAGCTCATGGGACAGAGCCCCTTGGTTAGAGCTTGTCCCTTCTGCTCTGGCTCAGGAATGCTCTGATCTGAAACACTGCAGCAGGTCTCTCAGGAGGCTTCCAGGACTGGCCTGGTAGCTGTGACCACAAATTACTCCCCAGTGGCACTTGGACAAGAGGAGCAGAGGGGTTGCTGTGGCTTGTGCTGGTGGTGTGTGTTTCAGCTGACTCCCTCCTCCTTCCTGCAGGAGATGCCTGAGCTCATGGAGCAGAGCCTGGGTGGCACTCAGGAGGGGAGCCTGCCCCAGATCATCCAGAGGGGTGGCAAGGCTGAGGAGAGGAGGCTGCCCCGGCTCAAGCAGAGGCTGGGCAGCATTCAGGAGATGTGGCTGCCCCCAGTCTCCACCCAGAGGGGCAGCAGCCTGGAGGGGAAGCTGCCCCCAGTCTCCACCCAGAGGGGCAGCAGCCTGGAGGGGAAGCTGCCCCCAGTCCCCACCCAGAGGGGCAGCAGCCTGGAGGGGAAGCTGCCCCCAATCTGCACCCAGAGGGGCAGCAGCCTGGAGGGGAAGCTGCCCCCAATCCCCACCCAGAGGGGCAGCAGCCTGGAGGGGAAGCTGCCCCCAATCCCCACCCAGAGGGGCAGCAGCCTGGAGGGGAAGCTGCCCCCTGTTACCAGGAGGGGCAAGCCTGAGGCCAGGACCCTGCCCCTGATTGCCCAGCTTGCAGACTCCAGTGAGGCCTCCTGCCCAAAGGTAAGCTTTTCCTGCCCTTTCCTTGCTGTTTGGGGAGGCATTTGGAGAGGAGCCTGCTGGTGGCAGGCCTGCCTCCAGCTTAGCTCTAACTGGCTGGCCAGGTCCTGTTGTGCTGTGCAGCTGCTGGCAGTGCTGAGTTCCTCCTGCCAGGAGAAAGCTCAGACCTTGCTCCCTGCTGAGCTGTTCAAGTCCTGAGCTGTGCTGCAGAAGCTCTGCTGCAGCTGGGGGGGGTTCCTGGAGCTGAGCCCCTGGCACTCAAGCCCCATGCAGGGGGCAGGCTGGGGCAGGACACAAGGGCAGGAGCTTGCCATTTGCCATCCTCCTGCTGCCACAGGCAGCTGCTGCTTGGGGTGGTCGCTGCCAAGTGCCTGGGGCTGGGACTCCTTCGCTGCTGGCAGCCTTGGCCTTGGGGGGCTGAAGGCCTGCAGGAGTTGCTCAGCACTGAGCACACTCAGCTGCAGTGGTGCTTTGGGGTGGAGCAGCAGGTTGGGGCCCTCCCAGGGGGCTGGGTTTGCAGGCTGCAGGCTCCTGCCAGCTGCAGAGGGGCCTCAGCCCCTGGCTGTGCCTTGTCTGGCTCAGTGTTTGCTGCAGCTGTGCCTCAAGCTGCTTTGCTGCAGAGCTGCTGGCCAGAGCACACAGCCCCGAGGGCAGAGCAGGGAGGGAGGCTGCTGAGCAGCAATTGCCAGCAGCAGACCTGTGACATACTGGTTGTGGGTTGCCCTGGCCAGCCCAGGAGGTTGGGAAGCCCTCAGCTGGGCACACAGAGCACTGGCAGCATGCTGCAGCTGCTGGCTTCAGCCTGGCCATGGCTTGTGTGGAGCAGCAGGAGAGCTGCCTGGGTCTGGTGAGTGGGAGCAGCACAGCTGGGAGAGGGGAGGCAAAGCAGGGAGGAACTTTCTCCTAGCAGTGCCTCTGCTCTGCCAGCATTTGCTGCTTGTGTGCATTGCCAGGCTGCTGCTGCAGTGGAGTTGAACAAAAGCAGCAGCACCAGAGCAGGACCAAAGAGCCACTGAAAGCTCCTGGCAGAAGGAGCTGCCAAGTCCAGTCCTCCTCCAGCTGCCCAGTGCTGCAGAGAAAGGAGCTGAACCTCGCCAGCACTCAGCTCTCCTTGTCCTGCCTTCCCTCCTCTGCTGCTGTTCTCTCCTTAGCAGCTCCCAGGCTTTACACTGGCAAAGCTCTTTGGGGCTGTGTGGGCCTCGGCCTCCCTGCCTCAGAGCAAAGATCATCCCCAGAGTGTTTCCCCTGGAGCCTCCTGTCCATTGCTGGCCCTCAGCTGCTCCATGAGTGCTGCCAGCACTGTCAGGGAGTGCTCTGGTGCTGTGTGACCACAGCAGCACAGGGCTTTGCCCTGTGTTTGGGAGAGGGAACCTGGAGAGACAGCCCAAGAGCTGCTTAGCCTGAGCCTGCTCAGCACAGCCCAGCTCCTCTTGAGCCACCCAGGAGCCAGGTGGGAGAGCTTCTGCTTGCCCAGGCTGAGCTGGGCAGAGGGACTCGCCAGGAGACTGGGCTGGACTGGAGAGCAGTGTAGGGTTGTCACTCATGAGTCCTGCTGCCAGCAGCTGAACCTCTCCCTGCTCTCTGTGCACCCCCAGCTGCCAGCTGCCCTGCAGCAGAGCTGCTTTGAGCCTCTCCCAGCAGAGGTGGTCTTCCAGAACTACCTCCCCCACCAGGTCTACGAAGCGACGCTGGTTCTGCGCAACAAGGGCAGGGTAAGTGCTGGGGGGTGGGAGGAACCTGCCCTCTCTGGGCATGCTGTCTCTGACACTGCCATGTGCTGCTGGGAGCTAGCCCAGAGGAGCTTGCCTAGAGAGCAGCCTTGCCTCTGAAAGCCCTGGCTTGCTGAGAATGTTGAGGGCTCTGCAGCTGTTCTCTCGTCTCACGCTCTGCCTCAGGTGTGCACCGCATCCTGATGGCTCCTTGGTTACTCTTGCCTTTGGGGAGGGCCTCTCTGCCCCTCACAGCCTGCTTAGCTGCTTCAATCCCCTGACAAAGCTCAGGGCTTGTCTTCTCTGCTTGAGGCTGGAATAAGTCCTAGGGAGTGGCACTGAAACTCCAGGAGAGGTGTTTGGAAAGAGCAGTGGAACAGACTGATGGAGCAGCAGCAAGGGGAGGCCTTTAGGCACGACCTGGGGGTCCTGCTACGCTTCATTCAGCCCTGCTGGGGCTTTCCTGGAGCTCTGCTTTCCCTTTGGAACACCACAGCACATCCAGAGCCATCTCCTCCTGAAGGTCTCCACCTGTGCTTGGAAAGAATTGGTGGTGCTGAGGAGATTCCCCAAAGAAGTGGAGCAGGGAAATGCTGCCAAATGCCAGCAGTTTTGTTCCTGTGGAAAGAGGAAGATTTGAGACCCTTTGAATTTGAGCTGGGGAAACATTTGCTGGAGTGAGGCAGGTGCCCAGAGCAAGCTGGTGAGAAGAGACAGGAGGGAGGAGTGGGGCTGGGTTCAAAGGTGCTCCAGGAGAGAACCCTGTGCACACAGGGGCTTCTCTTGCCAGGCAGCAGGCAGTGTGCTGGAGGCAGAGAAGGGTCAGCAAAGGAAGTGTCCTGGAAGCTGCTGCTCTGCAGTGGGGAGCAAGATGTGAAGGGGAGAGGAGAGCAGCTGGGAAGGCAGAAGCAGCCTGCATGAGAGCAGGGGAAGGAGCTCCCCCCCACACACCTCCCTCCTGGGGGAAACAAGGGGACAACAAAAGCTGTGGGGGAAGAGCAAGAGCAGTCCAAGTGTGTCCTGAGAGAAGAGGCTTTGCCAGGGCTGTGGCTGGAAAGAGAAGCCCCTTTGGCAAGGAAGGCTGCAAAGTGTGGTCCCTCTCAGTTCCTGCTGGGGAGAACAGAGCCATTCCTGCTCTGGTGCCTGGCTTGGGAGTGTTGGCAAGAGGCCCCTGGGACATTGGTGTGCTCCACACTGACCCCAGACACTGTGCTGCTCTTTCCCCTTTCCTCATTAAAATGGGCCTCAGTTTCTCCTTTCCTCTGGCTCTGCTTCACAGCAGGGCTTGGGCCTGCAGCCCATGTCCCAGAGCTCCTTTGCCCAGGCAGCAGGAACTTGGCTCCAGCCTTGTCCTCTGTGCTGGAAGTGCCTTGGGAAGGAAGGATGGCAGCTGGCCATGGCCAGGTTTCTTCTCACAGTGCCACAGGTGGCAAAATCCCAGTTGTGTCTTCCCTGCAGGTTCCTCAGTGGGTGAAGGTCATCCTGGAGACCTCTCCTTACTTCAAGTTGGTTGGCCCCAAGGATGTGTGCCAGAAGGTAGCACCTGGCATGGCTTCTACTTACTGCATCCTCTTCACCCCTGAGGAGAACAAGGTGAGGCTGCAGGTCTCAAGAGGTTGCTGCCTGCAGTGGTAGGAGGAGCCAGGGAATTCCAGGCCTGTCAGCCTGACCTGAGTGCCAGGCAAGGTTATGGAACAGGTCATCTTGAGTGCAATCACACAGCCCTTACAGGATGGCCAAGGGCTCAGGCCCAGCCAGCATGGATTTAGGAAGGGCAGGTCCTGCCTGACCAACCTGATCTCCTTCCATGCCCAGGTGACTGCCTGGTGGCTGTGGGGAGCTGGGAGCCACTGCTGATGGTGATGTGGCAAAGGCCTTTGGGCAATGTGCCTGAGCATCCCTGCCAAGCTTCCAGGAGGTGCCTGCATTGCTGGGACTGCACTTGGCACCGTGGCACAGCTGGGTGCCTTTCCCAGGCTTCAGTGGCTCTGGGGGGCTGGCACCCCTGAGGTGGAGTCACTCTGGGCTGCCTCAGCATCCAAGCATCAGAGAATCTGCTTTGGTGCTGCTGGCCTGCTGAGAGAGCAGGTGGGGCAGAGGGGCTGGCTCAGCTCTGATCCTTCCCAGCCCTGTGCCAGTTGTGCTGCAGGAGAGAGGGGTGCCCAGGGGCTGCTGCATCTCTGCCTGCAGCTGGCAGTGAGACAAAGCCCAGCAGCTTCCCTTCTGCCCTGGGGCTGGCACTGCCTGCAGCCTGCTGAGGCTGTTCCTTTCCCTGCAGGATTACTGTCACCAGCTGCTCTGTGTCACCCAGAGGGAGGAGTTCACTGTGCCCATCCGGGCTGTAGGTGCCCAGGCTGTGCTGGACTTCCCCCAGCAGCTAAACTTCTCCATCTGCCCAGTCAAGTACAGCACCCAGAGGACTCTGCTGCTCCGCAACGTGGGCGAGCGGGAGGCTCACTACAGCCTCAGCACTCAGAGGTGAGGAGCTCAGCATCCTGCTCTGCTCTTCAGGCCAGGCTTTGCTTGTCCCTGCCTCTGCTTTCTAGGCTGGGATCTCCTGGGCCAGGAGTTGCCTTGCCATTTGCAGCTCTTGAGGTGAGGTTTCTGGGTGGCAGGGAGCCAGGGGGAAGCTCAGAGTGCCAGCAGCCCTTCCAGCCCTGTGCTCTCCAGCAGCCCTTCCAGCCCTGTGCTCTCCAGCAGCCCTTCCAGCCCTGTGCTCTCCAGCAGCCCTTCCAGCCCTGTGCTCTCCAGCAGCCCTTCCACTCCTGTGCCCTCCAGCAGCCCTTCCAGCCCTGTGCCCTCCAGCAGCCCTTCCAGCCCTGTGCTCTCCAGCAGCCCTTCCAGCCCTGTGCTCTCCAGCAGCCCTTCCAGCCCTGTGCTCTCCAGCAGCCCTTCCAGCCCTGTGCTCTCCAGCAGCCCTTCCACTCCTGTGCCCTCCAGCAGCCCTTCCAGCCCTGTGCCCTCCAGCAGCCCTTCCAGCCCTGTGCTCTCCAGCAGCCCTTCCACCCCTGTGCTCCCCAGCAGCCCTTCCAGCCCTGTGCTCTCCAGCAGCCCTTCCAGCCCTGTGCTCTCCAGCAGCCCTTCCAGCCCTGTGCTCTCCAGCAGCCCTTCCAGCCCTGTGCTCTCCAGCAGCCCTTCCACTCCTGTGCCCTCCAGCAGCCCTTCCAGCCCTGTGCTCTCCAGCAGCCCTTCCACCCCTGTGCTCCCCAGCAGCCCTTCCAGCCCTGTGCTCTCCAGCAGCCCTTCCACCCCTGTGCTCCCCAGCAGCCCTTCCAGCCCTGTGCTCTCCAGCAGCCCTTCCAGCCCTGTGCTCTCCAGCAGCCCTTCCACTCCTGTGCCCTCCAGCAGCCCTTCCAGCCCTGTGCCCTCCAGCAGCCCTTCCAGCCCTGTGCTCTCCAGCAGCCCTTCCACCCCTGTGCTCCCCAGCAGCCCTTCCAGCCCTGTGCTCTCCAGCAGCCCTTCCAGCCCTGTGCTCTCCAGCAGCCCTTCCAGCCCTGTGCTCTCCAGCAGCCCTTCCACTCCTGTGCCCTCCAGCAGCCCTTCCAGCCCTGTGCCCTCCAGCAGCCCTTCCAGCCCTGTGCTCTCCAGCAGCCCTTCCACCCCTGTGCTCCCCAGCAGCCCTTCCAGCCCTGTGCTCTCCAGCAGCCCTTCCACTCCTGTGCCCTCCAGCAGCCCTTCCAGCCCTGTGCTCTCCAGCAGCCCTTCCACTCCTGTGCCCTCCAGCAGCCCTTCCACTCCTGTGCCCTCCAGCAGCCCTTCCAGCCCTGTGCCCTCCAGCAGCCCTTCCAGCCCTGTGCTCTCCAGCAGCCCTTCCAGCCCTGTGCCCTCCAGCAGCCCTTCCAGCCCTGTGCCCTCCAGCAGCCCTTCCAGCCCTGTGCTCCCCAGCAGCCCTTCCAGCCCTGTGCTCTCCAGCAGCCCTGCTCTGGTGGCATTGCCAGCAGCTGGGCTCTGCAGCCTCACTGCAGGGAGCTGGATGCAGTGTATGGGGCACCTGCTGTCCTTCTTTACTCTAAGGCCCTTCTGAGGGCTGAATCTCCTCAGCACTGAGCCAGGAGCTCTCTTTCTGATCCCCTGGGGGGTTGGTTTTCCTTCTGCTGTCTGCAGTGAGTGGAGCTAACTCCACTTGGTGTCTGGTCCCCAGTGGTGGTCCCCAGGGCTCAGTGCTGGGGCCAGCTCTCCTGAACACTTGCTCAATGCCCTGGGTGAGGACATTGAGGCTCCCTCAGTCAGTTTGCAGACAGGCCCAACTGGGCAGCAGTGCTGAGCTGCCTGTTAACCTACAGAGGCACCTGGCCAGGCTGGATCAAAGGCCAAGCCAATGGCATGAGGTTGATCAAGGCCAAGTGGCAGGGCCAGTACCTGGGTCACAGCAACCCCCTGCAGTACTGCAGGCTGGGGGAAGAGTGGCTGGAAAGATGCCCAGCAAAGACCTGGGGTGCTGCTCAACAGAGGCTGCAGATGAGCCAGCCGGTGGCCAGGTGGCTGAGCAGGCCAACAGCATCCTGGCCTGGGTCAGCCATGGTGTGGCCAACAGGAGCAGGGCAGTGTAGCCTGCATTGGGTACTGGATGCACAGCCTGAGTACTGCATTGACTTTTGGCCCCCTCACTGCAGGGAGCACACTGAGGTGCTGGGGTGGCTCCAGGAGGGACTACAAAGCTGGTGAATGGTCTAGAGCAAAAGTCTTGTGAGGAGAGGCTGAGGGCACTGGGGATGTTTAGCCTGGAGGAGGCTGAGGGCAGATCTTCTGTCTCTCTTCAGCTCCCTGACAGGAGGCTGGAGCCAGGCAGGGCTTGGTCTCTGCTCCCAAGGAACAAGTGCTAGGCCACGAGGAAATGCCCTCAGTTGTGTGTGGCTTGGGACATGAGGAACAATTTCTTGCCCTTGAGGGTTGTCAAGGCCTGGTCCAGGTGGCCTGGGGCAGTGGTGGAGTCCCCATCCCTGGGGGCTTGGTGTGGTGCTGAGGGCCATGGTTTGGGGGTGCCCTAGCAATGGGAGCATGGTTGGACTGGAGCTGAAAGATCTCTTCCAGCCAAAAAGGTTCTCTGCTTCTGCTGCTTGGGGCTGCTTTGCTCCTTGCTTGCAGAAGGCAGCTGCAGAGCAGTGGCCTGCAGCAGGGCTGTGGTGCCCAGGTCTCTGCAGCAGCCCTGCTGTGTCTCTCTCTTGCAGCCCATTCTCTGCTGAGCCCTGTGTGGGAGCTCTGGGGGTCGGTGCTGCTGTGCAGGTGGCTGTGGAGTTCCTGCCGCTGCGGACCGGGGAGCACCGCGGGGTCCTGAGCCTGCACTGGGACTCAGGTCAGTGCTGGGCACTGCCTGCCTGCACTCTGTGTCCCTGGCTGCCCACTGCAGAGCCTGAGCTTTGGTTCCCAGCCAGTGCTGGGCCTGAGGGCTGACAGGAGGAGGGCAGGGCTCTGTCAGACGCTGTGGTGCCCAGGGCCTCTGGCACTCCTCTGTCCCCTGCTCTGCTTCTCCCTTGCCTTGCCTCAGAGCCTTTTGCTGCACTCTCCTCCATCCATCTCCATCCCACAGCTCCCAGCTTCAGGACTAAAAGGCTCTTGGGCTTGGGCAGGAAGTGCTCACTGCCTCCTTGGAGAGGTGTCAAACTCCTCCTGGGGTGGGAGAAGCCAAGAGCAGGCCCCAGGAGAAGTGTCAGCCTCAGCAGGCCCTTGAGGAGTAAGTGGGGAGCGGAGCTGGGACCTCCAAATGCTGCCCACAGGCTTGGCTCAGCAGAGCTGATGCTGAAGCAGAGCCTTGCTCACAGGTGCCCTCGGGGTGTGTTTCCTCTGCCTGCAGCAGAGCTTTGCTTTGTCCCTGTTGCTGCCCCTGGCTCCTGGGCAGCCTGATGTGCTCCCTGGGTGCTTCTGTGGTGCTGCAGCCCTGCAGTGAGCACTGGAGCTCTCTGGGGCTGGCAGAAAGGATCCAAATGCTCCTGTAGCTTGCAAGTGAGATGAGCAAGACTCCCCTCTGCTTTCCTGCAGGAGAAGATATTCACACCAGCCTCAGTGGCACGGCTGTGGATGTGAACATCAGGCTGGACAGGAGCTCCTTGAGCATGGAGCAGACCTACCTGTCGCTGAGCAGCCGCAGCACCCTGCTCATCCACAACAGCAGCAGTGTGAGAGCTCACTTCCAGTGGAAGGCTGCTGCTAGTCAGGAGGAGGAGGAGCAGCAGCAGAGGTGGGTTGGAAAGCTGCACTGCAGGCAGATCCCTCTCCAAGGGTGACACTCAAGTGTGGCCTCCAGGGCTCTGGGTGCTTTGCAATGGTTGAGGCCAGGAAAGCCCCCACAGCACCAAGGCCTGGATCCCTGGGCTTTGGGGTACTGGAGCTCAGCACTTCCCTTCCCAGCTGCATCCACACTCCAGCTGAGGATGGTGTCTTGGGGAGGAACTGCAGGGCCTGGATTTCCTCAGAGAGCAAACTGACTTGTGGGGGCCACAAAGCACTGAGGCCCAGAGATCTCTGGGCTCCAGAGGGACCATGAGGCTGAGGCAAGGCTCAGTGCTGGGCTGCACTGAGTAGCAGCACTGAGCACAGCTGCATGCAGCACAACTCTGCTGCTACTCGCTGCAGCTTCTCCTGCTGCAGCTGGCACAAGCTGGCAGGCTCCTTTCCCAGCCCTGTGCAGGGCAGAGTGCTTCAGGGGCCCAGAAGGTTGAGGCTATCCTGCTGCAGGCTGTTAACTGCCTGCTGGTGTCCCAGTTTCCAGCACCAGGAGCTATTTCCACCCTGCCTTGGAGGCTGAGCAGAGCTGGGAGGTGGAGGGTTCTGCAGGGAGGGTGGAGCAAGGCAGGACTTAGAAGTCCAGTTGAGTTTCAGCACCTGTGTCTTTGTGGTGGTGGGAGATGGGGCAGGCTCTCCAAAGGCTGCCTGTGGTGAAGCTTGGAAATTGCCACCTCAGGCAGCAGAGGAAGAGCTGGAGCCCAGGGGCTGAGCTGGAAAGCACACTGCAAAGCCTGGGGGATCCCGGGAAGCCTTGGGTGACTTTCCAGCCCCAGGTGCATGGAGGGATCTGGAGTTAGTCTGAAGCCACAGCTGGGGAGGAAAGTGCCTTCAGCTGGAGTGCTCTTCAGGGGCTTCTGAGCAAGTCAAGTTCAGTGTGGTTGGGCCAGGCAGGCCCTAGAGGCCAGCCCCAGGTTCCCCTCGCTCAGTGCTTTTCCTTGCCCAGTGTGTGGCTGCTGTGCAAGCTCAGGCTGTGCAAAGAGCAGCCCTGAGCAGCTCCAGGGGAGGAAGAGCCACTCGAGGCTGTTGTTGGAGCCTCCATCAGCTGTGGCAGTGGCTGTGAAGCAGGAAGGCTCCCGGGGGGCTGCTGCCTTTCACAAAGCTCTTCCGAGCTTGCAAGCAGGGAGTGCGAGTGGCCAGGGAAGAGGCAGGGATCGTGGGCTGGGAGCCGGGGGCTCGGGGGCAGCCCCTTGCTGTGCCGCTGCTGTGCCTCCCCGAGCGCTTCTGCCAGAGCCTCTGCAGAGCTGCTGGTGATGCCCTTGTCTGCTGGGCTTTGTCTCTGGGCTGCAGGCTGTGGGGGCAGTTCAAGCCGCGTCCCCCCCTGGAGCCCAGGAAGCAGCCTGCGCCCCAGGGACGCCGTTCCCGGCTCCCCCGCATCTTCCAGCAGCAGAGGGCGAAGGCGCAAGGAGAGTCCCTGCTGTGCCGCTCTGAGGAGATCTTCACCATCGAGCCGCTGGTGAGCCGCAGCTGAGAGCCCTTCTTCCTCCTCCTCCTCCTCCTCCCTGGGGAGGTCCCTTGGCAGATCCTGCCCCCAGCTCCCGCAGAGGGAGTGGAGCTGGCGGGGCTTGGTGCACAAAGCCTTGGTGAGCTGCAGGGCCCTGGCAGGCAGCGAGAGCCTGCTGGCAGCTGAGCAAAAGAAGGGCACTGCCTCGGTGTCCTTCCAGCCCTCAGAGGGCTCTGCGGTGTTAGCTGCAAGGACATCCCCTCCGTGTGGCTCGGGGGCTGCCCAGAGGCTGTTAGAGCACTGCAGGTCCCAAACCACCTGAAGAAGGGAAGGAGAGGAGGCAAAGGGCAGCTGAGTTATGGCAATAGCAATCCCCTCCTGGAAGCCGGGCTTCCACCAGCTCTGAGTCTCCCTGCCAGTGTCACCTGTGAGCCTGGGCCCCAGGCTGGCAGGTTGAAAGGGGCTCTGGGAGTTGTGGTGCCCCTAGGTACAGAGAAGGGCTTGCTGCTGGTTCTGGGAGCCCAAGCCCACATCCTGCCACCAACCAGAGCCCTGACTCGGAGGGAGAGCATGGTCTGAGCTGGAGAATGCTGCTGTCTGAGCAGCATCTCATCTGGGAGTAAAGCCTGCAGGAATCCCAGCCTCTTCTTTCTATGCAGAGAGGTGAAATGAGTGTGAAGGAAGGGCTCAGCTGCTCTTGCTGCTTCCTCCTGGAGCCCATGGAAGGCTGAGAGCCAGCAGCAGCAGCACCACTGCGCTGTCCCAGCACAGCAGCTGGCAGCAGCAGGATGGGAGCAGGAGGTTGTGGCAGAGCAGTAGGGATGTTGGAGGCAGTGGGAGGTGAGCAGCATCCTGTGGTGTGTCAGAGCTGCTTTGGGAGTGTGTTGGGGGCTCCTGCTTGGTGACAGCTGCACTGTGTCTCCACAAGCAGCTGAACCTGCTCTCCAGCTTGTGAGGGGCAGCAGTCTGGCTGCCCACAGCACTGAGTCCTGGTGCTCCTGGTAATGATGGAGGGACACCAAGTGCAGCCTGGCCTCAAGCCTTGGGAGTGGAAACCTTTCCTCACTGGCTCTGGGGATGTGCCACACTGTGCTCTAGGACTGACTTAGAAGTGGGCTGCTCCATGGCTCTCTGCCCTTCTGCCCTGTCCAGCCTTCTCAGTCTCTTGGTTTCCCAGGCTTCCCTCCCCTCTGGAGCAGGTTCCCTTGCAGAGCTCTGCCTGTGTCTGTCTCTCCTCCCCCAGCCCAGCACATGTGGTGCTTGCTCCTCGCTCTCCCTTGGTGCTCTGAAGAAGGGCTGCAGGGCTGTGGCTGCAAACATGAGCTGGAAGCTTTGGTGATCAATGGTTTGCTGCCATCCTCTCTTCTAGGAGGGAGAGGTGTGGCCAAACTCCTCAGCTGAGATCCAGGTGACCTTTAAGCCCCAGGCAGCCAGAGTCTATGAAGCCAAGTTCTACTGTGACATCTCAGGTACAGCTCCATTCTGCTGCTCTCTGCCCCAGGCTGCAGGCCAGGCACAAGCAACCTTCCAGCCCCCTGGCTCCTGCTCTAGTTGCTAGGAAGGGTCAGTGGCCAACAGGACCCGTGCCTGCTGTCCCTGTGGCTCCCAGCTGCTCTGCTGTCCAAGGCCAGGGCTCAGGACACTGCCTCTGGACCACTGATTCCAGAACATGTGAGGCAGGGAAGGGCTCAGGTTTCCTGCCATGGGTTTGCCAGCCTTTGCTCTGCTGGGAGGTGTCTGTGAAGGCCAAGGAGCTACAGAACACAGCAGCCCCTAAGCCCCTCTAGCCTGTTTCCCTCCAAGAGGAGTCCTCATAGCCTGGAGGCATCCTGGGGCTCCTGAGGTGGTAGGAGCTGAGTTCCAGAGTGCTGCCAGCCCCTGGATCTCCTCCCACTGGTCAGCTACTGCCAGCGCTTAGGTGGGGAACCCTGCTGAATGCAGGGTGCCCTCCAAAGGAGCATCTCTGGCCAGCAGGTGCTTCTCCCTGCCTGGGAAGTGTCTCCTGGCAGCTCTGAGGCTGTGCTTCCCCTGGGTGGCGTTGCTCAGGGCTTGCTCTGCTCAGCAGGAGGTCTCTCCCTGGCAAGCTGAGCCCCAGCAGCCTGCTGGATGAGCTCTGTGCCGCTGCTGTCTCCCTGCAGGGTGCTCAGGCTGTTGGTGGCAGCAGCCAGCACTGCCCCCTGAGTGACACCAGCTCTGCCCTTCCAGAGGTGGTGGCTGTGCTGTGCTAGCCCAGGGCAGGGAGTGCTTGTAGCCAGGTTCAGGCTTCCTTGTCCTTCCTCTCCATCTCTGCAGGGTGCTGCTCAGGCTGTGTCTCAAGGGTGGGAGCTCGCTGCCAGGCTTTCTCCACGGAATCTGATGGGTGTCCTCACCTCCAGAGCTCATGGAGGTCCAGCAGCCCAGCTCCCACTCTTGGAGGGTGCTGAAAGCACCAACCCTGCTCTGCTGCTTTGTTGATTTCCTTCCTGCCCCAAGCCAACGGACACAGATGCCAGGGAACAGCTTTTGACTTGCCCAGGAATTGGGCCTGGTTCCCTTGGCCAGTGCCACCTCCAGTGTGAGCCCAGGGCTTGTGTTCCCAAAATGTCTTCCTGCCCCAGCTGCACTTGTCAGAGCTGGGCAAGGCAATTCTTGCTTCACAAAGTTGCCAGTGCTGAGCTGCTGGCTCTGGGCTTTCTGCTCTGCTGAGGGAGATGTCCATCCCTCTACAGCAGGGGTGGATCTCCAGGGCTTGTGCCAGGAGAGGTTTTGCATTGCAGAGCAATAAGAGAGCTACTTGCACACAGCCCTTGAGCTGCTCTGGGGCTCCAGGAGGCAGAGCTGAGCAAATGCTCTGTATTGGGAGAGAGAAGCCTGCTCTTGACAGACCCTGCTGGGCCTTCAGGAGAGCTTCACTTCTTGCAGCCATTCTGTGGCAGATGAGCATTCCAAAGCAGCGGGTCCCCTGTGCTGCCAGGGTGGACACTGTCCCAGAATCAAGGTCCCTGTGAGTTGAAAGAAACCAAGGAGTCAATTAATTTTGCTCCTTGATTCCTCCAAGCCCCTTGGCTGACCTCCTCAGACCTTGAGCATGTTTGACACTGAGGGTGGTGAGAGCCTGGCCCCAGTTGCCCAGGGAGGGGTAGGTGCCCCACTGCTGGAACCCCTTCAGGTCAGGTTGCTTGGGGCTCAGAGCCAGCTGCTGTGCCTGCAGCTGTTCTGCTGAGTGCTGCTGCTTGGGCTGGCTGCCCTTGGAAGGTCCCTTCCCACCTCAAGGCCTCAAGGAGTCATCCAATGGAACTCTCTCCCCAGGCCGTGAGGCCAGGCTGCCTCTGCACATCCAAGGGGAAGGCCGAGGGCCCTGGCTCTGCTTCAGCCTTGAGCAGCTGGACCTTGGGCAGGTGTTGGTTGGATCCAGCAGCAAGTCTGAGGTGAGCAGCAGGGGCTGGCAGGGCTTGGGGGGAAGTCCTACTATGGAGACAGGCTGTGGGAGCTGGGGCTGTTCAGGCTGGGGAAGAGAAGGCTCCAGGGAGAGCTCAGAGCAGCCTTCCAGGAGCTGAAGTAGCTCCAGGAGAGCTGGGGAGGGACTTTGGCCAAGGGCTGGGGGAGAGGAGGAGAGGGAATGGGGTGAAGCTTGAGGAGGGCAGCTTGAGACTGGAAACTAGGAAGATTCTTTAGAGTGAGAGGAGGGAGAGCCTGGCACAGGCTGCCCAGGGAGGCTGTGGCTGCCCCCTCCCTGGAAGTGTTCAGGAGCAGGCTGGATGAGGCCTGGAGCAGCCTGGGCTGGTGGGAGGGGTCTCTGCCTATGGGGGGGGTTGGAACTGGATGAGCTGGAAGGTCCCTTCCAACCAACCCATTCCAGGATCCATTCTATGAAGTCCTGGCTGCTTGGCATCAAACCCCCAAAGGCTGAACTTCCCTTTGGCTTCTGCCAAGCAGCAGCAGGCAGCATCCTCTGCCTTTGCCAGCTGTCAGCTTGTGCTGCTCTGGGCTGGACCTGCAGGCCAAAAGCCCAAATGGAAACCGATTGAGATTCCCTCCCCCTGTCCCTTTCCTGGTAAGGTAAAGCAAATCAGGCAGGAGAAAGGAGAGGTAAGATCAGGGAAAAAATGGTCTGGAATCTGTTTGGAAGTGAAAAAAGGTAATTTTATCTATCTCTATGTATCAGTAACAGGGCAGGTTCCAAAGGGATAGGGTGAAGGGCAGGGGGCAAAGCATCCAAAGGCAGCCCCAGCTGGCACTGGATTCCCTTGGTGCCAGTGGCTGCAGCTCTTCAGGAGGTGTGGATGCAGCAGGGAGCAGCAGGGGGGGGATGCAGCAGCCCTGGGGAGCCTTCTGTGCAGCAGTGGCTGTGCAGGGGAAAGAGAGAGCAGGAGCAGAGCTCTGCTCTGCCTAGCAAGGCTTGCTGGGCAGGGAGGGGCAGTGGCATAGAGCCCCTTGGAGCCAGGGGACCCCTCCTCCTGGGAGGGGGAAAGCCAAGTCTCTCTCTGCCCAGCCAGAGCAGCTGGGGCTGGGCTCTTTTCAGCCCCCATCAAGGGGGGTGTAACCCTGCAGGGAGGTGCTTGGGCAGGACACAAATCAGCCTCCTGGAAGGAAAGAAAGTTCCTTAGGGGTTTCCATTGGCTGTCTTGCAGGTGATCCTGCACAACAAAGGAGCCATCCATGCCTCCTTCAGCTTGGTCCCTCCAACTACAGCTCTGGGCCCCTGCTTCAGCTTCTCCCCCTGTCAGGGCCTTCTCTTGCCAGATGAGTTCCAAGTCATCCAGGTCTGCTTCTGTCCCCCTGTCCTGGGGCACTTCACAGAGGAATTCAGGTTCAGTGTGGAAGGATGCCCTGAGCCTGTGACCTTGACTGTCAGGTGAGAGGCTGAGTGCAGCCCCCTGTGCTGTGAGAGCAGCTTTGCAGCCTGCCAGCAGCAGTGCAAGCTGCAGGCTCTGCAGTGCTCTGCAGCCAAGCCAAGGCCTCCTCTGCTGTGTCCCCCCAGGGGCTGTGTCTCTGCACCCCCTCTGCGCTTCGATGTCCCTTGCCTGCGCTTCGGGGACGTCTCCTATGGTGAGTGTGGCCTGGCCTTGGAGCACAGCCCGAGGGCTCTGCAGCCCCAGAGTGCAGCCTCAGAGCCTCCAGCACTGGTGGCCCTCCAGAGCAGCCTGCAGGAGGTTCAAGCAGGGCTGCAGGCTGCCTGGGCAGGGCTTTGCCATCCTGAGGGCACAGAGGCCCAAAGGACTGGCAGAGCAGGGTCTTGTGGGGTCCCTGATGGTCTGATCAGCCCCAGGCTGCCAGTCCTTGGCAGCAGGATGGCTGTGAGAGCCCCAGCAGGGCCCAGGGGCTGGGACTGCAGGAGCAGGGAGTTGAAGCTCTGGCCTAGCCCATAGCTGCTGTGGGTCAATGTTGCCAGGCCTGGAGACCATTTCCCCCCTGAGCTGCAGGGTGAGATGTTGCTTGGTGCTGGGAGGGCCACTGGTTGTCAGTGCCAGGGAATGTGGCCAAGAAACAGCTCTGCCTCAGGCCCTGGTGTGCTCAGAGCCCTGGGCTCCTTCTCCTTGCCCAGCAGAGGCCCAGCTCTGCTGCCTGAGCACTGAGCTGCAGGTTCTGCTGCTTCAGCTCAGGCTCCCAGAAGGGTTTTCCCTGAGGGGCTCTCAGCTCTGCCTGGGAAGCCAGTTCTGGGCTGCCTGAAGAGCTGTGCTCAGCCTGGCCAGGATGCCTCTCTGTTTTCCTCCTGCTGAGGGACTTGGCTAAGAGAAGTGCTGGCCTTTGCTGAGCTGCAGCCTCCCCTCCCTCCATCCCTGCCCTGTCTCTTGGCTTCCTTGTGAGCAGACAAAGCCAGAGGGCTGCCAGCAGGCAGCAGCCTGGGATCCAAGAGGAGAAGAGTCCTCTCCAGCTGCTGGCCTGGAGAAGGCCTTTGCAGCTGCAGGCTCCTGGTGCTTGCTGTGCCCTGCTGGCCACCCTCTGCTGAGAGCAGCCTTGGCCTTCTTGGCCAGGAGGGCCCCTGGCTGCCCGATGGGGAACTTGTTGTCCCCCAGCAGTGCCAGCACAGAGCTGCTTGGCTTCCGCGGCAGCTGCAGCTCAGAGGGAAGAGAGCCAGAGGCCAGGGGCAGCCTGAGCATGTCAGGAGATTGCCTGCAGGAGGCAGAGGAGCTGTGTGCAGAGGTGCAGAGCTGTGTCCTTTCTCCTAGGCTTCCCTCACAGCCTGTTCTGTCGCCTGACCAACACCTCCCTGGTGCCTGTGGCCTTCACCCTCCGTGTGCCCGGGGACGGTGTGGCAGAGCCCAGCGTGCCCAGCACTGCCCAGGTGCTGGACAACTCTCTGCCCTCCTGGAAGAAGAGAGCCAGGAGGTGCCTCAGGCCCTGTGAGTTCACCATCAGCCCTGGCAGAGGCACCATCCCTGCCCTGAGCTTCCAGGACATCCAGGTAGGGAGCAGTGGGGCCAGAGGGGCTTCAGCAGCTGGGGCTGAGGCTGCCCTGCTCTGGGAGAGGGCTTCAGTGCTGCTGGCTGGGAGGGGGAGGCCAGGCAGAGCCCTGCAGCAGGGCTGGGCTGTTGGGAGCTGTGCTGCTCTGGGACTTGCCTTTGGAGCAGCCTTTGGAGCCTGCAGGCAGAAGCTGCAGCTCCTGCCCCCCAGGCTCCAGGCCAGAAGCCACTGCTGAGGCTTTCAGAGCTGCTTAGGCTGATTCCTTGGCCTGCAGCTGGGCAGAGGAAGGCTGAGGGCAGCAGGAGGCTGTTGCAGGGAGAGATGTGGCTGTAGGAAGCAGTTAGCTTCTCTGCCTGCTCTTCTTCCTCCTGTGCTGTGGGCAGGATGAGTTGGATTCCCTGCAGTGCTCTGCAGGGGGACTGCAGAAGCTGTGGTGGCTGTGAGCTGAGCAGGTTCTGCTGGGCCAAGCTTCTGCAGCAGCTTCCCCCTGCACAGCTGCAGTGGTTCTGCTGGAGGCAGCAGCTCTGCCCTGCACTGCTGCTGTTCCCTGGCCATGCAGTGCTGAGTGGCAGCTGGCCCTGCTGGGGCCTGCATTCCTCTCACCCATGGCCTGGGAGCTGCCACAGGCACTTCTGCAAGCAGCTCTTGCCAGCAGCCTTGTGGTGCTGCCAGGGCCTGTGCTCTGCAGATGGAGCAGCACCAGGGCCAAGGCCTCCCTTGCTTCCCATGGCCTGGGAATGGAAAGGCAGCAGCTGTGGGGGTGCTGAAGTGTTTGGGGCTTTGCTCTCCCCCCAGGTCACCCTGTGCTCCAACACCCAGGGCTTGTATGAGCTGGCTCTGGTGGTGGATGTGGATGGTGTGGGCCAGGAGCTGCTGTCACTGCCCCTCACAGCCAGGTACCAGCACTTTCCTTGCAGGGTCTCTTGGTGCATCCAGCCCCTTGCATGTGGTTTGCTGGCTCCAGCTCCACAGGAGGAGCCTTGCATCATGAGCTGGTTCTGCCCAGCCAGAGCTGGGAGCAGCAGGGCTTGCAGGCAGCCCCCTGGAGGAGCATCATCCCAGAATGGCCAGGCCTGGCCCTGAGCCTTTTCCTAAAGGACACAGCAATTCTATGGCTGCTTGGCACTGCCCCTCCCCTGGCACAGCCTGGGGCCATTTCTCTTGTGCTGTCACTCGTTCCTGGGGAGCAGAGCCCAAGCCCCAGCTGGCTCCAGCCTCCTTTCAGGGACATGTGGAGAGCCAGGAGGGCTCTGCTCTGCCTCCTTTGCTGCAGGCTAAACGCCGCCAGTTGCTCCCAGCAGCTCTGCTCCTGCCCAGCCCTGTTCTCCAGACCCTTCCCCAGCTGTGTTGCCCTTCTCTGGACCCGCTCCAGCCCCTCAATGCCCTTCTTGGAGGGGCCCTAAACTGCTGCCAGGATGTGAGGGGTGGCCTCAGCAGTGCTGAGCCCAGGGGGCCGATCCCTGCCCTGCTCCTGCTGGCCACGGGGTTGCTGATCCAGGCCAGGCTGCTGGTGGCAATTTGCAGCCACTCTGCTCTAGGCAGCTGTGTTCTGCTCCCTTCCATGCCCCCTGAGGGGTCAAGCAGCCTCTCCTCTGCCAGTGTCTCCATTGCCTCTGGCCCTCTCTCTGCCCAGGTGTGTGGTTCCTGCTCTGCGAGTGCCCAAGCCCGTGGTGACCTTCGGCCGCTGCTACCTGCAGCTCCCTGCCCAGCAGCTGCTGCCCCTGGTGAACGACAGCGACCTGCCAGGCTGCTATGCACTGCTGCCTCAGGTTGGCATCACCCCCACCCACCTCCTGCCCCCAGGGCTCAGCCAGGCTGTGCTGGGGAGAAAAGGGCTTTGGGAGAGAGAGACCTTGATGCTTTCCAGTCCATCCTACAGGTTTGCTGGGAACAGGAACCCACTGTCTTGGTCTGGAGAGGGAAAGAGCCTCAGTTCTTGTGAATATTCCTGTGTTAGGAAATTAGAGGCACAGAGGAGGCCAAAATAGCAACAGCTAGGCTATGTAGTACACAAATAAAGTGGATGGATCAGAAGGGGAGAGAGAGAGAAAATAGGGAGAGAGAGAAGAGGAATTCTATTGGCACCCCCCTCACCCCCCAAGACAGTTTGGGTCTGTGGAGGAAGGGTGCTGCAGCTTTGGCTGTAGAGGAGAGGTCATTGCTGTCCTCTGAGCAGCCTCTTCAGCTCCATGAGTTGTAGCAGGCACAACTTAGGACATGGAGAGAGGGTTCCTTTTGGTCTGCTTCTTCCAGGGTCTCTGTCATTTTCCCTCTCCTGGTATGCTCTCCGTTTTCCTTCAGAGCAGCATTGTCCTGCCTGCTGCCTTGGCCTCCTCCTGCCTTGGCTCCTCCTGCCTTGGCCTTCCCCTCTCTTGGCCTTCCCCTCTCTTGGCCTCCTCCTGCCTTGGCCTCTTCCTGCCTTGGCCTTCTCCTGAGCCAGTAGTTGCTCAGATCTGTGGAACAGCTTTTCAGAGGTGTGTGTTCCAGAGAGCAGGGATAGCAGTGGCCTCTGCCCGTTTCCAGGACAGCTGCAGTCTGCTTATCTCTGCACCTTCCTGAGAGGCATCCCAGTGGCTGCTCCCAATACACATCAGCTATTGCCTGGGCAAGCAGCAAAGGTGATTTTACCTTTGTTGAGTCCCATCAAGAGAGCCAAGATTCAGTCTCTCTCAGCTGCCCAAATGTAAGCTCAGGAAGCAGGGAAATGGGAACCTTCCTGAGGATCAACTTTAGGCAGCAATTGAGACAAATGTAGGCAGCTCTTTGGGAAGCAGTTTGCGCTCTGGCTCTGGGGTGCTGTCATGCAGGAGAACTCAGAGGGTGGTGAGAAGCTGCTCTGCCAGCCCAAGCAGGGAGATTTGTGAGTGCAGCAGCTTTGGGACCCCCTGAGGATGCTGAGGCCATCCAAGTCTTGCCTTTCATTCTGTGCCTTCCTGCCAGGGATTTCAAACTCTTTGTGAGTTGCTGCTGTGCACACCTTAAGGGTTGACATTTTTCTACAAGTTCCCTCTGCAGTAACCTTTGATTGCCAGGATCAACCCAGGCTGGAGAGCAGCCCTATGGAGAAGCCCCTGAGGATACTGAGGGCTGCCAAGCTGCTCCTGAGCTGGCATTGTGCAGTACCAGCCCAGAGCCAGCTGTGCCCTGGGCTGGTCCCCAGCAGTGGGCAGCAGGGGCAGGGAGGAGATTCTGCCCCTCTGCTGAGACCCCCCCCTGCAGTGCTGGGGCAGCTCTGGAGTCCTCAGCACATTCAGGGACCGGCTGGAGGAGGCCACAGCAATGCTGGGAGGCCTGGAAGCCCTCTGCTGTGAGGCCAGGCTGGGAGAGTTGGGGCTGTTGAGCCTGGAGAGGAGAAGGCTCCAGGGAGAGCTTCTGGTGGCTTTTCAGAGCCTGTTGGGAGAGGGGATGGCTTGAACTAAGAGAGGGAGATGTAGACTGGATAAGAGGAAGACATTTTTTCACTCTGAAGGTGGTGAGAGCCTGCCCAGGGTGCCCAGGGAGGTGAGAGTGCCCCTCCCTGGAACCTTTCCAGGCCAGGCTGTCAGGGGTGCTGAGCAGTCTGCTCCAGTTGCAGCTGTCCCTGCTCAGTGCAGGGGGCTTGGACTGGAGGAGCTTGAAAGATCCCTTTCAGCCCAGCCCCTTCTGTGCCCCTGCCCCTTCCAGAAGCACCAGGAGGATGCTGCTGTGCTGTACTCCAGCCCCATGCCCTGTGGGATCATTCAGCCTCACAGCTCCGTGGAGGTGCCACTGACCCTGGAGGCCCAGGTGCCAGGAGAGCAGCACACTCCTGCCCGTGTGGCCGTCTTTGGGCGTGCAGGACACCCCCTGGTGAGTGCTGGAGGGGCCTGCTCCGTGCCACAGGGCTTGCTGGAGCCTGAGGTGTACAAGGCTTCTTGCAGGGCAAAGGGGGCTTGTACCACAGGGATCCCTGGCACTGGGTGAGGGGGAGAGGAGAGGCAGCGTGGTGCCCTCTGGGAGGGTGATCAGAGTGTGTGCCACAGCAGTGCACTGGGGACAGGGCAGATGGGGGAAGGAGCCAGCACTGTCCCTGCCTCTCCTCCTCTGCTCTTAGGAGAGGACCAGCAACTGCTGCTTCCTTGGGGGTCTTGGGGAGGAGCACCCAGGGACAGCCCAGAGTGCTGCTGAAGCAAAGGCTGGCTCTGGAATGAGTGAGAAGGTGCTGCAGCAAAGGGATCCAGCTGCCACCTCCAGTGCTCTTTGCTGCTTCTGCAAGAACACTGCTTTGGCTCAAGAGACCAAAAGGCTGCTGGAGTGCTGCCATCAGCTCTGTTCCTCAGGTGGTGCCAGGATTACCCCAGAGCACAAAGCAGAGCAGCAGCTTCCATGATCTCTCCTCTGCAGAGCCAGCTTGGTGCCAGCTAGGGCTGCTGCTCAAGGGGTAGCTTTGGGAGTGTTCCAAAAGCTGCTGCCCAAGCCTGGCTGTGCAGCAGCAGAAGCCAGGGAGAGTGGTTTGGGGCAAGGCTGAGCAGCAGCAGGGCTGGGAGCAGGCACAGGGCAGAGGAAGGAGAGCTGCTGGAGAGACTGCAGCCTGGGCAGGCTGCTTTCTTTCCCCCTGACAACAGCAGCTTGTGGCTTTCAGCTGGGGTCCCTCCAGAGCCCACCCTTGCTGCAGGCCTCCTGCTTCAGGCTTCCAACACTGCCAACTTCCAGCAGGCAGAGCTCTCCCCCATCCAGGAGCAGCCTCAGAGCTGTCTGACCCTTGCCAGCTTTCCCCATGGTGTTTTTCCTCTCTCCTCCCTGGAGCAGAAGGTCTCTTTGGTGAGCACTGGAGAGGGCCCAGTTGTCTCTGTGCAGCCCAGCCAGCTCGATTTTGGCAGCATCCAAGTTCTGCAGGAGGCCTCCCGGTGTCTGCAGCTCTGCAATCAGAGCCCCATCCCTGCAGCCTTCCAGGCAGAGGTGGTGAGTATCTGGAGAGGCTTCCAGTGGCAATGGCTGCTCTGTGGCCACCCGGGGCTCAGTTCTCCTCTGGAGCCTTTCCAGCTGGCTGCCTGAGAGAGCAAGCAAGATCTTCCACCCCCAGGTGGCCAGAGGAGCCTGGCTGTGGGGGCAGGTTCAGCTGGGGCAGCCCTCAGGAGCCCAGAGCTTGAGGAGATGTTTGAGCAGCAGTGAGCCTGGAGCCTGTTTCCAAGCTGCCCCTTTCCTTTGTGGAAGGTCTCTGGCTGTGAGAGTCATGGGTTTGGAGCTCTGGGATCACAGAATGCCTTGGGTTGGAAAAGACCTTTCAGATCCTCCAGGCCAAGCCTCAGCCCAGCACTGCCAGCTCAGCACTGAACCGTGGCCCTCAGCACCACAGCTCCAAGGCTTTGAAATCCCTCCAGGGATGGGGACTCTACCCCTGCCTAGGGCAGCCTGGGCCAGGCCTTGGCAGCCCTCAAGGGAAGGAATTGTTGCTCATGGCCACCCTCAACCTGCCCTGGTGCAACTGGAGGCCATTGCCTCTTGTCCTATGGCTTGTACCTGGGAGGAGAGACTGAACCCCACCTGGCTCCAGCCTCCTTTCAGGGAGGTGTAGAGAGCCAGAAGGTCTCCCCTCAGCCTCCTTTTCTCCAGGCTGAGCAATGCCAGGTCCTTCAGCTTTGAACTGAGGACAGGGCTTTGAGCAAGCTGCTTTAGTTGAAGCTGTCCCTGCCCAGGTCAGGGGCTTGGAACTAGTTGAAGGTCCCTTCCATGCCAAAGCATTCTGTGACTCTCTGATCTTCTCCCTGGGATTTGCTGGAGGAAAGTCAACTTCTTGCAGCTTGTCAGTGCTTAAAGAGGCCTCTAAGAAAGCTGGGGACAGACTTTTGACTAGGACTTGTAGTGAGAGGCCAAGAGGGCTAGTTGGAAACTCCAAGAGGGAGATTTCTAGCAGCTGTCCTGTGAGAGCTCAGTGCTGCCAGGCTGGAAACTCCAGCTGCCTTCCCCTGGCTCCTGCCCAATGCAATGTGCTTGGCTCGTGCCCAGCCTGCCAGCACATTGCTGCCTCCTGTTCCAAAGGGCAAAACCTCTCCAGGGATGCTGCAGGGTTTGGGCTGGGCAGGGCCTGTTGTCCCAAGCACAGCCCTGAAATGTGGAGCATGTCCCACTGCCCCCACGCTGGAGCCTTGGGAGCTGCAGATCTGCATGCCAGTGCATGTCCTGCTGGCCAGGGAGCACTCCCTGCAAGGAGGCTGGAGGAGGAAACAACCTTCTCTTGAGGCCGAGTGTCTCTGGGGCTGGTGAGGTGGTGGCTAATGAGGGGAGTCTGTGAGAGGAGGGTGGCACAGGGGGGGTGTCAGCTCCTGCAGAGGTGCTGCTTGCAGCCCCCCTAGCTCAGCTGCAGGCAAAGGAAGCCCTTCTGGTTTGTTGCCCTCACATCCTCGCTCCTCCAGCCCACAAGAGACCGAGGGCTGTGGCTCCTGGCCTCAGCTGGGCTCTGCCTTGTCTTGCAGTCTGGCAGAGGCTGGTGCTGGAGGGTTGAGCCCAGCCGAGGAGTGATCCCCCCCGAGGGCCAGGTGTCTGTGTCTGTCACAGCCCAGCTGGACGACACGGGGCAGTTCCAGGCCGAGGTGCAGCTGCTGGTGGAGCACAGCCGTGGCTACGGCATCCCCGTGCGGGCGCTCGGCGTCGGCAGCACCATCGTCCTCGACAGGCCCTTGGCTCCGCAGCTCAGCCTGGGCACTCGCTTCAGGTAGGTGTCCCTCAGCTCCTGCTGCTGCCGGGGGCTCAGCCAGGAGAAGCTCCTGGCTCTTCCAGGGCAGCCCCAGGGATTCTTCAGGCTGAAGCCCAGCAGGAGCAGGGCAGGGCTTGTGCCCTGTGCTGGGCACCGCTGAGGATACAGTCGGAGCCCTGGGCTCAGGTTTGGGCTCCTCGCTCCAGGAAGGGCAGTGAGGGGCTGGAGCGTGTCCAGGGAAGGGCAAGAAAGCTGGGGAAGGCTCTGGAGAACAGGGCTGGGGAGGAGCAGCTGAGGGAACTGGGGGTGAAGAGGAGGCTGAGGGGAGACCTCAGTGCTGTCTACAAGAGCCTGGAAGGAGGCTGGAGCCAGGTGGGGGTTGGGCTCTTCTCCCAAGGAACAAGGGATAGGAGGAGAGAAGATGGCCTCAGGTTGCTCCAGGGGAGGTTTAGGTTGGACATGAGGAACAAATTCTTCCCCTAAGGGACAAGGCCTGGCCCAGGCTGCCCAGGGCAGTGCTGGAGTCCCCATCCCTGGAGGGGTTTCCTGGAGCAAAGGGTGGCCATGTCTGCCCAGCTGCACTTGGGCTTTCTTTCCAGGAAGGAACTTCCATTCCCATGGGACATTCCCTTGGGTTTCTGTCTGGCTCTGGTTGTTCATCTCTGGCTGTGGCTCTGTTTCCTCAGCAGCCAGAGCTGGGCTGGCTGCCCTGCTCCTCTCAGCCACACTCCTGGTGATCCATGTTCTTAGGCTCAGTGCTCTGTCTCAAACACAAGCCCAGCTGCTCTGGTCAGCAGAGGCTGATGAGGGCTGGATGCTTCCTAAAGGATGGAGGCATGAAAGGGATGCCAGGGCCCCCCACCAGCGAAGCCAGTGGTGCCCTGACCACCAGATAGGATCCTAGAATGGTTTGGTTTGGAAGGGATCATCTGGTTCCAACCCTCCTGCCACGGGCGGGCCCTGAGGAGTCCACACCCTGCAGCTCCCCACTGGCATCTGCAGAGGAAGCCAACTGAGGCAGCAGCTGCCCAGGGGAAGCTGCAGTGGCCTGAAGCTGTTCCTCCATCTGCTTAGTATCACAGGATCAGTCAGGGTTGGAAAGGACCACAAGGATCAGCCAGTTCCAACCCCCCTGCCATGGGCAGGGACACCCCACACTAGATCAGCCTGGCCAGAGCCTCATCCAGCCTGGGCTTAAACACCTCCAGGGACAGGGCCCCAACCACCTCCCTGGACAACCCATTCCAGGGCTTCACCACTCTCATGGGGAAGAACTTCCTCCTCACCTCCAGCCTGAATCTCCCCACCTCCAGCTTCATTCCATTCCCCCTAGTCCTATCACTGCCTGAGATCCTGAGCAGTCCCTCCCCAGCCTTCCTGTAGCCCCTTTCAGATCCTGGAAGGCCACAATGAGGTCACCTGGGAGCCTTCTCTTCTGCAGACTGAACAGCCCCAACTCCTTCAGTCTGTCCCCATAGGAGAGGTGCTCCAGCCCTCTGCTCATCCTCGTGGCCCTTCCCTGGACACCTTCCAGCACCTCCAGATCCCTCTTGTCATAGGGGCTTGCAGCCAGGTCAGGCCAGCTCAGGGTCTGATCCAGCCTGACCCTCAGGCAGCCCTTTGCTAAAACTCTGCTGAGTGTGAAGCAGCAGGGGCTGGTGCTGCTCTGCCCACAGCAGCTGAGAGGATGTGCTTCAGGAAGCTTTCCCTGGCTGGGCACAACCAGAGCTGCTGCTGGGTGGGGAGAAGCTCAGGGGTAGGCAAGGGCTGGCTCCCGCTGAAGGTTTGAGCTAGGTCAGCAGTTCAGAGGTGGTTCCATTGCCAGCTGTGTGGTCAGACAGCAGCAGCAGCAGCTGGGTGAGTGCTGGGCAGTAGCAGCTCTCCTGATCTTTTCCATCTCTGCTCCTCTTGCAGCCTGGCTCCCTGCTGTTACAGCTCCAGGGTCACCAACCGAGGCTGCCGCACCCAGCGGCTCCGCTGGACCGTGGGAGGTTGCTCCCCGCCTGGCCAGCGCCGTTGGCTGCCTTCCCTCAGCAGCACCAAGGGCAAAGCTTCCTCCCAGGGCCCCCCTGCTGCCTGCCCTGTGTTTCAGCTTCGGCCCAAGAGGATGGAGCTGAGGCCAGGCCAAACGATGGAGGTGATGCTGGAAGGCTTCTCCAGCACTCCCCAGGTGAGGTCCCTCACAAGGGCTGAGCCTTCCCCATCAGATCACCTCCCCTGGGACTTGTCCTGCAGCCCCCTGGCACTGGCCTGAGAATGTGAGCAAGAGAGTGTTTGAAGGCCACAGGTTCCCCCTGGCAGAGTCCTCTGCTTTCCTTGCTGGCCACCATCAGTGGCTGGGGCTGCTCTGTGTTCCATCCTGCAGCACTTGCTGCTACCAAAGCAGGGGCTGAAGGCAGCTGCTGCTGTGGCAGGTGCCAAGGTGCCAGGTGCTGAGGCAGGAGGGAAGGGCAGAGAGAAGAAGTGACTCACAGCCTGGGAGCAGAGGCAGAAAGGAAGGCAGGAGGGCAGGTTTCCTGTGTCTGGGGGAAGCCAGCAGGGCAGGCAGTGGCTGGAGCTGCAGCATTTCTCCTCTGCAGACAAAGATGGGCAGAGGCCTTGTCTGGCACCAAGTGCTGGAGGAGAGGAAGGAGCCCAGTGCCAGCTCTGCTGATCAGGGATGTTCATCCCCATGGCACCACTGCAACTGGCAGCTTAACTTGCTTTCCTGGGAACAGTGACACTTGCCCCAGGCTCCCAGCCAGCCCTGCTGTGCCAAGGGCAGCCAGGTCTTGCCAGCACCCTTGGATGGGTCGCTGGGCCTCCTCCTGCCTGGAGCCTTCTGCCAGGGGAATGCAGCTCTGCAGAGGAGCTGCACCCTGATGTGCACTGCTGAGCTCCAGCAGCACAGAGGTTGAAGTGGAGAGGGCTTGGACTGGATGACCTTGAATGGTCCCTGCCAAGCCAAGGCAAGCCATGAGATGATTCTCTGTGGAACAGCTCTAGAGGAAGCTCCTGCTGATGTTCATGTTTTGAAGGGTGTTCTAAAGGCTTGCCTCAAGAGTGGCTTGAAGAAGACTTCGTTGCTCACCTGGGTGGCTGTATTGGGGCTGTCCCCATGCAGTTCTGAGCCCAAAGGTTTTGCTGAGGAGGAGCAAAAGGCACCAAGCTGTTGAGTGCAGTGGTGAGAATGTCTCCCTGGAAAGCTGGCAGGGGCTCTGTGCAGCCAGCTGTGCCTGCCTGGCCCTGCAGTCAGAGCCAAGAGCTCTGGGAGGAGTTGGGTTGTGGTGCTGTAGCAGAGGAAAGAGCGAGCAGTGGAGAAGTGATCCCAGGAGCTGTCCAGAGCAAGGCTTGGCTGTGAGCCCATCCAGCTTGAGAGAGGACTTTGCTGGGACCTGCAAGGCAGCTCTGTCCTGGGGAGGTCTCTTTTCAAAGCAGCTCTGGGAAGGAGGGCAGGAGGCATCCTAGTGGGGAGTGATCCCTCCTTGACCTGAAGGCATCTGCCTGTGGGGGGGTTCCTGTGGGTCACAGAATCCCAGCATGGGGGAGGTTGGAAGGGACCTCTGGGGATCAGCCAGCCCAATCCCCCTGCTACAGCAGGGGCACCCACAGCAGGTTGGCCAGGTGCCTCCATCCTCTTGCCCCTCACCCTTTAGCTCTTGCTGAGCATGAAGAAGATCTGCTCTGGGGCTGCTCTTCTTTTTGAGGGGGTTGGACTAGAAGACCTTTGGAGGTCCCTTCCAGCTCAGAGCCTTCTGTTCTTCTGTGTGATTCTGTGATGCTCCAGGCTCAGCAGCTCCAGGTCTCAGCCTTTCCTCCTCAGAGAGGTGCTCCAGGCTCCTCAGCATCTTTGTAGTCTTTACTGGGCTCTCTTCAGTAGTTCCCTGACTACTTTGAACTGGGCAGCCCCAAACTGGACCCAGCTGTGGCCTCAGCAGGGCAGGATGGAGGGGGAGGAGAGCCTGCTGGCCACAGTCTCCTTCAGGAATCCTCTTGGCCTTCTTGGACACAAGGGCAGCTTGCTGGCTCGTGGGCAACTTGCTCTCCAGCAGCACTCCCAGGTCCCTGTCTGCAGAGCTGCAAGCTCCCAGCAGGCCAAGGCCTCAGCTGTGCTGGGGCAGGGGTTGTTCCTCCTCAGGAATCATTTCCACTGAGCTTCCAAGGCAGAGCTGACTGCCCTTGGCCTTTCTGTCTCCTGTTTTTCTGCCCAGTTCCATCTCCATCTTCATTCCATCAGCTCCTCCAGCTTTCTGTAGCACTGTGCTCAGCACTGGGGCACATCAAAGGAAGAACCCTTTGGGGCAGGGATTGTCCCTGGCAGCACAAGCCTCCCCAGAGCTGTTTGTGGCTGTTGGCTGCAGCCTGATGGCCACTGGAGTGCAGGAGAAAGGGGATGCAGCACAAGCTGTGGAGGGCAAGGGGAAACCAGCAGTGAGGGGGGTAGTGGCAGGGCCGTGGCTGGTGGCTGGCAGATGCAGGCTGTCCTCTGGCCACCCTGCTGGCAGCCCCCATGTGCCCTGTGGCTTCTCCTGCAGGCGGTGAGGGAGCAGCTGCTGTGCCAGGCCGCGGTGGGCAGCGAGGCCAGGAGCACCCAGATCCTGCAGGTGGAGCTCAGCTGCCAATTCATTGCTCCTGCCCTGCAGATGTCCTCCACAGCAATCACTTTCCAGGTGGAGAAGGTGAGTGTCTGGCTGGCATCCTGGCCCTGGACCTGCTGGCTGGAAGCTGTGGCTGTGCTTGGCTTCAAAGGAGGAGGGAAGAGAGCTGCTCTGAGTCCCCAGGGCTTTGGCTGTTGACTGCAGCAGGACCAAGCTTTTGCTGTTAGCACTGAGCTCATTCTTTGCTGCCCTGGGGCTGGCAACAGCCTCAGCAGCACTGCTTTGCTCTTGTTGGTGTGGCACCACTGAGGAGAGTGGCCCCAAGCTCTTGTCCCCCACCCTTTAGCTCTTGCTGAGCACTGATCAGATCCCCTCTGGGGCTGCTCTTCTCCAGGATCAAGAGCCCCAGGGCTCTCAGCTCCTCCCAGAGCTGCTCCAGGCCCCTGAGCATCTTGGCACTGTAGCAGGGGCAGCAGGAGCCTGGAGGTTGCTGGCTGGCTGTGCATACTCAAAGCCAGCCTTAGGCTCCTGCAGGCTCTCTGCTGCATCCTGCTTGCTTGTCTCCTCTGCCCAGCACCCCTGGCCTTAGGAGGCTCCTAGAGGCATGAGTGTAGGTGACTGGAACTCCTCTTGTGCTGCTGTCCCCAGGAGAGGACAGGCCACTGCAATCAGATGGGCTGGATCTCTTAGCAGCAGCTGCCTCCTCTCAGGGGCCTGTTCCCTGCACATTCCTGAGGCTGTTCCCCCTGGGCAGTGCTGTGGTTTGCAGCCAGCAGCAGCATCTGCTGTGCTTGGAGAAAGCCCTTCCAGAAGGGGAGAAACCTATCCAAAGAGTCCAGAGGAGCTGTTGGGAGCTCTGGGGGCTGAAGGGTTTGGAAAGGCAGTGGGTGGGGAAGGAGGGCCCTGGGCACTTGGGGGTGAGTGATGCTTCTCTCCTGTGCTTGCAGCAAGCAGGGGATGTCCTAACTCCTCTGGCCCAGCCTCTGGCTTTGAAGAACATCTGCCCCCTGCCCCTCAGCTTGGTGCTGGCCTTAGGGCAGCCCTTCTCTCTCTGTGATGTGGAGCAGCAGCCCCTGCCTGCAGATGCTCAGGTGAGCAGCCCTGGGCCTTGCTGCTGCTGGAGTGTGAAGAGGGAGCAGTGTGGTGGTGTGCTCCTGCTGGGAGGGCCTCCAGGAGAGAAGCTTCTGCAGAGCCAGCAGTGAGCCTGAGCTGAACCAGCTTGGAAATGAGTTGCTGGAGGAAACAAGGCATCATCTGGATGGGGAAGAGAGCCATGGGATGGTTTGGGCTGGAAGAGACCTTTCAGATCATCAAGGCCAACTGTGAACTTCTCTCTGCCAGCTCACTGCTAGATCATGGCCCTCAGCAGCAGATCTCCATGCCTTTGCACTCCCTCCAGGGATGGGGACTCACCACTGCCCTGGGCAGGCCTGGGCTAGGCCTTGACAGCCCTTGTGAGGAAGAAATTGTTCCTCATGTGCAACCTAAACCTCCCCAGGGGCAGCTTGAGGCCCTTTCCTCTTGCCCTGTGGCTTGTTCCTTGCTTGCTTCTTGCTCCAACCTCCTTCAGAGTCCTGGCTCTAGGAGATGAAGAGAAGGGATCAAACAACTTGTGGGCAAGCCATCTAGTGAAGCTGTCTGCTGGAAGCCATCCCAGCAGCCCTCCTCAGCTGTCTGTCTGCTCCTCAGGAGCAGCTTGCTGCCTTCAAGGGCAGCCCTGCCTTTGAGAAGGCTGAGGGTGCTCCTCCAGCCACTGCCTGCCCCCTGTGCCAGCGGCAGGTGCTGGGCACAGGCTCTGCCAGGCACGTGGTGATGTGGGCATGGGCACCACTCCTGTGCAGCCCTGGCAGGGGGGTTGGACTGATGACCTTTTGAGGCCCCTTCCAAGTCCTAACCTTCTGTGCTTCTGTGCCGGTGCTCAGCCCTGCCAGGCCCAGGCTGCAGTGCTGGGAGGAGCAGAGAGTGCAAACGGCCTTGGCCTGCCAGGGTGCTGCTCTGGGGGGGGCTTTGGTGCCTCTGCAGAAGCCTGAGCTGGGCTGGGCCAGCAGTGGGGTGGGGCTGGCACAGGCAGGCCCTGCTGGAGCCACACTTGGGGCACTGCCATGGTTGTGAGCCCTGGGGATGGCCTCCCACGGGTGCTGGATGCTCTTCCTCTCCTTGCAGCCCATGAAGCTGGAGGCAGGGCAGGAACTTCCCCTCTGCATCAGCTTTAACCCTGCTCATGAAGAGGGTTTGCACTCCTGGCAAGTGGAGCAGGCTCTGAGGATCCAGTTCCTGGAGCACCCTCATGAGGAGCAGGTCCTGCTGCGGGGAGAAGTCTGCTGCCCCAGCCTGCACTTCCAGAGCATGGCTGTGGACTTTGGCTGCATCCTGAATGACACTGGAGCTGTGCAGAGCCTGGAGATGACCAACTGCAGCCAGCTGCCTGTCTCCTACTGCTGGCAGCTGCTGCCAGCCAGCCAGGGCAGCCAGCTGAGGTATGGCCACCTCTGCCCTCTCCTTGCAGCTCTTCTGCTTCCTGCTGTCCTGCTTGTGCTTTGCAGAGACCAAGGTGCTTTCCCTGGGCTCTGGCCAACTGCTTTCCCCTTGGCCTGGCAGGAACAAGCCCTCCAGCTGTGGCCAGGCTGGGTGCTCAGGTGTCCTCCAGCACTCTGGGGATGGGCAGGGGACTGTTCTGCAGCCCAGCCAAGACTAGAAGACATTGCCAACACTTTTCCTGCAGCCCATGACCTCGGAGTCCTGCTTTGTCCCTGGAGCTCCAAAGCCCTGCTCGGGCCCTGGGACAAGCAGATACAAGTTGGGAGCTCTCTGCCTTCCCTGCCAGCCCCAGTTGTTGTCAGTTCAGTACTAAGAACCTCCACTGCCCCCACAACAGTGTGTCCAGTGCTGGCTCCCCAGCTCAGGAGAGCCAGGGACCTACTGCAGAGAGTCCCAGGGAGGCTCCAAAGATGCTGGAGGGGGCCTGGAGCAGCTCTCTGAGGAGGAAAGGCTGAGAGCCCTGGGGCTGAGAGCCTGGAGAAGAGCAGCCCCAGAGGATCTGATCAATGCTCAGCAAGAGATACAAGGTTGGGGGCAAGAGGATGGGGCAAGAGGATGGTGCTGGGCTCTTAGTAGTGGTGTCCAGTGACAGGACAAGGGCCTGCTGAAGCCTGGAGCTTCCATCTGAGCTGGAGGAGAAACTTCCTTGATGGGAAGGTGCTGGATTGGCACCTCAGAGGTGAAGCCTGCCTGGCAGCCAGTCCCTGCTCCAAGAGCCTCCCCCTTCAGGCAAGCAGAGGCCACTCCTCTGCCCCCCCAAGCACAGCTGCTCTGCTGCTGCCAAAGCACAGGTGTCCTCTTGCCCCCCAGCCTTTAGCTCTGGCTGAGTGTTGAGCAGATCCCCTCTGGGGCTGCCCTTCCCCAGGCTTCACAGCCCCAGGGCTCTCAGCCCCTGCTCTCACCTTGCCTCTTTAGAGACAAAGCCCCAGCTCCTAGGGCTGCTGCAGGGACAGGTTGAGGGCTCAGGCAGTTCCTGATTGCAAGCTGCCTGGTAGCTTCTTTTTGTTCCACCTTCACCTGCCCTGGAGTGGTGCCAGGGATGGGGCATCTGCCCCCTCCTCAGGCAGCCTGGGCCAGTGGCTCACTGTTCTCAGCACCACAAATGTCTTCCTTACATCTGCTCTGACTCTCTCTCTTTGAGTTCTGCTGCTGGGGCAGAGCCCTTGCTGAGCTCAGAGCAGCAGAGCCCAGGGGGGAGCTGCTGGGGCAGTCTCCCCTGCCTGCCCCTGCAGTCCCTGCTCACAGGGCTGTTCTGTTCCAGGTGCAGCCTCCCAGCCCAGGCAGTGCAGGAGGAGGGAGCCTGCTGGCAGCCTTGGGCCTCTGCAGGGAGCAGCTCCAGGGCTGGGGGTGTGGAGGAGCCAGCCCAGGCCCTGGGAGCAGCTGGGGATCCTGCCCAGGAGCCAGCAGATGCCAAGGACTCCCTGGAGGCAGAGGTAGATTTTCTGGGACACCTGCTGCTCCTCCTGCCTCCCAGTTTGCCAGCAGAGCCCTGCTGCTGCCACCCTCCCTTCTCACAGCCCTGCAGCCACTGCCCTGAGAGCAGGAGGGGCAGCAGCTGGCAGCTGGACACAGGGCTCCTGCCTTTGGGCTGCTCTGCAGGGTGGAATGAGGCTTGCTGCTGGGAAGGCTTTGAGCTTCCTTCTGTGCCAAGCCAAGCCCTCAGCCCCATGGGCCAGCTGCTCAGCCCCACTCCTTTGCCCCTCCCAGCCTCAGCCAAGGGCTGGGATTGCAGAGCCAGCCAGGGAGCTGGCAGGGGGCAGGAGGGGCACTGACACAGAAGACTCAGCCCTGCCTGGTGCTTCATCTCTCAGGGAGATGGAGCTCTGCTTAGGCCCAAGGATGTCCCAGCACCATTCCTGCAGAGCCTGCTGGTGGCCAGGCCCCAGCACCAAGCACTGCAGCTTCCTGAAGCAGCAGAGCCTCTGGAGCTGGAGGAGCAATCCCAGAAGCCTCTCTCAGAAACAGGCCTCAGAAGGCCAGAGCCAAGGCTCCTCTGGCAAGGTGGCACCTCTGAGGTTACAGATGAGCTCCCAACTGCTGCCAGGCAGGAAAGCATCTCAGCTGCCTTCTTCAGGAAGGTGTCCTGGGAATAATGGCCTGGGGGAGATCCTCAGCTCTCCAGCAGCCATGAGTGCACAGGATGAAACCAAAGCACCACTGGAGAGCTGGGCCAAGCACTTCCTCAGTTGTCCTTTGCCTGTTTGGGAGTCTGACTGGCAGCTCTGTTCCTGGTTTGCTCCTGGAGACCCTAAGCTGTCCAGGCAGGAGGCTCTCAACATGTTCTTTGGGCAGGAGGGAGCAGAGCTGGACTGGCAGAAGGGTGCAAAATGCCCCCTCAAAGTTTCTGCCAGGCCTCTCAGCTTGCTCCTGCAGGCTTGGGTGTAGGAAGTGAAGCTGGAGCCCAGGCCTCATCTGTGGCTGGGCTTGGAGCCACACTCAGCAGATGCCATGGGCACAGCCAGACTTGATTTGCTCCCAGCTCCCATCTCAGCTGCCCCTGGCTTGATGAGGTGCTGGAGCCTGCAGCAGAGTGCTCTCCCCCAGAGCAGCCACTTGCTCACTGCAGCCCTTGGGGCTTGCTTTGCAGCTGCTGCTGCTGTCCAGTGCTGTGGAGCTGGGAGGTGCTGTGGAAGCTCTCCCTTTGCCCCAGGCCAGGGCTGCTCTCCTGCCTCCCTCTCCCTGCTCAGCCTCTCCACCTCTCCTCCCTCCCCAGGTGTTCGATGTGCTGCCGCTGCATGGGCTGCTGCAGCCGGGCCAGAGCCAGCAGGTCACCTTCAGCTTCTTTGGCCACCCTAACACTGTGGCCTGTGCCAGGGCTCTCTGCAGGGTGCAGGGAGGCCCCAGCTACGAGCTCAGGCTGCGTGGGGAGGCCTCACTCATCAGCTACCTCCTGGACACCACGGAGCTGGACGTGGGGCTGCAGGTAGCGCAGGCTTCTCCTTGCCTGCAGCCCTGGCTGCTGGGGGCTGCCTGCCTGGGGCTAGGGCCAGCTGCTGTGCTGGCTCCAGGGCTTGGCAGCACCACCTTGGAGTGCTGCCTCCTGCTGCCAAGCTCCACCCCCACCTCAGCTGGGAAGTCCTCCTCTCCAAGGCACCTGGAGGTGCCTCCTGGGGTGGGCAGGAGGCCAGCGCTGCCCTCCAGAGGGCTGTGTTCTCCAGACAGCAGCTGCTGAGCTGCTGCTCAAGCCTGAGCTGCAGGAAGAGGCTGCTGTAATGCTCTTGGCTCATCAGCAACAGAAAGCCAAGAGGAAGCCCTCTTGGGCTTGCCAGTCCCCATCCTGGGGGGAATGTCCCAGAGTCACCCCCACTTCCCTTTTCAGTTCCCCCCCAGCTGTTTCCAGCTGTTGGCCCTGTGCTTGGTGCTCTGTCTGCCCTGTGTCCCTGCCAGCTCTGCAGGTGCCTTTGCCTCTGCCATGTGTTGATGCCAGCTGCTTTGCTCCAGCCAAGGCTTTGAGGCCCCCTCCAGGTGCAGAGAGCTCAGCTCCTCTCTGCTTCCATGCCTGATCTCTGGGTGCTTGGTGCTGTGCCTCTGCAGGGTGCCCCAAAGCTCAGCTGCTGTGCAGGGCCAAGAGGTCCCTTGGGGCTGGGGGTGCCCAGGTGAAGCTGGGAGCCAAGTGTCCAGCTCTGCTCTGCTGCTCTGCTGCACTGCCTCCCTTGGCTCCTTCCCCAGTGCCAGCTGCAGGAGATGCCCAGTGCCAGGCCTGTCTCTAACTGCCCACTCCTCTCTCCTCTCTGCAGCTGTGGGACGTGGTCACAGAGGTGGAGCTGACCCTGCAGAACTGTGGGAAGCTGCCCTTCCCCTTCGTGGTGCTGAGCCCTGGCACGGGCACTGCCCGCAGCCCCCTGCCCGCTGTGCCCCTGGTGGTGCCCAGCACGGTGAGGATGGGGGCAGCACAAGGGCCTGACCCTGGCCCTGTGCCAGCCTGCCCTGGCTGGGCTTGGAGGGGAAAACCGGGGAGAAAGAGAAGAGCAGGAGGGAACTGTCCCAGCAGCAGGCAGGGCTGGGAGCTGTCTCTGCTGAGGGGATGCAATCACAGGATCCTTTGGCTTGGAAGAGCCCTTTCAGATCCTCAAGGCCAGCTGGGAGCTCAGCACTGCCAGGCCAGCCCCAAACCCTGGCCCTTGGCACCACATCTCCACAGCTTTTCAGTGCCTCCGGGGCTGGGGACTGCCTGCTGCCCTGGGCAGCCTGGGCCAGGCCTTCACAGCCCTTGTGGGGAAGAAATTGTGCCTGATGCCCAACCTCCCCCTCCCCTGGCACAGCCTGAGAGCATTTGCTCTTGTCCTGGGTCACCTCCTGTGGGAGCAGACAGGAACTGCCCTGCCTGCCCCTGCCAGGGCTGCCCAGGAGACTGCCTGGCTCTTGCCTGGCCATGAAGCTCCTGTGCCAGGAGCTGGAGCAGCCCTTCCCTGCTCCTTCACCCCTCCAGCTCTGCTCCTCTGCAGCAGCTGGGGGGGGCAGTGAGGGGGCCAGGGCTGAGCAGGGCTGGAGCAGTGCAGAGAGGAGTTTGCAGCATCCCAGCAGCCTGCCCTAGCTGCAGCTGTCCCTGCTCACTGCAGGCCTGAAGGAGCTGCTGGCACAGAGTCTGGCTGGAGCTTCTGTAGTGAGTGGTGGTCCCCAGGGGGCAGGAGCTGGTCAGGACCTGAGGGAGCTGCTTGAGAGGGTCCAGCCAAGGGCTCTGAGGGGACTGGAACATCTGTCTGGTGAAGAAAGGCTGAGGGGCTTGGGGCTTTGTAGCCTGGAGAAGACAAGACAGAGGGCAGATCCCCTCAGTGCTTCTGAAGCCTTCAAGGGGACCCAGGGGGCTCTGGCCAAGGCTTTGTCAGTGGTGCCCAGGGAGAGGACAAGGGGCAATGGGCACACACTGCAACAGCCAAGTTCCATCTGACAGCAGGAGGAACTTCTGTGCGTTGAGGGCAGTGGGGCACTGGGGCAGGCTGCCCAGAGAGGCTGTGGAGTCTCCTCTGGAGCCATTCCAAAGCCTCCTGGCTGCACTCCTGTGCAAGCTGCTCTAGGTGACCCTGCTCTGACAGGGGGGTTGGACTGGATGATCTCCAGAGGTCCCTTCCAAGCCCTGTGATTCTGTGACCTTGAAAGGTCCCTTCCCAGCCAAAGCCTTCCAGGATTCTGTGACCTCAGCTCCTGAGCCTTGGGTGGATGTCTCTGGGCTGGAGCAGCATTCCTCTCTCAGGCCCTCGGTGCCATGGGCAAAGGAAGCCAAATGGCTTCCATCTTTCCTCCTGCCTGCCTCCTGCAAGAGGTGCCAGGCTCATGCCCTCTTCCTGCCAGCTTCTGAAGGCACAGCTCTGCTTGGTGCTGCTGTGGCAGCGTGGATGGTGCTGGCAGTGGGGCTGGGCTGGCTCTGGCTGTGTCCTGTGCTGGAGTGGGGGCTCAGGGGGCAGGTCCTGGCCCACTCCTCAGCTTCTCCCTGCAGCCTGAAGGGGAGCAGGGACCTGCAAGTGCAGCCCTGTGTGCAGTGGGCAGCTGAGGAAGGCTGCAGATGTGTCCTGTCACCCAGAGCCAGGTGCCTCTGGATCTGCTTCCTTTTGCTCTGGCCTGGGACAGCTCTTCTGGAAGCCAGAGACACTTCTGGAAGCCCCAGTGACACTTTCTGTTCTAGATCTTGTCCTAGGCTCTGCTGCTGTGTGGCCAGAGATGTGTTTGCAGCTCACAGAATCACAGGATTGTCAGGCTTGGGAGGGAGCTCAAGGCTCAGCCAGTTCCAACCCCCCTGCCATGGGCAGGGACACCTCACACCACAGCAGGTTGCTCACAGCCACCTCCAGCCTGGCTGCAAACACCTCCAGGCAGGAGGCTGCCACCACCTCCCTGGGCAGCCTGGGCCAGGCTCTCACCACCTTCATGGGGAAGAACTTCTTCCTAACACCCAACCTGAATCTCCCCCTGTCTAGTTTTGCTCCACCCCCCCAGTCCTGTCCCTCCCTGACACCCTCCAAAGTCCCTCCCCAGCTTTCTTGGAGCTGCCTGCAGAGACCTGAAGGCCACCAGAAGGTCTCCTGGGAGCCTTCTCCTCTCCAGCCTGCACAAGCCCAACTCTCTCAGTCTGTCCTCAGAGCAGAGCAGCTCCAGCCCTCTGCTCCTCCTTGTGGCCTTTCTCTGGAGCTCAGCATGAGCCAGGGCAGGCTCCTGCACCCTGAGTTGAACTGCACAGGCAGGAGGTTTGGTGGGAGTCCCAGGTGGGGCTCAGAGCCCTGGACACCCACCTGCACTCCCAGGATCCCAGGAGGGGGGGTGGTTTGCAAGGGGCCTCTGGGGGTCATCCAGCCCAACCTCCTCCTTCCAGCAGGGCACCCCCAGCAGCGTGCCCAGGGGGGGTTGGAATCTCTCCATAGGAGACTCCACAACTTCTCTGGGCAGCCTGCTCCAGGCCTCCAGCACCCTCACAGCAGAGAATTTTCTCCTCCTGGTCAGCTGGAACTCCCTGGGTTCCAGCTGATGCCCCTTGCCTCTTGTCCTGTCAGTGGGCACCACTGACAAGAGTCCAGCCCCATCCTCTTGTCCCCCACAAGCCCTTTAGCTCTTGCTGAGCTTTGAGCAGAGGCCCTCTCTGGGGCTGCTCTTCTCCAGGCTCAACAGCCCCAGGAGTCTCAGCCTCTGAGCCTCACAAAGATGCTGCAGGCCCTCAGCATGTGTGTAGTCTCCCTTGGACTCTTTCCAGTAGGTCCCTGTCCCTTTTGAGCTGAGGAGCCTAGTGGCCACCACTGAGGTGCTGTGAGAGGAGCTGCTGGCCCTGCAGAGGGCAGGGGCACTTCCCTTGCCTTGCCCAGCACTGCTGCTGGAGCTTTGCTTGGTCAGGCCTGGCTCCTGCTGGCTGAAGGCAAAGCCTGGGAGCAGCAGAGCTGTGCTGGTGCTGAGCAAAGGCCAGGCTGTGCTGAGGGAAGGCCTCCTCCTGCTCTGGAGGGATTCCAGCTCCCCCTGGCCATGCTGCTCTTGGGCAAGCTGCTGGGGGTGCCCTGCTTTAGCAGGGCAGTTGGAGTGATGACCTCCAGAGGTCCTTTCCAGCTCTCCCCACGCTGGCACTCTGGAGGGGACCTGGCAGCCTGGGGCAGGAGACAAGCTCTTGGAAAGCAGACAGCTAGAAGGTGCTGCTGTCTGCTGTCTTCTAGAGGAGAACCTGGCTGAGCATCACCCCCTCCATCAAAGCCTCTTTGGTGCATTCCCTCCCTGCAGGGTAGCCTTGGAGCCGGCCAGCAGCAGGTGCTGAAAGTCTCTTACCTGCCAGAAGCGCCTGGGGCCTTCTGCAAGGCTTTCCAGCTCCAAGTGGGTCACCTGGAGCCGCAAGAAGTCTGCCTGAAAGGAGAGGGAAGCTTTCCCAGGCTCTGCCTGCACCTGCCCAGGAACATCCAAGGTGAGCACTGCCTGGCTGCTCCTCAGGATGCTCCCCTGGGCTTTCCCCCAGGGCCTACCCCCAAGGCTGTCAGAGCAGCACTGGTGGCTTCCCCAGGCTCTGCAAGTCCCTGTGGGCTCTGTCCCAGGAGCCACCCTGCAGAGCTGGGTTTGCACCAGCTGGCTGGGGCTGAGCTGCTCCTCTGGGGGAGGAAGCTGGGCAGGGGTGAAGCTCAGCATGCAGGCAGGAGGAGCAGCTCCCACTGCCCAGAGCTGCTGGAAGAGTGTTTCTGGGAGAGGTGGTGTGGGGAGGGGGCTGCCCAGCTCAGATGCCCACACTGCACTCTGGGGGGTTTCTGCCTTCAGGAAATGAGAAATATGAGAAGGCCTTCAGGAAGGTGAAAGAAAAGATGGCCAAGGACAGTGGGAGAGATGGAGAAGTTGTCCTGGGGGAGGCTGCAGCCACAGAACCAACCCCAGATGACTTGGCTGCCACGGTGAGACCAGCTGCTGCCCTGTGTGGCAGGAGCCAGCCTCTCCCCCTTGTGTCACTGCATCCCCTTGTACCCCACAACAGGCTTCTTGGGGCCCTGCTAGCAGGTGGGACCTCCCTGCCCACACTCAGCCATGACTCTCATCAGCTGAGTGCTGCCCCAGGGGCTGTCCAGCCCTGGAGGTTGTCCCTGCTGGAGCTGGAGGAGCTTCCTGGCAGCTGGCTGAGATCCTGCAGGCCATGCTCATGGGGGTGAATTGATGGGGCCCCATCCCTGGGCTGTTTGTTCCTCCCAGGCCAAGCCCTGCCAGGTTTGCAGAGCTTGAGAGCAGCAGCCTGGGCTGGCCCTGGGACTGTGCTCAGCTCTCATCTGCAAGAGGCAGCAGCTCTCTCCTGGTCTCCTGCTCCAGAGGGCTTTTGTCCAGCTTGCTTCGGCACTCCCTGTGGGCAGGCAAATCCCTGGAGCTCTGAGAAGTTCCTGGCTTGTCCATCTGTGTCTGGCATAGCTTTGAAGGCAGTGTCTGGGCAGGTGAGGGTGCTGGAGCTGGTAGCTCTGGAGAGAAGGTGCTGCCCAAGAGAGCTGGAGGTGTCCCAGGCACTGAGCAGTGAGACAAGAGGACTCCATCACCCCCTCGAGAAGAGCAGGATGGGATCCTCTTTCAGAGCCAAGCCCATGCCCTGGGAAGGACCTTGGCTAAGCAGCCCCTGTCTTTCCCTGCCTCAGCTGGACACTGGGCTGCAGATGCAGCTGGAGGACATCCTGCTCAAGGAGCACATCCTGGAGCAGCAGGAAGCTGTGGCCTGCAGTGCCCCAGAGGAAGCTGCCTTTAGGCTGCAGGCTCGCCGCAGGCTTCTCAAGTGAGTAGAGACCTCCACAGCCACCTGCAGGTGCTCTGGGGGTGACAGCCAGCAGTGCAGCCCTGCTGCTGAGAGCTGCTGGGCTCTGCAGAGCTGGGCACAGCTGTGGGCAGCACAAAGGCTTTGCTCCTGAGAGCTGTGCCGTGCTGCCTGGGAGCAGCTGAGTGTCCTCACTTCCCTGAGCTTTGGGGGTGCTCAGCTGCCCACAGATGCTGGGCTCTCTTCATGGAGCCAGTGCAGAGCATCAGGCCCTTCCAGACAGCACAGACAGCATTCCTGCTGAGCAGCTCTGAAAGAAGCAGCTCAGAACTGGCCTCCTTTTTTTCCCACCAGACCACACTTGGCCCCAGAGCAGCTTGGCAAAGTCTCAGCTGGGGGCTTGGCTGCTGGGGGGACTGCAGGGCTCTCCTAGGTTGCTTGGTCCTTCCTTCTGCTGCTTCATGCTGAGGAGCAGGTGCAGCAGGCTCCAGCCCAGGCAGAAGATGCTCTGCAGAACAGTGGGATGGCTCTGGACAGGACCTGCCCACGGGTCTTGCAGGTGTTGGTGGCTGTGGTCCCTGGGGCTCTGGGGACAGGGCTGGGTGAAGGTTTCCTGGGGCTCAAATCTGACAAGGCCCTGAAGCAGTTCCAGGCTTGGGCTGCAGGCCAGGCTCAGCAGTTGCACTGAGAGCAGTGGAGCTGCAGGGGGCTTCTCTGCAGTGGCACAGGAGCTGTGGGCAGTGTCCATTGGGAACCAGCTGTGTTTGAAGGTGCCCCTGGGAGCTGCTAGAACCTGGGCCCTGCCTCCCCTGGCACCGGCCAGAGTCTTGTCCCCGGCTGCTCAGGTGTTGGGTGTCAGCAGCTTGAGCTGAGTTTTCCCAGTGGATTTGCACCTCCCATCCTGTGGCAACGTGGCCAGGCTGTGGGTTCAGGAGTGCCCTCCCTCCTCCCTGCAGAGCTGAGCTGCCTGAGCACATCCTGGACTTTGGCTGCGTGGCTCTGGGTGGCATCCACAGGCGCAGCGTGAAGGTCACCAACCCGGGGCACTTCCCTGTGTCCTTCCAAGTCTGTGGGCAGCTCCTGCGTGGCACAGGTAGGCAGTGCTGGGGACCCTTCCTGTGGCCTGCCTGGGACAGCTCAGCCTGAGCCCCTGGCCATGGGGAGTTCTCTTGGAGCACTTGTTTGTAAAGCTTTGTCCTCCTTGGGACCTGCTGCTTTAGAGCCTGAGCTCTCTTGGCCAGCAGTGCCCAGGGGCCTGGCCTGCCTGTGGCTGCCCTAAGTCTGCCCTGCAGGGGCTGGGTGGGTGAGCACCTTGGGCACCTCTCAGCACCTTCTGCACTTGGCTGCCAGCAGCAGCAGCTGAGTTTCTCTGTGCACTCTCTGGCCTTGTGTTGCAAGGAGCTGGAGCCTTGGTGGTGCTGAGCTGCTTGGTGTGAGGCTCACCAGGTCCTGGGGCTTGTGTTCAGCCTCCCCTGGGGGTATCCCAACAGCTTCTGGCATCAGCCCTGAGGCAAGGCTGCAGCACCACCAATCGCTGCCTTGCTGTGCAGAAAGGGTGCTCAGAGGTCTCCTCCCAGCTGCTTGTAGGGAGCACCATGGCATGGGAGTTCTTTGAAGAGCTCTGAGTGTCCTTCCCTGCACTTGCTGGAGCTCCTCAGCTGCAATGTTTTCCTTTCCCCTGTGGCTCCTGGGCTCTGGCTGTGCAAAGCTTTTGCCAAGGGAGAAGGAGCAGCAGCTTTTCTGGAGGTGCAAAAGATCCTTCCCAGAGCTGCTAGCCAGGACACTTAAGGTGCTTGTGAGCCATCTCATGTCCCCTGTGCCTCAGCTGCTTCCTTTCCATCTGTTGAAGGCTTCAGCGTGGACCTGGGGCTCGTGAAGCAGCTGCCCTGCTCCCAGAGCAGAACCTTCACTGTGTGCTTGGAGCCCCAAAGTGCCACCCTGCCGCAGGGCGAGGTGGAGGCACTGCTGCCCATCAAGGTGCCCTCTGCTTCCCCCCCTCCCTGTGCCCACACTGCCTTTTGGGGCAGCTGGCAGGCTGGGATCTCACCTGGATGCTCTGTCCCTCACTAGGTTGCAGGAGGACCCACATGTCGTGTCCTCCTCCGTGCCAAGGTGGCTGTGCCCTCCCTCAGCCTCTCCAGGGCCAGGCTGGAGTTCTCTGCTGTCCAGTGTGGGCAGTGCCAGGAAGAGACCATCCGGCTCTACAATCAGCTCCCACTGCCCTGTCAGTGGTTCCTCAGCAGGGAGGAGCCTGCTCAGAAGGTAAAGCACAGACAGGGTGTGACTTGGAGCCTCTTGGCTGCCTTTCTTTCTCCTCTCTTGTCCTCTCTGCTCCTCTGGCTGCTCGAACGCTTGGGCTCCAGCTGGGCTGAGGAGGCTTTGGAGGGTGCAGAGCAAAGCTGCAGCCCCTGGGCCTGTTCACCAGCTGGTGCTTCACTTTCTGCCATCTTCACCCCTTGCTCCTCTTCTGAGGAGCACCCTCCCCAGCTGCCTCTCCTGCCTCCACATTTTGCCACCAGTTCTAGGCCAGTGCTGGCCACATCTGGTTTGGATGTGTGCTCCTACCCCACGAGTGCCAGCACTGCAGGAAGCCAGCTGTGTCCTGCCAGAGCAAGGAGACCTCACCCCCCTGGTTTTGTGCTCAGGTGGACAAAGCTTTGCCAGCCAGCAGGCGTCAGAAGCTGCTGCAGGAGCTGAAGGCCAAGGCCTCTGTCTTTGAGGTGCTTCCCTCAGCTGGAGTCCTGGACCCTGGGCAGTGGTGCAACCTGCAAGTTAGATTTTCCCCCGTGGAAGAGGTGAGCTGGGTGGATGTCAGCCCCAGGAGGTCTGGCAGGGCAGTGTGGGAAGGAGAGCCCAGGCAGGGAGCAGGAACTGAGCTCTTCCTCGACATGCAGCTTTCTGCAAGCTCAGCTTCCCCTGCTGGAGCCTCTGCAGAGGGGGCTTGGAGAGCCAAACACTGAGCAGAGGACACTCCCCTCCCTCCTGTCTGGCTCCTCTGCCCCTCTTCTTCGGCTGCTCTTTGCCCAACACAGCAGTGCCAGGGCACTGGGCAGGATAACCCTGTGGATCTTTCTGCTAAGCACTGCACTGTCCCAGGGAGGGCTCCAGGGATGGGCATCTCCCACCTCTTTGGGCAGCCTGGGCCAGAGGCTCAGCATTCAGCTTCCAAAACATCTCCTTTCCTTGGGGTCTGCATCTCCCTTTTTCAGTTCCAAACCATCCCTCCTTGTCCTCTTTTCTGTTCTCCATTCCCCTCAGAGGTGCTGCTACCATCCCTGGCCTTGGGGCATGGGGTGAATTTGAGGCCCTGCCACCTGGCACTTCATGGAGGAGCTTCTGCACTTTTCTCTTTTCAGAAGCCCTACCTGAGCCAGCTGAAGATCAACATTTGCCAGAGCAGCCAGCACCTCCAGCTGCTGGTCTCGGGCAGTGGGCTGGAGCCACGTCTGGAGTTCCAGCCTGAAGTGCTGGAGCTGGGGCCAGTGCTGCCATCCAGCCCCGGGGCACAGGGCACAGTGGTGGTGAAGAACCCTTGTGAGTTCCCCATCGAGTTTTACTCCTTGGAGTTTGACCAGCAGTACCTTGCTGAGGAGCAGGTAAGAGACTAAGTCTGGTCCCCAAGGCCACGTTCCTGGAGCTTCAGGGCACTGCAGCATTCCCAGCCTCGTGCCAGGGAGCTGGAGACAGAAGCCAGGGCAAAGCCTGGTGGTGTTGCAGGGTTAGCTCCTCTGCTGGCAGGCTGTGGAGGGGCTTGGCTAGTCCCTGGTGTTGGGAGGGAGGCCCGAGGGAGAAGATGGCTTGGCTGGGGAGCTGCTCCTGTGCTGGAGCTCCTGTGCTGGAGCTCCAGCAGTGCCTCCCACGAGTGGTTTCCCTTTCCCATGCACAGATCCTGCGGCAGCTGCAAGACTACGACTGCCGCAGGACCTTGCTGCTGCCTCCACGTGCCCCAGGGGAGCAGCTGCCTCCAGAGCTGCTAGAGGGCTGTCAGGGCCAGAAGAGGCTGCAGGATGAGCAGGCCAGGTCCAGTCCTCAAGACCCAACAGCCCAGGACAAGGCTGAAGGTTTGACGTTGGTTGTCTCGAGTGGAGGCTCAGCAGGGAGCCCAGCCCCCTTCCCCTGAGCTCTCCTCACTCCCTGGCTTGGTGGAGCAGGTCCAGGGTGACACTTGTGACAGCCATGAGAGCAAGCAAAGCAAGCTTCTGTCTGCCCTGTCTGGGGAAGAACTCAAAATGTCCCCTTGCAGGAGGGCCAGGGCCAAGGCAGAGGTCTGGGAGTTTTCCTCAGCTTCCCCAAAGGAACATCTTTGCCCCGGGAGCTGCTGGGGTCAGGCTGATGGTGAAGCTGTCCTGGGCAGCTCAGCGCCTTTGCTCTCCTCCCTGGCACTGCAATCTGAGGTGCTCTGGGTGACCTCCTAAGGGCTGTTCTGGTGAATTCAGAGCCAAGCCACATCTACTGCAGTGACATTTCTAAAGCACCCAGGTGGAGCCTCTCCCTTGGGGCTCTGTCAGATGCCCCTTTCTGCCTGTGCCCTCCTTACTCAGCAGGACCTGGGACCAAGCTCCCATGAGGACCATGTAGACAGTTGATGGAAGGAGATTTCTCTCAGTCCTTTTAGGTGTTGCTGCATGCTCTGCTTTCCTCTTTCTGCCACCCCATTTACTTATGGGCATGTTCAGCAGCATCAAGGGCAGAGCCTGATCTGCACAAGCTGAAAGGAAGTCCATGGATGTGACATTGGTTTGAGCAGAGTCTCCTCTGCCAGGATCTGAGGGGCTGGAGGGGATGGTGAGGATCACAGGTAGGCAGGAGGCTGACTCCTCTACCCATTTCTGCACAGCTGAGCATCAGCCAAGCTCCACCAGCACCAAGGAGGCCACAGAAGAACTGGAGGCCAGCCCAGTCCGTAGGGCCCTCGCCCGGTACCTCAGCGTCGCTGAAGGAGCCCCACAGCGCAAAGGGATCGTGCTCATCATCCATGGGGCACCCCTGGCAGGTACCTGAGCTGGAGCTCTTGGCTGTGAGGAGGGGGGAAGCAGGAGAGGCATGTCCTGGTGGAGCACGGTGCTGGGTTGAGCAGTTGAAGCGATGCAGGGGGAGGCACAGCTCTGCTGGGGTGGTCCCAGGCCCTCAGCAGCTGGTGCCAGTGGTGTGGCTCATCTGGTGTCCATGCAGCTGGGCTCTGGTTCCCCCCAGGAGGGTGACCATGTGCCCCTTGCTGCATGGCAGCACGGTGCCTGGTGTCCCTGTTGCCTGTGGAGCAGTGCCGAGCCCGGCCCGAGCCCTAAACTGTGCCCAGCTGCTGCCTGAGGCAACGCCAAGCGGCACAGGCCAGGGGATGGTCTGAGTGGTGGTGGCACAGGGCTCAGAGCAGCGCCCCAGGCCCAGGCTTGAAGTGGCTCCCTAAGGGAGGGATGAAGTCCTCCTCTGTCTGGGGAGCTCGCAGAGCCTGTCCCCGGCAAGCCCTGCGGCCGCAGGGGTCCCCAAGCAGCCTCCCTCTCTCTGCAGGCAAGACGTCGGCAGCGGCCGCCCTGGCCAAGCACTACGGCGCCGCCTGCCTGTCCCTGGACGCTGTGGTGAGCGAGGCCGTGGCGGCCGGGAGCAGCGCGGCAGGGCGGCGAGCCCGGGAGCTGTGCAGCGCCGCCGGCAGCCAGCAGAGCCTCCAGCAGGCACAGGATGGCCGTAAGGAGACAGGCTGGGCCCGGAGCAGCGCTGCTGCAGCCCCCGGGGCTTCCTGCTTCTGCTGGCTCCAGAGCAGTGGCACAGCCCCGGGGGCTCTTGAGGAGCAGGGGTGCAGCACAGAGCAGGGCAGAGCCCTTGCAGAGAGCAGTCCTGGGGACTCAGACGCCAGCCGAAGGGCTCATGCAAGGGCACTCTGCCTGCCCTGCCCTGCCCTTCTCTGCACAGCTTCCTTTGCTAGGGGTGGGGAAGCCCCCAGCATCTTTCTCAGAGCTTTTCCCTTGCCTGCGTGCAATCTCCACCCTGTCCCTCATGGCCATCAGGCAGAACTTCTGCCTGCTTTCAGCAGGCACAGCCCTCTGAAGTGGCTCCTTAGGCATGAGGTGACTGACTTTGTGGCTTCACAAGGCCAAGAGGAAGGGCAGGAGCTCCCAGAGGAGTCTGAGATGAGAGCCATGCTGTAGCTGAGCTCTTTTCTCCCGCGGTTTCCCTGGGGGTGCTGTCAGCTCCTGCAGCTCCAGCACACGGAGTTGTTTTCCACCTGAGTCCAAGCTCTTGGCGGAGCCTTTATGGGGCAGTGGGTAGCCCAGGCTCTGCTGGCTGAGGCCACAGCTTGGCTCTGCTTGGGCTACCTTGGCATTGCTCAGCTTTGAACCTGCCTGGGTTGAAAGCTGGTGGAAGGAAGAAGGGTCTGGGTCCCTGGCAGGGTTGTCTCCCGTGGAGATGGACAGTGGAGGTGGGGCAAGGCATCCAAACCTCTCTGGCTCGTAACTGCAGTGCCAGGTTGGTCTGTCCTGCCACAGGAAGAGGAGAGCAGGGAAGGAGCTGCTTCTGGAGAACAGCGAGTGCAGTGTCTCTGCCAGGGTGCCCACTGGGGTGGAAGGTGCTGGTGTGCTCCTCCCAGCAGCCCCCTGAGCCTTCTGGGCCCTCCGCAGGTGTGAGGGCAGCTGCTGCCCTCTGTCGGCGGCGCAGCACCAAGGCCAGGCCCCAGAGCTCTGTGGACAACGGCAGGCAGCAGCCCCTCAGCTCCCGAGGCCAGCCCAGAGCTGCGGCCGGCAAGGGGCAGGCTTCTGCTGGGAGACAGCTTCCGACGGAGTCCTCAGGCTCCCAGGTGAGGCATGGCCTGCCCTGGCTGATGCCAGGGAACTTTCTGTGAGCTTTGAGCTGTTTTGGTCGGGATAGGACTCCAAGATGATCAAATCCAGCTGCTGACCCAGCACTGCCAGGTCACCACTACACCCTGTCCCTCAGCACCACATCTTTCTGGCTTTTCAGTCCCTCGGGGATGGGGACACCCCCCCTGCCCTGGGCAGCTGAAGATCAGGCTAGTCCAGGAGGCCTGGTCAGCTGCTTGTCCTTCCTGTGCTGTGTGCTGGTGCCAGCGCTGGGGGCTGCTGCTCCAGGGCTGTGCTCTGCAGGGTTGTCCCCCGGAGCCGCTGGCCTGCGCTTTCCTTTCAGTCCCTTGCTAGGGAGAGAGCTCAGCTCCAAGGCCAGCAGCTGGGATTGCCCAGGGGGTGCCAAGGGGGTTTATGTTGTGGTGATGTTCAGTGTGGTGCTGTTCAACACTGCAGGGCTCCTCCGGCTCTCCTCTCATCTCTGCCCCTCCTGCGCAGCCCTGGCTGAGCCCCAGCGGCAGCACGGTGGCAGAGCTGGGCCCGGTGAGCTGCGTGCTGCCCGAAGAGCTGCTGGTGGCCATCCTCTCTGAAAGGCTGCAGGTGCGTGGCCAGGGGGCAAAGGACACCTTCCTGCTGGAGAGGCACAACTGGGAGAGCAGGAGGAGTCCTGCTGTTGGAGGGGTCCTGGGCTCCTTGGGGGAAGCTGCAGATGCCAGCAGCTGGCAGGGCCGTGGGGACAGCTCAGAGCTTGGGACAGCTGCTTGGTGACCTTTGTCACTGAGTGGCCCAGAGCTGCAGCATGGCACAGCTGATTTTCTCTTGGCCTTTCTTCACAGCTGAGGGACTGCTCCCAGGGAGTGGTGTTTGATGGCCTGCAGAGCCTCTTTGCAGGCAGCACAGTGTCTGCTCTCCTCTGCCTGCTCAAAGCTGTTGGAAACCAACCTCGCATCTATTTTGTCAACCTGCTGCAGGATTTTGCCTCTTGGCAAGCCAGGCAGGCAGCTGCAGAGGAGCAGGAAGGTGAGAATCCTCATCTCCCTGCCTCCCAAGGCTTCTCTCCAGAGCCCTCAGCCCTGTCCACATGTGTCTGGTTCACCAGCAGAGCTGGTGAGAGGTAGTTTCAGGAAGCCTTCGACTTCCTGCCTTGGTGCAGCTCACTGTTGCTTAGAACACAGCAGAGCTGAGGCTGGGAGACTTCTCTCAGTCTCCAGCACTGAAGCTTGGGCCCAGGTGCAAGCTGCTGGGGCTCAATGTCTGAGCAGCAGCCGGCTATGCACCATGCCTCTGTGCCAGACTGGTGCTGGTTTGGGGGTTCTTTGGAGCTGGGAGCAGGGCTGTGAGCTCCCTGCTGGCTCCTGGCAGGGCTGGGCCAGAGCTGTGGCTCCTCGCAGCTCCCCCAGCACAGCTCTGCTCTGTCTCTCCTCTGGTGCCTGCTGAAGGCCGGCAGCGGGAAGAAGCGGCCAGGAGGGAGGAAGCAGAGCTCTGGGAGCTGGGGGAGGAGGAGTTTGATGCCCTCACGGAAGAGCAGAAAGCTCAGCTGGAGAGCAGGATCCGACAGCTCCAGAGGGAGAGGAGGCAGAGGTCTGTAAGCCTTCTGTGGGGAGCTGCCCAGCACAGTGTCCCTGCAAGGTGTCCCTGCTCTGGGGACCTTGGTTGGGCTTGGGGAGGTTCCAGAGAAGAGGCCAAAAGTGTCCCTGCCGAGCGGCACAGGGATGCTGCCTTCCCCCTGCCTGGCTGCCAGCAGAGGAGAGACCTTCCTGCAGGGAGCTGAGAACATCTCCTCCTGCTGCTAGTGCTGAGGCCTCGGGCTCAGAGCCTGCTGCAGGCAGCTGGGCTCTGTGCTGGCCTTGCCCTTATGCTTCTGAGGGTCTCTAATTTCATGATGTTAATTCCCATCCCCTTCAGCCCTTCCTCACCTCAGCAGAGGGGCTGTGGTGTGGGTCTGTGTGAGGCACATCTCCCAGGACAGACAGCACAGGTTTCCCACAGTCCCAGCTGGCTTCCAGCAGGAATCCTGTTTGTTCAGAGCCTGTTTTGCAGGAGGGGAGCTGCTGCAGCCTTTGTTTTCTGACTGCTGTGGCTGTCCTCCATAAGGAGCAGGCCATGCCCATGGAGAAGGGCTGGACAAGCTGAGCAGAGTTGGCATCAGTGAGCATCTTGGGTGGGATCAGCAATAGTGTGGTCAGCAGGAGCAGGGAAGGGATTGTCCCCCTGTCCTGGGCACTGGGGAGGCCATAGCTCCAAGCCTAGATTCAGTTTTGGAAGGACACTGAAGGGCTGGAGTGTGTCCAGAGCAGGGCAATGAAGGTGGGGAAGGCTCTGGAGAACAGGGCTGGTGAGGAGCAGCTTAGGGAGCTGGCATTGCTTAGCCTGGAGAAGAGGAGGCTGAGGGGAGACCTGCTGGCTCTCTACAGCTCCCTGAAAAGAGGTTGGAGCCAGGGGCAGGGTTTGGTCTCTTCTCCCAAGGACCAAGCAATAGGACAAGAGGAAATGGCCTCAAGCTGCATTGGGGAGGTTTAGGTTGGACATGAGGAAGAGTTTCTTCACCACAAAAGGGTTATCAAGGCCTGGCCAGGCTGCTCAGGGCAGTAGTGGAGTCCCCTGGAGAGACTGCCAAACCCCTGTGGGGGTGGTGCTGAGGAGCATGGGTTAGTGGGCAGCTGGCAGTGCTGGGCTCCTGGTTGGACTTGATGATCTGAAAGATTTCTTCCATCCAAAGGGATTCTGTGAGTCTGATTCTGAGCACTGGTGCAGGGAGAACTAGGTGTAAGTGCTTGGTCAGCTGCTTTACTCGGGGAAATCAAGAGAGAGCTTCAGGCATCAGTGTGGAGTGATGGTGGAGCAGCCTTTGGCCGGTGCCTGGGGGGACCTTACTGGAGCAGCAGCAGGATTTAGCCCTTCCAACAGCAAAGCCTCACTGGGGCTGGCCTTGCAGACCCCCTCCCCCCTTTCCTCCCTTGGAATGTTCCCAGCCTCCCCAGCTTGAGGGAGATCCCTGGAGAGGTTGTGAGGGCTCTGCATGGGCTCAGGGTCAGTGGCTGAAGTGCAGGAGCCCAGGGCTCTGGTGGGGACTCTCAGAGCTGTTTTCCTTTTGCCTTGCTGCAGGGCGCTGCAGCGGCTGGCTGAAGAGCTTGAGGAGCAGCAGCAGGAGCTGCAGCACTGGAAGGAGGCAGAGGAGCTGAGGAAGTTGAAGCAGAGCAAGAAAGAGCAGAAAAGGCAGCCTCTGGTCAGGGAGGTGGGTGGCTGTGTGAGCAAGAGCCCTGGGGATCTTCCCGCTGAGCTGCAGCCCTGTTGAGAATGCAGCAGCCCCAGGCCGTGCTGGGCAGCCTGCTCCTGGCTGGGGCTGTGCTGGGAAACAACAGCTGGTGCCTGATGGTGCTGCTGCTTCACCAGGGGCTTTGCCACAGCTCTGTGGGTGAGCTGCTCTTTGGGGATCAGGCTGCCTTGGAGTCCTGGCTCCACACAACTCCAGACATGCCCTGGGAAGTCCTGGGTGGCTTTGGTCCAGCATTCCTCCCCACCCTGCTTGTGCCCTGCAGCTCTGAGCCAGGGCCTGCCTGGGAAGTGGGGTCTGCTCCTGCCTGCCTGGCAGGAGAGAGCAGCAGGACCCAGGTGTTTGTGAGCAGCCAGGCTTCCTAAAGAGTCAGGGGTACTCAGCATCCCCAGAAATGAGCCCCAAGGACTGCTCAGGAGGAAGGAGGGCTCTGGAGTTTCCTGCTGGGCTTGGGGCAGCTCCTATGTTGCTGACTGCTTGTGGGTCTGGCACTGAGGGCTTTGGTTTCAGTTGAGCTCACCTGGGTACCAGCTGTGTTCTGGCCTGGGACTTGTAGAGCACCTGGCACAGATGATGCCTGGGCTGCTGTTGTAAAGATCAACAGTGTCCTGCAGCATTTGAGTCCTGCTTTGAAATGCTGATGGCTTTCTCCTGCTCCTCCTGCCCAGAGCATCAACACATCTAGCAGCAGCACCAAGCAGCTGAGTGTCAGTGAGCAGGCAGGCAAGAAGGGCTCTGCCAAGGAGGGCCCAGACTCTGCTGCAGCTGGCAAGGAAGATGAGAAGAAGCAGAGCAAGCTTGCCCCGGCAGACACCTGCTCAGAGCTAGAAGCCAAAGAGCAAGGCCAGGCTGACAGCAAGAACTTGGCCCTGAGCTTTAAGGCCTATGAGGCATCACAGAAAGATGTGGCACGTGTTTTGTCATGCTGGGACAGGGTGCAGGGTGTCCTGCTGTCCCCTTCAAAGCAGGAAGATCAGCAGCAAGCAGAAGATCAGCAGCAGCATTTATCCAGGCCCAGAAGGCAGAAGGCTAAAAAGAAGGAGCGTCAGGAGAGGCAGGAGAAAGAGCTCCTGGAGAAACTGAAGCCTCCTGAGGCCCCCAAGTTGTCTCAGCTGGAAGGGGGAGGTGCAGCAGGGTCAGCCAGTGGCCAAGAAGTCGGCGTGCCCTGCTTGGACATCGAGGTGCTGAGCTCTGCAGATGTGCTGAGCACCATCCTGGAGAGCAGGAAGCTGCCAGGGGCAGAGCAGGTAGGGCCCCACAATGCTCAGGTGCTGAGCCTGCCCCGTGGGGGCCCTGGGGCCTTGTGTCCCAGCGGGTGCCAAGGGCACAGAGCCTTCTCCAGGCTGCTGCTGCTGTCCCTCAGCAGCCTTGTGCTTTGGCTGGGGGCAGAGGGAGTGCTCTCTGTGCAGGCCTCCTGCCTGTCAGCTGCTCTGCCAGTCTGGGGAGAAAGGGGGTGCCAGGGCAGCCCCTGGGCTTTGCTCCCTTCAGCTGAGTCACTTGGGGCAGAGATTCCTCTGCAGGTGCCACCTGTAGTCCTGGCCCTGCTCTGGAGCCTGCTCCCCACCCTGGGCAGAGCAAGGGCTGTGCTCCACCTCAGTCAATCAGAGCTCCCTAACAGCTCAGTGTCTTTCAGGAGGTGTGAGGATAGAGGCCACAGGAGCATGACCAAGGTTTGCTCTTCTGCTTTAGGTGCTGGATGAGCTGGGCCTGGGTCCCTCAGGGCCCCCCATTCCTCCCCCTGCTGTCTACTCTGTGGTTCACTGCCCAGCCAAGCGGGAGGTGCCTGCAGAAGTCCTCCAGCACTTTGTGCTCCTGCCAGCAGCTGCCACAGGGCCAGAAGAGGAGGAGGCTCCTGAAAGTGTTGTGGATGTCCCCACTGTGCCCACAGTGAAGGTGCCAGGACAGGGACCAGGCTGGATGGGGGCAAAGGGGCAGGTGGGATGGAAAAGGGTGAGAGTGGCAGGGCAGTGAAGATGTGACAGGGCCCAAGCCTGCAGAGATCCCTTCTGGCTGTCCAGAAGAAAGAGCTCTGCTTGAAACACAGGGCCAGTCTGAGAGGAGAGGCAAAGCCTCAGCAGCAAAGCCTGCTCTGCCCCTCAAACCTTCAGCTGGGAGGTGCAAAGATGGAGAGGAGCTGGCACTGAGTGCTGAAAGCCCTATCCTGGGCTGATCCCCAGCAATGTGGGCAGCAGGTCAAAGGAGAGGCTTTTGCCCCTGTGCTGTGCTCTGCTCTGCTGAGAGCTCCCCTGCAGTGCTGGCTCTCAGGGCAGGTCTCAGCTGTCTTTCCCTTTGCTCTCTCCCTTTGGGGTGAAGACCTCAGAGGAGCAGGGCACCCCAGCCAGAGGCCATTGGAGAAGGGAGAAAGGCAGCAGCAGCCAGGAGGCTGTGAGGGGAAAGCAGAGCTCTGGCTGTGGCAGGAGAGATCTCCAGGGACCAGCCACAGGACCCCCCAGACGTTCCTCTGAGGGGGACCAAAGGCACGTGGACACCCTGCCCCCCCCAGAGAGCTGTGCCAGGTGAGCTGTGAGGGAGGAGGGATCCCTCTGCTTCAGGGCCAGCTTGCCAAGGAGGTTTCCCACCCCAGCTCCACCATGGCTCCTCCTGCTCTCCTTTGCTCCTCAGCAGTGCCTGAAGGTTCCTCTTTCCCTGCCAGGCTCAGCAGCTACCGCTGGGTAGTGCCTGCCCAGGGCCAGGTGGTGCTGCAGGTCCACTTCAGCTCCGCGCTGCTGGGCAGCTTTGAGCAGAGGCTGCACTTCGAGCTGCTGGGCACCAAGCGCCCCTACCAGCTGCACTGCAGGGGCACCTGCCTGTACCCCACCATCAGCCAGGAGCCACGGTAAGGCTGGCCCCTGGGGCCGTCCCGCTCTGCTGCCCCTGAGCTCAGAGCTGAGACTCTGCCCCTTGTGCCCCTGGGACCTGCCTGAGCCCCCCAGCGTCTCTTGCCGTGCTTGGAGCTGGGCAGCGGTGCTGTGCCTCAGCCAGCACTAAGAGTTCAGCCTTTGGGAGCAGGTTTTGTGCTCAGAGAATCTCACAACTCTTCCTTCTCTCTGTGCCAGGGAGGTGTTTCCTCGCTGCAGGCAGAGCAAGGCAGCTGATGCCATCATCTCCAAGCAGTATGTCCTGAGCACGGGGATGTTCCACTTCGGGCCGCTGCTGTGTGCCAAGGCAAGAGACAGGTAGGTGCTGCCCAGCCCCCAGCTGTGCTGCTTGCAGGACCTTGTGCTTCCAGGAACATGCACCCAGGGGCACGATTCAGGGCAGGCCCGGGCAGAGAGCTGGGAGTTTGGTGGCTTCGAAGGAGCACAGCTGTGGCAACTTGAGCACCTAGCAGGCACAGGAGTGCTGGGGGGCATGGAGCTGATCTTCCTGCCCCCTGGGGGCTTTGGTGGCCAGAGCCAGGTGCTGCTTGCGGCCTGAAAGCAGCTTGGGGTCACTTGTCAGCCCCCATCTCAGCTTCAGCAGCTTTGTGCTGTTTGTTTCAAGTGCTGGGAGCTCTGTGGGTCAGCCTGAAGGAGCAAAGGAAGTTTTTCTGCTGAGGGACTGGAAACCCTCCGTGAAATCTGCAGTGTCAGCAAGACTTGATGGTTGGAGCTGCTGTTGGGGGACAAGCACCTGCAGGGCAGGGCAAATGGGATTTCCATTTTCCTGATCCTCACTGCTGGATAGAGTCTGGCCTTAAAATAATGTCCCTGTAGCTGCTGGCATCTTTCTGTTTTTCACTTCCCTCTTCTTTCAGCATTAGAAATGGAGGTTTGTCTGCAGGGGAGCTCTGGAGAGCTGGTGGCATTCTGACACCCCAGGGAGGTTAAATCAAAAGAGTTTAAAAACCAAAAGAGGATTTGGCCAGGCTGAGGCATTGCCTTTTTTTGACCTTTTCCCACCAACCTCTGTCCCACACCTGAACCAGGAGGTGTTTGTTAACTCTGGGATTCCTCTTGGGAAGGAATCCTTTTGCTTTCCCGCCCTCAGCCTCAGGCTCACCCAGGAGCTGGGCCCAGGCAGTCTCCTGGCTGCTTTGGAAGAGAGAAGCTGAGCTCTTGCCACACTTTTCTGGGAAGCCTGCAGGGAGGGAAAGCCAGCAGAGGAGGGGAGGAATCCAGGTGCCTGCTGTGCTTCTGTTTTGCCAGGCACCTTTGAGGTCCTGGTTTGTAGAAGGCCTCTTGAAGTGGCCTGTGCACACCTCTGGGATGGAGACACCAAGTGTGGGCTGGGCATCCAAGGAAGCAGGGAATGAACACAGGCAGCATGCAAGGTGTCCCTCCCACATGATCCTTTCTCTCAGGCTGCTTGACAGAGCTCCCCTGCAGCCTTTGCCCTTTCTGTGGCCAGGTCCAAGGCTGTGCTGCAGGATGACAACTGCGAGCAGCTCTCCATCTGCAATGTCACCCCCTGGGAGGCAGAGGTGCACTTCTCCTTTGAGCGGGGTGGCAGTGGGGGCACCTTCCTCTTGGAGCCTGCCAGCATGCAGCTGGGACCTAAGGAGAAGCAGGTAGGAGACAGGCAGGTGGGACAGGGAGCAGCAGCAGAGCCCAGGAGCTGCCCCTCCTGCTCACTGAATGTTCTTCTGTGCTTCTCTTTGTGGGGCTGGGGCCAGGAGCTGAGCATCTGGGCATACCCCACTTCACCTGGCCTGGTGGAAGACAGCCTCATCTGCTGCATCAAGGGCAACCCAGAGCCAGTGGTCTTCCACCTGTGCTGCCAAGGGGTGCAGGTGAAGCTGGGGGTCAGCCCCAAGCAGCTGCATTTCAACAGGGTGCTTCTGCACAGGTCAGTCAGGCCAGGGGCACTCTGCTGGGGGTGGCTCTGCTGCAGCTTCCCTTTCCTCAGCTTGGAGGCTGGGCCAGCAGCCCTCTTGCTCCCAGCACTTGCCAGCCTCTTGCTCACCGTTCCTTGCTGGCTGGGATGTCCCATGACAGTCCCCAGCTCTAGCCCCCCAGCAGTGGGTGCCCTGATGCATTTGCTTCTCCTCTGCTGGTGCAGAGAGAGTGGCTCTGGCTCTGGCTCTGCCTGCTGTTGGATCCCCTTCTGCCACCAAGCTCTCCCTAGGGGCCTCCCCTCTCAGGCTTGTGGCAAAGAGCAAAACCTGCAGGGTGGTTTCAGCCCCATGGGGAGGGCTGCTGCCAGCGGCAGGGCTGCCGCTGTGCCCCTCAGCAGCTGGCACTGAGCCTTGGTGTCTCCGCAGCGAGCACAGCAGGAGCCTGCTGCTGCGGAACAGCTGCCCCCTGCCGGTGGCCTGGAGGCTCAGCGGGCTGGAGAGCCTCGGCGAGGGCTTCTCGGTGTCGCAGAGGCAGGGCACGGTCGGGCCCCGCTCGGAGCTGGCCGTGCAGCTGTGCTTCAGGAGCACCAAGGCTCTCGACGTGGAGAAGAAGATCCGCTTGGAGGTGAGGGGACAGGGCCCTGCCTGGCAGAGCTGGGCAGAGTGCTGTGGGCCCTGGGGGATGGAGGCTGTGTCTGAAGGCAAAGAGGGCCAAAGGATGAGCCCTGAGGAGATTCCTTTGAGCCCACATTGTCTGGGCCCTTAGCACCAAGGGACCCTCACTGAAGGATGCTGCTTCTGAATACCTCAGTGCTGAGCAAGAGCTGAGGGTGGGGGGGCAAGAAGCTGGAGCCAGGCAGTGGTGCCAGCACAGAACAAGGGGGAAGAGGCAGGAACTGGAAGCCAGGAGGCTCCAACATCTTTGGTGTGAGGGTGCTGGAGCCCTGGAGCAGGTTGCCCAGAGAGGTTGTGGAGTCTCCTCCTCTGGCTATTAAGGCTTTGTTCCCTGGGGTTTAGAGGCTGCATTGCAGTGAGGCTGCTGCCTGCTAAGAGAGAGTTGGCTGTCATTGCCACCTGCTCTGGGACACCTCAGGACTCTTGTGGGTGTTTGTACATCACACTGCCTCCCAGGCTGGGTAAAGACAGCTGCTAGAGACAAGGACTCCTCTTGTTTAGCAGGAACACTGAGGAGAATGACTTTAGGGTTTGCTTCTTGCTGCCTCAGGTTTCAGATGCAGAGAATGTCCAGGGTGTTGTACAGGTGGAGAACATTGAAGTTGTGGCTGAGGCCTACGAAGTTGCTCTGAACATCACCCTACCTGAAGGTCAGTGGCTGGCCCCAGAGCAAAGGAGTTCAGCTGCATTGCACTGCTGGGGCAAGTGGGGGATGGGATGGGGTGGGGTGGGATGGGGTGGGGTGGGGTGGGATGGGACAGCAATGCAGGCCTGGCATGGATCCATGGCACAGGTCTCTTGCCAGCTGTGTGGAGTAAAGCACTGTCAGGTCACACAGTGCCTTGCCTCTCTCACACCTTGAAGTGTGCCCCTTTGAAACACCAGGGGTGGGAACAAGCAGCTGGCAGTTCCTGAAGGCTCAGTACAGCACATCCAGTGGTTGATCTGTGCTTGGAAGCAAGGAGGTAGAGGCTGAGCTCCTTGGCTGCTAAGCCCTACAGATCCTCTCTGAGTAAGAAGAGCAAAGGGCAGCAAAGCAGGCAGAGAAACCTTGCAAGGCTGGAGACTTGCTGAGCAGAGCTTTGTCCCACCTGAGCTCTCCCAGTCTCTGTCTCCTGACTGGGTGCAGCCTGCAGCAGCTCCAGCATCCTCCCCATCCCTTCCCTCGCTCTGGGGGTGTCCTGCAGGTGCAGATGGCTGTGTGAACTTTGGAGTCCTGGAGGTCCTGGGGAGTGCCAAGCAAGTGCTGACCCTGAGGAACCAAGGGCAGTGCAAGCTTGCATACAGGTTGGTCCAGCTGCCTGCTCTGGGAGTGCCTGGGGCCAGCACCTGCCCAGGCCTGCAGTCTGCTCCTGTGGCTAGAAGCTGTTCCCATGCTGGCTGCCTCATGGTGTGTGTGACCACTGGGACTGTCCTGAGCTCCAGGCTCCATTTGCATGGAGAATCCAGCCCCAGCCCAGCAGTTCTGCACAGCTCAGCAGGCACCACAAGGAGAGCCCCTGGGCTCTGGGGTGCAGTAAGAAGAGTGTGGCCAGCAGGTCAGGGGACATTCTCCTCTGCCTGTCCTCTGCCCTAGGGAGACCACCTCTGGAGTCCTGGCTCCAGCTCTGGGCTCCTCAGTGCAAGAGGGAACCACTGGAGAGAGTCCAGCAGAAACTAGAAAGGTGCTGAGGGGCCTGGAGCAGCTCTGTGAGGAGCAAAGGCTGAGAGCCCTGGGGCTGCTGAGCCTAGAGAAGAGCAGCCCCAGAGGGGAGCTGAGCAATGCTCAGCAGGAGATGAAGGACCTGTGGCAGGCAAGAGGTTGGAGCCAGACTCCTGACAGTGGTGTCCAGGGACAGGCCAAGGGGCAGTGGGCACAAACTGGAACCCAGGAAGTTCCATCTGAGCAGGAGGAGAAACTTTGCTGTGAGGGTGCTGGAGGCCTGGAGCAGGCTGCCCAGAGAGGTTGTGGAGTCTCCTTCTCTGCAGAGATTCCAACCCCCCCCGGCCCTTGTGCTCCTGGGCAAGCTGCTGTGGGTGCCCTACTTTAGCAGGGGGGTTGCACCAGATGATCCCCAGAGGTCCTTTCCAAACCCTCCCATGCTGGGGGTCTGGGATTTTGTGCCCCTGAAGTTGAGGCCAGTCCCTGCTGAGCTCTGTTGCTGTCCTTCCAGGGCTAAGTCCTTTCTCTTCAGGAGACTCTTTAGAGGAGGAATGAAAACGCTGGGGGTGGAGGGGAGCTGCCAGCACTCAGCACTGCCTGGCTCTGCCAGGGCCTGGGGCTCCTAAGCACAGCAGAATTCTTTGGTTGGTTTTTACTGGTCCCATGCCAGGTCCTGGCTGTGCTGCTGGCCCCTGGGCTGTTCACTGCAGAGATCTTCTTCTCCTTCCCTCCCCAGGTTCAGGCTGCGCCCCACAGACCCCGGAAGCCGTGACCTGGCCTCCCACCTCACTGTGCAGCCCCAGCAGGGCCTGCTGCCTGCCTCTGAGCATCCTGTCCGTGTCCAGCTGCTCTTCCACCCCCAGAGGGAGATCAGCATTGAGGACAAAGCCATCCTGCTGTGCCAGGTGAGCTGCCTGGGGCAGGCAGGGTGAGCACAGCTGGGCTGAGGGGGTCAGGAGGACATGGCTGTGCTGGAAAGCAAGCTTTAGCTGGGGAACCTTCTGTTATTTGCACACAGCAAAGGCTTTCAGAAGCCAGCTCTGGCCCTTCCAGTGCTGGAGGGGGCCAATCCAAAAGCTGGGGACAGACTTTGGATGAGGGCCTGCTGGGACAGGACAAGGGGTGATGGTTTGAAACTAAAAGAGGAAGATTCAGCCTGGATAGGAGGAAGAAATGTCTGACACTGAGGGTGGTGCCAGCCTGGCCCAGCTTGGCCAGGGAGGTGGTCATTGCCCCATCACTGGAAGCACTGCAGGTCAGGTTGTTTGGAGCTCTGAAGCACCTGCTCTGCCCTCAGGTGTTCCTGCTGACTGCAGGAAAATTGAAGCAATGACTCCTCCAAGCCAACCCATTCCATGATTCTAAGAGGGGCTGAAAATGCAGTTCTGGAGAAGGACTTCAGAGCAGGGGGATGAGCTGATGGGCACCTGGGCTGTGGCCACAGGCCAGAGCCAGAGGTTGGGCTCTGCTGGATTTACCAAGGCCTGCCCTGGTTGCAGGTGCTGGAGCCCAAGCTGAGGGCAGGAGGGGAGCCCATTGCCAGCATCCCAGTGAGGCTCTCAGCCAGAGCTGTCTTCAGCCAGTACAGCATCAGCCCTGCGGCGCTGCTCGACTGCGGGGCCATGGCCAGCGGCACCAGGAGGGCCTGCAGCTTCCTGCTGCAGAACAGAGGCCTCCTGCCCTTCGAGTTCCTCATCTGCAGAGCAGAGCAGGCTGCAGCTGAGCCCACAAAGAAAAGGTGAGAAGGCCTGCAGCAACCTTCCTGCTGGAGGAGGCCCCACAGCAGGGCTGGCGTGTGGCAGGCAGCCAGGACACACAACCAGGCTGCACTGTGAGTCCTGAGGCCAGGTTTGGGCCCCTTACTCCAAGAGCATTGAGGTGCAGGAAGGTGGCCAGGGAAGGACAACAAAGCTGGGGAAGGGTCTGGAGCACATGGGCTGTGAGGAGCAGCTGAGGCACCTAGCATTGTTTAGCCTGGAGAAGAGGAGGCTGAGGGAAGCCCTTCTGGCTCTCTACAACTCCCTGAAGGGAGGCTGGAGCCAGGTGAGGTTAGTCTTTTCTCCCAAGGAACAACTGCTAGGACAAGAGGACACAGCCTCAAGTTGTGCCAGGGGAGGGTTAGGCTGCACATGAAGAACAATTTCTTCCCCTTGAGGCTTGTCAAGGCCTGGCCCAGACTGCCCAGGGCAGTGGTGGAGTGCCTGCTCCTGGAGGGGTTTCAGAGCTGTGGAGAGGTTGGTGCTGGTCTCCTCTCACAGGTAATTAGTGACAGGGAAAGAGGGAATAGCCTCAAGCTGTGACTGGGTAGGTTCAGACTGGGCATTAGGAAAAACTGTGTCCCAGCAAGAGTGGTCAGGACAGGAATGTGCTGCCCAGGGAGGTGGTGGAGTCACCAAGCCTGGGTGTGTTTGAAGGTCGTTTAGATGTGGTGCTTGGTCTGTTCCAGCCCCAACACCTCTGTGACTCTGTGAGGTGTGGTGCTGAGGGCCATGGCTTAGTGGTGACCTGTAGTGCTGGGGTCAGTCTTGGCCTTGCTGACCTTAAAGGTCTCTCCCAACTAAACAAGTCCATGTTCTGTGAGCCCTGGGTTATTGTCTGCCTGTGCAGTTGGCTTGTGAGCAGGGAGGAGAGAGATGCCAGAGAATCCTCCTGCTCATCCTCATGCAGCTGCTGCTGGAGCCCATCTGCCCATCAGCTACAGCCACAGGTGGTGCAGGGGGCTGTGAAGAGCAGGAGGACTTTCTTCCCTGGGGAGGAAGGGTTGGCTGTGGAGAAGGGCAGGAGGAGCTCAGCCTGAGGGATGTTCTCTGCTCTCTCCTCTGGGTGCACATCAAAGGAAGTTCTCCGACTCCCACAAGCAGGGGAGCTCCAGTGGAAGGTCTGCTGCAGCCAAGCAGAGCAAGCCCTTGCTGCCAAAGGAAACCAAGCCCTCCGTGAAGGTGGGTGGCTCCTGCTCCCCAGGACAGGCTCCTCCCCTGCTGTGCCCAGGCTGGGGGCTTGTGCCCACGGCATGGGACAGGGGCTGCATGGGGGAGACCCATCCTCTGCCAGCCATGAGCAGAGGAAGGAGCTGCTCAATGCTGTGCTCTTGCTCAGCCCTGGAGCTGTGGGGCCAAGGGGAAGGGATCTGTACCTGGGAGCTGCTGGCCAAAATAAGGCTGTGAGTGCCACAGCTGTGGAGTGTCCCTGCTGAACTCCCAGTCCAGGGACAGGAGATGACCTTGCCTTGCCTTCTGCCCAGTCTGCTCTCCTCTCTGATGGTTTCTCACAGTTCTCTCTGCTCTCCTGTTTCACATTGGAGGCTGAAGGACCCCAGCTCCCACCTTCACCCTTTACAGCCCAACTCCTTTCTCTAAGCCACTCAGGCTAGGCCTGCACATCTCCTTAGCTTGTTCCTCTCATCCTGGGTTGTGCTCTGGGCCCTGGTGTCGTCCCTGCCTGCCCTGGGCCCAGCTGGAGGCCAAGGCCCAGGGTCCTCCTTGCTGGGATGCTCAGAGTGAGGCTGTTTGCCATCAGCCTCTGCTGGGACTCTTTCTGCAGGCTCGCCTCACCCTGGGCATGTTCACAGTGTCCCCTGCCTTTGGCTCCATCCTTCCTGGGGAGCAGCAGCTGGTGACAGTAGATTGTGCTGCGGAGCTGCCAGGGCCGTGCCAGGAGCAGCTGCTCATCGACATCAGCAACAGAGACCCCAGGGACAACCCTCTTGGCATCCCCTACACCCTGCTGGCCGAGTCCTGCCTTCCAGGTGAGTGCTGCCCACGGGTTCCTGTGGCCAGGCTGCTGCTGCTCGGCACCCAGCCTCAGTCCTGGGACAGAGCAGACAGCCTGAGCCTGACGTTGCATCTCTCTGCGAATCCTCAGAGGTTCTTGCCAAGCCCACCAGTGGGAGAGGCTGGGAGGGATGCATGGAAGGATCAAAAGAAACCCTTTCAGACTGAGGGTGCCTGAGCTCCATCCTCACAGGCAGCTCCCCCACCCAAGGCTGGGGTTTGCAGCTCCCTGGGCAGAAAGAGCTTCTCAGAGGCCAGCAGGGGCAGGGCAGGTCAGCAGGAAGGATTCTCCATCCTCAGCCCTCCCTCTGCTCTGCTCACAGCATTCGTGGCTGATGACCTTGAGTCCATCTTTGAGGGGCATCAGATCTGCAGCAGCAGCAACCTCTGCCAGGTCCTCCAGACAGTGCAGGAGCAGCAGGGGGTGTTCCTCACAGATGAGAACAAGTTCATCTTCACCAACGTCCTGGTTGGGCACCAGGCCACGGCACGCTTCAAGATCTGCAATGTGAACAGAATCCCCTGCGATGTGCTCCTCTCCATCAAACCCAGCCCCAGCAAGGTAAGAACAGGAGGCCTTGGGGAGTCTCTGAAGGCTGTGTGGCATCTGCCTTGTTCTCCAGCTTCCTTGCTTCCTTTTGCCCAGCCTAGTGCAGCTCAGGGCAGGTGAGAGCTGGGCTGCATTCAGTGTGTCTCAGGCAAGGTTTTAGCTCCAGGCTCCTGGGGCTTTGGAGTGAGACCTGAGCCCTTCTGAACATCTCTTGGAAGCACAGGCAGAGGAGGAGCTTTTCCTCAGCTTTGAGCCAGGGCTCAAAGCAGACCCTTTTGGGGTGGGCTTGGTCTCCTCTCAAAAGGAATAAGTGCTAGGACAAGAGGACATGGCCTCAGGTTGTGCCAGGGGAGGGTTAGGTTGGACATGAGGAGCAATTTCTTTCCCTTGAGGGTTGTCAAGGCCTGGCCCAGGCTGCCCAGGGCAGAGGTGGAGCCCCATCTCTAGAGGGATTTCAGAGCTGTGGTGCTGAGGGCCATGGTTTGGTGGTGACCTGGCAGTGCTGGGCTTAGAGTTGGACTTGATGATCCCAAAGGTCTCTTCCAACCAAAGCCATTCTCTGCTTTCCTTAGGCTCCCTGCTCTTTGCCCCTTCTCTTTAAAGGCCAGGGGCAGGTTCTTTGCAGGGTTCTCCATGCAGTCCCCACTTCCCATGTGTGCTGGAGGTCTGAGCAGCGCTGAAAGCAAGCTTTGCACTCCTGGGCTTGATGGCAGCCCCCTGGGGCAGCACTGCTTTGGATTCCCCCCCGAGACAGATGGAGCCTGTCTAGGGAAGCCAGAAGGGGGCCACACTGTCTGGGGCTGTTCCTCATGATCCTTGTATGGGTGAGACAGCAGCACATGGAGAAAAGTTTCCTCCTAACAGCCTTCTCTGGGCTTCCCCAAGCTGAAGAGCCACTCTGGCCAGGTGTTTGAGGTGGATCCTGTCCGGCTGTCCGTGCCCAGCTGCTCCCAGGCCTTTGCCACGGTCACCTTCACTCCACGGAAGGTGAAGAGCTACCATTGCACTTTTGAGGCCTCCCTCGATGTCCACACAAGGTAACTCACCTCAGGAGAGCTTGGGAGGGGACCTTCCTGAGAGCTCTTTGAGTAGCCTGGGGTAGAGTACTCAGCGTTACAGCATCCCAGCAGGGAGGGGCTTGGAAGGGAGCTCTAGGGATCATCCAGCCCCACCCCCTGCCTGAGCAGGGCACCCACAGCAGCTTGCCCAGGATCCCCATGGCCAGGGGACTGTGGAATCTCTGCAGAGAAGACTCCCCAAGCTCTCTGGGCAGCCTGCTCCAGGGCTCCAGCACCCTCACCTCCAGGATCCCCTCTGGGGCTGCTCTTCTCCAGGCTCAGCAGCCCCAGGGCTCTCAGCCTCTCCTGCTGACAGAGATGCTGCAGAGAACTCAGAAGCTGTAGCTGCGAGATCCAGCAGAGCCGGGGAGTCAGTGCCCTGCTGTAGCCTGCAGCAGTGCCTGTGAGGGCAGTGGGACACTGACACTGGCCCAGGGTGCCCAGAGAGGTGGGGAATGCCCCATGCTTGGAACCATGCCAGGTCAAGTTGGCTGGGGCTCTGAGCAAACTGCTGGAGTTGCCAAGGGCCCTGCTGCCTGCAGGGGGCTTGGACTGGATGAGCTTTCAAGGTCCCTTCCAAGCCAAAGCATTCCAGGATTCTCTGATGCCAAGGAGCCAACAGGGAGTGGATGAATCAGGAAGCAATGGAGCTGTGTGCAGCTTCAGCTGAGCTGGAGAATGCCAAGGACAGAGGATTGTTTCCATGCCCTGAGCCAGCTGCCCTTGTTGCCTCCTTGTTCCTGTGCTCAGGAGGTGATCTGGTGGATCTCCTGGGGTGCATGAAGATCTTTGATGCTAAAGGAGCCATTGGATCCCCTCTAAAAGACCCCAGCTCTTCTGCCCTAGGCCCTGTGTGTGTCCTGGGCCTGCCTTGCCCTTGCCCAGCCCTTTAGTAGCTGAGCTGGGACTGGATCCATCAGTCTGCTGCCCTAAGGAGCAATTCCTGCTCTGAGCCTCTGTGGAGATCACCTTCCCTGCTGGGGTTGCCCCTTCTGCCTTGGACACCTTTTCCATGCTCTGCTCATGCTCCTTGCTTCTGTCTCACCTCAGCACAGCCAGGGAACCTGCCCCATGGCCTCTGTCACCTCCTCATGTCTCTGCTGCCCTGCAGGGCTCCTCTGAGTGAAATGGTTTGAACTGGTGCTCTGGGAGGCTCTGGCTCTGCAGAGCAGATTCCTCTTGGATGGGACTGGGAGGAGAGGGGCAAGGGGGAGCTGTGTCCTGGGGGCCAGGAGCCCCAGGCAGGGGAAATGCAGCAGGTGGCCCTGGCTCCACTGCTTGCCAAGTGAGCAGTGGCTCTGCTGCCCCTCTCCTGCAGCCCTGCAGCAGTGAGAGCACAGAGCCTGAGCTTTGAGATCAGCGGCGAGGGGAAGCTGCCGGAGGTGAGGGTCCTGCGCCCGGCGCTGAAGGACAGGAGAGGGAACCCCCTGCTGCTCTTCAGGAGGCTCCTGCTGGGGGCCTGGGAGAAGCTGCCCCTGGTCCTGCAGAACTCTGGCCCTGTCCCTGCCCAGGTGAGCAGCTGCTGAGGGAGCTCTGCTCTGGGAACAAGGCTGCTGCTGGGCAGGAGAGGGCCCAGCGCAGCCGGTGAGGGTGGGCAGGGGCCCCACTGCTCTGCAGGTGCCCTTGGAGCCCAAAGGAAAGCCTTGGCTTGTGCTCAGAGCCCCTCTGTGGCAGGAGGACGACCTCCTGAGCTTCTGCTGTGGCAAAGCAGTGGGCAGAGGCTCGTGCCTCAGCAGCCCTTCACTTTTGCCTCCACCTCCTTTGCAAGCTCTGCTGCTGTCCTTGCCAGCCTTGAGCCAGCCCTGGGCTTTGTGTTTTCCCTGCCTCAGGGAACAGCCTGGGAAGGGGCCTCAGAAAGTCTGTTGGAAGCCCCTGGCTGACTTCTGCTTGCCAGGAAGGGAGTTCCTCTGGGAAAGGGGATTTTGGGACCTTCTCAGGGAAACACAACTCAGAGAGTCAGGCTGGAGCCTTCCTGTCCTGCCTGGTTCTGTTTCCATCCCCTCCCAGTGTCTCTGGATGCCTGGCTTTGGGCTGGTTTCGCTCCAGCCTTGTGCTCAGAGCTGTGTTGGAAGGGGGGCAGCGTGCTGGGCTGCCCGTGGTGGAACAGCAGCAGTGTGGGCTCAGGCCCTGGGCCATGCTGTGCCCACCCCAGTCTGGTCCTGCTCTTTTCCCAGGTGCTGCTGGACCTGCTGGATGAAGAGAGAGTTTTCTTCTTGAAAGCCAGGCCCAGCACCAAATGCCTCTACCAAGCTGTGGGCATGAAGGACTCTGCTGGGGAAGGTGAATTCATCACCCATGAAATGTGGTCACTCACAGAGGGAAAACTTGTGTCCTGCTGCTGGCTTGGCCAAGCAGCAAGCAGCTGTTGGCCAGAGCTTGTGTCCTGGGGCTCTCTGGGGCTGTTGCACATGGACTCTTTGCAGGGTTGATTTCTACCTGGCAAGCTCTAGGAAGCTTTTCCATTCTTATGGAGGTGGTGGGTTGAGTCCTGGGGGGGGTAACACCACTTCAGTGGAGCATCTGAGGTCTGTGCTGCATATGGGGAGTCCCCAGCCTGAAAGGAGGCTGCCCCTGAGCTCACAGCCAGCCAGCAAAAGCCCAAAGCACTCTGACTCAGCTCTGCTTAAGGCAGGAGCTATCTGGCTGCAGTTTGAGCCAGGGCTGAGCACTGAGCTGAGCTTAAGACAACTAACAGGGATGGCCCTGGTAGTGTCACAGCTTTGTGACCATGGGAGGAGGGTCTGGAAGCACTGGTGAGCCAAGCTGTGCTTAGAGACAGCTGGTTTTCAAGCTCCTGTTCCTTTTCTGGAGCATGGAAATGTTTGCAGTGCCTCACCTGTCCCTGGTGTCCATCTCTGTGCAGAGAGGAAGCCCCACACTGCTTCCCTGCTCCTGCAGCGTGGGCAGACAGCAGAGTTTGAGGTGGTTTTCAAGCCCACCCTGGCCCAACGCCTGGAAGGGAAGCTCCACCTGTCCGTGCTGGACAACCCCTCTGAGACCACCATCAGGCTGCTGGGGGAAGGCTATGAAGATGACTTCACCCTGGACAACATCCAGGGACTAGTGGCAGACAGGGAGGAGCAGAAGCTCCCTGAGAGCAGCCTGGAGGAGGACAGCCTGGAGGGTAAGAGGAGAGGCTGCCAGGGTGTAGCAAGGAACCTCCAGGGCTGGGCACACCTTGTGGCAGCACAGGGCTGGCCCAGATTTAGCAGCCAGCTGCTGTCACCTTTTGTAGCCTGCAGAGCAGCCTTGCTTGGGAGCCCCAGGGCAGGTGCCCTGTCAAGGGAGAAGTTTGCAGGCCAGCAGGGAGGGCTCAAAGGAAGCAGCTTTTGATTGAGGAGCTCTAAAAGGAGGTCTGCCAGCCCATGGGGTGCTGTGAAGAGCACATCTGATCATTTGTGTCCTCTCTGGGTGGACTGCTTGGTGGCTAAGGAATTGGTTGGATAGTCACAGCCAGAGGATAGTGATCAACAGCTCAATGTCCAGATGGAGACTGGTGTCCCTCAGGGGTCCATGCTGGGCCCAGAGCAGCCCTGCAGAGAAGGACTTGGGGGTGCTGGAGGGTGCAGATCTGGAGGTGAGCTGGCGCTGTGATCTCAGCCCAGGCCCAGACATGTCCTGGGCTGCATGTCCCAGGGGAAGGAAGGCTTGGAGAAGGTAGAGCTGGAGTCCTGTGTGTCTGTGGGGGGCAGAGGGCTCTCCCCTCATGCTGAGAGCTCTCTCTCTCATTGCCAACAGCTGACCCAGGGGATCACATCCAGTTTGGGTTCTGTCCCGTTGGCACCCCCTGCACCGTGACCTTCACCATCGCCAACCGCAGCAGGGGGCAGGCCCTGCGCTTCCAGTGGCTGCCTGAGCCTCCCTTCCACTTCTGCCCCCAGGTGAGCTTGGTTGTCTCTGCTTTTCCCTGCTGCTCAGACCCTGCCTGGCAGCTTTCTGGGAGCCACCATGGAGCAGTGAGAACCCCTTTCAGTGCCACCTAGGAGATGCCATCCCTGGCTTTGCTGGGGCCAGAAGAGCTCCGTGTTGTGGGACATGGCATCTTTTGGTGGTGTTCTTCTCCATCAAAACCCAGATAAATCCTCAGTAAGATGCAGTTTGACACAATCCCAGCATGGTGGGAGTTGGAAGGGACCTCTGGGAGTCATCTAGTGCAACCCCCCTGCCAAAACAGGGCACCCACAGCAGCTTGCCCAGGATCACAATGGCCGGGGGGGTGTGTTTGAATCTCTGCAGAGGAGGAGACTCCACAGCCTCTTTGGGCAGCCTGCTCCAGGGCTCCAGCACCCTCACAGCAAGGAATTTTCTCCTCTGGCTCAGATGGAACCTCCTTGGTTCCAGTTTGTGCCCCTTGCCCTGTCCCTGGGCACCACTGAGAGGAGTCTGGCCCCATCCTCTTGTGCCCCAGCTTCTAGCTCTTGATAAGCTTTGAGAGATTGTCTCTCAGGCTGCTCTTCCCCAGGCTCTCAGCCTCTCCTCACAGAGGTGTTGCTGGCACAGCTGCTCCCCACGCCCACAGCCTGTGATCCCTTGCCAGTGATCCCAGGTTGGTCTTGGCTCTCTGCTTCTCCCTAGGTGGGACACCTCCATGCTGGCTGTGTGAAGGACATCACAGTGACTTTGCAATCAGAAGTTGAGGTCACCTTTAAAAAGCACCCAGTGAAGTGTCAGGTGTCCAGGATCTCCTTCCAGCTGCCACCAGAGGAGGTCCCTGACTGGGATGACAGCCTGCATGCCATCAAGTGGGTGGATACCACAAGGGCCCCAGGTGCCACCTGGCCTGTCAAGAAGAAGGTGAGAAGCACAGCAGCAAAAGCTCCCTGAGCTGCCACAGGAAGGTCTGCTGATGGCAGCAGATCTCCATCTCTGCTGGCTGAGCTGCTCCTCCTGACAGTGAATCCATCCCTGAATGGGAACCAGCAGGATGTGTTAGAGGAAAGGATGCTGCTGAGGGATCTGAGGGCTCAGACAAGATGGGGAAGTCTCTTGGACAAGAGAGGCCAACCCTAAACCAAGAGCTGAAGTGTTGCAGTCTGTGTTGGATGGGAGCTCACAGTTTTGAACCCACTTGCACAGCATGGTGGGGGTTGGAAGGGACCTCTGGAGGTCATCCAGTCTCAACGCCCTGCTAAAGCAGGGACACCCCCAGCAGCTTGCCCAGGATCACAATAACCAGGGGGGGTTGAGATCTCTGCAGAGAAGGAGACTCCACAGCCTCTCTGGGCAGCCTGCTCCAGGCCTCCAGCACCCTCACAGCAAAGAATCTTCTCCTCCTGGTCAGATGGAACCTCCTGTGCTCCAGTTTGTGCCCCTTGCTTCTTGTCCTGTCACTGGGCATGACTGAGAAAAGAGTCTGGCCTCATCCTCTTGCCCCCCAACCTCCTGCCCCCGACTTTAGCTGTTGGTCAGCACTGAGCAGATCTCCATTCCCTGGAGTTCAGATCTGGTTTAGATTCAGTGCCTTTGAACTCCCAAGGAGTTGAATCCCCTGCTTCTTGTTTTGGCTGCAGAGCAGCAGTAGCAGCACTCTGCTGTGTGTGCTGCGGAGCCCCCCAGCACCCTGGGGCTGAGCTTTGAGCGTTGTCTGCACTGAGCAAGGCAGCAAAGCTGGCCAAGGGTCTGGAGAGCAGGGCTGATGGTTGGACTCGACAATCATCCAGGTCTTTTCCAACTCCAACGCCCTCTGCTGTTGGCTGTGGGGATCTCAGCAGCAGCTTCTGCTTTGACTTTCCTTGCCCAACACACTTCTCTTGGGTGATGGCTCTGCCCCAGCTGCTGAACCACTGCAAGACCTGGAACCCAAATCGTTTTGCCTAGCAGAGGCAGAGCAGTCAGAGACTTTCCAAATGAGTTCACTCCCACCCCCGAATGCCCCTTCCCAGCCCCCAGCAGTGTGGTGGCTGCCCCACACCAGACATCTCTCCGGAAAGTCCTTTGTCCTAAAAAGAGTTTCCGGAGCTGTTCATTCTTGGGGTTCTCCACCCACAGCCTCCAGGAGGGAAACTGGAGGCCGCTAGGTTTATAGGGGCCAGGAAAAGCAAGGTCAGGCACTGGTACCCAGTGGCAGTTCCCACGTGTGTGCTTGCAGTGCTGGCGCTGCTGGCTTTGGTCAGCAGGTGACACACAGCCTACAGCAGAAGGGTCTCCTGCTGCTGTCTTCATGGGATGAGCCATGGGAATGTCCTTCCTAGCCCCTCTGTGTGGCTGCTGTTGGAGGCTCCCTGATCAGCCTGGCACTCAGGGCCCTGCTCAGTGACTCTTCTCTTCTCTTTGCAGGTGCTGGAGCCAGAGGCAGAACCAGCTCACACTGTCTTGGAGAACAGCAGCCGTGAGGTGCAGATTTTCCTCAGCGCTGTTGTCACTGGCTCAGAGTGTGATGAAGAGGTTATTAATTAATATGAAACACAGAAATATTAATTGTATTAATTATTAAAATAATTAATAACCACTATTTGATGTACATATTCTAGTGCACAGCTGTGCAATACATCCCAGAAGTGGTTTAGTATTTATCATTTGGACTCCATTGGAATATTTACAGAGTTAATTTCTATGAATCTAAAGAAGGGTGCAATTCCACTGCTTGTCCACCAGATGGCGGGTTGATGGGACATTGGCAGCTGCCTAACTCTAGAGAGAGACATTACAATGCATCAGAGGTGACTTTGCTAGACGTGGGTGCTTTGAACCAAATGTTAATGAGTAAGTGGAAAGCACGGGGGAAGATTCACTGTGTCCTTTGTTGTAGCAGTCTGCTGTCACCGGGCTGGCTCCTGACTGGTCCAGATGGTGACAGTGGGGGGCAGCCTTCTCCCTCCCACGGCAGCAGAGAAGAGATGGAATGGAGGCTAGCTGGCAGGCAGGTTCCCTTGGCAGGACTGTGGCGGCTCCCTTGAGATGGCAGGGAGCGGTCCTGTGGGATCGGCCTGGCAGGGCCGGCAGGGCTGGTCCCAGGACGGGGTCGGCCCTGTGGCAACGACCTTCGGGGCCGGCGTGGACAGCCCTGGGGAGGAAGTGCGGCTGCATGAAGCAGCGACTTCCCCTTTGCTTGGCTCGAAGGTGTGGACGGGACCCTATCGGAGTGGTCCCAGCTTTGGAGCACAGGGCATGGACTCCTCTTCTCTCCCACAACAGTGGCATCATGCAGGCATGCGATGAAGCACTGGTCCTGCTTGCTGAGCTGACACCCAGGGTTGTGCAGCTTGTTAGTCTGCTGCTTAAGGCTGAGGCAGATGTTTGGACTGCTGGACTCGGCTAGTCTCTTCCCTGGCAACTGGGCAGATCTTACCCTCAGGGGTCCAGTCCTCTTGAAGACATGGCAGGGTCTTCCGGCCTGTGAGACTGGTAATACAAGGCTGTAGCTTCTCAGGCGCTCAGCGTATGTCACTCCTCTGGAGATACTCTCAGGGCCAAGGCTCAACAGGCCTGCCTGGATGCAGGCTTAAGAGCAAGGCTATGGCATGAGGTTAGGCTGGAGCAAGGAGAGAGAGCAAAGTGAAAGAGGGCAACGTATTTACAAGTTGGGGTAATACTTACAGGTTTCTTGCGGCTAGACTTGGCCAATGGGCATGCCGTAAACAATCGGCTGCAGCCTACAGGAAGCATGAAGCTAGAATGATGCCATACTTGGTATTAGCACCAGCATCCCCTGCCATGGGTGTGTGCGGTGGGCTGTGCTGCCTCGGCCTTTGTTCCCCTCATGAAAGGAGAGGGAACTTGTCCGCATGCTGGGACAGGTTTCAGTATCTGGGCATAATTCTGGGCATAATGTGCCTTCACCACACTGAGCTCCACCCCTTCTAAACAATTCCAGTGGCTGCTAATACTATCCATCTCATCTAAAACAACAGCTACAATGAGTAAATAAAGTTCACAGTCCATTCTGGATACTTTCCGATGGAGATGATTCAGGAGTCCAAAAACCAGGCACCAAGAAAACAGAAAACAGTTTGTCTCTCTGCATTGCAGCAAAGAAAAGGAGCAGGGACTCTCAGGTGACTCAGGACTCTCAGGTGACTCAGGGCTCTCAGGGCTCTTAGGGTTCGTGCTCCGTAGATGCCTCATGGATTACTCCTTTGGGCACAAGGTTGTATCTGTACAGCACTCTGAACTGAAACTCTCTCAGCTAAAGTTGGATTTCTTTGGGGAATGCACTGAATTTCTCCATTCTCTTGCATTACCCAATAAGTGTGACCAGGACCTTCAGCAGAAACCACCCCTTAGACAGGTTTGGCCTCTCCTGAAGGAGAAAATATCCAAACAGTTTTGCCTAACAGATCCTTTTCTCTAACAACAGGAACTCTATCACCTTCTACCTTTCGGGACAAACCTGAGTGTGCAGGTCCAGCTCCATTCACTGAGCCTCTGCTATTTACCAGCCAGGTTGCTGCTGCTAGATGTTTCTCCCAGAGTGGTCTTCAGCAAACTATTGTAGTGCTCAATCTTCCCTGCAGCTGGTGCAGAGTAGGGGATGTGGAATATCCACTCCATGCCCACACAGCCAGGCACAGCCAGGCCAAAAGGCTCCTGCCTTCTGCCTCCTGCTTTCTCTCCCCAAACCCCGCACCATAAAGACCACAACCAACCAACCAACCTCACCGTCCCCAGCAATTCCCCTGGCCAAAGCCAAACATTAAAAACAAATTCTCACAAGAGCAAGGAGAGCTCCCTCAGCCTCCTCTTCTCCACACTCAACACCCCCAGCTCCCTCAGCTGCTCCTCCCCAGCCCTGTTCTCCACACAGAACAAGGGGACACAGTCTCAAGCTGTGCCAGGGGAGGTTTAGACTCGAGGGGAGGAGAAAGTTCTTCACCAAGAGAGTCATTGCTCATTGGGATGTGCTGCCCAGGGAGGTGGTGGAGTCCCCATCCCTGGAGGTGTTCAAGAGGGGATTGGATGTGGCACTTGCTGACATGGACTAGTCATGAGGTCTGTGGTGCCAGGTTGGACTCGATAATCTTTGAGGTATCTTCCAACCTTAGTGACACTGTGACACTGTGACACTGTGAGACTGTGACACTGTGACACTGTGAGACTGTGATACTGTGACACTGTGACACTGTGACACTGTGAGACTGTGATACTGTGACACTGTGATACTGTGATACTGTGACACTGTGACACTGTGACACTGTGAGACTGTGAGACTGTGATACTGTGATACTGTGAGACTGTGATACTGTGACCCTGTGACACTGTGAGACTGTGACCCTGTGACACTGTGAGACTGTGATACTGTGACACTGTGATACTGTGACCCTGTGACACTGTGAGACTGTGACCCTGTGACACTGTGACACTGTCACACTGTGATACTGTGATCCCCTTCCCCAGCTTCGTTGCCCTTCTCTTGAGCAGCTCTGTCCCTCAATGTCCTTTTAGTGAGAGGCCCAGAACTGAGCCCAGTGCTCCAGGTGTGGCCTCCCCAGGGCTAAGATCACTGCCTGGTCCTTGGGGCCACACTGTAGCTGATCCAAGGCAAGATGTGAATCAGAGAGAGAGAAACTACTCAGCAGCTGAGACTGCCCAGCAGGGATTCTTTCACAGTCTCTGTGCAGTGCTAGACACAGCACTGCCACACAGGGGGCATGGTGTCCAGGCTGGGAAAGGGATGCTGGAGGTAGATGAATGTTCAGAGGGGTCAGTAGAGGTTGATGGAGAGGGAGGGCAGACAATGCAGGTGGACCAGGGCCCCCCACCAAAGCAGGGGAGTGCTCCCCATCCTCGGCCCAGATCTGGCTTGGGTCAGCTGCTGCCAGGCTGGGGACGGTGATCTCCACTGCAGGGACACAGCACCCTGTGCCCTTCCTAAGGTGGCACAAACCCAACCACTCTGCTGCCCTGAGAACCTCTCTGCTCCCCTTCTCCTGCTGGCACAACTGCCACCACCCTGCTGCCCTCAGCACTCCCCCTCTTTGGGCAAGGGGCTCAGCCACCCAAGTGTAACCCTCAGGCCAGGCAGGGCTCAGCACTGGCAGCAGAGTCCTGCTCTGCCCAGCGTGTCCCAGGGCTGTGGCACATCCAGTGCCTGTCAGGACAGAGCCCAAGCCCCAGCTGAGCCCCTCAGGAAGGCCTCAGCTGTGCTGGGCCAGGGGCTGCTCCTTGGGCCAACAGCCACATCCCTGCCTTTGCCTCCAGGTTGATCAGAGCTGTGGGGTCTTGAGCAGAACAAAGGAATTTAGAGAAGATTTGTTCTCTGCTGTTTGCTTGTGGCTTGGTTTATTTTTCTAAAGGCGTTTCTGGAAGTCCTTTTGTAACTAGCTTTGGCTTTGTCTTTCTGTCAAGATGTCAGGTTTGAAAGGGACCCCAAGAAGCATCTAGTTTGGGGTGCAAGGCACTGTCAAGATCATCTCATTGCAGCACTTCCTCCAGAGGCAGTGTCACCTCCCACTAGAGCTGGCTGCCCAAGGCCTCATCCAACCCAGCCTTGCACACTGTCAGGCACAGGGCAACCACAGCCCCCCTGGGCAGCCTGTTCCTGCCTCTCCCCATTGGTGGGAAGAATTTCTTCCTCATCTCCAGTCCCAGGCTCCTGTCCTCAAGCTGCAGTCATTGTGCCTGCTCCTGGTACTGCCAGCCCTTGTCAGAAGTCCCTGCCCAGCTCTCCTGGAGCCCCTGCAGGTTCTGGCAGGCTGCTCTAGGGTCTTCCTGGAACCTTCTGTGGTTCCTGGGCTGGAGGCAGCTGGGGGTGCTGGCACAGCCACCCTGGGGGCAGGGGGAGCTGAGCTGAGTGGTGAGAGGGTCTCCACTGGGGAGGTGGCCTGAGCTGGCACCTTGGCAGCACTGCAGCATTGCAGGGCCCCAGGAGTGAGGCCAGGCCTGGGAGAGAGGCCAAGAGCAAGCAGGGCAGAGCATGGGTGCCCAGGAGAGAGGAAAGGAGCAGGCAAGCAAGGCCTGCCCTGGCCCCACTGCCAAGAGCCTCCGAAAGAGAAGCCAGAGCCTCAGAGCTGCTGTGAGTGCAGCAGGGATTGAAAGGAGGCTAGAGGGACAGCCCTGCTGTGGCCCAGGCTCCTCTGCTTGCCACCCCCTGTGCCCCCATGGTGACAGGATGCAGTCTGGGGCCTTGGTGACAGCCTGGGGTGATTGTGAGGTCACAAAGGCCCTGGGGGGCACAAATGCCCCCAAACAACCCCCCCCAGGGGAGTGGAGCATTTGCCAGGGCCGCTGGAGCATCAGGTTGCTCTTGGCTGCAGCAAGGTGCCCAGGCTCAGGCATTTGCTGTGTGGCAAAGGACTTGTGGAGATGCCACTGAGGTCTGTGAGGAAGAGGAGGCCCCGGGCCAGCCCTGCCCAGCATCCTGCAGCAGGCAGCAGCAGGCAGGAGGAGCAGGCAGGACCTTCGGATGGGCCTCCCCCTAGCAGAAGGAGAAGGCTCCATCAGGTTCCTGAGGAGACAGGTGAGCCCAGAGCACTGCCCCGGGCAGCTGGGGCCAGGGCACAGTTGTCTGAAGCCTCCCTGGCAGAGGGCAAAGTGCCCAAGCCATTCCCAGGCCTTGCCAGGGGAAAAGGGAGGCTCCTGGGGGAGCAGGAGCGTGGCAGCTGGAAGCACCAGACGCTGCTGGCTTCTGCTGCCATCTCTGCCACCCTTGCCAGGGCTAAGAGTTTGCTTTGGCCTTTCAGGGAGTCCAGCTGAGAGGCAGGAGGAGCCACAGCAGCAGCAGCTGCTGGCTGAAGAGCAGCGGCCAAGGAGACGCAGAAGAAGGCGGCGTCCAGCACGGCGCCAGAAGCCGGTGTGAGATCCCAGCCTGGCCTTAGCTCAGCTGCGGGGCTGCGTGCTGGAGCCCTGCAGGGTGCCCTCCATGCCTCTTCTCATGCTCTGCTCCTTTCTTCTCTTCCAGTTCTCCTGCCAGTACCGCTGCTTCTCAGTGTTCAGGGCTGCTGGAGCTAGCCACAGGCCTGCTGTGCAGACAGGCGGGAAGAGTAGGTGCCCTTGGCTTGGGGCTGCAGCCTGGGGGAGGAGGGCTTCTGAATCCTGAGAGTGAGAGAGCTTTAGGCCCAGACTGCAGGAGCAGCTTCAACAGCCTGCAGAGGTGCTGCTGGCTTGGCAGCTGCAGCTACAGGCACCCCCGGGGGCACTTGAAGCGGGAAGGAGGAGGCCTTGAGGGCTTGATCCCCACGAGTGTGTCATGAAAAGTCCCACCCAGTGGGGCCTGCTTTCTCAGCAGCAGCACAGGACATTCTTTTGCTGCTCAAAGCTCAGGGCCATTAGGAGCCCTGGCAGTTCCTGCTTAAGGACTTCTTGCCCCTCCTTGCTGCACCTCACTTCTCCGCTTGACCAATGCCCAGAGATCGGCCGAGGGAGTTTTCAGGCTGCCAGCCTGATGCCAGCTTGCTTTCAGCTGGCCTCCAGTTCAGGGCACCTGTAAGGCCAAAGCCAAGAGAGTGCCTGGAGGAAGCATTGCTTTCAGAAGCAGCTCACAGCAATCTCCTCCCTCTGTCAGGTTACACAGCGTGGCCTGCTGTCTTTCCATCCCTAACGCCAACAGAGAAGATCCTACTTTCAGAAAGGGACAATAGAATGGGGTGGGATTTGCTCTTTGCTCCTTGCCACTCGTCCTAATCCTGTCTTCTCCTTCTTCTCTGCAGTAATTCTGCCCCCCTCGGCCTTGGCTCAGCTCAGTAAGTGAATATTTGACTGGGGAACAACACACTTGGGCTGCCCAGGGCACGAGCCAAGCTGCTGAGCAGCTCTCAGCAGTGCACAGGGCAATGCTTACAGCTAAGCCAGGAAACTCTTGGTCTCAACGTGCTGCTTGTGGCTGCTGCAAAAGTGACTTTGAGGACAAAAGCAGTGACAGCTTTGCAGCGGGGAGGAGGATCACTGGCTCAGTGCTGCACAGGCTCCTTCCTGGCCTCTGGGGTCTGGAGGAGCTGCAATCCTGGTGTGAGGGCAATGCTCTCCTCTAGGCTCTGCCCTCTTCTCTTGGTAATGTGCAGTCTCCAAAGGCTTCAGCAGTGTGGCACTGGCCTTTAACAGAGGCAATTTGGTCCTGCTTTCTCCCCAGGCCAACTCAACCTCCCTTGCCCAATGTTCTTCAAGCTGACCAATGCCAGGCGCAACCGCAGCACTCACTGTGGGGTGCTGGAATTTGTGGCTGAGGAAGGCATCTGCTACCTCCCACCTTGGGTGAGTTGCCTGAGGCTGAACCAGGCCTGGCAAGGTGAGGAGCAGGAGCAGCCAATGGGCAGTGCCAGAGGAAAGAGGGAGAAGGTTTGCTGAGAGCCCCTGGCTGTCTCTGCTGCTCCTGTTCCTCCCCGAGCTGCCAGGCCCAGCTCAGGCTTCCCTCCAGGAGAGCTGAACGCAGGGAGCAAAGCAGCCTGCTCGTTGCGCTGCAGCAGGCTGTGCTCCCTGGCAGCAGCCCCAGCAAGGCAAGGGGCTGAGAAACATTGGGCACTGTCTTCATTCTTGTAGGTGATGCAGCTCCTGGAGCTGGAAGAGGGAGAGCTGCTGCGGGTGAAGAGCGTCCGGCTGCAAATGTGCACTCAGGTCACATTGCAGCCCCAGAGCCCAGAGTTTTGGGGCATCACTGATGTCAGGGCAATGTATCCTTCCTAGCAGCCAGGGAGCACTTTTCTCCCCGTTGCAAGGCTGAGGCAGAGCTGGGCAGCCTTGCCTCACACTCTCCCTGCTGCTGTTTGTGCAAAGCCAAAGTGTGGAGAGCTCCTCTGCAGAGCTCATGCCAGCTCCTGGGACACAGGGGAGCTGGCAGGCAAGCAGCCTGAACCTGGGCTGGCTGTGCAAGGAGCCTGAGTGTGCTCTAGAGGAGCTTGCACAGCCTGCTGTTCCACAAGAGGCTCTCTGCAGCCCTGATGACTTCTAGGCCACCTTGGAGAGATGAAGGGTCAGAGTTTTGTGTTGAGGCACACAGATGGTTGACCTTAACCCCCTGCAAAGATTGGAACAGCACTTGAGGCACTGGCCTTGCCTCACCACTGGAGACCTTGTGCCCATCACCTACAATGAGAAGGTAGAGTAGAGCTGAGAAGGGAAATCCTGCCCCAGGGAACAGAGGAAGGTGCTGTGCTTCAGCAGAGCTTTCCCTCTGCACAAGGGGAGCTGTGCCATGGGCAATCTCTCTCTCTCCATCACTCTGCCAGGTCTATGAGCTTCGGGTGATGCAGACAAGACCTGCTGAGGCGGTGTCCATCACCGATTGTGACATCAATGTAAGTCAAGGCTGAGAGAGAATTCTGCTGCTGCTGTGTCCTCCCCAAAGGAGAGGACATCATCTGAGAGTCCCCCAGGTTCCTTTGCAACCCCACCCCTGGCCAGGGGGCTGAGCTGCACGGCAGGTCCCATCGGGTGTCTCTAGTGGCCAGAACTGGAGGCCTGCAGTCAAGGTGGTTCAGCACCTGGGCCTGATGTAGCAGCCCTGCCTTGATTCAAAGCCCAATGCTACTGTGGGCTGCTGCTTTGCTGCTCTGTTGCCTTGCCATGCTCAGAGTCGTTGCTGGGAGGCTTAGTTTGTCTACTTCCCAGTTCAGCTGGTGTTGAAGAAGCAAAGCTGAGGTCTTTGCTGATCCAAATGGAGGAGTGCTGGTTTGTGGAGTCTTGAGGGAGAGTGAGACAGAGCTGGTGATGAAGAGAAAGAGATCTCAGTCATGCTTCTTTTCATGCTGCTTCTGTCCCCAGGTGGTTATTGTCCCTCCCCCGGGCTGCCAAGAGCCACAGCATCAAGAGAGCACAGTAAGTGAAGCTTCTGCTCTTCCAAATGCCAGTCTCTAAAGAGCAGCCTTGCTTGTGGGGGAGCACTGAGCTCCAACAGACTTGGCTTTGCCAAGACTTTCTGAAGGCTAAGCTTTCCTTGCCCCATGCTTTTGCTGGCCTTCCTTAGGAGGTGCTTGCTTACCACCTGCTGCTTGGGGAAGAGCATTTTGGTCAAGTTTGCTCTGGCTGCAGCTCTGGGAAGCTGTTTCCATGTGCTCTGCATATCCCCACGGGAACAGCATGCAGGACCTGACTCTTCCCTCACAGGATGCTGAAGCAGGCCCCAGTGCCTGTGGCTCTGGACTTTGTGCTGCAGCAGGCCCCAGGCTGCTGGATGGCAAGGAGGAGGAAGATGCTGAGCCTCGTGCAGCTCCAGCAGCCGCTCCAAGGTATGTCCCTTTCACTCACTTCTCAGCAAGGGAAGGAGCCCTGCTAGGCTGCCTGGGACATCCCTGGCTCCTTCAGCTGCAGCTGCTGACTTCATGCTGCCCAACCTCTCTCAGCCACTCTCTTCAGCTGCTCTCAAATTCCTCCTTTCATGGCACTCTGCTGCTTCTTTTCCAGAGGAATCCCAAACTACGACTTCAAGCTGGGCAGAATCACCTTCCAGAGAGACTCTCAGCCAGCAGCTGGGAGAGCCCGAGGAGAGGTAAGGAAAAGTGGATCCAGCCCCAGGATGCACAGGGCCCTGTGCAAACCTACTGCCCCAGGCTGTGCTCCTCTGGCTTTTGCCAGCACACTGCTGTTCAAAGGGGGGAGGAGTTGCACAGGGCTTGCAGTTAGCAGGGGCTCAGCTTTCCCCACGCACAGGCAGCACACAGAGCTAACAACCTCTTGTCCCTCTTCCCTTTCTCCAGGAGGAAGCTGCAAGGCAGTTCATTCCCTTCTCAGGGCAAGGCCATGTGCTGGGCAGGAAGTAGTGAAAAGCCTGAGCTGTGGAGCCTTCACTCAACTACTGTATAAATACTGTAGATACACCAAACCCAACCCAACCCAACCCCAACAACCCCCAAAAAACACCACCCCATACCCCCCAAAAAGAAAAAACCAATAAAAATCCCCCCAAATATATATAATTCCTTGTCCTGGTCTCAGTCCAACCTGATCTTCTTCTATGATCAGCTGACCCGTCTGGTGGACGTGGGGAGGCCTATGGTTGTGGTCTGCCTGGACTTCAGCAAGGCCTTTGACACCGTCCCCCCACATCATACTGCTGGCTAGGCTGTCTGCTCGTGGCTTGGAGCACTACACTCTGTGCTGGCTTAGGAACTGGCTGGAGGCTGAGCCCAGAGAGTGGTGGTGAATGGTGCCACAGCCAGCTGGCAGCCAGGCCCCAGTGGTGTGCCCCAGGGAGCAGTGCTGGGCCCTGTGCTCTTTAACATCTTCAGTGATGATCTGGATGAGGGGGTCGAGTCAGGCATCAGCAAGTTTGCAGATGACAGCAGATGTTGGTCAGTTAGAGGGTAGAAAGGCTCTGCAGAGGGACCTCAACTGACTGGACAGATGGGCAGAGTCCAATGGGATGGCATTCAACAAGTCCAAGTGCCAGGGGCTGCACTTTGGCTACGGCAACCCCATGCAGAGCTACAGGCTGGGCTCAGAGTGGCTGAGAGCTGCCAAACAGAGAGGGACCTGGGGGTGCTGATCGACAGCCGCCTGAATGTGAGCCAGCAGTGTGCCCAGGTGGCCAAGAGGGCAATGGCATCCTGGCCTGCATTAGGAACAGAGTGGCCAGCAGGAGCAGGGAAGTCATTGTGCCCCTGTACCCTGCACTGGTTAGGCCACACCTTGAGTCCTGTGTCCAGTTCTGAGCCCCTCAGTTTAAGAAGGACATTGAGAGACTTGAAGGTGTCCAGAGAAGAGCCCTAAGAAGCTTTTATAGAGCCCAATGCAGCCTCTATAATACCCAATGGAGCCTCTATGGAGCCCTATGGAGCCCCATGGAGCCTCTAGAGAGCCTCTATAGAGCCTCTATAGAGCTGCTGTGTAGCCCTGTGGAGTACTATGGAGCCTCTATAGAGCCCTATGGAGCCCTAATGAGCGTCTATAGAGTCCTATGTGTCTTCTATAATGCCCCATGGAGCCCAAAGGAGCCTCTCTAGAGCCCTAAGGATCCTCTATATAGCCCAGTGGAACCCTATGGAGCCTCTAGAGAGCCTCTAGAGAGCCACTAGAGAGCCCTAAGGAGCCAATATAGAGCCCTATGGAGCCTCTACTGTGCCCTAAAGAGCCCTACAGAACCTCTATAGATCCCTATGGAGCCACTTTAGAGCCTCTAGAGAGCTCTAAGGAGCCTCTCTAGAGCACTGTGGAGCCCTATGGAGCTTCTCTAGAGCCCTAAGTAGCCCTGTGGAGGCTCTACAGTTCCCTAAGGAGCCTCTGTAGAGCCTGTAGAGAGCCCTAGGGAGCCTCTACACAGATTCTGTACACCCCTATGGAGCCTCTGTATAGCCCTAGGGACCCCTCTAGAGCCTCTCTAGAGCCTCTCTAGAGGCCTATGGAGCCTCTCTAGAACCCAATGCAGCCTCCATAGTGCCCTGAGGAGCCTCTAGAGAGCCTCTCTAGAGCCCAGTGCAGCTTCTACAGTGCCCTAAGGAGCCTCTCTAATGCCCTAGGGAATCTCTATAGAGCCTCTACAGAGATTCTATAGAGCCCTAAGGGGCCTCTGTGCAGTCCTCTGGAGCCTCAGTAGAGCCTCTTTAGAGCTCAATGAAGCCTCTAGAATGCCTATTGGAGCCTGTAGAGATCCCTAGGGAGCCTCTGTAGCATCCTAGAGTGCCTCTATAGATCCTCTCTAGAGCCCAATGCAGCCTCTCTAGAACCCTATGGAGCCTCTCGAGAGCCCTTTGGAGCCTCTCTAGAGCCTCTAAGGAGCCTCTCTAGAGCACTATGGAGCTCTATGGAGCTTCTCTAGAACTCTAGGTAGCCCTGTGGAGCCTCTAGAGTGCCCTAAGGAGCCCTAAGAAGCTTCTCTAGAGCCTGGAGAGAGCCTCTACAGATGCCTCTGTTGCCAGATAGAGACTACCCCACCCTAGCCTAGCCTACCCAACCCTAGCCTCTGTAGCATCCTATGGAGCCTCTATGGAGCCTCTCTAGAGCCCAAATGCAGCCTCTCTAGAGTCCTGGGGAGCCTCTCAAGAGCCTCTCTAGGCCTAAAGGGACCTGGGGGTGCTGATTGCCAGCTGCCTAAACATGAAGCAGCAGTGTGCCCAGGTGGCCAAGAAGGCCAATGGCATCCTGGCCTGCATCAGGAACAGAGTGGCCAGCAGGAGCAGGGAAGTCATTGTGCCCCTGTACACTGCACTGGTTAGGCCACACCTTGAGTCCTGTGCCCAGAGGCAGAGCAGGTGGAGAGCTTGTGGGTCAAAATGAAGGGATGTGGAAGGGAGGTGAAACTGTTGTGGGGATCTACTCTAGAGCAGCAAATCAAGCAGAAGATGCTGCTGAGACCTTCTCCAGTCAACTGCAGGCAGCCTCTAGCACACACTGCTTGGTACTCCTGGGTGACTTCCATCCCCCTGACATTTGCTGGGGGCCCACACAGCCAGGCACAGCCAGGCCAAAAGGCTCCTGCCTTCTGCCTCCTGCTTTCTCTCCCCAAACCCCGCACAATAAAGACCACAACCAACCAACCAACCTCACCGTCCCCAGCAATTCCCCTGGCCAAAGCCAAACATTAAAAACAAATTCTCACAAGAGCAAGGAGAGCTCCCTCAGCCTCCTCTTCTCCACACTCAACACCCCCAGCTCCCTCAGCTGCTCCTCCCCAGCCCTGTTCTCCACACAGAACAAGGGGACACAGTCTCAAGCTGTGCCAGGGGAGGTTTAGACTCGAGGGGAGGAGAAAGTTCTTCACCAAGAGAGTCATTGCTCATTGGGATGTGCTGCCCAGGGAGGTGGTGGAGTCCCCATCCCTGGTGGTGTTCAAGAGGGGATTGGATGTGGCACTTGCTGACATGGACTAGTCATGAGGTCTGTGGTGCCAGGTTGGACTCGATGATCTTTGAGGTCTCTTCCAACCTTAGTGACACTGTGACACTGTGACACTGTGACACTGTGACACTGTGATACTGTGACACTGTGACACTGTGACCCTGTGACACTGTGATACTGTGATACTGTGATCCCCTTCCCCAGCTTCGTTGCCCTTCTCTTGAGCAGCTCTGTCCCTCAATGTCCTTTTAGTGAGAGGCCCAGAACTGAGCCCAGTGCTCCAGGTGTGGCCTCCCCAGTGCCTGGCATAGGGCTAAGATCACTGCCTGGTCCTTGGGGCCACACTGTAGCTGATCCAAGGCAAGATGTGAATCAGAGAGAGAGAAACTACTCAGCAGCTGAGACTGCCCAGCAGGGATTCTTTCACAGTCTCTGTGCAGTGCTAGACACAGCACTGCCACACAGGGGGCATGGTGTCCAGGCAGGGAAAGGGATGCTGGAGGTAGATGAATGTTCAGAGGGGTCAGTAGAGGTTGATGGAGAGGGAGGGCAGACAATGCAGGTGGACCAGGGCCCCCCACCAAAGCAGGGGAGTGCTCCCCATCCTCGGCCCAGATCTGGCTTGGGTCAGCTGCTGCCAAGCTGGGGACGGTGATCTCCACTGCAGGGACACAGCACCCTGTGCCCTTCCTAAGGTGGCACAAACCCAACCACTCTGCTGCCCTGAGAACCTCTCTGCTCCCCTTCTCCTGCTGGCACAACTGCCACCACCCTGCTGCCCTCAGCACTCCCCCTCTTTGGGCAAGGGGCTCAGCCACCCAAGTGTAACCCTCAGGCCAGGCAGGGCTCAGCACTGGCAGCAGAGTCCTGCTCTGCCCAGCGTGTCCCAGGGCTGTGGCACATCCAGTGCCTGTCAGGACAGAGCCCAAGCCCCAGCTGAGCCCCTCAGGAAGGCCTCAGCTGTGCTGGGCCAGGGGCTGCTCCTTGGGCCAACAGCCACATCCCTGCCTTTGCCTCCAGGTTGATCAGAGCTGTGGGGTCTGGAGCAGAACAAAGGAATTTAGAGAAGATTTGTTCTCTGCTGTTTGCTTGTGGCTTGGTTTATTTTTCTAAAGGCATTTCTGGAAGTCCTTTTGTAACTAGCTTTGGCTTTGTCTTTCTGTCAAGATGTCAGGTTTGAAAGGGACCCCAAGAAGCATCTAGTTTGGGGTGCAAGGCACTGTCAAGATCATCTCATTGCAGCACTTCCTCCAGAGGCAGTGTCACCTCCCACTAGAGCTGGCTGCCCAAGGCCTCATCCAACCCAGCCTTGCACACTGTCAGGCACAGGGCAAGCACAGCCCCCCTGGGCAGCCTGTTCCTGCCTCTCCCCATTGGTGGGAAGAATTTCTTCCTCATCTCCAGTCTCAGGCTCCTGTCCTCAAGCTGCAGTCATTGTGCCTGCTCCTGGCACTGCCAGCCCTTGTCAGAAGTCCCTGCCCAGCTCTCCTGGAGCCCCTGCAGGTTCTGGCAGGCTGCTCTAGGGTCTCCCTGGAACCTTCTGTGGTTCCTGGGCTGGAGGCAGCTGGGGGTGCTGGCACAGCCACCCTGGGGGCAGGGGGAGCTGAGCTGAGTGGTGAGAGGGTCTCCACTGGGGAGGTGGCCTGAGCTGGCACCTTGGCAGCACTGCAGCATTGCAGGGCCCCAGGAGTGAGGCCAGGCCTGGGAGAGAGGCCAAGAGCAAGCAGGGCAGAGCATGGGTGCCCAGGAGAGAGGAAAGGAGCAGGCAAGCAAGGCCTGCCCTGGCCCCACTGCCAAGAGCCTCCGAAAGAGAAGCCAGAGCCTCAGAGCTGCTGTGAGTGCAGCAGGGATTGAAAGGAAGCTAGAGGGACAGCCCTGCTGTGGCCCAGGCTCCTCTGCTTGCCACCCCCTGTGCCCCCATGGTGACAGGATGCAGTCTGGGGCCTTGGTGACAGCCTGGGGTGATTGTGAGGTCACAAAGGCCCTGGGGGGCACAAATGCCCCCAAACAACCCCCCCCAGGGGAGTGGAGCATTTGCCAGGGCCGCTGGAGCATCAGGTTGCTCTTGGCTGCAGCAAGGTGCCCAGGCTCAGGCATTTGCTGTGTGGCAAAGGACTTGTGGAGATGCCACTGAGGTCTGTGAGGAAGAGGAGGCCCCGGGCCAGCCCTGCCCAGCATCCTGCAGCAGGCAGCAGCAGGCAGGAGGAGCAGGCAGGACCTTCGGATGGGCCTCCCCCTAGCAGAAGGAGAAGGCTCCATCAGGTTCCTGAGGAGACAGGTGAGCCCAGAGCACTGCCCCGGGCAGCTGGGGCCAGGGCACAGTTGTCTGAAGCCTCCCTGGCAGAGGGCAAAGTGCCCAAGCCATTCCCAGGCCTTGCCAGGGGAAAAGGGAGGCTCCTGGGGGAGCAGGAGCGTGGCAGCTGGAAGCACCAGACGCTGCTGGCTTCTGCTGCCATCTCTGCCACCCTTGCCAGGGCTAAGAGTTTGCTTTGGCCTTTCAGGGAGTCCAGCTGAGAGGCAGGAGGAGCCACAGCAGCAGCAGCTGCTGGCTGAAGAGCAGCGGCCAAGGAGACGCAGAAGAAGGCGGCGTCCAGCACGGCGCCAGAAGCCGGTGTGAGATCCCAGCCTGGCCTTAGCTCAGCTGCGGGGCTGCGTGCTGGAGCCCTGCAGGGTGCCCTCCATGCCTCTTCTCATGCTCTGCTCCTTTCTTCTCTTCCAGTTCTCCTGCCAGTACCGCTGCTTCTCAGTGTTCAGGGCTGCTGGAGCTAGCCACAGGCCTGCTGTGCAGACAGGCGGGAAGAGTAGGTGCCCTTGGCTTGGGGCTGCAGCCTGGGGGAGGAGGGCTTCTGAATCCTGAGAGTGAGAGAGCTTTAGGCCCAGACTGCAGGAGCAGCTTCAACAGCCTGCAGAGGTGCTGCTGGCTTGGCAGCTGCAGCTACAGGCACCCCCGGGGGCACTTGAAGCAGGAAGGAGGAGGCCTTGAGGGCTTGATCCCCACGAGTGTGTCATGAAAAGTCCCACCCAGTGGGGCCTGCTTTCTCAGCAGCAGCACAGGACATTCTTTTGCTGCTCAAAGCTCAGGGCCATTAGGAGCCCTGGCAGTTCCTGCTTAAGGACTTCTTGCCCCTCCTTGCTGCACCTCACTTCTCCGCTTGACCAATGCCCAGAGATCGGCCGAGGGAGTTTTCAGGCTGCCAGCCTGATGCCAGCTTGCTTTCAGCTGGCCTCCAGTTCAGGGCACCTGTAAGGCCAAAGCCAAGAGAGTGCCTGGAGGAAGCATTGCCTTCAGAAGCAGCTCTTATCACAGCTTGTCTCCTCTTGTGGTGTGATTCAGTTCTGCACTCTCCCTGCTAGCAGGTGCACTTGTCAGGAGGGATCCTCCTGAAGGCTCAGGCTCAGCAAGGACTTTGCAGGAGCAATTAGAATCTCCTCTACAGAGAGGAGATTCTGGAGAAAGGGATGACACAAGGTGGTGTGATGTGCTCTCTGTAGCAACTCTGGAGACAGCATTCCAGCTTCTGTGTTTCCCCTTTGGTGCCAGCACAACAATCTCCTCCCTCTGTCAGGTTACACAGCGTGGCCTGCTGTCTTTCCATCCCTAACGCCAACAGAGAAGATCCTACTTTCAGAAAGGGACAATAGAATGGGGTGGGATTTGCTCTTTGCTCCTTGCCACTCGTCCTAATCCTGTCTTCTCCTTCTTCTCTGCAGTAATTCTGCCCCCCTCGGCCTTGGCTCAGCTCAGTAAGTGAATATTTGACTGGGGAACAACACACTTGGGCTGCCCAGGGCACGAGCCAAGCTGCTGAGCAGCTCTCAGCAGCGCACAGGGCAATGCTTACAGCTAAGCCAGGAAACTCTTGGTCTCAACCTGCTGCTTGTGGCTGCTGCAAAAGTGACTTTGAGGACAAAAGCAGTGACAGCTTTGCAGCGGGGAGGAGGATCACTGGCTCAGTGCTGCACAGGCTCCTTCCTGGCCTCTGGGGTCTGGAGGAGCTGCAATCCTGGTGTGAGGGCAATGCTCTCCTCTAGGCTCTGCCCTCTTCTCTTGGTAATGTGCAGTCTCCAAAGGCTTCAGCAGTGTGGCACTGGCCTTTAACAGAGGCAATTTGGTCCTGCTTTCTCCCCAGGCCAACTCAACCTCCCTTGCCCAATGTTCTTCAAGCTGACCAATGCCAGGCGCAACCGCAGCACTCACTGTGGGGTGCTGGAATTTGTGGCTGAGGAAGGCATCTGCTACCTCCCACCTTGGGTGAGTTGCCTGAGGCTGAACCAGGCCTGGCAAGGTGAGGAGCAGGAGCAGCCAATGGGCAGTGCCAGAGGAAAGAGGGAGAAGGTTTGCTGAGAGCCCCTGGCTGTCTCTGCTGCTCCTGTTCCTCCCCGAGCTGCCAGGCCCAGCTCAGGCTTCCCTCCAGGAGAGCTGAACGCAGGGAGCAAAGCAGCCTGCTCGTTGCGCTGCAGCAGGCTGTGCTCCCTGGCAGCAGCCCCAGCAAGGCAAGGGGCTGAGAAACACTGGGGACTGTCTTCATTCTTGTAGGTGATGCAGCTCCTGGAGCTGGAAGAGGGAGAGCTGCTGCGGGTGAAGAGCGTCCGGCTGCAAATGTGCACTCAGGTCACATTGCAGCCCCAGAGCCCAGAGTTTTGGGGCATCACTGATGTCAGGGCAGTGTATCCTTCCTAGCAGCCAGGGAGCACTTTTCTCCCCGTTGCAAGGCTGAGGCAGAGCTGGGCAGGCTTGCCTCACACTCTCCCTGCTGCTGTTTGTGCAAAGCCAAAGTGTGGAGAGCTCCTCTGCAGAGCTCTTGCCAGCTCCTGGGACACAGGGGAGCTGGCAGGCAAGCAGCCTGAACCTGGGCTGGCTGTGCAAGGAGCCTGAGTGTGCTCTAGAGGAGCTTGCACAGCCTGCTGTTCCACAAGGGGCTCTCTGCAGCCCTGATGACTTCTAGGCCACCTTGGAGAGATGAAGGGTCAGAGTTTTGTGTTGAGGCACACAGATGGTTGACCTTAACCCCCTGCACAGATTGGAACAGCACTTGAGGCACTGGCCTTGCCTCACCACTGGAGACCTTGTGCCCATCACCTACAATGAGAAGGTAGAGTAGAGCTGAGAAGGGAAATCCTGCCCCAGGGAAGAGAGGAAGGTGCTGTGCTTCAGCAGAGCTTTCCCTCTGCACAAGGGGAGCTGTGCCATGGGCAATCTCTCTCTCTTCATCACTCTGCCAGGTCTATGAGCTTCGGGTGATGCAGACAAGACCTGCTGAGGCGGTGTCCATCACCGATTGTGACATCCATGTAAGTGAAGGCTGAGAGAGAATTCTGCTGCTGCTGTGTCCTCCCCAAAGGAGAGGACATCATCTGAGAGTCCCCCAGGTTCCTTTGCAACCCCACCCCTGGCCAGGGGGCTGAGCTGCACGGCAGGTCCCTTCGGGTGTCTCTAGTGGCCAGAACTGGAGGCCTGCAGTCAAGGTGGTTCAGCACCTGGGTCTGATGTAGCAGCCCTGCCTTGATTCAAAGCCCAATGCTACTGTGGGCTGCTGCTTTGCTGCTCTGTTGCCTTGCCATGCTCAGAGTCGTTGCTGGGAGGCTTAGTTTGTCTACTTCCCAGTTCAGCTGGTGTTGAAGAAGCAAAGCTGAGGTCTTTGCTGATCCAAATGGAGGAGTGCTGGTTTGTGGAGTCTTGAGGGAGAGTGAGACAGAGCTGGTGATGAAGAGAAAGAGATCTCAGTCATGCTTCTTTTCATGCTGCTTCTGTCCCCAGGTGGTTATTGTCCCTCCCCCGGGCTGCCAAGAGCCACAGCATCAAGAGAGCACAGTAAGTGAAGCTTGTGCTCTTCCAAATGCCAGTCTCTAAAGAGCAGCCTTGCTTGTGGGGGAGCACTGAGCTCCAACAGACTTGGCTTTGCCAAGACTTTCTGAAGGCTAAGCTTTCCTTGTCCCATGCTTTTGCTGGCCTTCCTTAGGAGGTGCTTGCTTACCACCTGCTGCTTGGGGAAGAGCATTTTGGTCAAGTTTGCTCTGGCTGCAGCTCTGGGAAGCTGTTTCCATGTGCTCTGCATATCCCCACGGGAACAGCATGCAGGACCTGACTCTTCCCTCACAGGATGCTGAAGCAGGCCCCAGTGCCTGTGGCTCTGGACTTTGTGCTGCAGCAGGCCCCAGGCTGCTGGATGGCAAGGAGGAGGAAGATGCTGAGCCTCGTGCAGCTCCAGCAGCCGCTCCAAGGTATGTCCCTTTCACTCACTTCTCAGCAAGGGAAGGAGCCCTGCTAGGCTGCCTGGGACATCCCTGGCTCCTTCAGCTGCAGCTGCTGACTTCATGCTGCCCAACCTCTCTCAGCCACTCTCTTCAGCTGCTCTCAAATTCCTCCTTTCATGGCACTCTGCTGCTTCTTTTCCAGAGGAATCCCAAACTACGACTTCAAGCTGGGCAGAATCACCTTCCAGAGAGACTCTCAGCCAGCAGCTGGGAGAGCCCGAGGAGAGGTAAGGAAAAGTGGATCCAGCCCCAGGCTGCACAGGGCCCTGTGCAAACCTACTGCCCCAGGCTGTGCTCCTCTGGCTTTTGCCAGCACACTGCTGTTCAAAGGGGGGAGGAGTTGCACAGGGCTTGCAGTTAGCAGGGGCTCAGCTTTCCCCACGCACAGGCAGCACACAGAGCTAACAACCTCTTGTCCCTCTTCCCTTTCTCCAGGAGGAAGCTGCAAGGCAGTTCATTCCCTTCTCAGGGCAAGGCCATGTGCTGGGCAGGAAGTAGTGAAAAGCCTGAGCTGTGGAGCCTTCACTCAACTACTGTATAAATACTGTAGATACACCAAACCCAACCCAACCCAACCCCAACAACCCCCAAAAAACACCACCCCATACCCCCCAAAAAGAAAAAACCAATAAAAATCCCCCCAAATATATATAATTCCTTGTCCTGGTCTCAGTCCAACCTGATCTTCTTCTATGATCAGCTGACCCGTCTGGTGGACGTGGGGAGGCCTATGGTTGTGGTCTGCCTGGACTTCAGCAAGGCCTTTGACACCGTCCCCCCACATCATACTGCTGGCTAGGCTGTCTGCTCGTGGCTTGGAGCACTACACTCTGTGCTGGCTTAGGAACTGGCTGGAGGCTGAGCCCAGAGAGTGGTGGTGAATGGTGCCACAGCCAGCTGGCAGCCAGGCCCCAGTGGTGTGCCCCAGGGAGCAGTGCTGGGCCCTGTGCTCTTTAACATCTTCAGTGATGATCTGGATGAGGGGGTCGAGTCAGGCATCAGCAAGTTTGCAGATGACAGCAGATGTTGGTCAGTTAGAGGGTAGAAAGGCTCTGCAGAGGGACCTCAACTGACTGGACAGATGGGCAGAGTCCAATGGGATGGCATTCAACAAGTCCAAGTGCCAGGGGCTGCACTTTGGCTACGGCAACCCCATGCAGAGCTACAGGCTGGGCTCAGAGTGGCTGAGAGCTGCCAAACAGAGAGGGACCTGGGGGTGCTGATCGACAGCCGCCTGAATGTGAGCCAGCAGTGTGCCCAGGTGGCCAAGAGGGCAATGGCATCCTGGCCTGCATTAGGAACAGAGTGGCCAGCAGGAGCAGGGAAGTCATTGTGCCCCTGTACCCTGCACTGGTTAGGCCACACCTTGAGTCCTGTGTCCAGTTCTGAGCCCCTCAGTTTAAGAAGGACATTGAGAGACTTGAAGGTGTCCAGAGAAGAGCCCTAAGAAGCTTTTATAGAGCCCAATGCAGCCTCTATAATACCCAATGGAGCCTCTATGGAGCCCTATGGAGCCCCATGGAGCCTCTAGAGAGCCTCTATAGAGCCTCTATAGAGCTGCTGTGTAGCCCTGTGGAGTACTATGGAGCCTCTATAGAGCCCTATGGAGCCCTAATGAGCGTCTATAGAGTCCTATGTGTCTTCTATAATGCCCCATGGAGCCCAAAGGAGCCTCTCTAGAGCCCTAAGGATCCTCTATATAGCCCAGTGGAACCCTATGGAGCCTCTAGAGAGCCTCTAGAGAGCCACTAGAGAGCCCTAAGGAGCCAATATAGAGCCCTATGGAGCCTCTACTGTGCCCTAAAGAGCCCTACAGAACCTCTATAGATCCCTATGGAGCCACTTTAGAGCCTCTAGAGAGCTCTAAGGAGCCTCTCTAGAGCACTGTGGAGCCCTATGGAGCTTCTCTAGAGCCCTAAGTAGCCCTGTGGAGGCTCTACAGTTCCCTAAGGAGCCTCTGTAGAGCCTGTAGAGAGCCCTAGGGAGCCTCTACACAGATTCTGTACACCCCTATGGAGCCTCTGTATAGCCCTAGGGACCCCTCTAGAGCCTCTCTAGAGCCTCTCTAGAGGCCTATGGAGCCTCTCTAGAACCCAATGCAGCCTCCATAGTGCCCTGAGGAGCCTCTAGAGAGCCTCTCTAGAGCCCAGTGCAGCTTCTACAGTGCCCTAAGGAGCCTCTCTAATGCCCTAGGGAATCTCTATAGAGCCTCTACAGAGATTCTATAGAGCCCTAAGGGGCCTCTGTGCAGTCCTCTGGAGCCTCAGTAGAGCCTCTTTAGAGCTCAATGAAGCCTCTAGAATGCCTATTGGAGCCTGTAGAGATCCCTAGGGAGCCTCTGTAGCATCCTAGAGTGCCTCTATAGATCCTCTCTAGAGCCCAATGCAGCCTCTCTAGAACCCTATGGAGCCTCTCGAGAGCCCTTTGGAGCCTCTCTAGAGCCTCTAAGGAGCCTCTCTAGAGCACTATGGAGCTCTATGGAGCTTCTCTAGAACTCTAGGTAGCCCTGTGGAGCCTCTAGAGTGCCCTAAGGAGCCCTAAGAAGCTTCTCTAGAGCCTGGAGAGAGCCTCTACAGATGCCTCTGTTGCCAGATAGAGACTACCCCACCCTAGCCTAGCCTACCCAACCCTAGCCTCTGTAGCATCCTATGGAGCCTCTATGGAGCCTCTCTAGAGCCCAAATGCAGCCTCTCTAGAGTCCTGGGGAGCCTCTCAAGAGCCTCTCTAGGCCTAAAGGGACCTGGGGGTGCTGATTGCCAGCTGCCTAAACATGAAGCAGCAGTGTGCCCAGGTGGCCAAGAAGGCCAATGGCATCCTGGCCTGCATCAGGAACAGAGTGGCCAGCAGGAGCAGGGAAGTCATTGTGCCCCTGTACACTGCACTGGTTAGGCCACACCTTGAGTCCTGTGCCCAGAGGCAGAGCAGGTGGAGAGCTTGTGGGTCAAAATGAAGGGATGTGGAAGGGAGGTGAAACTGTTGTGGGGATCTACTCTAGAGCAGCAAATCAAGCAGAAGATGCTGCTGAGACCTTCTCCAGTCAACTGCAGGCAGCCTCTAGCACACACTGCTTGGTACTCCTGGGTGACTTCCATCCCCCTGACATTTGCTGGGGGCCCACACAGCCAGGCACAGCCAGGCCAAAAGGCTCCTGCCTTCTGCCTCCTGCTTTCTCTCCCCAAACCCCGCACAATAAAGACCACAACCAACCAACCAACCTCACCGTCCCCAGCAATTCCCCTGGCCAAAGCCAAACATTAAAAACAAATTCTCACAAGAGCAAGGAGAGCTCCCTCAGCCTCCTCTTCTCCACACTCAACACCCCCAGCTCCCTCAGCTGCTCCTCCCCAGCCCTGTTCTCCACACAGAACAAGGGGACACAGTCTCAAGCTGTGCCAGGGGAGGTTTAGACTCGAGGGGAGGAGAAAGTTCTTCACCAAGAGAGTCATTGCTCATTGGGATGTGCTGCCCAGGGAGGTGGTGGAGTCCCCATCCCTGGTGGTGTTCAAGAGGGGATTGGATGTGGCACTTGCTGACATGGACTAGTCATGAGGTCTGTGGTGCCAGGTTGGACTCGATGATCTTTGAGGTCTCTTCCAACCTTAGTGACACTGTGACACTGTGATACTGTGACACTGTGACCCTGTGACCCTGTGACACTGTGATACTGTGATACTGTGATCCCCTTCCCCAGCTTCGTTGCCCTTCTCTTGAGCAGCTCTGTCCCTCAATGTCCTTTTAGTGAGAGGCCCAGAACTGAGCCCAGTGCTCCAGGTGTGGCCTCCCCAGTGCCTGGCATAGGGCTAAGATCACTGCCTGGTCCTTGGGGCCACACTGTAGCTGATCCAAGGCAAGATGTGAATCAGAGAGAGAGAAACTACTCAGCAGCTGAGACTGCCCAGCAGGGATTCTTTCACAGTCTCTGTGCAGTGCTAGACACAGCACTGCCACACAGGGGGCATGGTGTCCAGGCAGGGAAAGGGATGCTGGAGGTAGATGAATGTTCAGAGGGGTCAGTAGAGGTTGATGGAGAGGGAGGGCAGACAATGCAGGTGGACCAGGGCCCCCCACCAAAGCAGGGGAGTGCTCCCCATCCTCGGCCCAGATCTGGCTTGGGTCAGCTGCTGCCAAGCTGGGGACGGTGATCTCCACTGCAGGGACACAGCACCCTGTGCCCTTCCTAAGGTGGCACAAACCCAACCACTCTGCTGCCCTGAGAACCTCTCTGCTCCCCTTCTCCTGCTGGCACAACTGCCACCACCCTGCTGCCCTCAGCACTCCCCCTCTTTGGGCAAGGGGCTCAGCCACCCAAGTGTAACCCTCAGGCCAGGCAGGGCTCAGCACTGGCAGCAGAGTCCTGCTCTGCCCAGCGTGTCCCAGGGCTGTGGCACATCCAGTGCCTGTCAGGACAGAGCCCAAGCCCCAGCTGAGCCCCTCAGGAAGGCCTCAGCTGTGCTGGGCCAGGGGCTGCTCCTTGGGCCAACAGCCACATCCCTGCCTTTGCCTCCAGGTTGATCAGAGCTGTGGGGTCTGGAGCAGAACAAAGGAATTTAGAGAAGATTTGTTCTCTGCTGTTTGCTTGTGGCTTGGTTTATTTTTCTAAAGGCGTTTCTGGAAGTCCTTTTGTAACTAGCTTTGGCTTTGTCTTTCTGTCAAGATGTCAGGTTTGAAAGGGACCCCAAGAAGCATCTAGTTTGGGGTGCAAGGCACTGTCAAGATCATCTCATTGCAGCACTTCCTCCAGAGGCAGTGTCACCTCCCACTAGAGCTGGCTGCCCAAGGCCTCATCCAACCCAGCCTTGCACACTGTCAGGCACAGGGCAAGCACAGCCCCCCTGGGCAGCCTGTTCCTGCCTCTCCCCATTGGTGGGAAGAATTTCTTCCTCATCTCCAGTCTCAGGCTCCTGTCCTCAAGCTGCAGTCATTGTGCCTGCTCCTGGCACTGCCAGCCCTTGTCAGAAGTCCCTGCCCAGCTCTCCTGGAGCCCCTGCAGGTTCTGGCAGGCTGCTCTAGGGTCTCCCTGGAACCTTCTGTGGTTCCTGGGCTGGAGGCAGCTGGGGGTGCTGGCACAGCCACCCTGGGGGCAGGGGGAGCTGAGCTGAGTGGTGAGAGGGTCTCCACTGGGGAGGTGGCCTGAGCTGGCACCTTGGCAGCACTGCAGCATTGCAGGGCCCCAGGAGTGAGGCCAGGCCTGGGAGAGAGGCCAAGAGCAAGCAGGGCAGAGCATGGGTGCCCAGGAGAGAGGAAAGGAGCAGGCAAGCAAGGCCTGCCCTGGCCCCACTGCCAAGAGCCTCCGAAAGAGAAGCCAGAGCCTCAGAGCTGCTGTGAGTGCAGCAGGGATTGAAAGGAAGCTAGAGGGACAGCCCTGCTGTGGCCCAGGCTCCTCTGCTTGCCACCCCCTGTGCCCCCATGGTGACAGGATGCAGTCTGGGGCCTTGGTGACAGCCTGGGGTGATTGTGAGGTCACAAAGGCCCTGGGGGGCACAAATGCCCCCAAACAACCCCCCCCAGGGGAGTGGAGCATTTGCCAGGGCCGCTGGAGCATCAGGTTGCTCTTGGCTGCAGCAAGGTGCCCAGGCTCAGGCATTTGCTGTGTGGCAAAGGACTTGTGGAGATGCCACTGAGGTCTGTGAGGAAGAGGAGGCCCCGGGCCAGCCCTGCCCAGCATCCTGCAGCAGGCAGCAGCAGGCAGGAGGAGCAGGCAGGACCTTCGGATGGGCCTCCCCCTAGCAGAAGGAGAAGGCTCCATCAGGTTCCTGAGGAGACAGGTGAGCCCAGAGCACTGCCCCGGGCAGCTGGGGCCAGGGCACAGTTGTCTGAAGCCTCCCTGGCAGAGGGCAAAGTGCCCAAGCCATTCCCAGGCCTTGCCAGGGGAAAAGGGAGGCTCCTGGGGGAGCAGGAGCGTGGCAGCTGGAAGCACCAGACGCTGCTGGCTTCTGCTGCCATCTCTGCCACCCTTGCCAGGGCTAAGAGTTTGCTTTGGCCTTTCAGGGAGTCCAGCTGAGAGGCAGGAGGAGCCACAGCAGCAGCAGCTGCTGGCTGAAGAGCAGCGGCCAAGGAGACGCAGAAGAAGGCGGCGTCCAGCACGGCGCCAGAAGCCGGTGTGAGATCCCAGCCTGGCCTTAGCTCAGCTGCGGGGCTGCGTGCTGGAGCCCTGCAGGGTGCCCTCCATGCCTCTTCTCATGCTCTGCTCCTTTCTTCTCTTCCAGTTCTCCTGCCAGTACCGCTGCTTCTCAGTGTTCAGGGCTGCTGGAGCTAGCCACAGGCCTGCTGTGCAGACAGGCGGGAAGAGTAGGTGCCCTTGGCTTGGGGCTGCAGCCTGGGGGAGGAGGGCTTCTGAATCCTGAGAGTGAGAGAGCTTTAGGCCCAGACTGCAGGAGCAGCTTCAACAGCCTGCAGAGGTGCTGCTGGCTTGGCAGCTGCAGCTACAGGCACCCCCGGGGGCACTTGAAGCAGGAAGGAGGAGGCCTTGAGGGCTTGATCCCCACGAGTGTGTCATGAAAAGTCCCACCCAGTGGGGCCTGCTTTCTCAGCAGCAGCACAGGACATTCTTTTGCTGCTCAAAGCTCAGGGCCATTAGGAGCCCTGGCAGTTCCTGCTTAAGGACTTCTTGCCCCTCCTTGCTGCACCTCACTTCTCCGCTTGACCAATGCCCAGAGATCGGCCGAGGGAGTTTTCAGGCTGCCAGCCTGATGCCAGCTTGCTTTCAGCTGGCCTCCAGTTCAGGGCACCTGTAAGGCCAAAGCCAAGAGAGTGCCTGGAGGAAGCATTGCCTTCAGAAGCAGCTCTTATCACAGCTTGTCTCCTCTTGTGGTGTGATTCAGTTCTGCACTCTCCCTGCTAGCAGGTGCACTTGTCAGGAGGGATCCTCCTGAAGGCTCAGGCTCAGCAAGGACTTTGCAGGAGCAATTAGAATCTCCTCTACAGAGAGGAGATTCTGGAGAAAGGGATGACACAAGGTGGTGTGATGTGCTCTCTGTAGCAACTCTGGAGACAGCATTCCAGCTTCTGTGTTTCCCCTTTGGTGCCAGCACAACAATCTCCTCCCTCTGTCAGGTTACACAGCGTGGCCTGCTGTCTTTCCATCCCTAAGGCCAACAGAGAAGATCCTACTTTCAGAAAGGGACAATAGAATGGGGTGGGATTTGCTCTTTGCTCCTTGCCACTCGTCCTAATCCTGTCTTCTCCTTCTTCTCTGCAGTAATTCTGCCCCCCTCGGCCTTGGCTCAGCTCAGTAAGTGAATATTTGACTGGGGAACAACACACTTGGGCTGCCCAGGGCACGAGCCAAGCTGCTGAGCAGCTCTCAGCAGCGCACAGGGCAATGCTTACAGCTAAGCCAGGAAACTCTTGGTCTCAACCTGCTGCTTGTGGCTGCTGCAAAAGTGACTTTGAGGACAAAAGCAGTGACAGCTTTGCAGCGGGGAGGAGGATCACTGGCTCAGTGCTGCACAGGCTCCTTCCTGGCCTCTGGGGTCTGGAGGAGCTGCAATCCTGGTGTGAGGGCAATGCTCTCCTCTAGGCTCTGCCCTCTTCTCTTGGTAATGTGCAGTCTCCAAAGGCTTCAGCAGTGTGGCACTGGCCTTTAACAGAGGCAATTTGGTCCTGCTTTCTCCCCAGGCCAACTCAACCTCCCTTGCCCAATGTTCTTCAAGCTGACCAATGCCAGGCGCAACCGCAGCACTCACTGTGGGGTGCTGGAATTTGTGGCTGAGGAAGGCATCTGCTACCTCCCACCTTGGGTGAGTTGCCTGAGGCTGAACCAGGCCTGGCAAGGTGAGGAGCAGGAGCAGCCAATGGGCAGTGCCAGAGGAAAGAGGGAGAAGGTTTGCTGAGAGCCCCTGGCTGTCTCTGCTGCTCCTGTTCCTCCCCGAGCTGCCAGGCCCAGCTCAGGCTTCCCTCCAGGAGAGCTGAACGCAGGGAGCAAAGCAGCCTGCTCGTTGCGCTGCAGCAGGCTGTGCTCCCTGGCAGCAGCCCCAGCAAGGCAAGGGGCTGAGAAACATTGGGGACTGTCTTCATTCTTGTAGGTGATGCAGCTCCTGGAGCTGGAAGAGGGAGAGCTGCTGCGGGTGAAGAGCGTCCGGCTGCAAATGTGCACTCAGGTCACATTGCAGCCCCAGAGCCCAGAGTTTTGGGGCATCACTGATGTCAGGGCAGTGTATCCTTCCTAGCAGCCAGGGAGCACTTTTCTCCCCGTTGCAAGGCTGAGGCAGAGCTGGGCAGGCTTGCCTCACACTCTCCCTGCTGCTGTTTGTGCAAAGCCAAAGTGTGGAGAGCTCCTCTGCAGAGCTCTTGCCAGCTCCTGGGACACAGGGGAGCTGGCAGGCAAGCAGCCTGAACCTGGGCTGGCTGTGCAAGGAGCCTGAGTGTGCTCTAGAGGAGCTTGCACAGCCTGCTGTTCCACAAGGGGCTCTCTGCAGCCCTGATGACTTCTAGGCCACCTTGGAGAGATGAAGGGTCAGAGTTTTGTGTTGATGTGCCATTGCACACAGATGGTTGACCTTAACCCCCTGCACAGATTGGAACAGCACTTGAGGCACTGGCCTTGCCTCACCACTGGAGACCTTGTGCCCATCACCTACAATGAGAAGGTAGAGTAGAGCTGAGAAGGGAAATCCTGCCCCAGGGAAGAGAGGAAGGTGCTGTGCTTCAGCAGAGCTTTCCCTCTGCACAAGGGGAGCTGTGCCATGGGCAATCTCTCTCTCTCCATCACTCTGCCAGGTGTATGAGCTTCGGGTGATGCAGACAAGACCTGCTGAGGCGGTGTCCATCACCGATTGTGACATCAATGTAAGTGAAGGCTGAGAGAGAATTCTGCTGCTGCTGTGTCCTCCCCAAAGGAGAGGACATCATCTGAGAGTCCCCCAGGTTCCTTTGCAACCCCACCCCTGGCCAGGGGGCTGAGCTGCACGGCAGGTCCCTTCGGGTGTCTCTAGTGGCCAGAACTGGAGGCCTGCAGTCAAGGTGGTTCAGCACCTGGGTCTGATGTAGCAGCCCTGCCTTGATTCAAAGCCCAATGCTACTGTGGGCTGCTGCTTTGCTGCTCTGTTGCCTTGCCATGCTCAGAGTCGTTGCTGGGAGGCTTAGTTTGTCTACTTCCCAGTTCAGCTGGTGTTGAAGAAGCAAAGCTGAGGTCTTTGCTGATCCAAATGGAGGAGTGCTGGTTTGTGGAGTCTTGAGGGAGAGTGAGACAGAGCTGGTGATGAAGAGAAAGAGATCTCAGTCATGCTTCTTTTCATGCTGCTTCTGTCCCCAGGTGGTTATTGTCCCTCCCCCGGGCTGCCAAGAGCCACAGCATCAAGAGAGCACAGTAAGTGAAGCTTCTGCTCTTCCAAATGCCAGTCTCTAAAGAGCAGCCTTGCTTGTGGGGGAGCACTGAGCTCCAACAGACTTGGCTTTGCCAAGACTTTCTGAAGGCTAAGCTTTCCTTGCCCCATGCTTTTGCTGGCCTTCCTTAGGAGGTGCTTGCTTACCACCTGCTGCTTGGGGAAGAGCATTTTGGTCAAGTTTGCTCTGGCTGCAGCTCTGGGAAGCTGTTTCCATGTGCTCTGCATATCCCCACGGGAACAGCATGCAGGACCTGACTCTTCCCTCACAGGATGCTGAAGCAGGCCCCAGTGCCTGTGGCTCTGGACTTTGTGCTGCAGCAGGCCCCAGGCTGCTGGATGGCAAGGAGGAGGAAGATGCTGAGCCTCGTGCAGCTCCAGCAGCCGCTCCAAGGTATGTCCCTTTCACTCACTTCTCAGCAAGGGAAGGAGCCCTGCTAGGCTGCCTGGGACATCCCTGGCTCCTTCAGCTGCAGCTGCTGACTTCATGCTGCCCAACCTCTCTCAGCCACTCTCTTCAGCTGCTCTCAAATTCCTCCTTTCATGGCACTCTGCTGCTTCTTTTCCAGAGGAATCCCAAACTACGACTTCAAGCTGGGCAGAATCACCTTCCAGAGAGACTCTCAGCCAGCAGCTGGGAGAGCCCGAGGAGAGGTAAGGAAAAGTGGATCCAGCCCCAGGCTGCACAGGGCCCTGTGCAAACCTACTGCCCCAGGCTGTGCTCCTCTGGCTTTTGCCAGCACACTGCTGTTCAAAGGGGGGAGGAGTTGCACAGGGCTTGCAGTTAGCAGGGGCTCAGCTTTCCCCACGCACAGGCAGCACACAGAGCTAACAACCTCTTGTCCCTCTTCCCTTTCTCCAGGAGGAAGCTGCAAGACAGTTCATCCCCTTCTCAGGGCAAGGCCATGTGCTGGGCAGGAAGTAGTGAAAAGCCTGAGCTGTGGAGCCTTCACTCAACTACTGTGTAAATACTGTAGATATACCAAACCCAACCCAACCCAACCCCAACAACCCCCAAAAAACACCACCCCATACCCCAAAAAAATGAAAAAACCAATAAAAATCCCCCCAAATATATATAATTCCTTGTCCTGGTCTCAGTGCAAATAGAATGATCTGTGTGGGCTGGGCCTGGCAGAAGGAGGTCATCCTTTAATGGCAGCCCAAATGGAGGTGGGTACCCAGACAGAGCTCCCCAGGAGGATGCAGTGGTTCAGGTGCTGGCTGTAGGGAGTGCCTCAGGCTCTCCTTGCTAGCAGGGAGCTGTGCATGCTGAGCAGCTGCAAGTTCTACTCAGGCCTGCAGCACAGCTTCAAAGCAAGGCTGACAGCTTGACAGAGGAAGCTGCTGGCCTTAGAGGAGCATCAGGCAAGCTGAGGGCGACACTGCCTGCTGCAGCCAGGCTCTGACTGCCCTGAAGAAGAGTCAGGAACACCTATGCAATAGCACTGAAGGGCAATAGCCCCTGTAGCCTTGCCCCCCCAGGCTGAAGGCAGTAACCTAAGGCAAAGGAGGGAGTGCAGCAGGGCCATGGGCAAGGCAGCCAAGAGACTCCTGCCTTGCCCAGCTCCCCCCTGCCCCTCAGCGGGGGCAAGTGGCAACAAGTTCCTGCCCGGCGTGGCAGCAGAGTTGCTTCGCTTACTCCCCCAGCCCCCCAGGTGCCCTTGCAGAACAGCTAGGATGCCCTGCAAGTGCAGCCAGCCCAGCAGAGACATCAAGCATCTGCCTTGGAAGGCTTCCCAAGCCTCAGCAAGCCCAAGCCTAGCAGCCAAACATCTGCTCTCAGAAGGAGAGAAGAGGCATTGCTCTGGCTGACTCCCTTCTGAGGGGAACAGAAGGTCCAATCTGCAGACCTGAGCCACTCCAAAGGCAACTCTGCTCTCTGCCCAGGGCCCGGGCCAAGGATGTGCTCAGAAGGCTTCCTCCCCTGCTACAGCCCACAGATTCTTGCCCATTGTTAACCTTCCAGAGAGGTGAGGAGGCCCTTGAAAGAAGGCAGCTGAGGGCTCTCCAAAGAGACTGCAGCAGGGCCTTGGGTCAGCTGCTGAAGGCAGTGGGAGCTCAGGCAGTGCTCTCTTCTATCCTCCCAAGGGCAGGCCCCAAGCCAGAAAGACTGAGGAGGACTCAGCAGATCGCTTCTTGGCTTTGAGCCTGGTGCCTCCAAGAGCACTTTGGGGGTTTTGACCATGGCTCACCCCACATGAGGCCAGGCCTGCTGCTGGCAGATGGGGTGCATCTCTGTCCAAGGGGGAGGAGGTTTACATGGCAGGGCTTGGCTGGGCTCATCAATCCAGCTTGAACCTGGATTCCAAGGGGCAAAGGGGAGAAGGCAAGCTGGCTGGGAACAAGGCTGGGATGCTTGAGAGGTGGTGTGCCAGCTGCACTGCTAATGCAGGGCAGGCAGGGCATGGGGAGCCATGTGCTGGGGGAGATGCAAGAGCCAACAAGGAACCATCAGCACATGCAGGGCTCACTGGCAGCTTGGTGGCCATGGAGGTGGCCAGGAGCAGCAGGACAGCAGGAGTGAAAACAAAAGGATTAGCTCCCTCTGAAATGCTTCCAGAGCAATGCATGGAGCATGGGGAGTGAGCAGGGGCTGGAGATCTGTCTTAGGCTGCATGACTATGATTCCACTGCAGTCCCTGAGACATGGTGGCACAGCTGCCACGGCCGGAGTGCTGTCACAGCTGGCTCTGTCCTGCTCAGGACACTCAGAGCAAGCAGGCAAGGCAGTGCTGTTGCTCTCTGGCTGCCAGAGCAACTGCAATGTGCTGAGTTCCACCCAGGGGGGAGGCAGAGCAGGTGGAGAGCTTGTGGGTCAAAATGAAGGGATGTGGAAGGGAGGTGAAACTGTTGTGGGGATCTACTCTAGAGCAGCAAATCAAGCAGAAGATGCTGCTGAGACCTTCTACAGAGGCTCTATTGAGGCTCCAGAGGTCTCTATGGAGGGTCCATAGGGTTCTATAGAGGCTGTATTGGGCTCTGTAGAGGCTCCATAGGATGCTACAGAGGCTCCATAGGTCTGCATAGGGATTTAGGTAGGCTCCATTAGGCATTATAGAGGCTTCATGGTGCTCTATAGAGCCTCCATAGAGCCCAATGCAGCCTCTAGAGTGTCCTAAGAAGCCTTCAAAGAGCCTTTATAGAGCCCTTCGTGGCCTCTATAATGCCCTATGGAACCTCTATAGAGCCTGTACAGAGATTCCATAGAGCCCTAAGGCACCTCTGTAGTGTCCTATGGAGCCTCGGGAGAGCCTCTATGGAGCCCTTTGAAGCCTCTAGAGAGCTCTATATAGCCTATATAGAGCCCAATGAAGCCTCTATAATGCCTAATGGAGCCTCTATAGATCCCTATGGAGCCTCTGTAGCATCCTATGGAGACTCTCTAGAGCCCTATGGAGCTTCTATAGAACCCTATGGAGCCCTGTGGAGCCTCTAGAGTGCCCTAAGGAGCCCTAAGAAGCTTCTCTAGAGCCCAGTGCAGCCTCCATGGATGCCTGTGTTGCCAGATAGAGCCTACCCCCACCTAGCATTGCCTACCCCACCCTAGCCTAGCCCTGAGGCGCCTGTGGAGAGCCTCTAGAGAGCCCAATGCAGCTGCTATAGAACCCTATGGAGCCTCTCTAGAGCCCTATGGAGCTTCTAGAGAGCCTCTGTAGTGCCCTTTATAGTGTCAATGGAGCCTCTCTAGAGCCCAATGCAGCCTCTATAATACCCAATGGAGCCTCTATGGAGCCCTATGGAGCCCCATGGAGCCTCTATAGAGCCTCTATAGAGTCTCTATAGAGCTGCTGTGTAGCCTTATGGAGTACTATGGAGCCTCTAGAAAGCCACTAGAGAGCCTGAATGAGCCTCTAGAGAGTCCTATGTATCATCTCTAATGCCCCATGGAGCCCAAAGGAGCCTCTCTAGAGCCCTAAGGATCCTCTATATAGCCCAGTGGAACCCTATGGAGCCTCTAGAGAGCCTCTAGAGAGCCACTAGAGAGCCCTAAGGAGCCAATATAGAGCCCTATGGAGCCTCTACTGTGCCCTAAAGAGCCCTACAGAACCTCTATAGATCCCTATGGAGCCACTTTAGAGCCTCTAGAGAGCCCTATGGAGCTTCTCTAGAGCACTGTGGAGCCCTATGGAGCTTCTCTAGAGCCCTAAGTAGCCCTGTGGAGGCTCTACAGTTCCCTAAGGAGCCTCTGTAGAGCCTGTAGAGAGCCCTAGGGAGCCTCTACACAGATTCTATACACCCCTATGGAGCCTCTGTATAGCCCTAGGGACCCCTCTAGAGCCTCTCTAGAGCCTCTCTAGAGGCCTATGGAGCCTCTCTAGAACCCAATGCAGCCTCCATAGTGCCCTGAGGAGCCTCTAGAGAGCCTCTCTAGAGCCCAGTGCAGCTTCTACAGTGCCCTTAGGAGCCTCTCTAATGCCCTAGGGAATCTCTATAGAGCCTCTACAGAGATTCTATAGAGCCCTAAGGGGCCTCTGTGCAGTCCTCTGGAGCCTCAGTAGAGCCTCTTTAGAGCTCAATGAAGCCTCTAGAATGCCTATTGGAGCCTGTAGAGATCCCTAGGGAGCCTCTGTAGCATCCTAGAGTGCCTCTATAGATCCTCTCTAGAGCCCAAATGCAGCCTCTCTAGAGTCCTGTGGAGCCTCTAGAGAGCCTCTCTAGGCCTAAAGGGACTTGGGGTTGCAGATTGCCAGCTGCCTAAACATGAAGCAGCAGTGTGCCCAGGTGGCCAAGAAGGCCAATGGCATCCTGGCCTGCATCAGGAACAGAGTGGCCAGCAGGAGCAGGGAAGTCATTGTGCCCCTGTACTCTGCATTGGTTAGGCCACACCTTGAGTCCTGTGTCCAGTTCTGGGCCCCTCAGTTTGGGAAGGACATTGAGACACTTGAAGGTGCCCTGAGAAGGGCAATGAGGCTGGTGAGGGTTCTGGAGCACAGCCCTGTGAGGAGAGGCTGAGGGAGCTGGGGTTGCTTAGCCTGGAGAAGATGAGTCTCAGGGGTGACCTCATTGCTGTCTACAACTACCTGAAAGGTGGTTGTAGCCAGGAAGGGGTTGGTCTCTTCTCCCAGGCACCCAGCACCAGAACAAGAGGTCACAGTCTCAAGCTGTGCCAGGTGTGGTTTAGGCTGGAGGTGAGGAGGAAGTTCTTCACAGAGAGGAATGTGCTGCCCAGGGAGGTGGTGGAGTCCCCATCCCTGGAGGTGTTCAAGAGGGGATTGGATGTGGCACTTGGTGCCATGGTCTAGTCATGAGGTCTGTGGTGACAGGTTGGACTCGATGATCCTTGAGGTCTCTTCCAACCTTGGTGATACTGTGATACTGTGATGAGCTGTCAAAAGAAAACAATCACACAGCACTTACAGGATGGCCAAGGGATCAGGCCCAGCCAGCATGGATTTAGGAAGGGCAGGTCCTGCCTGACCAACCTGAGCTCCTTCTGTGATCAGGTGACTGCCTGGTGGCTGTGGGGCAGGCTGTGGATGGAGTCTATCTGGACCTCAGCAAGGCCTTTGACACCATCCCCCCACAGCAAACTCCTGGCCAAGCTGTCAGCCCCTGGCTTGGACAGCAGCAACTCTGAGCTGGGTTAGGAACTGGCTGGAGGCTGAGCCCAGAGAGTGGTGGTGAATGGTGCCACAGCCAGCTGGCAGCCAGGCACCAGTGGAGTCCCCCAGGGATCAGTGCTGGGCCCTGTGCTCTTTAACATCTTCATTGATGATCTGGATGAGGGCATTGAGTCCAGAAGCAGTAAATGTGCTGATGACAGCAAGCTGGGGGCAGGAGTTGATCTGCTGGAGGGTAGAGAGGCTCTGCAGAAGGACCTGGACAGGCTGGACAGATGGGCAGAGGCCAAGGGCAGGAGACTGAACACATCCCAGTGCCAGGTTCTGCACTTTGGCCACAACAACCCCAGGCAGTGCTACAGGCTGGGGGCAGAGTGGCTGAGAGCAGCCAGGCAGAGATGACCTGGGGGTACTGGTTGATGGTTGGCTGAACATGACCCTGCAATGTGCCCAGGCAGCCAAGAGGGCCAGTGGCATCCTGGCCTGCATCAGGAACAGTGTGGCCAGCAGGAGCAGGGAAGTCATTGTGCCCCTGTACACTGCACTGGTTAGGCCACACCTTGAGTCCTGTGTCCAGTTCTGGGCTCCTCAGGTTAGGAAGGAGGTTGACTTGCTGGAAGGTGTTCAGAGAAGGGCAACAAATTTGAGGAGGGGTTTTTAACACAGCCCTGTGAGGAGAGGCTGAGGGAGCTGGGGTTGCTTAGCCTGGAGAAGAGGAGGCTCAGGGGAGACCTTCTTGCTCTCTACAACTCCCTGCAGGGAGATTGTAGCCAGGCAGGGGTTGGTCTCTTCTCCCAGGCAGCCAGCACCAGAACAAGAGGACACAGTCTCAGGCTGTGCCAGGGGAGGTTCAGGTTGGAGGTTAGGAGGAAGTTCTACACAGAGAGAGTGATTGCCCATTGGAATGTGCTGCCCAGGGAGGTGGTGGAGTCACCATCATTGGAGGTGTTCAGGAGGAGACTTGATGGGGTGCTTGGTGCCATGGGTTAGTTGTTTAGGTGGTGTTGGATTGGTTGATAGGTTGGATGCGATGATCTTGAAGGTTTCTTCCAACCTGGTCTATTCTATTCTATTCTATTCTATTCTATTCTATTCTATTCTATTCTATTCTATTCTATTCTATTCTATTCTATTCTATTCTATTCTATTCTATTCTATTCTATTCCATTCCATTCCATTCCATTCCATTCCATTCCATTCCATTCTATGTAATAGGACAGGGAATAAATGGAACCAAGGAAAAGAAAAGGACAGGCACAAAGCAGAGAAATAGGTCCAAAGAGAGTCACGAGGTCTAACCCCAGTGGGGTTATTGAACTTACACTTGAGGAATGGCCAACTTTTGTACCTGTGCCAGGGTGACCCTGCAAGGTGCCAAGGACCACCTGCCATGATACTGTGTCAGACACCCTGGAGTGGTGCAGGGAAGGGACAGAGAATGAAAGCAAATTTACCCATTGAAGAGAACTTGTGCCAGCTTGAACAGTTTATCACCTACTTCCACGCTTGATGGCCCACGATGCATTTCCACAATCTTAATTCTCTTCCCCAGGTGTCTGGCTGCTTCCTGCCACTTCCCTAAGGAAAACAAAACAAAACAACAACAACAAAACAAAACAAAAACAAACAAACAAAAATGAGTAATGAATAAATCCTTTGTAGAGCGACTGCCACCCAGAGCATCTCCTAACATTTTGCATTGTGTGATGAGCTATGTCTACAGCATTCTTGGGAGGCTGCTGGCCTTAGGACCAGGACAGGGAATCTAGAAGAACATGAGCTCACATTATTATTCACTGGGTGCAGGGAAGGCAGTTTTGGCTGGAGTAGTCTTTGTGAGAGCCCTGCTGTCAAAACTAGAGAATTGCAGCAGGGCAAAACTGAAGGGGCTGGTCTGAGAAAAGGCCAGGCATGTTCACAGTATCACTAAGGTAGGAAGAGACCTCGAGGATCATCGAGTCCAACCTGTCACCACAGACCTCATGACTAGACCATGGCACCAAGTGCCACATCCAATCTCCTCTTGAACACCTCCAGGGATGGGGACTCAACCACCTCCCTGGGCAGCACATCCCAATGGCTAACAACTCTCTCTGTGAAGAACTTTCTCCTCACCTCCAGCCTAAACTTCCCCTGGCACAGCTTGAGACTGTGTCCCCTTGTTCTGGTGCTGGTTGCCTGGGAGAAGAGACCAACCCCTTCCTGGCTACAACCACCTTTCAATTCAAGTTCAGACAACTGAAGCTAATGAGAAGACAATGCCATACCAAGAGTAGCATAGACTTGTGCCAGGTGGTCCTCCATCAGCAAATACTCTGGAGACAAGAAGTTTCTAGCATCCATCTGACACTTCAGGAGCATTTTGATAGCCTGATCTATAACAAAACAGGGTATAAAATTAATCCCACTGGCCAGCCTCCAGCTTTCCATGACCCATGAAATAAAGTCAGTCCAATCTCATCTTTGCATCTTACACAGCTAGATTTGGCTTTGGTTAGAATTCAGTACTGACTTGATCTGCAACCCTGCTCGGCCACGGGAGTGGGCTGCCCAGGAAGGTGGTGGAGTCATCACTGGAAGTGTTTAAAAAGAGCCTGGATGAGGCACTTGGTGCCATGGTTTAATTGATTAGATGGTGCTGGGTGATGGCCTTGATGATCTCGAAGGTCTTTTCCAACCTGGTTAATTCTGTATTCTGTGTATTCTGTATTATTCTAATGCAGTGCTGGCCCAACTCACTCGAGAAAGCAAGCCCTGGGAACACATAACTCCCATGTTACCCTGAGCTCTTTTCTGAGCTCTTTTAGCTTCCATGCAACAATGTGATTTAAGATTAACCCCTAAAGCTCAAGTCCCCAGAGACAGCAGGCTGCATGCCAGAAGACTCCAACTGCATAAGCAACAGTGCCATCTCATGGCTAGAACTACAGTTCCCGATCTGTATTCATTAGCTGAGACCTTAAAAGTAGAAAGCTGAGCCTTACCAGCCTTCCTGCCTCTTAGCAGCTCTAATGCTGCGTTGATTTGTTGCTGAAGGCCCCCTCCCCCCAGGCTCTCTGTGCTCACTGAGGTTGCACAAGTTTCCTCTGAGCAACAAAGTGTTTAAGACCAGGCTGGATGAGGCTTTGTCCAGCCTGATCTAGTGTGGGGTGTCCCTGCCCATGGCAGGGGGGTTGGAACTGGATGATCATTGTGGTCCCTTCCAACCCTGAATGATGCTATGATACTATGAAAGTGTATCTTCCCCCTGTGGAAATCATCCCTGTGATCATTATGGCTCACATTCAGCTCAGAGCTTACTTTCCATCTCTGTTACCCCTGCATTGTGCTGTAGAGGGGTAAATTGTTTCTCAGCTGCATCCATTAACCACATTGACTTGCCTGTACATTGCAATTAGGTCATTCCATTTCATGAGAAACTTCCAGGAATAGCTCTGACTGTGAGCTATGGATTAGGCCAAAGCAAGGGCACAACTAATATAGGTATACAAAATACTGTGATGACTTCTCCCTGTCTCAACTACACTGTTTTGCCTCACAGCCTGTGAGCTGCAGTGTGTCTCTCTCCATACACCCCTCTATGCACCTGTTCTGTTCTAGACTCCAGGCCTCCACTTTCTGTCCTAAATATCTCCCTCAGTTCAAGGCCATGATATTCTGGAGTTCCTTCACTGACTTCAGAGGATTTTAACTTGCTGTTAAAGGCACTATTTTCCCTACAGTGCTGGAAGACTGATATATAAGAACACTACAGAAAAGCTCCTAAGAACAGTGAGACTCTGCATTGACACTGCAAGGCCTTTTTGCCTTCTGAGCAGAGATCAGATTGAGGTCTTAAACTCTTGGCTTTCCCAGAGACCCAAGTTTTACACATGTCATTGAGTTAAACACTTACAACTACACAACTACCAGCATTAGAGCCAGGCAGCTAGGACAGCAGAATGAGTTTCTTGTGGACAACGCACTCTTGACATCAGACCCTAACTCATCAAGGCAGGCCTGACAGAGACATTCAAAGAAATACTGACTGAGAAGCTGCTGTCTCTTAACAACTCTCATCCTACTTCAATGAGGTCCTGCAAAGAGAGGGCAAAGGTAGAAATCTCTAAGCAAGCAAAGTTCTTAACATCAGACTCAAATCTATCTGTGTTATAATTGAGACTTATAGGTTGGACTCGATGATCTCAAAGGTCTTTTCCAACCTGGTTGATTCTCTCCTCTCCTCTCCTCTCCTCTCCTCTCCTCTCCTCTCCTCTCCTCTCCTCTCCTCTCCTCTCCTCTCCTCTCCTCTCCTCTCCTCTCCTCTCCTCTCCTCTCCTCTCCTCTCCTCTCCTCTCCTCTCCTCTCCCTCTCCTCTCCTCTCCTCTCCTCTCCTCTCCTCTCCTCTCCTCTCCTCTCCTCTCCTCTCCTCTCCTCTCCTCTCCTCTCCTCTCCTCTCCTCTCCTCTCCTCTCCTCTCCTCTCCTCTCCTCTCCTCTCCTCTCCTCTCCTCTCCTCTCCTCTCCTCTCCTCTCCTCTCCTCTCCTCTCCTCTCCTCTCCTCTCCTCTCCTCTCCTCTCCTCTCCTCTCCTCTCCTCTCCTCTCCTCTCCTCTCCTCTCCTCTCCTCTCCTCTCCTCTCCTCTCCTCTCCTCTCCTCTCCTCTCCTCTCCTCTCCTCTCCTCTCCTCTCCTCTCCTCTCCTCTCCTCTCCTCTCCTCTCCTCTCCTCTCCTCTCCTCTCCTCTCCTCTCCTCTCCTCTCCTCTCCTCTCCTCTCCTCTCCTCTCCTCTCCTCTCCTCTCCTCTCCTCTCCTCTCCTCTCCTCTCCCCTTCCCTGTAGTGCCTTCTGGAGTCTCAATGGAGCCTCTATAGAGCCCAATCCAGCCTCTATAATGCCCTAGGGAGCCTCTATAGAGCCCCATGCAGCCTCTATAGAGCCCCATGCAGCCTCTCTGTAGCCCTATGGAATACTGTGGAGCCTCTATAGAGCCAGTATAGAGGTCTAATGAGCGTCTATAGAGTCCTATGTATCCTCTATAATGCCCCACGGAGCCCAATGGAGCCTCTCTAGAGCCCTAAGGATCCTCTCTAGAGCCCTAATTATCCTCTATATAGCCCAGTGGAGCCCTATGGAGCCTCTACAGAGCCTCTAGAGAGCCATTAGAGAGCCCTACGTAGCCTCTGGAGCCTCTACTGTGCCCTAAAGAGCCCTACAGAACCTCTATAAATACCTATGGAGCCACTTTAGAGCCTCTCTAGAGCACTATGGAGCCCTATGGAGCTTCTATAGAACACTAAGTAGCCCTGTGGAGCCTCTATAGTGGCCTAAGGAGCCTCTATAGTGCCCTAAAGAGCCTCTATTGAGCCTCTGTAGAGCCCTAAGGAGCCTCTATAATGCCCTATGGAAACTCTATAGAGCCCAAAGAAGCCTCTATAGAGCCCTAAGGGGCCTCTATACAGCCCAATGAAGCCTCTATAATGCCTAATGGAGCCTCTATAGATCCCTATGGAGCCCTGTGGAGCCCTATGGAGCCTCTGTAGCATCCTAAGGAGCCTCGATAGAGCCCAGTGCAGACTCTATAGAAACCTATAGACCCTCTATAGAGCCCACTGGAGCTTCTATGGGGCCTCCAAGGAGCCTCTATAGAGCACTATGGAGCTCTATGGAGCTTCTATAGAACCCTGTGTAGCCCTGTGGAGCCTCTAGAGTGCCCTAAGGAGCCTGTAGAGATCCCAATGCAGCCTCTATAATGCCCTATGGAGCTTCTATAGAGCCCCAGGGACCCTCTGTATCATCCTATTAAGCCTCTGTTGAGCCCCCATAGAGCTCAATGCAGCCTCTATAGAGCCCTATGGAGCCTCTATAGAGCCTCTATAGGCCTAAAGGGGCCTGGGGGTGCTGATTGACAGCTGCCTAAACATGTACCAGCAGTGTGCCCAGGTGGCCAAGAAGGCCAATGGCATCCTGGCCTGCATCAGGAAGAGTGTGGCCAGCAGGAGCAGGGAAGTCATTGTGCCCCTGTACACTGCACTGGTTAGGCCACACCTTGAGTCCTGTGTCCAGTTCTGGGGCCCTCAGTTTAAGAAGGACATTGAGACACTTGAAGGTGTCCAGAGAAGGGCAACAAGGCTGGTGAGGGTTCTGGAGCACAGCCCTGTGAGGAGAGGCTGAGGGAGCTGGGGTTGCTTAGCCTGGAGAAGAGGAGGCTCAGGGGAGACCTCATTGCCCTCTACAACTACCCGAAAGGTGGTTGTAGCCAGGAAGGGGTTGGTCTCTTCTCCCAGGCAACCAGCACCAGAACAAGAGGACAGAGTCTCAAGCTGTGCCAGGGGAAGTTTAGGCTGGAGGTGAGGAGAAAGTTCTTCACTGAGAGAGTCGTTGGCCATTGGGATGTGCTGCCCAGGGAGGTGGTGGAGTCCCCATCCCTGGAGGTGTTCAAGAGGGGATTGGATGTGGCACTTTGTGCCATGGTCTAGTCTTGAGATCTGTAGTGACAGGTTGGACTCGATGATCCTTGAGGTCTCTTTCAACCTTGGTGATGCTGTGATCAGGTCTCCCCTGAGCCTCCTCTTCTCTGGGTTCAGCAATCCCAGCTCCCTCACCCTCTCCTCACAGGGCTTGTGCTTGAGACCTCTTCTTGTGTCATGCCCTCAAAAAATGCAACAAACCAAACGAGCTGTGGATAAAATTCAGATGACAAAGCCTGTCCAGACTTTAGTCTAACAACAATTTGTGGGCAGTGCCTTATACCAACACCTACTTTCTGTATGTTGACGCCAGCTCTGGAGCCCCTATGACAAGAGGGATGTGGAGGTGCTGGAAGGTGTCCAGAGAAGGGCCACAAGGATGAGCAGAAGGCTGGAGCACCTCTCCTATGAGGACAGGCTGAAGGAGTTGGGGCTGTTCAGTCTGGAGAAGAGAAGGCTCCCAGGTGACCTCATTGTGGCCTTCCAGGATCTGAAGAGGGCTCCAGGAAGGCTGGGGAGGGACTGCTCAGGATCTCAGGCAGTGATAGGACTAGGGGGAATGGAATGAAGCTGGAGGTGGGGAGGAAGCTCTTCCCCATGAGAGTGGTGAAGCCCTGGAATGGGTTGTCCAGGGAGGTGGTTGGGGCCCTGTCCCTGGAGGTGTTTAAGGCCAGGCTGGCTGAGGCTCTGGCCAGGCTGATCTAGTGTGGGGTGTCCCTGCCCATGGCAGGGGGGTTGGAACTGGATGATCCTTGTGGTCCCTTCGAACCCTGACTGATACTATGGTACTATGATACTATGATACTATGATACACTGCAGAGGTGAAGGAGCTGTTTGCATCTCTGGAAGGGGAAAATATCACCTTGCTGAAATTATGAAGCTTCCCCCTGCTGACTGAAAACACAGGGGTGGGATGTGGGGGGTGGAAACCCATTGAAGACACTCAGAGAGATGTCTTTTTCAGATTAGGGAGGGATCTTTCAACCTGCAATTAAGGGAAGCTCAACCTGTGTTCTGCAAGAGGCCTCAGCAGCCCATAGAGCAGATGATAAATGATCCCTGTATTAGGTGTGAGGGCTCAGCAGGACTCTGCAGTCCGGAGCTGGGCTGTGAAATGATGAGGCTTTAGAGCTTTTCATCTCCCCCTATTTGCCTCATTGCTTCAGAATCTTAAAGGGTCAGAGACCTTTCAAAACTTCTTCTTGCTACCTTCAGTGTTAGAAACACCACATTTTTCTTACTGACAGCTGAGATCTTTAACTGAACCACATAGCTTCAGGCTGAGATCTTCAACTGAACCACATAGCTTCAGGCTGAGTTCTTCAACTGAACTACATAGCTGCAGGCTGAGATTTTAGCAAACAAAGCAAGGTTGGACTCCATGATCTTGAAGGTCTCTTCAAATCAAAATGATTCTATGGTTCCTGTGAAACCTTCTGGAAGCTGCTTGGCCAAAGCAGAGGAGGCTCAGGGTACCTAACCCCCAAGACATGATCCTTCCCTAGGCACTGCTAGTGGGTTGCTTGGCTCTTGTCAAGATTTTGGCTAAGTTTGGTTGTGGGCAGGCTGACACTTGAGCATTGCTGGCATGCACTGCCTGCACTGCCTGCATGCCAGCTGGGGCTCCCTGGGTTGGGTGTAGAGCAGCACTGCAAGCAGGGAGCACCAGCCAAGTAGTGCAGCAGCTCAACCTGAGGTCCCACCACACCCATGTGGATGGGCACTGCACAGGGCCTGGAGTCATGACTTGACTGGAGTCTGCTGGTGTCACCCAAAGAGCCCAGCTTGCCACAGGAGTGCCCTGTGGCTCTCCAGCCATGCCACCACCAGAGCCACCACACTGCATGGGGAGCACAAGCCCTGTGAGGAGAGGCTGAGGGAGCTGGGGTTGCTTAGCCTGGAGAAGAGGAGGCTCAGGGGAGACCTTCTTGCTCTCTCCAACTCCCTGAAGGGAGGTTGTAGCCAGGTGGGGGTTGGTCTCTTCTCCCAGGCAGCCAGCACCAGAACAAGAGGACACAATCTCAAGCTGCGCCAGGGGAGGTTTAGGCTGGAGGTGAGGAGAAAGTTCTTCACTGAGAGAGTTACATTTTCTTTTTATGGAACTCAGGTTGGACTTGATGAGCTTTGAGGTCTTTTCCAACCTTATTGATGCTATGGTTCTATAGAGGACACAGTCTCAAGCTGTGCCAGGGGAAGTTTAGGCTGGAGGTGAGGAGGAAGCTCCTCACTGAGAGAGTCACTAGTCATTGGGATGTGCTGCCCAGGAAGGTGGTGGAGTCCCCATCCCTGGAGGTGTTCAAGAGGGGATTGGATGTGGCACTTGGTGCCATGGTTTAGTAGTCATGAGGTCTTGGGTGACAGGTTGGACTTGATGATCTTTGAGGTCTTTTCCAACCTTACTGATTCTATGATTCTATGATTCTATGAGGTGACCTGGCCAGCTCATCTCATAAATGCTGTCGTGGCAGGAGGTGTTGGGAAGGGAAGCAGCTCAGTGATAGAGATCAGAGGTGCTCAAGCTCTGAGCTGGCACCGATGAGGGCTGGGCCAGGAGCAGTTCCTACGCTCTGCAGCCCTGCCTGTGACTGCAAACAAGCTCCTGCTATGGGCTGTGGTGGGAATGGGGCTTTCTGACACTTCTCATCACAAGTGAGGCTTGCCCCTTCCAGCTCTTGGCATGGTCAGTTACCAGGTAAGCACAAGTCTGGAGCTGTGACTATTCCCTTCACCCCATTGCTGTCTCCTGCCTCCTTCTAAGTTTTGCATCTCACATTTCCCTTGTCCAAAACTGGGAGGTGGCTTCCCCTGGGTGCTTCACAGAGGCACAGATTGCACTGGGTTGAGAGGGACCTTCAAAGGTCATCTTGTCCAACCCCCCCCTGCAGTCAGCAGGGACTCCTCCAACTAGATCAGGCTGCCCAGGGCCACATCAAGTCTTATCTTGAATGTCTCCAGGGACAGGGCTTCAACCACATCCCTGGGTAGCCTGTTCCAGTATTTCACCAACTTCACTGTGTAGAGCTTCCTCCTGATGTCCAACCTAACTCTGCCTTGCTCCAGTTTCAAACCATTGCCACTTGTCCTGTCACCACAGGCCCTTCTAAACAGTCCCTCCCCTGCCTTCCTGTAGGCACCCTTCAAATACTGAAATGGTCTTCCCAGAGCATTCTCTTCTCCAGGCTGAAGAGCCCTTCATGGCGCTTTGCTGAGTAGTGAGCAGGAGAGGTGGCTGCAGCAAGCAAGAGGGCATGGGCAAGGGTCTATGACAAAGATCCCAAAGCTTGTGAGGAGCTGGAGCTGAGCAGCTGGGAAACTGCTTGGCTAAAGGAGCTGTGGTTGGGATGGGAGCAATGCTGGCCTGGTTTGGTGAGACTCACAGCTTCTTGGGCAGAGGTCTGTGAAGTTTCCAGCCCTGCTAATAAATCACATAGGTGTGATTACAAAACCTAAGGAAAGAATTACTTCATTACATTTTCTTTTTATGGAACTCAGGTTGGACTTGATGAGCTTTGAGGTCTTTTCCAACCTTGTTGATGCTATGATTCTATAGAGGACACAGTTTCAAACTGCACCAGGGGAAGTTTAGGCTGGAGGTGAGGAGAAAGCTCTTCCCAGAGAGAGCTGTTAGCCATTGGAATGTGCTGCCCAGGGAGGTGGTGGAGTCCCCATCCCTGGAGGTGTTCCAGAGGGGATTGGATGTGGCACTTGGAGCCATGGTTTAGTTGTCAGGAGGTGTTGGGTGACAGGTTGGACTTGATGATGTTTGAGATCTTTTCCAACCTTACTGATTCTATGATTCTGTAGAGAACTCATCTCATGGCACCCCAGTTGCAGCTGCAGGTGCAAGAGAGCTACAGCAACCAGGGCTGAGTCCTGCACCTTGGACAAAGTAATTCAGAAGCCACCACAGGACAAAAATAGAATAGAATATAGTAGAACAGAACAGAACAGAACAGAACAGGATAGAATAGAATAGAATAGAATAGAATAGAATAGAATAGAATAGAATAGAATAGAATAGAATAGAATAGAATAGAATAGAATAGTTTTAACCAGGTTGGAAAAGACCTCAGAGATCATCAAGTCCAACCTATCATCCAACACCATCTAATCAACTAAACCATAGCACCAAGAACCCCATCCAGTCTCTTCCTGAACACCTCCAGGGATGGTGACTCCACCACCTCCCTGGGCAGAATATTCCAAGGGCCAATCTCTCTTGCTGGGAAGAACTTCTTCCTAACATCCAGCCTAAACCTCCCCTGATGCAGCCTGAGACTGTGTCCTCTTGTTCTGGTGCTGCTTGCCTGGGAGAAGAGCCCAACCCCCACCTGGCTACAACCTCCCTTCAGGGAGTTGGAGAGAGCAAGAAGGTCTCCTCTGAGCCTCCTCTTCTCCAGGCTAAGCAACCCCAGCTCCCTCAGCCTCTCCTCACAGGGCTGTGCCCCAGACCCCTCCCCAGCTTTGTTGCCCTTCTCTGGGCACCTTCCAGCAGCTCAACATCTTTCCTAAACTGAGGGGCCCAGCACTGGGGACAGTACTCAAGGTGAAATCTGTGAGCCAGATCCTGCCCTGTGCCAAGGCAGCTCTTCATTGTGTGGGTGTCATGGCACCCTTGAATTTGAGTACTTCAGAAAGCTCCTGTGTTGGTCAGGAGGAGCCAATTGCAATCATTGCTGTAGTGTCAAAAAATCACAGAATGTATTGGGTTGGAAGGGACCCTCAAAGCTCATCTTGTCCCACTCCAGAGTTGTTGTCCTGATCCAGAGAGCTGCTGCTGGTGGTGATGCCCAATGCCAGCACAAGGGGCAGTGGTGGAAGCTGAGGCAGAAGTAGCTTCACCTAAATAGGAGGAAAATTTTTTTCCCTGTGAGGGTGACAGAGGCCTGGAGCAGGCTGCCCAGGGGGGTTGTGGAGTCTCCTTCTCTGGAGATATTCAAAACCCACCTGGATGTGCTACTGTGTAATTTGGTGTAGGTGATCCTGCTCTGGCAGGGGGATTGGACTGGATGATCTCTCAAGGTCCCTTCCAGCCCCTGAAACTCTCTGATTCTGTGATCTCCTTCACCAACCTTCTTTCAAGGATTGATGGATAGTGACGCCCCAACAGCCAAATCACTCTCCGGCCATCCAGCTGCCTATGCCAGCTGCGCCAGGGGAGGTTTAGACTCGAGGTGAGGAGGAAGGTCTTCACCAAGTGAGTTGTTCATCATTGGAATGTGCTGCCCAGGGAGGTGGTGGAGTCCCCATCCCTGGAGGTGTTCAAGAGGGGATTGGATGTGGCACTTGGTGCCATGGTCTAGCCATGAGGTCTGTGGTGACAGGTTGGACTCGATGATCCTCGAGGTCTCTTCCAGCCTTAGTGATACTGTGATACTGTGATGAAGCCCCAAAGCCAGCAGGCTTTGGCCATGAACATATCACTAAGCCCTTAGTGGGGCAGCACTTGCAGAGAGCTGGTCAGAACCTGGCCGCTGCAGAAGCCACTGGCTTGATTTTTTCACGTGTCTATCTCAGCCCCACCATCAGGAGATCAAATCATTCCTGGCTGCTGGGAAACAAAACACAGCTTCAGAAGAAAAAAAAAGCAAAAAAAAGAAAGAAAAGAAAAGAAAAAGAAAGATAAATCCATGCCAGTGATGGGTTGCTGGGCTTTGTTTTGCATCTCTTTGTGACAAAAGTGATTAAACTGCTAAATCACAGCTGCTTTTCTCACACAAAAGACGAAGCCGCTTCAGATCCCAGCCGCGGAAAGCTCCAGGTAAATAGGAGTGATTTGATCTCTCTTGGTTTTATCTCTCCATCTCCTACACCCACAGGCTCCTGAGCAGGGTGTATTTGCTGTCTCATGGCCTAATAGCTTCCTGTCTTACTCATAGCTTAAACACTTGTGAGGGAGATAAGGGCTTGGCTTTGGTTTCTTTCCTCGCAGAAGAAATGAACGTGCATAAATATCTCGTTACCAGCAAGTGTCATAGCGAAAGTACAGCGCTTTCTCCTCTTCCACCCTTGGCTCTTGAGTCCTCAACCTGCTTAAAGAGAGATGTGAAAACCCTGACAATGCTGCCAGTCACACTCAGCTGAGTTTTCAATAGCTGCTGGATCAGATAGGGCTGAGCACCTACCACGGGAGATGAACAGATAGGGGCCAGTGAGCTGCTGCAGCCTGTGCTCAGCATGAGTTACTCCCCAGTAATGTCCACTGGAAGGGTGGCAATGGGCCCCCACAGCACTCATGATCCCCAGTGTTCAGAAAGCTCCTGAGCCTCCAGGCCCAGAGGTTGGTTGTGAGGAGCCCTGGTCTAGTGGTGAGCCATTTCCCACGAGACCTCCTGTTGCAGCCATTGCCCCGGCTCATCTCGCTGAGGTGCGGCTCCTCCACCAGCCTCAGTTCAAGGAGAGGTGGATGTTGGTGTCCCAAAAGCACAGACTGGCCATGGAGGTGGGCAAAGGATCTGCTGCACTGGAAGGTGCTTGTGGGGGGTTCCAGTCTTCAATCTTCTGGCCATCAGGCTCGGTTCATAGTTGTCTCCTGGGTGGGACTGAAGATGCCTCTGCTGGAAAGGACAGCTGAAAAGGGCACCAAGAAGGGCTGCCCAGAAGTGAAGCTGTGGGAGGCAGAAACAGAGGGGAACACCAAGCTTGGGTTAAGAGGGAGCAGTGCAGAGGGTAGGAAGGAAACATTGAGTCAGGACTGTCCCCAGGCTGGGTATATACAGGACCCCTGGCCTGTACACTTGGGATGTGAATCTCTGCACCTGCTGCCTGGATTGGAGAATGAGAGCATTGCCAAAGTCACCCCACAGGCTGGTTAGAGACAGGGAGGTGCCAGAGAGCATGGGTGGGTGTCCACACTTGGTTCCCCATCCAGGAAGGGTGATAGTGAATCCAGCAAGCAGCTCCACACCGGGCACTGGTGGTGGGGGGGAGCTGGCAAATGGATGGGTTGGGTTTGGATGGCAAATGCTTCTGGACAACCCATGTTCTTCAGCACTGGGAGAGGAGAAGTGAGAAAGCAGCGTTCTGCTCGTGTTTGAAGGGTCCAGGTATGAGAGTTGGGTTCCTCAGGGCATCACCAGCTTCCTTTTAACATACAGAGCATCAGCACACTGGGTTGGAAGGGACCTCTGGAGGTCATCTAGTCCAAGCCCCCTGCAGTAAGCAGGGACATCCTCAACTAGATCAGGTTGCTCAGAGCCCCCACGCAGCCAGCAGTGGAGAGGGGAGAAGAAAGCTTGAAAAATGGGTGAGCAAACAATAAAAGGCCAGAAAGCAGAGCAAGGCCCCCCTCCTAAAACTGCTGGAAGAGAAAGGAAAGGTCTCATGGCTTTTAGGCCAATCTCCTGACACATGACTCCAGGTTTTGGAGCATGTGGGGCTGGCAGTGCTGTGGATTATTTGTTACCAATGATTTACAAGGCCCTTCAGAGGGAAATAAATTTCAGAGGACAATGCCTCCAGGGAAAATAATATGTGCCTGGATGGGTGATTCATCATGCTGCATTAAGCCCATAAGCTCAGCTGACATGGAACTACACCTGATAATCTCTTATCTAAATAATTTCCTCTTGAAATCCTCCATCTGTGCAGCTTTGTGCTGTTGATGGGAGGATAAACTCTTGGGCCAGAATTTCTGCTGGGGAAGAGAGTCTTGTAATGGTGTGGTGGAAGTGGGGAGCTGCTGAGTCCTGCCTGGAAGGCTCCACACCATGTTAGGTTAGATGGAAGGCACCAGTGGTGCCAGGTAGCCCCAGGGATGTGGTGGAGGGTGAGGGTAGAGGCTTGCTCTGCTTTTCTTTTGAAGTCTGGATCCCTTTGAAGCTTCTGTCATCTTTGTGGGTGCCATGGACAGTGGCATTGAGTGCACCCTCAGCAAGTTTGCTGATGACACCAAGCTGTGTGGTGCAGCAGACACGCTGGAGGGAAGGGAGGCCATCCAGAGGGACCTGGACAGGCTGGAGAGGTGGGCACAAGCCAACCTCATGAGGTTCAATAAGAGCAAGTGCAGGGTCCTGCATCTGGGTCGAGGCAATCCCAGGCACAAATCCAGGCTGGGCAGGGACTGGCTGGGAAGCAGCCCTGAGGAGAGAGCCTTGGGGGTGCTGGGGGAGGAGAAGCTCACCAGGAGCTCTCAGTGTGCACTTGCAGCCTGCAAAGCCAATCAGATCCTGGGCTGCAGCAGGAGAAGTGTGGCCAGCAGGGCAAGGGAGGTGATCCTCCCCCTCTGCTCAGCTCTGGGGAGACCCCACCTTGAGTACTGCCTCCAGTTCTGGAGCCCCTATGACAAGAGGGATCTGGAGGGGCTGGAAGGTGTCCAGAGCAGGGCCAGGAGGATGATCAGAGAGGGCTGGAGCACCTCTCCTGTGAGGACAGACTGAAGGAGTTGGGGCTGTTCAGTCTGGAGAAGAGAAGGCTCCGAGGTGACCTCATTGTGGCCTTCCAGTGTCTGAAGGGGGCTACAGAAAGGCTGGGGAGGGACTGCTCAGGATCTCAGGCAGTGCTAGGACTAGGGGGAATGGAATGAAGCTGGAGGTGGGGAGATTCAGGCTGGAGGTGAGGAGGAAGTTCTTCCCCATGAGAGTGGTGAAGCCCTGGAATGGGTTGTCCAGGGAGGTGGCTGGGGCCCTGTCCCTGGAGGTGTTTAAGCCCAGGCTGGATGAGGCTCTGTCCAGGCTGATCTAGTGTGGGGTGTCCCTGCCCGTGGCAGGGGGGTTGGAACTAGACGATCCTTGTGGTCCCTTCCAACCCTGAATGATACTATGATAACTCACCTGATTTGGTCTTGGCTCATGATCAGTACCAGAAGAGTCATAGAGTCAGAATGCTTCAGGTTGGAAGGGAGCTCAGAGATCATCTACTCCAATCCCACCCTGGCCATGGGCAGTGATGCCTCTCAACCAAACTTGGTTGCCCAAGGCCTCATCCAATCTGGCCTTAAACACCTGCAGGTAGAGGGCATCCACAGCCACTCTGGGCAACCTATTCCAGAGTCTCACTACCCTTGTAGTAAAGAACTTCTTCCTAAGATTCCAGTCTAAACTAGATCTAAGCTTAGAACCTTCTGCAGAGCATTCACCCAGCCTGGCCAGTGGAGTTTCCTCCACACTTTCAGAGATAATTGTCTTCAGCCTGGGATGTTTCACCAGATTTCTCCAAATCTTTTCCTTGCCATTGTCAGTCTGGGTCATTCTTATTCACCCTCCCAGGATGCAGTCAGGCCTGAGTTCAAGGCTTCCAAGTCATCTTCCACTGGTGATGCTGGAAGCATCAAACAATCCCCAGCACTCAGTGGTCTCCCCCAGACTTCCCCTTTTTTGGCCTTCTTCTCAGCATCCTTTTTTTTATCTGCTGCTGCCAACTCAAGGGGGGGTCCAGGGGCTGTTTTTTTGGGGGGGACACTCTTCATGTGTTGGTTGGAGAATAAATCTTGAGTGAGTGAAGGAGCTGGGGATGGTTAGTTTGGAAAAGAGGAGGCTGAGGGCAGACCTCATTGCTGTCTCCAACTACCTGAAAGGAGGTTGCAGAGAGGTTGGTGCTGATCTCTTCTCACAGGTAATTAGTGACAGAACCAAGAGGGAATGGCCTCAAGTTGCCACTGGGGAGGTTTAGACTGGACATGAGGAAACATTTTTTCCCAGCAGGAGTGGTCAGGGATTGGAATGTGCTGCCCAGGGAGGTGGTGGAGTCACCAGCCCTGGGTGTGTTTCAAGGTGGTTTGGATGTGGGGCTATGGTTTAGGGGTGCCCCTTGTAGAGTAGGGTCAGTGTTTGGACTTGGTGATCCTGAGGCTCTTTTCCAACCTGAATGTTTCTCTGATTCTGTGATTATTGTGTGCTGTGTGTTGGGGCAGAACAGCTCCAGCTATGATGGGAGTAGAGCTTGGGAAGGCTGTCACAGTTCTGGACATAGGTTCTTTGGGGGGCCTACAGCATCCTCTACTCCTGTGTCTTTACAACTGTGCTGTAAACCAGGGATGATGCTTGTGGAGGGATGTGGAAGCAGCAGAGAATCATGGAATTGTTTAGGTTGGAAAAGACCTTTCAGGTCATCAAGTCCAACCATGAACCCAGCACTGTGAGTTCACCACTAGACCATGTCCCTCCCCACCACATTTACACAGCTTTGAAACCCCTCCAGGGATGGGGAGTCCAGCACTGCCCTGGACATAGAACCACAGAACGCATTGGTTTGGAAGGGGCCTTTAAAGATCATCTAGTCCCAATCCCCTGCAGTCAGCAGGAACATCTCCAACTAGATCTGTCTGGTCAGAGCCCCATTGAGCCTGACCTTGTATGACTCTAGGGATGGGGCCTCCACCACCTCCCTGGGCAAACCGTTCCAGTGTTCCACCGCCTCCACAGGTGATCTCTGAGCCAATGGCCACAGGACCTGCTAGGACCTGATTTAGTGGAGCAATGTCATGCTTGTGCTACTAAAGTCAAGAAATTAGTCACTAATTGCAAGAAATTAGTCACTAATTATAGCAGTCACCCACAGTGGCCCCAGTAATGCAGCATCTGAGAAGGTCATGAACCCCATGCAGCACCTACGGATCTCCATGTGAAACAACAGGAAATGCAGGCAGGAGGAGTTGTCACCCTCGCTGATGGTGCTGATAGTGTGTACCTTGCTTGTTCCTCTGCCACGGGCATGGGTTTGGATGGCACCCAGAAGGGCAAATGCTCTGCAGCTGCCTCTCTCTTGAGCTGGGGCTGCAGCTCTGCCTTCTCGCCTGGCTCACAGCGTTAGCCGCAGCCCCCCACCAGCAGCTCCCACAGCTACAGCATGCTGAGCCTCCTCTAGCCCTGAGCAGTGGAGAGGACATCTGCAGAAAGCTTCCCTGCAGCCCTGGTTATACCCCTCACAGCCATGGGCAGCCTGGAGGCATGCAGCTAGGCTCTGTGTCCTGGTGGATGCACCAAGCCCCATCCCTCCTGCTTGCCACACAGGGTGGGCAGGGACCCATCCGCCCTGGACAAGCTGCAGGATGGAGAGGTGGGGAGCAGCTTCCCACAGGTCCCCTTCCCAGCACGACTTGCTGCTGCTGACACAGTTTCTGTGGCAGTGTAGTGTGCAGCAGCAGGACACAGCTGCCAGGAAGCAGCATCTAGAGCCTCTCAGATATGGTTATTTTGTTTTCCTCTCATCTTCTCCACAGGGGAAAGCTGCAAGCAGAGCTCACCACCAGTCCCTGTGATGTGTCAGGAGAAAGGGGCTCATGGCCTAAGTGGCATGGTAGGCAGCAGGGATAGATCTTTCACCCAGCAGACATCCCGCAGGTGGTGGGCACAGAGCTGTGTCTGGTCCCATTTGGGGCAGGCTCCTCTGCCCATCAGCATCTGTGATGCTCCCTCTGTGCTACCTTCCTGAGCCCCACCACATGCTCCCGTGAAGCTGCTCAGCACCTTGGCTCCTCTCCATCGCTGCTGGGAGCTGCTCACCCTTCTCCTAGCTCCTTACCTCCTCCTCTGCATCCAGGCAGTGCTACAGGCTGGGGTCAGAGTGGCTGGAGAGCAGCCAGGCAGAAAGGGACCTGGGGGTACTGGTGGATGATAGGCTGAACATGAGCCTGCAGTGTGCCCAGGCAGCCAAGAAGGCCAAGGGCATCCTGGCCTGCATCAGGAACAGAGTGGCCAGCAGGAGCAGGGAGGTCATTCTGCCCCTGTACACTGCACTGGTTAGGCCACACATTGAGTCCTGTGTCCAGTTCTAGGCCCCACAATTTAAGAAGGACATTGAGAGACTTGAGGGTGTCCAGAGAAGGGCAACAAGGCTGGGGAGGGGTCTGGAGCACAGCCCTGTGAGGAGAGGCTGAGGGAGCTGGGGTTGCTTAGCCTGGAGAAGAGGAGGCTCAGGGGAGACCTCATTGCTCTCTACAGCTCCCTGAAGGGAGGTTGTAGCCAGGTGGGGCTTGGTCTCTTCTCCCAGGCAACCAGCACCAGAACAAGAGGACACAGTCTCAAGCTGTGCCAGGGGAGGTTCAGGGTGGATGTTAGGAAGAAATTCTTCCCAGCAAGAGAGATTGGCCATTGGGATGTGCTGCCCAGGGAGGTGGTGGAGTCTCCATCACTGGAGGTGTTTAGGAAGAGACTTGATGTGGCACTTGGTGCCGTGGTTGAGTTGATTAGATGGTGTTGGATTAGTTGATAGGTTGGACTAAGAGATCTTGAAGGTCTCTTCCAACCTGGTCTATTCTATTCTATGCTATGCTATGCTATGCTATGCTATGCTATGCTATTCTAGGTGCCTCTCCTGGCACCTACAAGCCTCTGCCCCTTCCCTTTTCCCTGTCCAGCTTCTCCAAGCCCATCTTGATCCCCCCCTCATCCTCCCTGCCCCGTGCTCAGTCTCCGTGGCTGCAGGTGCATCTCTCCTGCAGCAGGAAGCTCAGCAAACCTGGGATGTTTTGGAAGGGCTGAGAGGATCCCCCAAGCTGCTTCGAACACAGCAGAGTGTTTTGGCTAAAAGGAGCAGGGAGAACATTTTGAGATTGTCAAAATATTTGGGTTAGGCATTTGGGAAACAAAATGCAGCACTCTGGAGTTGACAGAAAAATAGGGGGGGGGGGGGGGGGGCGGGAAGAGAAAAGAAGAAAAAATCCAACAAAACCAAGAAGAAGAAGAAGAAGAAAGAACAAAATTGTTTCCAAATCTCCAAAGCAAAAGCTTCCCACTTGTGTTTGGAGTTGGCATCTGCCTGTGAGAATTCAGACTACAAAGGCACCCAAGCTGATTGCCAGAGTCAATAATGTCCAGGCTCCCATGGGAGAGTCAAAATGTTTCAAAGGGAGTCAAAACAGCTTCTGATTTTATACACATATATATTCCCCCCCCCCTCCTGTTTCCCTTGGGGAAGGACAAAATAGTTTGTCCTTGGCAGGCCTGGGTGAGGAGCTGCTGTTCAGTTTTGTGCTGGCCACCAAGTAGGTGGAGGAGCTTAGGTCTGCTTCTCCCCTTACAGAGGGAATGAGGGCTGGGTTCAGCATGGTGACCCTCTCTCTCTCTCTCTCTCTGTGCCACTCTACTTTGGTTTCTCAGCCTGTGGGATAAAGGGGCCACAGAACATCTCTCTTTTCCTGTCTTAGTTTGCCCCAGCCTGTGCTCTGCCCTGGAGACCTTGTGGGTTATTCTCAAGTGAGGTTTGTGTTTTCCAGAGCCTTTCTTATCTCCTGCTGTATCTGGCTGGCTGGCCCTTGTCCTCCTGCTCCTCCTGTCCTCCTCTGTCAGCACTTCTTGAACACCTCTGGTGGAAGAGAAGCCCAGGGCCATCACCCCATCTCCATCTGCCCAGTGCTGGCTGCTTTGAGCCCCTTCTAAAGAGCCTTCAGGTGGCACAGATGCCATTTTTTGCCTGGTTCCCTGAGACACTGCTGTGCTGCTGCCATGCCAACTGCCTGTTTGTCTTTCCACCATCTGCCTGTCAGTCCCCAACAGAGCTTTTAAAGATGATGACTGATGTCAAGCAAATACACTCCAAGACTTAGAGGTGTGAAGTTCATATGAGGGAGAGAGGATGGAGATGCATAGCCCAGCAGCTTTTTGGCCATTTCTCCACTCTCCAGAGATGATGGGCCTGACATTTCTCCCCTCTGCCCTGCAGAGCTGCCCCCTCCATCCTGCAGCACAGCAGCTCTGGGTGGGCTCTGGCAGGAGACCTGTCCTGGATGGAGACTTCCAAGAGCAGAGCCAGCTAGGACCGGTGGGAGGCTCTGTAGCTGGCAGCTGGAAGGCACAGAATCACAAAAAGCATGTTTGCAGATGTGAAACATTTATTATTCACCAGCAGTTAGCACCTGGAGAGGGAGAGGAGTGAAGGATCTGATCTGCTTGGAAGGGTGGAGGTCCTTTGGGGTCAGAGTGGGAGGACAGGAGATAAGGAAGGAGCACAGCAAGGCTCATCCCGTCTCCACACAGAGCACAGAGTAGTGCTTGGGGAGGTGGGGGGTCTGCCCTTGGCCCAGCTCTTCAGGAGATCCTGGGTCCTGGCTTTGGTGGTGAAATGCCCTAAAAGATCATCTCCATTACCAAGGACAACTAACTGGAGGCACAGGCAGAGAGAAGACTTTGGAGGTTGGACCAGAGGAACTTCAGAAGTCCCTTCCAACTCAAATCATCCTCTCAGCCTGTGAGATGGAGCTCAGTCAGTTCCTGGGCAGTCAGACTCCCCAGGACTGTATCTCAGGAGTTTTTTCCCTTGAAGAAGCTCTCCCCACACTTCCCCTCCCATTTGAGCACAGCCAGAGGCTCTGCAGGCAGGCAGGGCTCTGGCTGCTCTTCCCTTTGAAGCTGCCACTGAACCAAGTGAATCTACTCATGGTGGAAAGCCTCCTCACTTCAGGACAAATGAGCCCAAACCTTTGATTTGTGCTTGGAGCTGTAGCTCATTTGCTCCTTGGGCTCAGCAGAGCTCTGCAATTCAGGGTCTTCCAGGTTGCAGCACTGCTCCCATCACAGTCAGGTGATGTTCCCAGCTGTTCTCTGTGCCAAACCCAACTTTTCTCCCAGCTGGATTTTCAGGGAAGAGCTGGGTTGTTTTACTGAGTGAAATCTCAAGCTGAAAAGGTTTGCAGTTTGGATTTCACCCAGAAGTTGGCTTCTTTATACCCAGCAGGAGCAACCACTCAACAGGTATGGGCTTCTCCAGAGCAGCTAGACTGCTCCACCTCGCAGAGGGATGGTTTGCTTCTGCCAGAAAGGAGCAAGAAGGAGCTGCTGCAGGTCAAGTGATGCCAGAGGAATCACATGCAAGGGCTGCACTGTGGTGAGGTGTGACATGCATGGAATGGTTGGTTGTGTATCACAGGATCTAGAATCATGGATTGGGTTGGGTTGGGTTGGAAGGGACCCATAAAGGTCATCTGGTCCAACCTTCCTGCAGTCAGCAGGGACATAGATCCATAGAATGGTTTGGGTGGGAAGAGAACTCTTAAAAAATAATCTAGTTCCAACACCCCCCTGCCATGGGCAGGGACACCTCCCACCAGCCCAGGCTGCTTGAGGCCTCATCCAGCCTGGCCCTTGAGCACCTCCGGGGAGGGGGCAGCCAAAACTGCCATGTGCAACCTATTCCAGTGTCTCCCCATCCTCACTGGAAAGAATCTTTTCCTCATCTCCAGTCTAAATCTGCCCTCCTCAAGCTTCAATCCATTCCCTCTCATCCTATTACTACCCCTGCAACTAGAGCAGGTTGCCCCAAACAACCTCACCTGGACTGGCTCCAAGGATGGGCCATCTACCACCTCTCTGGGAAACCAGAATCTCACCACCCTCAGAGTAAAGAATGTCTTCTTAGCCAGAGCTGGGTACCTGCACAGCCATGGCCACGTCCTGAGGGCTGTCCCCCATCCCTCTGACCGCTCCGCTTCGTGCCGGGGAGACTTTGTCTCGGCGCCACTAGAGGGCAGTGTGCGCCCGGCGTAGAGGCCGAGCACAGCCTCGCAGAGCTGTCAGGGCTGGAAGGGACCTCCAGGATCAGCCAGTCCCAACCCCCCTGCCATGCCCAGGGACACCTCACACCACAGCAGGTTGCTCACAGCCACATCCTGCCTGGCTGCAAACACCTCCAGGCAGGAGGCTTCCACCACCTCCCTGGGCAACCTGTGCCAGGCTCTCACCACCCTCCTGGGCAACAACTTCTTCCTAACATCCAAGCTGAATCTCCCCACTTCTAGTTTTGCTCCATCCCCCCCCAAGTCCTATCACTCCCTGACACCCTACAAAATCCCTCCCCAGCTTTCTTGGAGCCCCCTGCAGATCCTGGAAGGCCACAATTAGGTCTCCTCAGAGCCTTCTCTTCTCCAGACTGCACAACCCCAACTCCCTCAGTCTGACCTCATAGCAGAGCAGCTCCAGCCCTCTGCTCCTCCTCGTGGCCCTTCTCTGGACACCTTCCAGCATCTCCAGATCCTTCCTGTAATAGAGGCTCCAGAACAGGACACGGTGCTCCAGGCTGGGTCTCAGCAGAGCAGTGTAGAGGGGGAGAATCCCCTCCCTGGCCCTGCTGGCTATGCCTCTCTTGATGCTGGCCCTGCTGCCCGTGGGCAAGATGCTGCTGCCTGAGGGATGAGCTCCTGTGGCTCAGGGCATCTTGGCCAGCTCAGTACCACCACTGGCATCAATGGGAAGGGAAAATCCTTCCAGCTATGGGCCCTGAGTGTTCACAGACTCCTAGAATCGTTTTGGTTGGAAGAGACCTGAGAGGAAACCTTCTGGCTCTTTATAACTCCCTGAAAGGAGGTTGGTGCCATGTGGGGGTTGGTCTCTTCTCCCAAGGAACAAGCAATAGCACAAGAGGAAATGGCCTCAAATTGCACCAGGGGAGGTTTAGATTGGACATGAGGAACAATTTCTTCCCCAAAAGGGTTGCTAAGGCCTGGCCCAGGCTGCCCAGGTCTGGAGTCCCCAGCCCTGGAGGGGTTTCAAAGCAGTGCAGATGTGGTGCTGAGGGCTATGGTTTAGAGGTGACCTGGCAGTGCTGGGTTAAGAGCTGGTTTTGATGATCCTAAAGGTCTCTTCCAGCCAAAATAATTCTACAGTTCTACAGTGAGCCATGAACCCAGCACTGCCAGGTCACCACTAGGCCATGGCCCTCAGCATCACAGTTTCAATCCCTCCAGGGATGGGGACTCCATTGCTGCCCTGGGCAGCCTGGACCAGGGCTTGGCAACCCTGTGGGGAGAGGAATTGTTTCTCGTGCCCAACCTAAAGCTCCCTGGTGCAACTTGAGGCTGCTTCCTCTCTCTTCTTACTTGGGAGAACTGATCAAACCCTGCTGCCCTGTGCTGGCTTGATCACGGTCCTGCCAGGGACCTGCTGCATGCCCAGGCTGTAACACAATCCTCTTCTCCAGCCCTGCACAGCCAGACAGTCACATCCACTATGGGGAGCATTGGGACACCATGGTGGCAGAGCAGGTCCCACAGCTTCCCCTCCTGCCACCCATGCTGGTAGCAGAGCTCCAGGTTAGAGATGGGCAAACACTGGGGAGCATTGGGACACCATGGTGGCAGAGAAGATCCCACAGCTTCCCCTCCTGCTGTCCATGCTGGTAGCAGAGCTCCAGGTTAGAGATGGACAAACACTGGGGAGCATTGGGACACCATGGTGGCAGAGAAGATCCCACAGCTTCCCCTCCTGCTGTCCATGCTGGTGCAGGAGCAGAGCTCCAGGTTAGAGATGGACAAACACTGGGGAGCATTGGGACACCATGGTGGCAGAGCAGGTCCCACAGCTTCCCCTCCTGCTGTCCATGCTGGTGCAGGAGCAGAGCTCCAGGTCAGAGATGGGCAAACAGCCCCCTGCCTGCTGCTCTGGCTGAGCTGTGAGTGGTGAGGCTTGGCTGGCTCTGGAGAGTAAAATCAATTCCTAGTAAGAAATGGGAGGCCATTGCAATGCTTCGTTTAACTAAAGATGGAGTGCTTCATCTTCTTCCCCAGAAGTTTCCACCTCAACAGCAGCAGCAGCAAATTGAGACACCTCTCCCCAGACAAGATCATTGTGACAGAGGAGCAGCAGAACCTTTGCTTAGGGAGCATCGGAAGGGGATGTGCAGCCGCGACAAATCGGTGCTGAAGGGAGGGCAGGGAGCTCCAGCCACTTCCCAGCCCCACACCCAGCTGGTGTGGGTTAGCAGTGGGGAGAGGGGGGAGGGATGGGGGTCGGCCCAGGGAGGATGGCACTGGGGTGGGAAGCAGGGCCAAGGAGGGTGGTACTTGGATGGGAAGTGGAGCCAGGGAGAGAGGTGCTGGGGTAGGAAGTAGAGCTAGGGGGAGTTGGTACGAGGGTGGGAAGTGGAGACAGGGAGGGTGGTATTGGAGTGGGAAGCAGAGCTGGGGAGGGTAGCACTGGGGTCAGAAGCAGAGCTGGGGAGGGTAGCACTGGGGTGGGAAGCAGAGCTGGGGGAAGGTAGCTCTGGGGTGGGAAGCAGAGCTGGGGAGGGTAGCTCTGGGGTGGGAAGCAGAGCTGGGGGAGGTAGCTCTGGGGTGGACAGCTCAGCCAGGGGAGGTAGCTCTGGGGTGGGAAGCAGAGCTGGGGAGGGTAGCTCTGGGGTCAGAAGCAGAGCTGGGGAGGACAGCTCAGCCAGGGGAGGTGGCACTGGGACAGGAAGTGGTGCCAGGGAAGGTGGCAGTGGCGTGGGAAGGGGAGGCAGGGAGAGTGGCAGTGGGGTGGGAGAAGGAGCTGAAGGGCAGTGGGGAGGGCAGCTTTGCTGTGTGAGCTCCTGGCTGGGGCAGCTGTGTTTTGGGAACTCCTTGTGTACAGCTGCTGTTGTTTGAAGCCTTGTTTGTGACTTGTCTGCTTTTATCTTTGGGAGGACGAGAGCACAGTGTTCCTCCTGTGGGTAACAGCCTCTCTCTTTTGCCCAGACTGGGGGAAACAGAGAGGTTCAGGAGGGCAACTCCACATCCTCCTCCCAGCCCAAACCCAAATCACTCCAAAGTCCTTTGTCATTACTTTTTCTCTTGTGGAGCAGAGATAAAAAGAGCAGACCAAACCACCATGGTGTTTTCCCCAGAATCCTTCCAGACTCTTTCCTCCCTGCCTCTTCCCACACCATGTTCATGACCTAAAAGAGCTGAAGTTTACCTCCAAAGGGAATCACAGAACCACCTGATTGGAAAAGACCTTAAGATCCAGTCCAACCATAACCTAACTTCTCCCTCTACACAAGTGCTAGACCAAACATGGCCTGGAACAGGTTAAGGGCCCAGGAATGATGCCTCAGGTGGAGACCATGAGTGCATCCCCCTGGTCACAGGCACATAACCAACACAGCAAGAATGAACAAGGCAAGTGAGCACGACCCCCATAGCCTCCTTCCATCTGCTTTCAGACCAGGTTCTGTGGCTTGCTTAAAAATGGACACTTTCACTTGCCCCTGGCAGAGAAGACCAGGGTCTGGATCCAGCCCAGTGCCAGCACACCTCTGTCAGGATCCCCCTGAGAGACCCAGGGTCAGAGGAACTGCCAGAAAGCAGGAGAGAAGTCCCTCAGGAGGGTTCTCTCCTTGGGATCCCTGGGAGGGAGACCTTCCCTCACTCAGCCCTTGGAGCACTCAGTCCCTGGAGCACTCAGCCCCTGAGGCATCCAAGTTGGCTCAAGTGGAGTTCTGGGGAGTGCTGATTTCGGTTGGAACAGGGAACCCCTGTGTCAGGCTGGGGGTCCCTGCTGCCTGAAGCTTTGCTGGATGGAGCAGATGTTTGTTGAACCTGGGTCACTCAGCTGGGAAGTGCCAGGGTGAACAAACTGCCACCTCCTGCAGGACTTCTCCCCTCCATGTGGTGACAGGAGGATCAGAAGGGAGGAGAGCTTGGTGCATGGCATGGCCATCCCAGCATCCTTATGGCATCCTCCCATTGCTTTCTGGAGCTAAGTGCTGAGCTGTCCTGCTGGGATGGTGCACCTAGCAAGGAAGCTTTGCTGGGCACTATGCAGGGCTCCTTGTGCACACCAGCACAGCTTTGGTGGAGATCTACAGGGTCATAGTATCACAGTATCATTCAGGGTTGGAAGGGACCACAAGGATCATCCAGTTCCAACCCCCCTGCCATGGGCAGGGACACCCCACACTAGATCAGCCTGGCCAGAGCCTCAGCCAGCCTGGCCTTAAACACCTCCAGGGACAGGGCCCCAACCACCTCCCTGGACAACCCATTCCAGGGCTTCACCACTCTCATGGGGAAGAACTTCCTCCTCACCTCCAGCCTGAACCTCCCCACCTCCAGCTTCATTCCATTCCCCCTAGTCCTATCACTGCCTGAGATCCTCAGCAGTCCCTCCCCAGCCTTCCTGGAGCCCCCTTCAGATCCTGGAAGGCCACAATGAGGTCACCTGGGAGCCTTCTCTTCTGCAGACTGAACAGCCCCAACTCCTTCAGTCTGTCCTCACAGGAGAGGTGCTCCAGCCCTCTGATCATCCACCTGGCCCTGCTCTGGACACCTTCCAGCCCCTCCAGATCCCTCTTGTCATAGGGGCTCCAGAACTGGAGGCAGTACTCCAGGTGGGGTCTCACCAGAGAGAATCACCTCCCTTGCCCTGCTGGCCACACTTCTCCTGATGCAGCCCAGGCTCTGGTTGGCTTTCTGGGCTGCAAGTGCACACTGAGAGCTCCTGGTGAGCTTCTTGTCCACCAGCACCCCCAAGGCTCTCTCCTCAGGGCTGCTTCCCAGCCAGTCACTGCCCAGCCTGGCTTTGTGCCTGGGATTGCCTCCACCCAGATGCAGGACCCTGCACTTGCTCTTATTGAACTTCATGAGGTTGGCTTGTGCCCAGCTCTCCAGCCTGTCCAGGTCCCTCTGGATGGATCCCTTCCCTCCAGCTGTCTGCTGCACCACACAGCTTGGTGTCATCAGCAACCTTGCTGTGGGTGCACTCAATGCCACTGTCCATGGCACCCACAAAGATGTTGAACAAGCCTGGTCCCAGGATTGATCCTGAGGGACTCTGCTTGTCCCTGGCCTCCACTGGGACATGGAGCCATTGACAGCCACTCTTTGGGTGCAGCCATCAAGCCAGTTCCTTATCCATCCAGTGCTCCACCCATCACACCCATGTGTCACCAGTTTGGAGACCAGGCTGTGGTGCAGGACAGTGTCAAAGGCTCTGCTCAGGTCCAGGTAAATGACATCAGTTGCTTGCCCCTCAGCTATTAATTTTGTCACCAGGTCCCAGGGTCACCAGGGTCCCAGGGAGCTCTACAGATCTGTTGCATCACTGAGCACCTCTGGCAGCCTCAGCTGGTGGACTGGCCTTGCCAGCCTACTCTCCTGCTGCAGACAGGGCTGCTGTCTGTATCTGGCAGTAGAGTGGGAGTGCATGGAGGGTGCTTGTTCCACCTTACTCAGTGTCCATCCTCTTGCAGGACCTGGTGTGGTGCTGCTTTTGTGAGCAAGGGGCTCCTGATCATCACTGTGCCACATGGGTGGAGCCCAGAGCTAAATGGTCACAGGAGAACCAGCAAGGCAGTTGCCTCTTCTTCCTCCTCCACAGGTCTGCTAGGGAAAGATGCCTCATGGCACCACATGGGATGTGCAGGTCACAGTGATGCCTCCAGCTTGGCAATGCTGGAACCAGCACAGGAGCACAGTGGAGCTGGAACCCCAGAAAAGGAAAAGCCACATGAGCAAAAGTCTTCCAGGAGAGGACTCAGGGTGGTCATGTCAGGGCCAGAACTAGAGAAGGGCAGATTTAGATTGGATATCAGGAACAAATTCTCTGCTATGGTGGTGGTGGTGCACTGGAACAGGTTGCCCAGGGAGGTGGGGGACAGTCTCAAGCTGTGCCAGGGGAAGTTTAGGCTCAAGGTGAGGAGGAAGTTCTTCACTGAGAGAGTCACTAGTCATTGGGATGTGCTGCCCAGGGAGGTGGTGGAGTCCCCATCCCTGGAGGTGTTCAAGAGGGGATTGGATGTGGCACTTGGAGCCATGGTTTAGCTATGAGGTCTGTGGTGCCAGGTTGGACTTGATGATCTTTGGGGTCTCTTCCAACCTTAGTGATACTGTGATACTGTGTGGTTGAGGCCCCATCCCTGGAGATATTCAAGGTGAGGCTTAATGAGGCTTAATGATTTGGGGGTGTCCCTGCTGACTGCAGAGAGGTTGGACTGGGTGACCTTTGGAGGTCTCTTCCAGCCTGGACCATTCTATGATTCAATGAAACAACATTATGAGACCCACCTCACCTTCCCCTTGGATCTCAAAGCACATCTTACTGCTGAGAATGGAGGGTGTCAGGGGTTGCACCTCACCAGGCTTTCATGGGCAGCTTTGCTCTGGTCATCCACCCACATGCAGGACTGCAGGCAGGAGCTGGGCCCATCAGGGTGTCTTGAAGGAGCTCAGCCACACAGGGGTTAACCAGGATCTCCTCTCCAAGCACAGCTCTCCTGCCAGTCTGCTGCAATCCACTAACAGCATTAGCACTGGAAATTTGTGCACTGTACTATGTAAAAAAAAAGAAGGAGAAGAAGGAGAAGAAAAGAAGCAAAAGGAGCAGCAGCAGCAGCATGAAATGTATTTAATCTCTCCCCTTCAGAATTGCTTTTGACAGCTCAGTGAAAGAAAATGTTCCTGGGGTCATTAAAAAAAGGCAGAAGTGCTACCAGATTTGGCTTTACCATAGTTTCAGAATGAATCAGGTTTATGAACTTGCTTTACTCTCTGTGTAATTGCTCCTCTGTATATACATGGTAACCTTTAGAAAATGAGTTTAATAATTAGTCATCCCAGACTAGTTAAAGACAACATCCTGCCCCGGCTGCAGTTTTAGTTTCAACAAAGAGCCAAGGCCAAAGTAAATTCTGCACTCTAGCAGGAGACACAGATCCAGGCTACATGGTCAGCAGGTGAACCAGCTGGGCTTGAGCCCTCTAAGAGATGGAAAGTTCAACAGTGCTCATCCTGAGCATCCTCAGTTCACTCTACCTTTGCATCAAGAGTCATAGAAACAGAGGATTGTCAGGGTTGGAAGGGACCTCAAGGATCCTCCAGTCCCATCACCCCTGCCATGGCCAGGGACACCTCACACTACAGCAGGTTGCTCACAGCCACCTCCAGCCTGGCTGCAAACACCTCCAGGCATGAGGCTTCCACCACCTCCCTGGGCAGCCTGTGCCAGGCTCTCACCACCCTCATGGGGAAGAGCTTCTTCCTCAAGACCTGATGGCCCAGCTGCTACTTGAAAGCATCACATCTGACTGAAGCTGTTGGAGACCCTGCTGGCAGGGCACCCTTCCATCTCATCCCCAGTCTCTTGCATCACTCTGCTCAGCAAGGCTCAAAGGCACTTAGATGTGGAGGGTCCCTGTGTCTCACCTCGCTGTGGCTGGGGGCTGCAGCAAAGCAGCTTGGTGGGAAATCAATGCAAGATAGAATAGAATAGAATAGAATAGAATAGAATAGAATAGAATAGAATAGAATAGAATAGAATAGAATAGAATAGAATAGAATAGAATAGAATTAAATCAACCAGGCTGGAAGAGACCTTCAAGATCATTGAGTCCAACCTATCACCCAACACCATCTAATCAACTAAACCATGGCACCAAACACCCCATCCAGTCTCTTCCTAAGCACCTCCAGAGATGGGGACTCCACCTCCCTGGGCAGCACATTCCAATGGCCAATCTCCCTTTCTATGAAGAACTTCTTCCTAACATCCACCCTGAACCTCCCCTGGTGCAGCTTGAGACTGTGTCCTCTTGTTCTGGTGCTGGTTGCCTGGGAGAAGAGACCAACCCCCACCTGGCTACAACCTCCCTTTAGGGAGTTGGAGAGAGCAAGAAGGTCTCCCCTGAGCCTCCTCTTCTCCAGGCTAAGCAACCCCAGCTCCCTCAGCCTCTCCTCACAGGGCTGTGCTCCAGACCCCTCCCCAGCTTTGTTGCCCTTCTCTGGACACCTTCAAGCCTCTCAACATCTTTCCTAAACTGAGGAGCCCAGCACTGGACACAGGACTCAAGGTGTGGCCTAACCAGTACAGAATTTGTCCTGTGTGACTGGTGGGAAAGGATGTCTGGGAGGTGAAAGGGAGGAAGTGGAATACCACTGTCCTTGGACTGTCATCACTCTGTTATAGAAAGCTGATGTGTTTAGATAGATGCTGATAAGCTCCAAAACTGTGGCTGGGATAATTCCAGAGGGATTCACCTAAGCCAGCACCAAGCTGTGCCAGGGGAGGTTCAGGCTGGAGGTGAGGAGAAAGTTCTTCCCAGCAAGAGAGATTGGCCTTGGGATGTGCTGCCCAGGGAGGTGGTGGAGTCACCATCACTGGAGGTGTTTAGGAAGAGACTGGATGGGGTGCTTGGTGCTATGGTTTAGTTGATTAGATGGTATTGGGTGATAGGTTGGACTTGATGATCTCAAAAGTCTTTTCCAACCTGGTTAATTATTCTCTATTCTTTCAATAGGGAAATATTGGACTTGGAAAGCTGGTCCACAGTGTGTGTGTGTAAGCAGCCTCAGCAGAAGAAGGTCCCTTCCCCCTCCCTTCCTTGCAGCAACATTGGCTTTCATTTTACTACTGAACAAGTGAAGACAACAGCTGTGTTAGCTAACAGTGTGTGGTTTACTACCAGCAAAGAATGAGCCTTTAAAGCTTGCAGAATGCTGCAGGCCCTTCCACTGGAACTGGAACTGCAGCTTTGGGTAGAATGACCTGAGCCATAAAAGTGCAGCTGGAGCATTAAAAATATAGTTGGTGGCAAGAGTGGTTGGGTTTGGCTTGGCTGCTCAGAAGGAGGATCAAAGGGAGAGTTTTGCTGCTTTAGGAATGGAGCCATTTGCCACAGCTGACTGCCCAGAGGAAAAGGGCCTGGGGCTGTTGGTCAGCAGCTGGTTCAGTATGAACCAGGGGGGTGCCCAGGTGGCCAAGGAGGCCAACAGCATCCTGGCCTGGGTCAGCTATAATGTGGCCAGTGGGACCAGGACAGTGACTGGCCCCCTGTTCTCAGCACTGGTGAGGCCACACCTGGAATGCTGGCTTCAGTTTTGGGCTCCTCACTGCAAGAAGGACACCGAGGAGCTGGAGCAGGTCCAGAGAAGGGCAACCAAGCTGGGGAAGGGTCTGGAGAACAGAGCTGGGGAGAAGCAGCTGAGGGACCTGGAGTTGTTCAGCCTGGAGAAGAGAAGGCTGAGGGGAGGCTTCCTTGTGCTCTACAACTCCCTGAAAGGAGGTTGGAGTAATGTGGGGGTTGGTCTCTTCTCCCTAGTAACAAGTGATGGGAAAAGGTGAACTGGCCTCAGACTGCACCAGGGAAGGTTTAAGCTGGACATGACCAACAGTTTCGTTCCTTGAGGGCTGTCAAGCTCTGCAACAGGCTGCCCAGGGCAGTGGTTGAATCATCATCCCTGGAGGAATTCAAAGGCTGTGTAGATGTGGTCCTGAGGGCCATGGTTTAGCACCAGACTTAGCAGGGTTAGAGAATTCCCAGGGAGGTGGTGGAATCCCCATCCCTGGAGGTGTTCAAGAGGGGATTGGATGTGGCACTTGGTGCCATGGTTTAGCCATGAGGTCTGTGGTGACAGGTTGGACTTGATGATCCTCGAGGTCTCTTCCCACCTTGGTGATTCTGTGAATAGTTGGACTGGATGATCTTAAAGGTCTTCTGCAGCCTAAACCATTCCATGATTCTGTAATGGCAAAGCTTAACCCTTGGTAGGTAATAAAGAAGTGATCCAGGGTGGGGGAAAACCCAAACCACATCTCCAGTGTTGGGGTTTTTCCAAAGGTCATTCAGACACCACACCAGCTGTTGAGTGATGAAAACCCTGGATGCAGGAGAGGAGCACAGGTTACCATGGGGGTGAGGGCAGCTCTGGGGGCCAAATTTCAGCTGATGTGGAAACAGCCACGGTGGTGACAGTGAACCCACAGCAGCACACAGCTCCCCACGAGCACAGCCCAGAGATTCCCTCTGCTTTCAGCTCACTGCTTGTGTTTCCTTCTTTGAGCTGCCTTGATCCCCCCCAGTTTGGAGTATAGGCTAGCCCTGAGCCTGGGGGACAAGAGCAGGCTTGAATATTCATTGCAAGAAAAGTTGTGCAGGGCCTAACTCCCTGACATGAATGACACAACACATCCAGCATTGTGTCTGAAGCCCTCAAAAATGAAGCTTGAGTATGCAAAACATTTTGTAAGAGCGAGGGAGGTTCTCCTCCCCCTCTACTCTGCCCTGGTGAGACCTCACCTGGAATACTGCCTCCAGCTCTGGGCTCCCCAGCTCAAGAGGGACAGAGATCTGCTAGAGAGAGTCCAAGGGAGGGTTACAAGGATGCTGAAGGGACTGCAGCACTGCCTGGGGAGGAGAGGCTGGGAGCCCTGGGGCTGTTCAGCCTGGAGAAGAGGAGGCTGAGAGGAGATTTAATCAATGTTTATCAATGTCTGAGGGCTGGGGGTCAGGAGGGAGGGGATAGGCTCTGCTCAGCTGCACTCTGGGATAGGATAAGGGACAATGGATGGAAACTCCAGCACAGGAGGTTGCACCTCAACATGAGGAGGAACTTCTTCACTGGGAGGGTCCCAGAGCCCTGGAGCAGGCTGCCCAGAGAGGTTGTGGAGTCTCCTTCTCTGGAGCCTTTGTCAGCCCTGTCTGGATGTGTTCCTGTGTGACCTGTGCTGGATTGTATGGTCCTGCTCTGGCAGGGGATTGGACTGGATGATCTCTGGAGGTCCCTTCCAACCCCTAAGACTCTGTGAGCCTGTGAAACCTCAATGGGAAGGTTTGTGCAAGCTCAGGTGAGGGTCAGAGGAGATACCATGAATCTTTGGGGTTAGTTTGATGCAAATGGGCACTTGACAAGAAAGGTGATGGTTGGGTAGCCAAAGGGGAGGGGTAATGTGTGCTAAAAAAGCCATGGTATTGATTGGAGCACATCTAGGAAACATCAGCCTGATGGAAAACGTGAGGCAGCAGCAGAAGCTAAAAGCTGTTCCCCAGAGCTCACCACCATGGGGTTTGGAACACCCTTCATTAAGGAATCAATGGAGTGCTCCTCTTGGCAGAGGGTTCAAAGCAGCCTTTGGTGAGCCTGCTGGAGGAAGTGGCTTCAGCCACCTCCCTGGGCGACCTGCTCCAGTGTTCCACCACTGTTACCCTAAAGAATTTGTTCCTAACATCCAATCTAAATCTCCTCTCATTTCAAACCTCTGCCCCTTGTGCTACCACTGCAGGCCTTTGGAAGCAGTCCCCCTGAAGCCTTCTGGTAGCCCTCCTCAGGTGCTAGCAGGTTGCTATTAGGTCTCCTAGGACACCTTGGCCTTCTCTTCTCCAGGCTGAGCACCTCCAGCTCCCTCAGCCTGTCCCATAGCAGAGCTGCTCCAATCCCCTGATCATCTTCGTGGTCCTCCTCTGGACCTGCTCCAGCAGGTCCACGTCCTTGCTGTGTTGAGGGTCCCCAGAGCTGAATACAGCAGTGCAGGTGAGGTCTTTGTAGCCAGGAAGGGGCTGGTCTCTTCTCCCAGGCAAGCAGCACCAGAACAAGAGGACACAGTCTCAAACTGTGCCAGGGGAAGTTTAGACTGGAGGTGAGGAGAAAGTTCTTCACTGAGAAAGTTGTTAGCCATTGGGATGTGCTGCCCAGGGAGGTGGTGGAGTCCCCATCCCTGGAGGTGTTCAAGAGGGGATTGGATGTGGCACTTGGTGCCATGGTTTAGCCATGAGGTCTGTGGTGCCAGGTTGGACTGGAAGATCTCTGAGGTCTCTTCCAACCTTGGTGATTCTGTGATTCATCAGAGCAGAAGGGCAGAGCCACCTCCCTCCACCTGCTGGCCACACTGCTTTCGCTGCAGCCCAGGGTGCAAGATAGAGGTTTTCACCCACCAGAACGATGCCTCTTTAGCAGATGCTCTGCACCTAAATTTGCTGCCTAATAGGACGGGGTTTAAATGCATTAACTGCAGCATCCTTCTCTCAGCCCTTTGGAGAGCACAGCACCTCCCACAAAGCTCCTTGTCTGCTGGTGTTCTGGGGGTGGGGGTGTTGAGGCAAACAAAAAAATTACACTGTGAGATAGGAATGCTTCTTAAAAACCAACAACCCACAAACAACTCAAACCACCTCCCCCAACCCTCACTTCCACTGAACAAGAAAATCCCTTTAGGGGAGGGAGGGGTGGGGGAAAAAAACCCACCCAACAAACCCACACACAAACATAAGAAACAAAGCAACAACCCCAAGAAACAAAACAACGGCCTCCCCCCTCCCTCCCTCCCTCTCTCCCTCCCCCCACCCTCTCCCCGCGTTGGAAAACATCTATTTGCCGACGAAATGATGTCAAAATAATGAATCCATCTCCTCCTTTTGATGTGTGTGGCACGGGCTCCTTTAAGGAGCGCTGCTGCGTGGCGGAGATAGTGTGCGCGGCGTGGAAGGCAGCGGTTGTCATGGCAACGCCTCTCGAAAAAGCGAGCACTTAACGCAGAAATGTGTTCCAGCGAGCCAGGGAGAAATGAAAACATGAAAACAGAGACGGGGAGAATGGACAAACACGAGCAGGATGAGATGGCTCCGCCGGCGCTGATGTGCGGGCGTGCGGAGCAGCAGCACCGCGCTGGCTTTGGGGAGGGTTTTATTCCCTTTCCTCCCCTCCTTTTCCCCCCTCTTTTCCCCCATTCCCCTTCCTCCCTTTCTTTCTTCCCCCCTTTTTCCCTCCCTTCCCTCTTTCCCCCCCTTTTTCCTCCCTTCCCCCCTTCTTTATTCCCCCCTTTTCCCCCTTTTTCCCCCCTTCCGCCCCCTTTTTCCCCCTTCCCCCCTCTTTTTCCCCCTTCCCCCCTTTTCCACTTTCTCTCTTTTTTCCCCTTCCCCTTTCCCCTCCTCTTTTTCCTTTATTCCCTTCCCTCCTTTTCCACTTTCTCTCTTTTTTCCCCTTCCCCTTTCCCCTCCTCTTTTTCCTTTTTTCCCTTCCCTCCTTTTCCCCCTTTCCTCCCTTTTCTTCCCCTTTTCCTTTTATTTCCACCTCTCCCCCTCTTTTTTCCTTACCCCCCTTTCCTCCTTTCCCCCCTTTTTCCCCATTTTTTCCCTTTTTTATCTTTCTTCTCTTCCCCCCCCTTTTCCCCCCTTTTTCCTTCCCCCCCTTTTTTCCTCTTCCTCCCTTTTCCCTGCCTTTCCCCCCTTTTTCCCTTTACCCCCTTTTTCCCTTCCCCCCCTTTTCCCATTTTGCCCTTTTCCTCCTTCCCTTTCCCTTCCCCCCCTTTTTTCCCCATTTTCCCATTCCCCCCTTTTTCCTTTTCCCCTCTTTATTCCCTCTTTTCCTCTTCCACCTTCCCCCCTTCCCCCCATCTCCCTTCCCCCCCTTTCCCCCATCTCCCTTCCCCCCCTTTTCCCCTTTTCTTCCTTCCTCCCCCTTTTCCCCCTTCTCCCCCTCCCCTTTTCCCCCCTTTCTACTTAAAGCCAACGTTTAAAGCTGCAGCTGTGCCTGTGAGGTTCAATATCTGTTTTACTTGATGTTGGTGATCTAATAATTAAAAAGGGCCATATCCTATTAGTCCACCTTTATTGTTGTGGGCCAGAGGATGGGATGCAGTTGAGCTGGGGTTTATGGTTGGTGCATCCCAACAGCACACCCAGCCCAGGGCCTGGGGAGCTTCAGCTCCAGGATCCTTGGGATTAGCTGGATCCAAATTCCTTCAGCTCAGAGCTCAAGGGCCTGGGGAGCTGCAACTCCAGGATCCTTGGGATTAGCTGGATGCAGGCTCCTTCAGCTCAGAGCTCAGGGGTCTGGGATCTTTGGCTGAGAGGTCACTGGAGGTGTAACCAGCTGCACTTAACTGGCTCCATGTGGGTTTGTTGTGCAGCTGACATCCAGACTCCTGGACCAAGCCTGGTCCATGCAGCCCCAGCCCCCAGTCACCTGACAGTGGGTTGTTCTGAAGCACCATGGAAGGAAGAGAAGCCCAAAGCACTGACTGCCCTTAGCACTGCTGCTGTCTTCACATAGTCTGTACACCACTACTAAAAAGGAACCCCTGCTGCTCTGTCTCTTCTGGGGAAAAGGGCATTCCTGAGCCCAAATCTGGTCATGGGTTCAGCCCAGGACAAGCAAGTGAGGCAGAAGATGCTGTGGCCACAGCCTGCTTTGCTTTGGCATCCATTTCAGCATTCCCAACATGGACATCTGGACTCCCTCAGCCCTGTCAATACTTTCTAACCTCATAATGTCTCCCATTTCATCAGCCTAACTTTGGTAAACACCTAACTTTGGTATTCCTGAGCCCAAATCTGGTCATGGGTTCTGCCCAGGACAAGCAAGAGAGGCAGAAGATGCTGTGGCTAGAGGCTGCTTTACTTTGGTATCCATTTCAACATTCCCAGCATGGATATCTGGACTCCCTCAGCCCTGTCAATACCTCCTAACCTCATAATGTCTCCCATTTCATCAGCACACATCTAACTTTGGTGTTCCTGAGCCCAAATCTGGTCATGGTTTCAGCCCAGGACAAGCAAGTGAGGCAGAAGATATTGTGGCCAGAGCCTGCTTTGCTTTGGTATCTATTTCAGCATTCCCAGCATGGACATCTGGACTGCCTCAGACCTTATAACCTCAAAATGGACCTGGAGGGGAACATGGTGACCGAAGATGAGAAAAAGGCTGAGGTCCTGAACACCTTCTGTGCCTCAATGTTTAACAGCAAGGCAGGAGTTCAGGAGGAGTGGCCTCCGGAGCTGGGCGATGGGGTCGGGGAGCAGTGTAATGCCCCGGAAATCCATGAGGAATTAGTTCAGGACCTGCTGAGCCACTTGGACACTCACAAGTCCATGGGACCGGATGGGATCCATCCTAGGGTGCTGAGAGAGCTGGCAGATGTGCTGGCTAGGCCACTCTCCATCATTTTCCTCCAGTCCTGGCTCACAGGTGAGGTCCCAGATGACTGGAAACTGGCCAATGTGGTCCCTATCACAAGAAGGGTTGGATGGAGGAACCTGGAAACTCCAGGCCAGTCAGCCTGACCTCAGTGCCAGGGAAAGTGATGAAGCAGATTATCCAGCCTGATGTTCTTCTATGATCAGGTGACCCATCTGGTGGACGTGGGGAGGCCTATGGATGTGGTCTACTTGGACTTCAGCAAGGCCTTTGACACCATCCCCCACAGCAAACTGCTGGCTAGGCTGTCTGCTCGTGGCTTGGAGCACTACACTCTGAGCTGGCTTAGGAACTGGCTGGAGGCTGAGCCCAGAGAGTGGTGGTGAATGGTGCCACAGCCAGCTGGCAGCCAGGCCCCAGTGGTGTGCCCCAGGGAGCAGTGCTGGGCCCTGTGCTCTTTAACATCTTCAGTGATGATCTGGATGAGGGGGTCGAGTCAGGCATCAGCAAGTTTGCAGATGACACCAAGTTAGGAGCAGATGTTAGTCAGTTAGAGGGTGGAAAGGCTCTGCAGAGGGACCTTGACAGACTGGACAGATGGGCAGAGCCCAACAGGATGGCATTCAACAAGTCCAAGTGCCGAGTGCTGCACTTTGGCTACGGCAACCCCATGCAGAGCTATAGGCTGGGGTCGGAGTGGCTGAGAGCTGCCAAAGAGAGAGGGACCTGGGGGTGCTGATCGACAGCCACCTGAATATGAGCCAGCAGTGTGCCCAGGTGGCCAGGTGTATTGGTTAGGCCACACCTTGAGTCCTGTGTCTAGTTCTGGGCTCCTCAGTTTAGGAAGGACATTGAAACACTTGAAGGTGTCCAGAGAAGGGCAACAAGGCTGGGGAGGGGTCTGGAGCACAGCCCTGTGAGGAGAGGCTGAGAGAGCTGGGGTTGCTTAGCCTGGAGAAGAGGAGGCTCAGTGGTGACCTCCTTGCCCTCTACAACTAACTGAAAGGTGGTTGTAGTCAGGAAGGGGTTGGCCTCTTCTCCCAGGCAAGCAGCACCAGAACAAGGGGACACAGTCTCAAGCTGTGCCAGGGGAGGTTTAGACTCGAGGTGAGGAGAAAGTTCTTCACCAAGCGAGTCGTTCGTCATTGGAACGGGTTGCCCAGGGAGGTGGTGGAGTCCCCATCCCTGGAAGTGTTCAAGAGGGGATTGGATGTGGCACTTGGTGCCATGGTCTGGTCATGAGGTCTGTGTTGATAGGTTGGACTCGATGATCCTCGAGGTCCTTTCCAACCTAAGTGATACTGTGATACTGTGATAATGTCTCCCATTTCATCAGCACACACCTAACATTGGCATGAAGACCCCAAGGCTGGTCCTTGAGCAGCACCACCCAGCACTGCTCAGCCTGAGAGCTAAGGTCTACACAGCCTTGCCTTTAACTGGATGCACATCCACCCTGTAACTCCTGCAGCTCCTTCAACAGAAACTCTTCCCAGGATGTGTGCTGAAGGACTGATTTCCCTTCAGGCTCTGTGTGCAATATTTTCTTTAAACCTAGACAGAGGAGCTCCTCTGCTCCTCTCTGTTTTCCTATTAAAATGATATTAAATCAGCCTAATGTGATCTACTTATGATAAAACCTTCCCGATTTTCCTCCTCTCATTCTCTGTTTGCCTTCGTGTCCATGGAGGTCCCTGGCTCAGCCATGTTTTCTAGGATGAATGGAAGGATCTGGGACCAGAAAGCAAAGCAGCATAGGAAAATAAACCCTAAAACATTAGATCCCCTCTAGTATTTAAGGTAACCAAAAGTCATCATAGACTCATAGAACGGGTTGGGTTGGAAGGGAACTTAAAGATCACCTAGTTCCAACCCCCCTGCCATAGGCAGGGACGCCTTCCACCAGCCCAGGTTGCTCAGAAACTCATCCAGCTGAGTCTTAAACACCTCCAGGCATGGGGCATCCACAGCCTCCCTGGGCAACCTGTGCCGGTGTCTCACCAGCCTCACAGGGAAGAATTTCTTCCTCATCTCCAGTCTCAATCGCTCCTCTCCCAGCTCAAAGTCATTGTCTCTCATCCTGTCCCTACAAGCCCTTGGCAAAAGTCCCTTCCCAGCTCTCTTGTAGCCCCTTCAGGTACTGGGAGGCTGCTCTAAGGTCTCCCTGCAGCCTTCTCTTCTCCAGGCTGAACAGCCCCAACTCCCTTAGCCTGTCCCCATAGGAGGGGTGCTCCTCTGACCATCCTTGTAACCTTCTCTGGACCCATTCCAACAGCTCCATGTCCCTCTTCTGCTGGGGGCACCACAACTGCACACAGTGCTCCAGGTGGGGTGTCACGAGAGCAGAGCAGAGAGGCAGAATCCCCTCTCTCATCTGCCTGTGCTGTTACATCCTACTTAACAAAGCACTTCTGGAACCAACAGAGCCACAGGAGCTGACTCTGTGGCACACCAAAACCTGCTGCTGGCTTAGGCTGAAGGTTTTTGCATTGCAGCTGAGGTGGACTGAATGCATGAGCAGCAGCCAGCTCTGCTACCACAGCTCAGCTTTCTTCCCTGCACATCCAGAGAGTTGTTTTGGTTGGAAAAGGCCTCTGAGATCATTGAGCCCAGCAGTCATAGAGTCATAGAATCAGTAAGGTTGGAAAAGGCCTCTGAGATCATTGAGCCCAGCAGTCATAGTCATAGAATCAGTAAGGTTGGAAAAGGCCTCTGAGATCATTGAGCCCAGCAGTCATAGAGTCATAGAATCAGTAAGGTTGGAAAAGGCCTCTGAGATCATTGAGCCCAGCAGACAACCTCTGTCTATCCTTTCATAGAGTCAACCAGGTTGGAAAAGACCTCAGAGATCATCAAGTCCAACCTATTCCCTAATCCCTAACACCTCCTGACAACTAAACCATGGCTCCAAGTGCCACATCCAATCCCCTCTTGCACACCTCCAGGGATGGTGACTCCTCCACCTCCCTGGGCAGCACATCCCAATGGCCAATTCCTCTTTCTGGGAAGAACTTTATCCTCACCTCGAGCCACTTCATGACCTGCACAGCTTCCTAGGGACAGCCAAACTGCTGGAAGCCTGAGTTCTGTGGGGAAAGCTGAGTTGCAGGTCTGGGTGACTTTGCCCAGCTTGGTTTTGGCTTTGCCTGGCCTCAGCTGGATGTGGGTTGGGCTGAGGATGGGATCTTGCTCAGGCTGTGCTGGCTGTGAGTAGCTGCTGCTGCACACCCTGCCTTGACTTGCCTCATTGAAGCACCCAGGGGTGACAAAGAGTCATCCCTGGTGGGGTGGCATCTTTTGTTTAGTGGTGCCAGATGCATCCACAGCTGGTGGAACCCCACTAGACCCAGCTCTGGGAGGAAGGGCAGCAAAAAAGAAGTGGGGCAAGTGGGTATGGCATCACTTGGCTTCCCCACTCCTGCCCCTCACTGACCTCTGCAGATCACATTTCTGAAGGTGTTGGTGATCTTCAGGTTCACATTTAGGGCAGGATTCCTCTCAGCCAAGCTCTCATCTAGAGCAAGCTACATTTCACCCAAGCTCTTAGATTGTCCTCCAGGGCAAGTTTCATCTCACCCAAGCTCTCAGGCTCTCCTCCAGGGCAGGGTGCATCTCACCCAAGCTCTCAGGTTCTCCTCCAGGGCAGGGTTCATCTCACCCAAGCTCTCAGGTTCTCCTCCAGGGCAGGTTTCATCTCACCCAAGCTCTCAGGTTCTCCTCCAGGGCAGGGTGCATCTCACCCAAGCTCTCAGGTTCTCCTCCAGGGCAGGGTTCATCTCACCCAAGCGCTCAGGTTCTCATCCAGGGCAGGATTCATCTCACCCAAGCTCTCAGGTTCTCCTCCAGGGCAGGGTTCATCTCACCCAAGCTCTCAGGTTCTCCTCCAGGGCAGGGTTCATCTCACCCAAGCTCTCAGGCTCTCCTCCAGGGCAGGTTTCATCTCACCCAAGCTCTCAGGTTCTCCTCCAGGGCAGGGTGCATCTCACCCAAGCTCTCAGGTTCTCCTCCAGGGCAGGGTTCATCTCACCCAAGCTCTCAGGTTCTCTCCTCCAGGGCAGGGTGCATCTCACCCAAGCTCTCAGGTTCTCCTCCAGGGCAGGTTTCATCTCACCCAAGCTCTCAGGTTCTCTCCTCCAGGGCAGGGTGCATCTCACCCAAGCTCTCAGGTTCTCCTCCAGGGCAGGGTTCATCTCACCCAAGCTCTCAGGTTCTCCTCCAGGGCAGGGTGCATCTCACCCAAGCTCTCAGGTTCTCCTCCAGGGCAGGGTTCATCTCACCCAAGCTCTCAGGTTCTCTCCTCCAGGGCAGGGTGCATCTCACCCAAGCTCTCAGGTTCTCCTCCAGGGCAGGTTTCATCTCACCCAAGCTCTCAGGTTCTCTCCTCCAGGGCAGGGTGCATCTCACCCAAGCTCTCAGGCTCTCCTCCAGGGCAGGGTGCATCTCACCCAAGCTCTCAGGTTCTCCTCCAGGGCAGGGTTCATCTCACCCAAGCTCTCAGGTTCTCCTCCAGGGCAGGTTTCATCTCACCCAAGCTCTCAGGTTCTCCTCCAGGGCAGGGTTCATCTCACCCAAGCTCTCAGGTTCTCCTCCAGGGCAGGGTGCATCTCACCCAAGCTCTCAGGTTCTCCTCCAGGGCAGGGTTCATCTCACCCAAGCGCTCAGGTTCTCCTCCAGGGCAGGGTGCATCTCACCCAAGCTCTCAGGTTCTCCTCCAGGGCAGGGTGCATCTCACCCAAGCTCTCAGGTTCTCCTCCAGGGCAGGGTGCATCTCACCCAAGCTCTCAGGTTCTCCTCCAGGGCAGGGTTCATCTCACCCAAGCTCTCAGGTTCTCTCCTCCAGGGCAGGGTGCATCTCACCCAAGCTCTCAGGTTCTCCTCCAGGGCAGGTTTCATCTCACCCAAGCTCTCAGGTTCTCTCCTCCAGGGCAGGGTGCATCTCACCCAAGCTCTCAGGTTCTCCTCCAGGGCAGGGTTCATCTCACCCAAGCTCTCAGGTTCTCCTCCAGGGCAGGGTGCATCTCACCCAAGCTCTCAGGTTCTCCTCCAGGGCAGGGTTCATCTCACCCAAGCTCTCAGGTTCTCTCCTCCAGGGCAGGGTGCATCTCACCCAAGCTCTCAGGTTCTCCTCCAGGGCAGGTTTCATCTCACCCAAGCTCTCAGGTTCTCTCCTCCAGGGCAGGGTGCATCTCACCCAAGCTCTCAGGTTCTCCTCCAGGGCAGGGTTCATCTCACCCAAGCTCTCAGGTTCTCCTCCAGGGCAGGGTTCATCTCACCCAAGCTCTCAGGTTCTCCTCCAGGGCAGGGTTCATCTCACCCAAGCTCTCAGGTTCTCCTCCAGGGCAGGGTTCATCTCACCCAAGCTCTCAGGCTCTCCTCCAGGGCAGGTTTCATCTCACCCAAGCGCTCAGGTTCTCTCCTCCAGGGCAGGGTGCATCTCACTGAAGCTCTCTCAGTGCAGAGCCTTCCCTCTGAGCCATGTATCCCTCTCCCTTTGCAACCAGTGGGGAGAGGAAATGTCTTCAGAGCCAAAGCATCCTAAGGTTGTGCCTGAACTGGGAGGCTGACATCCCTCCAGAGCATCCATTCATCACCACTGACTTTTCAGGAGCTCATTAGTAACCCCAAGCTTCATTTTGGAGGCAGTTGCAGACTGGCTGGCTGGGGATTTCTCCTGTGTGACAAGGGGAGGGCAGGATTACCCCATCCCAACCCAGCTGAATCCTCCTCGGCTGCTCAGTCACTTCCACGGCCCGGAGGCAGAGCCAGGATTTGTAAATGAAAAGCAAACCCAACTTTTCCCAGAGACATCTTTTGTGGGATTTACAAACCTGCTGATGGGATTTGTGACTCCAGACACAGATTTGTGTCCTCACTGGGAGGATTTAAGGATCCATCTCTCGACTGGTGAAACAATCTTAACGTTGGAGGAAGCAGGTAGTGAGACCTAAGACTCAAAGCAGCCAGCCCCCGGGCCTGAAGGTTTAGAGGCAGGATTTATACATTAGAAGGGGGAGATAACGTAACTCAGGTGTATTAAAGCCTGATTTATTAACCAACTCACAAGTAATGGCTTTGCAAATAACTCCCAAGGCGTTCAGAGGAGCTTAACCCTTGGGGTCCCAGCATTTGTCAGACTGACAGCTCTGTGCAGTCCCAAGTGATGTGTTTAAATGTGCCAGGGAAAATCCAACTGTGCTGCAGATCAGCTCTGCAGCCCTTCTGCCTGCTTTCTCCCAGGCTCCTGAGCATCTGGAAGGAGGCTCCCCAGCTGCTGCAGGCACACCTGGCACGTTCCTGGGAGGCTTTCTTGGTCCCATTATGTTTGAACACTTCTCGTGGCTGCCATATGCTTAAGCACTTGTTTCAGCTGTGGGAACAGGAGTTGTTTAGCCTCCAGAGGAGGCAGAGGGGAGACCTCATTGTCCTCTACAGCTGTCACAATGAAAGCTGGAGCTAGGTGCAGTTGGTCTCTTCTCTCATGCAACAATCACAGACTTACAGAACCACCAAGGTTGGAAGAGACCTCAAAGATCATCAAGTCCAACCTGGCACCACAGACCTCAGGACTAAACCATGGCACCAAGTGCCACATCCAATCCCTTCTTGAACACCTCCAGGGATGGGGACTCCACCACCTCCCTGGGCAGCACATCCCAATGGCAAATGACTCTCAGGGAAAAACTTTCTCCTCACCTTGAGCCTAAACCTCCTCTGGCACAGCTTGAGACTGTGTCCTCTTGTTTTGGTGCTGGGTGCCTGGGAGAAGAGACCAACCCCTTCCTGGCTACAACCTCCCTTCAGGGAGTTGGAGAGAGCAAGAAGGTCTCCCCTGAGCCTCCTCTTCTCCAGGCTAAGCAACCCCAGCTCCCTCAGCCTCTCCTCACAGGGCTGTGCTCCAGACCCCTCCCCAGCTTCGTTGCCCTTCTCTGGACACCCTCAAGTCTCTCAATGTCCTTCTTAAACTGAGTGGTCCAGGAAACAAGTGACAGTACAGGAGGAAACAGCCTCAGGTTGTGCTGAGGGAGGCTCAGGTTGGATCTTAGGAAAACTCTCTTCACAGAAAAGGTTCTCAGGCAATGCAGCAGTCTGCCCAGGGAGGTGGTGAAGCTACCATCTGTGGAGGTGCTTAAGAAGCATCAGCCATGGCACTTCAGGACATGGCTGAACAAGAGGACAGAACAAGAGGACACAGTCTCAAGCTGCACCAGGGGAAGTTCAGGCTGGAGGTGAGGAGAAAGTTCTTCCCAGCAAGAGAGATTGGCCATTGGGATGTGCTGCCCAGGGAGGTGGTGGAGTCCCCATCCCTGGAGGTGTTCAAAGGGGGATTGGATGTGGCACTTGGTGCCATGGTTTAGTTGTCAGGAGGTGTTGGGTGACAGGTTGGATTTGATGATCTCTCAGGTCTTTCCCAACCTTAATGGTTCTATGATTCTATGGTGTGGTGGCCATGGTGCTGTTGGGGTGATGGTTTAACTTGATGACCTTGGAGGCCTTATCCAACCTTAATGATTCTCTAATTCTATGACTCCATAAATGGTGTGGGAGCAGCAGAAAGCAGGCAGTGAGTAGCTGTGGAGGAAGCCTTCCCTCTCTCTGGTCTGCGTCATTGCTCTGCCTGCAGTCACTGCAGAGGCTCTGTGAAGATCACCCTGACCTCCCCATCTCCCCATATTCAAGATCTGGAGTTTATTAGGGATGAAGCATCTTCTGTGCTTCCATTTGGGTGTTTAGTTTTCACATTTTTCATTTCAGACACTGGAAAAGTTTTCAGTTTCTCTCCCAAGCTGGCTTAGGTCTGCAGTGAGCCAAAGACCTTATTCACTAAAGCATTCATTCACCTGCTGAACATTGACCACGTCCTTAAGCTCAGCTTTATTCAGAAAAGCTCTTGAGCATGAGGCACAGACCCTGGAGTTGGCAATGATTTGGTAAATCTCAAGTGAGGGTTTGGGCTGCTCCTTCATGCTGCCAAAATGCTCAGCAAAGCTCTCATTGAAGGCAGGACTGGAGTTGGGCTCTCTCTGTGAGCACCTTCGTCATGATGCTGGGATAGGATGCAGTTCCCAAGGACACTCCAATGGAGGATGCCTTGCAGAGAGCAGAGTATGCCCATCCACACATCCACCCATCCACACATTCACCCATCCATCCATCCATCCACCCATCCACACATCCACACATCCACACATTCACCCATCCATCCATCCTGCCATCCTGCCATTCATGCATCCTGCCATCCCTCCCTCCCTCCCTCCCTCCATCCTGCTATCCACCCAACCTTCCATCCAACCACCCATCCTTCCTTCCATCCCTCCATCCCTCCATCCATCCTGCCATCCATAAATCCCTCCCTGCATCCAACTATCCTGGGCCCCTCTATGTTGGTCACACAGGACAAGCAGTAGAGCCACTGGACCACATCCTTGGTCACACAGGACAAGCAGTAGAGCATTTTCTCTAAGCATGGCATCAGGCAGGGAAGAAGAAGAGGTGGTGATGGCACTTAGCCATTCAGCCTGGAGCCCTGGGGTCACTCATGCACACCCAGCTCCCCCTGGACCATCCCTGCAAACACTTGGGAGGGCCAAAGTGGCTCTGGTGGGAGCTTCCCATCATCCTTCTGATGCTTGAGGTGACCAGAAGGAGGGAAAGGGTTAAACCCAGAGTAATTAATGCAAGAAGGCAGTTCATTACTATAAGACCTCTGTGTATCATTAAATTTCATTTGAGCTTTAATTAGACAATCTCTACTTATTCCCCCCTCCCCCCCCAGCCCTCTTTCTTTCTCCTATCAAAGTCTTTGTTGTGTCAATTAGTTGATTGACTATCATCTGGTTGCTGGGTTAGTGAAACCTGATCTGTTGTGAATGAATTTGTTTATCAGGCAAAAAAGGAGCAGGGGATGGGGGTGGGGTGGGGAAAT